>NC_092051.1:85959385-87190868 GCF_003086295.3 Arachis hypogaea | reverse complement strand
GAGGACGGGATGTAGCCATTGACAACGGTGATGCCCAACATAAAGCTTGCCATGGAAAGGAGTATGAATGATTGGAAGAAGGCAATAGGAAAGCAAAAGGTTCAAGGGGAACAAAGCATCTTCATACGCTTATCTGAAATCCACCAATGAATTACATAAGTATCTCTATCTTTATTTTATGTTTATTTTCATCACCTTAAACTCCATAACCATTTGAATCCACCTGACTGAGATTTACAAGATGACCATAGCTTGCTTCAAGCCAACAATCTCTGTGGGATCGACCCTTACTCACGTAAGGTTTATTACTTGGACGACCCAGTGCACTTGCTGGTTAGTTGTGCGGAATTGTGACAAAGTGTGATTCACGTTTGAGAGCTCCAAGTCTTTGGCACCATTGTTGATGATCACAATTTCTTGCACCAAGCTTCTCCCTCATAACTCTTTTGATCAACACATTCTTAGTTGGTACGTGCCATATAACCTCTTTGAATTGAGATCCTAAGGATTGTGTGGTTTGTGGATTAGAAATTTGAACTTAACCTCTTCTCATGAACATTAGATCAAGGAATTGGCAACTGATTGTGTTAAGAGAAATTGGGTTGCCAAGAAATTGGAATATAATTATTTACAATCCGCCATAGATCTACTTCATATGATTGAGAATGAAGTTGAGACCCATTGATTCATGAAGGATTATAATATCTCTAATCCCTAATGAATCTCACCCATTATTGTTCTTCATTTCAATTACTTTAAATTTCTTGTTATCTTTGATTCCCAGCACCCAGAACCCATTTACATTTCATGCAATTTATCTTTCTTTTCTATTTACATTCTTGCTTTTACTTTCTTGTCATTTAAGTTTCAGCCCTTTAATTTCTTGTCATTTAAGTTTTTGCCATTTACCTTTCACCATTTACTTTCAGCTCTTTATTTTTCAGCAATTTAATTTCCATACATTTACTTTCTTTGTCAATTACAATTTTTTCACTCAATTACACAAAAGTTGTTTATTCCATCAATCCCTGTGGGATCGACCTCACTCAACAGTGAGTTATTACTTGGGGATTCGGTACACTTACCGAAGGAATTTGTGTTGTGCAAATTTCAGTCATCACCTAACTACTATTTTATTAGCAGCTAACTATGAATGGGAAAGTTCTGATATGGCATTCAAGATCAAGAAAACAAATTCCAGCTGTTGTGATATTAGATAGTAACGTACAAGAATAAGATAGAGAAATGGCAACCTCTCAGTCACCATGGATTTGACAAAACTATTATTACATAAATCTTTTCTCAAAACATTTGACCTCATGAACAATTGAACAGCATATCAGACATTCACGAAAACTTAAGCTAAGCATTTATCATCATATGACAAATATATCAATCTATATTTTAAATGTTCATAAGTTCATCAAATAGTGACTCAAGGAACACTTTATAGTGAAACATAGAAAACAACTCAAACTTCAAGAAGCTAAGCTCACCATCCTCTACATCACCAAATGATATATACTGCTGAATGCTTGCACCATTCTGTAGCTTTACTAAATCAGCTTTTAGAAGCGTTTGCATAACAGTCTCACCAACTGATTCATAGGTTTCAACATCAAGAAACTTGAGAAGTTCTAAAGGATAACCATTACAGCACTTACTGAGCCATTCATCTCTCAAGAATATATTTCAAAAAGGACAGTTTCATAATACAAGAATATGCAAGCATGTGTGTTTCCTCTGCTCTTCCTCCAAGAATACGCATCTCTTGTTCATTGGACTTTAGTGTAACTTCCCATTCTACTCCATTTCAACTGCAAAAATAGTGAGAAAATCAAAACTCGCAAAAAAGGAATTGAATCTAATTAGACAAGGAAAAAAAGTAGCAAAAAATTTACCTGGACAAGCTATGGCCAAAACAACTCCAGGAAGACCAGCACCTGTTCCAACGTCCACGAGGCTAAGTGATGAACGGATTTTTGCTAGTAAAGAATTCACAAAAGTAATCACGTTGTAAGTATAGTTTCTAAACCAACAAAGAATTCTTTCATACAAAAACTTGTTTGTCACTAAAGCAAACCCAATAAAAATAAACTGAAATATTTAAATCTCAGGTCGTCTCTCAAGGAATTGCAAGGAGGTATGATTTATTATTGGTTATGGAAAGGTATCTTTTTGGGTTTTTGAATAAGGAACAAGAAAAGTAAATTGCAAGAAAGTAAATTAATAATTCTGAAAAATCTTGGCAAGGTATGAGAACTAGACGTCCTATCCTAGTTATCCTTATCAATTGTGATGAGAATTATTCGTTGCTCCTACTTAGTTAACCCTTACTAAATAAAGGAAAGTCAAGTGGACTAATCAATTTGATTCCTTAAGTCCTAATCAACTCCTAAGGAAAGACTAGCTTTAGAGGGATCCAAATCAACCAGCAACTTCCAATTATCAATCAACAAAGGAGTTTAATAACTCAAGAGTCTCTAATTACTCAACTAAAGCCAAGACTCAATAAAAACTAATTTAAAACCCTCCCAAGCATTTTATCAAACACTTGGAAGGTATAACATAAAAATATAGGACACTAATAGGGAATGTAAAATCTAAAACCAATTGAAAGCATCAATAACATAAAAACAATCATAAATATCTGAAATACCTCAAATTGCATTAAATATAAAATCCAGTCTAACATGGAAGGTTCATAAACCAAATTGGAAAAGAAGAGAATCAACAAGAGGAATAGATAAACTAAAGTACTAGAATAAATAAAAGTAGAAGAGAAACTAAATTAAAAGAACATTGAACCTAGAATTGAGAAGAAATAAACCTAAAACTAAGAGAAATCCTAAAACCTAGAGAGAGGAGAGAGCTTTTCTCTCTAGAAACTACATCTAAAACCTAAGATTGTGAATAATGTGAAGTTGTGTGTTGAGTCTCTGCTTGTCCCCTGGCTTTAATCTACATTTTTAGGCTAAAAACTGGATCCAAACTCAGCCCAAAATTGCCCCCTGCATTTTCTACGATTTCTGCAGGTAGCGCATGTCACGCGTACGCGTAGGTCATGCGTGCGCATCATTTGGCGATTTTCCTTGTCACACGTACGCGTAAGTCACGCGTACGCGTTGCTTGTCCTCTGCGCTAGGCACGCGTACGCGTCACCCATGTGTGCGCGTCGCTGCCAGCTTCTCAAAACTTCTCAAAACTGGTGAGATTCATGCGCTACAATTGAAAATGCAAAAATCAAGTGTTAATGTAGTTGAAGAGTTGAAAGAATTAGAAAGTATGCATTATGTATACCTTGTTCCATTGGAGAATAGCGTAAAGATAGAGATGGATCTAGTGTCTCTGATCTCAAAATTAAAGTTATTGCATGTAGATGAAGGAGACAACACATTGATGTAGAAGCTTGATGGCGACAATGACAAGGACATGAATGGCAACAGCGACGATGAATGGAAGCAGTGACGAGCTTACTCTCCCTCTGATCTCAGACACTACAGTGAGCTAGATGGCGACAATGGTGAAGAGATGAATTCGGTGGCAGCTAATAGATCTAGGGTTTCATTAGATCTCACTCTTCCTCTTCTAATTTTTTGGACAAGTTTTGTTTGGAGTGAAATTTGTTTGGGTTTAATCAAAATAGGTTAGGGACTGATTATTTGTTTGGACAATTGGGCTTAGAAATTTAAACTAGCATTGATTAATGAGGATTTTATATTTTATCATAAATAAAATATGTTATAGAGATTTTCTAAAACTTCCACAAAAAATTTCCCATAAACAAATAGAAATTTTGTAGTGGAATGTTCTCCCTCCCTCTGTCTCCCTCTTGCTCCCTCTTACTATTGCTCTCTGTCTATCTGGCTATCTCTCTCTCTCTCTCTCTGTGTTTTACTATTGTTATCATCTTTTATTTCTTGAATTCACTCTGTTGTTCTCCACTCTTTTAAGTCTCTATTGTTCTATGGCGCATTCATAAGTTTGTTTCTGTACTTGGTTGTAGGGGCTATGCTAAAGAAGAGTAAATTAGTTGCTATTGATTCTACAAATAGAGTCTACCCTCAAAATAAGATATGTAACTTGATATTTATGATATCTTCATAAAATTTGTGACGATTTGATGATGACACTAATTTTAGGTAGTTAACATCGTGGTTAGCTTTACATATAGTCACAATTTGAGTAATTATTTTTTATTGTAGGGGGTTGATAAACCCCAATTTTAGGGTTTATCTTGTGTTGAATTTAGTAGATTTTATCAACTATCTCACATTTATTTAATGAAATAGCATGGTTTTCTGAATTTCTCCTAAATTGTGGTTAAGAATAAAAACATGCTTTTTAGGCTCTTAAATTGCTAAATTTAATTTCTTTTAATTCCATTCGATGCCTTGATGTATTTGATGAAGTGATTTCAGGTTTAAAAGGCAAAGATTGGATTGAAGGAATGAAGAAAAATCATGTAAAAGTGGAGAATTCATGAAGAAATGAAGTTTGAAAATTTGCCCAGTTCTGCATACGCGTGACCCACGCGTATGCATGACACTTGTCACATGACCAACTTAAAGAAAATGTGGCTGGCGATTTTTGAACTCACAAAAGCCAAAATCCAACTCATTTCTTACGTATTTGAGACCAATTTCAAGAAGAAACAAGGAGGGAGCAATTAGGGTAGGTTAGAAACATGTTTTAGGTCATTTTCTAAAGAGGGAAGCTCCCTCTTCTCTCTAGAATTAGAGTAGATTTAGGTTTTAATTCTTGCTTTGATCTAGTTTCAATTTCTTTTCCTTGTTTAATAGCTTTGATTCTATTAGTTCATCTTGTTAATTTCTCATTTGTGTCACTTTGAGTTCATGAACCTTTGTTACTTTTAATTTCATTTAATGCAATTTGATGTTTTTATGTTTATTGTTGCTTAATTGAGTTGTTATTATTATTTTCTTGCATTTGGTAGCTTCAGATTTTATATTTCTTGCAATTTTACCATACTTTTCTTTTATGCCTTCCGAGTGTTTGATAAAATACTTGGTTGGATTTTAGAGTAGATTTTGAGCATTCTTGGCTTGGCCAGAGAAATTAGGTACTCTTGAGTCATTAATACCCAACTTGGATTTGTGATCTAGAGTTGTTAGTTAATCTTGTTTCCATTGACACTACTTATGGATTGGGATTAAATGGGCCTAATTGATCTTCTTCTGATGTGAAGATAATGTAATAGGCTTAACTCTTGGTAATTATTGTGTTATGATTAATGACTAGGATAGAAAACCTTGATTCTCAATCCTTGCGATGAATGCCTCTTTAGTATTTGTTATCTTTAGTTGTTTGATTTAAATTTTTTGCCATTTAAATTCTTGCCTTTTTATCATCAACCCCCTTGATCTCATAACCAATAATTGAGTACTCGATTGTAATTCCTAAGGAGAATGATCCGGAAGTAATACTCTCGGTTATTTTTATTGGGTTGAACTTGTGACAACCAAAATTAAACTTTGATGGAGAATCCATTGTTGGTCTAGACTATGCTTGCAACGAGATTCTATTATGTTGAGAAATTCTAGATCGACATAAATTCTCCAATAAAGTTTTTGACGCCCTTGCCAGGGAGTTGCAATGTGTGCTTGTTATTGGTTATTGTTCATATGTAAATATTGTGAATAGTTTGCTTTTTGTTTGTTTGCTAGTTTTGCTTTAGGAGTTTGTTTTCTTTATCTCTTATTATCTTTTGTTTTTGTTTTTCCTTTTCACTATAAATTCTCATCCCTTTGGCTATAAGTTTGGTTATAATTATATTGTAGGGAATGAAAGCTTCAATGAGGGATCACATTATGGGAATGGAAATCAAGTTAGGGTAGAGCCACATGCTTATAGGCAACCTTCATGGCAACAACCTCTTCTGGTCTCTTATGGTTTCAATCCACCCCATGATGTACACAATTATGAACCAACTCCTCAACAATATTGTCAACCTTATTCACAAGCCACACCATACCACCATTCACTTCCATATGATCCTGACACATTCGCACCATACTAACAACCATATGAGCCATATGAACCATACCTAGAGCCACCACCATTCCAACATCAATACTCCCAAGAACCACCACTTCCTTATACACTTCCTCAAGACTCTCACCAATATGAACCACCTTCCAACTATGACACCTTTCCTCCAAACAATAAACCTTCTTTTCTACCACCGCCTTCATTGGATGAAGTTCTCCAACCTTTAATGCAAGAACAAAGAGAGTTTCTTTTTATTCTCCAAAGGCGAGAAGAAGACCTCTAAAAGATGGCCACCATAGCCAAAGTGGTGAAGCACTTAATCTCATTTCACTCATGCAATCAAGACACTCCCATTGACGAATGTGGAGGAATAACAAAGAAGCACAATGAGAAGTAGAACTTGTAGCTTCAAGGTGAATAAGAGGAGTTGAAGCACGAATTAAAAGAAGAGGAGGTAGTTGAGATAATTGGTATTGAAGAAGTGGTTAGAGAATTGAGGAAAATTGATCAAGAAGTAGATTTCATCATTAATGCTTTTTGAGCCTTTCCTCATTAAATTTGGATTTGATGTTGAGGTACACTTTACTCAACCTCCAGTTTATGACTTCAGTGATGGGGAAGAATTTGAAGAAATTGGTGAAGAAGAGGTTGAATTGGAAGAAGTGATAAACCACTATTTTATGGTTTATCTTGTGCTCAATTGAGTGGTTTTTATCAACTCTTTGCTCACTTATTCATATAATTTGTATGGTTTTACAAATCCTTCCTAATTCTGTGATATAGTTGAAAACTTGCTTCCTAAGCTTTTAAATTGTGTATTTTAATTCCCATTTATACCATTCGATACCGTTATCTGTGCATTAAGTGTTTTCAGGCTTTATAGGGCAGGAATGGCTTAGAGGATGGAAAGTAAGCTTGCGAAAATGGAAGGAGCACAAGAAATAAAGGAGACAACCAGCGAGGAGCAACGCGCACGCATGGCTTACGCGTATGCGTGACACGCAAAGACGATCATCGACACGTACGCGTGACTGACGCGTACGCATGACATGCGCCACGTGCAGAAATTGCAGAAAGTGCTGGGGCAATTTATGGGCTCCTTTCTGGCCCAATTCCAAGCCCGAGAACACAGAATAGAAGCTGCAGAATGGGGGACTCATCCAATCATTCATACATTCATTTACACAACTTTCATTCAGAGAGTTTTAGGTTTTAGATATAGTTTTCTAGAGAGAGAGGATCTCTCTTCTCTCTTCTCTCTAGGTTTTAGGATTCTTAGGTTTAATTCTCCTTCAACTCTAGATTTCTACTTTAGTTTAATTAGTTTCCTTCTTCTCTTATTAGTTCTAGCACTTTAGTTTATCTATTTCTCTTGTTGATTTATTTATTCTCCAATTTGGTTTATGAATTCTCATGTTAGATTTGATTTTCTATTTAATACAATTTGAGGTATTTCATATTTATTGATTCTTCTATTATTTGTTAGTCATTGATGTTTAAAATCGGTTGTTTGGATTTAATATTCCTTGATAGTTTTCTATGTTTTTATGTTATACCTTTCAAGTGTTTGACAAAATGCTTGGGAGGGTTTTAAGTTAGATTTCTCCCCTTTTGGCTTTGGTTGAGTAATTGGAGACGCTTGAGTTATCAAACTCCCTTGTTGATTGATAATTAAAATTTGCTAGTTTATTTGGATCCCTCCAAGCTAGGCTTTCCTTAGGAGTTGACTAGGACTTGAGGAATCAAATTAATTCATCCACTTGACTTTCCTTCATAGTTAGAGGTTAACTAAGTGGGAGCAATGGACAATTCTCATCACAATTGATAAGGATAGCTAGGATAGGACTTCTAATTCTCATACCTTACCAAGAGCTTTCTTAGCTATTTGTCTATTTTCTTGTCATTTAAATTCCTTGTTCAACATTTAAAAAACCCAAAAATATACAATCCCATAACCAACTCTAAGTACACTTTCCTGCAATTCCTTGATAGATGACCCGAGGTTTAAATACTTCAGTTTAATTTTATTGGGTTTGCTTTAGTGACAAACAAATTTTTGTATGAAAAGATTCTTTGTTGGTTTAGAAACTATACTAGCAACGAGGATTTATTGAGGAATTCTAAACCGTCAAAAATCCTATTGTCAAAATGGCACCGTTGTTGGGGAATTGCAAATGTGTGCCTTATTATTGGTTATTGTGAATATTGTGAATAAATTTTCTTTTTCATTTCTTTGTTAGTTGTTTCTAGTTTTAGGAGTTTAGTTTCATTATTCCTTATTAGTTTTTGTTTTTATTTTCTCTTGATACTATAAATTCTCACCCCTTTGGCTATGAGTTTTGTTACAATCATGTTGTAGGAATAGGAGATTACAATGACGGCTTGCATCAAAGATGGGAGGAGCTACAAGGATCTGATCAACCCTCTTGGCAACAACCTCCACCAACCTACTATGAGCAAGAGCCATTCCAAGGTGCATACCAAGACGATGGATATGGTGGACCCCCTTGTAGTTACCAACAAGCCCCACCATATGCTTATGAACCACCCCCTCAACATAACTCTGAAACATCATACTCACAAGCCCCTTTCCACCATTCGCCTCCATATGACCCCAGTCCATATCCACCTAACCAACCACCATATGAACCGTATGAACCATACATAGACCCACCCCAATTCCAACACAATTACCCCCAAGAACCACCACCTCAATATTCACCATCTCCATATCCTTACCAAGAAGAACCACCTTCCCATTATGAGCCCTTTCTCCCAACAAACAAACCCTCATATCCACCCCAAGCTCCCAAAGATGATACCTTTAGTATCATTCGTCAAGGGTAACAGGAGCTTCAAACCACACTCATCTCTACTTTCACCGATCTCACTTCTACTCTGTAAGCTCTTATATCCTGTATGGATCCATCCTTTACCCCCAATACTCAACCCTCAAGCTCTAGTGCACTTACTTTTTACTCATATCCATCAATCCAAGAGTAACATGATCCCAATTACGCTATTGACATGGAACAAGAGAGAAGGGATCATCTTAGGGACGTAATGGATCGGGCTCACACATACATACTTCAAGAGAAGCAAGAGGAGGCCCAAAAGGTAGAGGTAGGAGAGACCTTTGAAGAAAGTTGTCAAGAGGTGGAAGTCATCAAGGAGGAGCTGGATTTTGTACTAGAGCAAGTGGAGAACGCCAAAATTATTGAAGAAGAGGAAGTGGTTGAGGACTTAGGAGATGCAGAACCTCCATGGGAAACTCAACTCATAGAGCCTCCTTCCAAGATGGTTGAATTTGATGTTGAGAAAGGTGTACAACCTCTAAGGCATATCATGGTTGAAAACTTGGAGGAGGTTGATCAAGAGATGGACTCAAGAATCAATGAATTTCTATCCATAATTGAATCCTCTCCCATTGAACTTGAAGACGAGGTTAATGTTGAAAAAGCTTGTCAAGAGGTGGAGATCATCAAAGAGGAGCATAAGGGAGTGGACCTTGCTTTGTCAAAATGTAGGAAGGTCCCCCTTCCTAAGTCACCATCATCCTTTACACCACTCAAGTAGGTAAATCTATTATCTCTAGGATTTTTAATTCCACTTGTGTATGGGTTGCTTAAAACAAATGGTCAACTTAGAGCTCTCTGTGGATTGAAGAGTAAGGGAAAATTGTGTGGTGGTTGGTGATGTGTGGAAAACGATCCAACACGAAACTAACCGGCAAGTGCGCCGGGTCGCATCAAGTAATAAAACTCACGGGAGTGAGGTCAATCCCACAGGGATTGAAGGATTGAACAATTTTAGTTTAGTGGATGACTTAGTCTAGCGAATCAAGAGTTGATTTGAATGGTTTGTATTCGACAGAAGCTAAATTGCATGAAATTAAAAGGGAGAAGGACAATTGGCAAGAATTTAAAGTGCAGAGAAATTAAAGAGGCTTAATCTTAAAGTGCAAGTAATATAAATTGCAGAAACTTAGTTTGCAAGAAATGTAAATTGCAGAATCTTAAAGTGCAAGAAATGTAAATGGCTTGAATTGTAAAGGGAATTGGGAATTGGATTTGCAAAAATTAAACAAGGAAAAGTAAAATGCAATAAACAGAAAAGTAGAAGATGACTTGAATTAAACCGGATCTAAAACGGAAATGAGAAAAAGCTTGGTGTAGCAATGAAATAAAGAAATTGAAATTTAAAACTGTAGATCTCAGGACTCAAGAGACTAGATAGCTGAGTCTAGATCTCACTGCCTTCCTAGATCCAGCAAGAATCAATTGCAAAGGAAATAAAGAAGTGTGAATTGCAGAAAGAGTAGAAGAAGAAGCAATTAACAGAAAAGGAAATTCAATTTTGCAGAAAATTAAACAAGATCTCAAGGTGAGATTGAAACAGAAGTTCTTCAATTCTCCACCCAAGATCCAAAGCAAGAAAAGTAAAGAGTGTTCAAGCAAGAACAAGGAAGAATAGAGATCAATTCTCCTTCCCAATTCTCTAGAATTCTAAAGCAACAAATCAAAAATGTAAAGGTGAGCTCTCTGTAAGTGTTCCAAGAATTCTAAAGGAAAAGCTCCCCGAAAAACATAAATCCTAAGCTATTTATACACTTTCTTCAAATGGTCTTCAAGCCTTGAATTGGGCCTTTGCTCTTGATGGAATTGGGTTGATAAAAGCCTCTGTTGATTGCTCTTGGAGTTGGAGAGAGACCCATTGTGAACCGAGCTATGAATCATAAAAGCTTGAGTCAAAGTTTGAGGCAAACTTTGGCTCAAGCTTTTCATATCAGCTGCCCTCATTTGCTGCTACCAACGTTTGGGCTAAAGTTTGAGGTCAAACTTTAGGCCAAACGTTGATCCCCTTGTGTGCATATGTGGCGCCAACGTTTGCCAAAAAGTTTGAGGCAAACGTTGGCATAAGCTTTTCTCCTCCAGGGTATGTTGGTGTGGTGCCAACGTTTGCCAAAAAGCTTGAGGCAAACGTTGGCGCAAGCTTTTCTCCTCCAGGATGTTGGTGTGTGGTGCCAACGTTTGCCAAAAAGCTTGAGGCAAACGTTGGCGCAAGCTTTTGCTCCAACCAATGTGAATTCACTCTTCCAAATGCTTGAGCTAAAGTTTGAGGCAAGCTTTTGCTCAAGCTTTTTGTTCTCTCTTGCTCCTTACCCTTTCTTCTTTCTTCAACCTTCTTCAAAGCTCTTTTCACCTATCATCAATCAACCAAACACATCAAAGCTATGCTCAAAATCATGAGTTTGTTATTCTTTCATAATATATGATAATTATAGCATAAAATCTCATGAAATTGCATTAATTCATCCATGGTTGATTGGATCAAAGGAAATATGAAATTTCACCCAATTGGCTTACTTATGGCTCAAGAAAATGCATAAAATCAATTGAAAACAAAAGAAAAAGACTAGTGAAACTAGGCTAAGATGACTTGTCATCACAACACCAAACTTAAAGCTTGCTTGTCCCCAAGCAAGAAAAGAATTATTGAGAAGAAAGAATGAAATGGAAGAGGATGTTCATGCTAGCAGAGTATTATTGGTAGTTCATGGGGTTTTATGTGGATATGTAAACACTCACTTCTTATTGACTCTTAGGCCTAGAAAGTCTCCTTCAAGCATCAAGCAACACACTGCTATGACCTCTCATTATTCCTTTGTCCTTGACTATTATTTTTCTATATAAGCTTTAGTTCAGTGTCATGTGTAACAAGTTCTTTTCTTTCTTTATACTTGACACATTATTCACTATAGACACTTGGCTCACATTCCTATTTAGAACATTGATGCCCAGCACCTCTTTGGGTTACTAAATGCCTTGTCACTAGGTTGCTCTTGATAGTGGACTTTCAGTTGATAATCCCGGGTTAGTTAACCCAAGTTACCAAGTGTTGATGCACTCCAAAGAACTTAATAATCCAAGCAGATCCTAGTACAAAGACACCACAGGCATATATTCTAAAGTTCAAGCTATTGGTGTCTAGCTTTGTTTCTTTTTATTTTTCTTTTGTTTTGTTGCCACTCTTTGGCTATTTTTTTTTCTCTTTTTGTTCTTCTTTTTAGCCAAGGACTTTTATTTGATTGAGATTCATAGACAGTAGGTCACTTTCTATTTAGAAGGAGACATCCTAGTTCTCTTATTCACTAAAAGTGAGCTATCATACAATCACACATACATACCACCACTTACTTTTATTGTACTTCTATCTAACAGAGACTATCTTACTTCACATTCAAATATTTCTTTTATTGAATTAAAGATGCAGGGGACAAAGCATGCTTTTTGTTAAGTGAAAGTAAACACACAAGCACACACTTAGACTAGCTTACTTATTTTAAGGGAAACAAAAATAATGCAAAGACTATTTTAAATAGATAGGACGCATGCTCTTTTTTTTTCTTTGTAGTGATGAACAAGGAGCAAGTCCACCTTTCATTTGTCATGCTTTTTCTTTCTTCTTTCATACACTTGGTTGTTGGTGTTCCCTGTGTCCATGTCTGTTGTCTGTTGACCCCGCCAGAACCCAACTCTATTCATCGCCTCCTCTACTCTATCTTCAAGTCTCAAAGCCTTGCTCACTTCTATATCACTTTTCCCTTTGAAGAACTCATCGAAAGTTGGAAACGCTGGATCCATATTGTGCAGATGCTCTCCAATATAGTTCAATTTGATTTGACTGTTTATGTTCTAATCAGCTTGGACTTCATATCTTGCATCTTGAAGGGCCGTGAACTCTTTGAAAGCCCTCATGTTTTTAGCTTGCATTTGTGCCAACTTTCCAAATGATTCGTGAGATTGAAAAGCATGCTCCTCTTGCATCACGAAGAATTTTGATTCAAACTCACTTTGTTTGTTCATCATTCTCAGTTGCCATTCCTCTTGTTCTTGTTGGTGTTTCATGTAATGTGAATGATACTCTTCTTGCCTTTCTTGAATTCTCATGTACTGTTGTGATAATCTCCCAATCGCTTCCTGCATCTGAGTCATGTCCATATTGTTATGTGATTGGGGGTGTGGCTGTTCTTCTTCCTCTTGTATCTTTTCTTCCTCTTGTAACTCTTCTTTCTCCATTGGTTCTTCTCTTTGCCTTCTTCCGTGTGGTCTTCGGCTCTGCTGCGCTTCAGTAACCATCATCATTCTTTCAATGGTTATAGGCATGCCCGGGTTCAACCATGTTGGGTTATCGTCCTCCATTGGCACTCTAGCTCTTACGCACAACCGCATAATGGTGCTTGGGTAGTATAACCAAGACCCAGCCGAGTTCTTCTCTGCAAGTTTTTGAAGATCATTTGCAAGGATTTCATGAACTTTCACCTCTCCTCCCACCATGATGCAATGCAACATAACAACTCTTTTCCTGTTGACTTCTGAGGTGTTTACTGTGCCCAGAATTGCTCTTTTCAATAGCTCATACCATCCCTTTGCTTCCGGTATAAGGTCTCCTCTTCTCAGATACTTGTATTTGTTTTTGGCATCTCCTTCCCACTCTGAGTTCACCATACAAATATCTCTAGAAATTCTATCATAATCCGGATCTCCATTTATCCTTTGGTGGTATCCCGGTTCACCAAAGCGAACTGCTTTTAGTCCTAAGACTTTCTTGATGGCATCTGAACTAAAGTCTACTTCCACCCCCCGTACATAGCTCTTGTACGTTGGGGCTTCACCCGTGTTAAGTCTTGGGATGTTGGCATAGAACTCTCTTATGATATTTTCATTGACCCGAGTGATGGGTGAGACGAGTTCTTCCCATTTCCTCTTTCTAATCTTGTCCTTCATTTCTTGGCACCCTTCATCTGGTAGCAAGAGTGGAACCTCTGGATATATCTTCTTCTCATTCATCCATTGAAGTTGTAATTGATGGTACCAAGATCTAAATCTCCATCGGTCATATTCCGGTGTATTCTCTTCCACCTCGGGTTCTTTTCCTTTTCTCCGTTTGGTTCTTGATGAAGAGGCCATGTTCACTTGATTGGTTGATCTTCTTGAGGTTAAAGGGAGTATGAAGAATATTGGAGATTTGGATGTGTTTTAGGACAAGAAAATATTTGAGGCTGAGCTTTTATGATGAAGACTGATGAAGGGAATGGAGTTTGAATGGTTGGAGTGCAGGGAGTGTGCAACTCTTCGGTTATGTGCATGGCTTGAAGGTGGTGTGTTATAATTACTTAAATGAACAATGGAGGGCTGGCATGTAATTGGATACCATGCGAATCAAAGGTGTGCATGTGAGGGTGAATGAGGACAAAATTTGCTTCTTCAATGATTTTCAACGTGACCATTCCAAGGAGTGGGCAGATTCACTTTTTGAGGCATGTGATGGAATTTTGTCCTCATGCTATGCTTTCCCTCTGTCTTGTCTCTTTCATTGAGTGTTCTTTGACCACCTAACCATCACAACAAGACAATAAAGATCAACATTATCAAACCGTGGCAAGAATGCTTCCTTTATTAACAACTATGTGAATTCTCATTCCTTATATCCATTTTAACCGTGACTTTTCTTGGAGGACACCAAACTTAATGTTTGGTCATATAGTTTTAAAAAAATGTTTCTTCCTCCAACTGGTGTTCTTGAAATCCCAATGTCACTCTTGGTTAAATATTTATAAGAAATGCTTTCATTATAATTTTTTTTTCTTTTTCTCTTTTTTTTTTCATGAAGGATCAATTGTGTCCCTTAATCAGTGCATCAAGGTTTGATGAACACTAAACTTGTCTCTTGTTAAGGGGTAAATGTGAGATGCCAGCAGTTAATCACAATTGATGCCTTCATCACAGAATATGATTTCTTTTCAATTGTAAGGTCTCAGAAAGTAACAATGTATGATCATTGGTGCATGATTTTTAATTTTCATGAAGAGAAAAAAAAAATTTGATCTCCTGAAAATATCCACCTATGCAGACACCAAACTTAGTGTTTGGTCATATGCTTCATTAGGATAACTAAGCATATAGTATGAAAATGTTTGTAACACTGGTTTGGTGTGCTTGAAGGCACACCAAACTTAGAAGTCTTATCATATGTTTCAAAACAGTGCATGCATTCATTAAGTACGTTCATGAAAAAAAATTCATGCTCAGGTGATCATAGCTTATTGAATTTAAAATGACATAAATCTTAAATCATGGGTTGCCTCCCATGGAGTGCTCTTTTATTGTCACTAGCTTGACACTAGGGCTTTCTTTTATGGTGGTTGATGATTGTAGTGCCTCAACTTGTCTCCCCTGACTGTGATCCTTCTCTTTGTTCTCTGGTGTTCAATTTCAGCATGCTCTAATGAGAGTATATTGCTGACAGTGTAATAGTCATCCGTCTGTTGGCTTGCTCCCAGTTGTTGATAGACTAACTGCACTTTGTCACCTTTGGAAAGCCCTTCTGTTGGAATTTTTTTATTCTTCCAACCCTTTTTGATTCTGTTTTTATTCTTCTTCCTTCTTCTTATTGATTCTTTCTGCTTCCAAGTGGGCTTCATTTTGGGATTCTTCTTCTTGATAACTAACACATCAATGCTTTCATGAATCTCTTCATTGCTCTGTACAAGTTCTTTTTCTTCTTCCCATGCTGCATTATCTACTTCTTGCTTTGGAAGGTGACTGCTGATCATCTTGTCAATTTCTTCCTTCCTCTGCAGTTCTATCTTGTCAGTTTCCATGCTATCTTCTTTTTCATTGATGAACTTTATTTCTAGAGAGATACTCAGTGTGACACTTTCATCATGTAGCCTAAGGGTCAACTCTCCTTTTTCTACGTCTACGATGGCCCTAGCAGTGGCCAAGAATGGCCTTCCCAGTATAATAGAGTCACTATCATCCTCATCAGATTCCAAGATCACAAAATCAGCAGGGAAAATGAATCTGTCTACTTTGCCTAGAAGGTTCTCAACTATACCCCTTGGGTACACTACTGATTTGTCCACCAATTCTAAAGACATCTGTACTGGTTTCACTTCTTTCATCCGCAGCTTTTTCACTAGAGAGGAGGGCATTAGATTGATACTAGCCCCTAGATCACACAGCGCCTTTCTGATGGTCATGTTACCAATGGCACAGGGTAGAAAGAAACTCCCAGGATCTTCACGTTTAGGGGGAAGTCCCTTTTGAATCAGTGCTCTGCATTCTTCAGTGAGCATCACAGTTTCTTTTTCTAGCCAACTTCTTTTCTTGTTAATAAGCTCCTTCAAAAACTTGGCATACAAAGGCATTTGCTCAAGTGCTTCAGCCAAGGGAATGTTAATCTCCAACTTCTTGAAAATCTCAAGGAACTTATGAAAGTGTTGATCCTTAGCCTCCTTGTTGAATCTCTGGGGATATGGCAGTAGAGGTACAAAGTTCTTCTCCGCTTGTTGCTTTTGATTCTTGGTTGGCTCTTCAATTGCTTCATTCCCCTTTTTTTGAATTTTTGATTGTTCCTCCTTTTCTTGAGTTTGCTTGCTTGCCATTGCATCATCACCATTGGCTCCCTCTGCGTGTGTTGGCTTTTCCCCCTCTATTGGCCTTTTGTTGTTCTCAGCTTACTTCCTTGTAGTGTCATTGTTGCTCATCAATGTTTTCCCACTTCTTAACTGTATTGCCTTGCATTCTTCCTTAGGATTTGGAATTGTGTCACTTGGCAGGGAACTTGATGGTCTCTCAACAGAAATCTGCTTGGAGATTTACCCAATCTGCCTCTCTAGGTTCTTCATGGAGGCTTCATGGTTCTTGGTTGTCATTTCTTGGTGTTTCCATATTTTGTCTATCAAGGTTTCCAAGTTAGTGATTCTTTGAGAGTCATGTGAAATTGGCTGATTATGGGTTGTTGAGGGTTGGTGGTAAATGTTTTGGTTTGTGGGTTGGTTATTGGATGGATAATGGTTGGAGTTGGGGTGGTTGTTTTGGGGTTTTCTGTAAGGGTTTTGGGTGGTTTGCTGTTGGTTGTTATTTTGGTTGTTTCTTGAAGTGTTTTGATTTGAATTTCTTTGCCATGGTTGTTGGTTTTGGTTATGGTTATCTCCCCACCTCAGGTTTGGATGGTTCTTCCATGAAGGGTTGTAAGTATCACCATAGACTTCATTTGACCCTGAATTTTGGTTGTGCATGTACTGGACTTGCTCCTGCTGTTGCTCCTCTTGAGTTTCTTCATTTGTTCCCCATGTGGTTGATGGTTGATTGGTGCTTACTGCTGCAACTTGGAGGCTATCAATCCTCTTGGCCATTTGCTCAAATTGTTGTTGAATCTACTGCTGCATCAATTTGTTTTGAGCTAGGATTGAGTCCACTCCTTCCAACTCCATCACTCCCTTTCTCTGTGATGGTTGGCGTTGCCTTTGGTGAGCGAAGAAATACTGGTTGTTAGCTACCATATCAATGAGATTTTGAGCTTCTTCTGCAGTTTTCATGAGTTGCAAAGAGCCTCCAGCTGAATGATCCAAGGCCTCTTGAGATTTCAATGTCAAACCTTCATAGAAATTTTGCAATCTATCCCACTCATTGAACATTCCAGGGGGACACTTCCTGATCAGAGCCTTGTACCTTTCCCATGCCTCATATAATGGCTCAACCTCTATTTGGGTGAATGTTTGTACTTCAGTCTTCAATCTGATAACCCTCTGAGGTGGGTAAAATTTGGCAAGGAATTTGCTCACTAGATCATCCCAATTGTCAATGTTGTCTCTTGGAAAAGATTCCAACCATTGGGTGGCTTTGTCTCTGAGAGAGAATGGAAATAGCAGTAGCTTATAGCTATCAGGATGCACTCCATTGGTTTTAACAGTGTCACAAATCCTCAAGAAAGTGGATAAGTGTTGATTTGGATCTTCAAGTGGTCCTCCTCCATAGGAGCAATTGTTTTGAACTAATGTGATGAGTTGTGGCTTTAGTTCAAAGTTATTTGCATTAACATTTGGGGTATGAATGCTACTCCCACAATGTCTAGGATTTGCAAATGTGTAGGAGGCGAGAACTCTTCTCTGTGGTGGATTCTTGTTGTTATTAGCTGCTCCTCCTTGTGAATTATTTGGAATTGTTGTATGTTCCTCCATATCTTGGAACTCTTCTTCTTCCGAATCCTCTTCTCCAACAATGTTTTTCCCTCTTTCAGCTCTTCTTAATCTCCTGAGGGTTCTTTCGTCTTGTTCACAAAAGGTTGGTATAGCTCTCCTTGTCCCTGACATACAAACAAGACATAAAAATCATACCAAACCAGAAGGATAGCAATACTTCAATCCATGATGAAATTGTAGTTAGCTTAAGCAAAAATTCAAACAGTTAGTGGGTTAGTCCAAAGTTAGAGAAACAGAAAATAAAAATGCTAGATCTAGATCTCCACTTCACTTACTCACTGTCAATCTATTTCAATCCCCGGCAACGGCGCCAAAAACTTGATGTGTGGAAAACGATCCAACACAAAACTAACTGGCAAGTGCACCGGGTCGCATCAAGTAATAAAACTCACGGGAGTGAGGTCGATCCCACAAGGATTGAAGGATTGAACAATTTTAGTTTAGTGGATGACTTAGTCTAGCGAATCAAGAGTTGATTTGAGTGGTTTGTATTCGACAGAAGCTAAATTGCATGAAATTAAAAGGGAGAAGGACAATTGGCAAGAATTTAAAGTGCAGAGAAATTAAAGAGGCTTAATCTTAAAGTGCAAGTAATATAAATTGCAGAAACTTAGATTGTAAGAAATGTAAATTGCAGAATCTTAAAGTGCAAGAAATGTAAATGGCTTGAATTGTAAAGGGAATTGGGAATTGGATTTGCAGAAATTAAACAAGGAAAAGTAAAATGCAATAAACAGAAAAGTAGAAGATGACTTGAATTAAACCGGATCTAAAACGGAAATGAGAAAAAGCTTGGTGTAGCAATGAAATAAAGAAATTGAAATTTAAAACTGTAGATCTCTGGACTCAAGAGACTAGATAGCTGAGTCTAGATCTCACTGCCTTCCTAGATCCAGCAAGAATCAATTGCAAAGGAAATAAAGAAGTGTGAATAGCAGAAAGAGTAGAAGAAGAAGCAATTAACAGAAAAGGAAATTCAATTTTGCAGAAAATTAAACAAGATCTCAAGGTGAGATTGAAACAGAAGTTCTTCAATTCTCCACCCAAGATCCAAAGCAAGAAAAGTAAAGAGTGCTCAAGCAAGAACAAGGAAGAATAGAGATCAATTCTCCTTCCCAATTCTCTAGAATTCTAAAGCAACAAATCAAAAATGTAAAGGTGAGCTCTTTGTAAGTGTTCCAAGAATTCTAAAGGAAAAGCTCCCCGAAAAACTTAAATCCTAAGCTATTTATACACTTTCTTCAAATGGTCTTCAAGCCTTGAATTGGGCCTTTGCTCTTGATGGAATTGGGTTGATAAAAGCCTCTGTTGATTGCTCTTGGAGTTGGAGAGAGACCCACTGTGAACCGGGCTATGAATCATAAAAGCTTGAGTCAAAGTTTGAGGCAAACTTTGGCTCAAGCTTTTCATATCAGCTGCCCTCATTTGCTGCTACCAATGTTTGGGCTAAAGTTTGAGGTCAAACTTTAGGCCAAACGTTGATCCCCTTGTGTGCATATGTGGCGCCAACGTTTGCCAAAAAGTTTGAGGCAAACGTTGGCGCAAGCTTTTCTCCTCCAGGGTGTTGGTGTGTGGCGCCAACGCTTGCCAAAAAGCTTGAGAAAAACGTTGGCGCAAGCTTTTGCTCCAACCAATGTGAATTCACTCTTCCAAAAGCTTGAGCTAAAGTTTGAGGCAAGCTTTTGCTCAAGCTTTTTGTTCTCTCTTGCTCCTTGACCTTTCTTCTTTCTTCAACCTTCTTCAAAGCTCTTTTCACCTATCATCAATCAACCAAACACATCAAAGCTATGCTCAAAATCATGAGTTTGTTATTCTTTCATAATATATGACAATTATAGCATAAAATCTCATGAAATTGCATTAATTCATCCATGGTTGATTGGATCAAAGGAAATATGAAATTTCACCCAATTGGCTTACTTATGGCTAAAGAAAATGCATAAAATCAATTGAAAACAAAAGAAAAAGACTAGTGAAACTAGGCTAAGATGACTTGTCATCAGTTGGAAGCATCACTCTAGGTTCATGATGGTTGCACGCTCAAAGTTTGATAACCATGGTTGGTGTAGAACCAAAGTGAATAGGTCTAGGAGGATGTTTGGTTGCGTAAATGAGAATTCCAAGGCTAAACCACCCGGATGGAATCATGATGATCAACTTGAAGACGGGTGTCGAAATAAGATTTGGGATCCGGGCATACAAGAGGATCAACTTTGGGAGCTCAAAGCTTGTAGAGAACTTCATCAAGGCTTGGTGAATTTATTTGGAGAGGTTGAAGCTTATTGGAAGTCCAAGCATTGGTGGAAGTTTCGGGATGAGTTCAAGTACAAGCCACCATGACAAGGAGATCACCAAAATATCCAACTTAAGGACAATAACTAAAAGTGCTAGGTGGGAGACAACCCACCATGGTATGATCTTTCATTTTTATTCTTAGTTTTATTTTATTTTATTTTTATCAGTGTTCATTCATCATTTCTGCATCATCACCTGCATTCTGCATTAAAAAAATAAAAAATAAAAAAAATAAAAAAAAGAAGAGCATTCGACGCGCAAGCTTCTATGACGCGTACGCGTCATGCGTGAATGCGAAACATAGTGGGATTGGACAAAGAGTTGCGTGGGAGTGGCGCAGGAAGCGTGCCTTACGCACAAGCAACGCCACACGTACGCGTACCTTACGCGTACGTGTCCCCTGCTAATTTTTCAACCCACGCGTAAGCGTCAGCGACGCATACACGTGGGCATGGAATTCGGCGTAAAGAGCGAATTAACAGAGAGTTGGGCTGCCACTGTGCTGGAGTCGCGCGAGTAGTCACGCGTACGCGTGACCGACGCTCACGCATCAATATGCATGTTTTGCCACCCACGCATACGCGTGGGGGACGCTTACGCGTCGCATGGCCATTTAAGTTTTCACGCGTACGCGTGAGGCGCGCACACGCGTCGCACCCTATTTTTCATTTCTTGCTCCTTTCTTCTATCCTTTCTCCGTCTTTCTTCCTCCTTTCTTACTTTCTTCTTCTTCTTCATTTCTTTAACTTCTCATCCTTATTCTCTTTCATTCTATTTTACTTAATTTATTTGCATACTTTCATTCATTGCATTTTAATCTTGTGCATGTTTTATTTTATTTTCTAAGTTTATTATTTTACCATTGGTGTTAAATATTTTTATTCAACTGTTGTATCTTTTCTTGCATTATTTTGGTGCTTAGTGACTTGTTTTACACTGTTGGGTGATATTATTTATCTGTCAATACCAATCTTTTATGATACCTGTATTTCTTTTGCATTGACATGAATTTATATCGTCTCTCATTACCTACTATCTCTGCACTATTGATATGCCATTTGTTTCTATTATTTTCTCATGTACATGTTGTAGCTACCATGTAGTTGAGACCCTCATTATTTGGCATTAACCCACCCATATTTTATTTGTTTTCTATCTTTGTTTCTGGGCTACTTTTCTTCTTTTCCTCTTCTTTCAGGATGGCCACCGAGAAAGGAAAAGAGAAAACTTTCACATGGGGCGACAAACAAGTTCCTACGCACAATCTTTGGAGAGAAAAACGTCAGTTGTAGCAGCCCGTCCACTTGCACTTCTTTGCATGCACCGAGGACAGGTGCAATCTTTAAGTGTGGGGAGGTCGATACCGACTTCTGTGGGTTATTTATTTCCTAATTTAACACCAATGTTTAATTTTCCTTGTTACATTAGTTGCTGCATTTGCATGTTTAATCGCATGTTTATTTGATTTTATGCATGTTCTTCTACCACTACTTGGTTGGAGTGATAAATTCTTTTTCAAGACCTATTTTATAGCATTTCACTAATTTAAATTAAAACTTTTGTGTTAAACTTGTTTGAGAATTGTAATTTGGAACATGGTTTATAGCTAAGAACACACAACCCGTGAGTTTTTGAGCTTAATTGCATGGTTACATTATTTAACCATGATTTTTATTCTTGTGCATTTTCTTCTCTATGATTGCAATCTTTGCTTTGTTCCATTCTATATGTCCATTGTTTAGTGTATTTACATGCATGCATATGACTGAGGCCATCATTTGTTATTAGCTCACTTATCCCAAATAGCCTACCATTTTCAATTACCTTTATTTGCCACTTTGAGCCTTTTAATCCCCATTTGTTCTTTATATTACCACATCACTAGCCTTAAGAAAAATAAACAATTAATTATCCCATTTGAATCTTTGGTTAGCTTAAGATAGAGATAGTGTGTTAACTAAGTGTGGGGAACTGTGTGAACTTGGGTTAATAGGAATATGTTGTGTTTCTACTTTATTTAAATATTGGGATTTGGGTGCCTACTCATGTGAAACTAGAAAAACCATATGCATTGAAATGTTATGTTTGCTTCCATGTTCATAAAAAAAATTGCATAATAAATAAACAAATAAATAGGGGACAAAATTACCCCAATATTAAGTTTAATAAAAGATCAATGCATATGTGGTGAAATTAAAGGAAAACTTGGATACATGAGTATGTGAAATACACAAAAGTGAGATTATGGGTAGCTAGGCATAATTTTAGAATTTTACAGAGTATGTGTGTGTGGTGAGAGTTTAGGTTAGTCAAAGATTCATATTATAGCCCACTTAGCCATACATATATCCTCACCCTTTCCTTAGCCCCATTACAACCTTGAAAAGACCTCATGATGTTTGCATTTGTACATTAAATATTTGTTGATTGGTTAGATGAAGAACAAAGTTTTAGAAAGCATGATTATGGAAGAGTTGAGTTGTTTAACCCCAAACACTTGAGTGATTAGAGTGCACATACAAATCCAGTGAGGTTTCAATGGCTCATTTCTATATGTCCATATTTGATCATTGCTTGTCTTGCAAGTTTGTGAACTCTTTTGATTAATTCAACTCAATTGTGAATGTGTTTTGATATGATTTAGCCCTTGATTGTGCATATATGATTTCTTGGAAATTTGACTCAATTTGACCCCATGTATCCTTATATATATATAGATAGATAGTAATTAGAATAGCATGATGCATATAGGTAGCTCACATCTAAATAGCTTGCATTGCATAAGTCCCACCATTCTACCTTTACTCTTCTGGTTCTCTTGAGCTTAGCATGAGGACATGCTAATGTTTAAGTGTGGACAGATTGATAAACCACTATTTTATGGTTTATCTTGTGCTCAATTGAGTGGTTTTTATCAACTCTTTGCTGACTTATTCATATAATTTGCATGGTTTTACAAATCTTTCCTAATTCTGTGATATAGTTGAAAACTTGCTTCCTAAGCTTTTAAATTGTGTATTTTAATTCCCCTTTATACCATTTGATGTTGTGATCTGTGCGTTAAGTGTTTTCAGGCTTTATAGGGCAGGAATGGCTTAGAGTATGGAAAGGTGATGTGCGGAAAACTTGTCACGTAACAAATTTCCTTCGGCAAGTGTACCGAATTTCGTCGTCAAGTAATAACTCACAAAAGAGTGAGGTCGAATCCCACAGAGATTAACGGATTAAGCAATCAATAGTTAATTGATTATCCTAGTTAGACGATTCAGATTTGGATGATGAGTAAAAAGGGAATGTAAATTGCATGAATGTAAAGAAAGCAATAAAGTGCAGAAAAGTAAAATGGCAAGAAAAGTAAATGTAAGAACTAAAAAATAAAATGAACATTGGGATCAAGAGATATTGCAATCCTCTGGATCAAGTTCATTCTCATCTCTTCCTCAATCAATGCATTCATTGATCTCCTTGGCAATCTTAATTGATCGAATTCCAATTTCTTGGAATTCAATCTCTCAAATCTTGATCAATAGCCAATTCCTTGGTCAATTGCTCATGAGAAGAGATGAAGTATGGTCACTGATTATACCACATGCATTTCCCAAATCAAGTGTTGGTAGGATTATAGTCATATATCCTTCCAAACCCAATTTGGTCCAGCATGAGAAAGCATTTCTAGCATGATCTCTTCATTCCTCTTTCAAGGTTCAGAAGAGATCCAAGTATGAATAGCTTCTTTTCCAAGATAACTACCCAATTGGATGAAGATCGAAAGCTTTCAAGCAAAATCAAGAGAAAAGATAGAAGAAGAAGAATAAGAACTACACTTAATCCATTGAATCACAATAGAGCTCTCTAACCCAATGAAAAGAGTTAGTTGATCATTGCTCGACCAAAATAGAAAAAAAAGAAAGTGCAGAAAAGTAAAGATGAAGATTAAAACTGAAATTGAAACTTCAAAGTTCATAAATGAAAAATACAAACTAGAATTAAACTACTACCAAGGAAAGAAAAAGAAGAGAAAAGGAAGAAGAGTGTAGGAGGGGAGGGGTCCGAAGACCCACTCCCCTTGGAGTGTGCCAATTCACAGAAGTTCGAATTGGTCTTCACTCTCTCCCCCTTCCTTCAATTTCCAGAATGCTTTCAATGTAAAAACTAAGGCCTTTATATAGGCTCTCCTAAATTACAAAATGAAATTAAAAGCAAATTACAATTAAATGAAAATTCCTATTCTAGATGCTTCTTGTGGTCTTGATTGGTTGACAATTGTGGGCTTACTTGCTTGAGCTTTGAAGTGGACTTGAGGGAGAAGTGAGTCAATTTGAGGTCCAAGTGCTAAAGTTATTGTGGCTAACGTTGCACTTGCTGCCCAGTTGGTGTTTTTGGGGCTTAAAAGATGCCTCTTGTTTGTACTCCAATTTCATGCCCACTATAGTGTATTATATATTGTTGGAAAGCCCTGAATGTCTACTTTCTAACGCAACTAGAATCACCTCAATTAGATCTCTATAACTCAAGTTATGCTCCTTTGAAGTGGACATGGTCGCTGGCATAGTCGCTAGCGTTAGTGGAAAACGTGAGTCCCGATAACGCTAGCGACCAGGGGCTTAATATTTCCATGTTCTGGAGCTCAAAATCAATGTCCATCTCATACTATTATATATTGCTGGAAAGCTCTGGATGTCTACTTTCCAACGCCTTTGGAAGCGCATCATTTGGAACTCTACAACTCGAGTTACACTTCTTGGAAGGTGAGGAGGTCAGTTGGCCTTAATACAGGTTGATACCATGTTCATCATTGCACTTTCGGGGCAGGTTTTCTCCCTCAAATTTAGTGTCAACCATGTAGTGCTATATATGCTTGGAAAGCTCTAGAATCCTACTTTCCAATACCACTAGAATCACCTCATTTGGAGCTTTGTGGCTCAAGTTATGCGTGTTTGAAGAAGGCATGGTCAGGCTGTCAGGTGGGACTTTTGCCCACGTTAACTTAGTTAACGTGGAAGTTAACGTGGGTCTTTTTGCTTCGCCAACGTTAGTGGAACTCACTTTTTCCACTAACGTTGGCGTTCCCCTTTCCTTCCATGTTAGTTCCCACGTTAATCTCACTAATGTGGAGACTAACGTGGGTCTTGTAGCCTTCGCAAACGTTAGTGGCACTCTCTTTTTCCACTAACGTTGGCATATACCCCTTTCGCAAGCATTATTGGGGCTCACCTTCCCATTAACGTTGCTTGGTACCTTTTGTCCCTACGTTAGAGTTCACGTTAGTGTAGCTAAGGTGACTCTTAACGTGGGTCTTCCTTGCTATCGTTCCATGCTCTCCTTCTTCAAAGTTAATGCCACTAACTTTTCTCCCTAACATTGGGGCTTTCCTTCCTTCCACGTTAGTGCCCACGTTAGTGTAACTAACGTAGCCACTAACGTGGCTCTTCTCTTCTTCTTTTGGCCTGAAATCAATCAAACAAAGTGCATCAAAGTCTTGCTCTTAATCATGGGATCATGCATCATCCAATTTATCATATAATTCATGCAAAATTCTCATGAAATCATGTAAAGTGCACAATGTATGCTTGAATCAAGATGTAAGTGAATATCTACCCAAAACTCGCTTATTTTCTAAGAAAATGCATGAAACTACCTTAAAAACAGTAAAGAAAAGGTCAGTGAAACTGGCCAAAATGCCCTGGCATCAAAAGGAAGCTTGCAAAAATGGAAGGCGCACAAGAAATAAAGGAGACAACCAGCGAGGAGCGACGCGCACGCATGGCTTACGCGTGCGCGTGAACTGGAGATTTGCATAGCGACGCATGCGCGTACCTGACGCATACGCGTAACACGCGAAGAAGATCATCGACGCGTACGCATGACATGCGCCACGTGCAGAAATTGCAGAAAGTGCTGGGGGCGATTTCTGGGCTCCTTTTTGGCCCAATTCCAAGCCCGAGAACACATAATAGAAGCTGCATAATGGGGGACTCATCCAATCATTCATACATTCATTCACACAACTTTCATTCAGATAGTTTTAAGTTTTAGATGTAGTTTTCTAGAGAGAGAGACTCTCTCCTCTCTCTAGGTTTTAGGATTCTTAGGTTCAATTCTCCTTCAACTTTAGATTTCTACTTTAGTTTAATTTGTTTCCTTCTACACTTATTAGTTCTAGCACTTTAATTTATCTATTCCTCTTGTTGATTTATTTATTCTCCAGTTTTGTTTATGAATTCTCATGTTAGATTTGATTTTCTATTTAATGCAATTTGAGGTATTTCATATTTATTGCTTCTTCTATTATTTGTTAGTCATTGATGTTTGAAATTGGTTGTTTGGATTTAATATTTCTTGCTAGTTTTCTATGTTTTTATGTTATGCCTTTCAAGTATTTGACAAAATGCTTGGGAGGGTTTTAAGTTAGATTTCTCTCCTTTTGGCTTTGGTTGAGTAATTGGAGATGCTTGAGTTATCAAACTCCCTTGTTGATTGATAATTGAAATTTGCTAGTTGGTTTGGATCCCTCCAAGCTAGTCTTTCCTTAGGAGTTGAATAGGACTTGAGGAATCAAATTGATTCATCCACTTGACTTTCCTTCACAGTAAGAGGTTAACTAAGTGGGAGCAATGGACAATTCTCATCAAAATTGATAAGGATAGCTAGGATAGGACTTCTAATTCTTATACCTTGCCAATAGCTTTCATAACTATTAGTCTACTTTCTTGTCATTTAAATTCCTTGTTCAACATTTAAAAAACCCAAAAATATACAATCCCATAACCAATTCTAAGTACACTTCCCTGCAATTCCCTGAGAGACGACCCGAGGTTTAAATACTTCGGTTTAATTTTATTGGGTTTGCTTTAGTGACAAACAAATTTTTGTATGAAAGGCTTCTTTGTTGGTTTAAAAACTATACTAGCAACGAGGATTTATTAAGAAATTCTAAACCGTCAAAAATCCTATCGTCAAGAAGCTTATCAATTAGTTGAAGTCCTTCAAAGAGAATGGACGGGAGTGAAATTTTCTTTGTCAATATCATTGGAGACTTCTCTACCTAGGTCGCCATCTCTTCCTTCATTTGAGTGGGAAAACTTATATCCATTATCTTTATTGTCCCACTCAAATTTAGCTTGCTAGAAACGGATGGTCAACTTAGGATGCTTTGTGGGTTGAAGAGTAGAAGAGAGATGATTAGTGGTTGGCATTGTAAATCGAGGCTCATTAAGGTTGAAGCTTCAAGATTGAAGTGCAAGGGTTGGCGTAGAGCTCAATTCAGAGGATCTAGAAGGATGTTTAGGTGCTTAAAGGAGAATTCTGAAGTGAACTCACCCGAAAGGAATCACATGAGTCAATTTGAAGACGGGTGTGAAAACAAGGTATGGAATCCTGGATTACAAGAGGAGGATTAATTTTGGGAGCTCCTGACTTGTTTAGAACTTCATCAAAGTTTGTTGCACTTGATTGGAAATTCTGGCAATCATTTGAAGTCTAAGCATTAGTGGAAGTTCAAGGACGAATTCAAGTACAAGCCTCCTTGATTAGAGCTCTCAAAATTTTCCAACTTAAGGACAATAAAGAAAAGTGCTAGGTAGGAGACACCCCACCATGGTAAACTCTTTTCATTTTCTCTTTTGTGTATAGTGAATGAATAAATTGAGTTTTTATTGTTAGGTACTTCAATTCTCTATATCATTCTTGTACATATTGCTCTTAGATGTTAGTTTACTTGGTTAGATTTGTGTTTTAAGTTGCATAGTCGAATAGTTAATAATTTTGCTTTGAATTACCATATCGTTTTGAATTGCATGTTTAAAGGGTGGAAATAGTTTTTAGAAGTTAGAGATTTTTTTAATTTTAGAGTCTGCTTTGTTTTCAAAATGTAGATAGTTGGTTGAAAAGTCTTGTTTATGTTTATATTCTCTTAAAAAAAAGAGCATGTCACGTGTACGCTTGCCCGAAAAGTACGCGTGACCCTCAAAATTTGGTCATGTGTGAATCGTGCGTGTACTGTGCCACCACATGGCCTGGACAGAGAGTTGTGCCAGGACCATGCGGGTACTTTGCATTGCGCACGCCTGCCTATCATGCGTATGCGTGCCTCGCGAGTATGTGTCGACCCCCTGTTTTCCCATGTCACGCGTATGCATGCCCCACGCGTACGCGTGACCTCCCCTGTCTCACATAGCTTTATTTTCTTCTCTTCTCTCCATATCTTTTCTTCTTTTCTCTCCTGTTCTCTTCTTTCCCTCCTCTAACCACCATCCACCACTATCATTCCCCATCCACCATAATTTCCTTTAGTTAGTTAGTTAGTTAATTAGTTAATTAGTTAGTTAGTTTAATTTTCTATTTTATATGATAAGTGTTGAATTATTGAATTGATTTGTTGATTGTGCTGAGATATTCCTGCTGATAACTAACATGATGCTATTTTAGCATCATTGTTATGAATATTCATTATAGGATTTCTTTGTTGAGTTTATACTTTATTGCTTGGGATTGAATTCTTCATGCTTAATTTGGTGCATACCTGGTGTGCAAAATTGAACTCGAACAACTTCATCGGCAAGTGCACCGGGTCGTCCAAGTAATACCTCAAGTGAGTGAGGGTCGATTCCACAAGGATTGTTGGATTGAGCAAGCTATGGTTATCTTGCAGATCTTAGTCAGGCAAATAGAAAGGTAGTTATTGTTGTTGAGTGCGCATAAACGAGAAAATAAAGAAAACAGTAAAGAGTTGATGTAGAAACAATAATGATAAAACAGTTAAGGCTTCGAAGGTGCTTTATCTTTCTAGATTAATACATCTTACTGACTACTTCAACAATGAATGATTCGTTTTATGGAAAAGCTGTAAATGATTAATTCATGTCCCCTCATCAAGTTAATCTCCTCTAAACCATATCAAATGCCGTTGTCAGTGGTCATTCAATATGGCCGAGGATGAAGCCCACGCAATTCACTCTCCTTTTGTTGATCCTACTCAAAACGCCACAGAAAAGGTCAGATCTTTCGGATCATAGAATGAAGCTCTACGATTCTAGCCTTGGTGCCACAAGAACCTCATCACCCATAACTAACTGGATTATATGTCACTTATCCTCGATTAGCCCATATGAGTTATTGGTTCAGGTGATGCATTCTCAAGCTTTAGCTCAATACTATCCGGTCAGGACTCGTAAAAAACTCATGTAAATAAAGAGACATAACCAGTCTCATTTGGATGAAGAACAATAATACACATAGAAGGGAATCAAACATATACTGAAATAGAAACAGTAAAATTATTAATCCATATGAATCAGCAGAGCTCCTAACCTTAACCTAGGAGGTTTAGTTGCTTATAATTTACAGAGAAAACTTAGATGTAAAGTATGATACAAGTTGGTACGTGATCTCCTCTATATATAGGAGATGCTTACCCCAAAAGATGTTAATTTAAAATTAAAAAGTACAAAGATAAGATTGGATAAGCTAAGGAGTGCTAAAATCCACTTTGGGCCCACTTTGGTCTTGTGCTCATCCAAGCCTGGCATTCAACTTGGAGAATTGGCGTTGAAGGCCAGTTAAGGGGTGAGTGTGTGCTCCCTTGGTCCCTTGGTGGCGTTGAACGCCAGTCTTGGGCGTTCAACGTTGGGCTTTGGTCCTTCTTGGGCGTTGAACTTTAGAAGTGGACGTTTAACGCCAGTAGGGGCAGTTATCTGGAAGAGAAGTATAGACTATTATATATTGCTGGAAAGCTTTCCAATACCATTGAGAACACGTCAATTGACCTCTGTAGCTCCAGAAATACTTGTTGGAATGCACGGAGGTCAGAACTTGATAGCTTCTGCTATTCTTTCTTCACCTCTGAGCAAGACTTTGCCAATCAGGCTAATTTTGCCCAAAAATTACCTAAAATCATAGGAAAAACACAAAAAATCAAAGTAACATCCAAAAAGTGAATTTTGCATTAAAACATACTAAAACTTACGAAAATTAATAAAATTAAACTAAAAACAATATGAAAATACAATGAACAGAGCAAGTGTTTCAAGTTGATGTTGTAGAAAATTTAAAAATTTGTCATGTGTGCCCACGCACAGAACAGAGCGGGTGTTTCAAGTTGTGCATATGGACAACATCATTTGTATGCACAGACCCTATTTTTTTATAAAAACTCTGTTTTTACTCATTTTACCTTCCTGGCAAGCTTGTAAACTTCTGTAACACTTGTTTAAAATCTTTTTACTAGTATTTAGGCTTTGGATCAAGGAAAAACACAATAAGTGAATTGAAAAGGGTAATTATTATGAGTTTAGAGCCAGTGACTTACACTACAACAGTTTTTGTCTAAGGTAACCCTTATTCGAAGCAACATTTAACAAAAGTTGCCTTAGATAGAAAAAAATAACATTTTTTATGAGTTGCCTTTGAGTAAGGCAAAGATAACAAAAGTTTTGGCCACCCACAAAAATTGTTGTCTTTGATATCTAAAGCAACACTCAAAAAATGTTAAATATAAAATATTTAAGACAACATTTTTAAATAAAAATGCAATATTTCGTAAGGATTATCAAAAAAATTGAATAAATAACATTTATAAAATGTTGCTTAAAATTATTCACAGTTAAAAATTTTAGAAGAAAACTTTTAATCATCTTCCCACCAATTATTTCCTAATCAAATAACTCAAAAAAACAAAAAGAAAAGGCATGATTATATTGCTTCAGTTCATCACTCATTGCTTCATCAGTTTTCACTACCGTAACCCTAACATTTGAAACTAACCCCAAACGGCGCCCACAAACCCTCCACGATCGCGACTCTCCTCCACAACGACCGCAGCTCTCGATCGCAGTGTTGTCCACCCCAAACGGTGACGGTGCGGTGCTCCCTTCCACGGCGTTGGCATGTTGGTCTCCTCCAAGGGCGTCGGCGCATTGCTCTCCTCCACGGGCGTTGGCGCGTTGCTCTCATCCACGGGCGTCGGCACAGTGCTCTTCTCCACGGGCGCTGCTCCACGGCTCCTCCTCCTCCTTCTTCCTCTTCTTTCCCTGTCTCGCCTCCTCCTCTTCGCAAGCTTTGACAACACTACACGCAGTTGGAACCCCCCTCCTCCTCCTCTGCATATTGGTAAGAAAGCTTCTGAATTTTACTATGGAATGAAATTTCTGAATGCTTTGATTGTGAATAAAGATTGAGATTTTCTGAATTTTAGTATGAAAATAGAATTTTTGAATGCATTGAATCTTAATTTTTGGGGCTTTTTGATAATTCTGATTTTAGGAGGTTTTATTATAATTTTTCTGAATTTTTCATGGTTCTGATTGTTGCTTCTTAGGATTTTTTAAATTTTTCTGCATTTTTCTTAGGGTTTTATATATATATATATATATATATATATATATATTTATTACTTGAAAAAGTTGTTTTTTTCTGAAATATTATTTGTAAGAGTTTCCAAGTGGGTGTCCCCTCTGATCCTTTCCCTTTTTCTTGCTCTTAGCATATTCAGAGATAAGCATGAATCGTGAGACTTTTGTTTGTTGCAGGTGGAAGGAAAGGAGAAGGGGGAGGAGTTATCAGCTTTGATGCTCGAATATGCTCCACGATTGTGCAACAATTCTGGGTTTGCATTGCTGATTGTCAGGGGATGAAGAAAAAGATGTTACTCGCCGGTGATTCGGTGATATCTGTATATTTAGCATTTTTATCCTTCCCAATCTGTGCTGATATTTCTTGAGGATTTTGAACTATTGGGTTTGAAATAAAAATCTACTGTTGTCTTCAATAAGTTCTTTTACTCATTATCTTGTTGCTCGCTTTTGCCTCTAGCAATTGCTAGTTGCTAGTTACTAGTTACTGCCATTAAGTGTAGAAAACCATTCTATGTGCTATACCTTAACTATTGAGGTGTGTAGTAGAGGAATAATTTCTCTTAAGTGCTCCACAAGAGCATTTCAATGTAATGCAAATCTTTAGGTGTCAATGATTGCCAGTGATTTATAGTAACGATTAGTGTCACTGACTGTTTGTGTAATAAATTTTCTATTTTATATAATCAGAACATTAAACAAGAAGGGGGCATGATCACAGATTCAGTCAACCGGTAGCCAATAGCACAAAAGCAAATTTTATCCATTGAAGTATAGCCGAATAAATGTGCCAGTTGGGCAAGTGGCGCACTTGATCCAAAAAGAGATGCATCTGGTGATATTGTCACTTCTGTTAAAAGATTTGGTATTTGACATTTGATGATCATGCTACTTTGTTAAATTTTTACTTCTTTGTACAATATGCTAAATGACCATAAAATTGTTTCTTTGTAGGGGTATATGGGCAATGAATGATTGCTGTTTTTCTTGCTTATTGCCTGCTTCAAGCTCCTTCGACATGAGTAATCAATGTGAACTTATTTTGTGTAATGTTTTTTTCTTTTCATGTATTTATATTGTTAATAGATTGGATGTATACATTAGTTTTGTAAAGTTAATTCCTTTATCATGTTAAATATAGTAATCTGGTGTATTTATTGTGTTTTAAGTCTTGATCTTAAGAGATTATTTTAAGTTAATTCCTTTCTCAGAGATTTGTTGATATGACCTTATCATATGTGATGGTAAAAGTATATGAGAGAATTAAAAAATTAGTAGTAAATATTGTAAAACTGATTTTTGATGAATGGATCTTTTCTTTTCTTATGATTAGTTTGGATTTGCTGTATAACCCACCTTAGAATCCTCCAACAAAAAACTAACATACTTTTATAAGTTATAATTATGCTGAATCCACCATACAGAGCAAAATTTACATTATATAAAGTTTAAAATTTTGGTATGAAAAATTGGTTAATTGTGTGGTGCTAAATGGTGATACATACTAGTGCATGAACATGTCCATGCCATACACCTATCACTCAAACCTAACTAAGCTACCAATGTGGTGTTGAGAATATCTATGAATCAATGATGATGCTACCTGCTAGTTGCTTCTATCTGATTCTTCAACTTTAGCTTAACCAATAAAATATTATACATTATATCTAAGTGTATGTGTTTAATCTGCATTGTACATGTGTGTGTTGCCTCTTGTCGTTTTTATATCAACCTTTATTTTTGCAAGAGTGCGTGTTGATTTGGTAAAGTCACGTTTGAGTAAAAATTCTCTACTCAGTGATTTTTACCTAATTTTAGTATGTTATAACTTTATAATTGCCATCTTGGTATGTAGCGTGAGAAAAAAGAGAACAAAGAGGAGCCAAATCAAGTTGAAATATTTGTTGCAACTCGGAATGGACTAAAAGGAAAACATTTGATGTAGAAACACAAGTTGTTATTGTAACTTAGTCTATAATTTTCTTGTTTTAGTTACTATTTTATGGCTGTCATGGTTGCTATTTTAGTTGCTATTTTATGGCTATTGTGGTTGCTGTTTTATTTGCTACTTTATGGCTTTTGTGGCTGTCATAGTTGTTGTTTTATGGCTGTTATGGTGGTTGTTTTATGGCTGTCATGGTTGCTATTTTAGTTGCTATTTTATGGCTGTTTTATGGTTGTCATGGTTGCTGTTTGAGTTGCTGTTTTATGGCTATTTTGTGAATATTATAAGGCTCATAATGATCTATGACACGTGATTATCTAGATGATAGAATGACTAGTATAACTATGATTTTTTTAGGAGAACCAATTTGCCGCTCTAATATTTTTATCGTTAAATTGAGCATTCTTTCATTGAAATATTATCACTAAAAAAAGGCATCTCACTATTTGTATGTATAGGATAAACTGGATGATCTCCAAGAAGCTGGAGAAACTCCTAGTAATGCATTTCAAAAAGTGTTTGGTAAAGAGAATCCAGGAAGAGTTCGATATTTTTGGAATTGATAAAGGCGACTGTTGGCACAATGGTGAAACACAAAGTCTTTTTGGTTTCAAATGGAAAAATTAGTTTTTTTTTTGTTCAATTTCATCATGAGAAAAACATGTATTTTGTTTACTTATGTTTATTATTTATTTGACATGGTAACTTAACAAGTATGTTAATTGATACTTGGAAGACCTTTCTATATATATGTATTATATATTATTAGCTTATTCTCCCTATATTGATTAAATTGAATTTAAATATTTAAATATTTAAATATTGTTAGTGTATGCTATATATCTTTTAAATGTCATATAAATTTAACAAAGATAAAAAATATATTGCTTTAGATATATAAAAAAAAGAGAATCTAAGAAAAACTCAATAAGGTGTTGCTTTAGGTATTAGAAAAAGACAACTGCAAATAAACTTAGATAAGTGTTGCTTTAGGTTTATGAAAAAGGCAATTTAAAAAATTCTGGAGTGTTGCTTTAGGTATATAAAAAATTAACCAGAAAAAAATTATACAAGTGTTGCCTTAGGTATATGAAAGGCAACTTAAAAAAAATTGGACAAGTGTTGCTTTATGTATTAGAAAATACAACTCGTAAAAAGTGTTGCCATAAAGTCTTATCTAAAGCATTGTCTTTGGGTGCTCTAAGGCAACCCTTTCATAGAGTTTTTTTTTTTTTAAAGAAAAGGCAACGTTTTTTGAAGGTTGTCATAAAAAGGGTTCCCTTTGATATATAAAAGCATTGCCTTAGACCAAAGGTAACGGCCGTATAGCCAACCCCCCCCCCCCAAAAAAGCGTTGCGTTTTGTTGGAAAGTGTTGCCTTTCATCAAAGGCAACCCTTTTCCTTATTACAGGTAACGTTTTTAAAGGGTTGCCTCAGCCTGAATTTGTTGTAGTGTTAGGTTTTGGAAGGTTGTGGATGAAATTAGTGAATGGTGAGCTCTGAAGTACTTCTTTGAGGAGATTTTGAGAAAATAAGAATGATTATGATGAATTGAGAAACACGAATGATTATGGTTAATGAGATAAGTATAAGCATACTTGTGCTATGGCTAGTGATATCTGACATTGAGTATGTGATTATGATATGTATTGTTCTTCGTCGTAGGGGCTGTGGCAGTCTCCCGCCTATGTTCGGATGTGAGGGATGTGGCAGTCTCCTGCTCACGTGACATACATTGAGTTGGTAAGTCGCTATGCGCCTCGGGCAAGGACTGTGGTAGTCTCCCGCTTGTCGAGGTAGCTGTGCCAGCGTAGAGGCCGAGGCATTCTCCTGCCTACGTTGAGATGTGAGGGTTGAAGCTGGGCTCCCCACTCACATTTCTCTCTGGTTGCAAGGTGATAGGGCACTATTCCACGGAATCATACGGCATCGAGAGGAAGGTGATAGCACACTCTCCCTCGAAATGTTTCCCTCTGATGGAGAAGGTGGTAAGGCACTCATCCCTCGAAATTATTCCTCCTAAGTATGCGCAACAGAGAGACTAATCTGGGAGTTGTCGACCGAATTTTGTGTCGGGATTGGCACTATAACCGACAAGTGATATCACTATCCAAATAGGATAGACATTCATCATATGAATCTTCTACATGCTTGCTTGCTTTGATTACTTGAGTTATGCCTATTTTAATAATATGCTTAAATGCTAGTTGATTTACCTGCTATATATGTATACTATTTGTGTTTTACTTGCTTGCATTATCCGTCATTGACTGGTGCTGAGGAGATCAGATAGGCGGTGGCGATGGGATTGCGTGGAAGGTAGGTTGGCGAAGGCAGTGGAAAACAGTGGTGTGATTTGGTATTAGTTAGAAATCCACTAAGTCTATATTACCCTGTTTACGGTTTAAGTTAATTATTTATTTTAAGCTTGATATTCTGCATCGATATGAAGTTCTAGGATTGTCTTTGGCATCCCAGAACCTTATATCTTACATATTGGGCACTGTTACCATACTGGAAACCTTTGGTTCTCATACCATATATTGTTGTTATTTTTCAGCTGTAGGTCGTAACCCACCTCGGTGAGTTAAGAGATGGTGACGGAGTGGAGGATCTTTTATCATCTTTTGTACTTTTGGATATTTTGTTATAGTACTCTCACTTTTGTACTTTATACTTTGTTGCCTTAGAGGCTAAACTTGAGAGACAGGATACATATGTTGTTTTAAATCAAACACTTTGTTATGTCTGTATTTAACTAGTCGGCCTAAACTCTGCGGGCTACGGCTAGTATCCTTTTGACTATTATACTTATATATATAGCTACCTTGATTACTATTGTATTATGTCATGGTCTCGTATCACTATACTTTAGTTATCGTGTGTGACGATTTCGTGCTTTTGTTCCTCTATTTTCCACGTCTTTGAGTCTTATTTTATTCATCTGGCTTCTTGTATTATTATTCCTTATATATATATATATATATATATATATATATATATATATATATATTACCGTATGAGCTTTAGAACTGTCATGACACTTTATCATCCTTTGCTTTACGGCTAAAGGTAAAAGGCTTGGGGTGATAGGGTGTTACAGTCACAATACAAACCAAAATAACCGGGAGTAGAATCCTAGGTCGTTCTCCCTAGGAATTGCGATCGAGTGCTCAATTATAACTCTGCAATGGATTTCCAACGAGATTAGCAAGTAATTTTCTACAAAATAGGTAGGATATAGCTTTTGCTTTGTGACAAGATTGCAGTTGTCAAGTCGCTCGCTAAATTAAAATTGCAACAACTTAGCGACAAATGTATTTCGCCCGCTAATCAGCGACTTGAAATCAGCGAATGAAGTGTGTCAGTTGTTAAACGGTCGCAAATTTCTCGCTACATAGGTCCTAGGCACTCAATATCCATATTTTCACTTTAGCGACTAATTAGCAAGGAACATTTCCCTAGCTGAATGATTTATCCATTGCGACGAGTTAGCGACGGCTATTTTTCCATCGCTAACCTAATTTGAATTTTACAATATTATGCGACAAATTGGCGAGAAATTAGTTGCTCACTAAAAATAAAAACTTTGGTGACCAATTAGCTAGGAAATTGTCCATCGTAAAATGCATTTCAAGTCTTTGTGGCGGATTAGCTAGGAACATTGTTCCTCACTAATCAGCCTTTTCGCATAAAGTTTATTTAGCGACGAACTAGTGTGTGAATTATTTCTCGCTAATTGTCTATTAAACACTTGCGACGGAATAGTGACAATAATATCCCACGCTACTTTAATTTTACTCGATTGAACCCCTAAGTGACTGATTTGCTTAAACATTGTCACTCGCTAATTAATTTGTGACAAATTAGCGAGGAAATTTTCATTGCTCTTTTTTAGCTACAAAAGTCAGTTTGCGAGAAATAAACTTACTCGCGAATCTCTCGCTAATCGGTCGCTTTTCTTAAGTTCGAATACTTTGTGACTGCTCTTAATTTTGTCGTTAGTGCGTCACTAATTTCTCGCAAGTTAGTGACGGATTAGTGACAAAAAATATTTTTCGTAAAAGTTCGTTGCTAATTTGTCAAATTCTTGTAGTGTTTGGATTGCAATTAACAAGAATTTAAATGACAAGAAATTAGAGAATCAAGTAATAACTAAATATCAAAACAATTAAACTAAGAAAAATTAAGGAAATTAGCTAAGAAAGATCTTGGCAATGGTTGATGGTTAAGAATCACTATCCTTGTCACTAACTACAACATGATAATTATAAAGAGAAATCCCACTTCTTCATCTCCAACATCGGTGGAAAGTTAAATGGGCATAATTAATCCTAATCCATAAGTCCAAATCAACTTACTAATTAAATTAGCAAAAGTCTAGCGTCAATAGAAACAAGATTAATTAAAATCTCCATATTATCAATCAACTTAGATATTAGTAACCCAAGGTTATCCAAGTTACAAACCCAAGCCAAGAATGCAAAAATCTACTCCATAACTAAAGGAAACAATCCATCAAATACCATGAGTACAATAAAGGCAAACATCATAAAATGAAAGAATTAATAAAATCTATACCTACCAAATGCAAGAAATTAATAACAACAACTCAATTAAGCATCAAGAAAATATAAAACATCAATTTGTATTAAAGAAAATTGAAATTAACAAGAGAGTTCATAAACTAAAAGTGGCCAAAATGAGAAATTAACAAGTAAGAGTAGGGAAATTAAGACATTAGAATAAAGAATATAAAGAAAACTACACTAGAACAAGATCAAAATCTAAAATTAAAGAGAAAACTAAGCTAAGAACCCCAAATTCTAGAGAGAAATTAGAGCTTCTCTCTCTACAACTGGCCTAAAACATAATGTAAACCTATAACTAATACTACTTGGTTCACTTCCCCTTCAATCCTTGGTTCAATAGCATCAGAAATAAATTGGATCGGGCCCATTTGGAACTGTATAGCTTTTCTAATGCCACTGAAATCGCCTCATTCAGAACTCTGTAGCTCAAGTTATGATCACTTTAGTACGAAGAGGTCAGGATTGATACCTCTACAAATCCTTCACTTCTTCATGAGTTCTCCACTTTTGCATAATTTTCTTTCATCCTTCCAAGCCATTCTTGCCTTCAAAAACTTCAATCACTTAAACAAACACATCAAGGCATCGAATGGAATAATGATGGATTAAATTCGACAATTTAAAGGCATAAAACCTATATTTTTCACAATTAAGCACAATTAGGAGAAATTGACAACAAAATCATGCATTTTCCATGAATAAATGCAAGATAAGTTGATAAATTCCACTCTTTTCTAACCAAAATTCATCGCAAAATATGGGTTTATCAGGTTTTTGCATAAACTAGGGAGAAACATGAAAAAAGAGTTCCCTTACCTTATTCTACATGACCTTGGGTCAAAACTCTGCTAGAAATTGACATTGAGCTTCTCCTAAAGCATGAAAATCACCAATTTCAACTAACACATACCAAAAATGAAAAAATAGAAGTAAATGGGAAAATGGGGTAAAGTTCTCATGTTACTCACTGCAAAAGTAGTATAGAAATGTAGAGAAAAATGAGATGAACGCGTGGCTGCAAACAAGTTGTCGATCAGAACTCCGATTTGAGAGAAAAGTGGATTTGAAGTTGAGTTGTGAAGAGTGTTAGGGTTCTCTCTTCATTCTCTTCTCTCAAGTCTCGTGACTCTCTCTCCCTCAAATGGTGAAATGAATGAAATTTTGGGGTTGGAGTCACTTTGGTGACTTTTAATGAGCGTCCCTATTCCTCTCTATGGCCACGCTTTTGAAGTGTTGCAAAAAAAAGTATGGCCAAATCTCTAATCAATTGACATCCTAAAAAAATGGTGACCATTGACTTATTTTGCCATGCTTTTGAAGTATAGTAAGAAAAAACGTACCCAAATTTCTAATAAATCACCATCCTCATAAAAGTATGGCCATTGACCCCTTTTGCCCACACTTTTAAAGCGTAGCCAGAAAAAAGCGTAGTCACAGATCTTTTTTCTTGTAGAATTGGCCCTACCTAGGACAAAAAATTTAAAGATAAGTGTTCCGATTTTTACTACAAATATTTTTTTAGTTACTTTTATAGTTTTATTTTTTTCATACGCAGTACTGGACATATTGAAGCCTGTACAGTTAATTATAACGCCGGTACGCGTTTTTCCACAATTAATTATATTTTTGTACTCCAATTAATTTTTTAAGTAAAATTTTTATATGTAAATTTTTAAATTATAAATTTAAAATTTTTAACCAAGATTGGATAGTTTAAACCCTCTTAGCTCAATCATTTAGGGTTCATGATTTTTTTTTTCAAAAACTAAACAAAATAGAGAAACTACTTATTTTTGGTGCGGTGGACTTTGGCGGCGACGATGGTTGCACGGTGGGGACTTCCAACAGCAATAGCACAGTGGCGGTGATGGATGCAGTGAAGACTTGGCAGAAAACTACTAGGAGACTGTCATAGTAGCAGCGACCACCTTCTACAATGCATTGACAATAGAGGAGGGTGGCAATAACCAGACCGAAAAAAGGAGTGGGAGAAAGAAGAAAGAAGAGAGAGAAAGAAGATTTGTAGAATAAGACAGAAGGAGTTGCATTTTAAATTTACCAGAAATTTATCATTCGATTTATCAACAAAAAATTTGACGGTAACAATCTGCCAATTAATAAAACGATGTGTTTCATTTTTTGGCATTACTTTTTTTTGAAGTAAAGAGCTCAACACAACAAGGTGGAGCAACATAGTACAAACAGAATAAACAAAAGCCAAAATCAATTTATAGTTATCTTCGGCATTGCCATCAACAACTATTAGGATCAACTCTACTCCACTCTTTGTAACTCATAAACGACTTATTAATAACATCCGCAATTTCCGCCTCTTGACTCCTGAAGATTCTGTTGTTCCTTTCCATCCATATGTGCCAAATGATAGCAAAGAACCCAATTAGCCACCTATTTCGCTCCTTCTTTCTTACAGTCACTGTTGTCCAACTTTCAAAGTGTTGCTTGATGGTTCCTGGGATAGCCCACAATCTACCATAGTCAAATAGCCAGGCACACCACACTTGCCAAGAGAAGTGACAACGAAGAAACAAGTGGTGGAAGTCCTCAACATCATCTTTACATAAAACACACACACTATCATGCTGATCAATAATGCCTAACCTACGTAATCTCTCTTTAGTATTAACTCTACCAACTAATACAAAACAGGTAAATAACTCAATTCGTGGAGGTACTAGACCTCTCCAAATGGAACTAGTGAAACTATAACTCATAATGTCTTCTGGGAGTGTTTCCGCCTGCAAAACCTGCACAAAGGAGTTAGTAGAATAAATGCCTGATTTATCAAATTTCCACACCAAACGGTCCTCTCTCTCAGTTGTTAACTTGACTGATCGTAGAACTTCATGAAGTTGGTTAACTAGTTCCAACTCCCATTGGAATAGCTCCCTCCTCCATTGAAAGTTCCAAATCCATTCTAACCCATCCCAGAATCCACAGTCCCCTACAACAGATCCGCTCTGATTTGAAATCGAGAAAAGCCTAGGAAAAATCTCCTTCAACACACCAGAGGGTAACCAATTGTCCTCCCAAAACCGGACTTGTCTACCATTCCCCACCTCCAAAGATAAACCCCGAATCATCTTCTCCTTCACCTCCTGCTCCTTAATTTGCAATTGACAAATATCCTTCCAAGGACCCCCTTTAGCAGGTACAGACTGATGACACAGCAAGACATTGGGATTTAGGTTATTACAAGAGCACACAATCTTCTTCCATAATGAACAATCTTCCTTAGAAAACCGCCACCACCATTTGAATAACAGAGCTATATTTCAAATGACTGCATCTCCCACTCCCAAACCTCCTAACTTTTTTGGAGCTTGTACTATATCCCATTTCACTAATGGTATCCCCTGCTTGCCATCTTCATTACACCACAGAAATCTCCTCTGCAGTGAGATTAATTTCTCTGCTACTGCTTTTGGCATTTTGTACAAGCTAAGATAGTACACTAACAAACTATTAAGTACTGATTTAATAAGAACCAGCTTACCAGCTTTATTTAATGTTTTCGATTTCCACAAACTGAGTTTATGTTCCACCTTATCTATAATCAGCTTTATTTTTTGGCATTACTGTTTTTGAATTTTTTTTTTTTGGGTTAATTCAATGGTAATATTAATACGATTAAATTTTTCATTCGCACCAAACGTTATGGTCAGATTTTAAGTCGGACTACCAAATTCAACCATAATGTTCTGGCTAGACAAAATATTTTAAAAAATTCATGTAAAATGCGACAATAAATTCGCCGGAATCGTTTCACGCAATAAAATGAACTCAGACTAATCATTCACCGTTATTACCATTCTCAAAGAATTGTGATTGTAACTAATAGGCACAATACATTAAACAAACACAACTTTTTAAGCATTGTGACTCAGAACCAAATGGTACTAGCTAGAGTAGTACCGAATCTATACTTAACGGTTATACTAACCGTTCATTAAATCAATATTAATAATGTCAATCATAATAATTTATCAAATTTATCAATTCCCTTTACCTTATATATATTAGTCTCATTCTATTAGATTTTGCACTACCAAGTGTACCAGATATAATGATACACACTATTGCTACTTCTAAACATAAGAGGCACGTGATAGGAAGAAAATATATTATTTTAATTTATAAATTCCCTTTACCTTATATATATTAGTCTCATTCTATTAGATTTTGCACTACCAAGTGTACCAGATATAATGATACACACTATTGCTACTTCTAAACATAAGAGGCACGTGATAGGAAGAAAATATATTATTTTTTTCGACCCTAAACTTTTGTTCTTTTCTCACACACACACACACATCTATATATATATATATATAATATATATATATATATATATATATATATATATATATATATAGATGCCTTACACTGAAACCGGGGTGCTACTAAGTTTCCAGAAAGCACAAAGAATAATGGTTTCGAAACTACTTTCTATTAATATAAATCTTATTTATTAAAATAAAAAAATGTTAGAAGACTAACAAAATTTATTATTTTTAATAATTATTTTTAATTATTATTTTTATTTTTTTAATTTAACAATTTAATAATATGTTTTTATTTATATTGTTAAATATTAATTAATTATTAATAAAAAATAATAAATTTTACTAATCTTCCTACATTTTTCTATCGAATAAATATCAATGGTTATTAGGTTTCAAGATGGTTCCTTCGTGGGGTGAATGGTTGGTCAAGGAAGTGATAATACTTGATTTGAGAGTATTTTTAGTGCATGCACTTACTCCTCATTATATTATATTGCCAATGCCATCGTCCATTGTGGCCTATCGAAAATGACTCTCTGATTAGACGCAAGACAGAGAGTATAGTGATATATATATTCCCATTAATCAGTGTAGACGAAGCTAATTAATTAGGAGAACTATGCAACGATGTAACTAGGGAAGATACAGCTTGAAGCTTATATAATTAGATTTATACTCATTAATTCATGGGAACGAATTGATACAATCGAAATTTGCAACCGATGAGAATTGTGTTTTAAGTAAGGGAAATGATAGGGAGATAATGACTTTGTTGAACAATATGAACAATGGGTCCTAAAAATTAGTCCAATTAGATTACTAACATAGGTATACCCGTAAACATCCCTCTTCAGTAAATCCTAATTTTAATTATCTTAATTACCACCATCATAATCATTCCATCCACTCCTTCCTTCTTTGACCTAACAGTCAAAATCTTTTCCCTTCCCTACTTTTCAAACAACGTTCAGTAAACATTAGCTTTTCCTCACCGTCATTTAAAACGGCAATGACAACGGAGGACCTTCTACATTAGCCGCTTCTTTTCTGCAGCAACCCGGCGTCCATCCTGCCACTCGCCGAACGGAGCATCCCGCGGCACCTCCATTGTGAAGACGAGCAGCAGCAGACGAACATCCCTGGCCCCGTCGTGTAGAACTCGCCCAGAAATCACCGGCGTTGTCCTTTAAACGCAATCTCCCTAAGTTGTAGCCGTTGCATATTCGCGTCGCTTGGAGTCATCTTCGGATACAACAAGAAAAGTCGTGGGGTGTTTCCCTTCCCAGATTGAAGGTCAGTAACATAATAACCTTTTATTCAAGGTTTAGATGTTCATAGGAACTTTTATGTTCTATTTGCATAGAAGGGTTTTGCTGATTGCAGAAATTTGTGGGCCTGTTTGATTTCTTCAAGTGTTTGTGAACATAAGGAAGTTGAAAGAAACAATGACCTGTACATGTTTCTGAGCATCCGGTTTTTCGCGTCTTATTTTTTAATGATTTACTGTATTTGAGTTTGTGTTGCCTCCGGATATTAGTAAGTCGGCAATTCGTGTGAAGCACGTGTCATTTTTATTCATGAATGGATGGTTGAATTTGCAAGTTAATTGGTCCTTTTGATTTAATTAATACTTGGGCCGCAAAAAATTATACTAGATGAATGTTTAAAATTGGGCGTTGTGACATGATATAAAGCATTTAGGAAGCAATTTCTATTGATACTAATATCTAAAGCCTATAAAGCTGATTATATTATGACTTGTGTTGGTGACTTTCGTAATCAGAAGTTCAATTTTGACTGTCATGCTTCCAAGGACCTTGTGTTACTTGTTTTTTGTTATCTGCCTGTGTTCTCATAATGTGCACCATTGTTGGTGTTCTGCCGGTGATATTCATATTTTTTTTTTGAAATTACAGCAAAGATAGTAAAATCACATGGTTAATGGATGGTTGGACTAAAGCGAATTGTATGAAATTTGATGGAGTTTGGGCTTGATATTTTAGAAGTCTTTTCTTTATATGTTTCTGGTTCATGTGATTAAGTTTTAAATTCAAAGAATTAGGGATGTTCAATTTTGTAAGAAACAATTGATGAAAAAAAAGGTGGCTTTTAGTGGTGGCTTAACTAGATATAAGTTAAATTGGTTGTCAATGCTATACTTGCATAATGTTTGACGTCTACATATTTATGACTTTTTTATTTTCGATCATAGATATTGTAAAGACTCATGCTAAAATTTTTAAAATAATTCATAGTTATATAAAATATGAATAGTCCTTCTGACACAGCAGATCGAAATAAATAGTGCGTTGCCTTGACTTTGCAAGTTAATTGGTGATAAACCCATATTTTATGATATATTTTGTGCCCAATTTAAGTGATTTATTCAATCCTTCACCCACTTATTCATGTTAATTGCATGGTTTTATTTTTCCTTCCTTATTATGTGATATATGTGAAAAACATGTTTCCTATGCTTTGAGAATGATTATTTTAATTACCCTTTATTACCATTCGATGCCGTGATTTGTGTGTTCAGTAGTTTCAGATCTTCTAAGGCAGGAATGACTTAAAGGATGGAAAGAAAACATACAAAAATGGAAGGAAAGCACAAAATGGAGTTTTTGAAGAAATTGGCAGCGACGCGAACGTGTGGGCGACGTGGCCGCATGCCTGGCGCGAAAAGACAGCGACGCGAACGCGTGACTGACGCGATCGCGCGCCATGAGCAAAACACAGATGACGCGGACGCATGACCGAAGCGAACGCGTGATAAATAAAACTCCAGATGACACGACCGCGTGACCCACGCGGACGCGTGACAGAGGCCACGCACCAGAAATTACAGAAAACACTCCAAGCGATTTCTGAAGCCCTTTTTGGCCCAAATCCAAGTTCAGAAGGCACAGATCAGAGGTTATGAAGTGGGGGAATGCATCTATTCAGAGGAGACTCTCCAATTATTCACTTTTCATGATTTAGATGTAGTTTTTAGAGAGAGGTTCTCTCCTCTCTCTTAGGATTAGGATTTAGGATTTTTCTCGCTTTCATGATTGCCCCTTTCTATCAGGTTCAGCATTCCTTTTAATTAATTATTTTCTCAATTTAATTTATGAACTTTTCTATGTTACAGATTATTCTTTTAATTAAGGTTATTTGAGGTATTCCAGTTTATGATTGCTCTCTTTTGTTTATGTTACTGTTAACTCCAACCTGAAGATATTTTTATTCGAGTAGATTTACTTTTCCCCTTTTGGTCTTGGTTAAGAAATCAGTAACTCATGAGTTATCAAACTCAACGTGATCGATAATTGTTATCTTTGCTAATTGAATTGAACTTCAATAATTCCAGTCCTTTCTCAGGAATTGACTAGAACCTGAAGATCAGACTAATTAATCCACTTGATCTTCCCTTGCTTTAGTAAAGGCTAACTAAGTAGGATTAAGACTCAATTCTCATCACCATTGATAAGGATAATTAGGATAAGACTTCCAATTTCTCATACCTTGCCAAAAGTGTGTTTTATAGTTATTTATTTATTTTACTTGTCATTCAAATTACTTGTTCCTTACTTTCAAAACCCTAATTTACAATCTTCACAACCAATAATAAGAACATACTTTCCTGTAGTTCCTTGAGAAGACGACCCGAGGTTTAAATACTTCGGTTATCAATTTATTTAGGGGTTTGTTACTTGTGACAACCAAAATATTTGTAAGAAAGGACTTTTGTTGGTTTAGAAGCTATACTTGCAACGAGAATTTATTCTGAATTCTAGACCACGCAAAAGTTCTCTCTTCAAAATGGCGCCGTTGCCGGGGAACTGAAAACGTGTGCCTTATTATTGGTTATTGTAAATATTTTATTTTGGCTGTTTATTTATTTTTATTTTTGCTTTTTAATTTTTATCAGCTACTATGAATTCTCACCCCTCTCGCTTTGAGTTTGGTTTTAATATTGTTCAAAGGAGTGAAAGCTATAACAGGAATATGCATCAAGGTCAGAGAGATCAAAGATGGATGGAGCCAAGAGGATTTGATCAACCCTTTAGGCAGCAACACCCTCCTAGATATCATGGACAAAAGGCCATTCTACAATGCATACCAAGCTGATAGATATGGTGGACAACCTTGTAACTACCAACAAGCCCCACCTGTGCCTATAGACCACCCTCTCAACGTAGCTTTGAACCGCCATACTCACAAGCGCCTTTTCACCATTCACCACCATATGATCCTTATTTACCCCAATCCAAATCCGATTACTCCCAAACACCACCACTTCCCTATGTACCATGTCCAAATCCATCACCTCCAGAATCACAGGCTCGCCTCAAGGAAACAGTAGATCAACTTCAAACAACCCTTCATCAACTGGAGCAAGCAATAAGTCAATTATCTTCTAGACGTTCGGACATTCAAGGACGTCCCACAATCCTATGTAGATAATCTAATGAAGAGCGTAACATGAAGGAGATACTAGAAACTCCAGTGGACAGAACAGAGCATGACTTCGTACTGGAACAAGTAGAGGAAGCTGTCATTATAGAAGAAGAAGAGTTGGTTGAAGAATTAGGAGACGCTGAACTTCCATGGGAATCCAGAGTTGTGGAAAATTCTGTCGAGGACGTTACAATTGATGCTAAGGAGGATAGTGCACAACCCCCAAGGCAAGTCTTTTATGAAGAACTAGACGGAATAATCCAAGAAGCAAATCTCCTTGATGATGATAGTCACAAGTCAAGTTCTCCTAGTAATGAACTTGCATCCGCAAGTGAATTCTTTGAGATTGAAGAACCTTATCCAAGTGAATATGAAGAAGATGCGGAGGTAGATTTCTCTCAACCTCCAGCTTATGACTTGAGTGATGAGGAAGACATAGAAGACTTTGATCAAGATGATGTTGCATTTGAAGAATTCTGTAAGGAAGTGGAGAAATTCACAGAAGAGCACAAGGGAGTAGAACTTACAGAACCACTAGAAACACCTATCCCAAGGCCATTACCACCCAATACAAGCTTCAAGTGGGTACAATCCTTAACCTTTAACTTTACTTTTCCACTTGAATATGGTTTGCTTGAAACAGATGGCCAACTTAGAGCTCTCTGCGACTTTAAGAGTAAGAGGGAAATGGCTCGCACTCAGAGCTAGTGCACAAGGTTCAATAAGGTTCCACGCTTCAACTTGAAGTGCACGGATTGGCATCATGTTCAATCGAATGGATCTCGGAAAATATTTGGTTATCTTGGTGAGAATCTAATTTCTAAACCGCCCGGATGAAAAAATATAGATCAAGACGAAGGCGGATTTAAAAGCAAAGTTTGGGATCCTGGAATCTATTCTGACATTCGTCACCCCGGGAGCCTGAGAATCTGTTTGAAGCTGCTCAGAAGCTTTACATGCCTAATTTGGGACCCCGGAGGCTGTTGGCATTCCAAACATTGGTGGAGATTTCTGGATGAATTTAAGCACAAGCTACCATAACAGGATGCTCACCATATGTCCAACTTAAGGACTTTAAATAAAAGTGCTAGGTGGGAGACAACCCACCATGGTATGGTCGTTTCTTTTTCAGTTTTATTTCGTGTTATTTATTCTTTTTCAATTGAACCTAAATATTATTCATTAGCATTGCATACCGCATAATTGCATAATTGCATATAAAAAAAAGGCATGTGACACGACCGCATTGCTCATGCGATCGCGTTAGTTGCGAAAAACCACCTCCCACGCGTCCGCGTCATTCACGCGGCCGCATGATCTGGAGATCGACGTAAAGATCCAATGCCCAGAAAGTTGGCCAGGAATCGTGCTGCTGTTGTGTGTTTCGCACAAAACGACCCACGCGGTCGCGTCCCTGACGCGATCGCGTCACTTGCACAACACCCATGCCACGCGATAGTGTGAGCGACGCGTTCGAGTCGCGCGGATATCATAACACCCCAGTGGAGACAGAGAGTTGCGCTGAAACGATGCTGGAATTATGCGTTTAGCACAATTTTCAGCGACGCGATCGCGTGCCTCACGCGATCGCGTCATTCATCCTTTTACCCATTCCATGCGATCGCGCCACCCATGCGATTGCGTCAACCCCCATTCCACCCCAGCCATGCGACCGCGTGCCCCACGTGATCGCGTAGATTCAAATTCATTAACCCCCCCAGTCACGTGAAACCCTACCCTGTCGCGCCCCTCCAACCCCATTCTTCTTCCTCTTCTCTGCAACCCCCCCCTTCTCTGCTCCTCGCCACCCCAACCACCTCCACCGGCCGCACCACCGTCGACCACCCAACCACGACCGCGACGCCACCAACCCCCTTATTCCTTCCCTCTCTTTCTTCTCTTTCTCTTCTCTTCTTCCCTCCACCACCGCTGCCACCGCTGCGCCCAGCCACAGCCACCAAACCCCCATCGCCGCCGCTCCACCCACCACCAACACCCTCACCCCTTCCCTTCCTTTCCCCTTAACACCTACCCCTCCCATTACCCCAAACAGCAACCCCTGCCACCGGACAGCCGTTCACCATCGCGCCAAGCCCCTATCACCGCCGCGTCAGCCACCACCACAACCACCCCCCAGCCATCTCTCAGTCCCTTAAGCTTAGTTCATACGCCTACCAGGTTCCGCCGAACGCCACTCTTATTTCAATTCGTAGTCAATTGAATTTTTTTTCCGTTTCTATTTACATTTAGGCTAGTTAGAAATGCATGTTGTAGTGGATTCTAGGTGGTTAGGTAGCCTAGGATGTGGTTAGTGGATTTAGGCCTGTTTCATTGCGCTGTTTTTGCTACTAGTTTTATAATTTTCGCAATTCTGTTGTTGCTGTGATCTAAGTATTGTTCATATGATGTTCTTACTGTTCATGCTACTTTTGCGACTGCTCTTTCATGTTTATATTATTTATATCTATTTGCAGTTTATTTTAGTTTATATGAACTATTCTGCTTGCTGTTTATTTTCCGGTAACATCCAATTTTAGCCAGAATGCTGCCCAATTTTCTGTAAATCGTTTTGATTATCATTAATGTCTTGGTTTTGGCATTTTCAATTTTGCTTTCTTTAGCTTTCACCAAACCAATTCATGAATGCACGGGCCAGCATTCTTATTCCTTTTGTTTCCCTGGTTTATAAATCACATTATTGATGATTTGATTTCAAATTTTTGTTATTGGTATATCTATATGAATCATCAACACCTTGATTTCCTTTCTTAAATATGAGTTTTCTGTTGCTTCAAATTGTGAAATTCTTGTTACTTAGAAACCAATCATCATGCCGCTTACCTTAAACTTTCTTTTTACTAACTCACTGATTTTTTTTTTCTAACCTCTTTTTCAATTTAAAACCACTTTTAACTTTCCAACAACCCCCTCTGCTTTTTGACTCACTCTTCACTTTTACTTTTTAACTCAAGGCATGTTTATGGTTTTTCCTAATTAACATGAATTCTATTACTTTTTAGATTAAAATTTCTCATCTCAGCTTTTTATTCCCGAACCAATCCAAAATGCACAATTCTTTAACTCATTTAATTATTCTACTGCTCCTTTGCCACTATGTGCTTATTTTTGTTTTCCTGTTTTTATTATATCATAGATTTCTGATTTTCAAGATGTCTGACACACAAAGAAAAGGAAAAAAAAGGCAACAACTGGCAAACGAAAAAGAGGAGAATCCTCTATGTCCATCTTGGACATCATGCATGATGACTTCTGGTGGGAGAAACACTTTACCCCACAAGAGAAGGCTGACCAGCTACTCCCTGCCACTGATCCCACTAAGTTTGCAAATAGATACAGCGAGTTGAAGTATCTGGTGTTTGCTAGGGGTGTAAGTTACCGAACCGGACCGAAAATTATCGCAGAACCGAACCGAATCTTACAACAACCGATTAGAAAACCGAAAAAATTGGTTTTTTTTGTTTTTTTTTGTTTTTTTCGAAGTAAACCGATCGATTCGGTTCAGTTTTCGGTTGGCTCGGCAGAAACCGAACCGAACCGGACCGAACCGAAGAATGAGGGTTCAATGGTGTGTTTTTACAAAATTGCCCTTTAACCTAGGTATAAAAGAGCCCTATCACACAGAACCCTAGCTTTCTTCTTCCCTTTTACGCGAACGGCGATTCTGTTAACCCTAGTCCCGAGCTCTCTTCTTCTCTTCCACGGTTCCACCTTCGATTCGGCGATTCCTCCATGCTCGAGAGAAGGAGACCCTGAGGGAGCCAGAGAGTGCTGTCCGGTGTCCACCGTGAAGGAAGTTGCCACTCCTTGCTCGAAGGCGTTCAGTCATCGCCGCCGCAGGGTAGCCGTCGCTGGGTCACCGTCGCCGAGGAGCATTCCATTCACCGAGCAGCAGTCCTGTCACGGAGCAGCAGTCCAATCGCCAACAAGACTCCAGTGGCCGTCGCAGTCCAACTCGAGCGACGATAAGCATAAAGCACTCCTGTCAGTCTGTCACCAAGCCATCTCCTGCAAAAAGCAACTCCACAATGTCTTCTTCGGAGGTTAGAAATTCTGAACAATTGTTTTTAGAGATTTTGTTTAGTGATAATGTGATATTGTGCATTTGTGCTTGATTTAACCTGAACAATTGTTTGTGGTTATGTTTTTTAGAAATTCTGTTTGTGCCTTTGTGGTTATGTTTTTTAGAAATTCTGTTTTTAGAAATTATGTTTGTATTGGCTGCATCAAGAACTCACAGGATCATGCATCGCTTTCAGTTGATAGTAATTTTAGGGATGAAATCATTGAGATAGGCATTGGACTAGCTTCACTCATTCCCAATTTTGATAGAAGGTCTATTATATATTTTGTTTGGGACAAACTGCACAGAATCTGTTCTATGAAGTATGAACTTCAATTCCAAGAAAATATGATAAGGAACCAAGATCCTTTAATGTGAAGATTTTGTGCAATGGCTGAATCATCAGAGTAATTTGTGTAGAGTAATTTTCTGTAATAATAATTTCATATACATAACAACTAACAAGGCATATATAAAATAGAATTGGCTGGATAATGCATCGCTTTATTTTTTATTTTAATTTTTTTCTTGGATGAAAAGTAGATCCAGCAGCGCTAGATTTTCCATTGGCAGCTTGGGCACTTCCATTCCTAAGCTCAACTATGGTGTATTATCTCTCTGAAAGAACAGGAAAAATTTGTAACTAAAGATTCTAAACAAGTAGTTATGGATGCTAATATGATTACTATTCTCTTTGGAGAACACATAATATGGGTAGATAGACCAACAAATTGTCCAACAGATTCCTATCTCAACAAGTTCAGTCATAAAGCATAATATGGAACTAGAGTACACTAGGATTGGAATTTATTCCATTATCATTTGGCATGTCAAAACAAGTAATTGCAATGCAGTTGGATTTTTCATTGCATATATCAGAAACACTCAACAAAATAGAAAATAAACTGATATGTCACTTTATGTTTATAATCTATAATCTATATTATATTTATAATCTATATTGATTTTCTTGTTTTATTTTTGTAGAAATTGCACCAACCGGAGAAGATGAGGATGAGTCTGGTGTGGATTCAGATTAAGCATGGTGGTTGACTGGCTGTTTGGTTTTTATTTGTTTTAAAGTGACTGTTGCTGTTTAAAGTGTATTTATTTTTATTGTTTTGCTAGACATTTTTAATTGCCTTTATTTTATATTTAATTAAGTTGAATTTGTATTGGATTTGGATGTGATATACTCTTGTTATTCTATTTTATTGAAGGTTTTAAACTTCATTTTATGATATTTTAAATTCTGTTTATTAGGTATAAAAAAACCGAAAAAACCGACCGAACCAAACCGCTGTTGGTTTGGTTTGGTTCGGTTCGGTTGTCCAGAAAGCAGCCAACCGAATGGTTGGTATCAACGTACAACCGATCAGGTGGGTTCGGTTGGTTTTCGGTCTAAAACCGAACCAAACCGAACCGATTACACCCTTAGTGTTTGCAACATCCAGGAACCTGTACCTGGAGCGGACTCTGAAAATTCCGGAAGAACTCCAGCAATACACCTCCGATCAGATCAAACAAAAAGGCTGGTTCTTCCTGGAGAGAAACCTGACAGAGGTCAATGCTTCTTGGGTAAGAAAGTTTTACTGCAATTACTTTAAAACTTCCCTAGATGTAGTAAACCTAAGAGGGAAGCAGATATTGGTCACTGAAGAGGCTATTGAGGATATTCTGAAGCTTCAGCCTAAATCCGATCAACTCGATGGCTACCAAAAGGCTGAGGAGGACATGCACTTTATGAGGTTTGACTGGGATGCGGTCAAGGCAAGCATAGCCCTTGACCCGACTGTCCCATGGATCATGGGTCAGAACACCACCATGCCTAAGGGAATCAAGCGGATATACTTAAATGATGAGGCTCGGCTCTGGCACCAGATCCTGAGCAACTTTGTTATGCCGAGTACTCACGAGACGGAGCTACCTGCCGCTATGATCACCCTCCTCTGGTGTGTGATGGAGGGTAAGGACCTGTACCTGCCACAATTCATCCGGTACTACATGGCCAGGATCCACGTCAGAGGCACTCTCTCCTTTCCATATCTGATTACCCAGTTTGGCCGTCGAGCTGACGTGCCTTGGGAGGATGCTGATGAGAAGCCACCTGCTGCAGAATGCAAGAAGATTATCCCTCACAGCAGGAACTTTCTGGCTTTGGGCTACAGACCTCCATTCCTCACTATCCCTAATGAGACAGCCACACCTTCAGCTGGCCCCTCTTCATCTACTGCTACCCCAGCTACCACCACTGCACCTCCACCTGCCTCAGAGCCAGTTTATCACCTCGTGCACCGCCTATTTCAGCAGCTAGACCAGATGGAGTGCCGCAACCGGCACCGATATGAGAGATCTGAGCGTCGTAGCAAGTGACGCTATGAGCACCTAAAGCTGATGATACGATCTGGCGGCGACATCCCCTCCGAGCCTGACACACCATCAGAGCCATCTGAGGAGGAGGTGGATGATCATGAGGCGGAGACCTATCCACAGAGACAGGCTGAGTAGGCAGGCCCGGAGTGGGCTGCGCCACAGCAGGAGGCCCCGCATCAAATTCAGCCTGCAGACCCAGAGGTTACTATTCAGTCAGCACCTCCTCTGCAGCAGGCAGACCCTCAGGCCACCACCACAGAGACTCCAGCCACACATCATTCCAGTGATGACACTCCTTCACACCCTGCTTGAGTGAGCATCGAGGACAATGCTTTATATTAAGTGTGGGGAGGTCGCCATCTCTGGCGTATTTTTCTTGGTGAACCACTACAGACTCTTTTTATTTTATTACTTTTCTGTATTTTGATTTTTATTTTTATTCCTTAGTACTTATACATTACTCTTTTCATGTATTTTTATTCTATTTTCTTCATTTTTCACTTTAGTTCATATTTTAGTCAGTTAGTTTAGTTACAATGCTAACTTATTAGCTATAGAATATGTGGATTAATTAGTATAGTTTACCCTTTTAGCATATGATAAGTTTGGTTTAAATTGAAAATAAAAAGGAAGTAAACTAGAGACTTTAACATAATAAAAACAATCCACACCTTGTATATATAGCATTACATGTTAGTTAGTTAACAACATTTCATCAAGGAGAAATACTAAAACTTTAAAGCCACCCTAAGGTTTACATTGAGAATAATGGGAACTCTTAATTTTTCACTTGCATGACATATATAACTTAGATATGATTTTTGAGCTAGAGAACACACAGCCTGAGTTTTGAGCTTAATTGTATGGTTATATTCAAACCATAATATTTTATTCATGTGTGTTTCGCCCTTCTTTTTTATTCTGATGTTCTTTACTTTGTTTTAATCTATATGTCCAATTATAGAATATAGATACATACCAAGAAAGTGATTGAGGCCATTGTTTGATTCTAGCTCACTTATCCCAAAATTAGCCTACCTTTTACATCACCCTTGTTAGCCCCCTCGAGCTTTTAATCCTCTCTTGTTCTATAAACCACAATACTAGCCTTAAGCAGAAAAATAAAATAAAAATCCCAAGTTGAATCCTTGGTTAGCTTAAGATAGAAATTGTGTATTGTTTAAGTGTGGAAAACCTTATGGGAACATGGATTATAGAAACAAAGGTAGAAAGTTAAAAAGAATAAAGACATTTCAAAATAAAAGTTTTGGGAAGCATGCTCATGTGAAATCAAAACAATTAAATTACCATGTGCATTAAAAAAAAGAAAAAAATATTTTTATTTAAATAAAGGGGATACAAAAATTCCCCAATTGCAAAATAAAAAGAATCAATGCACATGGGACAAAAGTTAAAGTTAATATATGAGCTTGCAATACAAAGTGAGAAAATTTGGGTAAATAGACAAAGAAACCTTTGAATTACAAAGTATGTATGTTAGGTGAGATCTTAGACTAATCAAGGATTCACTTATTAGCTCACTTAGCCTTATACATATACCCTTAGCTTTACCTTGGCCCCATTACAACCTTAAATAAAGACCTCATGATTTTTGTATGTCTGTATTCTGTAATTGTTGATTGGTTAGATGAAGAACAAAGTTATAGAAAGTAAGGATAAAAAGAAGAATAGAGTGATTAACCCAATAAACACTGAGTGACTAGAGAGTAAACACAAAATCCAGTGAGGGTTCAATAGCTCATCAACATATATCTCTACTTAAATTGTTAATTGTCTTACAAGTTTGTACAATATTTTTCTTTCCCATCTCAATTGTAAAAGTGCTTTAACATTATCTAAGGTTTGGGTATGCATATATGATTCCTTGAGAATGTGAATTAATTCAACTACATGTAAGTTTTATATACAAGTGAATGACAATTAGAATTGCATGATTCATTTAGGTAGTTGCATTTAGAGTAGATTGCATTGCATGAGATTCCACCACTTTAACTTTAACCTTACTCTTTATCTTGGATTTAGCATGAGGACATGCTATTATTTAAGTGTGGGGAGGTTGATAAATCCATATTTTATGATATATTTTGTGCCCAATTTAAGTGATTTATTCAATCCTTCACCCACTTATTCATGTTAATTGCATGGTTTTATTTTCCCTTCCTTATTATGTGATATATGTGAAAAACATGTTTTCTATGCTTTAAGAATAATTATTTTAATTACCTTTTATTACCATTCGATGCCGTGATTTGTGTGTTGAGTAGTTTCAGATCTTCTAAGGCAGGAATAACTTAAAGGATAGAAAGGAAACATACAAAAATGGAAGGAAAGCACAAAATGGAGTTTTTGAAGAAACTGGCAGCGACGTGAATGCGTGGACGACGCGGCCGCATGCCTGGCGCGAAAAGACAGCGACGCGAACGCGTGACTGACGCGATCGCACGCCACGAGCAAAATGCAGATGACGCAGACGCATGACCGAAGCAAACGAGTGATAAGAAAAACTCCAGATGACGCGACCGCGTGACCCACGCGGACGCGTGATAGAGTCCACACACCAGAAATTACAGAAAACGCTCCCAGCGATTTCTAAAGTCCTTTTTGGCCCAAATCCAAGTCCAGAAGGCACAGATCAGAGGTTATGAAGTGGGGAAATGCATCCATTCAGAGGAGACTCTCCAATTATTCACTTTTCATGATTTAGATGTAGTTTTTAGAGAGAGATTCTCTCCTCTCTCTCTTAGGATTAGGATTTAGGATTTTTCTCGCTTTCATGATTGCCCTTTTCTATCAGGTTCAACATTCCTTTTAATTAATTATTTTCACATATTAATTTATGAACTTTTCTATGTTACATATTATTCTTTTAATTAATGTTATTTGAGGTATTCCAGTTTATGATTGCTCTCTTTTGTTTATGTTACTGTTAACTCCAACCTAAAGATATTTTTATTCGAGTAGATTTACTTTTCCCCTTTTGGTCTTGGTTAAGAAATCAGTAACTCAGGAGTTATCAAACTCAATGTGATCGATGATTGTTATCTTTGCTAATTGAATTGAACTTCAATAATTCCAGTCCTTTCTCAGGAATTGACTAGAACCTGAAGATCAGACTAATTAATCCACTTGATCTTTCCTTGCTTTAGTAAAGGCTAACTAAGTGGGATTAAGACTCAATTCTCATCACCATTGATAAGGATAATTAGGATAGGACTTCCAATTTCTCATACCTTGCCAAAAGTGTGTTTTATAGTTATTTATTTATTTTACTTGTCATTCAAATTACTTGTTCCTTACTTTCAAAACCCCAATTTACAATCTTCACAACCAATAATAAGAACATACTTCCCTGTAGTTCCTTGAGAAGACGACCCGAGATTTAAATACTTCGGTTATCAATTTATTTAGGGGTTTGTTACTTGTGACAACCAAAACGTTTGTAAGAAAGAACTTTTGTTGGTTTAGAAGCTATACTTGCAACGAGAATTTATTCTGAATTCTAGACCACGCAAAAGTTCTCTCTTCAATTAGTCCTTTTAATTTTATTAATACTTGCAGCGGAAAAAATTATACTAGATGAATGTTTAAAGTTTAGACTTGTGATATGATATAAAGTATTTAGGAAGCAATTTCTATTGTTACTAATATCTGGAGTCAATCAAGCTGATTATATTATGACTTGTGTTGGTGACGTTCGTAATCAGGAGTTCAATTTTGATTGCTACGCTTCGAAGGACTTGTTTTACTTGATTTTTTGTTATATTGCGCACGACTGTGGGTGTTCTGCGGTTGATTTTCATATTTTTTTTTGAAATTACAGCAAAGATAGTAATATCATATGGTTCATGGATGCTTGGATTAAAGTGAACGGTATGAAATTTGATGGAGTTTGAGCTTCATATCTTAGAATTCTTTTCTTTATATGTTTCTGGTTCATGTGATTGACTTTTAATTTCTATGAATTACGGATGTTTAATTTTGTAAGAAACGATGGATGCAAAAAAGAGATGGCTTTTAGTGGTGGCTTAACTAGATATGAGTTAAATTGGTTGTAAATACTATAGTTGCATAATGTTTGATGTCTACGTATTTATGACTTTATTATTTTCGATCATAGATGTTGTAAAGACTCGTGTTAAAATTTTAAGAATAATACATAGTTATATAGAAATAATATTTTTTATGTGTGCGAAATTTTCTTTTCTAAATAATGCGAGCGGACTATTGATGAACCTGTGAGGAAGAACCGAAAAAGCAATAGATGTACCTAGAGCCCGTTTGGGAAGTAGCAGAAGCTACTTTTTTTTTTTACTTTTAAATTATGAAAAGTCAAAATAAAAAAAAACTAAAAAACAGCAACAAAATATACATTGACATACATTTCATATTCATTTTTTATTTTCACCTACCATATCATGCACAATAAAACAACAAGTACTAACTATACAATAATTTCTTTTGCATTGCCATCAAGATTATTATGAATTAGAATTTTAATATCTATTTTCTTGTGTAAAAAAATTGCATTTTTTCAGTTATCTATCCAAACACTACAACTTTAAAATAAGTACTTTTATAACTAAAAATCAACACAAAATAATTTATTTATAAGTTGCTATTAATAAAAGTCCTTCTACTTTAAGCTCTTTTTTCAAAAGAGCTTATTTAAGTTGTTAACCCAAATTGGACCTTAGTCTTAAGACCACAAATACCTTTTTCACATTGTTTACGTGTTTTCGTGGTAGAATTTTGTTACAATAGAAAGGATAAATTTCCATGGTGAATAACATTTTTAGTTCTCTAACTACTTTGATTATGTTTCAAGATATTAGCGAAGTGTAAAAGTTATTAGTTAAGAATAACCATCTGATACCAACAAAAATAACCATCCGCTATCATATGGAATCGAACATCCAGCCTCTACTATTTGTTACTATTTACAAACTACATCAAGACTCTTCTAAATAACCATTTGGGTGACAATAGAGATAACCATCTGTTAGCCTATAGAATCAAACATCCAACCTTTATTACTTGTAACTGACCACATACTCTACACTAAGACTATTACGAATAATCATTTGGGTACCAGTAAAAATAACCATCCGCTACTCTATTGAATCGAACATCCATATTAAAATACTTGCAACTGATCACACACACTACACCCAGATTATTCGAAATAACCATCTGGGTAACAAAAGAAATAACCATTCGCTTTCCTATTAAATCAAACATCCAGTTTATAATACTTTTAACGAATCACACACACTACACCCAAACTATTCAAAATAACAATCTGACTAACAATAGAAATAAACATTTGCTATCCTATTAAATCGAATATCCAGTTTAACATAATTGTAACTAATTATACACACCACACCAAAACTATTACAAAATAACCATCTGGGTACCAAATAACCATCCGCTACGCTATTGAATCGAAACCGACTTTCTTTGCATATGTTGCATAAAAATCCTAAGCCAGCTTCAAATGCTCAAACCGCATCCCAACTCTTAGTATTTTGTCTTCGGCAAGGCAACTATGATCCGGTAACTGCGAATCAGTTCAAAAACATACATCATTCGATGAACATGAGGATTAATGGTCGATTCAAATATGCAGTTTACGAAAAAATAGCAATATACTATAGACCAAACCTCATCAACAAGATCCGTGTCATCACTTCCAGTAATGTCCGTACATTCTATGACTTATAATCAAACATACACAAACTAATTAGATACCGTACTATTAAACAAGTTTCAACTAAAAAGATTTTTTTAATACTTTTTTCCAAAAATATCATTAAAAATTTATTACTATACATAACTTACAGGAAATAATAACAATGAAAAGTGTACTCATAAAAAATCTCACCTAATTAGTTAGGCTTATATTAAGTATTTATATAGAGTATGCATGGATCTGCTACATCTGAATCACACCTACACAATCTAAAACCAAGTCCATTTCTATGCTTTGAAAAGTCAAAAAGCTCATTATTTCTTCTTGGATGTGAATGATACATTCCCATTCTCCATTTTCATTTCTTCAATTTCTTCCTTGTCAATCCTCTCTTATTTCTTCTTCTCCTTATTTGTTTATTAATTAATTTATTTTTCTTATAATAGTAATCAGTGTTGTATATATTATGGACTTGCTAATTGAGATTTTGGGACCTTTGAGCACTATATTGTATCTTATGCACAACTGTACATATATTTTCTAGCAATATTATATAGCGTGAAAAAATAAAAAAAATGCAAAAACAAAAAAACACATTTAGTGAGCATCGAAAATGACCAGCATCTCCACTTAGAGCATATATTTCCATCTATAAAGTGAGTTGTAACCAAATTTGTTTGTGCATGCATGGCATGAAAGCATAAAGATGAGAATTTAAAATAATCTAATGGCAACAATGTGGAATGTTTAAAACATAACTAAATTGGTAGTTTCATTCAATTCACTTAACTAAACATGATATGTATTTCTTAAATTACACTAATCAAATGACTAAATTTAAAATTTTAAACCAATTTGGTGTTTAAACAAAACTAATAATCAAGTGTCATGTCAAAACGCAATCTAAACATCATTAAAAATAGCATAACATTACACAATTTTGAATTATAATGCCTAAAGATAACAAAATTTAAGACAAATACTGGCCAAACATAAGAATTAAACAAAAAGTTTCACTCAGGCATTTCATCGAGCATATGGTGTGCACAATATGTAAACAGGGATTTTAAACTCAATTTAAGCTGCAATCAATCCAGAAAAATCAGCCATCAAACATTTTGAAATCCAAAAAGTATCAATCCATTAATCTAAGCCTAATCTAAACACTAAAAGCAGAATTAAAAATTAGTTAAAATAAATAAATGAAATAACACGAGCAGGAGGAAGCATGGAACCTGCGTTGGTGAAAGGGGAAGAATAGAAAGAGAGGGGTAGCAGAGGCGGTGTTGCAGCGGCACAGAGCTCAGCTGCTGTTGGGTTGCACTGGAATTTTTCGCGCGGGGTTGGACTTTGCACAGAGACCAGCGGTAACGTACAGGGGATTGAGGAGAAATGGAGAAAGAGGGAAGAAAAAGAGAAGAGAGGGAAGAGAGAGCGGGTAAGCGACGGTGGTCGCCGGTGGTGATGGCGGTGGTGTCGGACGGAGGGTTGGAGCTAGGTTGAGAGTGCAGAAGAGAAAAGGGTCCACCGAAAGAAGAAAGAGATAAGGTGTGAAAGGATAGGAAACGTATAACTATTTCCTACTAAAAAAATCTGATATTTTAAATTTTGAAAAATAGTTATTATTATAATTAAATTAATTACATCATTAATTAAATTTATGAGTAATTTATATTTATAACCCTATTATTTATATTGTTCGTTAGAATTATTGTTCACCTATCCTTTTTCTTTAACTAATTGATAGGATCTAACATTTTGCTAGCACTATTTAAATAGTTGGTCGAAAATTTTGTGCGATGAATAATAGGAGTGAGAATATTTTAATTTACTTTACTACTAAGATATAAGATCATGTTTTAGAGTGTCTGTTTTCGTTGAGGACTGGAGTGTGTTATTGTGTGTGACAATAAGCACAAGTGTTTTAATGCTTCTTTCTGTAAAAGTCATTACTAAGCATTTTCGGTACCGTGAACTTTTTTTGGTGTGAGAGAGAAGAGAGTATATCTCAAAATGGTGTGAGAAGAAAGGTGCTTTATTTTGCTATAGTTAAAATAAATTTGTGCTTTCGATTTGTTTTATTTTTTAAACAAATAATCACAAATTAGACGGTCCGATTTGTATTTTCGAAAATAAAAAAATTTTTAATGTTAAAATCGGACCGTATAATTTTTATTTTTAAAAATAAAAAAAATACAAAGCAGACCCTATGATTTGTAGTTTATTTTTTTCTTTAAACAAATCGGACCCTTCGATTTGTAGTTTATTTTTTTTTTCAAACAAATCGGACCCTCCGATTTGAGCAAATACCAATAAAAAAATACCATATCAAAGAAAAACACCTAATCGTCCAATAACAATATATTATACATATATTTAATCAATATAAAAAAAATTAGTCCTTTCGGGCGACATTTACTAATAATAAATTTGAATGTCAAAATAGAAATGATAAGGTTTAATTACTCTGTTGATCTCTATAGTTTCGTGAAATTTTCAATTAGGTCCTTATATTTTTTTTTTTAATTTGGTCTTTACACTAATTTTTTTTTTCAATTAAGTTCTTTTTAGTAGTAATTGGCTTAATTTTATAGGGATCCAACTAAAAAAAAGAATTGGTATAAAGACCTAAATAAAAGAAAAAAAAAGTGTAGCAACCTAATTAAAAAAATTTGATGTAAAAACTCAATTAAAAAAAAAAGTATAGAAACCTAATTGAAAATTTTGCAAAGCAATAGAGTAATTAAACCAAATGATAAAGTCCAGTAAGATCTCACATATTATTGTTGTCAATAAATACATCTGAAGCATCAAATTTAGACGACATCGGCCATCTTTTGTACAGTTAATTTGTAATCGCGCTCCACGTCAATGTAAAGTCTAATCAATGTTGAAATAATAATAATAATAATAATAATAATAATAATAATAATAATAATAATAAAACCCTAAGAAAATTGGGGGCCTTGGTATATGGTGATGATGTATATAGAGAAAGTGCAATATAACTGGTGACGGTGAGATAGTAATAGGTAGATAGTGTTGTATGTGTGGATTAATTAAGCTGTTGTCTTGATTAATTAAATGGCAGCGCAGCTTTCTTTAATTGAATTTAATTTAATTCTTAGAAACACACTACACACACGATGGCTCGCTAATGTCCAACCGAGATATCCATGACGAAGCTGGCTTACACCCTGAATCCTGGACACACCACAGCTAGCAAGCACCCTCCATCCCCCTCCCAACAACTAACTAACTAACTGGTCAGCACTTTCCCCTTCCAATAAAATGCCTTCCCCCAACCGCCAACTGCCTCATCAACTACCAAGAACCACACACAACAAATCACGCACAAACTCATGCGTTCCAACAACACTTCTTCTTCTTCTTCTTCAGGCAGTAGTGGCACTGGTCGGCACCCTTTGTACCGAGGAGTGAGGCGCAGGAGCAGTGGCAAATGGGTCTCCGAAATCAGGGAGCCAAAGAAACCTACCAGGATTTGGCTTGGCACTTTCTCCACCCCCGAAATGGCTGCTATTGCTTATGATGTCGCCGCTCTTGCTCTTAAGGGTAACGATGCTGCCCTTAACTTCCCCGACTCCGCTTCTTCCCTCCCTGTTCCTGCCTCTTCCTCTGCCCGCGATATTCAAGTTGCCGCAGCCAGTGCAGCTGCTGCTCTCGGAGCCGCCAAAGACTCCATCGAGGGAAGCCGGGGAGCCGCGGCAGGGAATGCCGTTGCGCTGGAGCAAGAGGTGCCGCCGCTCTCCCAAGCCAGGAACACTAATGACAACAATAATGAGTTTGTGGATGAGGATTTGATTTTTGATATGCCTAATGTTCTGCTCAATATGGCTGAAGGAATGCTTCTTAGCCCTCCTCGTTTTCATGTTGCCGATGACTACACTACTGCTCCAGAATACATGCCGGAAGATCCACACCTCTGGAGTTACCCTTATTTCCCATGACATACATATTTTTCAAAATAATATTTCCCACGTCTTCGTATGAATATCTGTCGGTCTTAAAATTTGATATATTATTAATTTAATATATATAGATATAAATTATATTTAAATACAATAAGTTATTAATAAACCAAATTATTAAAGTGATAGATATTTTTAAAGCAAAAATATATAATAATTATTAATATATGCTCAACTCCAAAAATAACCTAATAATAATAAGTATCTGTATTATAATTAATAAGGTAAATAAGAAAGGAAATGTGACCGTAGTAAGTTATGCATGCTAGGAGGAGTGATCACCTCAATAATAAGGCTTTGCTTAGACATGAGGAAACTAGATAAATATACTAAAAATAATAATGTGTATGGAAGTGAAGAAGTAGTGTATCTATCTTCTTCCCCTTTATATTTCCCCTCTCGGATTGTTCTTTGATCCCTTATGTGCATTACCTCTGTGTTGAGGTATATGTGCTGCTCTTATTACCTTGCACCTGTATGTTTTTACTGTCATAATGTAATAATGTGTTGACTATGAATAATATCTTTGGTGGTTAGTGTATAATCTTACAATATATGCTGCTTAAAAACGTATCAGGGTTCGTGTATATGATATGATGATGTTCTACTACATTCTCTCCGCTGCTGGTGCTGTTGGTTCTACGGCAGAAAACCCCTATTTTGAAATGACCGAGGAAAGACAAGTGGGAACGTCTTAGTCAATGGGAATTGATTATTACTTTGCTGAACTAAATGACGAGGGCTATATCCCACCTAAAAATTACACAAGAATTTGGCCTCAACAAACTTAATTAGCTTTATGGATCAAGAAACATTATAACCTTACATAGATGATAGAGAGAAATTATTGTATGATTATTGTTTACTCGATATTTTTTTTTTCATTGTTAATAATAAGCGAGTTAACAATTTTTTAGTTTGTTTGATGATGTTAATTCGAGGAACGGAAATGACTCCCGTTACATATATTTCAATGTTTTAGTTATAGTGTAAATATGAGTTTTAAATTAGATTTTAGGGTTGTAAATTTTCAGTGTAAATGAGTTTTTTTTTTTCATTTATTATTATTATTGTTGTAATTATATTGTTGTTGTTATTAAAGATAAAACAAACAAATCCAAGTGCAAGCCATATGATTTTTTAAATGACAAATTAGAAGGAAAACATAATAATTAACAATTAAACTCATCAAGGCCCATAAAAAAGAATCAGACATATCTGTAAAATAGTAAAAACCCTTTATCATTCTTCTTCCCCAACAAACAAGCTTCTCTGAACCAAAAAAAAAAAAAAAAAAAAAAAAAAAAAAACACTTCAACTTTCATCTACACGCACCATTTCTCTTAAGCTTATATTCTTCTCCTCTTTCCATCTTTCTAAGTTATTTTCTACGGTATAACCAATCTTTAACTTTTGTTATATCACTACAACAAATATAGCAACATCAAAATCTACGACGCTTTAAAATAATTCTTTTAATAGTTTTAGACAACAATTTTTTATAGTATTACTATTAAAATTTAATTTTTTATTATTTTATATCAATAAAATAAAATCGTTCTCTTTAATTATTTTAAAGAATAATTTTATAACCGTTATAAAAATTTATTTTTAGTAATAATTTTTTAATATTGTTTAAATAATTGTACAAAAGATACGCTTTAAAACCGTTGCCAAAGTTACTACACTTTAAAATCATTTTATCTGATGGTTTTAGACAATAGTTTTTATTTTGTTGTTGTTGAAAGTTTAATTTTTCATTACGTTATAGCAACAAAATAAAATTGTTTTCTTTGACTATTTTAAAGATCGATTTTATAACCATTACAACAATATTTTTGACCAGCGACAATTTTCTAACATTTAAATAATTATGCAAATTAAAAGATACATATAAAAATAGTTCTTTATAAATATTAAATTAGTATAACACTCAAAAAGTTATTGTTATAAATAAATAACAAATATTATTTATGAAGAAAATAAATTTATAACAAATATTATTTTTTTTTTGTTTCATTCTCACTCTAAAATTTAATATATTTTTACACTTAAACAAATTTTTGAGAAAATTCCGTAAAAACAAAACACAGAGCTCTGGTCCCCCCTCAACTAGCCCTAACCTACCATAACCCACCACCGATCATCAGAGCCTGGCCATCATCGTACAAATCAGCTTCACGCGGCCCCACCATCTAGCCCTAACCCACCGTTGAAGGAAGCTATTCGTGGTGCGCCATCACTGCTTCTCCCATTTCCTCGCTGTGATCGTTGCTGCCCTGGCCATCGATGCTTCTCCTCATCGTTTATGAGTTGTCACCTCTTCTACTTCTGCTTTGCTACTTCTGCAGTCAGCTGTCATTTACCCCTCTAGACGTTGCTACTTTTGAATCACGCCATGTCACTGGTTCTCTGCCACCTCATTGTGGCTTGATGTGTAAGCATTTTATCCATTTTTTTATTTATTTTAAGTTAGAATTTGTTGATTTTTAATTTAATTGTAGTTTTTAAACCTCTTTGGATGCTACTTTAAGTTGTTTTATTGTTTTAAATATTTCAGGTGAAGTTCAGATCAGTTTGGCAAAGTTTATATGCAAGAAGAGAAGAAGGATTCAAATCTGCCAAGCTAGCGCTAAACGCGGACTTGGACGTTTAGCGCCAGCAATTCAGCATCATTAGGGAGCTTTCTGCCTACTAGGGCACTAACGCCAAGCCTGGCATTTAGCGCCAGCAAGCTAGAAACGAATGAGAGCTTTCTGCCCATAAGGGCGCTAAACATTGCAAATAGCGTTTAGCGCCAACAACCCGGATCACATTCTCACTAAAATAGCATCTTTACTTGGATTTAGCTTTTAATTATTCTATTTTATTTTATTTTAGTTATTTTTAATTACAAACAAAATCTTTTAAGTTTAAAATTTATTATTTTATTTTAGTTTGAAATCAAATTAGGTTAGATATAAAAGACAAAAGATTCAGCCTTTAAAGTATCTTCTCTCTTTCGCACTTTCACATTTTCCGAACCCTAGTTTTCTCTCTGAGTCATGAGCCACTAAACCTCCTCGGTTAAGGTTAGGAGCTCTGTTTATTACTATGGATTAAGACTATTAGTGTTCTATTTTAATTAATATATTGATTCAATTTTAAGGATTACTTTTGTTCTTCATCTTATGAATTTGGATAGATGGAAAAATAACCCTTATTCTATATGTGTTCTTATGATTCTTGGAAGAGTTATCTCACTTGAACACTAGCTTGAAAGTAAATTCCTCCTAAATTGCTAATTACTTGGACTTAACGGGATACGTGACGTATAATCCTCTTATATCTGGGTAATCAGGGTTTTTGTGGCTATAAACTAGAATTGAACTTAACCCTCTAATCAAAATTAAGTGACCAAGACATTGGCGGTTAACTAGGTTAGAGATAACTAAATCACTAAGGAATTAGGGTTTAGTTATGATAAACCACTATTTTATGGTTTATCTTGTGCTCAATTGAGTGGATTTTATCAATCTTTCATACACTTATTTATATGATTTGCATGAGTTTACGTTTTTCTTCCTGATTTTGTGCTATGATTGAAAACATGCTTCTTTGGTCTTAATTTTGATATGTTTAACCCTCTCTTATTACCATTCGATGCCTTGATATGTGCGTTAAGTGATTTCAGAGATTACAGGATAGGAATGGCTTGGAGGATGGAAAGGAAGCATGCAAAAGTGGAAGGACTACAAGAAGTTGAAGGAAATGCAAAGTTGTCAGCCTGACCCTCTCGCACTAAAACGGTCATAACTTGAGCTACAGAGGTCCAAACGACGCGGTTCTAGTTGCGTTGGAAAGCTAACGTCTGGGGCTTCGATTTGATATATAATATGCCATAGTTGTCTTGACTCTAAGCGACGCGAACGCGCGCTCTACGTGGACACGTCGCAGTGGCGAAAATCAGCGTGGCAGATTTCTTCTCCAGCGATTTCTGGGCTATTTTCGACCCAGTTTGCGGCCCAGAAAACACATATTAGAGGCTATAAAGTGGGGGAATCTATTCATTCATAATAATCAGCTCAAAATTCATTTTTCATAATTTAGATGTAGTTTTTAGAGAGAGTGATTCTCTCCTCTCTCTTAGGATTTAGGATTAGGATTCCTCTTAAAGGAATTAGGATTTCTTAGTATTTCAACTTTATTATTTCAACTTACAATTTCTTCCGAGTTCCAGGTTCAATGTTCTTTTTATTTATTTTATCAATTTAGCTTATGAACTCTTTATGTTTGGATTAATTTCCTTTTATTAATGCAATTGTGGTATTTCAGATTTATGGTTCTTATTTAGCTTTTTATATTCTTGGCTTTAATTGATTAATTGGAGGCTCTTGAGTTATCAAACTTATCGTGATTGATTGTTATGTTTGCTAATTGACTTGAATTCCACTAACTCTAGTCTTTCCTTAGGAGTTAGCTAGAACTGGGGAAATCTAACTAATTATTTCACTTGACTTTCCCTTGCTTTCGTAAAAGTTAACTAAGTGAGATTAACTTCAATTCTCATAAGAATAACTAGGATAGGACTTCCGAATTTTCATACCTTGCCAAGAGTTTATTTTATAGTTATTTATTTATTTTACTTGTCGTTTAAATTACTTGTTCCTTACTTTCAAAACCCCCAATTTACAAAACTCATAACCAATAATAAGAACATACCTCCCTGCAATTCCTTGAGAAGACGACCCGAGGTTTGAATACTTCGGTTATAAATTTTAAAGGGGTTTGTTACTTGTGACAACCAAAATGTTTGTAAGAAAGGATAATTGCTTGGTTTAGAAACTATACTTGCAACGGAAATTTATTCTGAATTCTAAACCATCAAGCATCCGTTCTTCAAAATGGCGCCGTTGCCGGGGAATTGCAAACGTGTGCCTTATTATTGGTTATTGTAAATATTTGCTTTTTACTTGTTTATTTGTTTTTATTTTTGTTTTTATTTTTGCTTTTTCATAAATTAACAGGTTATTGGTTTTTATTTAGTTATTAAAAATTTTTCAAAAATTTGTTCTTCGTGTTCATCTTGACCTTCAAGTTGTTCTTAGTTGTTCTCTTCGTTTTGATCTAAAAATTTTAAGTTTGGTGTCATTTTATTGTTTTTCTCTTTCCTCATTTAATTCAAAAATATCTTTTCTCTTTATTTTTATTGAATTTTTGAAATTTCCATAAAAAAAAATTTCAGATTTTGATTTTAAAATTTTTATCTTATCTTATCTTAGTTTTAAATTTCAAATTTCAAATCTTTTTCAAAAATCTTATCTTTTTCAAAATCTTATCTTATCTTATTTCAAAATCAAATTTCAAAATTCAATATTTAAATTCCAAAATTCAAAATCCAAATTTAAAATTTTAAATTAAAAATTTTAAAAATCAAACCTTTTTAAAATTTAAATCTTTTTCAAATTTTTATCTTATATTGTTGACTTTTTCATAATTCAAATTTCAAAATTCAAATTTCAAAATTTAAAATTCAAAATTCAAAATTTAATTTTTCAAATTCAAAATTTAAATTTCAATAACTTTTTAATTTAAATTTGTTTTTATTTTTATTCTTAATTTTTATTTTCTATTATGAGTTCTCACCCCCATTGCTTTGAGTTTGGTCCCAATGCTGTTGCAAGGAATGGAAATTATAACAGGAACATGCATCAAGGTCAAAACAATCAGAGATGGAAGGAGTCACGAGGATCTGATCAACCCTTTCGGCAACATCACCTTCCAAGATACCATGGACAACGACCATCCTACAATGCATGCCAAGACAATAGATATGGTGGACCCCCTTGTAATTACCAGCAAGCTCCATCATATGCCAATGAACCACCTCCTCAAAATAGCTTTGGACCACCATACTCACAAGCCCCTTTCCACCATTCACCTCCACATGACCCTAACCCGTATCCACCATACCAACCACCTTATGAGCCAAATGAACCATACACAGAACCACCCCCATTCCAACATAACTACTCTCATGAACCACCACCTCAATATACACCATCTCCTTATCATTATCAAGATGAACCACCTTCCTACCATGAACCCTTTCTCCCAACTAATGAACCCTCCTATCCACCCCAAACCTCCATGGAGAAAGCACTTACCGATCTAAACTCTACTATACAAGCTCTCGTCGCCCAAATCGGACCACCAAATACCTTCAACAATCAACCCTCAAGCTCTAGTGCACTTCCTTTTCAACCACAGAATGATCTCTCCATCCCATCACCACCATCCATGGAAGAGCACCCACATCCATCAATCCAAGAGCAACATGATCCCAATGATGCTATTGACATGGAACAAGAGAGAATGGATCATCTTCGCGAATCCATACTTCATAAGGAGCTAGAGGAGGCCCTAAAGGTGAAGGTAGTAAAGATCCTTGAAGTCGAAGGAGTGGTTGAAGAATTAGTGAAGGAAGACATCAAGGAGGAGTCTGATTTTGTCTTAGAGCAAGAGGAGGCCCAAAATGTGGAGATAAGAGAGACCCTTGAAGATGAAAGAATAGTTGAAAGGAGTTGTCATGGAAAGAAAATCATCAAGGATGAGTATGATTTTATATTAAAACTACTAGAGAAAGTAGTAATTATTGAAGAGGAAGAAGTGGTTGAAGACTTGGAAGATGCTGAACCTCCATGGGAAAATCAAGACATAGAGCCTCCTTCCAAGACGATTGCACTTGATGTTGAGGAGGGTGTACAACCTCCAAGGCATGTCATGATTAAGGACTTGGAAGAGGTCGATCAAGAGATGGAGATTCAAAAAGAAGAAGCACAACCTCTCATGCCCTTGGAAAGCAGTGAAGAGGAGATTGAATTGGAAGAAAGCTACCAAGAGGAAGAGGTTGAAATTGAAGAAGCTTACAAGGAGGTGGAAGTTGTCAGAGAAGAGCACAAGGGAGTGGAGCTTGCAAGTTCATTAGAAACACCTCTCCCAAGGCCATTACCATCCAACACAACATTCAAGTGGGTAAAATTCTTATCCTTGACCTTTACCTTCCCACTTGAATATGGGCTACTGGAGACGGATGGTCAACTTAGAGCTCTTTGTGGCATTAAGAGTAAGATGAAGATGGTCAGTGGTAAGAATTGTCCTGCAAGGTTCATTATGGTTGGAAGTTTTAAGTTTAAACGCAAAGGTTGGTGTAGAGCTCAATTGAATGGGTCTGGGAAGTTGTTTGGACGCTTCAGTGAGAATTCTAAGGCTGAACCACCCGGATTGAATCATGATAATCAACTTGAAGACGGGTGTAGAAACAAGATTTGGGATCTCGGAGGCCATTGGAAGTCTAAGTATTGGTGGCAGTTTCAGGATGAGTTCAAGCGCAAGCCGCCATAACAAGGAGCTCACCAAATGTCCAACTTAAGGACTTTAACTAAAAGTGCTAGGTGGGAGACAACCCACCATGGTATGATCGTTCCTTTTTCATTTTTTATTGAGTTTTATTTGTTTTCGAGTTTTATTTTATTTTATTGTATTGAACCTGGAGTTTTGCATAACATTCATATTAGCATTGCATTCTGCATACTGCATTATTAAAAAAAAAGGGGGGGGACACGCGACGCGTCCGCATCGCAGGTGAGTAAGAAAGAATAATAAATCTAATAGAAAGTCACGCGGGAGCGTGGCTGGAGGCGTGCCTTAGGCACAAATTGACCCACGCGTCTGCGTGACCCACGCGGCCGCGTCATTTGGAAAAATAGCCTCCCACGCGTCCGCGTCACCCACACGAATGCGTGCTCCAACAAATCGACGTAAAAGGGGTGCATGGCCGAAAGTTGTGCTGGAGTAGGGCTGGACTGGCACTAGATGCACAAGCCTTACCATGCGAACGCGTGCCCCACGCGTCCGCGTCATCCTCCAATCTTGGCCATTCACGCGATCGCGTCCACCATGCGAACGCGTCACCTCGAAATTTGGCAACAATGAGTTTTGAACAGAGAGTTGTGCGGGCGCGAGGCTGCCCTCCCGCTAGTAGCACAGAACGAGTCACGCGTCCGCATGACTGACGCGTCCGCGTTGATTCCTATAAGTGCAATTCGCGCGAACGCGTACCCCGCGCGTCCGCGTCGCTAGCATCGCACAACCTATCCAGATTAGTGCCAATTATCTTATCTTTTCTTCTCTAATCCTAATTTCTTCTATCTTTTCTTCTTTCTTCTTTCTTTCCTACTTTCTTTTTCTTCATCATCCTTCTTCACTTCCATTCTATTTATTTAATTTATTTGCCTACTTTCACTCATTGCATTTTAATTTTGCGCATATTTTTATTTTCTTTTCTAAATTTATTTTTCCATTGGTATTAAATGTTCTCATTCAGCTGTTATATCTTTTCTGGTATTATTTGGTGACTTAGTGACTTGTTTTACACTGTTGGATGATATTTATCTGTCAACGCCAATCTTTTATGATATCTGTGTTCCTTTTTGTATTGACATGCATTTATATTTATATTGTCCTTTATTATCTGCTGTCTCTTCCCCTTTGTTGCAATGTTTGCACTATTGATATGCCACATACTTCTATTATTTTCTCACTTACATGTTGTAACTACCATGTAATTGAGACCCTTATCATTTGGCATTAACCCACCCATACTTCATTTATTTTCTTATCTTTATTTCTGGGTTACTGGTGCGCAGAAATCGTGACGGTTCCATTCCTTGATAACAGCACTGAAAACTTTATACGCACGTTCATAATCTTAATTCTTTGTCACAACTTCGCACAACTGACCAGCAAGTGCACTGGGTCATCCAAGTAATAAACCTTACGTGAGTAAGGGTCTATCCCACGGAGATTGCTGGCTTGAAGCAAGCTATCGTCACTGGTGCACGAAATTGTGATCTCTGGTAATGGCTCCAAAAATTTGGTGCTCTAATCTCAATTCATAATTTGTCACAACTTTGATACAACTAACCAGTAAGTGTACTGGGTCGTCCAAGTAATAAACCTTACGTGAGTAAGGGTCGATCCCACGGAGATTGTTGGTATGAAGCAAGCTATGGTCACCTTGTAAATCTCAGTCAGGCGGATATAAAATAGTTATGGAGTTTTCGAATATTAATAATAAAATAGGGATAGAAATACTTATGTAAATCCTTGGTGAGAATTTCAGATAAGCGCATAGAGATGCTTTCGTTCCTCTGAACCTCTGCTTTCCTACTGCCTTCATCCAATCAATCCTACTCCTTTCCATGGCTGGCTTTATGCAAGGGCATCACTGTTGTCAATGGCTACATCCCATCCTCTTGTGAAAATGGTCCAAATGCTCTGTCACAGCACGGCTAATCATCTGAGGTTCTCGATCATGTTGGAATAGGATTTACCCTCCTTTTGCGTCTGTCACTACGCCCAGCACTCGCGAGTTTGAAGCTCGTCACAGTCATTCAATCCCTGAATCCTACTCGGAATACCACAGACAAGGTTTAGACTTTCCGGATTCTCATGAATGCCGCCATCAATCTAGCTTACACCATGAAGATTCTGATTAAGAGATCTAAGAGATACTCAGTCAATCTAAGGTAGAACGGAAGTGGTTGTCAGGCACGCATTCATAAGGAATGATGATGATTGTCACGTTCATCACATTCAGGTTGAAGTGCGAATGAATATCTTAGAAGCGGAACAAGTTGAATTGAATAGAAAAACAGTAGTACTTTGCATTAATCTTTGAGGAACAGCAGAGCTCCACACCTTAATCTATGGAGTGTAGAAACTCTACCGTTGAAAATACATAAGTGAAAGGTCCAGGCATGGCCGAATGGCCAGCCCCCATGATCTAAGAACTAGGCGTCCAAAGATGTCTCATACAATAGTAAAAAGTCCTATTTATAATAAACTAGCTACTAGGGTTTACAGAAGTAAGTAATTGATGCATAAATCCACTTCCGGGGCCCACTTGGTGTGTGCTTGGGCTGAACTTGAATGTTCCACGTGCAGAGGCTCTTTTTTGAGTTGAACTCCAGGTTGTAACGTATTTCTGGCGTTCAACTCTGGTTTGTGACTTGTTTCTGGCGTTTAACTCCAGATAGCAGCGTAGAATTGGCGTTCAACGCCCTTTTACGTCATCTAAACTCGTTCAAAGTATGGATTATTATACATTTCTGGAAAGCCCTGGATGTCTACTTTCTAACGCAATTGAAAGCGCGCCATGTTGAGTTCTGTAGCTCCAGAAAATCCACTTTGAGTGCAGGGAGGTCAGAATCCAACAGCATCAGCAGTCCTTCTTCAACCTCTGAATCTGGTTTTTGCTCAAGTCCCTCAATTTCAGCCAGAAAATACATGAAATCACAGAAAAACACACAAACTCATAGTAAAGTCCAGAAATGTGAATTTAACATAAAAACTAATGAAAATATCCCCTAAAAGTAACTAGATCCTACTAAAAACATACTAAAAACAATGCCAAAAAGCGTATAAATTATCCGCTCATCACAACACCAAACTTAATTGTTGCTTGTCCCCAAGCAACTGAAAATCAAATAGGATGAAAAGAAGAGAATATACTACAAATTCCAAACCATCAATGAAATATAGCTCCAATCAGATGAGCGGGACTTGTAGCTTTTTGCCTCTTGAATAGTTTTGGCATCTCACTTTATCCATTGAAGTTCAGAATGATTGGCTTCTATAGGAACTCAGAGTTCAGATAGTGTTATTGATTCTCCTAGTTCAGTATGATGATTCTTGAACACAGCTATTTTATGAGTCTTGGCCGTGGCCCTAAGCACTTTGTTTTCCAGTATTTCCACCGGATACATAAATGCCACAGACACATAATTGGGTGAACCTTTTCAGATTGTGACTCAGCTTTGCTAAAGTCCCCAATTAGAGGTGTCCAGGATTTTTAAGCTCACTCTTCTTTTGCTTTGGACCTTGACTTTAACCGCTCAGTCTCAAGTTTTCACTTGACACTTACACGCCACAAGCACATGGTTAGGGACAGCTTGGTTTAGCCACTTAGACCAGGATTTTATTCTTTTAGGCCCTCCTATCCACTGATGCTCAAAGCCTTGGGATCCTTTTTATTACCCTTGCCTTTTGGTTTTAAGGGTTGTTGGCTTTTTGCTCTTGCCTCTTGGTTTTAAGAGCTTTTGGCTTTTTCTGCTTGCTTTTTCTTTTTCTTTCTATTTTTTTTTGCCTAAATTTTTTTTTCTCCAAGCTTTGTTCTTTGCTGCTTTTTCTTGCTTCAAGAATCATTTTTTTATGATTTTTCAGATTATCAAATAACATGTCTCCTTATCATCATTCTTTCAAGAGCCAACATATTTAACATTCATTAACAACAACTTCAAAAGACATATGCACTGTTCAAGCATTCATTCAGAAAATAAGAAGCATTGTCACCACATCAATATAATTAAACTAAGTTCAAGGATAAATTCGAAACTCATGTACTTCTTGTTCTTTTGAATTAAAACATTTTTCATTTAAGAGAGGTGATGGAGTCATAGGACATTCATGACTTTAAGCCAAAGTTATTAACTACTAATAATCATGTAATGAAGACACAAACATAGATAAGCACTTAACATAGAAAACGAAAAACAGAGAAAGTAAGAACAAGGAATGAGTCCACCTTAGTGATGGTGGCGTTTCCTTCTTGAGGAACCAATGATGTCCTTGAGCTCTTCTATGTCTCTTCCTTGTCCTTGTTGCTCCTCCCTCATTGCTTTTTGATCTTCTCTTATTTCATGAAGGATGATGGAGTGCTCTTGATGTTCCACCCTTAGTTGTCCCATGTTGGAACTTAATTCTCCTAAGGAGGTGTTGATTTGCTCCCAAAAATTCTGTGGAAGGAAGTGCATCCCTTGAGGAATCTCAGGGATTTCTTGATGATGAGCTTCTCTATGCTCTCTTGATTGCTCCATCTTTTTCTTAGTGATGGGCTTGTCCTCTTCAATGAGGATATCTCCCTCTATGTCAATCCCAGCCGAATTGCATAGGTGGCAAATGAGTTGGGGAAAGGCTAACCTTGCCATAATGGAGGACTTGTTAGCCACCTTGTAGAGTTCTTGAGGTATAATCTCATGAACTTCCACCTCTTCTCCAATCATGATGCTATGGATCATGATGGCCCGGTCTATAGTAACTTCAGACCGGTTGCTAGTGGGAATGATTGAGCATTGAATGAACTCCAACCATCCTCTAGCTAAAGGCTTAAGGTCCAGTCTTCTTAGTTGAACCGATTTGCCTTTTGAGTCAATCTTCCATTGAGCTCCTTCTACACATATGTCCATGAGGACTTGGTCCAACTTTTGATCAAAGTTGACTCTCCTTGTGTAGGGGCGTGCGTTCTCTTCCATGTTTGGCAAGTTAAACGCCAACCTCACATTTTCCGGACTAAAATCTAAGTATTCCCCCCGAACCATGGTGAGATAATTCTTTGGGTTCGGGTTCTTACTTTGATCATGGTTCCTAGTGATCCATGCATTAGCATAAAACTCTTGAACCATTAGGATGCCGACTTGTTGGATGGGGTTTGTTAGAACTTCCCAACCTCTTCTTTGGATTTCATGTCGGATCTCCGGATACTCATTTCTCTTGAGTTTGAAAGGGACCTTGGGGATCACCTTCTTCTTGGCTACAACATCATAGAATTGGTCTTGATGGGCTTTGGAGATGAATCTTTCCATCTCCCATGACTCGGAGGTGGAAGCTTTTGTCTTCCCTTTCCCTTTTCTAGAGGATTCTCCAGTCTTAGGTGCCATCAATGGTAATGGAAAAAACAAAAAGCTTATGCTTTTACCACACTAAACTTAGAATTTTGCTCGCCTTCGAGCAAGAGAAGAAAGAATAGGTGAAGAAGAAGAAGAAAATATGGAGAGGAGGGGGGAGGTGTGTTTCGGCCAAGAAGAGAAAGGAGGGTTGTGTTGGGAGAAAATGAGGAAGAATGGAGGGTTATATATAGGGAAGGGAGGGGGGTAAGGTTTCGGCCATATAGGGTGGGTTGGGTGGGAAATTGATTTTTGAATTTTGAAGGTAGCTGGAGTTTATGAGGTAGGTTTATGGGGAAGAGTGGATGGATGTGAGTGGTGAAGTGGTGATAGGGAAGAGAGATTGAGGTGATTGGTGAAGAGTTTTGGGGAAGAGTGTTTATGGGATTGTGTGAAAGAGGGGTGAGAAGAAGTGAGTGGAGGTTGGTGGGGATCCTGTGGGGTTCACAGATCCTGAGGTGATTTTGTGGGGTCCACAGATCCTGAGGTGTTCAAGGATTTACAACCTTGCACCAAATTAGGCATGCAAAATGCCCTTGCACACAACTCTGGGCGTTCAGCGCCAAATTGGTGCTTGTTCTGGGCGTTGAACGCCCATTTGTAGCCTATTTCTGGCGTTGAACGCCGGAACCATGCTTGTTCTGGGCGTTCAGCGCCAGCTCTTCTCCAGGGTGCATTTCTGGCGTTCAAACACCCAGATGCTACCCATTTCTGGCGTTCAGCGCCAGAACCATGCTCTGTTCTGGCGTTGAACGCCCAAAACATGCTTCTTACTGGTGTTTAAACGCCAGTAAGGTCTTCCTCTAAGGTGTGATTTTTCTTCTGCTGTTTTTTGATTCTATTTTTAATTTTTATATTTATTTTGTGACTCCACATGATCATGAACCTAATAAAACATGAAAAACAATGAAAATTAGATAAATAAACATTGGGTTGCCTCCCAACAAGCGCTTCTTTAATGTCAATAGCTTGACAGTGGGCTCTCATGGAGCCTCACAGATGTGCAGAGCATTGTTGAGACTCCCCAACACTAAACTTAGAGTTTGGATATGGGGGTTTGACACCAAACTTAGAGTTTAGTTGTGGCCTCCCAACACCAAACTTAGAGTTTGACTGTGGGGGCTTTGTTTGACTCTGCTTTGAGAGAAGCTCTTTATGCTTCCTCTCTATGGATGCAGAGAGAGATCCTTGAGTTGTAAATACAAGGTTGTCCTCATTTATTTGAAAGATAAATTCTCCTCTGTCCACATCAATCACAGCTTTTGCTGTGGCTAGGAAGGGTCTTCCAAGGATGATGAATTCATCCTCATCCTTCCCAGTATCTAGGACTATGAAATCAGCAGGGATGTAAAGGCCTTCAACCTTTACTAACACGTCCTCTACTTGTCCATAAGCCTATTTTCTTGAATTGTCTGCCATCTCTAACGAGATTTTAGTGGCTTGCACCCCAAAGATTCCCAGTTTCTCTATTACAGAGAGGGGAATGAGGTTTATTCCTGAACCAAGGTCACACAGAGCCTTAAAGATCATGGTGCCTATGGTACAAGGTATTATGAACTTTCCAGGATCCTGTTTCTTCTGAGGCACTGTCAATTGATCCAGATCACTTAGTTCATTGGTGAACAAGGGAGGTTCGTCTTCCCAAGTCTCAATACCAAATAATTTGGCATTCAGCTTCATGATTGCACCAAGAAACTTGGCAGTTTGCTCTTCAGTAACATCCTCATTCTCTTCAGAAAAGGGATACTCATCAGAGCTCATGAATGGCATAAGGAGGTTCAATGGAATCTCTATGGTCTCTAGATGAGTCTTAGATTCCTTTGGTTCCTCAGAGGGAAACTCCTTATTGATCACTGGACGTCCCAGGAGGTCTTCCTCCTTGGGGTTCACGTCCTCTCCCACCCTTACAGGTTCGGCCATGGTAGTGAATTCAATGGCCTTGCACTCTCCTTTTGGATTTTCTTCTGTATTGCTTGGGAGAGTACTAGGAGGGATTTCAGTGATTCTTTTACTCAGCTGGCCCACTTGTGCCTCCAAATTTCTAATGGATGACCTTGTTTCATTCATGAAACTTACAGTGGCCTTGGACAGATCAGAGACTAAGTGTGCTAAATTAGAAGTATTTTGTTCAGAGTTCTCTGTCAGTTGCTGAGTGGATGATGGAAAAGGTTTATTATTGCTAAACCTGTATCGTCCACCATTATTAAAGCCTTGTTGAGGCTTTTGTTGATCCTTCTATGAGAGATTTAGATGATTTCTCCATGATGGATTATAGGTGTTTCCATAAGGTTCACCTAAATAATTCACCTCTGCTATTGCAGGGTTCTCAGGATCATAAGCTTCTTCTTTAGAAGATGCCTCTTGAATACTGTTGGATGCAGCTTGCATTCCATTCAGATTCTGAGAAATCATATTGACTTGCTGAGTCAATATTTTGTTCTGAGCCAATATGGCATTCAGAGTATCAATTTCAAGAACTCCCTTCTTCATAGGCGTCCCATTATTCACAGGATTCCTCTCAGAAGTGTACATGAACTGGTTATTAGCAACCATGTCAATGAGTTCTTGAGCTTCTGCAGGCGTTTTCTTTAGGTGAATGGATCCACCTGCAGAAGTATCCAATGACATCTTTGATAGCTCAGATAAACCATCATAGAATATATCCAGGATGGTCCATTCTGAAAGCATGTCAGAAGGACACTTTTTGATCAGCTGTTTGTATCTTTTCCAAGCTTCATAGAGGGATTCACCTTCTTTCTGTCTGAAGGTTTGAACATCCACTCTAAGCTTGCTCAGCTTTTGAGGAGGAAAGAACTTGGCTAAGAAAGCCGTGACCAGCTTATCCCAAGAGTTTAGGATGTCTTTGGGTTGAGAATCCAACCACACTCTAGCTTTGTCTCTTACAGCAAATGGGAACAGCATGAGCCTGTAGACTTCAGGATCTACTCCATTAGTCTTAACGGTATCACATATCTGCAAGAATTCAGTTAAGAACTGAAAAGGATCTTGAGATGGAAGTCCATGAAACTTGCAGTTCTGCTGCATCAGAGAAACTAGCTGAGGTTTCAGCTCAAAGTTATTTGCTCCAATGGCAGGAATGGAGATGCTTCTTCCATGTAAATTGGAATCAGTTACAGTAAAGTCACCAAGCATTCTCCTTGCATCATTATTATTTTCGGCTGCCATCTCCTCTTCCTGTTTAAAAATTTTTGAAAGGTTCTCTCTGGATTATTGTAATTTAGCTTCTCTTAGTTTCCTCTTCAGAGTCCTTTCAGGTTCTGGATCTGCTTCAACAAGAATATTCTTGTCCTTGCTCCTGCTCATATGAAAAAGAGGGAATAGAAAAATAATAATAATAGTGATCCTTTTTACCACAGTATAGAGGTCCCTGTGTGAGTAGAAGAAAAGAAGAAGAAAAAATTCGAACACAAATGGAAGAGGGGGTTCCAATTTGGTGAGTGATGTGAGGAAGAGATGATAGTAGATGAATAAATAAAATAGAAGGAGATGAGAGAGAAGGATGATTTTCGAAAATAATTTTTATGAAAAAGAATTAGTGATTTTTGAAAATAGTTTTTGAAAAAAAATTAGAAATTAAAATAATTAGTTAATAAAAAAGAATTTTTGAAAAAGAGGGAAGATATTTTCGAAAATTAGAGAGAGAGAGTTAGTTAGGTAGTTTTAAAAAAGATAAGAAACAACCAAAAAGTTAGTTAGTTAGCTGAAACAAATTTTGAAAAGATAAGAAGTTAGGAAGTTAGAAAAGATATTTTGAAATCAAATTTTTGAAAAAGATAGGGTAAGAAGATATTTTTGAAAAGATATGATTTAAATTAGTTTTTGAAAAAGATTTGATTTTTAAAATCACAATTAATGACTTGATTCATAAGAAATCACAAGATATGATTCTAGAACTCAAAGTTTGAATCTTTCTTAACAAGCAAGTATCAAACTTGAAATTTTTGAATCAAAATATTAATTGTTATTGTTTTTTCGAAAATTATGATATAAAATGAAGAAAAATATTTTTAAATTGAAAATTTGATTTGACTCATAAAAAATAACTAGATTTTAAAAATTTTTGAAAAAGTCAACTCAAATTTTCGAATTTTATGAGAGAAAAAGGGAAAGATAATTTTTTTTGATTTTTGAATTTTTTTATGATGAGAGGGAAAAACATGAAAAAGACTCAATACATGAAAATTTTGGATCAAAGTATGTGATGAATGCAAGAACACTATGAGTGTCAAGATGAACACCAAGAACACTTTGAATGTCAAGATGAACATCAAGAACATGTTTTTGAAAAATTTTAATGCAAAGAAAACATGCAAAACACCAAACTTAGAAATATTTAATGCTTAGGCACTAAGAATTCAAGAATGCATATGAAAAACAAGAAAGGATGCAAAACAAAAACATCAAGATCAAACAAGAAGACTTACCAAGAACAACTTGAAGATCATGAAGAACACTATGAATGCATGAATTTTCGAAAAATGCAATATGAATATGCAATTGACACCAAACTTTCAACTTAACTCAAAACTCAAACAAGAAACATGAAATATTGTTTTGATTTTTATGATTTTATGAAATTTTTTTTGTATTTTCTTTTAATTTTTTTCGAAAATCATTTTGAAAAAAAATAAGGATTCCAAAATTTTTAATATGAATTCCAGGAATCTTATGCTCTTTAGTCTAAAGCTCCAATCAAAGGGTCAGGCATGGCTTAATAGCCAGCCAAGCTTTAGTATGTAACTCAGACATGACAAGCCTAACATGCCCTACAGAGGAATTAGACATGGCTTTACAGCCAGCCAGGCTTCAACATACTTCATGAAACACTAGAATTCATTCTTAAAAATTCTGAAGAAAAATATATTTTTGAAAACATTTTTATTTAAAATTTTTTTTTTTCGAAAACAAAGGAGAAATTTTTGAAAGATTTTTTTTTGAAAAATTTTTGAAAACTTTTTGAAAAGAAAACGAAAAGAAAGTTACCCAATCTGAGAAACAAGATGAACCGTCAGTTGTCCAAACTCGAACAATCCCCGGCAACGGCGCCAAAAACTTGGTGCACGAAATTGTGATCTCTGGTAATGGCTCCAAAAATTTGGTGCTCTAATCTCAATTCATAATTTGTCACAACTTCGATACAACTAACCAGCAAGTGCACTGGGTTGTCCAAGTAATAAACCTTATGTGAGTAAGGGTCGATCCCACAGAGATTGTTGGTATGAAGCAAGCTATGGTCACCTTGTAAATCTTAGTCAGGCAGATATAAAATAGTTATGGAGTTTTTGAATATTAATAATAAAATAGGGATAGAAATACTTATGTAAATCCTTGGTGAGAATTTCAGATAAGCGCATAGAGATGCTTTCGTTCCTCTGAACCTCTGCTTTCCTGCTGCCTTCATCCAATCAATCCTACTCCTTTCCATGGCTGGCTTTATGCAAGGGCATCACCGTTGTCAATGGCTACATCCCATCCTCTTGTGAAAATGGTCCAAATGCTCTGTCACAGCACGGCTAATCATCTGAGGTTCTCGATCATGCTGGAATAGGATTTACCCTCCTTTTGCGTCTGTCACTACGCCCAGCACTCGCGAGTTTGAAGCTCGTCACAGTCATTCAATTCCTGAATCCTACTCGGAATACCATAGACAAGGTTTAGACTTTTCGGATTCTCATGAATGCCGCCATCAATCTAGCTTACACCACGAAGATTCTGATTAAGAGATCTAAGAGATACTCAGTCAATCTAAGGTAGAACGGAAGTGGTTGTCAGGCACGCGTTCATAAGGAATGATGATGATTGTCACGTTCATCACATTCAGGTTGAAGTGCGAATGAATATCTTAGAAGCGGAACAAGTTGAATTGAATAGAAAAACAGTAGTACTTTGCATTAATCTTTGAGGAATAACAGAGCTCCACACCTTAATGTATGGAGTGTAGAAACTCTACCATTGAAAATACATAAGTGAAAGGTCCAGGCATGGCCGAATGGCCAGCCCCCATGATCTACGAACTAGGCATCCAAAGATGTCTCATACAATAGTAAAAAGTCCTATTTATAATAAACTAGCTACTAGGGTTTACAAAAGTAAGTAATTGATGCATAAATCCACTTCCGGGGCCCACTTGGTGTGTGCTTGGGCTGAGCTTGAATGTTCCACGTGCAGAGGCTCTTTCTGGAGTTGAACGCCAGGTTGTAACGTATTTCTGGTGTTCAACTCTGGTTTGTGACTTGTTTCTGGCGTTTAACTCCAGATAGCAGTGTAGAATTGGCGTTCAACGCCCTTTTACGTCATCTAAACTCGTTCAAAGTATGGACTATTATATCTGGCTGGAAAGCCCTGGATGTCTACTTTCCAACGCAATTGAAAGCACGCCATTTTGAGTTCTGTAGCTCCAGAAAATCCACTTTGAGTGCAGGGAGGTCAGAATCCAACAGCATCAGCAGTCCTTCTTCAACCTCTGAATCTGGTTTTTGCTTAAGTCCCTCAATTTCAGCCAGAAAATACCTGAAATCACAGAAAAACACACAAACTCATAGTAAAGTCCAGAAATGTGAATTTAACATAAAAACTAATGAAAACATCCCTAAAAGTAACTAGATCCTACTGAAAACATACTAAAAATAATGCCAAAAAGCGTATAAATTATCCGCTCATCAGTCACCTTGTAAATCTCAGTCAGGCAGATTCAAATGGATATAAAGTTTTAATAATTAAAAGATAATTAAAATATGAACTAGGATAGAGATACTTATGTAATTCATTTGTGAGAATTTCAGATAAGCGTATAGAGATGCTTTCGTTCCTCTGAACTTCTGCTTTCCTGCTGTCTTCATCCAACCATTCCTACTCCTTTCCATGGCACGCTTTAGGTAGGGCATCACCGTTGTCAATGGATACATCCCATCCTCTCTGTGAAAATGGTCCAATGCGCTGTCACTGCATGGCTAATCATCTATCAGTTCTCAATCATACTGGAATAGGATTTACTATCCTTTTGCATCTGTCACTACGCCCAGCACTCGCGAGTTTGAAGCTCGTCACAGCCATCCCTTCCCAGATCCTACTTGGAATACCACAGACAAGGTTTAGACTTTCCGGATCTCAAGAATGGCCATCCATGGGTTCTAACTTATACCACGAAGATTCTAATATCTCAGACTCGGTCCTCTATATTAGATATCTAAGAGATATTCATTCTAGCTTGTTTGCATGTAGAACGGAAGTGTTTGTCAGGCACGCATTCATAAGTGAGAATGATGATGAGCGTCACATAATCATCACATTCATCATGTTCTTGGGTGCGAATGGATATCTTAGAATAGGAATAAACTTGAATTGAATAGAAAAATAGTAGTACTTTGTATTAATTCATGAGGAACAGCAGAGCTCCACACCTTAATCTATGGTGTGTAGAAACTCTACCGTTTGAAAATACATAAGTGATAATGGTTCAGGCATGGCCGAATGGCCAGCCCCCATGAAAGTCTAAGATAGCATAAAAACTAATCAAAGATCCCTTACAAAGATAGTAAAAAGTCCTATTTATACTAAACTAGTTACTAGAGTTTACAGAAATGAGTAAATGATGCAGAAATCCACTTCCGGGGCCTACTTGGTGTGTGCTTGAGCTGAGCATTGAGCTTTACACGAGTAGAGGTCTTTCTTGGAGTTGAACACCAGTTTGTAACCTATTTCTGGTGTTTAACTCCACTTTGCAACCTGTTTCTGGCGTTTGACTCCAGAATGCAGCATGGAACTGGCGTTCAACACCAGTTTACGTTGTCTATCCTTAATCAAAGTATGGACTATTATATATTGCTGGAAAGCCCTGGATGTCTACTTTCCAACGCAATTGAGAGTGCGCTATTTGGAATTCTGTAGCTCGAGAAAATCTACTTTGAGTGAAGGGAGGTCAGAATCCAACAGAATCTGCAGCCCTTCTTCAACCTCTAAATCTGATTTTCGCTCAGGTCCGTCAATTTCAGCCAGAAAATACCTGAAATCACAGAAAAACACACAAAATCATAGTAAAGTCCAGAAATGTGATTTTTATTTAAAAACTAATAAAAATATACAAAAAACTAACTAAATCATATTGAAAACTATGTAAAAACAATGCCAAAAAGCGTATAAATTATCCGCTCATCACAACACCAAACTTAAATTGTTGCTTGTCCCCAAGCAACTGAAAATCAAATAGGATAAAAAGAAGAGAATATACTATAAATTACAAAATATCAATGAAACTTAGCTCCAATCAGATGAGCGGGACTTGTAGCTTTTTGCCTCTTGAATAGTTTTGGCATCTCACTTTATCCATTAAGGTTCAGAATGATTGGCATCTATAGGAACTTAGAATTCAGATAGTGTTACTGATTCTCCTAGTTCAGTATGTTGATTCTTGAACACAGCTACTTTATGAGTCTTGGCCGTGGCCCTAAGCACTTTGTTTTCCAGTATTACCACCGGATACATAAATGCCACAGACACATAACTGGGTGAACCTTTTTAGATTGCGACTCAGCTTTGCTAAAGTCCCCAATTAGAGGTGTCTAGGGTTCTTAAGCACACTCTGTTTTTGCTTTGGACCTCAACTTTAACCGGTCAGTCTCAAGTTTTCACTTGACACCTTCACGCCACAAGCACATGGTTAGGGACAGCTTAGTTTAGCCGCTTAGGCCAGGATTTTATTCCTTTAGGCCCTCCTATCCACTGATGCTCAAAGCCTTGGATCCTTTTTATTTACCCTTGCCTTTTGGTTTTAAGGGCTATTGGCTTTTTGCTCTTGCCTTTTGGTTTAAAGAGCTTTTGGCTTTTTCTGCTTGCTTTTTCTTTTTCTTTTTCTCTTTTTGCCATTTTTTTTCTGCAAGCTTTTGTATTCACTGCTTTTTCTTGCTTCAAGAATCATTTTATGATTTTTCAGATTATCAAATAACATGTCTCTTTTTTTCTTATTCTTTAAGAGCCAACATATTTAACATTCATAAACATCAACTTCAAAAGACATATGCACTGCTCAAGCATTCATTCAGAAAACAAAAAGTATTGTCACCACATCAAAATAATTAAACTAGTTTCAAGGATGAATTTGAAACCATGTACTTCTTGTTCTTTTGTAATTAAAACATTTTTCATTCAAGAGAGGTGATGGATTCATATTCATAACTTTAAGGCATAGACACTTAGACACTAATGATCATGTAATAAGACACAAATATAAATAAACATAAAGCTCAAAAATAAAAAAACAGGAAAATAAATAAACAAGGAGATTAAGGAATGAGTCCACCTTAGTGAGGGTGGCGTCTTCCTCTTCTTGAAGAACCAATGGTGCTCTTGAGCTCCTCTATGTCTCTTCCTTGTCTTTCTTGCTCCTCCCTCATAGCTCTTTGATCTTTTCTAATTTCATGGAGGATGATGGAGTGCTCTTGGTACTCCACCCTTAGTTGTCCCATGTTGGAACTTAATTCTCCTAGGAAAGTGTTAATTTGTTCCTAATAGTTTTGTGGAGGGAAGTGCATCCCTTGAGGCATCTCAAGGATTTCATGGTGAGGAATCTCCTCATGCTCATGTTGAGGTCCATGATCTCTTGTTTGCTCCATCCTTTTCTTAGTGATGGGCTTATCCTCTTCAATGAGGATATCTCCCTCTATATCAATTCCAGCTGAATTGCAGAGGTGGCATATGAGGTGAGGAAAGGCTAACCTTGCCCAAGTGGAAGACTTGTCAGCCACCTTGTAAAGTTCTTGAGGTATAATCTCATGAACTTCCACCTCCTCTCCAATCATGATACTATGGATCATGATGGTCCGGTCTATAGTAACTTCAGACCGGTTACTAGTAGGAATGATTGAGCATTGAATGAACTCTAGCCATCCCCTAGCCACTGGTTTAAGGTCATGCCTTCTTAGTTGAACCGGCTTGCCTCTTGAGTCAATTTTCCATTGAGCTCCTTCCTCACATATGTCTATGAGGACTTGGTCCAACCTTTGATCAAATTTGACCCTTCTTGTGTAGGGGCGTGCGTTTTCTTCCATCATTGGCAAGTTGAACGCCAGCCTTATATTTTCTGGACTGAAATCTAAGTATTTTCCCCGAGCCATAGTAAGCCAATGCTTTGGATTTGGGTTCACACTTTGATCATGGTTCCTTGTGATCCATGCGTTTGCATAGAACTCTTGAACCATTAGGATCCTAACTTGTTGAATGGGGTTGGTGAGAACTTCGCAACCTTTTCTTTGAATCTCAAGTCGGATCTCCGGATACTCATTTCTTTTGAGCTTGAAAAGAACCTCAGGGATCACTTTCTTCTTGGCCACAACTTCATAGAAGTGGTCTTGATGGACCTTTGAGATGAATCTCTCCATCTCCCATGACTCAGAGGTGGAAGCAATTGCCTTCCCTTTCCTCTTTCTAGAGGTTTCTCTGGCCTTAGGTTCCATAAATGGTTATGGAAAAACAAAAAGCAATACTTTTACCACACCAAACTTAAAATGTTTGCTCGTCCCCGAGCAAAAGAAGAAAGAAAGAAGTAGAAGAAGAAGAGAAATGGAGGAGAGGGAGAGAGAGTAGGTTTCGGCCAAGTGGAAGAAGAGAGGGTTGTGTTGTGTGAAATAGAAGAAGGAATGAGGGGTTTATATAGAAGTGGGGAGGGGTTTAGAGTTCGGCCATTTAGGGTTGGGTTTGGGAGGGAAAATATTTTGAATTTGAAGGTAGGTGGGGTTTATGGGGAAGAGAGTTATGAAAAGGTGTGAAGACGAGAGAATAGGGTTAGGTGGGGATCCTGTGGGGTCCACAGATCCTAAGGTGTCAAGGATTTTTTATCCCTGTACCCTTTAGACGTGTAAAATGCCCTATACATGCAATCCTGGCGTTTAACGCCAGACTGCTGCCTATTTCTGGCGTTAAATACCACTTCCATGCTCTGTTCTGGCGTTTAACGCCAGGTAGATGCTTATTTCAGGCGTTAAACGCCAGCTTGGTGCCTGTTTCTGGCGTTAAATGCCAGACAGATGCTTGTTTCTGGCATTTAAACGCCAGATAGATGCTTGTTTCTAGCGTTTAAACGCCAGACTATTCTCTTCCAGGGTGTGCTATTTTTCATTCTATTTTTCACTCTGTTTTTGATTTTTCAGTAGTTTTTATGACTTCACATGATCATCAACCTAAAGAAAATATAAAATAACAATAGAAAATAAATAAATATAATTAGATAACATTGGGTTGCCTCCCAACAAGCGCTTCTTTAATGTCAATAGCTTGACAGTGAGCTCTCATGGAGACTCATAGATGTTCAGAGCAAGGTTGGAACCTCCCAACACCAAACTTAGAGTTTGAATGTGGGGATTCAACACCAAACTTAGCGTTTGGTTGTGGCCTACCAACACCAAACTTAGAGTTTGACTGTGGGGGCCTTGGTTGACTCTGCAGTTAGAGAAGCTTTTCATGCTTCCTCTCCATGGTTACAGAAGGAGATCCTTGAGTTTTAAACACAAGGTTATCCTCATTCAGTTGAAGAACTAACTCTCCTCTGTCCACATCAATCACAGCCCTTGCTGTGGCTAGGAAAGGTCTTCCAAGGATGATGGATTCATCCTCATCCTTCCCAGTATCCAGGATTATGAAATCAGCAGGGATGTAAAGGCCTTCAGCCTTTACTAGCACGTCCTCTACTTGTCCATAAACCTGTTTTTTGGAGTTGTCTGCCATCTCTAATGAGATTCTGGCAGCTTGCACCTCAAAGATTTCCAGTTTCTCCATTACAGAGAGTGGCATAAGGTTTATCCCAGATCCAAGGTCACATAGAGCCTTCTCAAAGGTCATGGTGCCTATGGTAAAGGGTATTAAGAACTTTCCAGGATCCTATTTCTTCTGAGGCAATGTCAGTTGATCCAAATCTCTCAGTTCATTGATGAGCAAGGGAGGTTCATCTTTCCAAGTCTCATTACCAAATAATTTGGCATTCAGCTTCATGATTGCACCAAGGTACTTGGCAACTTGCTCTTTAGTGACATCTTCATTTTCTTCAGAAGAAGAATACTCATCAGAGCTCATGAATGGCATAAGAAGGTTCAATGAAATCTCTATGGTCTCTAGATGAGTCTCAGATTCCTTTGGTTCCTCAGAGGGAAACTCCTTGTTGATCACTGGACGTTCCAGGAGGTCTTCCTCACTGGGATTCACGTCCTCTTCCTCCCTTGTAGGTTCGGCCATGATGGTTAAATCAATGGCCTTGCACTCTCTTTTTGGATTCTCTTCTGTATTGCCTGGAAGAGTACTAGGAGGAGTTTCAGTGACCCTTTTACTCAGCTGGCCCACTTGTGCCTTCAAATTTCTAATGGAGGACCTCGTTTCATTCATGAAAGTTAGAGTGGCCTTAGATAGATCAGAGACTATGTTTGCTAATCTAGATGGATCCTGCTCAAAGCTCTCTGTCTTTTGCTGAGTGGATGATGGAAAAGGCTTGCTATTGCTAAACCTGTTTCTTCCACCATTGTTAAAGCCTTGTTGAGGCTTTTGTTGATCCTTCCATGAGAAATTTGGATGATTTTTCCATGAGGGATTATAGGTGTTTCCATATGGTTCACCGATGTAATTCACCTCTGCTATTGCAGGGTTCTCAAGATCATAAGCTTCTTCTTCAGAAGATGCCTCTTTAGTACTGTTGGATGATTCCTTCAATCCATTCAGGCTCTGAGAAATTATATTGACTTGCTGAGTCAATATTTTATTCTGAGCCAATATGACATTTAGAGTATCAATTTCAAGAACTCCCTTCCTCATAGGCGTCCCATTATTCACAGGATTCATTTTAGAAGTGTACATGAACTAGTTATTTGCAACCATGTCAATGAGTTTTTGAGCTTCTGCAGGCGTTTTCTTTAGGTGAATGGATCCACCTGCAGAATGGTCCAGTGACATCTTTGATAACTCAGACAGACCATCATAGAATATATTCAGGATGGTCCATTCTGAAAGAATGTCAGAAGGACACTTTTTGGTCAGTTCCTTGTATCTCTCCCAAGCTTCATAGAGGGATTCACCTTCTTTCTGTCTGAAGGTTTGAACACCCACTCTAAGCTTGCTAAGCTTTTGAGGAGGAAAGAACTTGGCTAAGAAAGCCGTGACCAGCTTATCCCAAGAGTTCAGGCTATTTTTAGGTTGAGAGTCCAACCATACTCTAGCTCTGTCTCTTACAGCAAACGGGAAAAGCATAAGCCTGTAGACCTCAGGATCAACCCCATTGGTCTTAACAGTATCACAGATCTGCAAGAATTCAGTTAAGAACTGAAAAGGATCTTCGGATGGAAGTGCATGAAACTTGTAGTTCTTGTTGCATCAGAGAAACTAATTGAGGTTTAAGCTCAAAATTGTTTGCTCCAATGGCAGGGATTGAGATGCTTCTTCCATGTAAATTGGAATTTGGTGCAGTAAAGTCACTAAGCATCTTCCTTGCATTTTTATTATTTTTGGCCATGTTTTCTTCTTTTTCGAAAATTTCTGTCAGATTTTCTCCAGAGAATTGTGCTTTGGCTTCCCTTAGCTTCCTCTTCAGAGTCCTTTCAGGTTCAGGATCAGCTTCAACAAGAATGTTCTTATCCTTGTTCCTTCTCATATGAAAAAGAAGAAAACAGAAAAGAAAATATGGAATCCTCTATGTCACAGTATAGAGATTCCTGTATGCGAGTATAAGAATAGAAGAATAGAAGAAGAGAAATTCGAACACCAAGAGGAAGAGAGGGTTCGAATTTTGAGATGAAGAGAAGTGTTAGTAAATAAATAAATAATTAGAAGGAGAAGAGAGAGAGGGAATTTTGAAAATTAATTAAATTAAAAATAAAATTTAAAGTTAAATTTTGAAAATTAAAATTGAAATCAAATTAAATTAAAAATTAAAACAATTAGTTAATAAAAAAAAGAAATTTGAAAAAAGGGGAAGGGATTTTCGAAAATTAGAGAGAGAAAATTAGTTAGATAGTTTTGAAAAAGATATGATTGAAACAAAAAGATAGGATTGATTAAAAAAATTTGAAAATCAATTTTAAAAAGGTAAGAAGTTAGAAAGGAAGTTAGAAAAGATTTTGAAATTGATTTTGAAAAAGATGTGATTGAAACTTAATTTGAAAAAGATTTGAAAAAGAAATTTAAGAAGATTTGATTTTAAAAATTAAAGTTGATTACTTGACAAACAAAAAACTAAAAAGATATGATTCTAGAGTTTAAAGATTGAACCTTTCTTACTAGGCAAGTAACAAACTCAATATTTTTTTGAATCAATCACATTAATTGTTAGTAAAGATTTGAAATTATGAAACAAAATAAGAAAAAGATTTTTGAAAATCATTTTGGAATTTTCGAAAATTATGAAAGAAAAATGAAAAAGATTTGATTTTTGAAAAAGATTTGAAAAAGATAATATTTTTAAATTGAAAATTTGATTTGACTCATAAGAAATAACTAAATTTTAAAAATTTTTGACTAAATCAAATCAAATTTTAGAAAATTATGAGTGAAATAAGAGAAAGATATTTTTTTTATTTTTGAATTTTCAATGAAGAAAGAGAAAAACAATCCAAAGACTCAATGCATGAAAATTTTGGATCAAAACATGTGATGCATGCAAGAACACTATGAATGTCAAGATGAACACCAAGAACACTTTGAATGTCAAGATGAATACCAAGAACTTATTTTTGAAAAATTTTCAAGAAAAGAAAACATGCAAGACACCAAACTTAAAATTTTTTTTATTCTTTAGACATTAACAAATTGAAAATGCATATAAAAAACAAGAAAAGACACAAAACAAGAAAATATGAAGATCAAACAAGAAGACTGGCCAAGAACAACTTGAAGATCATGAAGAATGCAATGCATGAAATTTTCGAAAATAATTTTTAGAAAATTAAAAAGATGCAATTGACACCAAACTTAAAACTTGACTCTAGACTCAAACAAGAAACACAAAATATTTTTGGTTTTATTATTTTATTAAACTTTTTTGATTTTTTTCTTCGAAATTTAATTAGGAAAAACGAAAAAAGAAGAAGTTTTTTTTGTATTTTTCGAAAATAAGAAATAAAAAGCTTAAAATTAAAATAAAATTACCTAATTTGAGCAACAAGATGAACTGTCAGTTGTCCAAACTCGAACAATCCCCGGCAACAGCGCCAAAAACTTGGTGCGCAGAAATCGTGACGATTTCATTCCTTGGTAACAGCGCTGAAAACTTTATATGCACGTTCATAATCTTAATTCTTTGTCACAACTTCGCACAACTGACCAGCAAGTGCACTGGGTCGTCCAAGTAATAAACCGTACGTGAGTAAGGGTCGATCCCACGGAGATTGTCGGCTTGAAGCAAGCTATGGTCACCTTGTAAATCTCGGTCAGGCGGATTCAAATGGATATAGAGTTTTAATAATTAAAAGATAATTAAAATATGAACTAGGATAGAGATACTTATGTAATTCATTAGTGAGAATTTCAAATAAGCGTATAGAGATGCTTTCGTTCCTCTGAACCTCTGCTTTCCTGCTGTCTTCATCCAACCATTCCTACTCCTTTCCATGGCAAGCTTTATGTAGGGCATCACCGTTGTCAATGGCTACATCCCATCCTCTCTGTGAAAAAGGTCCAATGCGCTGTCACTGTATGGCTAATCATCTGTCGGTTCTCGATCATACTGAAATAGGATTTAATATCCTTTTGTGTCTGTCACTACGCCCAGCACTCGCGAGTTTGAAGCTCGTCACAGCCATCCCTTCCTAGATCCTACTCAGAATACCACAGACAAGTTTAGACTTTCTGGATCTCAAGCATGGCCATCCATGGGTTCTAACTTATACCACGAAGATTCTAATATCTCGGACTCGGTCCTCTGTATTAGATATCTAAGAGATATTCATTCTAGCTTGTTTGCATGTAGAACGGAAGTGTTTGTCAGGCACGCGTTCATAAGTGAGAATGATGATGAGCGTCACATAATCATCACATTCATCATGTTCTTGGGTGCGAATGGATATCTTAGAATAGGAATAAACTTGAATTGAATAGAAAAATAGTAGTACTTTGTATTAATTCATGAGGAACAGCAGAGCTCCACACCTTAATCTATGGTGTGTAGAAACTCTACCGTTTGAAAATACATAAGTGATAATGGTTCAGGCATGGCCGAATGGCCAGCCCCCATGAAAGTCTAAGATAGCATAAAAACTAATCAAAGATCCCTTACAAAGATAGTAAAAAGTCCTCTTTATACTAAACTAGTTACTAGGGTTTACAGAAATGAGTAAATGATGCAGAAATCCACTTTCGGGGCCCACTTGGTGTGTGCTTGGGTTGAGCATTGAGCTTTACACGTGTAGAGGTCTTTCTTGGAGTTGAACGCCAGTTTGTAACCTGTTTCTGGCGTTTAACTCCACCTTGCAACCTGTTTCTGGCGTTTGACTCCAGAATGCAGCATGGAACTGGTGTTCAACGCTAGTTTACGTCGTCTATTCTTAATCAAAGTATGGACTATTATATATTGATGGAAAGCCCTGGATGTCTACTTTCCCACTCAATTGAGAGCGCGCTATTTGGAGTTCTGTAGCTCCAGAAAATCCACTTTGAGTGCAGGGAGGTCAGAATCCAACAGCATCTGCAGTCCTTCTTCAACCTCTAAATTTGATTTTTGCTCAGGTCCCTCAATTTCAGCCAGAAAATACCTGAAATCACAGAAAAACACACAAACTCATAGTAAAGTCTAGAAATATGATGTTTATTCAAAAACTAATACAAATATACTAAAAACTAACTAAATCATACTGAAAACTATGTAAAAACAATGCCAAAAAGCGTATAAATTATCCGCTCATCAGTTACTCTTCTTCTCTTTTTCTTTCAGGATGGCCACCCGGAAGGGAACCGGAAGACGTTTACATGGGGAGACAGACAAATCCATCTGCAAAATCTTCAGAAAAAAGCATCAGTTGAAGCTACCCATCCACTTGAACATCTCAGCATGCACCGAGGATGGTGCAATCTTTAAGTGTGGGGAGGTCGATATCGATCTCCATGGGTTAGTTACTCTTCTATCTCAACACCAATGGTTTATTTTCCTTGTTAGTTGTTGCATTTACATGTTTGATTGTATATTTGTTTGATTTTTTTTGTGCATATCTTACCACCACTTGGTTAAAGTAATATTTTCTTTTTCAAGAAACTTTTTAAAGTATTTCACTAATTTGAATAAAATTTAATGTTAAACTTGTTTGAAGAAATATTATGCCGGAACATGGTTTAGAGCTCGAACATACAAAACCAGTGAGATTTTTGAGCATATTTGATTGGTTGCATTTTATCAACCAAAATTCTGTTTTAGTGTGTATTTTTCTTTCTAAAATTGTGATCTTTGTCTTGCTTAATTCTATATTTCCATTATTTGATGTATGCATACACTTATATGATTGAGGTCTTTGTTTCACTGAACTTACATACCCATATGGCCTTACCCTTTCATTAACCCTTGCAAACCAATTTGAGCTTATTTTACCCAATTTGTTCTTTATTTTAGCACATCATTAACTCTAAGCGAAAAACAATAATGCCCTTAATTTGAATCCTTGGTTAGCTTAGACTAGTGAGAGTGTTTATGATTTAAGTGTGAAGAAGTTGAATTTGGAAACATTTGGTTTGAGAATTGAGTATGTTAGAATTTTCTGAAAATATGAAAGAAATGTTTAGGACATGATTCATGCATCCAATAATTTAATCATATGCATTGAGAAAAATAAAAGAAAAAAAAATATATATATATATAAAAGAAGTGAGAACACTATTTTATGGTTTATCTTGTGCTCAATTGAGTAGATTTTATCAATCTTTCATACACTTATTCATATGATTTGCATGAGTTTACGTTTTCCTTCCTGATTTCGTGCTATGATTGAAAACATGCTTCTTTGGTCTTAATTTTGATATGTTTAACCCTCTCTTATTACCATTCGATGCCTTGATATGTGCGTTAAGTGATTTCAGAGATTACTGGGCAAGAATGGCTTGGAGGATGGAAAGGAAGCATGCAAAAGTGGAAGGAATACAAGAAGTTGAAGGAACTGCAAAGCTGTCAGCCTGACCCTCTCGCACTAAAATGGTCATAACTTGAGCTACAGAGATCCAAACGACGTGGTTCCAGTTGCGTTGGAAAGCTAACGTCCGGGGCTTCGATTTGATATATAATATACCATACTTTCCCTGACGCTAGGCGACGTGAACGCGCACTCCACCTAGAGGCGTCGTATTGGCGAAAATCAGTGTGGCAGATTTCTTCTCCAGCGATTTCTGGGCTGTTTTCGACCCAGTTTGCGGCCCAGAAAACACATATTAGAGGATATAAAGTGGAGGAATCTATTCATTCATAATAATCAGCTCATAATTCACTTTTGATAATTTAGATGTAGTTTTTAGAGAGAGAGGTTCTCTCCTCTCTCTTAGGATTTAGGATTAGGATTCCTCTTAAAGGAATTAGGATTTCTTATTATTTCAACTTTATTATTTTAACTTACAATTTCTTCGAAGTTCCAGGTTCAATGTCCACTTTATTTATTTTATCAATTTAGCTTATGAACTCTTTATGTTTGGATTACTTGGTACGATCCGGTGCACACGGTAATCCATCAATCCTCTTGGCGCTGTTGCCGGGGATTGACTGTGATTGACAACTAATCGTTGTCTGTGATTGCTTAGATTAGGCATTTTTAGCTTTTAGTTCTTATTGGTCTTTGCTGTTTAAATTTTTGAAATTTTGGTTTTATTTTAATTAAAAAAATTTTCTTAATTTTTGAAATTAGGTTTGGTTCCCCCTTAGTAATTTTATTTTATTTTTTCTGACTAATTTTCTCTTCAATTATTTTCGAATTTAATGTTTATTTTCGTAGTAGATTTTTGAAATTTTTAGTGTAATTTGTTCAGTTATTTTATTTTATTTTGTTCACACAGGGTACCTCACTGGGAATTCTCTACACTCTAACATAGAGATTTCCACTTTTTTTTGTTTTTTGTCTATTTATGAGTAGGAATAGAGACAAAGAACCCCTTTTAGATTTTGACCCTGAGATTAAAAGGACTGCAAGAAGACGGTTGCAGCAGGCTAGAACTTACAAAGCTGCTGAAAATCTCAGGGATAAGTCTCAGAAAACAGTTGAAGAGTCCACTATGGAGCTTGACAATAACAACACCAATGCGGTTAATGCAAATGTTGTTAATCAGAATGTGAATGGGCAACCTAGGGGAACACTTGACTCTTACTGCTCCTAGCCCAGACTTCTATGGGAATAGCATTGTTGCACCCCCTGTTGCTGCAAACAACTTTGAGCTGAAGCCCCAGTTGATTTCCCTGGTACAGCAAAATTGCCAGTTTCACAGACTGTCGCAGGAAGATTCCAACTTTTTTTCTAATATCCTGAAGATCTGTGATACTATGAAGACTAATAGAGTGAATCCTAATATTTATAAGCTACTTTTCTTCCCCTTTGCTGTAAGGGACCAAGCTAAACAACAGCTTGATACTCAGCCCATGGAGAGCTTGGGCACTTGGGATAAGGTACAAGCTGATGCTTAGGAAGTGTCCTCCTGATATGTTCTCTGACTGGATACAATTGCAGATATTTTATGATGGAGTTTTTGAGACTGCCAGGATGTCCCTGGATAATTCTATAGGAGGGTCACTTCATATAAAGACCCCTGATAAGGCTTTGGAGTTTATTGAGATGGTTGCTAATAACCAATATTTATACTCTTTTGAAAGGACCTCAGTGAAGAAGGAAGTCACGGAGTCGGATACCTTGGATGCTATTCTTTCCCAGAACAAGGCTATGTCTTAGCAAATTAATGCTCTAACATAACACTTAAATGGAATGCAAGTCTCGACAGTTAATGCTCAATATACTTCTTATGAGATTAGTGGTGGCTTTCTCAAGGTGAGACTTATGACTATGCCCTGTATACTCCTGAACAAGTTAACTACATGGGATACTCCTCCAGTCCCTCCAATAATGATCCTTATTCCAAGGCCTTTAATCAAGGGTGGAGGAATCAACCAAACTTTGGGTAGAGAGAACAACCTCAGAGACAGCAACCAAATTTTATCAATAGTTCTCATGGCGGTTTCAATTAGAATTATTTCAACAACCACCCGTTTCAACATGCTCAACCTCAGAGTGTCCCTGACTTGGCATCTATTATTGCAGAACTCTCCAAGAATCAGCAAAATTTTATGTAGGAAAATAGAGCCTTACTCAGAAACTTGGAGGCTCAAATGGGACATTTAAGCAAGAAAGCACCAGAGAGGCCTCCTAATACTCCTCCTAGTTACACGGCACCTAATCCAAAGGAAGAGTGTCAGGCCGTTCAATTGAGAAGTGGTACGATAGCAGGATCAGAGACTAAGGCTAGTGAGGAGCAGGTTGAAAAAGAGGCTCCGGAGAGAAAAAATGAAGGCAGAGCCCGCCCCTTCTAGGTACCCAGACAACCCCTTTCCGGTTACTCTTGATACACATCTTACATTACACCTAAAATGCCATATCCTCAGAGACTTCAGAAGGGATCCACAAACAAGCAAATTTCCAAATTTTTGGAAGTCTTTAGGAAGCTCCAAATCAACATTCCTTTTACAGAGGCCCTTGAGCAAATGCCTCTTTATGCTATGTTAATAAAGGAGTTGTTGAGTAATAAGAAGGATTGGAAAGGGAGTGAGACAATGGTACTAACTAAGTAGTGTAGTGCAATTATCCAAAAAAAATCTTCTAGAGAAGTTGTAGGATCCAGGGAGCTTTTTAATTCCTCGTACCATTGAAGATACCACTATTCAGAGAGCTCTATGTGATTTTGGGACTAGCATCAACCTCATTATGTTATATCTTGGTGTCTTTTAAAATTATGAAGCTCAAGTGCATTTCAATGTTTGGCCAAATTTATACATTTGGGTATAGCCCTTATGTTCACAAGTAGCATTCACTCACAAATCAAGAATGCAATTCATCACATAATCAATATACATATATTTCATGCATCATTCTCTTTCAAAGAAAGCATATAGACATCAATCATCAAACATAGTAGTCAAACAATAATATCCCCATACCTTAGCCTTGTTGTTCATTCTAGAACACATTGAAACACTAGATCTCCAAAATAAGGACAACTTGACAAAGATCAAAATGATTGGGTTTCTAACATCATAATTGGCATATGTATGCTTGATGAATCTATATTTGATGGTAAATTTTGGATTGAATTGAGTGGATTTCATCACATAAACCCGCATTTATTCACTTAAATAGCATACTTTTGTGTTTTCTCTCTAAATTGCACCCAAATGTGAAAACATGCTTTTTTATGCTTAAATTGAGCAATTTTATTCCATTTTTATTCTATTCGATGCTGCAATGTGTTTTGCTAAGTGTTTTCAGGTCAATTAGGCAAGAATGGCTTAGGAGAAGTGGAAAGAAAGCATGTAAATTAGGATAACACAAGAAAAAATAAAGGAAAAGCACACATTGCAGTGTGCGTACGCACAAATTAAGAATTCAGCAAGTGTGCATACGCACAAGTCCTGACACGTGACTTCATTAATGAAACACGTGGCTCGCGATTTTGGGGGTCTCTTGGCCCAATTTTGGAAGTTCTGAAGCTGAAATTGAAGGGCAACACTTGCGGAAAGATACCACAACACACATACATCATTTTCTTTAGTTTTAGCATATTTTAGGTTAGAATTCTAGAGAGAGAGGCTCTCTCTTCTCTCTAGAATTTAGGGTTTTAAGCTTAGTTTCCCTTTAATTTTAGTCTTTAATTCTTGTTTTAGTATAGTTTCATTTATATTTTCATCCTCTGTTGCCTTGATTCTCTTAGTTTCTTGTGTAATTTTCTCAATTTTGCCACTTTTAGTTTATAAACATTTGTCAATTTTGATTCCATTAATTCAATTTTGATATTTTATGTTTCTTGGATGCTTTTTGAGTGATTGTTATTATTTTCTTGCAATTGGTAGTTATAGATTTTATTATTTATGCAATTTAACATGATTTTTCTTTTGTGCATATTAAGTGTTTGATAAAATGTCTCTTCTAGTTTTTGTATAGTTTTTCATACTCTTGACTTGGAATTAGGTAATTGGGTGACCTTTAGTCATAGATGTCCATTCTAGATATTGATTAAGATTGTTAGTTGGTTTGGTTTCCATCAACACTTGTCTTTTACTAAATTAATTAGTGAGTTGACTAGGATTTGTGGATTGATATCAATTATGCCCTTTTGACGTATCCTCGATGTTAGGATTGACTAATTGGGATTAATTCTTCGCAATTACCATGTTTGTGGTCGATGACTAGGATAGGAATCCTTAATTCCCAGCCCTTGCCAAGAGTTCCTTTTTGCCACCTAAATTCTATTTTCATTGTTTCACTTGCTTTGAGTTTATTTCCTTGCATGCTTATTTACTTTCTTGCCTTTTATTTTCTTGTCAATTGCCATCAAACTCCTCTTTCTCATAGCCAATAATTTAGCACTCGATTGTAATTCCTAGGAAGAACGACCCGAGGTTTAAATACTCTTGGTTTTTGATATTGGTTTGACTTAAGTGACATACAAATTAAACTTTGATGTGGAGATTCAATTGCCAGTTTGGACTATGCTATAAATGAAGAAGCTCTTTTCTATATTGAGAAATTCTAAACCGGCATTAATCTCTCACATCAATGCTTATTGATAAAATGGATTTAGCCAACAAATAGGCATGCATACTTTTTACCCTGCTCAATTTTCACATTTTTTAAATGAACTCTTTGTTAGAACAATGATAAACAAGCCTCAGCCTCAGTATATTAATGATTACCTACACAAAAATGGAGACACAAACTAGAAGGCCATTACTCTTTTTTGACAGCTGATAAGAGAACTTTTGCGTGGTCTAGAAATTCGCAGATGAAGCCTCGTTGCAGGTATAGCTTCTAAACCAACAAAAGTCCTTTCATACAAACGTTTTGGTTGTCACAAGTAACAAACCCCTAATAAATTGATAACCGAAGTATTTAAACCTCGGGTCATCTTTTCAAGAAATTGCAGGGAGGTGTTCTTATTATTGGTTATGAGTTTTGTAAATTGGGGATTTTGAAAGTGAGGAACAGGTAATTTAAATAACAAGGAAAATAAATTGCAGGAATTAATAAATTAATATTTAATAAAACTCTTAGCAAGGTATAAGAACTGGAAGTCCTATCCTAGTTATCCTTATCAATTGTGATGAGAATTGGATTTTTCTCCCACCTTGTTAACCTCTAACTATGAAGGTAAGTTAAGTGGATGAATTAATTTTGATTCCTCAGGTCCTAGTCTTTCCTTGGAAAAGGCTAGAGTTCTTGGAACTCGAATTAATTCTTGAAGAATTCCAATTTTTAGTCAACAATGAGTTTGATAACTCAAGTGTCTCCAATGACTCAACCAAAGCCAAAAGGGAAAAATTCAAATTATTTATATTATAAGTAAAAGAGAGCAATCATAAATCTGAATTACCTCAAATTGCATTAAGTAAAGAAAATCAATATAAACATAAAGAGTTCATAAACTAAATTGATAAAATAAATAAAAGGAAGATTGAGCCTGAGATGAAGAAGAAATAATCCTAAATCCTAAAACTAAATCCTAAGAGAGAGGAGAGAATCTCTCTCTCTAAAAACTACATCTAAAACTAAAAATTATGAATTATGAGCTTATGATTATGAATGAATGGATTCTCCCACTTTATAGTCTCTGATATGTGTTTTCTGGGGCAAAAATTGGGTCGAAAATAGCCCAGAATTCGCTGGTTTCGAATTCAAACACGCTGGTTTTTTGCCACTGCGACACGTTCGCATAGATCACGCGTTTGCGTCACTTATCGTTAATATAACTATGGTAAATTACATATCAAATCGAAGCCCCAGATGTTAGCTTTCCAACGCAACTAGAACCGCATCATTTGGACCTTTGTAGCTAAAGTTATAGCCGTTTGAGTGCGAAGAGGTCAGGCTGACAGCTTTTGCAGTTCCTTCAACTTCTTGTATTCCTTCCACTTCTGCATGCTTCCTTTCCATCCTCCAAGCCATTCCTTCCCTGTAATCTCTGAAATCACTTAACGCACATATCAAGGCATCTAATGGTAATAAGAGAGTATTAATATTAGCAAATTAAGACCAAAGAAACATGTTTTCAGTCATAGCACATAATCAGGAAGGAAAATATAAAACCATGCAAATAGTATGAATAAGTGGGTAAAGAGTTGATAAAAACCACTCAATTGTGCATAAGATAAACCATGAAATAGTGGTTTATCAACCGCACTCAATTACAAACTCAGTTGACTTCAATTAAGATATGTTTATGTAGAGTTCACAAACAATTATGCATTCATTTTTTCGTGGTGGAAATATGAAATCTAAAAAATGAACAACAAAATTTTGACCTCAAACACATCTAAATTTAGGTATTTACACATCCAAATTATATTAACATTACAAACTCTAAATCAAACAAAGGTGTGAAAAATAAAATCAACACAAACACGTCCAAAAAAGAAAGAAAACTATAGACACATCCAATATTATGGATAAATTAAAAAGATAGAACATTTTATTAAATAGAAAAAATAAAGGGGAGACCAAACACTATAGTAATCGAGAGAATGTGAAAGAGTTAACAAATCCCAAATCAAATAAACCAGAAGAGTAAAAAAAATTTATCAACACAGACACCCAAATACCTGAGACGCATTTCTGGCGCAGAGTGAACAGCAATGAGGAGGAGCACGGCACAGATGGGGAAGCGGCAACAAGGTGGAAGGTGGTGTGGATGGGGAAGCAACAACGAGGAAGAGCGCGATGCGGATGGGGAAGCACGACAACGGATTAGGAGCGATGGGGAAGGAGTGTAAGGTACAGCTTTGGATTTTACGTGTTTAGCTTGTTGAAACCTGACTTTTTAGGATTTTATTTGGGATGTGTTAGTGATTAGAAGGTTTAAAACTCTTTTGGAGATTTATAATTGAAATTTTGAATTTTAAGATTACTTAAATTATTTTTTAGATGTGTATTTAAATTTAAAATTATTAAATTTATTTGAATGTGTTTGTTTTGATTTTTTTAAATTAATATAATAAAGGACTAAATAAAAAATTACTATAAAAGATACTTAGTTGAACTATTTCGTTTCCTCGCTCATAATGCATGAGTCTTAAAATGCCACATATGCATATAATGTTTGACTATGTATTTGATCTTGCCTTTCATGCTCACCAAATATTGTATGGTGACTTAAACATAAATAATAAGTTGGTACAAGAACTACAAAACCATGATTCTTTGATCTAGAAAGGTTAGTGTTACTAGAAGATTTTTGTGGTGTTGGATCAAGAAGATACATAGACAACTTAACCAGGGATCGATCGAATATGTCGAAGTGTTCCTTTTGAGAACTTTTTGAAGTGTTCCGTAAACAAATATGTCAAAGACAATGGGTTGACATACACAATCGAAGGGACTTGGTGATAAAAAATTATTAGAACGAAGGATAAAGGAATAAGAAAAAGATGGAGAAAAGATGCAACAGAAAAGACACAGCAGAAACATAAAGGATAGATAAGGGTTTTTCTACTAGACGTCTAAGAAATCTATTCTTAGCAACCTAGGTCATTGGAAGAGTTTTTCTACTAGACCTCTAAGAAACTTGTTTTTAGTAACCTAGCTCACTGGAAATGTTTTTCCTATTAGACCTTCAAAGAACCTGTCCTTGACAACCTAGATCAAAGGGATAAAAATTGAAAGAGATTAACACACAAAATCACCATAATGTTGGATCTTTCAATCTTCTTCATGAAACAAGTGAAACAAATCACACACCTCACTTAGTCACACTAAAAATGTGCATAAAGCAACTTGAAAATTTTATTTATCAAAAGTTCTGTAAATTGTCTCACCAAAGGTATTTAAAAAGGCCTAACTCAATCAAACAATAAGAAACATAAAACCTCAAATTGCATTAAATAGAAATCAAAATCAACAAGGGTTTATCAACATGAAAGTGACCAAAATAGGAAATAAAAAAAGAACTAAAAAAAGAAAAGATGTAGCAATAAAAAATTAAAAGAAAAACTAAATCAAGATAAGAATTAAAACCTAAACTTAAGAAGGATTTAATCTAACCTACCTTAATTCTAGAGAGAAGATAGAGTTTCTCTCTCTAGAATATGACCTAAAGCATGTTTCTATTATATTCCTAATTTCTCTCCCCTTGTTCCCTCTTGAATTTGGCCTCCAATAGCTTCAGAAATGAGGTGGATTTGGGCCTCTTTGAGCTTAGAAATCGCCCCCAGCGTGTTCCTTTAATGCAACTATTTAGTCAAAATAAATCAAATTTCAAGAATACATATATGAACATATGGGCTAAAGCAATCACAACCAAGTCAAATCCACAATTGATTAGAGTTATTGAAAAGAATTTACAACTTCCAAGATAAGAGATTATCATAGGTGGAAGCATAGAATTGAGCAATTAGACCCCTCACAAGATATGTGTATCTGCTCTAATTGCTCAAGTGTATAGGGTTGATTCACTAAAATCTCCTCTAATCATGCTTTCTAAGATTTGTTCTTCTTCTAACAATCAACAATTATTCAATTCATGCATACAAATAACATGAGGACTTTTCCAAAGGTTGTAATGGGGCTAGGGTCAAGGTAAGATTGTATTTGGACAAGTGGACTAGAATTTGAATCCTTGATTAACCTAAACTTTCCACCTAACCTAAAACAATCAATGTAATCAAAATGCAAAACCTAACTACCCATTCTTCACTTTTCACACACTCATGCATTCTTTTTAATTCACATCCCATATGCATTGATTATTATTGAAATTTTCTTTGGGGCATTTTGTCGCCTTTTTATTGCTTTCTTCCTTTTTTATTTTTTTATATATATATTTATTTCAATAACATAATATGTACAAAAGATGAATGCATATGGTTTAAACATTTAATTCATGAGTATGTACCCAATTCCCAAGATCTTCAACAAAAATACAAAAATACACTTTTATCTCGACCAATGTTCCTAAGCTTCCCCACACTTAAATGAAACACACTCTCACTAGCCTAAGCTAATCAAAGATTTGAATTAGGGACATTTATTGTTTTTCACAAAGGCTAATAATATGCTAAAATTAAGAACAAATGGGTCAAATAGGATCAAAATTAGCTAACAATGGTGGATAAAAGGGTAAGGCCATTAGGGTAAGTGAGCTATTTGAAATGAAGGGTTCAATCATAAAGATGCATTCATACACAAAATAATGGACATAAAGAATCAAACAAATCAAAGATTACAATCATAGAAAGAGAATAATACATAAGAATGAAAATAGTGGTTAATATGATGTAACCATACAATTAGGCTCAAAACTTACATGGTTGTGTGTTCTTAGCTCAAAAATCATGTTCCACAATGTATAGTTCAAGCAAGTTCAATGAAAAATTTTTACTCAAATCAATTGGGGTGTCCTATAGATAAATTCCTTGGAAAATTTCATTATTTTGACTAAGCTTATTATATATATATACAAACTAAGAAAATGCAACTAAAAATTTTAAAAGACCTAGTAATAACAGAAAATGAAATGTGAAAGTGTTAGGATTATAATTTTTCACCAAAACGGCCGATTGGTCAGACAATCTCCCCACACTTAAAAGTTTGCACCGTCCTCGCTCCATTCAAAGATGAGCAAGGGGGTACGGTGACGATACGGATTGCCACCTTTAGCTGGTGGATCAACCGACTACTGCGTGTTCTTTCTCCCGCTTCTATTTTTGCTTATGGTGAATCATCCTGAAGATAGAAAATAAGATAGGAAGACAAGTAAATGCAAAAGCAAGAAAGCATTAAGTGTTGGAATGAGGTAATAGTCACTAAAATGAAGTGAGTTAATAAGATTGTGACATTGACGAAATTAGGTGTGTGAAAATCTATGTCACAATTACATAAAAGAAGTATGCACTTCACTCTTTCTAGTGTACTTGAGATGCTTTAAAGAAAACTTGTAAGTTAAGACAAGCAAACATGTAATAAAGAAGCATAAGAGCATTCAAGAAAGAATCAAGCAATTGTGAAATAGATAAGAATGAGCATTAGTTAATGTGCAAGAGAACTTAATGGACCAAATGAAATATGAAATTCACACATCAATTAATGACACACTTTAAAATTGTTGGCATCACCTAAGTGACCTAGAAAGTGGAAGACATGGGTGCTATGCAATTTGGGAAAAGAGAGATAGATGATAAAATCCATCACATAGTAAGCATGCTACACAAAGCTTAAAAAGCTCAAAAATATGTCACTAATTAAACTTACAATCCATATTCACAATTCCTCAATCTCAATGCATGAACTAGGTGACGTAAATAAAGATCAATCATAAACAAGCATCACCTAACAAAAAAATGCATCAACTACATACAATTGTCTAATAATGGATAATGAATTCAAATTACATGGTGGCTAGCTACAACATGCAATTTAGAAGTCCAAAAACATTCTTGAAGGCAATATTATAAGTACTTGGTATGCACTAGTATCAAACAAGAAAAACTCAATACGAAGCAAGAAATTTACAACCTCAATTACAATACAACAATGAATATTAACAACAATGATGCTAAAATAGCATCCTATCAGTAATCAGCAGCAATAAACAACAAACAAGATTAATAATCTAACAGTTAGCACTAAAACAGAAAATTAAACAGAAAATTAAATTAACTAACAAACTAACAAACTAACCAAAAGTAGATGATGGTAGATGGTGAATGGTGATAGCGGATGGTGGTTGAATGAGAGAAAGAAAAGAATAGAGGAAAAGAAAAAAGAAGAAAAGAAATAGAGAGATGAGAAGAAAAGAAGTGTGTGAAATAGGGCAGGAGTCACGCGTACGCGGAAGGTCATGCGTACACATGAATGGCAGAAATGGGGGGTTACGCGTACGTGCCTGGCAGGCGTAAGCTTGAGAAGGGGAAAATCAAAAGTGATGCGTACGCGTCAATCATGCGTACGCGTGGGGGCTTATCGTACCCTCCACACAGTTCTCGCATGGTCCCATCATAACTCTCTGTTTGGATCATGCGGTAGCACAATTCCAGCACAAAAATTTCACAATCCAGGAACATAGGGCAACGCGTATGGGTCAGTCACGCGTACGCGTGAGGAAGGTTTTGTGCCCCACACCCAACCAGCACAGTCCTGGCGCAACTCACTGTCCAGGCCTGGTTTCAGCACCATTCATGCATGGTTGATTTTCGATGGTCACGCGTATGCGTGGGTCAGGCATACGCGTGACAAGCTCTTTCTTTTTTTTTTTGAAACATAATATAGAAACAGGGTACTCTCACCCACTATTTACATGTCAAACACCAACCAAAAATCAAAAATAACAAAATTCTTATCAATTCAAACAACGATGAAATTCAAGGCAACTAACCTAACTCAAAACATAAATCTAACAAACAACTAGCAACCAAAGCAATAGACAAGTGTGTGGAAAGAAGAAAACTACCTAACAAGGCAACTCAATTCATTCATTGATTATATATAAAAGAAAATGGAAAGAGTTATAATAAAAGGCATAAAAGCTTTTAAGATCACTCTATTTTTCCTTCTTTGACTTATAATAATATTAATAAAATATTAACCATGATATAAATAGAATAATTTAAATGGTAAATAAATAATATTTATATCTTTTCTTAAAACTTAATATTTTATAAAATTATATTTGGAACCTTCACTTATTTTTATATTTATAGAAATAACTCTAAATTTTTATGAAATACCCATTTTTATCCCCTGTACTTTATTTATTACCGAAAATACCCGAAAACTTATATAGTTACAAATTGTACCTCGATTTTTATATACAAATATAATTTTACCCTTCAAAAATAAAGTTTAAATACTAATCTTCCTCTTATACCAAAACCGAAACCCTTAGTCGTTTCCTTTCAAAATATTACTTGTGTTTTAACCGTTTTCGAGTTTTTCGGTTACCGATTTTTTCTTAGCTTCTAATTTAATCTTTCAACTTTCGAATCTCGTCAATTTCTTCAAAAATACCATATCAAAATAGTCCCAAAATCATCCAAACAACCACAGCTGAGCTATTCCTCATAACCAAAACAACAAATCACAAGCAACAACAATAATTCAACATAAATTCATTCAAACTCAAACAATAATCAACCAAATCAACATTCACTTATCAAATTCACATTTAATTATTATAAAGTTACTGAACCCTACCTCTGTGTAGAAATCACAACAACGGAAACTCCGGAGAAGCTTTCTGACCGAGCTGCTAAAGAGGAAAACATCAAAAATTGCCTGTACCTCCTAGAACTCTAATTGACCAAACTCAAGGGTAAGGGGAGCTATGTCACCATCGACTTCTACCGAATAAAAGTTACACCAATGTGTAAAAGAGAAAGATACAAATACTTTTACTAGATTAAATTTTTTATTGGAGTTACGGATCGCAAGAAATCGAGTGCTGAAGGTTCATGGCTTCCATGAAATACCACACGGCCTTCTCTCTCTTTTTTTCTTTCTTCTTGGTTCGGTTAAGGAGAAAAAAATGAAGGTTAGATGTTGATGATTAATGAATGGTGGCGAGGTGTCATAATTAAAAGAACATATAACCATTATATATGCATGTATGCAATTATGCATAGCAGTCATATTCTCAAATCTCTTTTTCTTCTTCTCTTAATGGCTTCGGCCATTTATTCTTTCTTTCTTATTATTTTTTTTTTGAATTTCAATAATAAGATTTTTATACAAATATTTATTTCAATTGAAGTAGTTAATAATAATAATAATAATAATAATAATAATAATAATAATAATAATAATAATAATAATAATAATAATAATAATAATTTTATTTTTTTAAAATATCTAATTATAATAAAAATTATTAAAAAATTCTAATGAATTTTAAATTCAAAGTATCATAAAATTTAATTTAATTATTTTAGAAAAATATTATTTTTAAATAAACTAATAAATCATGAATAACTGATTATTTAACTTTTCAAAATCTCGAGGTGTTATACCGAGCATGTCAGCAGGAGTCCAAGCAAAGAGATTGGTGATAAACCACAATTTTATGGTTTATCTTGTATTTAATTTGGTGAATTTTATCAACTTTTCTCACATTTATTCAATAAAATAGCATGGTTTTATAAATTCTCCCTAATTTGCACTTAAGAGTAAAAACATACTTTTTAGGCCTTTTAATTTGCTAAATTTAATTCACTATTCTCCCATTTGATGCCTTGATATATTTGTTTGAGTGAGTTAAGATTTTGAAGGCAAGAATGGCTTGAAAGAAATGGAAGAAAAGCATGCAAAGTAGAGAATTCATGAAGAAATGAGGATTTGCAGAAATCTGCCAGGCGACGCGTATACGTGGCCCATGCGTATACATGGGAAAGAAATCTGCCAGGCGACGCATATACGTGGCCCATGCATATACATGGGAAAGATATCTGTCAGGCGATGCGTATACGTGGCCCACGCATACGTGTAACAAGCAGCACGTGACCAACATAAAGGCAACGCTTGGGGTGATTTCTAAGCCATCTAGGACCAAATCCAACTCATTTCTGATGCTCTTGAATCTAAGGATTGAGGGAGGAACGAACCATGTAGTCATAGATTAGGTTTTACCATGCTTTAGGTTAGAATTCTAGAGAGAGAAGCTCTCTCTTCTCTCTAGAAATTAGGGTTTTAGATTACCTCTTTCCATAGATTTAGATTTCAATTATTTTTTTTGATTTACTTTTCTTTGCTATTTCTTGTTCTTATATCTTGGTTCTCTTAGTTTATATAGTTAATTTTCCTTTTATGTCGTTTTTTATGTTTATGAATATCTTGTTAATTTTAATTTTCATTAATGCAAATTGATGTTTCTTTGTTTATTATTGTTTAATTGTGTTGTTATTGTTATTTTCTTGCAATTGGTAGTTGTTAGATTTTATATTTCTTGTCATTTTACCATGCTTTCCTTTTATGCCTTTCAGGGTTTGATAAAATGCTTGGTTGGATTTTAGAGTAGATTTTTTTGTTCTTGGTATGGGTTGGTAACTTGGGTGACCTAGAGTTACTAATATCCAAGTGATTGATAATTTATTGCCATTGATTCTAGTTTCTCACTAAATTAATTAGTGAGTTAGCTAGGACTTATGGACTAGGATCAATTAGGCTCACTTGACTTTCCTCTAATTTTTTGGATGACAAAGTGGGAATGATCCTTTTAATTATCATATTGTGGTTAGTAACAAGGATAGTGATCCTTAACCATCAACCGTTGCCAAGAACTTTTTATCATTTAAGTTTTCTTTACTTCCTTGCAATTTACATTTCTTGTCCCTTATTTCAAAACCCCAAAAATACTTTCCCATAACTAATACTATGCACACTTCCCTGCAATTTCTTGAGAGACGACCCGAGATTTGAATACTTCGGTTTATTTTTATTAGGGTTTATACTTGTGACAAAGAAATTAAACTTTGATTGAGGGTTGTTCTTCGGTTTGGATCTATACTTCGATGAGATTATTTTTGTGAAAATTCCTTTCCAACATTTATCCTCTATCAAGTTTTTAGCGGCGTTGCCTGGGAATTGCAATGTGTGCTTGTTATTGGTTATTGTTCGTATGTAAATATTGTGAATATGTTTGCTTTTTATTTCTTTGTTTGTTCTTGCTACTTTTAGGAGTTATTTTCTTTGTTTCTTACTATCTTTTGTTTTTATTTTCTCTTTCTACTATGAATTCTCACCATTTTGGCTATGAGTTTGGTTCTAACTATGTTGTAGGAGATAGAAATTACAATGGAAGCATGCATCAAGGATGGGAGAATTAAAGGTGGGAGGAGTCATATGCTTATGATCAACCCTCTTGGCAACAACCTCCTCCAATGAACTATGAGCAAGAGCCATTCCAAGATGCATACCAATCCAATGGCTATGGTGGACATCGTTGTGTTTATCAATCACCACCACCATGTGCCAATGAACCCCCTCCTCAGTATAGCCCTCAACCACCATACTCACAAGCCATATATCACCAAACATCTCCATATGACCCTAATCCTTATCCACCATACCAAAAACCATGTGAGCCGTGTGAACCATACATAGAACCACCACAATTCCAACATTAATACTCCCAAGAACTACCTCAATATACACTATCTCCATATCCTTATTAAGATGAACCACCTTCCTATTATGAACCCTTTCTCCCAAATAATAAATCCTCCTATCCACCCCAAGCCCCAGTGGATGACACTCTCACTTTATTACTTCAAAAGCGACGTGAATCTCAAGAAAGGCAATTGGAATTCATGGCTACCTTGACCAAGGTAATAAACAACTTGGCCTCACAACACTCTTGCACTCAAAGTACTCCTATGGTCACATGTGGAGAATCAAATGAAGAGCATAGCATGAAAGAGAGATTGGAAACTCAAGTGGAGGATGAGGAGTGCAGTTTTGTATTGGAACAATTGGAGGAAGCCGTAATTGTTGAAGAAGTGGTTGAAGACTTAGGAGATGTTGAAAGTCCATGGGGACTGAAAGTTATAGAGCCCTCTAAGGTTGAAGAGTTTGATCAAGAGATGAATTCAATCATTGATGAGTTTCTATCTACAATTGAATCCTCTCCCATTGGACTTGAAAAAGAGGTTAAGAAAGAAGGTGCTCAACCTCCAAGTTTCCTGGCAAGTATAGAAGAAGCTGGTGAACAAGAAATTGAAATTGATGAAGCTTGTCAAAAGGTGGATGTCATCCAAGAAGAGCACAAGAAAGTAGAGCTTGCAAGATCATTGGGACTGCCCCTTCCTAAGTCACCATCATCCATTACATCATTCAAGTGGGTAAAACTCTCATCCCTAATCTTTACTTTTCCACTTGAATTTGGTTTGCTTGAGACGGATGGTCAACTTAGAAATGTTTGTGGATTGAAGAGCAAGAGAAAGATATTTAATGGTTGGAAACATAATTCTAGATTCATTATGGTTGGAAGCTCAAAGTCTAATTCCAAAGGCTGGTGTAGAGCTACATTGCTTGGATATAAGAAGTTGTTTGGATGCTTAAGTGAGAATTCGGATTGCTTGCCATCCAATTGGAATTGTAATGATCAACTTGAAGATGGGTGTAGAAACAAGATTTGGGATCTCGGCATATAAGAGTATCAACTTTGGGAGCCCTTAGCTTGTGTAAAACTTCATCAAAACCTGGTGCCATTAATTTTGAACTTTGGATCATACTTGAAGTCCAAACATTGGTGGAAGTTCAAAGATGAACACAAGCACAAGCCACCATGACAAGGAGCTCACCAATTGTCCAACTTAAGGACAATAAAGAAAAGTGCTAGGTGGGAGACACCCTACCATGGTAACCTCTTTCCATTCTCCTGTATATATAGTTGATGAATGAATTGAGTTGCCACTGTTAGGTACTTTCTTTCCTTTTATATCACTTTTGTATATATTGCCTTTGTTAGTTTGTTTAGTTAGATTGATGCTTTAAGTTGTAGGATATTTGTTTTGAATTGCATCCTTGTTTAGCATTGCATTTTTTGTTTGAATGGCATAGAATTTCCTTTAGAAAAAAAAATTCAAAAACTTAAAGATTTTATTAAATTTAAATTTTGGTTGGTTTAGAGTTGTATATAGTGTTGGGAGAGTTTTAATTTTTGTTTTAATGCTTCTCTAAAAAAAAAGGGGGCGGGGGGCTCTCACGTGTGTGCGTGCCTGACGTGTACACGTGACTCCCAAAAAACCACCATGCGGGAATGGTGCATGAGTGCTACTGCTACATGACTCCAAATAGAGAGTTGTGCACGAAGGGTGTGGACATTGTGCGTTTAACACAATTTCGTCCCACGCGTATGCGGGATCCACGCGTACGCGTCACCCTCTATTTTCCCTTTCCACACCTACACCTGCTTGACACACACGCGTCACATTCCATTCTCCCAACCCACGCTTATGTGTGACCCACGCGTACGCGTGGGCACCCCTGTCTCACACACTCTTATTTTCTTCTCTTCTTTCTATTTCTTTTATTCTTTTCTCTTCTCCGTTCTTCTTCCTTTCCTTCAACCATCATCCACCACCACCAATCACCAATTACTACCATCTCCATTTGTTAGTTGGTTTGAATTTTGTTTTAATAGATTAGGTTGTTAGTTTAGGTTATATTTTCATGCTAAGTGTTGGATTATTGATTTGTTTTGCTGATTGTGCAAAGATATTACTGCTGATTACTGGTAGGATACTATTTTAGCATCATTGTTGTTAATATTCATTGTTGAATTTCTTTATTGAAGTTATACTTTGTTGGTTGGTATTGAATTGTTCATGTTTAATTTTGTGCATACTAAGTATTTATAACATTGCCTTCGAAGCACTCTACATCTTTTGAATTGCATGATTTGGCCACCATGTGATTTGAATTCTTTAACTTTGATTGGGCAATTTCTTTATAGATGATATGCATTTATCTTAATGCATTGTGTTGCTTGATCATATGCATCCATATGTTATGCTTATGCCTTGATGACATGTTGACCCTCAATTGTTTAACTATGTGCTCTGCACATATTTGAAACTAGTCATTTTAGCATAATGCTTTATTTGTGAAATTGGATTGTAAGCTCACCTAAGGACAATTTTTAAATTTATCAAGCTATATTGACCATGCTTGCTATGTGATTGATTTTCAACTTATATCTCTTTTTTCTAAATCACATTGCACCCATGTTTTCCACTTTATGTCAATTAGGTGATGCAAACAAAAAATTCAAGTATGTCATTGATTGATGTGTGATCTCCATAGTTTCTTTTGTTCATTAAGCTTCATTGCACATCAATCTATGTCCATTCATTATCCATTTCACAATTGCTTGATTATTTTGCTTGAGTGCTTTCATGCTTCTTTATTACTTGTTTGTTTATCTTAATATACAAGTTTTCTTTAAAGTATTTCAAGCACACTAGAATGAATGAAGTGTATACTTCTTTTGTATACTTCTGATAGAGATTTTAATGCTAGTGTGTTGGTGCATGAAAATGAACTCCGTAAATTCCGCACAGATGAACCGGCAATTGCATTGAGTCGTCCAAGTAATACCTCAGGTGAGTGAGGGTGGAATCCCTCGAGGATTGTCGGATTGAGCAAGCAATGGCTATCATGCAAATCTTAGTCAGGCAAAAAGAAAAGATAGTGGTTGTGAAAAATGCATAAAAACAAAATAAGGAAAGAATTACTAAATTGGTGTGAGAACAGTGATAAGAAATCGATTGAGGCTTCAGAGATGCTTCTTCTTTCTGAATCAACTTTTCTTACTGTCTACTCCAACAATGGATGAATCATTCCATGGCAAACTATAAGTGATTAACGCCGGGGCTAGTGGTCCTTAATCTCCTCTGCTTCAGATCACACGCCAATGCTAATGGTTATACAATCTGAATGAGGGTGAAGTTCTAGCAATTCAATCCCTGGTGATCCTACACAAAATGCCACAGACAAGGTTGGATCTTTCAGATCGGAGAATGAAGCTTTATAATTCTAGTCTGTACCACAAAGGCCCTAATTGTCCTGTACCTCGGCTGAACAGATGTTCCCATATCCCCAACGAAGTCATGGATTAGCCGTCTAAGAGATGTATAATCAAGCTTGTGATTCAATACTATCCCACTAGGGACTCGCAAGAACCCATGTAGAAAACAGGTCATACTTTCATTCCACCCAGTTTCATTAGTTTAAAGAACGAAGATACATCTTAGAATGGAATCAAACATAGATTGACATAGAAACTGTAATATTATTAATCCATGAGAATCAGCAGAGCTCCTAACGTTAACCTAGGAGGTTTAGTTGCTCATAGCTTACAGAATATAATAGTAGTAATGTGTGTGTACTTCTCCCCTCCTGGGAGGCATGATCCTCAGGAAGAAGGAAGTTTCTTATTTATAATCAAAATACTAGACCTAAAAGATGTTACTATTAATTAAAAATTACAAAAATGTGATAAACTAAGTTAAAGGGTGCGAAAATCCACTTTTGGGCCCACTTGGTGAGTGTTTAGACTGAGCTTTGGGTGCATCCACGTGCTTAGACTCCTCTTGGGGCATTAAACGCCAGATTTGCTCCCTTTTGGGCATCCAAATGCCATGTTGGTCCTTCTTGGGCATCCAAACACCAGGCAGAGGGTCAGATGGGCGTTCAACGCCAATTTAGGGCCATCATTTTCAAAGATAAGTGTGAACCATTATATATTGCTAGAAAGCCCTGGATGTTTTCTTTCCAATGCCATTGAGGGTGCATCATTTAGATCTCTGTAGCTCTAGATATGCTTGTTTAAATGTACGGAAGTCAAAATCTGACAGCATCTGCAGTCCTTTCTTTGCCTCTGAATCAGTACTTTTCCAAAACTCATCAATTTCAGCCAGAAATTACCTGAAATCACAAGAAAACAAACAAACTCAAAGTATATTCCAAAAATGTGAATTTTGCACTAAAATCTACTAAAACATAGTAAAACTCAACAAAACATAACCAAAACACCATGAAAATAATTCCCAAAAGCGTATAAAATATGCGCTCATCAGAACACCAAACTTAAACTGTTTCTTGTCCCAAAGCAACCAAAAACAAAGTAGGATTAAAAAGAAGAGAAAGATATAATAAGTCTCAAAAAGTTTCCAATAAAGCTCAGTTCCAATTGATGAGCGGGGCTAGTAGCTATTCACTTCTGAACAATTTTGACATCTTACTTTCTTTTGAAGCTCAGAAATGTTGGCATCCCTTGGAACTTAGAATCTGGATGATATTATTGATTTTCTTAGTTTATCTTTTCTTGATTTTTGAACACAACTTCTTTTTTAGCCTGGTCGTGACCCTAAGCATTTTGTTTTTCCATATTACCACTGGATACATAAACGCGATAGACACTTAACTGGAGGAACCCTTGGATTCGACTTTAGCTTTGCTTAAAATCTCAGACAGTGGTGTCCAGATTTCTTAGGCACACTTGACACCTTCATACCACAAGCATTTAGTTAGGAGAAGCAACTCATTTGAACTTTTTAGGCCAAGATTTTGTTTCCATAGAACCTCTTAACCATTGATGCTCAATACCTTGGATCCTTGCTCTTGCCTTTTGGTTTTAAGAGCCTTTGGCTTTTTCTTTTTCTTTTGTTTTCTTTCTCTCTTTTTTTCTTTTTTTGCTTTTTCTTTTTCTTTTTCTTTCTTTTTCTTTTTGCTACTTTTTCTTGCTTCAAGAATCATTTTTTTTATTTTTAGATCACCAATAATAATTTTTCTTTTTCATCATTCTTTCAAAAGCCAACACACTTAAATCCAACATCAAATATGCACTGTTAATTCATGCATTCAGAAAGTAAAAGCAAGGGCCACCACATCAAAATAGTTGGACTACTCTTATTATATAACTCGAGCTTATATATCTCACTATTCTTTTTCAAGAAAAATTTTCTTTTAAGCATGGTGAAGGATACATAGGATATTTTATAGCTTAAGATAAAACAAAACTAGGAAAGGACAAAATATTAAACATGATCATGCACCAAAATTAGAAAACAGGAAATAAGGTAAAGGAAGGGGTAATGAAACTTAACCACCTCAGTTATGGCGGCTGCTAATTTTCCATGAAGATGATTCACCTTCCTTTAGTGCTATTGATGATAGCATAAACCCAGAGCTTGCTCTGCAATACCAAACTTAAGAAGTTTGCTTGTCCCCAAGTAAAGAAGAAATGGGAGGGAAGACTGGGTGGGAGGGATTTTTTAAACTTGAAGTTCCTTTCCCTTGCCTGGGCGTTCACTGCCAGTTTTGGGCGTTGAACGCCTAGCCTCATTCTTGTCTGGCGTTCAATGCCAGTAAGGGGTTCTCCCCAGGGTGTTCTGTTTCCATCTCCAAATGTCACTGTCTCTGTTCTAAGTACTGCACATGATCATAAACATTAAAAAGCAAGGGAAAATTCTAATAATAAACTAAAATAAACTCAAATGAAAATAAACATAAGAAATAAGGACAAAAATATTCTACTCATGGTTGGGTTGCCTCCCAATAAGCGCTTCTTTAATGTCATTAGCTTGACACTCGATTGCTGACTTTCTTCCTCTTCTTTCAGTTGGTTAGCAGAAATGACTCCAAGGGGGAGAAGGAGGAGATCAGTGCCCTCAGATTTGAATTCTTCCTAACGAGCTTTCTTTTATTGTTATCAGCTTGAGTCTCTTTGCTTGTTAGGGTAGGGGTTATATTATTTCTCCATCCCCTATGCATCTTCCTCTTGGGATTTACCTCCTTAGTGGGTGGTGATTGCCCAACACCAAATTTAAGTTTGATGTCTGGAAAAACTGTATGAGTTTTCACCAAGGGAGGAGGCTTCAGTATTGTACTCTGCATGGAAGTACCTCCTTTGTCAGGGGGTAGTGGAGGGTTAAGGACCTTGATAATCATGTAATCCTTCTGTAACCTCATCACTAATTCGCCTCTCTCAGCATCACAGAGGTTTCTTCCAGTAGATAGAGACCATTGCTCCAAAATCTCAGCAAAAGAAATATTGATTTGTAGCTTCTTAGAGCCTTCTAAGGATTGTGAGTAGTGCTTGTCCTTGGTCTCCTTTTGGGTCTTCTGAGGGTGTGGTACTTCATGCTTTCTTCTCACGAAAGGGGCATGTAATAGTGTGTTTCCAGCCTCTTCTTGAGTCTCTTCTTTATCTAGTTCCTCAACAGTGTGTACCATCTTAGGCTCAGCCTCCTTGGTATTAATGAGGGCCTTACACTCTTCTCTTGGATTCACTTATGTGTTTCTAGGAAGAATGTTAAGGGGTCTCTGAAGTTTCTGAAGAAGGTTCCTCTGAATGACTGCACTGCACTCCTTAGTAAGCACAACTGTCTCTACTTCCCTCTAATCCCTCTTGTTGTTCAGTATTTCCTTCATGAATTTAGCATATGAAGGCATTTGTTCAAGAGCCTCTGCAAAGGGAATTTTGATCTACAATTTCTTGAAAGCTTCTAAGAATTTGGCAAATTGTCTATCCTTTTCTGCTTTTCGGAGTCCTTGAGGGTATGGTAACTTGGCCTTGTACTCAAGGGCCATGAGTGGTGTAGGGTGAATGTCTATAGTGCCTATAGAAGGGCTACCAACTTGCTTAGGAGAGGTGTTCTCAGCACTTACACATGTCTGGCCTCCCTTGGACTAGCGTTTAATGCCTGGGCTTCCCCTTTCTCGGCGTTGGACGCCTGGGCTGCCCCCTTCTGGGTGTTTAGCACTCTCATGAGTGCCTTGAACTACAACTTGTTTATCTTCTGCCAGCTCTTCTCCCTGCCTCTTACTATTCTGAGGCTGGGTGTTCAAGGTACTCCTTAATTGAAGACCTTGGTACTCTTCTCTTATCTGTTCAGACAAGTGTTGTTTAGCCTGGTTTAACTATGCTTCCATATTCCTTATGGAGGCCTTGGTCTCCTGCATGAAGCCTTGCTGGCTCTTTACAAGTTCTGCTATTGCAGGTGCCAAGTCAAGAGTACTCCGAGGCTATGGAGGCTAAGGAGGAGGGTTGTTAACTGAACTTTGCAGGCTCAACACTTGTTTTGTGAGAAAGTTCAGCTACTGGACTAAAGATTCATTTTGTTCATGGATAGTAAATTCGGTTGACACTCTGTTGTCCTCCCTTTTCATTGAGGTCTTCTCTGATGAGTATAGGTATTGGTTGTTAGCCACCATCTCAATGAGTTCGTTGGCCTCCTCTAGAGTCTTCTTCATGTGTAAAGAGCCACCCGCAGAATTATCTAGGGATACCTTGGCTCTTTTAGAGAGTCCGTCATAGAAGATATCCAGCTTGACCCACTTTGTGAACATTTCAATGGGACATTTTCTGAGCATCAACTTATACCTTTCCCAAGCGTCATAAAGAGACTCATTATCCTCTTGTTTGAAGCCTTGAATATCCAGTCTTAGCTAGGTTAGCTTCTTTGGGAAAAAGTACTTGTTCAGAAATTTGCTGACTACCTGACTCTAGGTATTCAAGCTCCCCTTGGATTGGACATCCAACCAATCCTTTGCTTGATCTCTCAAAGCAAATAGGAAAAGCATCATCCTGTAGACTTCAGGATCTACTCTCTTGGTCTTTACAGTATCACAGATCTGCAGGAAGTCAGAGAGGAATCTTCTGGGGTCTTCTTGAGGAAGTCCATGAAACTGGCAAGTTTATTGCACCAAGATGATCAACTGTGGGTTGAGCTCAAAATGAGCTACTCCAATAGGAGGTATACTAATGCTCCTTCCATAGAAGTCAGGAGTGGGGGCTGTATAAGATCCCAAGATTTTTCTGGGATGTGCATCCTCATTTGGATTCATAGTGATTTTTGGTATTCCTGCATAAGCAAGAGATACAGAAAAGTGGGAGTCTCTATGTCAAAGTATAGAGAACTCCCAGTGAGATACCCAAGAAGAAAGAACAAGAATTAAAAATTCTCTTTTTTTTTTCGAAAATAAATAAAAATAGAAAGAAAAAAATAATTATGAAATTCAAAAATTTTTTAAAAAATTAGAAAAAAATGTGTGTAAAAATGTTTGAAATTCAAAAAGAAAGAGAAAAGAAAAATTAAAGAAATACCAAATTGAAAGTTAAAATAAGATAAAGCAAACAATTAATTAAAAAGATTTGAAAACATGATAAAAGATTTGATTTTGAAAATTTTTAAAATTTACAAAAAAAAAAAGAAAGAGTCATTCAAAGATTTGCAAAAATGAAATTTGAAAAGGAAAATCAAACAAGATAAGATAAGATTTTAAAATTAAAACAGCAGATTTGATTTTTTAAAAGGTTTTGAAATTATAAGAGGAAAGAGAAAGGAGAATAAAAGAGATACCCAACTTTTAAAATTAGAATAAGATAAAACAAGCAACTAACAAACTAACAAGATTTGAAAAGAATAAAAGATTTGATTTTGAAAATTTGAAATTTAAAAAGGGAAAGTCAAAAGAAGATCTTGAAAATTAAAAATTAGAAAGGAAAAGTCAAACACAGATTAGGAAAGATAAGATTTGAAAGATTTGAAAAGATTTGATTTTTGAAATTTGAAAATTTTGAATTTTAAAATTTAAAATTTAAAATTTGAAAGCTGAATTTTAAAACTTGAATTTTGAAATTTTGAATTTTGAAATCTTGAAGTTTGAAAATTGAACTTAAATTAAGGTAAGATAAGAATTTGAATTTTGAATTTTAAAATTTGAATTTAAAACAAGATAAGATAAAATTTTGAATTTTAAAGAAAAAGATAAGACAAAGATTTGAAAAGATAACAAGAAAGTTTAAAATTTGAATTTTGAATTTTCGAATTTTAAAAAATTAAAAAGACAAACACTAAGAGACACCAAATTTAATAATTTAGAAATCAATTGACTAGGATTTTGAAAATTTGGAAAGAAAAATACAAAAGGACACCAAACATAAAAATTTTAAGATCAAACAAAAGAAAATAACAAGAACAATTCGAATACTATGAAGAACACTCAAGGAAAAGTTTTGAAAAACTAAAGGAAAGAAAAACCAAGAAACACCAAAAAGACACCAAACTTAAAGATTTGAAATCAAACAAGAAAAATTATCAAGAAAATTTCGAACATCAAGAAAGAAAACAAGAACAATTTTGAACATTCAAAGAAAAAGATGAACACAAAAAGGGACACGAAACTTAAAAACTGACACAAGACTCTAATAAAAGATAAAGATTACTAAAGAAAAGAAAAGGTTTTGAAATGTTTTTGAAAAAAAAAACAGGAAACACAATTAAAAGAGCAAATAAACCATAAAAGTACATAATCTAAGCAACAAGATAGTCCGGTAGTTTGTCAATCTCGAACAATCCCCGGCAATGGCGCCAAAAATTTGGTGCGTGAAATTGAATTCCGCAAATTCCGCACAGATGAACTGGCAAGTGCACCGGGTCATCCAAGTAATACCTCAAGTAAGTGAGGGTCGAATCCCACAAGAATTGTCAGATTGAGCAAACAATGGCTATCTTGCAAATCTTAGTTAGGCGGATAGAAAAGATAGTGGTTGTGAAAAATGCATAAAAACTGAATAAGGAAAGAATTACTGAATTGGTGCGAAAACAGTGATAACAAATCGGTTGAGGCTTCGGAGATGCTTCTTCTTTCTGAATCAACTTTTCTTACTGTCTACTCCAACAATGGATGAATCATTCCATGTTAAACTGTAAGTGATTAACGCCGGGGCTAGTGGTTATTAATCTCCTCTGCTTCAGATCACACACCGGTGCTAATGGTCATCCAATTTGAACTAGGGTGAAGCTCTAGCAATTCAATCCCTGGTGATCCTACTCAAAACGCGACAGACAAGGTCGGATCTTTCGGATCGGAGAATGAAGCTTTATGATTCTAGTCTATACCATAAAGGCCCTAATTGCCCCGTACCTCGGCTGAACAGATGTTCCCATGTCCCCAACGAAGTCGTGGATTAGCCGTCTAAGAAATGTATAATCAAGCTTGTGATCCATTACTATCCCACTAGGGACTCACAAGAACCCATGTAGAAAATGGGTCATACACTCGTTCCACCCGGTTTCATTAGTTTGAAGGACGAAGATACATCTTAGAATGGAATCAAACATAGATTGAAATAGAAACAGTAATATTATTAATCATGAGAATCAGCAGAGCTCCTAACCTTAACCTAGGAGGTTTAGTTGCTCAGAGCTTACAGAAAATAATAGTAGTAATGTATCTGTGCTTCTCCCCTCTTGGGAGGCATGATCCTTAGGAGGAAAGAAGTTTCTTATTTATAATCAAAATACTAGACCTAAAAGATATTACTATTAATTAAAAATTACAAAAATGTGAAAAACTAAGCTAAAGGGTGCGAAAATCCACTTCTGGGCCCACTTGGTGAATGTTTGGGCTGAGCTTTGGGTGCATCCATGGGCTTAGGCTCCTCTTGGGACATTGTGTGCCAGGTTTGTTCCCTTTTGGGTGTCCAAACGCCATCTTGGTCCTTCTGGGGGCGTCCAAACACTAGGCAGGGGTTCAGATGGGCGTTCAACTCCCGTTTTGGGCCACCATTTCCAAATATAAGTATAAGATATTATATATTTCTAGAAAGCCCTGGATGTTAGCTTTCCAATGTCATTGAGAGCGCATTATTTGGATATCTGTAGCTCCAGATATGCTCATTTGAATGCACGGAGGTCAAAATCTGACAACATCTGTAGTCCTTTCTTTGCCTCTGAATAAGTACTTTTCCAAAACTCATCAATTTCAGCTAGAAATTACCTGAAATCACAAGAAAACATGAAAACTCAAAGTAGAATCCAAAAATGTAAATTTTTCACTAAAACCTACTAAAACATAGTAAAACTCAACAAAACATAACTAAAACACCATGAAAATAATTCCAAAAAGCGTATAAAATATCTACTCATAATGTGTCAGTTCTAAACCGCGCGCAACTTTAGAATTCATACACTTATCTTCCTTAATGTCACAAACTGATTTACTCACTTCATTCTAGTGATCATCACCTCATTCCAACAATCTATGCTTCCCTGCTTTTACATTTACTTGTCTTCTTATCTTGTTGTTTATCTTCAGGATGATTCACCATAAGCGAAAAGGGAAGCAGAAGAGAGAACACGCAGCAGCTGGTTGATCCATCTGCTGAAGGTAGCAATCCAAAAAGTCGCCGTACCCCCTTGTTCATCTTTGAATGCACCGAGGACGGTGCAAACTTTTAAGTGTAGGGAGGTCGTCTGACCAATCGGCCAATCTTGGGTGAAAATTTCTAATCTCAACACTTTCACATTTTATTTTTCTTAGTTTGTGTATATTTTGGAGTTTTAATTGCATTTTTCTTAACTTATTGCATTTCTTTGCATATATATAATAAGCTTAGTCAAAATAATGTCACTTCCCAAGAAAAACATTCTTAATAGGGCATTGATACCCCAATTGATTTCAGTAAAAAATTTTCATTGAACTTGCTTGAATTATATATTGTGGAACATGTTTTTGTGCTAAAAACACATAACCATGTGAGTTTTGAGCCTAATTATGTGGTTACATTATATAACCACTAATTTTATTTTTGTGTGTATTATTCTCTTTCTAGGATTGTAATCTTTGATTTGTTTGATTCTTTATGTCCATTATTTTGTGTATGAATACATTTATATGATTGAGGCCATCATTTCATTTAGCTGACTTACCCAAATGGCCTTACCTTTTCTCCACCATTGTTAGCCAACTTTGAGCCTATGTTAATCCCCTTTTATTCTTAATTTTAGTACATCACTACCACTAAAGTGAAAATAATAAATGTCCTCTAATTTGGATTTTTGATTAGCTTAGGCTAGTGAGAGTGTGCATCATTTAAGTATGGAAAAGCTTGGGAACATTGGTAGAGATAAAATTGTATTTTTGTATTTTTGTTGAAGATCGTGGGAATTGGGTACATACTCATGCATTAAATGTTTAAACCATATGCATTGATGTTCTTGTATATATTTTAGTTTAAAAAAAGGAAAGAAAAAAAAGAATATAATAGAAAAAGAAAAAGAGAAAAAGAAAAGCCATAAAAAGGGGACAAAATGCCCCAAAGTAGAATAATAATGACAACGCATATGGAATGTGAATTAAAGAAAAAAAGAATGCATGAGTGTGTGAAAAAGTGAAGAATGGGTAGTTAGGTTTGGATTAGAGTTAAATTGATTGTAGGTTAGTTAGGAAGCTTAAGTTAATCAAAGATTCAAATTTCAAGTCCACTTGACCAAATACAATCCTTACTTTACCCTAGTCCGATTACAACCTTTGAAAAGTCCTCATGATATTTGTATACATGCATTGAATAATTGTTTATTGTTAGATGAAAAACAAATCTTAGAAAACATGATTAGAAGAGAATTGAGTGAATCAACCCTATACACTTGAGCGACTAGAGGGGATACACATCCGATGAGGGTTCGATTGCTCAATTACATGTTTTCACCCATGATAAATTCTTATCTTGGAAGTTCGTAAATCTTTTCAATAACTCAATTCAATTTTGGATTTGATTTGATTGCTATTATCTTAGCCCTTATGTTTATACATGTATTCTTGGAAATTTATTTATTTTGACCAAGTAGTTGCATGCATTACATTTAGATAGATTGCATTTAGGTAGTTTGCATATAGAAAGTTTGCATTAAATAAATGTTCATACCCCCTTTCTTGTCTTTCTTTAGTATAGCATGAGGACATGCTATTGTTTAAGTGTGGGAAAATTGATAAACCACAATTTTATGGTTAATTTTGTACTGAATTTGGTGGATTTTATCAACTTTTCTCACATTTATTCAATGAAATAGCATGATTTTGTAAATTCTCCCTAATTTGCACTTAAGAGTAAAAACATGCTTTTTAGGCCCTTAAATTTGCTAAATTTAATCATTATTCTCCTATTCGATACCTTGATATGTTTGTTTGAGTGAGTTAAGGTTTTGAAGGCAAGAATGGCTTGAAAGAAATGGAAGAAAAGCATGCAAAGTGGAGAATTCATGAAGAAATGAGGATTTGTAGAAATCTACCAGGCGATGCATATACGTGGCCCATGCGTATACGTGGGGAAGAAATCTACCAGGCGACGCGTATACGTGGCCCATGCGTATACGTGGGGAAGAAATCTGCCAGACGACGCGTATACGTGGCCCACGCATACGTGTGACAAGCAGCACATGACCAACTTAAAGGCAATACGCTGGGGGCGATATTTGAGCCATCTAGGCCCAAATCCAACTCATTTCTGATGCTATTGAACCCAAGGATTGAGGGGGGAATGAACCAATTAGTTATAGTTTAGTTTTTACCATGTTTTAGGTTAGAATTCTAGAGAGAGAAGCTCTCTCTTCTCTCTAGAAATTAGGGTTTTAGATTACTTCGTTATATAGATTTAGATTTCAATTATTGTTTTGATTTACTTTTCTTTACTATTTCTTGTTCTTATATCTTGGTTCTTTTAGTTTATATGGTTAATTTTTCTTTTATGTGATTTTTTATGTTTATGAATATCTTGTTAATTTTAATTTCCATTAATGTAATTTGTTGTTTCTTTGTTATTATTATTTAATTGAGTTGTTATTCTCATTTTCTTGCAATTGGTAGTTGTTAGATTTTATATTTCTTGTCATTCTACCATGCTTTTCTTTTATGCCTTCCAAGTGTTTGATAAAATGCTTGGTTGGATTTTAGAGTAGATTTTTGTGTTCTTGGCTTGGGTTGGTAACTTGCGTGACCTAGAGTTACTAATGTCCAAGTGATTGATAATTTGTTGCCATTGATTCTAGTTTCTCACTAAATTAATTAGTGAGTTAGCTAGGACTTATGGACTAGGATCAATTAAGCTCGCTTGACTTTCCTATAATTTTGGGGATGATAAAGTGGGAATGATTGACGTTAGGATTTTTGCCAGTAAAGAATGTCATAAAAATAGTCGCGTTGTAGATATAGTCTCTAAACCGACAGAAATCCCTTCGTACAAACGTTTTGGTTGTCACAAGTAACAAACCCCTTTGAAATTGATAACCGAGTATTCAAACCTCGGGTCGTCTTCTCAAGGAATTGCAGGGAGGTATGTTCTTATTATCGGTTATAAAGATTGTAAATTGGGGGTTTTGGAAGTAAGGAAGCAGTATGTTGCACAAAAAGAATAAAATAAAATAGTAATAATAAAATAAACTCTTGGCAAGGTATGAACACTGGAGGTCCTATCCCAGTTATCCTTATCAATTGTAATGAGAATTGGATTTTTCTCCCACTTTATTAACCTCTAACTATGAAAGTAAGTTAAGTGGATGAATTAATTCTTGAAGAATTCCAATTCTCAATCAACAATGAGTTTGATAACTCAAGAGTCACCAATTATTTAACCAAAGCCAAAAGGGGAGAAATTCTACTTGAATGAAAATAATTTGGATAAATCGAGAACTTTAATAAATTAAAGAAAGCAATCATAAGTCTGGAATACCTCAATTAACTCTAATAAAGACATCAAATGTAACATGGAAGAGTTCATAAATTAAATTGGAAAAGTAAATAAAAATAAAGAACCTGGGATTGAGAGTCACTCCTAAAACTAAGAGAAATCCTAAATCCTAATCCTAAGAGAGAGGAGAGAACCCCTCTCTCTAAAAACTACATCTACTCCTAAAATTGTAAATATGAGAGCCTACTATAAATGGATGTATTCCCCCACTTTATAGCCTCTAATCTGTGTTTTCTGGGCCGCAAACTGGGTCAAAAACAGTCCAGAATTCGCTGGTTTCGAATTTTGCCACACTGGATTTCCGTCACTGCGACATGGCCGCATGGATCACGCGGTCGCGTCGCCTAGCGTCAGGGGAACTATAGCATATTATATATCAAATCGAAGCCCCGGACGTTAGCTTTCCAACGCAACTAGAACCGCGTCGTTTGGACCTTTGTTGCTAAAGTTATAGCCGTTTGAGTGCAGAGAGGTCAGACTGGACAACTTAGCAATTTCTCCAACTTCTTGCATTCCTTCCACTTTTGCATGCTTTCTTCCCATCCTCCAAGCCATTCCTGCCCTGTAATCTCTAAAATCACTTAACACACATATCAAGGCATTTAATGGTAATAAGAGAGGATTAATAATAAGCAAATATAAGATCAAAGAAGCATGTTTTCAATCATAGCACAAAATCAGGAAGGAAATATAAAACCATGCAAATATTATGAATAAGTGGCTAAAGAGTTGATAAAATCCACTCAATTGAGCACAAGATAAACCATAAAATAGTGATTTATCAATGATCCTTGTAATTATCATGTTGTGGTTAGTAACAAGGATAGTGATCCTTAACCATCAACCCTTGCTAAGACCTTTTTATCATTTAAGTTTCCTTTACTTCCTTGCAATTTACGTTTCTTGTCCCTTATTTCAAAACCCCAAAAATACTTTCCCATAACTAATAATACGCACACTTCACTGTAATTCCTTGAGAGACGACCCGAGGTTTGAATACTTCGGTTTATTTTTATTGGGGTTTGTACTTGTGACAAACAAATTAAACATTGATTGAGGGTTGTTTGTCGGTTTAGATCTATACTTCAACGAGATTATTTTTGTGAAAATTCCTTACTGACATTTAACGTCTATCAATCAGCATGTCATTGTAGAAACTTTTGAAATAAAGCTTTCTCTTTCGAGCTAAGAGTGGTTCCTACATAAGTGAATTTGTTAGGATCATTGTTAAGATAAAGCTTTTGTAAATCTTCTGTTGGTGTTGGTCTTTCGAGAGCGTCGGCTCTTAGGTCAAGATCAGCAAGGGCTGAGGGGTCGGTAGAGTTGCAGATGCTGTTTATATGCGGGCCCAAAGTTCAGTTGGGCCTTTTCAAGCTGATGTTATAACACTGGCGAGCTTCACGATTGTCACTATGTATAGTCGCAATGAGGTCATCCTGCATGTAACGACCCAACTTCCAACACGTCATGATCGTACCAAAAGTAAGGCGTTACTGACCTGTTTTCCTTATTAACTATTTACTATTAAGCCTTTAGTTCAAAATCGCGATTCAATTTTAGTAAAAATACCAGAAATTTTTGTTTTTATTAATTAAAATCATACAGCAAACATCACCAAGTAATAATAATCACATAATTATTAATAATAGTAATATTATACAAAAGAATTTAAATAAAATTCAGGTACAACTCCTATCCCTCTGCATAAAATAAAAACCTTAAGCAGTAAGGGCGAGGGAATTCTATGAAAAAAACTCAAATCATAAACTTAACTCGTAAATGAATTCTAGAATCGCCCGCAGCTTCAAACTGAATCTTCGAACCTGTGTCACTGAAAGGGTGGAAGATTTTGGCGTGAGAACAAACCACACGTTCTTGGTAGGGAATGGGAATGCCGTAAAAGTAATGATTAACATGCAAATAATTAACTTTGCTTAATAAACCATCTTAGTCAAACCTTTTGAAGTACTTTTTAATATTACTTTAGATAAATAATTACTTTCTTTAAATTTCTAAACCCAAAACAGATCTCAATCACAATTTGTCATATTAAATATCCTTTAGCCACATAATTGAATCTCTGTCACAATTGATTCTCAGTCACAACAAATAGTTATTAATCAGTTCTATATATTCACAGACTACTAGCACAAGTAAGAAACTCAATTCAACAGACAAACAAATCACAATAAAATAAACAACACAATCGCAGAGAAGTAATACAAGCAAACACAACCAAATACAAATGCACAACAAATATGATGCATGTCTGTCCTAAGCAGGCCATGAGCTCACGTGTCGGTTTACACCCTACAGCCCGACATTACCTAGGAACAAGTCCCAGATATGGCTTCCCTTTGTGTCCTTAGTGCATATGTGTCGGTGGTAAGAATACCACTCCTTCGTGACTACCGGTAGTCGGCACGAAGCCCGACCCCATTATATACGCACAAGGGGAAACAGTGATCCTCCGTTCGTGGGCGTCCCCGAGATCAATTCACAAACAAAATAGAGATCTTCAGTTCGTGGGTTATACCCGAGATCAATACACAATAACATAGTGATCTTCAGTTCGTGGGTTTTACCCGAGATCAACATACAACAATTCATGGGTTATTCCCATAATCAATGATTATCAGTCCGTGGGTTTTTCCCGCGTATAAAACAAATAACAATCTATAGGTTTTCCCGAGATCAATGATCATTCAGTTCGTGGGTACTTCCCGATTTTAACCAATTAGCAATTCGTGGGCTTTTCCCCGTAGTTAAACAACTAACAGTTCGGGGGGTTTTTCTGCCTTTTATCACTTTTCATTATCCTTTCTAAAATGCAACAATCCACATATCAATTCGTCATTCTCTTTTTCCCTTTGAGTTCTTAACATTTTTTTTTAAACCTTTCTTAACTTTCTCAGGCATTTATCCATAAAAATCTTAACCATCAAGCCAGTCATAATCTCTACTTTAGCAATCTTGACTCAAGCCAACTTTAAAACTATTTTTCAGTTTGGTTCTCTATCGAAAGACTCAAGAAAAATCATTTATTTTAAATTCATTAAACACTTTTCAAAACATAACCTCTCTTTGGAAATAATCGAATAGAACTCTTTCTCAAGTTCACTAACTTCACAAAGATTCAAAAATCATCTCTCTTACTATTCAAATTCAAATATTATTATTTCACCAAATTTCTAAAAAGGTAATCCTTTATTTTAAACCCAAAACATAACTCTTTCTATATTGAATCAAATTCAAAACATAATTTCTTTCTTAAATAATTGAAGTTCGAAACATAATTCCTTTCCTTGGTAAATTGAACTCAAAATATTTTAATTCTTTTCTAAACTAAATAAAGCTCAAGTAATATAATTTTTCAAATTCAAAGCTTCTAAAATAACTTTTCAAATGAAACCTCAGGTTTTTATAAAATTTCGGCAGCACCTCCCCTAAAACTCGGACTTCACCACCCTTACGGGTTCCCTCTTTCTCCACAATTCACCAGCCCTTTTCTCACCAATTTTTAAACGGGCAATTCTCAATCAACTAGACATTCACAATTCATAATAATTAGCAAGTCAATCATACTCCACAATTCCAACTAATCCATCAATCTAACTCCAATCTCATCAATTCACAACTAAATTCATAAGTCATAAAATCCTTTCAAATTAAACTCAATCAATTCTCCATCCGTTCATTAGCAATTACCATAACAGATTCTCAATAATTATCTCATCATAATTCAGTTTAAGAACTAACATCCTTTCATCAATTAAAATCAGAATTTCACCCAGTCATCATTTATTTTAAAAGTAAACCAGTCTAACTTTAAAAACTCATAACTAATTTTCCAAAACCATTCTTCAATCAGTCACCAACCAAATCCACTACCGTTACAATATATCAAATAACCAGCAAATCATTCAATTCAATATAAATCCGTCAAAGATCAGAATTTCAGTCAATTTGCAACCATCAAGTAAACCAGCCTATGGCAACCAGCTCAACATAATCAAATAACAGGATTCTCAGTAATTCCAAACAATCAGAAAATCGGTAACAGTTACAGCCTTAAATCAAAATCAATATCATCAATTAATCACTTACAACCATGAAACCGGCCACAATCACAGCCAAGTCAGAATCAATAAATCAAGACACAGAAAATTAGTCTAACCATTATAAAATTATTTATATACTCTTAAAATTTACTATGTTATTTCAGAAAATCAGGTTCTCAAGACAGTTTAATCCTTTAAGTTCTAATCCTTCAATAACCACTAAAATGAATTTCAGCCAGTCACAAGTCAAATTCACAGCCATTCATATATATCAGATAACTAAAATCAACAATAAGCACTTATCCTCAATAATTAGAATATAACCACATCTCAACAAATTTAGCATAATCACCTAAAATCAGAATTTTCAACAATTACATCAAAATCAGAAAACCGATATCAATCATAGCCTCAACTAGAATTAATCTTATCAATTAATCTATCACTCACAACAAGAACACCCAATGATATTCACAGCCACACTCTAAAATCAATAAATTAGTTGAAATACTAGAAAATCATCTCAATACCAAACTTAATCCAAATTTCACAATCTCAAATCAATCAAGCTTATTTCGATCAATTAATCATAATTATGAATTATTTGCAATTACTCACTAAACCTCATTGGCATTCATAAGTTAAAACTGTTAATTTTGAAATAAATTCCCTACCTCAGAGTGTCAAAATTTGCAGAAATCACTAAACACGGCAGCTTGTACCATAGCGACCCAAGCTGCGGTGGAAGCGGTCCCCCCTCCCTCTCCCGTCACGTTCTGTCTCTTCTTCCTTAGCTGGGTTCAACGGCGGAGCAAATCCACAGCGGCAACAATGGCACGACAGTTCTAACGGTGGTTCTCTCATGACAACAGTGGTTATGTTGGTGGCTTCAACAACTGCGACGGCTGACAACGGTAGCAACGGGTCCTTCTCATCTTCCCTGTCACGAGCTTCCTTCCCTTCTCATTACTAGTGGCAGCAACCGCAACAGAATCAACTCATCCTTCCTCCTCAGTTTGCAATTCCAACAGTAGGAGAGGTCTCCACGGCTGCGTCAGCGAGAAGCGACGGTGACGGCATGAGATAGCATTCCTTCCTCTTCTTCTCTCGTGCTAGCTTCGATGGGTCAATAGTGACAGAGGTGCGGCGCAAGCTGTCTCTTCTTGACAACACAACGGCGGCGACGGTTCAACCTCAGATTGATGGCGTCACGGGAAGCTTTAGCGGCGGCAAATCAGTGGCGACGGCAGCGCGAAACACCTCCCTTCTCTGTCGCGCCTTTGCTCTCTCTCTCTCACTCCACTACGAACCTCCGTTTTCCCTAAGCCCGACGGCAACTACGACGGGAGGCATAGCGACGCCTTTCTCCTCCTGCTCTTGGCTCGGGCTCGTCTCCCTCCTCTGGCTCCTTCTGCGACGGCATGGCTTCAACGGTGATGCTCTCCGCGGCTCCACGAATGGCTAACAGGAGGCACTGCAGCGCGGGCAAGGCTGGGCAACACTGGGGATGGTGGCGACGGCGTAGCAGGGCCCGACGAATGGAGGCGGCGACGGTGCCAAGCCCCCTCCGGCGACGCTCTTCCCTCTTCTCTCGGATCCCACTCTCTCTCTCTGTGCTTCTTTTTCAGTTCTGTGTGAATGAGTTTTGCGTTTAGGAAAGGAAATGGGGGAAACTGGGGGTGCGGCTGAGTGGGGTGAGGGAGTTAGGGTTAGGGTTTCTGGGATTTGGGAATTAGGGTTTCTGATTCAATTTGGAAATTTGGGATTAGAAATTAGGATTTTATAAAATAATAAGGATAGGTATGAATAGATATTTTGATAAAATTGAAGGGTAGAGTTATTTTAAAATCAAATATACTTTATTAAAAATATTTAGGAACATTATTTATCAACATATTGCTAAGTTCAATCAATTATTTCTAATTTACATTATAAAATGAACAAGTTAATTATATTTTGTAAAGTACAATTTGAATTCAAATATCAATTTTTTAGATTAAATCATACAAATCTCTATTATTTTTCTATCTCTGAAACTTTAATTTCAATTTATAAAGTAATGAATTATAATAAAAGTTGTACACAAATATTAATTGACTTAAACTTAAAATATTTATAAATATCAATCTAATCATTTCTAATAAAATAATTTCTAGGAGTTCAAATTAATAACATAATTCATTCAAAATAGAATTTTTTTAAATTAAATTATACAGTTCTTCTTATTTTTCAATTACCAAAACTATAATTTCAATTATACCAAATATGCAATAAAGATTATATAAAAATTTTAACTAATTTAAACTTCAATTATCATGAAACTCCATTTAATTACCTTTAGTAAAATAATTTTTCTTAAAGTAAAGTTATCAACAAATATAATAAATCACAAATGACTAATTATTTGATTTTCAAAAACTAGGGTTGTTACATTCTACCCACCTTAGAAAAATTTTCGCCCTCAAAAATTGCTAGAATAAAATAAATGCGAACTTAAATAAAATAAAACAGAATATATGAAAAAAGCATAGGCATTTGTCAAGAATGAATATTCAAAAAATTACGTAAGACATCAGATTCATAGGCAAGCAAAGGTATACAAGAATGACAAGGTATGGTTTGAAAACAATCAAATCACATTCTAAGGAGGAAATTCAAACTAGAAAATTCCAATGAAAGCAACGAAGAAAAAGATGGCACGAGTTTGCATGGCACGAATAAAAATTACACGTCAAAACGAAACTAACTTTATAACTTCTAACGCTCCCAAACCCCGTGAATCGCATTACCTATTCTTCTATTTCGTCTATGATAACCCATTAGTGTTTCCATATACATAAATCATTAGTATTAAGTTGGCCAGACCTAATACCATGAAGTATGAAATGGTAAACTAACAGCGTTAATCATCAGACAATCATGCATATAAAACTCAAACTCTTGTTACCAGAACAAGTCACAAAGCATGACAGACACTCAGAGTATGCAATGAAGCATAGTCAGTCCATTCCCAAGGCTCTAACAGGAACGAACTGCTCTGATACCATATTGTAACGACCCAACTTCTAATACGTCATGATCGTACCAAAAGTAAGGTGTTACTGACCTGTTTTTCTTATTAACTATTTACTATTAAGCCTTTAGTTCGATATCGCGATTCAATTTTAGTAAAAATACCAGAAATTTTTGTTTTTATTAATTAAAATCATACAGCAAACATGACCAAGTAATAATAATCACATAATTATTAATAATAGTAATATTATACAAAAGAATTTAAATAAAATTCAGGTACAACTCCTATCCCTCTGCATAAAATAAAAACCTTAAGCAGTAAGGGCGAGGAAATTCTATGAAAAAAACTCAAATCATAAACTTAACTTGTAAATGAATTCTAGAATCGCCTGCAGCTTCAAACTGAATCTTCGAACCTGTGTCACTGAAAGGGTGGAAGATTTTGGGGTGAGAACAAACCACACGTTCTCAGTAGGGAATGGGAATGCCGTAAAAGTAATGATTAACATGCAAATAATTAACTTTGCTTAATAAACCATCTTAGTCAAACCTTTTGAAGTACTTTTTAATATTACTTTAGATAAATAATTACTTTCTTTAAATTTCTAAACCCAAAACAGATCTCAATCACAATTTGTCATATTAAATATCCTTTTGCCACATAATTGAATCTCTGTCACAATTGATTCTCAGTCACAACAAACAGTTATTAATCAGTTCTATATATTCACAGACTACTAGCACAAGTAAAAAACGCAATTCAACAGACAAACAAATCACAATAAAACAAACAACACAATCGCAGAGAAGTAATACAAGCAAACACAACCAAATGCAAATGCACAACCAATATGATGCATGTCTGTCCTAAGCAGGCCATGAGCTCACGTGTCGGTTTACACCCTACAGCCCGACATTACCTAGGAACAAGTCCCAGATATGGCTTCCCTTTGTGTCCTTAGTGCATATGTGTCAGTGGTAAGAATACCACTCCTTTGTGACTACCGGCAGTCGGTGCGAAGCCCGGCCCCATTATATACGCACAAGGGGAAATAGTGATCCTCCGTTCGTGGGCGTCCCCGAGATCAATTCACAAACAAAACAGAGATCTTCAGTTTGTGGGTTATACCCGAGATCAATACACAATAACATAGTGATCTTCAATTCGTGGGTTATACCCGAGATCAACATACAACAATTCATGGGTTATTCCCGTAATCAATGATTATCAGTCCGTGGGTTTTTCCCGCATATAAAACAAATAACAATCTATAGGTTTCCGCGAGATCAATGATCATTCAGTTCGTGGGTACTTCCCGATTTTAACCAATTATCAATTCGTGGGCTTTTCCCCGTAGTTAAACAACTAACAGTTCGGGGGATTTTTCCGCCTTTTATCACTTTTCATTATCCTTTCTAAAACGCAACAATCCACATATTAATTCGTCATTCTCTTTTACCCTTTGAGTTCTTAACATTTTTCTTTAAACCTTTCTTAACTTTCTCAGGCATTTATCCATAAAAATCTTAACCATCAAGCCAGTCATAATCTCTACTTTAGCAATCTTGACTCAAGCCAACTTTAAAACTATTTTTCAGTTTGGTTCTCTATCGAAAGACTCAAGAAAAATAATTTATTTTAAATTCATCAAACACTTTTCAAAACATAACCTCTCTTTGGAAATAATCGAATAGAACTCTTTCTCAAGTTCACTAACTTCACAAAGATTCAAAAATCATCTCTCTTACTATTCAAATTCAAATATTATTATTTCACCAAATTTCTAAAAAGGTAATCCTTTATTTCAAGCCCAAAACATAACTCTTTCTATATTGAATCAAATTCAAAACATAATTTCTTTCTTAAATAATTCAAGTTCGAAACATAATTCCTTTTCTTGGCAAATTGAACTCAAAATATTTTAATTCTTTTCTAAACTAAATAAAGCTCAAGTAATATAATTTTCCAAATTCAAAGCTTCTAAAATAACTTTTCAAATAAAACCTCAGATTTTTATAAAATTTCGGCAGCACCTCCCCTAAAACTCAGACTTAACCACCCTTACGGGTTCCCTCTTTCTCCACAAATCACCAGCCCTTTTCTCACCAATTTTTAAACGGGCAATTCTCAATCAACCAGACATTCACAATCCATAATAATTAGCAAGTCAATCATACTCCACAATTCCAACTAATCCATCAATCCAACTCCAATCTCATCAATTCATAACTAAATTCATAAGTCATAAAATCCTTTCAAATTAAACTCAATCAGTTATTCATCCGTTCATTAGCAATTATCATAACAGATTCTCAATAATTATCTCATCATAATTCAGTTTAAGAACTAACATCCTTTCATCAATGAAAATCAGAATTTCACCCAGTCATCATTTATTTTAAAAGTAAACCAGTCTAACTTTAAAAACTCATAACTAATTTTTCAAAACCATTCTTCAATCAGTCACCAACCAAATCCACTACCGTTACAATATATCAAATAACCAGCACATCATTCAATTCAATATAAATCTGTCAAAGATCAGAATTTCAGTCAATTTGCAACCATCAAGCAAACCAGCCTATGGCAACCAGCTCAACATAATCAAACAACAGGATTCTCAGTAATTCCAAACAATCAGAAAATCGGTAACAGTTACGGCCTTAAATCAAAATCAATATCATCAATTATAAATCAAGACACAGAAAATTAGTCTAACCATTATAAAATTATTTATATACTCTTAAAATTTACAATGTTATTTCAGAAAATCAGGTTCTCAAGACAGTTTAATCCTTTAAGTTCTAATCCTTCAATAACCACCAAAATGAATTTCAGCCAGTCACATGTCAAATTCACAGCCATTCATATATATCAGATAACTAAAAATCAACAGTAAGCACTTATCCTCAATAATTAGAATATAACCACATCTCAACCAATTTAGCATAATCACCTAAAATTAGAATTTTCAACAATTATATCAAAATCAGAAAATCGATATCAATCATAGCCTCAACCAGAATTAATCTTATCAATTAATCTATCACTCACGACAAGAACACCCAATGATATTCACAGCCACACTCTAAAATCAATAAATTAGTTGAAATACTAGAAAATCATCTCAATACCAAACTTAATCCAAATTTCACAATCTCAAATCAATCAAGCTTATTTCTATCAATTAATCATAATTATGAATTATTTGCAATTACTCACTAAACCTCATTGGCATTCATAAGTTAAAACTGTTAATTTTGAAATAAATCCCCTACCTCAGAGTGTCGAAATTTGCAGAAATCACTAAACACGGCAGCTTGTACCATAGCGACCCAAGCAGCGGTGGAAGCGGTCCCCCCCCTCCCTCTCCCGTCACGTTCTGTCTCTTCTTCCTTAGCTGGGTTCAACGGCGGAGCAAATCCACAGCGGCGACAATGGCACGACAGCTCTAACGGTGGTTCTCTGATGACAACAGTGGCTATGTTGGTGGCTTCAACAACTGCGATGGTTGACAACGGTAGCAACGGGTCCTTCTCATCTTCCCTGTCACGAGCTTCCTTCCCTTCTCATTACTAGTGGCAGCAACCGCAACAGAATCAACTCATCCTTCCTCCTCAGTTTGCAATTCCAATAGTAGGAGAGGTCTCCACGACTGCGTCAGCGAGAAGCGACGGTGACGGCGTGAGATAGCATCCCTTCCTCCTCTTCTCTCGTGCTAGCTTCGATGGGTCAATAGTGACAGAGGTGCGGCGCAAGCTGTCTCTTCTTGACAACACAACGGCGGCGATGGTTCAACCTCAGATTGATGGCGTCACGGGAAGCTTTAGCGGCGGCAAATCGGTGGCGACGGCAGCGTGAAACACCTCCCTTCTCTGTCGCGCCTTTGCTCTCTCTCTCTCACTCCACTACGAACCTCCGTTTTCCCTAAGCCCGACGGCAACTGCGACGGGAGGCATAGCGACGCCTTCCTCCTCCTGCTCTTGGCTCGGGCTCGTCTCCCTCCTCTGGCTCCTTCTGCGATGGCATGGCTTCAACGGCGATGCTCTCCGCGGCTCCACGAATGGCTGACAGGAGGCACTGCAGCGCGGGTAAGGCTGGGTGACGCTGGGGATGGTGGCGACGGCGTAGCAGGGCCCGACGAACAGAGGCGGCGACGGTGCAAAGCCCCCTCCGGCGACGCTCTTCCCTCTTCTCTCGGATCGCACTCTCTCTTTGTGCTCCTTTTTCAGTTCTGTGTGAATGAGTTTTGCGTTTAGGAAAGGAAAGGGGGGAAACTGGGGGTGCGGCTGAGTGGGGTGAGGGAGTTAGGGTTAGGGTTTCTGGGATTTAGGAATTAGGGTTTCTGATTCAATTTGGAAATTTGGGATTAGAAATTAGGATTTTATAAAATAATAAGGATAGGTATGAATAGATATTTTGATAAAATTGAAGGGTAGAGTTATTTTAAAATCAAATATACTTTATTAAAAATATTTAGGAACATTATTTATCAACATATTGCTAAGTTCAATCAATTATTTCTAATTTACATTATAAAATGAACAAGTTAATTATATTTTGTAAAGTACAATTTGAATTCAAATATCAATTTTCTAGATTAAATCATACAAATCTCTATTATTTTTCTATCTCTGAAACTTTAATTTCAATTTATAAAGTAATGAATTATAATAAAAATTGTACACAAATATTAATTGACTTAAACTTAAAGTATTTATAAATATCAATCTAATCATTTCTAATAAAATAATTTCTAGGAGTTCAAATTAATAACATAATTCATTCAAAATAGAATTTATTTAAATTAAATTATACAGTTCTTCTTATTTTTCAATTACCAAAACTATAATTTCAATTATACCAAATATGCAATAAAGATTATATAAAAATTCTAACTAATTTAAACTTCAATTATCATGAAACTCCATTTAATTACCTTTAGTAAAATAATTTTTCTTAAAGTAAAGTTATCAACAAATATAATAAATCACAAATGACTAATTATTTGATTTTCAAAAACTAGGGTTGTTATACTGCACAACAAACTTAACGCGAAGATGAATTGTAGATACTATAGCGCCGAACCGATTTAAGAAAGGTCGGCCAATGATTAAATTATATGGGCTAAAGTAGTCGACAATTAAATATTGAGTATCTAAAGTTTTTGACTGTGGATGCTCACCCAATGTGGTTTGTAACCACACAGATCCCATCACAAGGACTCTTTCCTCTGAGAAACCGACTAAGTCTCTAGTGGAAGGTTGAAGAATGTTGTTGCTCAACTTCATTTTTTGAAATGTAGAGTAGAAAAGAATGTCGGCACTGCTTCCCGGGTCCAAAAGTACTTTTTGTACTAAAAGGTCCCATAGTTGGATGGTAATGACGACCGGGTCGTCTAAGTTCATGGTGTTGGTGTTGGAATCAGAGTCTTGGAATGTCATTTGAGAAAAATGTGAGGGTGCTTGGTTGTTTTTTAGGCTTACCTCTACCGATAGCATAGCTCGGTATGATCGCTTTCTTGCCGAGCTTGTAATTCCTCCACCTGCAAAACCTCCAAAAATATAGTTAATAATACCTCGGGGTTGATCGGGGTGACTTGAGGTTCCCCTTTCTTTGTCACGGGAGTGTTGTCCTGCCAAGGAATTGTCTGTAGGAAATCGGTTATGCCTTTGTATATGGCCGTTGATATGCTTGTCTAAGTGACCTTGTCGAGCTAGTCGCTCTAGGAGGTCCTTGGGGATGACACACTCATCAGTAGTGTGTCCATGCTTCTGATGGAAAATGCAATATTTAGATTCGTCGACATTTTTGCATCCTAATAGGTGTCGCCTTTTCGCAGAGGCTTAATCAGCTTGAGGTTGAGAATTTCTTTGATGATGTCGTCCGTTTTTGTATTGAAGTAAGTGTATGACTCATAACGAGGGGATAACTTGAAATTTTTCTTACTGTCCCTAGTTTTGTCCTCATCTTTGTACTGGAGTTTTTCCAATTTCCATGCTTGTCGAAGTTCCTCAATATCTATTTGTCCTTTTGCTATTTCATGGAACTCGGCCAGAATCTTTGGCTTGGCTACTGCAATTGCTTATTGAAATTTTCCTGGTCGGAGTCCACTTTTATTGGTGTGCAAATGCACCTCGGGATGGAGATTTGGTATGCTCATGGCGACTTTTGTAAAACAAGTCATGTAGTCCTTCAAACTTCTGTTCTGGCCTTGTTTGATTGTGTTCAGGTAGTCCGAGTCATGTAAGTAGATTGCAGATCCAGCAAAGTGCTCCTCGAAAAGCTTTTCCAGTTCTCGAAAGCAAGAGATAGAATTTGCAGGTAAAGAATAAAACCAATCAAGTGTAGGGCCATCTAAATAAGATGGAAAACAACGACATAAGACGAAATCGGAAGAACCGTTTACGATCATTATGGATTTGGATTTTTTGTGGTATTTCTTCGGATCTCCTAACCTGTCCTAGGGGGTTAAGGTCGGTGGCAAAGTGAACTTTCTTGGGAGCTCAAAATTCATAACTGCGGATGTGAATGGTCCTACAGAGTTATTGGGTTCGGTATCTTCATTTTTTTGGCTGAGGATCTTCATTTGGGGGAGGCTGAGCTTCTACGTTCCGTGGGGGCCGAGCTTCTTCAACTCGAATAGTTTCAGAAATGTGCGTCGGATCAGATTGATGCTCTTCCTCCTCTGGTTGTTCACGATGCTCATTATTGTTTTCAATTCGAGTGTTTGCTAACTCGGCAATCTGATTTGCCATTCTTTGATTTTCTTCTGTCATGCATTGGTTTGCCTCTGCCATACGTTGGTTGGCTTGTTGTAGCTCAGTTACCATTCGAAGAAGTTCAGATGGTGTAGGTGAAGGCGCATCAGCCATCGATGCACGTGACAGCACTGAGGCCGAGAAATAGGAAAGACTTTATGTCCTCAGCCCCACGGTGGGCACCAATTGTTCTCGGGTGAATAACATAGATATAAGTCGGCTCCTGAGAGTCGATGCCGAGTTGTTGTCCTCAATGCCGAGCTATAGGTCTCGAGGGTCCGAGCTCTTCGTCCAGGGGTAAATTACGTTGTGGAGAGTGTGAACAAAGGGGGAGTGTTCTTGCAAAAGGTACTCCAATGCTTAAGTTAGTATTGTGTATTCAATGTGTCCTCCGAAAATAAAAATATCATACCTTTATAGATGAGGTAGAATAAGTCGATTATGCTTCCGTCTGTTACCTGTATTTGTAAAGCAGTTATTATAGATTGGTCGATTACAATGTCTGATCGGCCGTTTTTATTCCAGGTTATGATCCATTGAACCGAATTATAGCGCATAATGCCAAGTTATAACACATGATGTCGAGTTATAGTTTTTGATTTGTAACAACCATATCAATTTGTTTACCGTTTTGAAATTCTATAAAGTGTTTATCATCACATTATATGCTATAAAAGTTTACAATTTCCAAAAATGTTTCTTGTTTCTTCATGCATGTTTATTATAAGAGTTATGTTACGTGTACACCAAAATCAGCTATCAAAATCAGCCATCAGTGTAAAATACATGTTAGAATATAAATACACATTGAAAATAAATTAAACCACATATGTATTTATACACAAATACATTGGTAATTGATTTTAGTGGCTGATTTTGGTATACAAATAATATTTCTCTTATTATAATAACTGTCGAATTTTACTCTTTCTCATGTCCGATTGGAGAATTTTGATGCATTTTTTTTACTCGTACTCTCAATAGTAGTTGTTGGTTTTACTCACTGAATAACTTGCCCTCTATTAATGCATGTTGAGATGTCAAAATTTAATAATTTACTTGTTGAATGATTCTTAAGTTAAATCGCTCTTAGCTTCAAACTCATAACATTTTTGCTTTCATTTTTTCTTTAGGGTGCTGATGATTTTTGCTCTTACTTGTTGATCACAAATATCATTTAAGGTAATTTTATATTAGGACCAGAAAAAAATCTAGTCAACGGTCTTGATCTTTTTAATAAAAAATATTAAGAGTCGTACATGCCACCATCAATAATTTAAAGCTAAGAATTGATTGTGATTATAAAAATGAAGGGTAATTACACATTTAGTAATGTTACATCCCATTAATTAGTAAAAACTCGGTATCCTTATTATTTTAAAAATTTTACGAATACAAAACCATTTTAAATAAATAAAACTTTATTACATCATTCGTACATAAAATAATTAAATTTGCAGTGATAAAATTGATTCTTTATTAAAATTTCTGCAGCCATTTTACAACGAACTTTGTCATCAACAATCATCATTAACCACTGAATTATTATCATTTATTATTAGTGCTAAACTCCATTCAGTACATTGAATTTCGTTCTATCCAAGATAGTATCTATACAAAGGTGGCATTCGAGTTTCCCCCATGCCCCTTATATCTGATTCACTGGGCCCATAATAATAAGTTTATATTAGTTGATTTTTCTCATTTGATCTCCTTGAAGGCTTGAATTCGAGCGTGTGTTAGTTTGATAGGCCCGCAGTATATAGCAAGGACTTGATACAGAGAACGTAAAGATAAGTTGTTTGAACGAAAAATGCATGCCAACTATAACAATAAGAAATAATTATTGAACGTAGAAAAGTCATACGTTTATTATGAACTTATATAAAATAATAGATGAAATACAATCGCTAGGACATTATGTTATGAACAAATAAATGAATGAATTAGGTTAAAAAATTAAAAGAAGTTTTACAACAAAATTAGTTGGACATGTACAAGTTGCATATGGAAGACTGATCCATTCAATTTTCATCATCAGTTGTAGTCTCTTGTACAACTACTGTTCGAACTTTGAACCGGTCAAGCTTCCGAGCCAGCGAAGAGAGTGGACCGGAGCGGCCACGAGTTCTGGTTGAATAAACCCTTTTCAGCCTAAGCACCCGTTTCATTGATGGTGGTGGATAAGGTGTACTATACTGGATGGCGTCTCTCTCTGCTGGAAAGTATGGAGTTAAAGTTGAAGTTGATGGTGCGGTTTGATGAGGGCATCTCATTTCTGGCGCCGTGCTTCTGCTATCGTTTTGCATTGTCTGCATGTTTCTTTCTTTAATTTAATTTGAATGAATTTGGTGTTAAAAACGAAACTATTGGCTGTGGAATTGGAATTTTGTAAGGATGTGTTTGGATTGTGTTTTAGCGTGCAACTCATATATAGGCAGAAAGAGAGGATTGTTCTTTACTGTGTATGTGGCTGCTTTTTGGAATAGTAGAGGTTGAATATTCAAATTAAACTTGGAATTGAAGAACCAAGACAACGAAACAGTCAAGAGTATTGATCGGTAGTTTTGCTATGAAATTAAAGCGCCTTTTTATTTGACCAGGCTTGTTTAATTAATAAGAGTAGTATATAATATTTGGAGTTGGTCTTAATTTACCTAGGTTACGGAGCACAGAACCTAGTAATGTCTTCATCACTAATTAATTTAAGAAAAAATATATCTAAACAATAAAAATATTATCATGAACAATAGATATATAAGATGTTTATTTTATTAGGTGTGTGGATGATTATTTTAATATTAAAATTTAGATAAATAATTTAGAGATATAATGTGTTTTTATTTTATTGATGATTAGCATAACCCTTAATTTAATTTTTTTTGGGGCAACATCAAACAGTAGTGAAGCAACGGCGGCTATACCTATGCGCTGCTCTGTTCTGTTATATTCTGATGTGCTTGACTATTTCAGTATTTCTTGTTGCTATTGCTATATGCCTGTCCGCTACCGCTAGTATGCATAGTGATTAAATTAGGCAAAGTTTTCTTTTATACATAATTTGTTGGGAGGTGATATAAAAAAAAATAATAATAAAATAGGGATTTTGGTGATTTCCAAAATACGAGAATAAATAGAATTCGTTCGGACAAATTTTTATTTTTTTAAAATTTTCAAATAGTAAAATTTCAATAGCAAATTATCTTTTTTTTCCCTAATTTTCAAAAAGCGAATTCGCAAAAGTTAATTTTTTTATTATTTTAATATTTTAGAAATATAATTTTGAACATCATATATCAATAAATAATGATATTACACCATTTTCTCAAAATTAATCAAAGAGACTTGCTACACATACAAGTTTTTTTAGCATACAAGTATATATAAATCAGTCCAAACTCAACAAAAACAAATCTCAATTTAAAGAGCGTGTAAACACGCCTTTTCTCAACTTTAAATAGCACGAAATGAGAAACGATTCTTCTTCAATATTTGTATTCCACGTTCTTCTTCCTACTCTTTCTGCCTCTTCTTTACATTCCTCCTCATTTTTCTTCGCATTTCTTTTTCTTCTTTTTTGTTTTTTCATCCTCATCGTAGTTCTTTTTATTGTTGTTATTGTTGCTGCATATTTTTTCTCCTCCTCTTTCTATAAATTTTGCAACATTATGTATTTTTTCTTCTTTGTTTGATTTTTTCTCCAAAGAAAAACTATCACTACAAGAAAAAACACTTTTAGTGGCCATTTATTTTACTTTTAGCGGCAATAAAAATAGCCGTTAATACATTTACCGGCAATTAGACATTAGCCGTCTTATGCTTTGTCGCTAAAAGGTTTTAGCGGTAATTATAACATTTGCCGATAAAGATTTTTTTAATGGCCGCAAAAAGTATATAACTTTTAGTGGCCATTTTCTTGGCAATTTATATGGCCACCAAAAGTAATTCTAAGATTGCAATGTTACTCACTTTTGGCTATTACTATTGCCGCCAAAATCTATTTTACCGGCAATTTATATGGCCACTAAAAATAATTCTAAAATTATAATGTTCACTTTTAGTTGCCATTACTATTACCGCTAAAACCTTAAGACTTTTTTAATTATACTCACTCTTTTAGTAACAACCTATTCTTTTTCTAAAATTTAAAATTATTTTTACTAATAATTATTATTATTGTACATAATATAAATATGTTAAAATTAATTACTATAAAATGAAATAAATTTAAAATATTTATACACAAATTTCTTTTGAAAAGTAACAAAATATAATATAAATTTAAACAACATAAATACTAAAAGTTTATATTATATCAATGATTAGTACATAGTTAATGATAAAAAATAAACGAATATTTTATATCATGATCATAAGTACTAAAAATACAGATCCCAGTGTCATTATAAACACCAACAACAACAATATTTTTCAATCTTCTTCTTCAAAGCTTCTCTCAGCAACTTTGACCCCAAAATTGCACAGATGCTGCATGGCTTCTTTGCAATTAACTCAGCAACCTTTTTCACAAGAAAATCCTCAAAGGGTAGCAGTGCCCAATAATAATAATAATAATAATAATAATAATAATAATAATAGTAACTACTCCAAAGAGAAAATTAGTGAAAAGGATGATTCAATTGTGTCATAAAAAAGAGAACACATGATGTGAAAAAGGTGAAACAAGATTCAGAGCCCGATTGAGTTGTCAAGAAAGTTAAGGGTATGGACCAAGATATTTAATTTAATAATCACTAATAATCAAGCTGTGTTATTTCTATTTATTTTATCTCGTATATTAAATTGATATATTTTTATCATTGAGTGATATATGAGATTTGTATAATGTAGTAAACGAGTCTTTAGAAAATTTGCTCTGCCCTATCTAGTAAATGAGTATTTTTATCCAATGCATGAAAGTAGTACATATTGAAGATAGAAACAAAAATACATTTTCTATGTAACACTTGATAACATCACAGTAACACAACCAAAACAAAATAACAAAAATTGTTAGTATGTTAGCATGTTACCCTGCATATGGTTTGAATTCTCGGAAGGATTTAAAAGTGACTTGACTTGAAAGAAGATGGCACCATTGACATCCACAGCAATCCTCCTAAGCCTTTCATGCAATATTTTCTTGCCATTGCCATCTTCAGCCTCTAATCAATGAATCTAACCTTCTGTTGAGTAAAAGAGAAAGCACTTCTTCTCAGCTTTAAAATTGATATCAATGAATCAAGTCCTATGGTCTTTCTTATTAGTACCTAAACTATACATAGTTGAAGTCAGTACTAGGATATGAGTTTAGAACTGAATAAACAGAACAGAGTCAACAAACCTGATTGGATCCAAATAATAATAATAATAATAATAATAATAATAATAATAATAATAATAATAATAATAAATCATATTGATTTGTAAACAAAACTAGCTCATCATAATTAGAAAATAAAATAAGTAAGCTCCCTGCAAGACTCATTTAACTAAACTCCTATTATCTATCCCAAAAGAAAAATATTTGTATGCACAAAGACTTGAGGAAATCTAAATTTGAAAGTTTCAAGTAGAGACCATAACCATGGGTTAGTATGCTTCATCATGAAGCACATAAAACAAATTTACTTAACTTTATGATAATATTAATATATCACCTGTACAACAACTCCACCATCTGAATTTTCTTCACCTCTTATGATACTCAAAATCTTCTCAAATACACCTTCAAATATGACAATCTTTTGAATGTCCTATAATCATTAAATAAATTTAAATAAGACAAACACTCTATCATCTAACATAATAAATATAAAAAATACTAGTAGAACAAAAATTTTACCCCAGCTTCACGCGTCAACTGAGTAAGAAGCAATAAGGCCTCGTTCCTTATTACCTGGAGGTAAACTTTGATTATTATATTTCAAGCTTTCTTTCAAAATGAGGATCAATAGGCAACCTATATTAGAATATTCCAATTTTCAAAGGTAAATACTTTTACAGAGTACCAGATTATCACCAACATAGTTATTAAAATTTTAACCAGCCAACATAAACATGAAGGGTTAAACAAGTATATATTGTGTAGCCATATGAGAAAATACAACAATTAAGTTTGAAAAAGTTATTGAGAAGACTGCGGAGCTTTCAAGTCTTGTACCCCGCGATCCATGAGCATATCCATTAGTCGTGTTATTCTACAAGGGATGTTCAATATAGCTTCCTACAACCTGAAGAGGAATCCAGCAAGTGTCTTTAATGAGAAAGATGATTTAACAATTTGAGGAACTAATGCAAATAGAATTTATGATACTAATACCTCTGTAGAGAATTAGTGAGAAGGGCAGTCAGTAGTTGCAAAGTATAGTACCGCACATAATTGAAATTGAAATTGAGCTGAAGTATTACCTTGTAACCAGATCTTAAATCTATCTTCATGGATCACAGAGTTCACCAGAAACTAATTCAATACACAATAATGATTGAGAATTTATCAGAACCTAAAAAGAATTCGATTTTGTTCATGCTCATGGAGCACACACACATTTATGCAAGCATCTCGAGTGCAAATGAAAAATTGGAGAGTAGAAGCTGAAGCTCACCATATCTGATAGTTTTTGGAGTTATTGGTTATTGGCAGCTATACGCTCAATGAATTCCAATTCGTCAGGCAATTCAACCTTCAGCGACTCCAGCAACAACAGCCAAAAATGCCACACCTGCAAAAATATGAACAAAAATTAAGTTACTTCATTCTGTAGAAATCAAAATTAGATAAAAGTGGCATCGAGACCAAATAATAGTCAATGCACACACATGGCACACAAAAGAAAGACAAAAAAATCACAAAGTATTAAAAAATCTCAGAATCAGAGAAATTGAAGATGAAAACCTAAATAAAAAACAATCAGAGAGGTTAAAGTGACATTGAGACCGAAATCATGATTTGAAGATTATATGAGCGCGCAAGACTGACAACAGTGCAAGCAGCAGAGGCGTGTCGGTTACAATCGACGGTGAAGAAGATCGAGTAAGAGTGGTGATTGAGATATTGCAATGTGTTTGAGAGATTGGATTGAGATTGAGATTTGAAGAGTGTAATGCGTGTGAGATTAGCGACAGTGCATGTGGCAGAAGTGAGAATCTGATAAAGAACCTCCCCAACCTCTGCGTTGGACCTCCTTGCGACCATTAACGATGGTTTTGAAGATGAAGGTGTTGTAGGTTCTGCCATATTTTGTTTCTTCCTCGGCAATAGGAATCAAACCTAGCAACAGAGATCTGAGACATGAACGAACAAGAATAGCGATGCAGATCTGAGGGGGGAAGATGAAAACACGAAGAATGATCAATTTGAATGAGTGTGAATGATTGAAGATTGATGGACGGTCATCGGTGATAGTAAGGCCTACGGCGGTGGTCAGCAACGGATGGAAGAGCTTTAGGAGTTTCTCTCTTTAGGTTACTTGGGGACTCTAAGAACCGCAACTAATCAATTGGTTAATTAAGTGATTAATTGTTCAAATTAGACCTCAAAAAGTTAGAGTGAAAATTTGAGAATTTAAAGGTGATTTTTGGACTCATTGGGTTTTTCTGAGTCATAAAATGTGCTCTCTGCGAAAAACCGCAAAAAATCACGAACCGACAGTTAAACCGGTTAAATCGGTTCAAGTCTGCCCGGTACCGCATGAGAAAAAGTGAAAACCAACAAAAACCTTAGAAAAATGTTAGAAATAAAAAATCGGGCGTTAATTTTAAAGGTTTGGCCCGAAGTTGGGCCAAACGGACTAAAATCGCTAACGGGTTGGACCGGACCCAAGTTGGGCCCAAGCCCAACATATAAGGGTTCATAAGTGAACCCACCAGCCACTAAACACAACAACACACAGCAGAAAATAGAAAGGGGAGAAGGGGAAGGAGAAGCACTATTCAGCATCTTCTTCCAAAGCTCATATCTTGAGCTAGAGAGCTCTGATCGCCGCACCGTTTGTGGCTACGCGTTCCTTGTGAAGAGCTCTAAAAAACCCATGTAAGAAATTGGTAAGGAAAGTTCGAAATCTTCTCAGTTCCTCTCTTGAAAATTTCGGGTACCTAGGGCTTGTGATTAAGTGAGTTTTTGTGATTCTTGGTGTTTAGGTTCACTCTAATCCTTGCTTAGCTTTGGGTTTTGACATCCAAATCTGTGGAGAAGGTAAGAGGCTTTGAACTCTTGTAAACTTTTGATTTACGTTGAGCCCTTGGTTGATTTTGTGGTGATTTATATGTATATAGCTTGATTATTGTGAGTTTGGGGCTTGTTGGTGCTTGTTGGAGCTACATTGGTGGTTGGATTTTTGGTTGAAAGCTCATTTGGTTCATATTGAGAATCGGCCAAGGTATGATTTCGGTTTTCTCTATGTAGTATATAATATTCATGGATACTTAGGCTAGTGACCCATAGGATAGGGTTGAATTTGTGTGATTCTTGATGATGGTTGGTTGATGTTGTATGTTGAATTAATATGGTTATGTTGAGAAATAATGATATGGAGATTATGATGTATGATAAATTGGGGTGAATGACTATTGTTGTTTATGGCTTAGAAGCATGAATGAGTTTGATGTCAGAAAATTGATGTTGATATAATGATGAATGGTGAGTGTGTTAGTGGAAAGCTATTGATAATTGTAATATGATGATATTGATGTTGAAAATGATGAGGTATGATGAGAGATTGGTAAAAATTCTGGTTTGTGACCCAAGAGGGTGGTTTTTGGTGAAAAATGAATCTTGGAGTGACTTTTTAAGTGGTTTGGTATGATTTGGAATGTGTATGGTAAGAAATTGTGTAAATGGTGAAGTTTGGTAAAATTGAGTTTTTGGTAAACTTTGTTGGTTTATAAGTTTTGCCTCGGTTTTTGAAACTGATTGAAATTTGTTTAGACTTAAATATTTTTGAAAACCCTTTAAATCGATATAAATTTTGTGAAAATTGGAATTTTCTAGAGGGAGTTATGATAAATCAAAGTTGGTGTTAAAAGTCTGAAATTCTGCAAAGTTGCAAAATTTCATGATTGCTGATATGTACGGGTGCAAACCCTTTTGCGGACGCATACCCTGCAAATATTTTGACCTGTGCGGACGCACACACCTGTGCGCACGCACAAGCAGGGAATTGCATTCTGTTTGTAGCGCTAGCACAGCTTGTGCGCACGCATATCTAAGGAAAAACTTCAACCTGTGCGGACGCACAGGTCTGTGCGGACGCACACGTTGGGAAGGCCAGTCTGTTGGGGGCGCTGGCACAGGTTGTGCGAGTGAACATATTCTGAAAGTTTTGCCACCTGTGCGTACGCACACCCCTCTGCATATGCACACATTTTAAAATTTCCTGGGCGTGCGCACGCACACACCCCTGTTCGGCTGCACGCGTCCTGTTTCTCAAATTTTGCTTATCTTTTAACTATTCTACCTTCCCAATAAGGTTGTAAGCTTCTAAAATACCATTTTAAGACTTTTGGGCCTAGTTTTGAGTATTAGAACATGGGATGTAACTTAAGAGTTCTAGTACATGATTTCTTGATAAATTAGAAAACAGAGGCCTAGGTTTCTGGCGTGCTGAGAATGGTTTGACGTTGGGTGAAGGGTGATTGATATATGAGATGAGGAATGGTGAACTTTTGATATATGGAAAGTGACTTATGAGTGGACAGTGGTTGAGATGAGTCGAGGACTCTGATTGAGATGATGGATCTCTGTATAGTGAAAATGTTTTTTTTTAAAACCACTAAAATAATGTTTTTACTGAGATTATGAGACGCTATGCGCCCGGCAGGGACGGTGGTTAATCTCGCCTGTCAAGGTAGCGGCGGCGGCGTAAGGACGGTGGTTAATCCTGCTTACGTTGAGATGTAGGTCTGAGGCAAGAGTATCCCGCTCGCATCCCTTCGGATCTATAGGCGTGCAGGCGCCGGTACCTGGACAGTGATCCGGGCACTATATCTCGGGGGTTCCCATATGAGAAATTTGAAGGCCGACGTCTCCATGGAGATGTGTCGGGTTGGAAATTGAAGGGCATAATTGATCTCAATCCACAAGTCCTAATCAATTCACTAATTAACTTAGTGAAAAACTAGTGTTAGTGGAAACCAAACCAACTAAAAATCCTAATCACAATATCGAACGGACATCTATGACTCAAGTTCACCTAATTACCCAATTCCTAACCAAGAGTGTGAAAAACTATACGAAATCTAAAAGAGACATTTTATCAAACACCTAACATTCATAAAAGGAGAAAGCATATTAAATTGCAATAATAATAAAATCTATAACTACCAATTGCAATAAAATGATATTAACAACTCAAATAAGCATTAAAGAGGGACAAAATATCAAAATTGCATTAAATGAAATTAAAAGTGACAAGTGTTCATAAACTAAAAGTAGCATGAAAGTAAAATTAACAAAGGAAACTAAGAGATTAAAGGCAACAAAACATGAAAATATAAATGAAACTACAATAAAACAAGAATTAAAGAGAGAAATTAAAGAGAGAATAAAGTTAAAAACCCTAATTCTTGAGAGAAGATGGAGCTTTCTCTCTCTAGAAAACTAACAAAAACATGTAAAAACCTAAACCTAAGTGCTCCCCCATTCATCCCACTTCAATTTGGTTTGAAATAGCTTCAGAAATGAGTTTGATTGGGTTTTGGAGGCCCAAAAATTGCCCCCAGCGGTTTGCAATTAATGATCTCACGTGCCAGGACCTGTGCGGACGCACGGGTGTGTGCGTCCGCACACTTGCTATTTTCTGACTTGTGCATACGCACAAGTTGTGTGTGTACCCACATTTAGACTTATGTCCATTATAGCAAATTATATATCATTGTGTAGCCCCAGACATTAGCTTTCCAATGCCGCTAGAACCGCCTCATTTGGACCTCTGTAGCTCAAGTTATGATCACTTTAGTACTGGGAGGTCAGGATTGGCAGCTTTACAAATCCTTCATTTCTTGAATTCTCCTATTTTGCATGCTTTCCTTCCACTTCTTCAATCCATACTTGCCTTGTAAGTCTGAAATTCCCCAACAAACACATCAAGACACCAAATAGAATTAAAGTGAATAAAATCTAGCAATTATAAAGCTTAGAAAGCATGTTTTCACTTTCAAGCATAATTTAAGGAAAAATTATGAAACTGCTATTTCAATGGATAAATGCAAGGAAAGTTGATAAAATCCACCCACATAGAGCAAATATACACCATAAAATGTGGATTCATCATGTCCCCACACTTAAGCAATAGCATGTCCTCATGATATACCAAAGGAAGAGAAGAAGGGGAATCAACAATTGTTCAATGTAACTAACTATATGCAATCTATCTATATGTATGTAACTCTACTATCTAACTATATATATGTATTTAATTAGTCCAAGTAAATCAATATCCAAGAAAGCATCTATATACAACCAAGGGCTAAAGCAATTATAACCAAATCCTTTTCACAATTGAATTGAGTCATATAAAAGAATTTAACCAAACTTGCAAGATAAGCAATGATCATAGGTGGAAATATGGAATTGAGTGATTGAACCCTTATCGGATATGTGTATGCACTTTAGTCACTCAAGTGTTTAGGGTCAATCCACTCAATTTTCTTCTAATCATGATTTCTAAAGTTTGTTCTTCTTCTAACCAATCAACAAAAATTTAATGTACATATGCAAAAATCATGAGGTCTTTTCAAGGTTGTAATGGGGCTAAGAGCAAAGGTAAGGATGTATATATGGCTAGGTATACTTGCATTTGAATATTTGATTAGCCTAAATTATCACCCAACACACACAAAACCTATACAATTTTAATACCAAGCTTAGCTACCTATAATCTCACTTTTACATATACACACACTCATGCATCAAATGCAATACATCACACATGCATCGATTCTTATTGAATTTCTCATTGGGGGTAACTTTGTCCCTTTTTCATTATTTCTTTTCTTTTCTTTTCTTTTCCTTTTTTTTAAAAACATAATATTTATACCAACTCATCAATGCATATGTTTCTATAATATTTACATGAGTATGAACCCCAAATTTCCAAAATTTTTCAACAAGAATAAAACACATATTCATCTACCAATGTTCCCACATTTTTCCCATACTTAAACATCATACACTCTCACTAACTTAAGCTACTCAAAGATTCAAATAAAGGACATTTCATTATTTTTCACTTAAGGTTAATGATGTGGCAAAATAAAGAACACAAATGAGGTATTCATAGGCTCAAAGTGGCAAACAAAGGTGAATGAAATGGTATGCTATTTGGGTAAAGTGAGCTATAAAAAAATGATGGCTTCAATCACATAAATGCATAAAAATACATTAAACAATGGATATATAGAATTAAATAAACTAAAGATTGCTCTCATAGAGAAGATCACACACAAGAATAAAATAAGTAGTCAAATGGTGTAACCACACAATAAGGATCAAAATCTCACAAGTTATGTCTCAAAAACCATATTCCTAAATGTATAAATCATGCAAGTTTCAAAGAATTTCAACTCAATTCAATTTGAATTTCAATTCCCTATATAAAAATTAAGCTTCTTAGAAGTATCATTAAATTGATTAACATTTATTCTATATATGTATATAGTGTGATTGGATGGAAAAAGTCAAAAATCCTAAGTTCATTTCCTAATTTCAATCAAACCAAAATAGCAAGTATATAGGAAATCAAACTTAGATGCAATCATCACATCATCCAAATCACAATCAAGACTAAAAACTAAAAAGAACATATGTATAAGCCAAAATTAAGAGTAAAATGTCAAAATATGCATAACTACTATATAATAAGCAAAATTAAAAAGTACAATAAACTAAGAAAGTGCAATAACTAAGTAAAAAAGTTTTCAAAAGATAAAATATATACAAAACAATTAAAAAGCATACAAAGAAACTAAACTAAAAGTGTTCGGAAATGAAGCTTGTCACGCAAAATGCACTGTTGAAGTTGGACAACCGCATTTCTAACTAAATTAAGCTAAACAAAATTAACTAGCAGTAAACTAATGACTGAAACAGAACTCAATATACCATGTTTGAAAAGAAAATACATGAGTGAAGTGAGATAGAAAATAGAAAAAAATGAAAGTGGGTAGAAAGGTTGCATTATCATGTGTACATAGGTGATATAGGATTAAGTGGACACTCAAGCTAATCAAAGAACTAATTCTTTAACTCCACTTAACCATATTTCATCCTACCTAACCCTAGCCCCATTACATCCCTCTAAAAGACCTCATGATACTTGTTATTCATGCATTAAATGCTAGTTGATTGTTAGATGACTTGCAATTCTTTGAAAAGCATGATAAAAGGAGAATTGAAGGTTAAACCCTAAACACTGAGGGAATTGAGTGGATACACATCCGGTGAAGGGTTCGATCGCTCAATTCTATGTTCTTATGCCTCATATTGTATCTTCTTGCAAGTCGTTTAATTGGATAATTTTGATAAACTCAATTCAACTCTTTGGACATTGATCTTAGTGTATGAACTCTTTGCGTTGGCCCTATAGTTTTTTTGTGATGAATTGAAATTTCATGGTTTGTTTCTACCAACTCTCATCATAGTACATTTTGGTAATTAGTCTTAGGATAGTTGCATGCATTTAAGTAGTATATAGCATAAGTCATTTTTCCTTTTATATATCTCCTTTGCGTGTGTTTAGCATGAGGACATGCTAGTGTTTAAGTGTGGGGAAATTGATGAATCCAAATTTGATGATGATTTTTGGTTAGAATTGAATGGATTTTCATCATATAAACTTGCACTTATTCCCTTGAATAGCATGCTTTTGAACTTTCCTCCCAAATTGTGCTTGATTATGAAAATATGCTCTTTTGTGCTTAATTTAATCTATTTTATTCCAATTGCCTTCCACTCGATGCCTTGATGTTTTTTGTGAGTGATTCCAGGTGTACAAGGTAGGAATGGGTTGGAGAAAATGGAAAAAGAGCATGCAAAGTGGAGGAAACAAGAGGAATCAAAGGAGATGAGTTCAGAGACCCATGCATGTGCACAGCTACTTGTGCGTACGCACAGCCGCCCAATTAGAGCACATGGATTGCATCGAGCGCGTCGTGCATCCATTCTAGCATCGCCTAGTGTGCGTGCGCACGGCTACGTGTGCGTACGCACAGGACAGGATTTTTTGCAAGGTGTGCGGACGCACGCATCTGTGCGTCCGCACAGGTGTCCGCACATGACTTCATTAAAATGGCACGTGACTTACGATTTAGGGGCTTTGGAGGCCCATTTCTGAAGTCTTCTAGCTCATATTGGAGGGGAAATGAGGGATGTGACAACCCCGATTTTCGAGTACGCGAGATCTTTTCTGAAAGTACGGAGAACTCCGGAAGATCAGTAAGGGGAAAACCTTTGATATATCATCAAGTATCTCAATCCTTATTGTCATTATATTATCTTTAAGCTAGAACCTTTTCCGAGGCAAGCTCGATAACGCGGTCACGAACAACCTAGTTTCTGAACCGTATCGGTTAGGAGTTTTGATTCGGTTTTTCGTAAATAGTCTCAGTTTGACAAACCGGACTTGATTTATGAGAGAAAAGAGATAATAGGATGATATTATCATTATATTAGTATTAGAAGCTTCTTGAATAATATTATAAGGTTACTTGGTCAGTTTTAGTTAAAAACAGAAAATCGGTTTAACCGGGTTCACAGTTTACTAGTGCAGCTTAGCACCAGCACTCTCTGATGACTTTAGCAATGCTAAGGCCTCATTATACATGTTTTACTCTCATAATAAATATGTTACTAGTGTCATTTATGCTAGTAGCTCAGAAAATAATTTTTAGAGATGTTTTCACAAGTGTTCCGATACATCTAGTTTTAGTAGTTATACACCTGAGATATTTTAATATTATTTTAACCCACCTCCAAGCCAACCAATCACAACTCACGCTACACCCCCAAAACCCCCAAGGCTGGTTCATTTTCACTTTGTGGCCAAAATTTTCAAGAGAGAAAAAGAGAGAAAAGTTCTTAGTTCCAAATCTTCAAAGCTTGATTTCTGCTGAACTAAAACTCAAATCATAATTCCAATCAAACCAAAATGATCCTCTCTTATTTCTCTACATGATCATATGACTTATCAAGGCTGGAATCAAGGTGAGTTGGTTGCACCATCTCCCTTTTGATTCGGTTTCAAGGAAACATGCTTAAATATGTGTTTTCTTGATGTTCTTCCTTAGGAATCATGCTTAACTTGACTTGAGAGCCAAGAAATGTGACTTTCCAGCAAGTCTAAGGTTAGAAATCACCTCCTAATGTGCTGAGGGAGATTTGGTTAGTTGAGGGTTTTTGGATTTAAAGTTGTTCTTGATGTGATTTAGGAAGAAAAAGTGCTAAAGGACCACCTGAAAGTCTAACTGAATTAGGAGTAGCAAAACCAGGTAGGGTGTAACGAAATTAATCTTGATTATTTGTGTTTGAGTTGTGTGAATGTTGTATGACTTGGCTGTGCTAAAAATTGGTTGCATATATGATTGATTCTTGGTGAAAATTTGGTGAAATTTTGATGAAATTTAATGAAATTTAAGCTTTGAGTTCCTGTTCTTGGAGCAGCTGGAAAAATGAAATCCTAGGCCAAAATTGAGGTTCAATTAATGTTAAAATCATGTGGAAAAGATGGGGTTTTAGTGGCTGCTAATTTATTATGAATTATGGTAAAAATCGGTTGCTGAAAAGACTGAAAAATGGGTAAAAACAGAGAAAGAATCTAAAGAATTTATGAAGAACAGGCTTTAGATCCTTAAAAGGGCAAGGAATTAAAATTTTTGGTGTTTGGAGATTATTTGGTAATTTCTGAAAGTTAGGGTGGTTAAAGTAGAAATATTAAAAGTTACAGGTGGTAAAAAATAAATTTTAAAGGTTAAAAGTAAAAGGTAAGGTAATTTTTGAAAAATTAATAATAAAATAATAAATAATAATAAAATTTTAAATAATAATATTTATTAAAAAATAATATTTTAATAAAAATAATAAAATATTGCGAAAAAGGCAGTTTTCTGTAAAAGCTTTAGAAAGACAATTTTAAGCGCAGAATCTCATAATTACCTTCATAAAATACTTAGGGAGTGGTAAGAATATGTTAGTGAGGCAAAGATAAAAGAAAGATAAGAAGTTGAAGAAAAGATAAAAATCGAAGTAAGAGTCTGTAAAGTATTAATGACAGAAAAATAGACAGAGACTAGCGAACGAACTAGGGCAACATAGTTAGTCCTTGAATTGCGAATAGGGTTAGGTATTAAATGAAATGTTAAACGGTTTCAGTATAGACTTAATGAACCTATACTTGGGGCAGGCTAACTAATCATACGAAAATTTACATAAGTTTTAAATACATACGTTATACAGAGAAAGCAGAATAAAGTAAAGAAGCACAGAGAAAAGAATAAACAGAGCAGCATAAAGAGACAAAGAGAAAAGAGTAAAATGATAAAGAGCAGAGGACCTATTGAGAGGTCATTTGTTGCATTAAGGCAACCCCAGAGATATCTATATGTTCATCTGCTGCATTGTGGCAGTCAGATAGATGATGGTTAGGCCACTGAGAAACGCTTTCCTACGGTACAGATCCATATTTTATTTCTGTAAGGCAGAGGGGTTATTTCCTGCTACAGAGTACCGTGACCACCTGTTCCATTTCTGTAGTGGCAGAGGGGTTATTTCCTGTATACAGAAGGTGTGTCGGCATACATCCCTGCAGTGGCAGATGTGTTATTTCTTGTGTGCAGTGGACCCTGTGGTGGCAGAGGGGTTATTTCCTGTACACAGGGGTATAACCAACAGGAAAGCCATATCTGGATGGTAATGCTGGGTTACGTCGAGAGCAGGTAGAAACAGACAAATGAGCTCATTACCTGCACTAGGACTAGACATGCATCATTCTTGTCTGCACATTATTCTCTGTTGCTTTTCTTCTTGTGTATATGATCTATTGCTCTATGTTTGTCTGTGTGTATGCTATATCTGTGTTTTATTTTCTTGTATTCTTTTATTTGTGTTATGCTTTCTATTTTCTCTACTTTCTCTATCTATCTTTATCTTCTATTTACTGCTTTGCTATATCTTATTATTCGCCTGCTAATCGATGCCGAATAAATGAATGTAACTAATAATCCCGATCCTACTAAGAACTCCCTAGTTCTTACCCTTTCTCTCCCTTCCTCCCCCTCAGATGGAGACGGGCGTGATCTTCTATGAGTTCGAGGACCCTTACGTCTACGAGGATCCGGTACATCACAGTTACTTCATTATGGGTTTGGAGCCTCGTATTAGACGATATGCGTTACCTAATCGAGCTTTTTAACATCCTCTGTCTAGCCCGCATTTTGACCCCGATGCTCCTTACGACTTTCCCTTATCCTGGTTACATCCTGACGCACCTGGATATCCTTTTCCTGATGGTACCGAACCCCCTATACCAGCTCAACCTTTGAATGAGGCGGTACCTGAGCCTATCATTCTTGATGAGCCTGAGTTAGCTGGTGACTACATACATGTGATTCCACCAGAGTGGGACTTTCCCCCCTGAGCCGATCCCTGACTTTCCATAGCCTGATGAGCCGACACTACCGGATGATGGGGTAACTCCTATTTACGCGAACGGACTTGTGCTCGCCAATGGTTTTGTACATAGTGACAACAGTGTTTCTGGTAGATCTGAGGGTATAGCTGTAGCTGCAGACGATGAGGAGGAGGAGGATCCTGAGATAGAGATAGAGCAGGATGAGGAGATGGACGAGCCTCACGATAATTCTCCAAACGGCCACGTGTAGATATAGCTTGACAGCCGTAGGGGACATTCTTTTGATGACACTCTACTCTGACATTATCTATTAGTTAGTCTATCACTTGTGTTAGTACACCCGAGAGCTAGGAGCTATATAGTGGTTAGGCTAGCCTGGGCACCAGCTTAGCGGCTTTTTGTATGGGTCAGGCCTTGGGAGTGTCGTGTGAATATTAGCTACATAGGATAACAAGGATGTAAACTGACTTGATCTTGTGTAAACGTTACATGTTTTGTTATAGTGTACATGATGTATATTATCAGCTGTGTTTCTATGTTTCTTTATGCTTCCCTTCTATTTCTCTCAATGTATGCCTATTTATTTTACCTTGTTATCCGCAACGATATAATAAAAAAAAGGTTACTCGTAAAATTGACATCGCTCTAACAAGGAACAGGCTCATATATTAAATAATAGTTAATAATTAGGAAGGATAAGTTCGTAGCACTTAGCTTCTTGTATGACCATGGCATACTGGGAGTTGGGTCGTTGCAAGGGACATAACATAGCATATCATTAGTATAGTTTTATGGGTAGTAGTAGGAAGCTTTTATTTAGTTTTTCTCTAAGTTTTTCATCTTCTCTATTAGGGTTTATATCAGGGTTTTATATTCAAGTACCATTTCCATTTTTGATCTTGGATTTTGCTAGCTTTCATTGTAAGTATTCTCTTGTTATTACTTTTTATAGTTACATTGTCATTACTCTTTCTTCTAATTCAAGTTATAGTTCAATTTTGCTTCTCTCTTGCAATTTTAATTTCTTGTTGATGAATTTGATGTTTAATATTTGTTTCATGCTTTCTTGTGTTATTCTTATTGATTGAGATCAATTGTTGCTTTTAGTTTCAAGCCCTTTTCTCATTTTCTCTATGTTTAAGGGTTTTTCCCACCACGTATTTGACAAAATGTCAAACATGGTTTTAGGCTAAATTTTTTCTTCTTGGCTTGGATAAGTGAGCAATTGGGTTTCTGGAGTTAGAATGTCCAACATTTAGTTTCAATTATTGGATTGTTAATTGTTCTTGTTCCCACTAACGCTAATTTTGTTGCTAAAATAATTAGCAAGCAATTTAGAATTTGGGTGTTGAAAACACTTATGCTCATTTAACTTTTCAATGTGAGAGTTGATCAGGTGAGATTAATCCATCATAATTGTCATAGTTGTGGTTCCAACAAGGAAAGGACCCTTAGCTCACTCCAAGCCAAGACTCTTTTTGATGCTTTTAATCTTTCATATACTTCTATCTTGATCTCTTTTATACTTTACTTGTTTATATTACATAGTCGGTTCTTTAATTTCTTCATTAGTTCAATCATTATAATTTTGCATGTTCTTTTATTGCTTTATATGTTCATTTCTTCATTGACAACCCCTTGATCACTACAACCAGATTTGCACACTCATTATTCTAAAGTACTGCTTGGGAGACGACTCGGGAGTCAAATACTCTCGGTTTTGAATTAGTTTTGAATTGTGACACATCTTGTGAGTTTCCAATTTTGATCGATGGCCAACTCGTTGGGTTAGGACTATACTTACAACGCTAATTCCGTTTTAGATAATCGAGTTCCTAACCTATATGCTAATCGGCCGTTGATAAACCACTATTTTATGATTTATCTTGTGTTCAATTGAGTGGTTTTTATCAAGTCCTTACCCACTTATTCATATGATTTGCATGATTTTACAATTCCTTCCTAGTTTTGTTCTATGATTGAAAACTTGCTTCCTAAGCCTTTAATTTGTGTATTTTAATTGCCCTTTTATTACCATTCGATGTCTTGATATGCGTGTTAAGTGATTTCAGGGTTTATAGGGTAGGAATGGCTTAGAGGATGGAAAGAAAGCATGCAAAAGTGGAAGGGATACAAGAAACTGAAGGAACTGCTAAAGCTGTCCAGCCTGACCTCTTGGTACTAAATCGATCATAACTTGAGCTACAAAGGTCCAAATGAGGCGGTTCTAGTTGCGTTGGAAAGCTAACATCCGGGGGCTTTGCAATAATATATAATTTGCCATAGTTTCCATGCTGTTAGGTGATGCACACACGTGGATCATGCATACGCGTGACCTGGAGAAAATTCAATCCACGCGTACGCGTGGACGACGCGTACGCGTGACTTTGCCGCGTGCTGGACGTATCAAAAATTGCTAGGGGCAATTTCTGGGCTGTTTCTGACCCAGTTTTCGGCCCAGAAAACACAGATTAGAGGCTATAAAGTGGGAGAATCCATTCATTCATAGGGAGAATATTCATAATTCACAATTTTAGGTTTTAGATGTAGTTTTCTAGAGAGAGAGAGGTTTTAGGATTTAGGATTTCTCTTAGTTTTGGGTTATTTGTTCTCAATTCTAGGTTCAATGTTCCTTTAATTTAATTTTTTTTCTACTTTTATTTATTCCATTCCTTTAATTTTTCTATTCCTCTTGTGGATTCTCTTCTTATTCATTTTGGCTATGAATTCTCCAAGTTATATTTGAATTTCTATTTAATTCAAATTGAGGTATTTCAAATTTATGGTTTTAATCTAGCTTTTTACATTCTTAGCTTTGGTTGAGTAATTGGTGACACTTGAGTTATCAAACTCTTTTGATGATTGAAAATTGGAATTTGCTGGTTGGTTTGGATCCCTCTAAAGCTAGTCTTTCCTTAGGAGTTGACTAGGACTTGAGGAATCCCATTGACTAGTCCACTTGACTTTCCTTTATTTAGTAAGGGTTAACTAAGTGGGAACAATAAACAATTCTCATCACAATTGATAAGGATAACTAGGATAGAATTTCCAGTTTTCATACCTTGCTAAGAGCTTTATTAGTTATTACTTTAATTCTTGCAATTTACTTTTCCTGTTCATTATTCAAAAACCCCAAAAAAATAATCTTCCATAACCAATATTAAATCATACTTCCCTGCAATTCCTTGAGAGATGACTCGAGGTTTAAATACTTCGGTTATAAATTTTATTGGGTTGCTTTAGTGATAACCAAAACTTTTGTACGAAAGGATTCTTTGTTCGTTTAGAAACTATACTTGCAACGAGAATTTAATTGTGAATTTCTTTACTAGCAGAAATCCGTTCGTCAAAATGGTTCCGTTGCCGGGGAATTACAAACGTGTGCCTTGTTATTGGTTATTGTAAATATTTGCTTTTGCTTATTTATATGTTTTTGTTTTTTTGCTTTTTAATTTTTATTAGCTACTATGAATTCTCACCCTTCTGGCTTTAAGTTTGGTTCTAATGTTGTTGTAAGGAATGGAAGCTATAATGAGAATATGCATCAAGGTTGGAAGAATCAAAGATGGGAGGATCCTTCGGCCGTCGTCAAGATTTATGTTGATGAGAGAAATTTATGTTGATCTAGAATTTCACAAAAATAGAGAATCTCGTTGCAAGCATAGTCTAGACCAACAATTAACTCTCAATCAAAGTTTAAATCAAAGAATTATCATAATTCAAATCAAATAACCAATAGTATTTAAACTCCCGAGTCGTTCTCCCTAGGAATTACAGTGAAATGTTCAATTGTTGGCTATGAGGGATTGGGGTTTGTGATTGCAAGGTGCAAGAATTTAAAAGGCAAGGAAGTAAATAGACATGCAAGAGATTAAATCTCAAAGCAAGTAAATCAAAAATTTAATTCAAGTGGAAAAAAGAAGAAACTCTTAGCAAGGATTGGGAGTTAAGGATTCCTATCTTAATCATAGACCACAAACATGATAATTGCTAAGAATTAATCCCAGTTAGTCTATCCTAACATCGAGAATAAGTCAAAAGGGCATAATTGATCTCAATCCACAAGTCCTAATCAATTCACTAATAAACTTAGTGAAAGACTAGCGTTAGTAGAAACCAAACCAACTAACAATCCTAATCACAATATCGAATGGATATCTATGACTCAAGTTCACTTAATTTCCCAATTCCTAACCAAGAGTGTGAAAAACTATACAGAATCTAAAAGAGACATTTTATCAAATACCTAACATACATAAAAGGAGAAAGCATATTAAATTGCAATAATAATAAAATATATAACTACCAATTGCAATAAAATGATAATAACAACTCAAATAAGCATTAAAGAGGGACAAAATATCAAAATTGCATTAAATGAAATTAAAAGTGACAAGTGTTCATAAACTAAAAGTAGCATGAAAGTAAAATTAACAAAGGAAACTAAGAGATTAAAGGCAATAAAACATACTTGCCTTGTAAGCCTGAAATTACTTCATTTCTTGAATTCTCCCATTTTGCATGCTTTCCTTCCACTTCTTCAATCCATACTTGCCTTGTAAGCCTGAAATTACTCAACAAACACATCAAGGCATCAAATGGAATTAAAGTGAATAAAATTTAGCAATTATAAAGCTTAAAAAGTATGTTTCCACTTTCAAGCACAATTTAGGGAGAAATTATAAAACTATGCTATTTCAATGGATAAATACAAGAAAAGTTGATGAAATCCACCCACATAGAGCAAATAAACACCATAAAATGTGGATTCATCACATCTCCACACTTAAACAATAGCATGTCCTCATGCTATACCAAAGGAAGAGAAGAAGGGGAATCAACAATTATTCAATGTAACTAACTATATGCAATCTACCTATATGTATGTAACTCTACTATCTAACTCTATATATGTATTTAATTAGTCCAAGTAAATCAATATCCAAGAAAGCATCTATATACAACCAAGGGCTCAAGCAATTATAACCAAATCCTATTTACAATTGAATTGAGTCATATAAAAGAATTTAACCAAACTTGCAAGATAAGCAATGATCATAGGTGAAAATATGGAATTGAGTGATTGAACCCCCACTGGATATGTGTATGCACTCTAGTCACTCAAGTGTTTAGGGTCAATCCACTCAATTCTCCTCTAATCATGCTTTCTAGAGTTTGTTCTTCATCTAACCAATCAACAAAAATTTAATGTACATATGCAAAAATTATGTGGTCTTTTCAAGGTTGTAATGGGGCTAAGGGCAAAGGTAAGGATGTATATATAGCTAGGTATGCTTGCATTTGAATCTTTGATGAGCCTAAATTATCACCCAACACACACACAACCTATACAATTTTAATACCAAGCTTAGCTACCCATAATCTCACTTTTACATATACACACACTCATGCATCAAATGCAATTCATCACATATTCATCGATTCTTATTGAATTTCTCATTGGGGTAATTTTGTCCCCTTTTCATTATTTCTTTTCTTTTCTTTATCTTTTCCCCTTTTTTTTAAGAACATAATATTTATACCAACTCATCATTGCATATGTTTCTATAATATTTACATGAGTATGCACCCCAAATTTCAAAGATTTTTCAACAAGAATAAAATACATATTCATCTAACAATGTTTCCACATTTTCCCCACACTTAAACATCACACACTCTCACTAACTTAAGCTACTCAAAGATTCAAATAAAGGACATTTTATTGTTTTTCACTTAAGGTTAATGATGTGGCAAAATAAAGAACAAAAAGGAGGTATTCATAGGCTCAAAGTGCAAAACAAAGGTGAATGAAATGGTAGGCTATTTGGGTAAAGTGAGCTATAAAGAAATGATGGCCTCAATCACATAAATGCATAAAAATACATTAAACAATGGATATATAGAATTAAACAAACTAAAGATTGCACTCATAGAGAAGAGCACACACAAGAACAAAATAAGTGGTCAAATGGTGTAACCACACAATAAGGCTCAAAATCTCACAAGTTATGTGTTCTTTAACTCAAAAATCATATTCCTAAATGTATAAATCATGCAAGTTTCAAAGAATTTCAACTCAATTCAATTTGAATTTCAATGCCCTATATAAAAAGTAAGCTTCTTGGAAGTTTCATTAAATTGACTAACATTTATTCTATATATGTATATAGTGTGATTGGATGGAAAAAGTCAAAAATACTAAGTTCATTTCCTAATTTCAATCAAACCAAAATAGCAAGTATATAGAAAATCAAACTTAGATGCAATCATCACATCATCCAAATCACAATCAAGATTAAAAACCAAAAAGAACATATGTACAAGCCAAAATTAAGAGCAAAATGTCAAAATATGCATAACTACTATATAATACTAAGTTATGTACAAGAAAAATTAAAAAGTGCAATAAACTAAGAAAGTGCAATAACTAAGTAAAAAGGTTTTCAAAAGATAAAATATATACAAAACAACTAAAAAGCATACAAAAAAAATAAACTAAAAGTGTTCGAAAATGAAGCTTGTCACCCAAAATGTGCTGCTGATATTGAACCACCTCCCCACACTTAAAATGCAGCACCGTCCTCGGTGCTCACGATCATGCGGAGTGGAAGGAGTTGTCACTGCCGTCGCCTCCACCTTCAGCTGGTGGGTTAGGCGATAGAGTGGCTACAAGAGTGATGGTGGTGCTGAAAAGGAAAGAGCTAAGTCACAAAACAGCATATGAAGTGAACAGATAATAAAAATTTGAATGGAAGCATACATGAGAATCAAATTAAATCAAACGCAAACAACTTCCAATCAAATTCAGGAAATGAGGAAAGCTAACTTGCTTATTTATCAAAGAATAAAAGAAGGAAGGAGCATTGATACTATGCACAAGGAGAAGGAAAACAGTTAGAGGTTATTATTAGTTCAAAGATAAAAAGAAAGTTAAAAGTTAAAAGTTATGTTAGTAAAAAGGAAAATGCTTAATTGAAAGAGAAAGGAAAAGTTAGAAATTAATGTTAGTTGAAAAGGAAAAGAAAAGTCAAAGTTATATGAAGAAAAAGAAAAAAAAATTAGTTGGAAAAAGAAAAGAAAGAAAAGATAGTCAAAAGTTATGTTAAGAAAAAGAAAAATTTAGTTGAAAAAGAAAACAAACGTTAAAAGTTATGCAAAAAGAAGGGAAAGGTTAGTAAAAGAAATAGAATAAAAATCAAAAGTTAGCTGCCTAGTGATGAGCGGATAATTTATACCCTTTTTGGCATTGTTTTTACATAATTTTTAGTATGTTTTAATTACTTTTTATTATATTTTTATCAGTTTTTATTCAAAAATCACATTTCTGGACTTTACTATGAGTTTGTGTGTTTTTCTGTGATTTCAGGTATTTTCTGGCTGAAATTGAGGGACCTAAGCAAAAATCTGATTCAAAGGCTGAAAAAGGACTGCAAATGCTGTTGGATTCTGACCTCCCTGCACTCGAAATAGATTTTCTAGAGCTAAAGAAGTCCAATTGGTGCGCTCTCAATTTCGTTGGAAAGTAGACATTCTGGGCTTTCCAGCAATATATAATAATCTATACTTTGCCCGAGATTTGATGGCCCAAACTGGCGTTCAAAGTCAGCCTAAAACATCTTGGCGTAAAACGCCCAAACTGGCACCAGAATTGGAGTTAAACGCCCAAACTGGTACCAAAGCTGGCGTTTAACACTAGGAAAAGCCTAAGCATGAAAAAGCTTCAATGCTCAGCCCAAGCACACACCAAGTGGGCCCCGAAAGTGGATTTCTGCACTATCTGTACTTAGTTACTCATTTTCTGTAAACCTAGATTACTAGTTTAGTATAAACACTACTTTTAGTGATTTGTTTAAGAGTCTTTTTTTGACCATCTAGCTTATTATCTTTTGATTATTGTTCACATTTGGAGGCTGGCCTCATGGCCATGCCTAGACCTTTTTCACTTATGTATTTTCTACGGTGGAGTTTCTACACCCCAAAGATTAAGGTGTGGAGCTCTGCTGTTCTTCATGAATTAATACAAGTATTATTGTTTTTCTATTCAACTTACGCCTACTTCTTCTCCAAGATATACTCTCGTACTTAATTCAGTTAAGTCAGAATGAAGGGGTGACCCGTGACAATCAGCCAATCTTCGTTACTCGCTTAGCCAAGATCGCGTGCCTGACAACCACAAAGCGATCTACATGATGTTCAACGTAGTCATTGGACGACAGCCGGAGTATATTCTCTTGGGTTTACAATCAATGATTCACATTGTCTCTCCTGACAATAGAGCATCTAAATTTGAGATTAGAACCTTCGTGGTATGGGCTAGAACCATTGGCAGCATTCTTGAGATCCGGAAACTCTAAACCTTGTCTGTGGCATTCCGAGTAGGATCTGGGAAGGGATGACTATGACGAGTTTTAAACTTGCGAATGTTGGGCGCAGTGACAGTGTGCAAAAGGACAATGGTCCTATTCCGACGCTAGCGGGAACCGACAAATGATTAGCCATGCGGTGACAACGCATATGGATTTGTTTTCATCCGAGAGGATCATACAGCTTACCATGGAAGGAGGTAACGCATGGTTGGAAGAAGGCAGTAGGAAAGTAGAAGTTCAGAAGCAACAAAGCATCTCCAGACGCTTATCTGAAATTCCCACCAATGAATTACATAAGTATTTCTATCTTATTTTCTGTTTTATTTATATTTTAATTATCAAAACCTCATAACGATTTGAATCTGCCTGACTGAGATTTACAAGGATGACCATAGCTTGCTTCAAGCCAACAATCTCCGTGGGATCAACCCTTACTCACGTAAGGTATTACTTGGACGACCCAGTGCACTTGCTGGTTAGTTATGCGGAGTTGTGAAGAAGTGTTGAGACCACATCACGCGCACCAAGTTTTTGGCGCCGTTGTCGGGGAACAAACAATTTGCGTACCAAGTTTTTGGCGCCGTTGTCGGGGATTGTTCGAGTTTGGACAACTGACGGTTCATCTTGTTGCTCAGATTAGGTAATTTTATTTTATGTTTAAGCATTTTATTTTTAATTTTATTTTCGAAAAATAATACAAAAAAATTATATAGTTTTCGAAAAATTCAACAAATTTTATGTTCTATAGAATTTTTAAGAATGAATTCTAGAGTTTCAGATGATATGTGAAGCCTGGCTGGCTGCTAAGCCATGTCTAAATTTTTTTGGACTAAGGCTTTCACTTATCATTGCAGGAGCTTTTTGATTCCCATCAATTTAGCTATTGTATGTAATGCTCTGCTGAAGCTTGGCTGGCCATTTGGCCATGTCTAATCTTTTGGATCGAAGCTTTCACATAAAGCTTGGCTGGCTATTTAGCCATGTCTAAATCTTTGGACCGAAGCTTTAGACTAACATTGCATGATTCCTGGAATTCCTATTAAAAATTTTGAATTTATTTATTTTCTCTTTTTCCAAATAATTTTTAGAAAATACAAAAAAATTAATAAAACCATAAAAACAAAAAATTTTGTGTTTCATGTGTGAGTCTAGTGTCAAATTTTAAGTTTGGTGTCAATTGCATGCTTTTAATTTTCTTTAAATTTTCGAAAATTCATCATGTGTTCTTTCTTGATCTTCAAATTTTTCTTGATGAATTTCTTCGTTTGATCTTTACATTTTCTTATTTTGTGTCTTTTCTTATTTTTCATATGCATTCTTGAATTATCAGTGTCTATAGAATAAAAATTTTAAGTTTGGTGTCTTGCATGTTTTTCTTTTCTTAAAAATTTTCAAAAATATGTTCTTGGTGTTCATCATGATCTTCAAAGTGTTCTTGGTGTTCATCTTGGCATTCAAAGTGTTCTTACATGCATTTTTAGTTTTGATATTAAATTTTTATGTTTTGTGTTATTTTAGTGTTTTTCTCTCTCCTCATTAAAATTAAAAAAAAAAAATAAAAAAAATATCTTTCCCTTATTTCACTCATAATTTTCGAAATTTTGAATTGATTTAGTCATAAAGTTTTAAAAATTTAGTTGTTTCTTGTTAGTCAAGTCAAAATTTCAAATTAAAAATTCTATATTTTTCAAATCTTTTTAAAAAATCACATCTTTTTCATTTTTTTCGAAAATTTTCAAAATTGATTTTCAAAATCTCTTTCTTATTTTATTTCATATTTTCGTAATTAATGTTAACAATTAATATTTAGATTAAAAAATTTTCAACTTGTTACTTGCCTATTAAGAAAGGATCAATCTTTAAATTCTAGAATCATATCTTTTAGTTTATTGTTAGTCAAGTAATCAACTTTAATTTTAAAAAAAAATCAATTTTTTTTTAATTTTATTTTCAAATCTTTTTCAAAATAGATTTCAATCATATCTTTTTCAAAACTTAATTTCAAAATCTTTTTCTAGCTTCTTATCTTTTCAAAATTGATTTTCAAATCTTTTTCAATTAACTACTTGACTTTTTGTTTGATTTTAAAAGTTTTCTATTTCAATCATATCTTTTTCAAAACCACCTAACTACTTTTCTCTCTCCAATTTTTGAAAATCACTAACACTTTTTCAAAAATTTTTTTAATTAATTAATTTATTTAGTTTTCAAATTTAATTTTATTTCTTCCCTTAAATTTCGAATACTAACCTATAATTAAAATAAAAACAAAAATATTTTCCTTTTATTTTAATTTAAATTTCGAATTCTCTCCCTCTCTCATCTCTTTCTATTTATTTATTTACTAACACTTCTCTTCTTCTTATAATTCGAACCCTCTCTCCCTCTCTGTGTTCGAATTCTTCATCTTCTCTCTTCTTCATTCTACTCTTCTATTCTTCTACTCACATAAAGGAATCTCTATACTGTGACATAGAGGATTCCTATTATTTTCTGTTCTCTTCTTTTTCATATGAGCAGGAGCAAGGATAAGAATATTCTTGTTGAAGCTGATCCGGAACCTGAAAGGACTCTAAAGAGAAAGCTAAGAGAAGCTAAAGCACAACACTCTAGAGAGGACCTGACAGAATTTTTCGAAAAAGAAGAAGAGATGGCCGAACCCAACAACAATGGTGGAGATGCAAGGAAGATGCTTGGTGACTTTATTGCACCCTCTTCTGACTTCTGTGGAAGGAGCATCTCAATTCCTGTAATTGGAGTAAACAACTTTGAGCTTAAGCCTCAATTAGTTTCTCTAATGCAGCAGAATTGCAAGTTTCATGAACTTCCATTGGAAGATCCTCATCAGTTTTTAGCTGAATTCTTGCAAATCTGTGACACTGTTAAGACCAATGGGGTTAATCCTGAGGTCTACAGACTTATGCTTTTCCCCTTTGCTGTAAGAGACAGAGCTAGGACATAGTTGGACTCACAACCTAAAGATAGCCTGAACTCTTGGGAAAAGTTGGTCAATGCTTTCTTGGCCAAATTCTTTCCACCTCAAAAGTTGAGCAAGCTTAGAGTGGAAGTCCAAACCTTCAGACAGAAAGAAGGTGAATCCCTCTATGAAGCTTGGAAAAGATACAACCAATTGATCAGAAGGTGTCCTTCTGACATGTTTTCAGAATGGAGCATCATATGTATATTCTATGATGGTCTGTCTGAATTGTCCAAGATGTCATTGGACCACTCTGCTGGAGGATCTCTTCATCTGAAGAAGACCCCTACAGAAGCCCAGGAACTCATTGAAATGGTTGCAAATAACCAGTTCATGTACACTTCTGAAAGGAATCCTGTAAATAATGGGACAACTCAGAAGAAAAGGGGTTATTGAGATTGATACTCTGAATGCAATATTGGCTCAGAACAAAATATTGACTCAGCAAGTCAATATGATTTCTCAGAGTCTGTCTGGAATGCAAGCTGCATCAGGCGGTACTAAGGAAGCTTCCTCTGAAGAAGAAGCCTATGACCCTGAGAACCCTGGAATGGAAGAAGTGAATTACATGGGAGAATCCTATGGAAACACCTATAATCCTTCATGGAGGAATCATCCTAATCTCTCATGGAAGGATCAACAGAAGCCTAATCAAGGCTTCAATAATAATAATGGTGGAAGAAACAGGTTTGGCAATAGCAAACCTTTTCCATCATCTTCTCAGCAACAGACAGAGAATTCTAAGCAGAGCCACTCTGATTCAGCAACTGTAGTCTCTGATCTATCTAAGACCACTATCAGCATCATGACTGAAGCAAGGTCCTCTATTTGAAATTTGGAGGCACAAGTAGGTCAGCTGAGTAAGAAAGTTACTGAACTCCCTCCTAGTACTCTCCCAAGCAATACAGAAGAGAACCCAAAAAGAGAGTGCAAGGCCATAAATATAACCAACATGGCCGAACCCGGTGAGGAAGACCTCAATGGACGTCCACTGGCCTCCAAGGAGTTCCCTAATGAGGAATCAAAGGAATCTAAGGCTCATATAGAGACCATAGAGATTCCACTAAACTTACTGTTGCCATTCATGAGCTCTGATGAGTATTCTTCCTCTGAAGAGGATGAAGATATTGCTGAAGAGCAAGTTGCTCAATATCTGGGAGCAATCATGAAGCTGAATGCCAAGCTATTTGGTAATGAGACTTGGGAGGATGAACCCCCATTGCTCATCAATGACGCGATCTCTCGGGGCATGCGATCGCGTTGTTGGAATTTGTGCTAAACGTACAAATCCAGCATCATTTCAGTGCAACTCTCTGTCTCCTTTTGGGGTGTGGTGAAATCCATGCGACGCGATCGCGTGGGATTTGTATTATGCAAGTGATGCGATCGCATGAGTGACGCGATCGCGTGGGTCAATTGTGCGAAACACACAATGGCCGCACGATTCCAACCTAACTTTCTGGACGTTGGATCTTTAGGCCGATCTCCAGGTCACGCGGCCGCGTGGATGACGCGGTCGCGTGGGTAATGTTTTATGCCATTTGACGCGATCGCATGGATGATGCGGTCACGTGGAGAACCTTCTCTCCTTTTTTTTATGCAGTATGCAGAATGCAATGATTAATATGAATGCGATGCAAAATTCCAGGTTCAATATTATAAAATAAAATAATAGTTAAAAACAAACAAAACGAAATAAAAATTGAAAAATGAACGATTATACCATGGTTGGTTGTCTTCCACCTAGCACTTTCAGTTAAAGTCCTTAAGTTGGACATTGGAGGAGCTTCCTGTTATGGCGGCTTATGCTTAAATTCATCCAGAAATCTCCACCAATTCTTGGAATGCCAATAGCCTCCGGGGTCCCAAACTAGGCACGTGAAGCTTCTGGGCAGCTTCAAACAGATTCTCAGACTCCCGGGGTGACGAATGTTAGCATAGATTCCAGGATCCCAAACTTTGCTTTTAAATCCGCCTTCGTCTTGATCTATACTTTTCCATCTGGGCGGTTTAGAGATTAGATTCTCACCAAGATAACCAAACGTTTTTCGAGATCCATCCGGTTGACATGATGCCAATCCGTGCACTTCAAATTGAAGCGTGGAACCTTATCGAACCTTGTGCACCAGCTCTGAGTACGAGCCATTTCCCTTTTACTCTTAAAGCCACAGAGAGCTCTAAGCTGGCCATCTGTTTCAAGCAAACCATATTCAAGTGGAAAAATACAGTTAAAAGTTAAGGATTGTACCCACTTGAAGCTTATATTGGGTGGTAATGGCCTTGCGGTAGGTGGTTCCAGTGGTTCTGTGAGTTTTACTCCCTTGTGCTCTTCTGTGAAATTCTCCACTTCTTTGCAGAATTCTTCAAATTTATCATCGTCCTAATCAAAGCCATCTATGTCTTCCTCATCACTTGAGTCATAAATGGGCGGTTTAAAGAAATCTACCTCCGCGTCATCTTCGTATTCATCTGGGGAAGAGTCTTCGATCTCAGAGAATTCACTTGCGGATGCAAGTTCACTATCATCATCAAGGAAACTTGCTTCTGGAATTATCCTGTCTAGTTCTTCATAAAAGCTTAGCTTTGGAGGTTGTGCACTATCCTCCTTAGCATCAATTGTAACATCCTTGACAGAATTCTCCACAACTCTGGATTCCCATGGGGGTTCAGCGTCTCCTAAGTCTTCAACCAACTCTTCTTCTTGTACAGTGACAGCTTCCTCTACTTGTTCTAGTACGAAGTCAGGCTCTGTCATGTCCACTGGAGTCTCTAGTATCTCCTTCATGCTACGCTCTTCATTAGATTGTCCACATGGTGTTGTAGGAGGTCCTTGAATGTTCAAATGTCTGGCAAGTAATTGACTTATTACTTGCTCCAGTTGATGAATAGTTATTTGAAGTTGATGTGCTGTTTCCTTGAGGCGAATCTCTGATTCCCGGGGTGATAGGTTTGGACGTGGTACAGGGGGAAGTGGTGGTGTTTGGGAGTGATTGGATTATAGCTGGGGTAAATGAGGATCATGTGGTGGTGAATGGTGAAAAGAAGCTTGTGAGCGTGGTGGTTCGAGGTTATGTTGAGAGGATGGTCTATAGGCACGTGGTGGGGCTTGTTGGTAGTTACAAGGTTGTCCACCATATCTTTCAGCTGGGTATGCATTGCAGAATGGTCTTTGTCCATGATATCTTGGAGGGTGTTGTTGCCTAAAGGGTTGATTAGGTCCTCTCGGCTCCATCCATCCTTGATTGGTTTGACCTTGATGCATATTCCTGTTATAACTTTCATTCCTTTTAATAACATTAGGACCAAACTCAAAGCGAAAGGGGTGAGAATTCATAGTAGTTGATGAAAATAAAAGGGAAAAATAAAAACAAATAAATAAGTAAAAGAAGAATATTTAAAATAACCAATAATAAGGCACACGATTGCAATTCCCCGGCAACAGCGCCATTTTGAAGAGAGGAACTTTTGCGTGGTCTAGAAATTTACGGATAAATCCTCGTTGCAAGTATAGTTTCTAAACCTTCAAAAGTCCTTTCATACAAACGTTTTGGTTGTCACAAGTAACAAACCCCTTTTTAAAAATGATAACCGAGTATTTAAACCTCGGGTCATCTTCTCAAGGAATTGCAGGGAGGTGTTCTTATTATTGGTTATGGAGATTGTAAATTGGGGTTTTAAGAATGAGGAGTGAATAGTTTAATTATCGAATAAAGTAAATGAAGAACAAGCAAATTAAATGGCAAGTAAAATAAATAAATGACTGTAAATAAACTTTTGGCAAGGTATGAGAAACTAGAGGTCCTATCCTGGCTATCCTTATCAATGATGTTGAGAATTGAATCTTAATTCTGCTTTGTTAACCTTTACTAAGATAAAGGAAGGTCAAGGGATTAATTGGATTGATCTTCGGATCCTATTTTATTTTCTAAGAAAAGATTGGGATTCTTGAAGCTCAATTCATTTAACAAAGATAACAATTATCAAGCATGTTTGAGTTTGATAACTCCTGAGTTACTGATTTCTTAACCAAACCAAAAGGAGAAAAGTAAATCTACTGGAATAAGAATGTCTTCAGATTGGGAATAATTGTAACTAATAAATAAAAGAAAGCAATATTAACTGAAATACCTCAAATAACATTAATCCAAAATAATAATTTGTAACATGGAAGAATTCATAAATTAAATTGCAAAAGTAAATAATCAACTAAAGTAGTGAATAAAAGTAAAAGAGAAGCTTGAAGTAAAGGAACATTAAACCTGGGAGCGAGAGTTACTCCCGAATTAAGAGAAATCCTAAATCCTAATCCTAAGAGAGAGGAGAGAACCTCTCTCCAAACTAAATCTAACTCATGAAAACTAAACTAAAGTCGTCTCCATGAATGGATGCATTACCTCACTTCATAACCTTTGGTCTATGCCTTCTGGACTTGGATTTGGGCCAAAAAGGGTTTCAGAAATCGCTGGGAGCGTTTTCTGCAATTTCTAGTGCGTGGCCTCTGTCACGCGGTCGCGTCATTCGGAGCTTTTCTTGTCACGCGGTCGCGTCAGTCATGCGGCCACGTCATATGTGTTTTGCTTAAGGTGCGCGGTCGCGTCAGTCATGCGGCCGCGTCGCTGTTGATTCGCGCTTGGCATGCGTCCGCGTCGCCCATGCGATCACGTGGATGCCAGTTTCTTTAGAAACTCCATTTTGTGCTTTCCTTCCATTTTTGTATGTTTCCTTTCCATCCTTTAAGTCATTCCTGCCTTAGAAGATCTGAAACTACTCAACACACTAGTCACGGCATCGAATGGAATTAAAGGTAATTAAAATAATTAGTTTTAAAGCATAGGAAACATGTTTTTCACATACATCACATAATGAGGAAGGGAAAGTAAAACTATGCAATTAATATGAATAAGTGGGTGAAGGATTGAATAAATCACTCAAACTAAGCACAAAATATATCATAAAATATGGGTTTATCAACCTCCCCACACTTAAACAATGGCATGTCCTCATGCTAAATCCAAGGTGGAAAGTAAGGTTAAAATGATGGAATGTCATGTAATGCAATCTAATCTAAATGCAACTACCTAAATGAATGATGCATCATGCAATTCTAATTTTTATTCACTTGTATATAAAGCTTGCATGTAGTTAAATTAATTCACATTCTCAAGGAGTCATGTATATATATAGCCAAACCTTAAATAGTGATAAAGTGCCTTTACAATTGAAATGGGAGAGAAAAGCATTTTATAAACTTTGCAAGACAATTAATAATTTAAACAGAGATAAATGTTAATGAGCTATTGAACCCTCACTGAATTTTGTGTTTACTCTCTAATCACTCAGTATTTATTGGGTTAATCACTCTATTCTTCTTTTTTATTCTTACTTTCTATAACTTTGTTCTTCATCTAACCAATTAACAATCATAGAATATAGTCATACCAAAAATCATGAGGTCTTTTAGTAAGGTTGTAATGGGGCCAAGGTAAAGGTAAGGGTATATGTATAAGGCTGAGTGAGCTAATAAGTGAATCCTTAATTAGACTAAGATCTCACCTAACATACATACTTTCTAAATCAAAGCTTCTTTACCTATTTTCCATATTTTTTCACTTTTGATGTTACATGCTCATATCTCAATGTTTATTTTTATCCCATGTGCATTGCTTTATTTCACAATTGGGGAATTCTTTTTGTGTCCCCTTTATTCAAATACTGAAAAATAAAATCTTCTTCTCTTTTATTTATTTATTTTTTTATTACACATGGTAATTCAATTATTTTGATTTCACATGAGCATGCTTCCCAAAAATTCTTATTTTGAATTATTTTAATTCTTTTCTACCCTTTTGTTTTTATCATCCATGTTCCCAATAGGTTTTCCCACATTTAAACTATACATAATTTTCTATCTTAAGCTAACCAAGGATTCAACCTGGGATTTTATTTTGTTTTTCTGCTTAAGGCTAGTAATGTGGCTAATAGAATAAAAGGGGATTTAAAGGCTCAAGGGGGCTAACAAGGGTGATGTAAAGGGTAGGCTATTTTGGGATAAGTGAGCTAAAATCAAATAATGGCCTCAATCACTCTCTTGGTATGTATTTCTAATCTATAATCGGACATATAGATTAAAACAAAGTAAAGAATACCAGAATATAAAAGAAGGGCGGAACACACATGAATAAAAATTATGGTTTGAATGTAACCATACAATTAAGCTCAAAACTCACAGGCTATGTGTTCTCTAGCTCAAAAATCATTTATCAATTATGTATGTCATGCAGGTTTAGTTAAAAATTTCCATTATTCTCAATGTAAAACTTAAGGTGGCTTTAAAGTTCTAGTGTTTCTCCTTGATGAAATGTTGTTAACTAACTAACATGTAATGCTATATGTACAAAGTGTATGGATTGTTTTGATTCTATTAAAGTCTCTAGTTTACTTCCTTTTTCTTTTCAATCTATTCCAAGTTATCTTATGCTAAAAAAAGGGTAAACTATACTAATCAATCCACAATTTCTATAACTAATAAGTTAGAATTGCAACTAAACTATGTGGCTAAAATATGAACAAAAAATGCAAAATGCAGAAATAGAGTATAAATATATGAAAATAGCAATGTATAAGTATTGCAAAATAGAAATAAAAAGAAAAATACAGAAAAATATCAAAATAAATAAAAAGAGTATGTAGTGGTTCACCAAAAAAAAGAACGCCAGAGATGGCGACCTCCCCACACTTAAAATGTAGCATCGTCCCTGATGCTCAGTCAAGCAAGGTGTGAAGGGGTGTCATCACTGGAAGGACGGGTAGCTGGGGTCTCTAAGGTGGTGATCTGAGGGTCTGACTGCTGTAGAGGAGGTGCTGATTGAAGAGGGATCTCAGGGTCTACAGCCTGAATCTGAGGCGGAGCCTCCTGATGTTGTGCTGCCTGCTGGGTGCCTGCCTGCTCTGCCTCGCTCTGTGGATGGGTCTCTGCCTCGGGATCATCCGCCTCCTCCTCAGATGCCTCGGATGGTGTGTCAGGCTTGGAGGGGATGTCGCTAGATCGTATCATCAGCTTCAGGTGCTCATAGCGTCGCTTGTTGCGACGCTCCATCTGGTCAAGCCTTCGAAATAGGCGGTGCACTAGATGATAGATGGGCTCTGGGGCAGGTGGAGGTGCAGTGGTGGTGGCAGGTGTAGCTGTAGAGGAAGAGGGGCCGGCAGATGGTGTGGCAGTGTCACCAGGAGCAGTGAGGAATGGAGGTCTGTAGCCCAAGGCCAGAAAGTTCCTACTGTGCGGGATAATCTTCTTGCATTCTGCAGCAGGTGGCCTCTCATCAGCATCCTCCCAAGGCACGTCAGCTCGACGGCCTAGCTGTGTGATCAAAAATGGAAAGGGAAGATTGCCTCGGATGTGGACCCTGGCTATGTAGAACCGGATAAAGCATGGTAGGTGCAGGTCCTTACCCTCTATCACACACCATAGGAGGGTGATCATAGCGGCTGGTATCTCAGTCTCGTGAGTACTCGGCATAATGAAGTTGCTAAGTATCTGATGCCATAGTCGAGCCTCATCATTCAGGTAAATGCGGTTGATTCCCTTTGGCATGGTGGTGTTCTGACCCATAATCCAAGGAACGGTTGGGTCAAGGGCTATCCGGGCCTTTACTGTATCCCAATCAAATCGCATAAAGTGCATGTCTTCCTCAGCTTTCTGATAACCATCCAGCTGATCAGTCTTAGGCAGAAGCTTCAAAACATCCTCAATGGCCTCTTCAGTAACCAGAATCTGCTTCCCTCTGAGGTTCACTGCATCTAGGGAAGTCTTGAAGTAATTGCAGTAGAATTCTCTAACCCAAGATGCATTGACCTCAGTCAGAGGTCTCTCCAGGAAGAACCAGCCTCTTTGTTTGATCTGGTCAGAGGTGTATTGCTGGAGTTCTTCTGGGATCTTCAGAGTTCTCTCCAGATATAGGTTCCTGGAGGTTGCAAACACCAGATACCTCAGCTCACAGTATCGGTTTGCAAACTTTACTGGATCAGTAGCAGGGATTAGCTGGTCGGCCTTCTCCTGCGGGGTAAAATTTTTCTCCCGCAAGGAGGCATCATGCATGAGATGTATGATAGACATAGAGGCTTCTCCTCTTTTCCGTTTACCAGTTGTTGCCTTTCCTTTCCCTTTTCTGTGGGAGTCTGACATCCTGAAAAACAGAATTCAAGGATATAATAAAAACAGGAAAACAAGTAGACAATTAACAAGAGAAGCACATAGTGGCAAAGGAGCAGGAGAGTAATGAATATGAGCTAAGTAAAAGTGCATTAAGGATTGAATAGGAGTTAAAAGTTCGAAAAGAAGAATTTACAATCCAAAATGGAATAGAATTCATGTGAAATAGAAAAATAAACATCATGACTTGGTTAGAATGTTAAGAGAAAGTGAAAGAAAATCAGAAAAAAAGTTTTTGAAAGGTTAGGTTGGTTAGAATTGAAAAAGAGTTTAGGAGGTGAAAATTAGTGAGTTATTAGAAGTGGGTTAAAGTAAGTGGCATAATGAAAATATTCCAAGTAACAAGTATTTACAGTTAGAAGCGATAAGTAACTCATATCCAAACAAGTAAAACAGTTTGATGATGATTCAAATAGATACAAAGAAAGCAGAAATTTGGAATCAAACATAAAAAATGCAGTGTAGGAACCAGGAAATCAAAAAGGATAAGAAAACTTGCCTGGGCATTCATGAATGGTTTGGTTAAAGCAGAGTAAAACAGATTTCAAAATGGCAAAACCAAAACATGAATGGAAACATTTTACAGAAATTTGGGCAGCATTCTGGCTAAAAATTGGATTGTCCTGGAAAATAAACAGCAGTCAAATAGTTCATATGAATCAAAATTAAAGCTGTACTTACATATAAGGAATATAAACAAGAAAATTCAGAGTAAAGAGCAGCATAAAACAAGAAATTATATCATATGAAGAAAACTAACAGCACAGCATCAGCAGAATTGCGAAAATAAAGAAACAAGAAACAAGAACAATGCAATTAAACAGACCTAAATTCACTAACCACATCCTAGGCTACCTAACATCCTAAAATCCACTACAACATGCATAACTAACTATCCTAAAGATGAACAATAACAGAAAAGAAAAAGAGGAACCAACGACGAAAGGATAAAAGGGTGGCGTTCGGCAGAACCTGGTAGGCGAGCTAGGGAGAATGGGCAGAAAGGTGGCTGGAGGTGGTGGTGACGGCGTCTGGCACGGCGGAGAAGGGCGGCGCGGCGGCGGTGATGCTGTTCAGAGGGGCAGGGAGGGAAAGGAGGGGTAATGGGGGGTAGGGGGATAGGGGAAGGGGTGGGTGGCGGATGGGAGGGCGCGGCTGGGTTGGGCTGGCGGCGGTAGGTAGTGGTCGTGGAAGGGAGGGGGGCAGTGGCGTTGGAGGGAGGGAGGAGAAGGAAGAAGAAGAAAGAAGGGGGAAGGAGGAAGGGGGGTGGGTGGCGGCGGGTTCTAGGTGGTCGGCGGTGGTCGGCGGTGTGGTGGTGGTGGCTGGGTGGTGATGGTTGGATTGGAGGAGAAGATAGGGAGAAGAAAGGTTTGGGGGGGCGCGACTGGTAGGGTTCGCGTGGCTGGGGGTTATAAATTTGAATCTACGCGGCCGCGTGGGGGACGCGGTCGCGTGGCTGGAGCGAAAAATTGGTGTGACGCGATCGTGTAAATGACGCGATCGCGTGGAGGGCAAAAAGAGTAAATGACGCGATCGCCCGGAGCATGCGATCGCGTCACTGGAATTTGTGCTAAACACACAAATCCAGCGTCGTTTCAGCGCAACTCTCTGTCTCCTTTTGGGGTGTGGTGCAATCCATGCGACGCGATCGCGTCGCTCACGCGATCGCGTCGCTCACGCGATCGCGTCGCTCACGCGATCGCGTGGGATTTGTATTGTGCAAGTGACGCGATCGCATGAGTGACGCGATCGCGTGGGTCAATTGTGCGAAACACACAATGGCCGCACGATTCCAGCCTAACTTTTTGGACATTGGATCTTTACGCCGATCTCCAGGTCACGCAACCGCGTGGATGACGCGGTCGCGTGGGTAATGTTTTACGCCATTTGACGCGATCGCATGGATGATGCGGTCGCGTGGAGCACCTTCTCTCTTTTTTATGCAGTATGCAGAGTACAATGATTAATATGAATGCGATGCAAAATTCCAGGTTCAATATTATAAAATAAAATAACACTTGAAAACAAACAAAACGAAATAAAAATTGAAAAATGAACGATTATACCATGGTGGGTTGTCTCCCACCTAGCACTTTCAGTTAAAGTCCTTAAGTTGGACATTGGAGGAGCTTCCTATTATGGCGGCTTATGCCTAAATTCATCCAGAAATCTCCACCAATGCTTGGAATACCAATAGCCTCCGGGGTCCCAAACTAGGCACGTGAAGCTTCTAGGCAGCTTCAAACAGATTCTCAGACTCCCGGGGTGACGAATTTTAGCATAGATTCCAAGATCCCAAACTTTGCTTTTAAATCCGCCTTCGTCTTGATCTATACTTTTCCATCTAGGCGGTTTAGAGATTAGATTCTCACCAGGATAATCAAACGTTTTCCAAGATCCATCCGGTTGATCATGATGCCAATCCGTGCACTTCAAGTTGAAGCGTGGAACCTTATCGAACCTTGTGCACCAGCTCTGCGTACGAGCCATTTCCCTTTTACTCTTAAAGCCACAAAGAGCTCTAAGCTGGCCATCTGTTTCAAGCAAACCATATTCAAGTGGAAAAATACAGTTAAAAGTTAAGGATTGTACCCACTTGAAGCTTCTATTGGGTGGTAATGGCCTTGGGGTAGGTGGTTCCAGTGGTTCTGTGAGTTCTACTCCCTTGTGCTCTTCTGTGAAATTCTCCACTTCTTTGCAGAATTCTTCAAATGTAACATCGTCCTGATCAAAGCCATCTATGTCTTCCTCATCACTTGAGTCATAAATTGGCAGTTTAGAGAAATCTACCTCCACGTCATCTTCGTATTCATCTGGGAGAGAGTCTTTGATCTCAGAGAATTCACTTGCGGATGCAAGTTCATTATCATCCTCAAGGAAACTTGCTTCTGGAATTATCCTGTCTAGTTCTTCATAAAAGCTTAGCTTTGGAGGTTGTGCACTATCCTCCTTAGCATAAATTGTAACATCCTTGACAGAATTCTCCACAACTCTGGATTCCCATGGGGGTCTAGCGTCTCCTAAGTCTTCAACCAACTCTTCTTCTTGTACAGTGACAGCTTCCTCTACTTGTTCTAGTACGAAGTTAGGCTCTGACATGTCCACTGGAGTTTCTAGTATCTCCTTCATGCTACGCTCTTCATTAGATTGTCCACATGGTGTTGTGGGAGGTCCTTGAATGTTCGAACGTCTGGCAAGTAATTGACTTATTGCTTGCTCCAGTTGATGAATAGTTGTTCGAAGTTGATCTGTTGTTTCCTTGAGGCGAATCTCTGATTCCCGGGGTGATAGGTTTGGACGTGGTACAGGGGGAAGTGGTGGTGTTTGGGAGTGATTGGATTGGAGCTGGGGTAAATGAGGATCATGTGGTGGTGAATGGTGAAAAGAAGCTTGTGAGCGTGGTGGTTCGAGGTTATGTTGAGAGGATGGTCTATAGGCACGTGGTGGGGCTTGTTGGTAGTTACAAGGTTGTCCACCATATCTTTCAGCTAGGTATGCATTGCAGAATGGTCTTTGTCCATGATATCTTGGAGGGTGTTGTTGTCTAAAGGGTTGATTAGGTCCTCTCGGCTCCATCCATCCTTGATTGGTTTGACCTTGATGCATATTCCTGTTATAACTTTCATTCCTTTCAATAACATTAGAACCAAACTCAAAGCGAAAGGGGTGAGAATTCATAGTAGCTGATGAAAATAAAAGGGAAAAATAAAAACAAATAAACAAGTAAAAGAAGAATATTTAAAATAACCAATAATAAGGCACACGATTGCAATTCCCCGGCAACGGCGCCATTTTGAAGAGAGGAACTTTTGCATGGTCTAGAAATTTGCGGATAAATCCTCGTTGCAAGTATAGTTTCTAAACCTTCAAAAGTCCTTTCATACAAACATTTTGGTTGTCACAAGTAACAAACCCCTTTTTATAATTGATAACCGAGTATTTAAACCTCGGGTCGTCTTCTCAAGGAATTGCAGGGAGGTGTTCTTATTATTGGTTATGGAGATTGTAAATTGGGGTTTTGAGAATGAGGAGTGAATAGTTTAATTAGCGAATAAAGTAAATGAAGAACAAGCAAATTAAATGGCAAGTAAAATAAATAAATGACTGTAAATAAACTTTTGGCAAGGTATGAGAAACTAAAGGTCCTATCCTGGCTATCCTTATCAATGATGATGAGAATTGAATCTTAATTCCGCTTTGTTAATCTTTACTAAGATAAAAGAAGGTCAATGGATTAATTGGATTGATCTTCGGATCCTATTTTATTTTCTAAGAAAAGATTGGGATTCTTGAAGCTCAATTCAATTAACAAAGATAACAATTATCAAGCATGTTTGAGTTTGATAACTCCTGAGTTACTGATTTCTTAACCAAAACCAAAAGGACAAAAGTAAATCTACTGGAATAAAAATGTCTTCAGATTGGGAATAATTGTAACTAATAAATAAAAGAAGGAAATATTAACTGAAATACCTCAAATAACATTAATCCAAAATAATAATCTGTAACATGGAAGAATTCATAAATTAAATTGCAAAAGTAAATAATCAACTAAAGTAGTGAATAAAAGTAAAAGAGAAGCTTGAAGTAAAGGAACATTAAACCTGGGATCGAGAGTTACTCCCGAATTAAGAAAAATCCTAAATCCTAATCCTAAGAGAGAGGAGAGAACCTCTCTCCAAACTAAATCTAACTCATGAAAACTAAACTAAAGTCGTCTCTCCATGAATGGATGCATTCCCTCACTTCATAACCTCTGGTCTATGCCTTTTGGACTTGGATTTTGGCCAAAAAGGGATTCAGAAATCGCTGGGAGCATTTTCTGCAATTTCTGGTGCGTGGCCTCTGTCACGCGTCCGCGTGGGTCACACGGTCGCGTTATTCGGGGCTTTTCTTGTCACGCGGTCGCGTCAGTCATGCGGCCACGTCATATGTGTTTTGCTTAAGGAACGCGGTCGCGTCAGTCATGCGGCCGCGTCGCTGTTGATTCGCGCTTGGCATGCGTCCGCGTCGCCCATGCGATCGCGTGAATGCCAGTTTCTTTAGAAACTCCGTTTTGTGCTTTCCTTCCATTATTTTATGTTTCCTTTCCATCCTTTAAGTCATTCCTACCTTAGAAGATCTGAAACTACTCAACACACTAGTCACGGCATCGAATGGAATTAAAGGTAATTAAAATAATTAGTTTTAAAGCATAGGAAACATGTTTTTCACATACATCACATAATGAGGAAGGGAAAGTAAAACTATGCAATTAATATGAATAAGTGGGTGAATGATTGAATAAATCACTCAAACTAAGCACAAAATATATCATAAAATATGGGTTTATCAATGATCAAAGTATGAACCCGAACCCAAAGAATTGGCTCACGATGGTTCGGGAGAAATACTTGGATTTTAGTCCGGAAAATGTGAGGTTAGCATTCAACTTGCCAATGATGCAAGGAGACCCTCACCTTTTCACTAGAAGGGTCAACTTTGAAGGTTCGACCAAGTCCTTAGGGACATTTGTGTGGAAGGCACTCAATGAAAGAGCAACTCAAGAGGCAAGCTGTTTCAGCTAAGAAGGCTTGACCTCAAACCCGTGGCTAGGAGATGGTTGGAGTTCATCCAACGCTCTATCATTCCTACTAGCAACCGGTCTGAAGTTACTGTAGACCGGGCTATCATGATCCATAGTATCATAAATGGAGAGGAAGTAGAAGTTCATGAGATCATATCCCTAGAACTCTACAAGGTGGCGGACAAGTCTTCCACTTTGGCAAGGTTAGCCTTCCCTCATCTCATCTGTACCCTATGCAATTCAGCTGGAATTGTCATAGAGGAAGACATCCTCATTGAAGGAGACAAGCCCATCACTAAGAAGAAGATGGAGCAAACAAGAGAGCCCACTCATGGACCTCAACAAGAACATGAGGAAAGTCCTCATCATGAAATCCCTGAGATGCCTCAAGGGATGCACTTTCCTCCACAAAACTATTGGGAGCAAATCAACACCTCCTTAGGAGAATTAAGTTCCAACATGGGACAACTAAGGATGGAGCACCAAGAGCATTCCATCCTCCTCCATGAAATTAGAGAAGACCAAAGAACCATGAGGAAGGAGCAACAAAGGCAAGGAAGAGACATAGAGGAGCTCAAGCACTCCATAAGATCTTCAAGAGGAAGAACTAGCCGCCATCACTAAGGTGGACCCGTTCTTTAATTTCCTTGTTCTTATTTTTCTATTTTTCAAAAATTATATGCTTTATGTTTTGTCTATGTTTGTGTCTTTATTACATGATCATTAGTATCTAGTGTCTATGTCTTAATAAATGTCCTATGAATCCTTCACCTTTCTTAAATGAAAAATGTTTTTAATTGCAAAAGAACAAGAAGTACATGATTTCGAATTCTATCTTGAAATTAGCTTAATTATTTTGATGTGGTGGCAACACTTTTTGTTTTCTGAATGAATGCTTGAATAGTGCATATTTTTTAATTTGTTATTTATGAATGTGATGCCAGGACATCTTGGCCAGTTTCACTGACCTTTTCTTTACTGTTTTTAGGTTAGTTTCATGCATTTCTTTAGGAAATAAGCTAGTTTTGGGTAAATATTCACTTATGTCTTGATTCAAGCACACATTGTGCATTTTACATAATTTCATGAGGATTTTGCATAATTTTAGTGACAAATATTATGTTGCATTACTCATGACTTGGACTAGAGCTTTGATGCACTTTATTGCTTGATTTCAGGACCAAAAAGGAAGCAAGAAAAGGGGAGGTAACTTGCAAGATTAATGAGAAAAGTGATTGCCAATAACATTCTCAAAAAGCCATCAATGCCCACGTTAGAGAGTCATGTTAACTAAGTTAACGTGAACTCTAACGTGGAGAAGAGAAGTTGAGCCAACGTTAGTGACACTTAACATTGTCACTAATGTTGGCAATTACTCATAAGTGGCCACGTTAGAAGCCACGTTAACCTAGTTAACGTGGCCTCTAACGTTAAGGGGGAAGAGAAGCCAACGTTAGTGACACTCAACATTGTCACTAACGTTGGCCTATGGTGCAAAGTACCACGTTAACTCCCACGTTAACTTGGTTAACGTGGGAACTAACGTAAAGGATGAAGAGTTGTCGACAACGTTAGTGACACTCAACATTGTAACTAACGTTGAAGCAACCACACAACCCCCAAGAGTCACATTAACCTCCACGTTAACTTAGTTAACGTGGAAGCTAACGATGAGGAATGAAGGATGAGCCAACGTTAGTGACACTCAACATTGTCACTGACGTTGGGATGGCTAAAGATGGCTACGTTAGAGGCCACGTTAACCTAGTTAACGTGGACTCTAACGTGAGACCCAGGGGCACATTGGAACGTTAGTGACAATGTTGAGTGTCACTAACGTTCTCGAAGGTTGGCAAGGACCACGTTAGAAGCCACGTTAACCTAGTTAACGTGGGCTTTAACGTGAAACAAGAAGGGGCACACTGGAACGCTAGTGACAATGTTGAGTGTCACTAACGTTCTCGAAGGATTAACAAGGCAACGTTAAAAGCCACGTTAACCTAGTTAACGTGGGTTTTAACGTAAGGCAAAGGGGTGCATTGGAACGTTAGTGACAATGTTAAGTGTCACTAACGTTCTCGAACTTATATTCTCACTAAATATTAACACCCCTAACGTCCTAAGCTGAAGTCTCTGCCCACTTAGCACTTTCTCTCTGCAAGTAAAGCCAAGCCCAAATGAAGAAAAGAACTGCTTCAAACTCAAGATCCAAAGGCCCAAGACTTGAAGAGTAAACTAGAAGCTGAGAAGAGTAGTATATATAGGAGTAGCTTTGAATTATAAAGAAGCACTGGAGAGGCTGGGAAAAAGAGAACTACTCTCTGTATTTTACTTTCTTTGCAAATTCTAGTTTTATGATGTATTCTCCATCTTTGTTTTCATTTTCAAGAGCTATGAACAACTAAACCCCTTTCATTGGGTTAGGGAGCTCTGTTGTAATTTGATGGATCAATACTAATTTTCATTATTCTTCTTCTATCTTTCCTCTTGATTTTACTTGAAAGCTTTCGATCTTCATCCAATTGAGTAGTTATCTTGGAAGAGAAGCTATTCAAACTTGGATTTCTTTTGAGCCTTGAAAGAGGAATGAAGAGATCAAGCTAGAAATGCTTTCTCATGCTGGACCAAATTGGGTTTGGATGGGTATGTGACTATAACCCTCTCAATACTTGATTTGGGAAATGCATGTGGTATAATCAGTGACCATACTTCATCTCTTCTCATGAGCAATTGACCAAGGAATTGGCTATTGATCAAGATTTGAGAGATTGAATTGCAAGAAATTGTAATTCAATCACTTAAGATTGCCAAGGAGATCAATGAGTGCATTGATTGAGGAAGAGATGAAAATGAACTTGATCCGGAGAATTGCAACATCTCCTAAGCCCAATGAACTCCCCATCTCTGATCTTACCCATTCTCTTTAATTTCTGCCATTTACTTTTATGAGCAAATCCCCCATTCCCATTTACAATTCTGCAATTTATTTTCAGTCATTTACTTCCAGTCCTTTAATTCTAGCATTTACTTTTCTGTTATTTACATTCCCGCCATTTTATTTTCTGCAACTCTCAACCCAAATCCTGGATTCGCTCAACTAGAACATTCTTCTAATTAAAGTTGCTTGATCAATCAATCCCTGTGGGATTCGGCCTCACTCTATTGTGAGTTTTTACTTGACGACAACTTCGGTACACTTGCCGAAGGGAGATTTGTTGAGAGACAAGTTTTCCGTGCATCAAGTTTATGGTGCTGTTGCCGGGGATTGATTGTGCATCAACAATGATTAGATTGGAAGATCACTAGATTGAGCATTTTATTTTGTGAATTTCATTTTCTGTTTGAGTGATTTACTTTTTGTTTTAGTTATACTTCTTCCCTTCTCCCTCTACTCTTTTGTTTTTTCTTTGTTATTTTCAATTTTGTTTGCTAACCCACTAACTGTTTGATATATTGCATCACCCACAACTAACAGCAATTCTGACACAAATACTGTCTGCACCTATTTTCTCTGCTTGTACTTGTTGGTTGTATGACAGGGAGAAGAAGCGGGGCTTTAACTTCCTTTGATTCTGAACCGGAGAGAACCTTCCTTAGACTAAGGAGGGAGGCAAAAGAAAAACGAGTAGTTGGTGCTGAAGAAGAGGAGGAACAGTTTGAGGAATACTTTGAACAAAACATGGAAAATCATCATGAAGAAGAGACTCACAACCATGGCAGAGGAGGTGGAGCAAATCATGCTGGGGAGGATAGAAGAGTTTTGGGCTCTTACATTAATCCAAACCCAGGCAATTGTGGAAGTAGCATCCAAAAGCCAACAATCCATGCCAACAACTTTGAACTTAAACCACAGCTCATCACCCTTGTTCAGAACAACTGTTCGTTTGGAGGAGGTGTTCAAGAAGACCCCAATCAACATTTGACCACCTTCCTGAGAATATGTGACACAGTGAAATCTAATGGTGTTCATCCTGACGCCTATAGACTGCTCTTATTTCCTTTCTCACTCAGAGACAAGGCAGCCAAGTGGCTGGAATCCTTCCCAAGGGAGAGCTTGACAACTTGGGAGGATGTGGTGAACAAATTCTTAGCAAGATTCTACCCTCCTCAATGAATCAATAGGCTGAGATCTGAGGTTCAAACCTTCAGGCAACAAGATCGTGAGACTCTGTATGAAGCATGGGAGAGGTTCAAAGACTTAACAAGGAGGTGTCCACCTGACATGTTCAACGAATGGGTCCAGCTGCACATTTTCTATGAAGGGCTCTCTTATGAGTCAAAGAAGGCAGTAGACCATTCATCTGGAGGATCCTTGAACAAGAAGAAGACCATTGAGGAAGCCATAGATGTTATTGAAACAGTAGCAGAAAACGACTACTTCTATGCTTCCGAAAGAGGGAACACAAGAGGAGTGATGGAGCTAAACAATGTAGATGCTCTGTTGGCCCAAAACAAGCTCATTATCCAGCAGCTGGCTGACCTCACCAAGAAGATGGAGAGGAACTAAGTAGCAGCAATCTCATCTTCATCAACAATCCAAGAAGGAGTGAATGAAGAAGCAGAGGGGAGTCAGGAGCAAGCCAACTACATTGGGAATTCACCAAGGAAAAACTATGATCCATACTCCAAGACTTACAACCCTGGATGGAAAAATCACCCGAACTTTGGGTGGGGAAGTGAGCAAGATCAAAAGCAATTCACCCAGAGGACATCTCAACACCCCCACAACAACACTTCTCCACATACTTATCAAAACCAAAATAGCACGTCTTCTCCGAATCACTCATCAATTAATGACAAGCTCTCTAAGATTGAAGCCTTACTTGAAGGAATATGCCAAGAGATTCAAGAAAATAAGGTGTTCAAAGAGGAGGTGTGAGCCAATATTAAGAACCAGGGAGAGACCATCAGGAAGATGGAATTTCAGGTGGGATATTTAGCTGAGAAGATTCCCAAACCTACTGATAGCTTCCCAAGTGACACGGAGAAAAACCCCAAGGGAGAAGCAAAGAAAGTAAGATGGAAAGATTGCAAAATGGTCACTACAAGTGATCAAGAGATTGAAGACAAGCAAGGCAAAATGCGCAAACAACCTGAAGACAACTCAACAAAGGAGGAGGATAGAAAGCACAAAGAACCAGAAATCTCACAACAAGAGCTGCTGAAGCTCTATGCACCATTCCCTCAACTGCTAAATGGTGTTGTGGGAAAAAGAATATACTCAAGGTTCCTAGACTTGTTTGCATCTCTGCATGTGAACATACCATTCATCAAGGCAATTCAACAAATGCCTGCATTCATCAAGTATATGAAGGAACTTCTTCCCAGGAAAAGCTCACTCAAGGGAGGGCAGACTATAGTGATGAACAAGGAATGTAGTGCCCTTATTCAACCTGAGTTTCCTACAAAAAGAAGAGACCCAGGAAGTTTTCATATACCTTGTGCCATAGGTGAAAACATGTTCGACAGAGCACTATGTGATTTAGGGGCCAGCATCAACTTATTGCCCTTATCCCTGGTGAAGAGGCTGCAAATCAATGAGATAATGCCCACAGATGTCATTATCAGACTGGCTGACAAAACTCAAAAGCAAGCAATAGGAGTGGTGGAAAATGTGTTGCTAAAAGTTGGGAAGTACTTTCTCCCAACAGACTTTGTCATTCTGGACATGGAAGAGAGTCACACTCATCCAATCATATTGGGAAGACCATTCCTAGCTACGGCCAGAGCACTTATTGATGTAGAGAAAGGGGAGCTAATATTGAGAATCCATGATGAACGACTCAGCTTCAATATTTTCAAACTCTCACAAGAAACAGATCAAGAGGTCAAGGAACTAAGCACAAATGATAATGAGACACTGAAAGAGGAAACAAGCACTGAAGCACAGCCAGTTCATTCTGAGATCCCCTTAACTGACAAACAAGGAAAACAGCAATTGCCACAGCTCAAGGAAAAGTTGGAGGAACCTAAATCTCTAGAGGCAGGTGAAGACAGCACCACATCTCCTTTAGAAAAAGAGGTCACCAAGGGGAAGGCAACCTCAAAAGAAACAAAGAAGAAGGTACCAAGAGGGTGGAAGAATAAGAAGATCCCTACGGAAGACTTCTCTCCAGGGGATAGAGTTGTCTCAGCCTACTTCCCAGATATTCCCCCTAATTTCCCTACTGTGCCATCTCAATTACCCAAGGTCTTCACTATCAACAGAGTTCTTTCCCTGGAACATGTGGAGATTATTGATCCAACCAATGGATACAAGTCCACAGCAAGAGGGGAGGACTTTAAGCACTACCAACCACCATGATGAAGGAAAAACGTCAAGCTAGTGACGCTAAAGAAGCGCTTCATGGGAGGCAATCCATGTTTTATATGCTTTCAGATGATAATGAATAAGTCAATCTTTATGAGCTTCAATCCAAACTTAACAAACAATTGGTGAAAATCTTCTTATGCAGAATATAGTGAGGAACAAGTTTGGTGTTCAAAGCAAACCAAGTTGCATGCTAGTCTTGGGAGCTTTGAACACAAAACTTTCATCACAGTGATTCAAACTAAGTTTGGTGTCACCTCATGGTGCCACCAAAATGCATATAAGGACCCACCAATAGTTAGTTAGTTAGTTGGAATTCATAGATAAACAATCAAATCCTTTCTTCCCCTTTATTAATATTAGCCATAAAATTTATATGGTCATTTTAATATCTTTTCTTACTTTACTTAGTTTGTCTTTATAGGAAAGAAAAAGGAGCACAGAAAGAGCTTCAATTACAGATGATGGGGCAGCAAGAGGAAACACTTTCAAGATGAAGGACTCAGCAAGATGAGTGGCAAAGGCGAATGATGGAACAACAACTAAACCAAGGACAACAATGAGGAGAAGCATTCAACAGGATGGAACAAAGGCAAAACGAGCAACAAGAATCCACCCAGAGGCTAACCAACATCCAAGCACATCAAGGGGCACACATACATGAGATGCATCGAAGACAAATAGAACAGGCAGAACTATTGGACGAGCAAAGGGCATTTGCAGAAGGAGTTTACATGAGTCAAACAGGACATCAGATAAATACTCAAGCCAGGCTCGGCTACTTAGTGGGACAGCTGCCAATATTGCATCCAGGAATAGCCAAGTATGATGAAATGAAGGATGAATTAGCACGAAAGGAAAGACAAAGGGTGGAAGAGAGTCATGAGTCAGTGAGGAAGGCACTTGAGGATTGGAAGCAAGCAAGATTGGCACGGATGCGAGGAAATGCAAGAGGAAACAAGGAGGACAAGCAAGGAAAAGAGCGTGGACATCCACAACAGTAAAAGGTGGTGGAGTTCCTTCTTTGTTCCATCTTTCTCTATGTTTTAAATAAGGAAGATCTTGTATGAAATAGAACTTGCTTCCATGTTATGTTTGAACCTTTTTCAAATCATGTTATTTTTTTGTTTTTGGTATTGAAGAGAGTCTATGTGCACTGGTCTTTATGTCACTGCATCATTACTTCCCTTTCTTGTAAGCTTGTCCCTTTTAAATGAAATTGAAGAAGAGAAGGATTATGTTTTTAAAAGACCAGAATGGAGTTGATATTGTGGAAGTGCATTCATGAATCTTTGGGGTAGTCATAAGTTAGCTAAGTTGGTTCAACCACAAGGCTAGGAGGACAACTATCTATCCTGAATACCTTACTTTGGATACACTCATGAGACTAAGTTAATAACAAGATCCTAAGAAGAGAAAAGGGAAAGAACAATGGAAGTGAAAAACAAAAGAAAAAGAGTAAGCAATAAGGCTAGGCATCAATGGTTTTAAGCTTGAGGCAAGTGTCTGTGGTGCTCCTGTGTGAGGGATCTACTTGGATGAATAAGCTCTTAGGGATGCTTTATCACTTGGTAACTTGGGTTAACTAACCCGGGATTATCAGCTGAAAATCCATTATCAAGAGTAACCCTCACTACAGAGCATTTAGTAACCCAAAGATGTGCTGGACACCAAGGTCTCAAGAAAAGAAAATAAATAAACTATATGCCTGTGGTGTGTATGTATGGGGGAGAGACTTGAGGGAGTAAGTCCTTAGGGGTGCTTCAACACCTAGCACCTTGAACCAACTGGTTCGGGAGTGTTGGCTGAAAGCTTATCTTAAAGAGTTGCCCCCTTACAGAGCACTTAGCCTAAATAACACAAATAACCCTTGAAATAACAATAAAAGGATCAATGAATAAAAGTCTCATGAGATATAAACAAAGTAAGTGTTTAGGGACATGATAAAGGTCCGAAAGCTAGTAATGGAATGAACCTAAGTTGCTATGCATGAAACCACCATAAAATCAGTAATATGACTTCCACAAGAATGACTCATTCCTCTGGATATTCCATTCATCATTCTCTTGTTCCAGTACTTGCTTAGGGACAAGCAAGCTTTAATTTTGGTGTTGTGATGCCAGGGCATCTTGGCCAGTTTCACTGACCTTTTCTTTACTATTTTTAGGTTAGTTTCATGCATTCCTTTAGGAAATAAGCTAGTTTTGGGTAAATATTCACTTATGCCTTGATTCAAGCACACATTGTGCATTTTACATAATTTCATGAGGATTTTGCATACGTTTAGTGACAAATATTATGTTGCATTACTCATGACTTGGACTAGAGCTTTGATGCACTTTATTGCTTGATTTTAGGACCAAAAAGGAAGCAAGAAAAGGGGAGGTAACTTGCAAGATTAATGAGAAAAGTGATTGCCAATAACATTCTCAAAAAGCCATCAATGCCCACGTTAGAGAGTCACATTAACTAACTTAACGTGAACTCTAACGTGGAGAAGAGAAGTTGAGCCAACGTTAGTGACACTTAACATTGTCACTAACGTTGGCAATTACTCATAAGTGGCCACGTTAACCTAGTTAACGTGGCCTCTAACGTTAAGGGGGGAAGAGAAGCCAACGTTAGTGACACTCAACATTGTCACTAACGTTGGCCTATGGTGCAAAGTACCACGTTAACTCCCACGTTAACTTGGTTAACGTGGGAACTAACGTAAAGGATGAAGAGTTGTCGACAACGTTAGTGACACTCAACATTGTCACTAACGTTGAAGCAACCACACAACCCCCAAGAGTCACATTAACCTCCACGTTAACTTAGTTAACGTGGAAGCTAACGATGAGGAATGAAGGATGAGCCAACGTTAGTGACACTCAACATTGTCACTAACATTGGGATGGCTAAAGATGGCTACGTTAGAGGCCACGTTAACCTAGTTAACGTGGACTCTAACGTGAGACCCAGGGGCACATTGGAACGTTAGTGACAATGTTGAGTGTCACTAACGTTCTCGAAGGTTGGCAAGGACCACGTTAGAAGCCACGTTAACCTAGTTAACGTGGGCTTTAACGTGAAACAAGAAGGGGCACACTGGAACGCTAGTGACAATGTTGAGTGTCACTAACGTTCTCGAAGGATTAACAAGGCAACGTTAAAAGCCACGTTAACCTAGTTAACGTGGGTTTTAACGTAAGGCAAAGGGGTGCATTGGAACGTTAGTGACAATGTTAAGTGTCACTAACGTTCTCGAACTTATATTCTCACTAAATATTAACACCCCTAACGTCCTAAGCTAAAGTCTCTGCCCACTTAGCACTTTCTCTCAGCAAATAAAGCCAAGCCCAAATGAAGAAAAGAACTGCTTCAAACTCAAGATCCAAAGGCCCAAGACTTGAAGAGTAAACTAGAAGCTGAGAAGAGTAGTATATATAGGAGTAGCTTTGAATTGTAAAGAAGCACTAGAGAGGCTGGGAAAAAGAGAACTACTCTCTGTATTTTACTTTCTTTGCAAATTCTAGTTTTATGATGTATTCTCCATCTTTGTTTTCATTTTCAAGAGCTATGAACAACTAAACCCCTTTCATTGGGTTAGGGAGCTCTGTTGTAATTTGATGGATCAATACTAATTTTCATTATTATTCTTCTGTCTTTCCTCTTGATTTTACTTGAAAGCTTTCGATCTTCATCCAATTGAGTAGTTATCTTGGAAGAGAAGCTATTCAAACTTGGATCTCTTTTGAACCTTGAAAGAGGAATGAAGAGATCAAGCTAGAAATGCTTTCTCATGCTGGACCAAATTGGGTTTGGATGGGTATGTGACTATAACCCTCTCAATACTTGATTTGGGAAATGCATGTGGTATAATCAGTGACCATACTTCATCTCTTCTCATGAGCAATTGACCAAGGAATTGGCAATTGATCAAGATTTGAGAGATTGAATTGCAAGAAATTGTAATTCAATCACTTAAGATTGCCAAGGAGATCAATGAGTGCATTGATTGAGGAAGAGATGAAAATGAACTTGATCCGGAGAATTGCAACATCTCCTAAGCCCAATGAACTCCCCATCTCTGATCTTACCCATTCTCTTTAATTTCTGCCATTTACTTTTATGAGCAAATCCCCCATTCCCATTTACAATTCTGTAATTTATTTTCAGTCATTTACTTCCAGTCCTTTAATTCTAGCATTTACTTTTCTGTTATTTACATTCCTGCCATTTTATTTTCTGCAACTCTCAACCCAAATCCTGGATTCGCTCAACTAGAACATTCTTCTAATTAAAGTTGCTTGATCAATCAATCCCTGTGGGATTCGACCTCACTCTATTGTGAGTTTTTACTTGACGACAACTTCGGTACACTTGCCGAAGGGAGATTTGTTGAGAGACAAGTTTTCCGTGCATCAGAATGTTAAAATTGTTGGCTCTTGAAAGAATAATGAAAAAGGAGAAATGTTATTTGATAATCTAAAAAACATATAATTGATTCTTGAAGCAAGAAAAAGCAGTGAAAAGCTTGCAGAAAAAAAAATTGGCGAAAAAACATAAAAAATAATAAATAATAAAAAATAAAGAAAAAGAAAAAGCAAGTAGAAAAAGTCAATAGCCCTTTAAACCAAAAGGCAAGGGTAAAAAGGATCTAAGGCTTTAAGCATTAATGGATAGGAGGGCCTAAAGGAATAAAATCCTGGCCTAAGCGGCTAAACCAAGCTATCCCTAACCATGTGCTTGTGGCGTGAAGGTGTCAAGTGAAAAGCTTGAGACTAAGCGGTTAAAGTCGTGGTCCAAAAGAAAAAAGAGTGTGCTTAAGAACACTGGGCACCTCTAATTGGGGACTCTAGCAAAGCTGAGTCACAATCTGAAAAGGTTCACCCAGTTATGTGTCTGTGGCATTTATGTATCTGGTGGTAATACTGGAAAACAAAATGCCTAGGGTCACGGCCAAGACTCATAAAGTAGCTGTGTTCAAGAATCAACATACTGAACTAGGAGAATCAATAACACTATCTAAATTCTGAGTTCCTATAGATGGCAATCATTCTAAACTTCAAAGGATAAAGTGAGATGCCAAAACTATTCAGAAGCAAAAAGGCTACAAGTCCCGCTCATCTAATTGAAGCTGATCTTCATTGATAAGTTTGGAATTCATTGTATATTCTCTTCTTTTTATCCTATTTTGTTTTTAGTTGCTTGGGGACAAGCAACAATTTAAGTTTGGTATTGTGATGAGCGGATAATTTATACCCTTTTTGGCATTGTTTTTACATAGTTTTTAGTATGTTTTAATTACTTTTTATTCAAAAATCACATTTCTGGACTTTACTATGAGTTTGTGTGTTTTTCTGTGATTTCAGGTATTTTCTGGCTGAAATTGAGGGACCTAAGCAAAAATCTGATTCAGAGGCTGAAAAAGGACTGCAGATGATGTTGGATTCTGACCTCTCTGCACTCGAAATGGATTTTCTGGAGTTAAAGAAGCCCAATTAGGCGATATCAATTGCGTTGGAAAGTAGAAATCCTGGGCTTTCTAGCAATATTTAATAGTCCATAATTTGCCCGAGATTTGATGGCCCAAACTGGCATTCAAAGTCAGCCTAAAACATCTTGGCGTAAAACGCCCAAACTGGCACCAGAATTGGAGTTAAACGCCCAAATTGGCACCAAAGCTGGCACTTAACTCCAGGAAAAGCGTAAGCACGAAAAAGCTTCAATGCTCAGCCCAAGCACACACCAAGTGGGCCCCGGAAGTGGATTTCTGCACTATCTACACTTAGTTACTCATTTTCTGTAAACCTAGATTACTAGTTTAGTATAAACACTACTTTTAGTGATTTGTTTAAGAGTCTTTTTTTGACCATCTAGCTTATTATCTTTTGATTATTGTTCACATTTGGAGGCTGGCCTCACGGCCATGCCTAGACCTTTTTCACTTATGTATTTTCTACGGTGGAGTTTCTACACCCCATAGATTAAGGTGTGGAGCTCTGCTGTTCTTCATGAATTAATACAAGTGTTATTGTTTTTCTATTCAACTTACGCCTACTTCTTCTCCAAGATATACTCTCGTACTTAATTCAGTTAAGTCAGAATGAAGGGGTGACCCGTGACAATCACCCAATCTTCGTTACTCGCTTAGCCAAGATCGCGTGCTTGACAACCACAAAGCGATCTACATGATGTTCAACGTAGTCATTGGACGACAGCCGGAGTATATTCTCTTGGGTTTACAATCAACGATTCACATTGTCTCTCCTGACAATAGAGCATCTAAATTTGAGATTAGAACCTTCGTGGTATGGGCTAGAACCATTGGCAGCATTCTTGAGATCCGGAAACTCTAAACCTTGTCTGTGGTATTCCGAGTAGGATCTGGGAAGGGATGACTGTGACGAGCTTCAAACTTGCGAATGTTGGGCGCAGTGACAGTGTGGAAAAGGACAATGGTCCTATTCCGACGCTAGCGGGAACCGACAAATGATTAGCCATGCGGTGACAGCGCATATGGATTTGTTTTCATCCGAGAGGATCATACAGCTTGCCATGGAAGGAGGTAACGCATGGTTGGAAGAAGGCAGTAGGAAAGTAGAAGTTCAGAAGCAACAAAGCATCTCCAGACGCTTATCTGAAATTTCCACCAATGAATTACATAAGCATTTCTATCTTATTTTCTGTTTTATTAATATTTTAATTATCAAAACCTCATAACCATTTGAATCTGCCTGACTGAGATTTACAAGGATGACCATAGCTTGCTTCAAGCCAACAGTCTCCGTGGGATCGACCCTTACTCACGTAAGGTATTATTTGGACGACCCAGTGCACTTGCTGGTTAGTTACGCGGAGTTGTGAAGAAGTGTTGAGACCACGTCACGTGCACCAAGTTTTTGGCGCCGTTGTCGGGGAACAAACAATTCGCGTACCACCTAGTCACAAGTTCCTTAATTCTAAAAAAAATTCAAAAATTTCAAAACAAGCAAGTTTCTATTCACTTCTCAAAAATTCAAGATGCCAAAACAAGTAATGCACATGTATGTGTAGAGCACATAATCAAGTAATTATCAATCACAAGTAAAGTGGCATAAGTTTAAGCAATTTAGTGTTGGCAATGTGAAAAATATTGAGAACAAGTTAATCAAGGAGCATTCAAACACCAAATTCCAATGAGGCATGAAAGTCATAAGTTGAAACAAGAATTGAAAACCTCATTATCTATGTGACGTAATGTAAGTTATGATGAATAAAATGAATCAAATCAGCCACATAGATAGAAAAACCTTCAAACTTGTGAGTTTATGCAAAAGAGGCTCAAAATCTCAAAAGAATTTCAAGTTTATGGTCAATTTATAACTCAATTAAGGCATATTCAATGCTCAAGAAGAACACATGATTTAAAAGAAGCAAAGAAGTTAAAGAATTGACCAAAACTCGTAAGGAAGCTCAAGAGGAAATTTTCAAACCCATTTAGCAAACAAGATTCTATTAACATAGAAATCTGTCAAATAGAATCTTGTTGCACCAAATAAAACAATGTCATTTAATGAAATAAGGTTAGGAAAAATCCTGTAGCATTTCAGCAGTAAATTGGACTATTTCCGAAATTCAACTAATCAGTTTAGATGCCATATGAATTCATTAACTAGTAAAACACAAAAATCATATCTGAATTCATATGAACCAAACAAATAAGCCAATTATCCAGTAATAAAGCATGAACAAATAATGAAAACTAAACCAAAGGCATCAAGCAACATTCTTTGAACCATTAGCAAAAGTAATGGTTCAAAATTCAGCACCACAATAGATCAACAAAGAACAATTCAACAGCACTCTTTTTGTTTGATTCAACAACCAATCACAAACATTCAACATGAATTTAAACAAATAAGCATGTTGGGTCAAGTGATTAAGTGTAAACTGAAGCATAAACACAGCAGCAATAACAGTTTTAACGCAGACATTGAGCACAAATCACCATTGCACAAACACATCCGGAAATTGATTAACTGTTACAAGAATGTAGCAGAATAGTGAATGCAGAGAAAACTCAGCCTTCAGCGACCAAATCAGTGGAGTTAACAACAGTTGAAAACCAACAGTTAAGCAACATTGATTGCGCAACATCAGCAGCGAACAAAAATTGCAGCAGCAAAATCAAATCAATTTCAGAAATTTATCAAAAATCACCCTCACTGCATAAGTAACCATTAACAATATCTAGCAAGTGGTTCACTCCAAACATCCATGAACAAAAGCACAGCAGCAAGAACAGGGTGCATGATGAGCGGATAATTTATACCCCTTTTGGCATTGTTTTTACATAGTTTTTAGTATATTTTTATTAATTTTTATTATATTTTTTTTAGTTTTTATTCAAAAATCACATTTCTGGACTTTACTGAGTTTGTGTGTTTTTTGGTGATTTCAGGTATTTTCTGGCTAAAATTGAGGGACCTGAGCAAAAATTTGATTCAGAGGCTGAAAAAGGACTGCAGATGCTGTTAGATTCTGACCTCCCTGCACTCGAAGTAGATTTTTTGGAGCTACAGAAGCCCAATTTGTACGCTCTTAATTGCGATGGAAAGTAGACATCCCGGGCTTTCCAGCAATATATAATAGTCCATAATTTGCCCGAGAATTGATGGCCCAAACTGGCATTCAAAGTCAGCCTAAAACATCTTGGCGTAAAACGCCCAAACTGGCACCAAAGCTGGCGTTTAACTCCAGGAAAAGACTAAGCACGAAAAAGCTTCAATGCTCAGCCCAAGCACACACCAAGTGGGCCCCGGAAGTGGATTTCTGCACTATCTGCATTTAGTTACTCATTTTCTGTAACCTTAGGTTACTAGTTTAGTATATAAACTACTTTTAGAGATTTATTTTAACCATCTTTGGATCATTTTTGGTCTTTTGACCCTCTTTGGAACGTTTAGTCATTAGACCATGGAGGCTGGCCTCACGGCGATGCCTAGACCTTTCACTTATGTATTTTCTACGGTGGAGTTTCTACACCCCATAGATTAAGGTGTGGAGCTCTGCCGTTCCAAGAATCATGCAATGTTAGTCTAAAGCTTCAGTCCAAAAATTTAGATATGGCTTAATAGCCAGCCCAGCTTTATGTGAAAGCTTCGGGCCAAAACATTAGACATGGCCCGGAACAGCAGACTAGAGCCAGAGAATATGCAGAAACAAAAGATAACATTCATTCAACACAGTTTTCAGTTTTAGAAATAGTTTTACTCCTTTAGGTTTTTCTCTCTAGGTTTTAGAATTTTAATTTTTAATTGGTCTTAGCATTGGAACATTGAGAAGAGTTATTTCCTCATCAAGACTTCGTCATTCTAGTTCGTTCTCTTAACTTGGTTTTATTCTTCCATGTTCTTTGCTTTGTTCAATTTTTTCATTTGAATACTTTCATGATTATTTAATACAAGGATTATTTCTTCCATTTTAATTTATTTTCCATTCCAATAATCATGTCTTCTTTTAATTCTCTTTCATATGTTATGGATTTATTATTTACAATGAGCGAGTAGTTTCTTCACTTGATGGGGAGTTGATTGAAAGAAACTCTTGGGTTGGAAGGATTGAAAGAGAATTTGTAATTGGGTTAACTATTAGATTGCTATCAAGTCACTAACACCAATCCCTTTGAACTAAGTGGGTTGCAACTCGTGAACAGATCTAACATTCCAACTTGTTTGACTTTCCTTTATCTAGTAAAGGATAACTAAACAGAACAACCATTAATTATAAATTAATCTTGAAATCATCCCATCAATAATAGAGATTCCAACTAATCAACTCCCAGTCAAGGCTTTTATTCATATTATTTAAATTTTCTCAATTTTATTTTCCATCTACTTAACTCAACTTCTAGGAACATCTGATTAATAAAATAGCACACTTTTTTGTAACTCGTTAGGAGACGACCTGGGATTCCAACTCCCAGTAATTTTTAATTTAAACTCTCTGTGACATATTTCTAAATTGATAGGCAGATTTTCGGTGAGTTAAGAACTATACTTGCAACGTAACTATTTTAATAATTGTTAATTCACCAACTTCTGTGCTTCATCAGTGACAAATGAGATGAGGGAAGGCTAACCTTGCCAAAGTGGAAGGCTTGTCCGCCACCTTGTAGAGTTCTAGGGATATGATCTTATGAACTTCTACTTCCTCTCCATTCATGATACTATGGATCATGATAGCCTAGTCTATTATGACTTCAGACCAGTTGCTAGTAGGAATGATAGAGCGTTGGATGAACTCCAACCATCCCCTAGCCATGGGTTTGAGGTAAAGCCTTCTTAGTTGAACCGGCTTGCCTCTTGAATCTCTCTTCTATTGAGCTTCTTCCACACAAATGTCCCTAAGAACTTGGTCCAACCTTTGATCAAAGTTGACCCTTCTAGTGAAAGGGTGAGGATCTCCTTGCATCATTGGCAAGTTGAATGCTAACCTCATATTTTTTGGACTAAAATCCAAGTATTTCCCCCGAACTATTGTGAGCCAATTCTTTGGGTTCGGGTTCACACTTTTGTCATGGTTCTTAGTGATCCATGCATTGGCATAGAACTCTTGAACCATTAAGATCCCGACTTGTTGAATGGGGTTGGTGAGGATTTCCCAACCTCTTCTTCGAACTTCATGTCGGATCTCCGGATATTCACTCTTTTTGAGCTTAAAGGGAACCTCGGGTATTCCTTTGGTGCCATTGATGGTTATGGAAAAACAAAAAGCTTTAGCTTTTCCCACACCAAACTTAAAAGATTTGCTCGTCCTCGAGCAAAAGAAGAAAGAAAAGTGTAGAAGAAGAAGAAATTGAGGAGATGGAGAGTTGGTGTAGGTTCGACCAAGGTGGATTGTAGTGTGTATGTTATGTGAAATTGAAGGTAGTGAGGAGGGGTATTTATAGGGTAAGAGAGGGGGGGTTCGGTCATGAAGTGGAGGGTTTGGGAGGGAAATGGTTTGAATTTGAATGGTGAGGTAGGTGGGGTTTTATGATGGATGGATGTGAGTGGTGAAGAGAGTATGGAGAAGAGGGTAAGATTTGATAGGTGAATGGTGTTTGGGGAAGAGGTATTGAGGTGATTGGTCAAGGGTGTATGGGGAAGAGTGTTATGAAAAGGTGTGAAGAGGAGAGAAGAAGAAGTGGGGTAGGTGGGGATCCTGTGGGGTCCACAGATCCTGAGGTGTCAAGGAATTCGAGTCCCTGCACTAATCTAGCGTTCAAACGCCCATTCTGTGCCAAATCTGGCATTTAACGCCAGCTCTGCTACCTTTCCTGGCGTTAAACGCCACTCTGCTGCCCATTTCTTGCGTTAAACGCCAGCCAGAAGCCCATTTCTGGCGTTAGACGCCAGCCAGATGCCCATTTCTGGCGTTTAATGCTAGTCTGTGCCAGATAGCCCTTTCTGGCGTTAAACGCCCAGAGTGCTGCCCATTCTGGTGTTTAACGCCCAGAATGCTGCCAGGCTAGGCATTAAACGCCCATTCTGCTATCCTTACTGGCGTTTAAATGCCAGTAGGCCTGTCCTCCAGGGTGTACTGTTTTTAATGCTGTTTTTCATTCTTTTTTTTTTATTTTTCAGTTGTTTTTGTGACTTCACATGATCATCAACCTAAAGAAAACATAAAATAACAATGGAAAATAAATAAATATAATTAAATAACATTGGGTTTTCTCACAACAAGCGCTTCTTTAATGTCAATAGCTTGACAGTGAAGCTCTTGGAGAGCTTTCACAGAGACTCAGAGCTTGATGATGGCCTCCCAAAACCAAACTTAGAAGTTGAGTGTGGGAGCTCTGTTTGACTCTGTATTGAGAGAAGCTTTTCATGCTTCCTCTCCATGGTTACAGAAGAAGATCCTTGAGCCTTAAACACAAGGTAGTCCTCATTCAATTGAAGGACTAACTCTCCTCTGTCCGCATCAATGACAGCTCTTGCTGTGGCTAGGAAGGATCTTCCTAGGATGATGGATTCATCCTCATCCTTCCCAGTGTCTAGGATTATGAAATCAGCAAGGATGTACAGGCCTTCAACCTTCACTAAGACATCCTCTACTAGTCCATAAGCCTGTTTCCTTGAATTGTCTTCCATCTCTAGTGAGATTCTTGTAGCTTGCACCTCAAAGATCCCTAGTTTCTCCATTACAGAGAGTGGCATGAGGTTTATACTTGACCCCAGGTCACACAGAGCCTTCTTAAAGGTCATGGTGCCTATGGTACAAGGTATTAAGAACTTTCCAGGATCCTGTTTCTTCTGAGGTAATTTCAGTTGAACCAGATTATTTAGTTCATTGATGAGCAATGGAGGTTCATCCTCCCAAGTCTCATTACCAAATAACTTGGCATTCAGCTTCATGATTGCTCTCAGATATTGAGCAACTTGCTCTTCAGCAATATCTTCATCCTCTTCAGAAGAAGAATACTCATCAGAGCTCATGAATGGCAATAGTAAGTTCAATGGAATCTCTATGGTCTATATATGAGCCTCAGATTCCTTGGATTTCTCATTAGGGAACTCCTTAGTGGCTAGTGGACGTCCATTGAGGTCTTTCTCATTGGAAATCACTGCCTTTTCTTCCTCTCCAGGTTCGGCCATGTTGGTTATGGTTATGGCCTTGCACTCTCTTTTTAGATTCTCTTCTGTATTGCTTGGGAGAATACTGGGAGGGAGTTTAGTAACTTTCTTACTCAGTTGACCCACTTGTGTCTCCAAATTTCTAATGGAAGACCTTGCTTTAGTCATAAAGCTGAGAGTGGTCTTAGATAGATCAGAGACTACAGTTGCTAAGTCAGAGTCGCTCTGCTTAGAATTCTCTGTCTGTTGCTGAGAAGATGATGGGAAAGGTTTGCTATTGCTAAACCTATTTCTTCCACCATTATTATTATTGAAGCCTTGATTAGGCTTCTGTTGATCCTTCCATGAGAGATTAGGATGATTCTTCCAAGAAGGATTATAGGTGTTTCCATAGGATTCTCCCATGTAATTCACCTCTTCCATTGCAAGATTCTCAGGGTCATAGGCTTCTTCTTCAGAAGAAGCCTCCTTAGTATTGCCTGATGCAGCTTGCATTGCAGACAAACTCTGAGAAATTATATTGACTTACTAAGTCAATATTTTGTTCTGAGCCAATATTGCATTCAGAGTATCAATCCCAAGAACTCTTTTCTTCTGAGTTATCCCATTATTTACAGGATTCCTTTCAGAAGTGTACATGAACTGGTTATTTGCAACCATCTCAATGAGTTCCTGGGCTTCTGCAAATGTCTTCTTCAGATGAAGAGATCCACCAGTAGAATGGTCCGATGACATCTTGGACAATTCAGACAGACCATCATAGAATATACATATGATGCTCCATTCTGAAAACATGTCAGAAGGACACCTTCTGATCAATTACTTGTATCTTTCCCAAGCTTCATAGAGGGATTCACCTTCTTTTTGTCTGACGGTTTGGAATTCCACTTTAAGCTTGCTCAACTTTTGAGGTGGAAAGAATTTGGCCAAAAAAGCATTGACCAACTTTTCCCAAGAGTTCAGGCTATCTTTAGGCTGTGAGTCCAACCATGTCCTAGCTCTGTCTCTTACAGCAAAGGGAAAAAGCATAAGTATGTAGACCTCAGGATTTACCCCATTGGTCTTAACAGTGTTACAGATTTGTAAGAATTCAGCTAAGAACTGATGAGGATCTTCCAATGGAAGTCCATGAAACTTGCAATTCTGCTGAATTAGAGAAACTAATTGAGGCTTAAGCTCAAAGTTGTTTGCTCCAATTGTAGGAATTGAGATGCTCCTTCCACAGAAATCAGAAGAGGGTGCAATAAAGTCACCAAGCATCTTCCTTGCATCTCCACCATTGTTGTTGTGTTCGGCCATCTCTTCTTCTTTTTCGAAAAATTCTGTCAGGTCCTCTCCAGAGTGTTGTGCCTTAACTTCTCTTAGCTTCCTCTTTAGAGTCCTTTCAGATTCCGGATCAGCTTCAACAAGAATGTTCTTATCCTTGCTCCTACTCATATAAAAAAGAAGAGAATAGAAAAGAATATGAATCCTTTATGTGAGTAGAAGAAGAGAAGAGTAGAATGAAGAAGAGAGAAGATGAAGAATTCGAACACAGAGAGGGAGAGAGGGTTCGAATTATGAGAAGAAGAGAAATGTTAGTAGATAAATAAATAAATAAATAGAAAGAGATGAGAGAGAGAGAGAGAGAGATAATTCGAATTTTAAATTAAAATAAAAGGAAAATATTTTTGTTTTTATTTTAATTATTGGTTAGTATCGAAAATTAAAAGAAGAAATAAAATAAAATTTGAAAACTAAATAAATTAAATAATAAAAAAGATTTTTGAAAAAGTGGTTAGTGATTTTCGAAAACTAAATAAATTAATTAATTTAAAAAGATTTTGAAATTAAGTTTTGAAAAAGATATGATTGAAATCTATTTTGAAAAAATTTTGAAAAGGAAATTAAAAAGATTTGATTTTGAAAATTAAAGTTGATTACTTAACTAACAAGAAACTAAAAAATATAATTTTAGAATTTAAATATTGATCCTTTCTTAATAGGCAAGTAACAACTTGAAAATTTTTGAATCAGAACATTGAATGTTAGCAATTAATTTCGAAAATATGAAATAAAGATGAGAAAAAGATTTTGAAAATCAAATTTTAAAATTTTCGAAAATATTAAGAAGGAAATTGAAAAAGATTTGATTTTTGAAAAAAAAAAGTTTGAAAAAATAGAATTTTTAAATTGAATATTTGACTTGACTAATAAGAAATAATTAAATTTTAAAACTTTATGACTAAATCAATTCAAATTTTCGAAATTTATGAGTGAAATAAGGAAAAGATATTTTTTATTTTTGAATTTTTAATGAGGAGAGAGAAAAACAACTAAATGATGCAAAACATAAAAATTTAAGATCAAAACTAATAATGCATGCAAGAACACTTTGAATGTCAAGATGAACACCAAGAACACTTTGAAGATCATGATGAACATCAAGAACATATTTTTGAAAATTTTTTTAAGAAAAGAAAGACATGAAAGACACCAAACTTAAAAATTTTTAAACTTTAGACACTAATAATTCAAAAATGCATATGAAAAACAAGAAAAGACACAAAATAAGAAAATTCAAAGATCAAACAAGAAAAATCATTAGGAACAACTTGAAGATTAATGAAGATCATAATGCATAAGTTTTCGAAAATTAAAGAAAATTAAAAGTATGCAATTGACACCAAACTTAAAATTTGACACTAGACTCAAACATGAAACATAAAATTCTTGGTTTTAATGATTTTATTAAAATTTTTTGGATTTTTCAAAAATTAATCAGGAAAAGAAAATAAAGAAATTCAAAATTTTTAATAAGAATTCCAAGAATCATGCAATGTTAGTCTAAAGCTTCAGTCCAAAAATTTAGATATGGCTTAATAGCCAACCCAGCTTTATGTGAAAGCTTCGGTCCAAAACATTAAACAAATAATGGCCTCAATCATGTGCAAGCATGCAAATATAATAAATATTGGACATATAAGATAAAACAAAATATAGATTACAATCATAGAGAAGTAAACACACAAGAATGAAATAATTATGGTTAAATAATGTAACCATACATAAAGGCTCAAATCTTAAGGTTGTGTGTGTTCTTTAGCTCAAATGTCATGTTCCAAATACAACTCAAGCAAATTTATCATAAAAATTTTGAAAAATTAGTGAAATTTTGTTCCAAAGATAGAGTCTTAAAAGAAACTTATTGTCTTTTCAATCAAGTGGAACATGCATGCAACTATCCTAGCCTATGCAATTTATTCTATTATATAAAAGAAAGAAAATCTAACTAAAATATCCTAATTATTGGTGCTAGAGAAGAGAAATTACCTCCGGAAGTCAGGTACTGACCGACCTCCCCACACTTAAGGCTTTGCACCGTCCTCGGTGCCGTCTGTCAGGAACAGGGGTGGGCTGGTAGCAGTATCTCCACAATCGGGACCATCATGGCTCCCTGTGCTAGTAAAAGAAGTGGATTCCGGGGTGTCTGAGTCTTTGCAATCTCCTCTAAGTAGCTCCCTGAGGTGTTTGAATCTTCGGTTGTTACGGCGCTCTCTCAACTTAGCTTTGTGTTCTCGCCGATCCAACCTCTTGATTATCTGCTGGAGCAATTCATTAGTTGTAGGTGCTTGTGGTGTTGAAGAAGGATTATCTTCAACTGGAGTAGTAGGAAGGCTTGTAGTGGCTGTTGGGAGTCTGAGGTATTTTCTGTTAGGGACATACTGATCATCCCGTGGAAGCACGGCTTTGGTGTCCCCAGCTCTGTAGGAGACTCCGGCGGCTGAGACAAGATCTGAGACCAAGGCGGGAAAAGGTAAATTGCTCGCAATTTGTACGTGTCCCATAGCATTCCGGATATGTCGTGAGAGATTCAGAGGTTGGTCTGTAAGGATGCACCATAGTAGAACAGCCATGTCCGCAGTGAAGGAGAACTCATGAGTGCTCAGAAAGACGTAATAGGACATGATCTGTGCCCATACGCGAGCCTCCAAGGTAAGTGCTGAAGCCAAGATTCTCTTAGGGCGGGTACGGTGGTATCCATAGATCCAACGGCTGCCAGGTAATGCGATAACTCCGAGAACAGAGTCCCAGTCAAATTGGTACCTCTGGCGCTTAAGTGCGGCTTCTTGGAAGGCGTCCATTCCTTCTGGAATAGGGGGAAGACTCAGAGCTTGCTGAATGGCCTCTTCTGTGATGGGGACTTGCTTCTACCGGACATAAATAGACTGCAGGGTTGGCATGTAGAAGTTAGAGTAGAACTCAACTACCCAAGAAAGATTGACCTACCTTGGCTGTCTCCGTAGGAAACCCCATTGTCTTCGTTCAATTTGCGGCTCAACAAAGGTAGCAATATTGGATGGGAGGATAAGAAGGTATTCATTGTTATAGTTTCTTTCTGCCAGGATAGGGAACATCTGCTCACAATAGCGATTGGGAAATCGCGCAGTGTCCTTTGCTGGAAAGGCTTTCTCCTTCTCATCAACCTTTATTATCCTCTTAACTCTTTTTGTTGAGGGCTTGACTACGATTGAAGAAGGCTCTGCCATTAATGCTCTTTTAGTTCCTCTTCTTGCTGATGGTTTAGAAGTAGCTTTCTCTTTTCCTTTCTTGGTGGCCATCCTGAAAGAAGGGAAGAGAAAGTAAATTAAATTCAAAGAGATATACAGCAAGGAAGGAAACAGAAAAGAGGGTGATGGATGCACATTAAGATATACTGACATTATCACATGCTCACGAGTACATGTGAAAAGCCAACAATGAAAAATAGTCAGTGCATCGAAAGATAAGTGGATGCAAGGTGTTTATTGGCATGCCGGAAAAGGGCATGAGTAGCATAGACCAAGCATCAGTTGTAACAAGCCAAAATATTTGTATTGACAATTAAATTCAATTAAAACAATAGTAAAGAGAATTTGTGAAAAGCAAGCATTGAATAGTAGAGTAAAGTAATGTAGAAAAGTGCATAATGCTATATGGGCTTTTTCGCAAACACATGGCATGCATGGTAAATAAGATATAGAAAGTATGAAGGTGAACATGCAAGCAATCCCTTAAAAATAAAAATTGTCAAACAAATTGCAATAATTCACAAGCAAATAATGAGGAATAATGACTCAAATAAATTTCTAACACCATGTAAAAAGGAAAAGAAGAAGAAGGAAAATATGAATAATGAAAAGAAAAAGAAAAGAAAAAGAAAATAACATATAAAATAATAATAATGATAGAAAAGAGAAGAAGGAAGAAGAAAATAGAACCTTGGTAATGGAGGTGAGAGAGAGAGAGAGAGTGATAGGTGAGATAGAAGGAAGAAGGGAGAAGGAAGAAATAAGGAAGGAAAAGAAAAATTAGGATTTGGAGGAGAGAAAGATAAGATATGTGGCAATTTTAGGTTGAGCTGTGCGGCGCATGCGACGCGGCCTAGGGCACGCGTTCGCGTGGATGCGCTTCAAGTATGGTGACATGATCGCGTCGGTCACGCGGTCGCATGACCCATGTTATGCTTCTGGCGCGAGTGCAGCCTCGTACCAGCACAACTCTCTGTTCAAATTAATTTATTTGCCAAAATTGGGACGGCGCGATCGCGTGGGTCACGCGATCGCATGAGTGTGCGTCAGAAAATGGATGACGCGGCCGCGTCGGTAACGCGGTCACGTTGGTGACGCGGTCGCGTGATAAGGATTGTGCTTCCAGCACCAATCCAGTATCACTCTCGCACAATATTTCATTGTGCACCCTTTTACGTCGAAAACTCAAGGCACGCGGCCGCGTGGGGCGCGCGGTCGCGTGGGAGGCCATAATTCCCATGCGACGCGAACGCGTCAGCGACGCGGTCGCGTGGGTTGATTTGTGCCATTGGCACGCCTCCAGCCGCACTCCAGCGTGACTTTCTGTTAATTTTTATTGTTTCTTGACTATCCTTGTGATGCGGACGCGTCGTTGATGCGACCGCGTCACGTAGCCGAAATTTTTTTTTTTTTGAAAATAAAAACATGTAAATGCAGATGCACGAAATTACTAAGAAAGAGAAGAGTTATTGAATAGGAAAAACTAAAAATAAAGAAAAGAACGATCATACGATGGTGGGTTGTCTCCCACCTAGCACTTTGCTTTAACGTCCGTAAGTTGGACGTTCCACTAGCTCAATCTTCTGCTATGTGGGGATCTTCCAAGAGGAAGATCTCAAGCTCTTTGTTTCTCTGCATCTTCTCACCATGGTATAGCTTCAGGCGTTGTCCATTAACCTTAATGAGTTCAGAGCTTGAGGGATGGCTTAGGTGATAAACTCCGTACGGTTCGGCCTTCTCTACTCTGTATGGACCTTCCCATCTTGATCTCAACTTACCTGGCATGAGCCTTAGTCGAGATTTGTAAAGGAGGACTAAATCCCCCGGTTGGAACTCTTTCTTCTTGATGTTTTGATCATGTACAGCCTTCATCTTTTCCTTGTATATTCTGGAGTTTTCATAAGCTTCTAGGCGAAGGCTCTCCAGTTCCTGCAGTTGCAACTTCCTTTTAGCTTCGGCTTTCTCAATTCCCATGTTGCACTCCTTAACTGCCCAAAAAGCTCTGTGTTCTACTTCAACTGGGAGATGACAAGCTTTTCCATAAACTAAGCGGAAAGGACTCATCCCAATGGGTGTCTTGTATGCTGTTCTATATGCCCAGAGTGCATCTTGTAGCCTGGTGCTCCAGTCTTTTCTATGAGGCTTTACTATCTTTTGCAAGATACGCTTAATTTCTCTGTTTGACACCTCGGCTTGCCCATTAGTTTGGGGATGGTAAGCTGTTGCAACTTTATGAATCCCATGCTTCTTCATTAATCCTGTCAGTCTCCTGTTACGAAAATGGGTGCCTTGATTGCTCACGATTGCTCGTGGTGATCCGAAGCGACATATAATATGGTTTCTCACAAAGGAAACAACAGTGTTAGCATCATCAGTGCGGGTAGGAATTGCTTCCACCCATTTGGAAACATAATCCACAGCTAACAATATATAAAAATATCCATTTGAATTTGGAAATGGACCCATGAAGTCAATGCCCCAAACATAAAAAATTTCACAGAAAAGCATAATTTGTTGAGGCATCTCATCTCTCCTAGATATATTGCCAAATTTCTGGCATGGGAGACAAGATTTACAAAACTCAGCAGCGTCTCTAAAAAGAGTAGGCCACCAGAATCCACAGTCTAAGTTCTTTCTAGCTGTTCTTTGAGGGACAAAATGTCCTCCACTCTCAGATAAGTGACAGGCCTCTAAAATGGACTGGAATTCTGATTGAGGCACACAATGTCTAATTACTTGATCAGCACCACATCTCCATAAATATGGGTCATCCCATATATAATATTTAGACTCGCTTTTCAGCTTGTCTCTTTGATGCTTAGAAAAATTTGGAGGAAATGTGCGGCTAACTAAATAATTAGCAACAGGTGCATACCAAGGGACTACCTCAGATACTGCTTGCAGGTTATCAAAAGGAAAATTATCATCTATAGGAGTAGAATCATCCTTAATATGCTCAAGGCGACTCAATTGGTCTGCCACTAAATTCTGATTACCACTCCTATCCTTTATTTCTAAATCAAATTCTTGTAACAGCAGTATCCAACGTATAAGTCTTGGTTTGGACTCTTTTTTAGCTAATAGATACTTTAAAGCTGCATGGTCCGAATACACTACTACTCTAGCACCAAGTAAATAAGCTCAAAATTTATCCAGAGCAAAAACAATAGCAAGAAGCTCTTTCTCAGTGGTAGTATAGTTGGACTGGGCAGTGTCTAAAGTCTTAGACGCATAAGCAATAACGAAAGGATCCTTACCTTCACGCTGAGCCAGCGCTGCTCCTACTGCATGGTTGGAAGCATCGTACATGATTTCAAACGGCTGACTGCAGTCTGGTCCTCTCACAATTGGAGCTTGAGTCAGAGCAGTCTTCAGCTTATCAAACGCTTGTTTGCAATCCTCACTGAACTCAAACTCAATATCCTTCTGCAGTAATCTGGATAAGGGAAGTGCGACCTTACTAAAGTCCTTAATAAATCTCCTGTAAAAACCTGCATGGCAAAGGAACGAACAGACTTCCCTCACAGAAGAGGGGTAAGGTAAACTAGAGATAACATTCACCTTTGCTGGGTCTACAGAAATGCCATTATTAGATACCACATGTCCTAATACAATTCCTTGTTTTACCATAAAGTGACATTATTCGAAATTTAATACAAGGTTTGTATTAACACATCTATCTAATACTCTAGATGCTAAAATCATCCATAAAAACTTCCATACAGTCCTCAATGAGATCAGAGAAAAGACTCATCATGCACCTTTGGAAAGTAGCTGGTGCATTGCACAAGCCAAAGGGCATTCTCTTGTAAGCATAAATCCCAAAAGGACATGTAAAAGTAGTCTTTTCCTGATCCGCAGGAGCTATATGAATCTAGAAATAACCTGTGTAACCATCTAAAAAGCAATAATGTGATTTACCTGACAGGCGATCCAACATTTGATCAATGAATGGAAGTGGGTAGTGATCCTTACGGGTAGCTTGGTTGAGACGCTTGTAATCAATGCAGACCCTCCAAGCATTCTGAACTCTAGTTGCTATGAGCTCTCCATGCTCATTCTTCACTGTAGTGACTCCAGACTTCTTGGGCACCACTTGTACTAGGCTTACCCATTCACTATCTGAAATGGGATATATGATACCTGCTTCCAATAGTCTGGTCACTTCCTTTTTGACAACTTCCAAGATGGTGGGATTCAATCTTCTTTGGGGTTGACAGACAGATCTTGCTCCCTCTTCTAAAAATATTCTGTGCTCACATACTTGAGGGTTGATGCCTACTATGTCTGCCAAGCTCCACCCAATTGCCTTCTTATGCTTCCTCAGCACATCAAGTAATTGCTCTTCTTGTTGAGAAGTAAGTTCCCTTGCAATGATAAATGGAGGCCTCTGCTCATCTTCGAGATAGGCATATTTGAGATGCGGAGGGAGGGGTTTCAATTCTAACTTCTGATCATGAGCAGGCTCTGGATTGGCTGGGGCTTGTGAAAATGGCGAAGTTCCCTCATTGTCAGTTAAAAGGGTCCCCACACTTGGACCTCATCCAGTGTGCCTCTCTTCTAACTCTTCCTTGTGAACTTCAGCTACACTTTCATCTATGACATCACACTGGAAGATAGAACGATCTTCTGGGGGGTTGTCAATGACTCCATTCAGATTGAAGATTACTATGCGGCCATCTATTTCAAAGGAGTATGTTCCTGAAAAAGCATCCAATTTGAATTTTGATGTCTTCAGGAATGGTCTTCCAAGTAGGATTGATGATGGCTTATCTGAATTATTATGGGGCATCTCCAAGATATAAAAATCAGTGAGAAATGTAAGCCCTTTAATGTTCACCAAAACATCTTCAGCAACTCCAGCCACTGTAATAATGCTTTTATCTGCTAACACAAAATGAGCTGCCGACCTTTTTAAGGGAGGGAGCCTCAAAATATCATATATAGACAAAGGCATTATACTGACACATGCTCCTAATCACACATGCAATCATAAATTACTACACCACCAATAGTACAGCTAACTATACAAGGACCTGGATCACTACATTTTTCAGGTAATCCTCCCATTAAAGCAGATATAGAACTACCTAAAGGAATAGTTTCTAATTCATTAATTTTGTCTTTATGGATACATAAGTCTTTTAGAAACTTTGCATATTTAGGTACCTGCTGAATAACATCAAAAAGAGGAACAGTTACCTCAACCTTTTTGAATATTTCTACCATTTTGGGGTCGGGTTCCAGCTGCTTCCTGGGCTTCCTTGCAAGTTGTAGAAATGGAATAGGAGTAGTGTTTTCTGTGGTGTTTGCGCCTTTTGGTGCTTCCTCCTGTGGTTGAGCTATTTCTTCTTCAGCTATGTCCTGTATGTCCTCTTCCTCTTCAACCTCTTCTATTTCTACTACCTCTTCAGCTGAGGTGTTTTCTGGTGGGCTTGGTTCCTTCTGATTCCTCTCCTGCAGTGTAGTTCCAGACCTTAGGGTGATGGCATTAATGCCTTCCTTTGGATTGGGTAATGGTTCAAAGGGGATTCCAGTGGAGCTTGAGGGTTGGTTACTGGGATTTTGCACTGATCCAATCTGTGACATAAGAGCTTGCAAAGTAGAGGTGAGACCATTCAGACTGGCATTAATACTATTCATGATGTTATTTTCCATGGTCTGTTGTCTTCGCTCAAAAGATTGTAGTAGCTCTTCATTAGGAGATAAAGAAGAATGAGTAAATTAAGAGGTCTGCTGTTGATTGTTCTGTGGTCTTTGGTTTTGCCTCAGGTGAGGTGCTCTGTAAGGTTGATTCTGCTGCCTGTTGTTGTTATTATTCCACCTCTGATTTCCCTGATTATCTCGGCCTCCTCTGTTATTGTTGTCCCTCCAATTCTGGTTAGAATTGTCCTGCCATCCATGGTTATTATTTCCACTTTGATTGTACCCTTGGTTGGGGCGGTCATAGAAGTTATGAGTGGATGCCACCATGTTGTCTTCTTGTTGGAGCTGCGGGCATTCATCAGTGTAATGGCTATAATCAGCACAGATTCCGCAAATTCTTTGCGGGACTAATTGTTGGTTTTGCTGTGGCGAGGGAGGTTGAGCTTGCTGAGCTTGTTGTTGATTCAATTACATCTACTTCAGCAAGTTGGTCATCTCACATATACTGTGAGCTAGAGCCACAGTCTCTCTGTTAGAGGATACTTCTGCAACGGCTTTTGAACGGCCTTGCTTTTGCCTGTGGTTCCTAGTAGATTCAGCTAAATCACTTATCAATTGCCAAGCCTCATCAGTGGTCTTGTACTTCTTCATAGACCCATTGCTAGCTAGTACATGAAATTGTGATCTCTGGTAATGGCTCCAAAAACTTGGTGCTCTAATCTCAATTCAAAATTTGTCACAACTTCGATACAACTAACCAGCAAGTGCACTGGGTCGTCCAAGTAATAAACCTTACGTGAGTAAGGGTCGATCCCACGGAGATTGTTGGTATGAAGCAAGCTATGGTCACCTTGTAAATCTCAGTCAGGCGGATAATAATTGATTATGGAGTTTTCGAAATTTATACTAATTAAACAGAAAATAGGGATAGAAACACTTATGTAATTCATTGGTGAGAATTTCAGATAAGCGTGTAGAGATGCTTTCGTTCCTCTGAATCTCTGCTTTCCCACTGTCTTTGTCCAATCAGTCTTACTCCTTTCCATGGCTGGCTTTATGCAAGGGCATCACCGTTGTCAATGGTTACATCCCCTCCTCTTGTGAAAATGGTCCAAATGCTCTGTCACAGCACGGCTAATCATCTGAGGTTCCCGATCATGCTGGAATAGGATTCACCTTCCTTTTGCGTCTGTCACTACGCCCAGCAATCGCGAGTTTGAAGCTTGTCACAGTCATTCAATCCCAGAATCCTACTCAAAATACCACAGACAAGGTTTAGACCTTCCGGATTCTCATGAATGCCGCCATCAATCTAGCTTACACCATGAAGATTCTGGTTAAGAGATCTAAGAGATAATCATTCAATCGAAGGTAGAACGGAAGTGGTTGTCAGGCACGCGTTCATGGGGAATGATGATGATTGTCACATTCATCACATTCAGGTTGAAGTGCGAATGAATATCTTAGAAGCGGAATAAGTTGAATTGAATAGAAAACAGTAGTACTTTTCATTAATCTTTGAGGAACAGCAGAGCTCCACACTTTAATCTATGGAGTGTAGAAACTCTACCGTTGAAAATACATAAGTGATAATGGAGTTCATTGGTCTCGTCCCCAGAGGGGAACCGGAGTAACCAAGACTCTATGATCCAAAGATAAAACTCAGGATGTCTAATACAATAGTAAAAAGTCCTATTTATACTAAACTAGTTACTAGGATTTACAGAAGTAAGTAATTAATGCATAAATCCACTTTCGGGGCCCACTTGGTGTGTGCTTGGGCTGAGCTTGAATGTTAAACGTGCAGAGGCTCTTTCTGGAGTTGAACGTCAGGTTGTAACGTATTTCTGGCGTTCAACTCTGGTTTGTGACTTATTTCTGGCGTTTAACTCCAGACAGCAGCGTAGAATTGGCGTTCAACGCCCTTTTACATCGTCTAAATTCGGCCAAAGTATGGACTATTATACATTGCTGGAAAGCCCTGGATGTCTACTTTCCAACGCAATTAGAAGCACGCCATTTCGAGTTCTGTAGCTCCAGAAAATCCACTTTGAGTGCAGGGAGGTCAGAATCCAACAGCATCAGCAGTCCTTCTTCAACCTCTGAATCTGATTTTTGCTCAAGTCCCTCAATTTCAGTCAGAAAATACATGAAATCACAGAAAAACACAAAAACTCATAGTAAAGTCCAGAAATGTGAATTTAACATAAAAACTAATGAAAATATCCCTAAAAGTAACTAGATTCTACTAAAAACATACTAAAAACAATGCCAAAAAGCGTATAAATTATCCGCTCATCACAACACCAAACTTAAATTGTTGCTTGTCCCCAAGCAACTGAAAATCAAATAGGATAAAAAGAAGAGAATATACTATAAATTCCAAACTATCAATGTAACATAGCTCCAATTAAATGAGCGGGACTTATAGCTTTTTGCCTCTTGAATAGTTTTGGCGTCTCACTTTATCCATTGAAGTTCAGAATGATTGGCTTCTATAGGAACTCAGAGTTCAGATAGTGTTATTAATTCTCCTAGTTCAGTATGTTGATTCTTGAACACAGCTACTTTATGAGTCTTGGCCGTGGCCCTAAGCACTTTGTTTTCCAGTATTACCACCGGATACATAAATGCCACAGACACATAATTGGGTGAACCTTTTTAGATTGTGACTCAGCTTTGTTAAAGTCCCCAATTAGAGGTATCCAGGGTTCTTAAGCACACTCTTCTTTTGCTTTGGACCTTGACTTTAACCGCTCAGTCTCAAGTTTTCACTTGACACCTTCACGCCACAAGCACATGGTTAGGGACAGCTTGGTTTAGCCGCTTAGACTAGGATTTTATTCCTTTAGGCCCTCCTATCCACTGATGCTCAAAGCCTTGGGATCGTTTTTATTTGCCCTTGCCTTTTGGTTTTAAGGGTTATTGGCTTTTTGCTCTTGCCTCTTGGTTTTAAGAGCTTTTGGCTTTTTCTGCTTGCTTTTTCTTTTTTTTTTTCTATTTTTTTTCGCCTATTTTTTTTTCTGCAAGCTTTGTTCTTTGCTGCTTTTTCTTGCTTCAAGAATCATTTTTATGATTTTTCAGGTTATCAAATAACATGTCTCCTTGTCATCATTCTTTCAAGAGCCAACATATTTAAGATTCTTAAACAACCACTTCAAAAGATATATGCACTGTTCAAGCATACATTCAGAAAATAAGAAGCATTGTCACCACATCAATATAATTAAACTAAGTTCAAGGATAAATTCGAAACTCATGTACTTCTTGTTCTTTTGAATTAAAACTGTTTTCATTTAAGAGAGGTGATGGATTCATAGGACATTTATAACTTTAAGACAAAGTTACTAACTACTAATGATCATGTAATAAGACACAAACATAGATAAGCATTTAACATAGAGAAAATGAAAAACAGAAAGTGAGAACAAGGAATGAGTCCACCTTAGTGATGGTGGCATTTTCTTCTTGAGGAACCAATGATGTCCTTGAGCTCTTCTATGTCTCTTCCTTGTCTTTGTTGCTCCTCCCTCATTGCTTTTTTATCTTCTCTAATTTCATGAAGGATGATGGAGTGCTCTTGATGTTCCACCCTTAGTTGTCCCATGTTGGAACTTAATTCTCCTAGGGAGGTGATAATTTGCTCCCACTAGTTTTGTGGAGGAAAATGCATTTGAGGCATCTCCGGGATCTCATGGTGATGAGCTTCCTGCGCCTCTTGAGCTCCATGAATGGGCTCTCTTGCTTGCTCCATCTTTTTCTTAGTGATGGGCTTCTCTTCCTCAATGTGAATGTCTCCTTCTATGAAAGCTCCAGCTGAGTAACATAGATGGCAAATAAGATGAGGAAAAGCTAGCCTTGCCCCATGAGAGGGCTTTTTGGCTATTTTGTAGAATTCAAGGGAGATGACTTCATGAACTTCTACTTCCTCTCCAATCATGATGCTATGAATCATGATGGCCCGATCCACAGTAACTTCAGATCGGTTGCTAGTGGGGATGATGGAGTGTTGGATGAACTCCAACCATCCTCTAGCCACAGGTGATAAACCCATATTTCATGAGTTCTTTTGTGCTTAATTAGAGTGATTTATTCAACTCTTCACCTACTTATTCACATTAATTGCATGGTTTTACTTTCCCTTCCTTATTATGTCATATAATGAAAAACATGTTTTCTAAGCTTTAAAAATTAATTATTTTAATTACCTTTATTTCCATTCGATGTCGTGATTAGTGTGTTGAGTAGTTTCAGATTTTCTAAAGCAGAACGACTAAAAGGATGAAAAAGGAAACATGCTAGAATGGAAGGAGGAAGCAAAACGGAGCTTTAAAGGAACTGGTATCCACGCGATCGCATGGATGACGCGATCGCGTGCCAAGCACGAATCAGCAGTGACGCGGCTGCATGCCTGACGCGACTGCGCGCCTTAAGCAGAATGCACATGACGCGGTCGCATGAATGACGCGACTGCGTGGCAAAGAAAAGCTCTGAATGACGCGACCGCGTGACCCACGCGGACGCGTGACAGAGGCCACGCACCAGAAATTACAGAATATGCCCCCAGCGAATTCTGAAGCCCTTTTTGGCCCAGATCCAAGTACAGACAGCATAGACCAGAGGTTATAAAGTGTGGGAATGCACCCATTTAAGGAGAGCTCACATATTTTCATCTTTCAATGATTTAGATTTAGTTGAGAGGAAGATCTTCTCTCCCTCTCTCTTTTAGGATTTAGGATTTCTTCTTGTTTTGAGAGTAACTCTGGATCCAGGTTTAATGTTCTTTTAGTATTACTTCTATTTATTTATTCTAACATTTGAATTCATTATTATTATAAATTAATTTATGAATCATTCCAAATTACAGATTTCTAATTGAATTGATGATAATTGAGGTATTTTCAGTATATGATTGTTCTCTTTGATTTAAGTTACCATTGCTCCCCATCTAAGGATATTTTTATTATTATTCGAGCAATTTTACTTTTTCCCCTTTTAGTTCTGGTTAAGAATTTAGTAACTCAACAGTTATTAAACTTAGCATAATTGATAATCGTTGTCTTGATAATTGAGTTGAACTTAAATAATCCCAACCTTCTCTTAGGAAATAATTAGGATTCAAAGGTCAATTTAATTAGTCCCTTGACTTTCTTTTGCTCTGGTAAAGGTTGACCAAGTGGAGTTTAGATTCAACTTTCATTATTGTTGAGAGAGATAACTATGTTGGACCTCTAATTTCTCTACCTTGCTAAAAGTTGTTTTACAGTTATTATTTATTTTTTACTTGCCATTTAATTCACTCGTCATTTAAATTGCTTGCTTCTCACCTTCTAAACCCCGATTACAACCTTTATAGCCAATAATAAGAACATACTTCCTCGCAGTTCCTTGAGAAGACGACCCGAGGTTTGAATACTTGGTTAACAATTTTTAAAGGGGTTTGTTACTTGTGACACCCAACACGTTTGTACGAAGGGATTTTTGCTGGTTTAGAAACTATATCTACAACGCAACCGTTTCTATGAATTTCTTTACTGGTAGAAAATCCCGACGCCAAAATGGCGCTGTTGCCGGGGAACTGCTAACGTGTGCCTTATTATTGGTTATTGTAAATATTTTTCTTTTGCTTGTTTATTTATTTTTGTTTTTCATTTTTATCCTTATTTGTTACTATGAACTCTCACCCCTCTCGCATTGAGTTTGGTTCTAATGTTGTTAAAGGAAATAGAAGTAACAGCAGGAATGTGCATCAAGGTCAGACCAATCAAGGATGGATGGAGCCAAGAGGATCTAATCAACCCTTTAGGCAGCAACACCCTCCGAGATATCCTGGACAAAGACCATTCTACCGTGCATACCCAGCTGAAAGACATGGTGGACAACCTTGTAACTACCAACAAGCCCCACCCCGTGCATATGAACCATCCTTTCAACATAACCTCGAACCACCACACTCACAAGCTTCTCTTCACCATTCGCCATCATATGATCCTTCCTTACCCCAATACCAATCCAATCGTTCCCAATCATCACCACTTTCCTTTGTATCGTGTCCAAGTCTGGCAAACCGCGAAGCAAAGGATCGCCTGAAAGAAACAATGATTAAATTTCAAACAACCGTTCAACAGCTAGAGCAAGCACTAATTCAATGGGCCACTAGGCGCTCAAATATACAAGGATCAACCACAGCTCCATGTAGACAGCCCGATGAAGAGCGTAGCATGAAAGAATTACTAGAGACTCCAGTGGACAAGACAGAGAATGAATTCGTGCTAGAACAAGTGGAAGAAGCTGTCATTGTTCAAGAAGAAGAGTTGGTTGAAGATCTAGGCGATGCTGAACTTCCGTGGGAATACAGAATTAAGGAAAACTCCGTCCGAGATGCCACAGTTGATGCTAAGGAGGATACCGTACAATCTCCAAGGCAAGTCGTTTACGAAGAATCAGACGGAATATTCCAAGAAGCAATTTTCCTTGATGATGACAGTCACAAGTCTAGTTCTCCTAGTGATGAACTTGCGTCCGCAAGTGAATTCTCTAAGATCGAAGAATCTTCCCCAAGTGAATATGAAGATGATGCAGAGGTAGATTTCTCTCAACCTCCAATCTATGACTCGAGTGATGAGGAAGACATAGAAGACTTTGACCAGAATACAGATACAATTGAAGATCTTTGCAAGGAAGTGGAAGAATTCACAGAAGAGCACAAGGAAACAGAACTCGCAGAACCGCCAAAAACACCTATCCCAAGGCCATTACCACCCAATACAAGCTTCAAGTGGGTACAATCCTTAACTTATAATTTTACTTATTCACTTGAATATGGTTTGCTTGAAACAGATGGCCAGCTTAGAGCTCTCTGCGGCTTTAAGAGTAAGAGGGAAATGGCTCGTATTCAGAGCTGGTGCACCAGGTTCAATAAGGTTCCACGCTTCACCTCGAAGTACACGGATTGGTATCGTGCTCAATTGCATGGATCACGGAGAACGTTTGGTCACCACGGTGAGATTCTACTCTTTAACCCGCCCGAATGGAAACTTACAAATCAAAACAGAGGCGGATCTAAAAACACAGCTTGGGATCATGGATTATGTTCTGATATTCGTCATCCCGGGAGGCTGGATATCTGTTTAAAGCTGCGCAGAAGCTTTACATGCCTAGTTTGGGACCCCGGAGGCTATTGGAATTCCAAGCACTGGTAGAGATTTTTGGACAAATTTAAACACAAGCCACCATAACAGGATGCTCTTCCAATGTCCAACTTAAGGACTTTAACTAAAAGTGCTAGGTGGGAGACAACCCACCATGGTATGGTCACTTCTTTTTCAATTTATTTCTTGTTAATTGCTTTCATTTTTCCTTTTTCTTTTTAATTTATTAAACCTGGAATCATGCATAAGCATCCATGATAGTCATTGCGTTCTGCACTTTTCATGCATAAAAAAAAAAGGGCTGCATGACGCGACCGCATGCCCCATGCGATCGCGTCATATCGCGAAAAACACCACCCATGCGACCGCGTGACCCACGCGGCCGCGTGATATATATATATCGGCGTAAGGATCCAACGAACAGAAAGTTGGGCTGGAATCGTGCGGCCCTTGTGCATTTCGCACAAATTGGCCCACGCGATCGCATGCCCCATGCGATCGCGTCACTTACCCAATACCAATCTTACGCGACCGCGTGAGCGACGCGATCGCGTCGCATGGATTGCACATCACCCCAAAAGGAGACAGAGAGTTGCACTGAAACGGCGCTGGAGTCGTGCATTTAGCACGAATTCCAGCGGCGCGATCGCGCGACCCATGCGATCGCGTCACCCCTTTTCCCCCCCTCTCATGCGATCGCGCGACCCACGCGATCGCATCACCCCTATTTTCATCACAACCACGCGACCGCGTGCCCCACGCGGCCGCGTGGATTCGAAAACATAACCCCCCAGCCCGCGAACCCTATCAGTCGCGCAGCCCTCACCCCCAACCCTCTTCCCCTTCTCTGCCTCCTCTCCCTCCAACCACCACCCACCACCTTCCAGCCGCCACCGCACCATCCCCCAGACGCCGCCGCCGACTCGACACCACCACCGTACCACCCCCTCCCCTTCTCTCTCCTTCCTTCTTCCTCTCTCCTCCCCTCTCCACCGCTGCTCGCCGCCACCACCGCCCATCACCGACGGCCATCCACCGCGCCCCACCCCTTCAGCCAGCAACCCCAACCCCCACCTCCCACACCTATCCTTTTCCTCCAACACCACCTGAACCCTTTCTCCGACACCAACCCCCTTCGCCGCCACCACCGCGTCGCCGTGCACCACCACCGCGCCGGACGCCGCCGCAGTCACCTTCTTCCCTGTTCCACCCCTTCCGCTTACCAGGTTCCGCAACACGCAACCAATTTTTATTTTATCTGTTCGTCACTTTTCTGTATTTTTTTATTCCGTTTATGTTCATACTTATGATAGTTAGACTTGCATGTTGTAGTGGATTTTCAGGTTGTTAGGTAGCTTAGGCTGTGGTTAGTGGATCTAGGTCTGTTTACTTTCACTGTTCTTACTTCTGTGTTATCCTATGTGCAAATCTGTTGCTGCTATAATCATGATTCATATGCTGCTTTCTTGTATGTTGCTGCTGTTTACATTAAGTTTTTATGTTTATTTTATATCTATGTACATGCAGCTTAATTTTTTAATTCATATGAACTGATTAAATTGCTGTTTATTTTTCGGGACAATCCAATTTTAGCCAGAATGCTGCCCAAATTTTTTTTAAAATTTGTTTTCATTCATGTTTTGGTTTGGCATTTCTGAAATCTGTTTTGCTCTGCTTTACCCAAACCACTACATGAATGCTATGGCAGACCTTCTCACCCTTTTTGATTTCCTGGTTCATAAACTGCTTGTTCAATTATGAGTACTTCTATTCTTACCTATGAATTCTTGTTATATGGAATTTTTTCTATGCCACTTACCTTCCTAACTCACTAATTTTAATTTACTAATTTCTTTTTCAAATCCTAACCATACTAACCCTTTTGATCTCTTTTATGATTATTTTCACTTTCCTCTAACTTTCTAACCATGGCATATTACTTATTTTTTTTTCCATTTAACATAAATTCAATCACATTTCATATACTCATTTTCCTTATTCTATTCCTCCCTTACCACTTTGAGTTCCCTATGTTTAAATTGCCTATTTGCTTCCTATTTTTTTATCCATTCCTGATTTTCTGTTTTTCAGGATGTCTGCCTCACGGAGGAAAGGTAAAGGCAAGGCCACTGGCAAGCGCAAGAGAGGAGATTCCTCCCAGTCCATCATTTCTCTAATGCACGATACCTTATGGCGGGAGAAGAACTTCACACCACAGGAGAAAGCTAACCAGTTGCTTCCTGCTAATGATCCTATAAAATTTGCAAACCGGTACTATGAACTGAAGTACCCAGCTTTCACAAACTCCAGAAATCTATACCTGGAACGTACCTTGAAGATTCCAGAAGCCCTCCAGCAGTACACTACTGAGCAAATCAAGTAACGGGGCTGGTTCTTTCTGGAGAGACCACTGACAGAGGTCAATGCATCTTGGGTCAGGGAATTCTATTGCAACTACTACCTTACTACCCTTGATGCAGTGAACCTGAGAGGAAAGCTAATTCTGGTCACAGAGGAAGCCATATGGTTTTGCACAGGCTGAAGAGGACATGGGCCAGATGCAGTTTGACTGGGATGCTGTAAAGGCACGGATAGCTCTCGACCCTGCTGTTCCTTGGGAGATGGGTCAGAACACCACTATGCCTAGAGGGATTAAGAGAGTGTACTTAAATGATGAGGCTCGGCTATGGCATCAGATCTTGAGTAATTTTGTGATGCCGAGTACTCACGAGACGGAGATCCCGGCTACCATGATCACCCTCCTTTGGTGTGTGCTGAAGGGTAAGGACATATACTTACCTCATTTTATCCGACATTATATGGCCAGGGCCCACGTACGAGGCACCCTCCCCTTTCCTTACCTGGTTACACGGCTAGGCCGTCAGGCTGATGTGCCTTGGGAGGATGCCGATGAGAGACCCCCAGTAGCGGACTGCAGGATGATCATCCCGCACAGCAGGAACTTCCTTGCTTTGGGCTACAGACCACCACCTGTCACTGCTACTGATGAGACAGCCCCTCCGTCTGCTGGACCCTCTTCATCCACAGCTGCCCCAGCTGCCCCTGCTGCCACCACTGTACCTCCACCCGCCTCTGAGCTGGTCTATCGCCTCGTGCACCGTCTATTCCGCCAGCTTGATCAGATGGAGCACCTAACAGGCGCCGGTATGAGAGATTAGAGCGCCGCAGCAGGCGACGCTATTCCCATCTGAAGCTGATGATCAGACAGGGCGCCGACGTCCCCTCCGAGCCAGACACCCCTTCAGAGCCATCAGAGGATGAGCACGAGGAGGAGGATGAGCACGAGGAGGAGCCTCATTCCCAGGGGGAGACTCATCAGCAGGCAGCCACAGAGCAGACTGCCCCGCATCAGGAGGTTATGCCCCAGATAGAGGCTACAGATCTGGAGATCCCACTCCAGACCGTCCCACCTCCACAGCAGCCAGACCCTCAGCCCACCACCGCCACGGAGACCCCAGCTACCATCCCTACCATTGATGACACTCCTTCACACCAGGCTTGATTGAGCATCGAGGACGATGCTTCATTTTAGGTGTGGGGAGGTCGCCATCTCTGGCGTTTATTTTGGTGAACCACTACATACTTTTTCTTTTATTTTGGATATTTTTTCTGTATTTTTCTCTTTTTCTTTTACTGTTATTTTCTGAGTACTTATACATTGCTACTTGTGTATTTTACTCTGTTTTCTGCATTTTGCATTTTTTGTTCATATTTTAGTTATTTAGTTTAGTTTAGTTATTTAGTTTAGTTTGCAATTCTGATTTATTAGTGGATTAATTAGTATAGTTTACCCTTTTTAGCATAAGATAGTATAGTTTAAATAGAAAAATATAAAAAGGAAGTAAACTAGAAACTTTAACAGAATCAAAATAACCCACACCTTGTATATATAGCATTACATGTTAGTTGACAACATTTCATCAAGGAGGAACATTAAAACTTTAAAAGCTACCCTAAATAAATTTTTTTCAAGAGAATAATGGGAATTTTTAACTAAACCTGCATACAATATATGAATGATATATGATGCTTGAGTTAGAGAACACACAGCCTGAGAGTCTTGAGCTTAAATTGTATGGTTGCATTCAAACCATAATTTCATTTCTATGTGTCACATTTCTTTTTATTCTGATGTTCTTTACTTTGCTTTAATCTATATGTCCAATTATAGAATATAGAATAGATACATACCAAGAGAATGATTGAGGCCATCATTTGATTTTAGCTCACTCACCCCAAATCAGCCTACCTTTTACATTATCCTTGTTAGCCCCCTTGAGCCTTTTAAAACCCCTTTATTCTATTTAGCCAAATTACTAGCCTTAAGCAGAAAAAATAAAAGAAAAATCCCAAGTGAATCCTTGGTTAGCTTAAGATAGAAAATTATAAATAGAGTTAAATGTGAGAAACCTTTTGGGAACATGGGTAATAGAAACAAAAGGGTAGAAAAAGTAAAAAGGAATAAAATAAAATTTGGGAAGCATGCTCATAAGAAAATCTAAGTGATTCAATTATCATGTGCATTAAAAAAAAGTTATTTTTCAACATCTAAATAAAAGGGAATACAAAAAGGAAATTCCCCAATGAAAACAATGCACATGGAATAGAAAAAAATAAAATAAAAAAAAAGTGAAACATGAGCATGTAACAATAAGTGGGAAATTATGGGACATTAGGTAAAGAAACTTTATTTTACTAGATGTGTATGTTAGGTGAGATCTTAGTCTAATTAAGGATTCACTTATTAGCTCACTTAACCCTATACATAAATCCTTACCCTTACCTTGGCCCCATTACAACCTTAATTAAGACCTCATGACTTTTTGGTATGACTATATTCTATAATTGTTGATTGGTTAGATGAAAAACAAAGCTGTAGAAATTAAGAATAAAAAGAAAAATAGAGTGAATAAACCCAATAAACACTGAGTGACTAGAGAGTAAACACAAATTCCAATGAGGGTTCAATAACTCATCAACATATATCTATGCTTAAAATTTACCAATTGTTTTGCAAGTTTGTACAATATTTTCTTTCCCATCTCATTTGCTAAAGTGCTTTATTATTTAAGGGTTGGCTATATATATACACACAACTCCTTGAGAATGTGAATTAACTTAGCTACATGTAAGCTTTATATATGAGTAGATGAATTAGAATTGCATGACTCATTAGGTAGATGCATTTAGCATAGGTTGCATTTCATAAACATTCTATCACTTTAACCTTAATTATTTACCTTGGATTTAGCATGAGGACATTCTAGTGTTTAAGTGTGGGGAGGTTGATAAACCCATATTTCATGAGTTCTTTTGTGCTTAATTAGAGTGATTTATTCAACTCTTCACCTACTTATTCACATTAATTGCATGGTTTTACTTTCCCTTCCTTATTATGTCATATAATGAAAAACATGTTTTCTAAGCTTTAAAAATTAATTATTTTAATTACCTTTATTTCCATTCGATGCTGTGATTAGTGTGTTGAGTAGTTTCAGATTTTCTAAGACAGAACGACTTAAAGGATGAAAAAGGAAACATGCTAGAATGGAAGGAGGAAGCAAAACGGAGCTTTAAAGGAACTGGTATCCACGCGATCGCATGGATGACGCGATCGCGTGCCAAGCACGAATCAGCAATGACGCGGCCGCATGCCTGACGCGATCGCGCGCCTTAAGCAGAATGCACATGACGCGGTCGCATGACTAACGCGACCGTGTGGCAAAGAAAAGCTCCGAATGACGCGACCGCGTGACCCACGCGTACGCGTGACAGAGGCCACGCACCAGAAATTACAGAATACGCCCCCAGCAAATTCTGAAGCCCTTTTTGGCCCAGATCCAAGTACAGACAGTATAGACCAGAGGTTATAAAGTGTGGGAATGCACCCATTCAAGGAGAGCTCACATATTTTCATCTTTCAATGATTTAGATTTAGTTGAGAGGGAGATATTCTCTCTCTCTCTTTTAGGATTTAGGATTTCTTCTTGTTTTGAGAGTAACTCTGGATCCAGGTTTAATGTTCTTTTAGTATTACTTCTATTTATTTATTCCAACATTTGAATTGATTATTATTATAAATTAATTTATGAATCATTCCATGTTACAGATTTCTAATTGAATTGATGATAATTGAGGTATTTTCAGTATATGATTGTTCTCTTTGATTTAAGTTACCATTGCTCCCCATCTAAGGATATTTTTATTATTATTCCAGCAATTTTACTTTTTCCCCTTTTGGTTCTGGTTAAGAATTTAGTAACTCAACAATTATTAAACTCAGCATAATTGATAATCGTTGTCTTGCTAATTGAGTTGAACTTAAATAATCCCAACCTTCTCTTAGGAAATAATTAGGATTCAGAGGTCAACTTAATTAGTCCCTTGACTTTCTTTTGCTCTGGTAAAGGTTGACCAAGTGGAGTTTAGATTCAACTTTCATTATTGTTGAGAGAGATAACTATGTTGGACCTCTAATTTCTCTACCTTGCTAAAAGTTGTTTTACAGTTATTATTTATTTTTTAGTTGCCATTTAATTCACTCGTCATTTAAATTGCTTGCTTCTCACTTTCTAAACCCCGATTACAACCTTTATAGCCAATAATAAGAACATACTTCCTCGCAGTTCCTTGAGAAGACGACCCGAGGTTTGAATACTCGGTTAACAATTTTTAAAGGGGTTTGTTACTTGTGACACCCAACACGTTTGTACGAAGGGATTTTTGCCGGTTTAGAAACTATATCTACAACGCAATCGTTTCTATGAATTTCTTTACTTGTAGAAAATCCCGACGTCAACAGGCTTGAGGTCCAGTCTTTTTAGTTGAACCGGCTTGCCTTTGGAGTCAATCTTCCATTGAGCTCCTTCCACACATATGTCCATGAGGACTTGGTCCAACCTTTGATTAAAGTTGACCCTTCTAGTGTAGGGGCATGCATCTCCTTGCATCATAGGCAAGTTGAACGCCAACCTCACATTTTCCGGACTAAAATCTAAGTATTTCCCCCGAACCATGGTGAGATAATTCTTTGGGTCCGGGTTCTTACTTTGATCATGGTTCCTAGTGATCCATGCATTAGCATAGAACTCTTGAACCATTAGGATGCCGACTTGTTGGATGGGTTTTGTTAGAACTTTCCAACCTCTTCTTTGGATTTCATGTCGGATCTCCAGATACTCATTCTTCTTGAGCTTGAAAGGGACCTCAGGGATCACCTTCTTCCTGGCCACAACATCATAGAAGTGGTCTTGATGAGCTTTGGAGATGAATCTTTCCATCTCCCATGACTCAGAGGTGGAAGCTTTTGTCTTCCCTTTCTCTTTTCTAGAGGATTCTCTAGTCTTAGGTGCCATCAATGGTAATGGAAAAACAAAAAGCTTATGCTTTTACCACACCAAACTTAGAATTTTGTTCGCCCTCGAGCAAGAAAAGAAAGAATAGATGAAGAAGAAGAAGAAATGGAGGAGAGGGAGAGGGAGATGTGTTTCGGTCAAGAAGGGGAAGAGAGGGTTGTGTTGTGTGAATTTGAAGAAGAATGGAGGGCTATATATAGGGAAGGGAGGGGGGTAATTGATTTTGAATTTTGAAGGTAGGTGGTGTTTACGAGGTAGGTTTATGGGGAAGAGTGGATGGATGTGAGTGGTGAAGTGGTGATAGGGAAGAGAGATTGAGGTGATTGGTGGTAGGTGGGGATCCTGTGGGGTCCACAGATCCTGAGGTGTTCAAGGATTTACAACCTTGCACCAAATTAGGCATGAAAAATGCCCTTGCACACAACTCTGGTCGTTCAGCGCCAGATTGGTGCTTGTTCTGGGCGTTGAACGCCCATTTGTTGCCCATTTCTGGCGTTGAACGCCAAAACCATGCTTGTTCTGGGCGTTCAGCGCCAGCTCTTCTCCAGGGTGCAATTCTGGCATTCAAACGCCTAGATGCTGCCCATTTTGGGTGTTCAGCGCCAGAACCATGCTCTGTTCTGGCGTTGAACGCCAGACAGATGCTTCTTACTGGTGTTTAAATGCCAGTAAGGTCTTCCTCCAGGGTATGATTTTTCTTCTGCTGTTTTAGATTCCGTTTTCAATTTTTTTATTTATTTTATGACTCCACATGATCATGAACCTAATAAACCATGAAAAACAATAAAAATAGAAATTAGATAAAAATTGGGTTGCCTCCCAACAAGCGCTTCTTTAATGTCAATAGCTTGACAGTGGGCTCTCATGGAGCCTCACAGATGTTCAGAGCATTGTTGAGACTCTCCAACACCAAACTTAGAGTTTGACTGTGGGGGCTCTAGTTGACTCTGCTTTGAGAGAAGCTTACTATGCTTCCTCTCCATGGGTACAGAGAGAGATCCTTGAGTTTTAAACACAAGGTTGTTCTCATTTAATTGAAGGATCAATTCTTCTCTGTCCACATCAATCACAGCTCTTGCTGTGGCTAGGAAGGGTCTTCCAAGGATGATAAATTCATCCTCATCCTTCCCAGTATCTAAGACTATGAAATCAGCAGGGATGTAAAGGCCTTCAACCTTTACTAACACGTCCTCTACTTGTCCATAAGCCTATTTTCTTGAATTGTCGGCCATCTCTAATGAGATTTTAGCAGCTTGTACCTCAAAAATTCCCAGTTTCTTCATTACAGAGAGGGGCATGAGGTTTATCCTTGAACCAAGGTCACACAGAGCCATTTCAAAGATCATGTTGCCTATGGTACAAGGTATTACGAACTTTCCAGGATCCTATTTCTTCTGAGGCAATGTCAGTTGATCCAGATCACTTAGTTCATTGGTGAAGAAGGGAGGTTCATCTTCCCAAGTCTCAATACCAAATAATTTGGCATTCAGCTTCATGATTGCACCAAGGTACTTGGTAACTTGCTCTTCAGTAACATCCTCATTCTCTTCAGAAGAGGAATACTCATCAGAGCTCATGAATGGCATAAGGAGGTTTAATGGAATCTCTATGGTCTCTAGATGAGTCTCAGATTCCTTTGGTTTCTCAAAGGGAAGCTCCTTATTGATCACTGGACGTCCCAGGAGGTCTTCCTCCTTGGGATTCACGTCCTCTCCTTCCTTCACAGGTTCGGCCATGGTGATCAATTCAATGGCCTTGCACTCTCCTTTTGGATTTTCTTCTGTATTGCTTGGGAGAGTACTAGGAGGGATTTCAGTGATCCTTTTACTCAGCTGGCCCACTTGTACCTTCAAATTTCTAATGGATGACCTTGTTTCATTCATGAAACTTACAGTGGCCTTGGATAGATCAGAGAGTAATTTTGCTAAATTAGAGGTATTTTGTTCAGAGTTCTCTGTCTGTTGCTGAGTGGATGATGGAAAAGGTTTACTATTGTTAAACCTATTTCTTCCACCATTATTAAAGCCTTGTTGAGGCTTTTAATCCTTCCATGAGAAATTTGGATGATTTCTCCATGATGGGTTATATGTGTTTCCATAAGGTTCACCCATATAATTTACCTCTGCTATTGCAGGGTTTTCAGGATCATAAGCTTCTTCTTCAGAAGATGCCTCTTGAGTACTGTTGGATGAAGCTTGCATTCCATTCAGACTCTGAGAAATCATATTGACTTGCTGAGTCAATATTTTATTCTGAGCCACTATGGCATTCAGAGTATCAATTTTAAGAACTCCCTTCTTCATAGGCATCCCATTATTCACAGGATTCTATTCAGAAGTGTACATGAACTGGTTATTAGCAACCATGTCAATGAGTTCTTGAGCTTCTTGCAGGCATTTTCTTTAGGTGAATGGATCCACCTGTAGAAGTATCCAATGACATCTTAACTAATTTAGACAGACCATCATAGAATATATCCAGGATGGTCCATTCTGAAAGCATGTCAGAAGGACACTTTTTGGTCAGTCCTTTGTATCTCTCCCAAACTTCATAGAGGGATTCACCTTCTTTCTGTCTGAAAGTCTGAACATCCACTCTAAGCTTGCTCAGCTTTTGAGGAGGAAAGAACTTGGCTAAGAAAGCCGTGACCAGCTTATCCCAAGAGTTCAGGCTATCTCTGGGTTGAGAGTCCAACCACACTCTAGCTCTGTCTCTTACAGCAAAAGGGAAAAGCATGAGCCTGTAGACTTCAGGATCTACTCCATTAGTCTTAACAGTATCACATATCTGCAAGAATTCAATTAAGAACTGAAAAGGATCTTCAGATGGAAGTCCATGAAACTTGCAGTTCTGCTGCATCAGAGAAACTAATTGAGGTTTCAGCTCAAAATTGTTTGCTCCAATGGCAGAAATGGAGATGCTTCTTCCATGTAAATTGGAATTAGGTGCAGTAAAGTCACCAAGCATTCTCCTTGCATTTTTGTTGTTGGGTTCGGCTACCATCTCCTTTACTTGTTGGAAATTTTCAATAAGGTTGTCTCTGGATTGTTGTAATTTAGCTTCTCTTAGTTTTCTCTTCAGAGTCCTTTCAGGTTCTGGATCAACAAGAATGCCTTTTTCCTTGTTCTTGCTCGTAAGAAAGAGAAGAGAACAAGAAAAGAAGAGGAATCCTCTATGTCATAGTAAAGAGGTTCCTTATTGTTAGTAGAAGAAGAAAAGGAATAGGGGTGAAGAAGAATGAAGAATCCAAACACAAGGGTAAGGATAGGAGCAGTGATGTGAGATGAAGAGAAGTGTTAGTAGATAAATAATTAGAAGGAGATGAGGGAGAAGGATTTTTGAAAATTATTTTTGAAAAAGAGTTAGTGATTTTCGAAAATAGTTTTTGAAAAAGGTTAGTAATTTTTGAAAATTAAAAATCAAAAATTAAAATAATTAGTTAATTAAAAAGAATTTTTGAAAAAGAGGGAAGATATTTTCGAAAATTAGAGAGAGAGAGTTAGTTAGGTAGTTTTGAAAAAGATAAGAAACAAACAAAAAGTTAGTTAGTTAGTTGAAACAAATTTTGAAAAGATAAGAAGTTAGGAAGTTAGAAAAGATATTTTGAAATAAAATTTTTGAAAAAGATAAGATAAGAAGATATTTTTGAAAAGATATGATTTAAATTAGTTTTTGAAAAAGATTTGATTTTTAAAATCACAATTAATGACTTGATTCACAAGAAATCACAAGATATGATTCTAGAACTTAAAGTTTGAATCTTTCTTAACAAGCAAGTAACAAACTTGAAATTTTTGAATCAAAACATTAATTGATGATGTTATTTTCGAAAATTATGAGATAGAATTAAGAAAAAGATTTTTGAAAAATATTTTTATAATTTTCGAAAATAACTAAGAAAAATGAAAAAGATTTGATTTTTGAAAAAGATTTTGAAAAAGATAAGATTTTTAAATTGAAAATTTGATTTGACTCATAAAAACAACTAGATTTTAAAAAGTTTCGAAAAAGTCAACTCAAATTTTCGAAATTTATGAGTGAAAAAGGGAAAGATATTTTTTTGATTTTTGAATTTTTTTTATGATGAGAGGGAAAAACATGAAAAGGATGCAATGCATGAAAATTTTTGGATCAAAACAATGAATGCATGCAAGAATGCTATGAATGTCAAGATGAACACCAAGAACACTTTGAATGTCAAGATGAACATCAAGAACTTATTTTTGAAAAATTTTTAATGCAAAGAAAACATGCAAGACACCAAACTTAGAAATCTTTAATGCTTAGGCACTAAGAATTCAAGAATGCATATGAAAAACATCATACAACACAAAACAATATAATATGAAGATCAATCAAGAAGGTTTTATCAAGAACAACTTGAAGATCATGATGAATGCAATGCATGAATGCAATTTTCGAAAAATGCAAGATGAGCATGCAATTGACACCAAACTTATAACATGACACTTGACTCAAACAAGAAACATGAAATATTTTTTATTTTTATAATTTTATGATTTTTTTTTGTATTTTCTTTTAATTTTTTTTTCGAAAATCAATGTGAAAAAGAAAAATAAGGATTCCAAAATTTTTAATATGAATTCCTGGAATCTTATGCTCTTTAGTCTAAAGCTCCAATCAAAGGGTCAGGCATGGCTTAATAGCCAGCCAAGCTTTAGTATGTAACTCAGACATGACACGCCTAGCATGCCCTATCCAAAAGAATTAGACATGGCTTTACAGCCAACCAGGCTTCAACATGCTTCATGAAACACTAGAATTCATTCTTAAAAATTCTGAAGAAAAATATATTTTTGAAAATATTTTTATTTTAAAATTTTTTCAAAAACAAAGGAGAAATTTTTGAAAGATTTTTGAAAAATTTTTGAAAACAAAACAAAAAGAAAATTACCTAATCTGAGCAACGAGATGAACCGTCAGTTGTTCAAACTCGAACAATCCCCGGCAACGGCGCCAAAAACTTGGTGCACAAAATTGTGATCTCTGGTAATGGCTCCAAAAACTTAGTGCTCTAATCTCAATTCATAATTTGTCACAACTTCGATAAAACTAACCAGCAAGTGCACTGGGTCGTCCAAGTAATAAACCTTACGTGAGTAAGGGTCGATCCCACGGAGATTATTGGTATGAAGTAAGCTATGGTCACCTTGTAAATCTCAGTTAGGCGGATAATAATTGATTATGGAGTTTTCAAAATTTATACTAATTAAACAGAAAATAGGGATAGAAACACTTATGTAATTCATTGGTGAGAATTTCAGATAAGCGTGTAGAGATGCTTTCGTTCCTCTGAATCTCTGCTTTCCCACTGTCTTCGTCCAATCAATCTTACTCCTTTCCATGGCTGGCTTTATGCAAGGGCATCACCGTTGTCAATGGTTACATCCCCTCCTCTTGTGAAAATGGTCCAAATGCTCTGTCACAGCACGACTAATCATCTGAGGTTCCCGATCATGCTGGAATAGGATTCACCCTCCTTTTGCGTCTGTCACTACGCCTAGCAATCGCGAGTTTGAAGCTCGTCACAGTCATTCAATCCCAGAATCCTACTCAGAATACCACAGACAAGGTTTAGACCTTCCGGATTCTCATGAATGCCGCCATTAATCTAGCTTACACCACGAAGATTCTTGTTAAGAGATCTAAGAGATAATCATTCAATCGAAGGTAGAACGGAAGTGGTTGTCAGGAACGCGTTCATGGGGAAAGATGATGATTGTCACGTTCATCACATTCAGGTTGAAGTGCGAATGAATATCTTAGAAGCGGAATAAGTTGAATTGAATAGAAAACAGTAGTACTTTTCATTAATCTTTGAGGAACAGCAGAGCTCCACACCTTAATCTATGGAGTGTAGAAACTCTACCGTTGAAAATACATAAGTGATAATGGAGTTCATTGGTCTCGTCCCCAGAGGGGAACCGGAGTAACCAAGACTCTATGATCCAAAGATAAAACTCAGGATGTCTAATACAATAGTAAAAAGTCCTATTTATACTAAACTAGTTACTAGGGTTTACAGAAGTAAGTAATTGATGCATAAATCCACTTCTGGGGCCCACTTGGTGTGTGCTTGGGCTGAGCTTGAATGTTACACGTGCAGAGGCTCTTTCTGGAGTTGAACGTCAGGTTGTAACGTATTTTTGGCGTTCAACTCTAGTTTGTGACTTGTTTCTGGCGTTTAACTCCAGACAGCAGCATAGAACTGGAGTTCAACACCCATTTACGTCGTCTAAACTCGGCCAAAGTATGGACTATTATACATTGCTGGAAAGCCCTGGATGTCTACTTTCCAACGCAATTAGAAGCACACCATTTCGAGTTCTGTAGCTCCAGAAAATCCACTTTGAGTTCAGGGAGGTCAGAATCCAACAGCATCAGCAGTCCTTCTTCAATCTCTGAATTTGATTTTTGCTCAAGTCCCTCAATTTCAGTCAGAAAATACCTGAAATCATAGAAAAATACACAAACTCATAGTAAAGTCCAGAAATGTGAATTTAACATAAAAACTAATGAAAATATCCCTAAAAGTAACTAGATTCTACTAAAAACATACTAAAAACAATGCCAAAAAGCGTATAAATTATCCGCTCATCACTAGCACTTTCCAATGTGGTCTTATCTTGGGGACACATGCCCTGTGTGATATAGCTAAGTAACACTATCTTGTCAATCATGTGGTGGGGGCATGCTTCCAGAAGATTATTGAAGCGCTCCCAGTATTCAAAGAGAGTCTCATTGTCATCCTGAACAATTGTGGAAATATCCTTCCTCAGTTTATCAGTAACTTCAGATGGAAAGAATTTCTCCAAAAACTTCTTTCTGAGTGTATCCCAGTTGGATACATTTACTAGAGGTTGAGTGTAGTACCACTCTCTTGCTTTTCCCTCGAGAGAAAACTGGAAAGCTTTCAGCAAAATTGAAGTTTCATCAGTACCATCACGCCTGACAGTAGAACAGGCTGCCTAGAAATTTCTCAAGTGCTTGATAGGCTCTTGAGTAGGTAGGCCATGAAACTTGGGCATCAAATTTAGCAGTGCGGTATTTATTTCAAAATCTGTAGCTACCGCTGGATGATGCACTTGAAACGGTTGCATTGTAAAATCAGGGGCTCCTTCCTCCTGGATGGTAACTCTCCTAGCTGCCATGTCTTCTGCACGTAAAACAACCGAATCAGTAGAACGGGGCTGGTTTCTTCCTCAAGTTCACTTTCAGATCCGCCCTCAGAGCAGACTAACCGACGCTGATCTCGCCTTATTCGTGAAATAGTCCTTTCAATTTCAGGATCGAATATTAGCAAGCACAGATCAGGAAGTGAACGCGTCATTTGACGAAAGAAACATGTAGCTCATAGTAGCAAAATAAAATAAAATGCAAATAAATTAATTCTAATTAATAACTTTAGCACTCTATTGCAACTCCCCAGCAACGGCGCCAAAATTGATGAAGCACAGAAGTTGGTGAATTAAAAATTATTAAAATAGTTACGTTGCAAGTATAGTTCTTAACTCACCGAAAATCTTCCTATCAATTTAGAAATATGTCACATAGAGTTTAAATTAAAAATTACTGGGAGTTGGAATCCCAGGTCATCTCCCAACGAGTTGCAGAAAAGTGTGCTATTTTATTAATCAGATGTTCCAAGAAGTTGAGTTAAGTAGATGGAAAATTAAATTGAGAAAATTTAAATAATATGAATAAAAGCCTTGACCGGGAGTTGATTAGTTGGAATCTCTATTATTGATGGGATGATTTCAAGATTAATTTATAATTAATGGTTGTTCTGTTTAGTTATCCTTTACTAGGTAAAGGAAAGTCAAACAAGTTGGAATGTTAGATCTGTTCACGAGTTGCAACCCACTTAGTTCAAAGGGATTGGTATTAGTGACTAGATAGCAATCCAACAGTTAACCCAGTTACAAATTCTCTTTCAATCCTTCCAACTCAAGAGTTCCTTTCAATCAACTCCCCATCAAGTGAAGAAACTACTCGCTCATTGTAAATAATAAATCCATAACATATGAAAGAGAATTAAAAGAAGACATGATTATTGGAATGGAAAATAAATTAAAATGGAAGAAATAATCCTTGTATTAAATAATCATGAAAGTATTCAAATGACAAAATTGAACAAAGCAAAGAACATGGAAGAATAAAACCAAGTTAAGAGAACAAACTAGAATGACGAAGTCTTGATGAGGAAATAACTCTTCTCAATGTTCCAATGCTAAGACCAATCAAAAATTAAAATTCTAAAACCTAGAGAGAAAAACCTAAAGGAGTAAAACTAGATCTAAAACTGAAAACTGTGTAGAATGAATGTTATCTTTTGTTTCTGCATAATCTCTGGCTCTAGTCTGCTGTTTCGGGCCGAAAATTGGGTCGGAATAAGGTCCAAAATCGCCCCCAGCGAATTCTGCAGATTATGCAGATCGCACATGTCACGCGATCGCGTCATCCATGCGGACGCGTCATTCGCGCTTTTCCTTGCCACACGTTCGCGTCGTCCACGCTACCGCGTTGCTTGAGCTTTTCCAATCCACGCGGCCGTGTGAGCCATGCGGCCGCGTCACTGCGATTTGCTCTCCTTCGCGCAGTCGCGTGAGCCATGCGACCGCGTCACTTCTCGCTGGTTATCTCCTCAAATTCTTGTGTTCCTTCCATTTTTTGCTAGCTTCCTTTCCAATCTCCAACTCATTCATGCCCTATAAAGTCTGAAACACTCAACACACATGTCACGGCATCTTATGGAATAAAGGAGAATTAAAAATACATAATTAAAGTCTCTAGGAAGCAGTTTTCAAACATGTTATAAATTCAGGAAGGAATTATAATTTCATGCTAATTTAATGAATAAGTGGGTAAGGATCATGATAAAACCACACAATTAAACACAATATAAACCATAAAATAGAGGTTTATCAATCACCTATGCAATTCAGCTGGAATTGTCATAGAGGAAAACATCCTCATTGAAGAGGACAAGCCCATCACTAAGAAAAGGATGGAGAAAACAAGAGCCCACTCATGGACTTCAACAAGAGCATGAGGAAATTCCTCATCATGAAATCCCTGAGATGCCTCAAGGGATGCTTTTTCCTCCACAAAACTATTGGGAGCAAATCAACACCTCCTTAGGAGAATTAAGTTCCAACATGGGACAACTAAGGATGGAGCACCAAGAGCACTCCATCATCCTCCATGAAATTAGAGAAGACCAAAGAGCCATGAGGGAGGAGCAAGAAAGGCAAGGAAGAGACATTGAGGAGCTCAAGCACTCCATAAGATCTTCAAGAGGAAGAACTAGCCGCCATCACTAAGGTGGACCCGTTCTTTAATTTCCTTGTTCTCATTTTTCTATTTTTTCAAAAATTATGCTTTTTGTTTTATCTATGTTTGTGTCTTTATTACACGATCATTAGTGTCTAGTGTCTATGCCTTAAAGCTATGAATGTCCTATGAATCCATCACCTTTCTTAAAAGAAAAATTGTTTTAATTGCAAAAGAACAAGAAGTACATGGTTTCGAATTCTATCTTGAAATTAGCTTAATTATTTTGCCTCTGAACAGTTTTGGCATCTCACTTTATCCTTGAAGTTCAGAATGATTGGCATCTATAGGAACTCAGAATTCAGATAGTGTTATTGATTCTCCTAGTTCAGTATGTTGATTCTTGAACATAGCTACTTTATGAGTCTTGGCCGTGGCCCAAAGCACTTTGTTTTCCAGTATTACCACCAGATACATAAATGCCACAGACACATAACTGGGTGAACCTTTTCAGATTGTGACTCAGCTTTGCAAGAGTCCCCAATTAGAGGTGTCCAGGGTTCTTAAGCACACTCTTCTTCTCTTTTTTTTTCTTTGGACCTCGACTTTAACCGCTCAGTCTCAAGCTTTTGGCTTGACACCTTCACGCCACAAGCACATGGTTAGGGACAGCTTGGTTTAGCTGCTTAGGCCAGGATTTTATTCCTTTGGGCCCTCCTATCCACTGATGCTCAAAGCCTTGGATCCTTTCTATTACCCTTGCCTTTTGGTTTTAAGGGCTATTGGCTTTTTCTGCTTGCTTTTCTTTTTTTTCTTTCTCTCTCTTTTTTTCTTTTATTTTTGCCATTTTTTTTTCGCAAGCCTTGTTATTCACTGCTTTTTCTTGCTTCAAGAATCAATTATATGATTTTTCAAATTATCAAATAACATTTCTCCTTTTTCATTATTCTTCAAGAGCCAACAATTTTAACATTCATGAACAACAAATTCAAAAGACATATGCACTGTTCAAGCATTCATTCAGAAAACAAAAAGTATTGTCACCACATCAAAAATAATTAAACTAATTTCAAGGATGAATTCGAAATTCATGTACTTCTTGTTCTTTTGTAATCAAAACATTTTTCATTTAAGAGAGGTGATGGATTCATAGGACATTCAAAGCTTTAAGACATAGACACTTAGACACCAGTGATCATGTAATAAAGACATAAACATAAATAAACATAGAGCATATTAAACGAAAAATAGAAAAATAAGAACAAGGAGATTAAGAAATGGGTCCACCTTAGTGAGGCTGGCGTCTTCTTCCTCTTGAAGAACCAATGGTGTTCTTGAGCTCCTCTATGTCTCTTCCTTGTCTTTGTTGCTCCTCCCTCGTAGCTCTTTGATCTTCTCTAATCTCACGGAGAATGATGGAGTGCTCTTGGTGTTCCATCCTTAGTTGTCCCATGTTGGAACTTAATTCTCCTAGGGAGGTGTTGATTTGCTCCCAATAATTCTGTGGAAGAAAGTGCATCCCTTGAGGTATCTCAGGGATTTCATGGTGAGGAATTTCCTCAAGCTCTTGTTGAGGTCCATGATCTCTTGTTTGCTCCATCCTTCTCTTAGTGATGGGCTTGTCCTCATCAATGAGGATATCTCCCTCTATATCAATCCCAGCCGAATTGCAGAGGTGGCAAATAAGGTGAGGAGAGGCTAACCTTGCCAAAGTGGAAGACTTGTCAGCCACTTTGTAGAGTTCTTGAGGTATAATCTCATGAACTTCCACTTCCTCCCAAATCATGATACTATGGATCATGATGGCCCGATCCACAGTTACTTTGGATCGGTTGCTAGTAGGAATGATAGAGCGTTGGATGAACTCCAACCATCCTCTAGCTACAGGCTTAAGGTCCGGTCTTCTCAATTGAACCGGTTTGCCTCTTGAGTCAACTTTCTATTGAGCTCCTTCCACACATATGTCCATGAGGACTTGGTCCAACCTTTGATCAAAGTTGACCCTTCTAGTGTAGGGGCGTGCGTGTTCTTGCATCATTGGCAAGTTGAACGCCAACCTTACATTTTCCGACCTGAAATCTAAGTATTTCCCCCGAACCATTGTAAGTCAATTCTTTGGATTCGGGTTCATATTTTGATCATGGTTCCTAGTGATCCATGCGTTTGCATAGAACTCTTGAACCATTAAGATTCTGACTTGTTGAATAGGATTGGAGAGTACTTCCCATCCTCTTCTTCTAATCTCTTGTCGGATATCTAGATACTCGTTCTTTTTTAGCATAAAAGGAACCTCAGGGATCACCTTTTTCTTGGCCACAACTTCATAGAAGTGGTCTTGATGGACCTTTGAGATGAATCTCTCCATCTCCCATGACTCAAAAGTGGAAGCAATTGCCTTCTCTTTCCTCTTTCTTGAGGTTTTTCTGGCCTTACATGCCATTAATGGTTAATGAAAAACAATAAGCAATGCTTTTACCACACCAAACTTAAAAGGTTTGCTCGTCTCCGAGCAAAAGAAGAAAGAAAGTAGTAGAAGAAGAAGAAAATGGAGGAGATGGAGGGAGAAGGTGTATTCGGCCAAGGGGGAGAAGTGGTGGATGTAATGTGTGAAAGTGGAGTAGTGTTGAGGGGTTTATATAGGGGTGGGGGAAGGGTAGGTTTCGGCCATTAGGGTTGGGTTTGGGAGGCAAAAGAATTTGAATTTTGGAGGTAGGTGGGGTTAATGGGGAAGAGGTATGGAGGTAATTGGGGAAGAGTGTTATGAAAAGGTGTGAAGAGGAGAGAAGAAGAGGTGGGGTAGGTGGGGATCTTGTAGGGTCCACAGATCCAGAGGGGTTAAGGACTTAACATCGCTGCTCCATTTAGGCGTGCAAAAACGCCCTTAGATAGCATGTCTGGCATTAAACGCCAGCTTGCTGCTTGTTTCTGGCATTTAACGCCAGCTTTTCTCATGTTATTGGCGTTAAACGCCAATTCCATGCTCTGTTCTGGCGTTAAACGCCAGTCTGGTGCTTGTTTCTGGCGTTGAACGCCAGCTTGATGCTTCTTTCTGGCGTTAAACGCCAGTTTGATGCTTCTTACTGGTGTTGAAACGCCAGTAAGCTCTTCCTCCAGGGTGAGCTAATTTTAATGCTATTTTTCATTCTCTTTTTGATTTTTCAGTAGTTTTTCTGACTTCACATGATCATCAACCTAAAGAAAACATAAAATAGCAATGGAAAATAAATAGATATAATTAAATAACATTGGGTTGCCTCCCAACAAGCGCTTCTTTAATGTCAATAGCTTGACAGTGAGCTCTCATGGAGCTTCACAGATAATCAGAGCAAGGTTGGGGCTTCTTAACACCAAACTTAGAGTTTGATTGTGGCCTCTCAACACCAAACTTAGAGTTTGGTTGTGGCCTCCCAACACCAAACTTAGAGTTTGAATGTGGGGGTTTTGTTTGACTTTGTATTGAGAGAAGCTTCTCATGCTTCCTCTCTATGGTTACAGAAGGAGAACCTTGAGTCATAAATACAAGGTAGTCCTCATTCAACTGAAGGACCAACTCTCATCTGTCTACATCAATCACAGCTTTTGCTGTGGCTAAGAAGGGTCTGCCAATAATGATGGATTCATCCTCATCCTTCCCAGTGTCTAGGATTATGAAATCAGCAGGGATGTAAAGGCCTTCAACCTTCACTAGCACGTCCTCTACTAGTCCGTAAGCCTTTTTCATTGATTTGTCTGCCATCTCTAATGAGATTTTTGCAGCTTGTACCTCAAAGATTCTGAGTTTCTCCATTACAGAGAGTGGCATGAGATTTATCCCTGACCCAAGGTCACATAGAGCCTTCTCAAAGGTCATGGTGCCTACGATACAAGGTATGAAGAACTTTCCAGGATCCAGTTTCTTCTGAGGTAAATTTGGCCTCATTAATGTACTCAGTTCATTGGTTAACAAGGGTGGTTCATCCTCCCAAGTCTCAGTACCAAATAACTTGGCATTCAGCTTCATGATTGCTCCTAGATACTTAGCAACTTGCTCTTCAGTGATGTCTTCATCCTCTTCAGAGAAAGAATATTCATCAGAGCACATGAATGGTAGAAGGAAGTTCAATAGAATCTCTATGGTCTCTATATGAGCCTCAGATTCCTTTGGTTCCTCAAATGGGAATTCCTTTTTGTTCAGAGGACGTCCCAAGAGGTCCTCCTTACTGGGATTCACGTCCTCCTCCTCCTATGGGCATTCGGCCACACCAAGTAAGGTTATGACCTTGCACTCTCTCTTGGGATTTTCTTCTGTATTGCTTGGGAGAGTACTGGGAGGAGTTTCAGTAATCTTCTTACTCAACTGACCCACCTGTGCCTCCAAATTTCTAATGGAGGACCTTGTTTCATTCATGAAACTTAGTGTGGTCTTGGATAGATCAGAGACTATGGTTGCCAGGCCAGAATGGCTCTGTTCAGAATTCTCTATCTGTTGCTGAGAAGATGATGGAAAAGGCTTGCTATTGCTAAACCTATTTCTTCCACCATTATTATTGAAGCCTTGTTGAGGCTTCTGTTGGTCCTTCCATGAGAAATTTGGATGATTTCTCCATGAAGGATTATAGGTGTTTTCATAGGGTTCTCCCATGTAATTCACCTCTGCCATTGCAGGGTTCTATGGATCATAAGCTTCTTCTTCAGAAGATGCTTCTTTAGTACTGTTGGATGAAGCTTGCAATCCATTCAAACTCTGAGAAATCATATTGACTTGCTGAGTCAATATTTTGTTCTGAGCCAATATGGCATTCAGAGTATCAATTTCAAGAACTCCCTTCTTCAGAGGCGTCCCATTGTTCACAGGATTCCTCTCAGAGGTGTACATGAACTGGTTATTTGCAACAATTTCAACGAGTTCCTGAGCTTCTACAGCGGTTTTCACGTGAAGAGATCCTCCTGCAGAATGGTCGAATGACATTTTTGACAACTCAGATAGACCATCATAGAATATACTTATGATGCTCCATTCTGGAAGCATGTCAGTAGGACACCTTTTGATCAGTTGCTTATATCTTTCCCAAGCTTCATAGAGGGATTCTCCTTCCTTCTGTCTGAAGGTTTGGATTTCCACTCTAAGCTTGCTCATCTTTTGAGAAGGAAAGAATTTGGCCAGGAAAGCACTGACCAGCTTATTCCAAGAGTTCAGGCTATCCTTAGGTTGTGAATCCAACCATGTTCTAGCTCTGTCTCTTACAGCAAAAGGGAAAAGCATAAGCCTGTAGACCTTGGGATCAACTCCATTGGTCTTGACAGTGTCACAGATTTGCAAGAATTCAGCTAAAAACTGATGAGGATCTTCCATTGGAAGCCCATGGAACTTGCAATTCTGCTGCATTAGAGAAACTAATTAAGGCTTAAGCTCAAAATTGTTTGCTCCAATCGCAGAAAGTGAGATGCTTCTTCCATAGAAGTTGGAAGATGGTGCAATAAAGTCACCAAGCATCTTCCTTGAATCTCCATCATTGTTATTATTTTCAGCCATGTCTCCTTCTTTTTCGAAAATTTCTGTCAGGTTTTCTCCAGAGAGTTGCACTTTAGCTTCCCTTAGCTTCCTCTTCAGAGTCCTTTTAGGTTCAGGGTCATCTTCAACAAGGATTTCTTATCCTTGTTCCTGCTCATATGAAAAGAAGAGAACAGAAAAGAAAATATGAAATCCTCTATGTCACAGTATAGAGATTCCTTATGTGAGTATAAGAAGAGAAGAATAGAAGGAGGAGAAGAGAAAAACTCGAACACAGAGAAGAAGATGGGGTTCGAATTATGAGTAGAAGAAAAGTGTTAGTAGATAAATAAATAAATAGAAGGAGATGAGAGAGGGGGGTGAAAATTCGAATTTAAACTAAAAGGAAAAATATTTTTGTTTTCATTTTAAAATCTAGTTAGAATTCGAAAATAAAAAAGAAAAATAAAAATAAAATTAAAATTTAAAGCAATTAGTTAATTAAAAAAAATTTGAAAAAGTGTATAGGAGCTTTGAAAAATTAGAGAGAGAAAATTAGTTAGGTGGTTTTGAAAAAGATATGATTGAAATAGAAAACTCTTAAAAATAAACCAAAAAGTCAAGTAGTTAATTGAAAAAGATTTGAAAATCAAATTTGAAAGGGTGAGAAGTTAGAAAAGATTTTGAAATTGATTTTGAAAAAGATATGATTGAAATTGAAAAAGAAATGATTGAAAATCATTTTGAAAAAGATTTGAATTGGAAATTAAAAAGATTTTATTTTGAAAATTGAAATTGATTACTTGACTAACAAGAAACTAAAAGATATGATTCTAAAATTTAAAGATTGAACCTTTCTTAATAGACAAGTAACAAACTCAAAAATTTTTTGAATCAATCACATTAATTATTAGTAAAGATTTTGAAAAATATGGAATAAAATAAGAAAAAGATTTTTGAAAATCAATTTGAATTTTCAAAAATATGAAAGAAAAAATGAAAAAGATTTGATTTTTTAAAAAAAAAGATTTGAAAAAGATAGAATTTTTAAATTGAAAATTTGATTTGACTCATAAGAAACAACTAAATTTTGAAATTTTTTTGAAAAAGTCAACTCAAATATTCGAAATTTATGAGAAGAAAAAGGGAAAGATATTTTTTTATTTTTGAATTTTTTAATGAGGAGAGAGAAAAATATAAAAATGATGCAAAACATAAAAATTCAAGATCAAAACACATGATGCATGCAAGAACACTTTGAATGTCAAGATGAACACCAAGAACACTTTGGAGATCAAGATGAATGATGAGCGGATAATTTATACGCTTTTTGGCATTGTTTTTAGTATGTTTTTAGTAGGATCTAGTTACTTTTAGGGATGTTTTTAATAGATTTTGTGTTAAATTCACATTTCTGGACTTTACTATGAGTTTGTGTGTTTTTCTGTGATTTCAGGTATTTTCTGGCTGAAATTGAGGGACTTGAGCAGAAATCAGATTCAGAGGTTGAAAAAGGACTGTTGATGCTGTTGGATTCTGACCTCCCTGCACTCAAAGTGGATTTTCTGGAGCTACAGAACTCGAAATGGCGCGCTTCCAAATTCGTTGGAAAGTAGACATCCAGGGCTTTCCAGCAATATATAATAGTCCATACTTTGGCCAAGAATAGACGATGTAAACTGGCGTTCAACGCCAGCCTTCTGCCCAAATCTGGCGTCCAGTGCCAGAAAAGGATCCAAAACCAGAGTTGAACGCCCAAACTGGCACAAAAACTGGCGTTCAACTCCACAATTGGCCTCTGCACGTGCAACACTTAAGCTCAGCCCAAACACACACCAAGTGGGCCCCGTAAGTGGATTTATACATCAAATACTTACTCATGTAAACCCTAGTAGCTAGTTTATTATAAATAGGACCTCTTACTAGTATTTTTGACCATCTTTGGATCTTTGGATTACCTTATGATCCTTTGATCACGTTTTAGGGGGCTGGCCATCTCAGCCATGCCTGGACCTTCACTTATGTATTTTTAACGGTAGAGTATCTACACTCCATAGATTAAGGTGTGGAGCTCTACTGTTCCTCAAAGATTAATGCAAAGTACTACTGTTTTCTATTCAATTCTTCTTATTTCGCTTCTAAGATATCCATTCGCACCCAAGAACGTGATGAAGGTGATGATTATGTGTGACGCTCATCATCCTTCTCCCTTATGAACGCGTGCCTGACAAACACTTCCGTTCTACATGAATTAAGCTAGAATGAATATCTCTTAGATCTCCTAACCAGAATCTTCGTGGTGTAAGCTAGAATGATGGCGGCATTCAAGAGAATCCGGAAGGTCTAAACCTTGTCTGTGGTATTCCGAGTAGGATTCAATGATTGAATGACTGTGACGAGCTCCGAACTCGCGATTGCAGGGCGTTAGTGACAGACGCAAAAGGATAGTAAATCCTATTCCAGCATGATCGAGAACCGACAGATGAATAGCCGTGCCGTGACAGGGTGCGTGAGCATATTATTCACTGAGAGGATAAGATGAAGCCATTGACAAAGGTGATGCCTCCAGACGATTAGCCGTGCCGTGACAGGGCATTGGATCATTTTCCCGAGAGATGACCGAAAGTAGCCATTGACAGTGGTGATGTATCATATAAAGCCAGCCATGGAAAGGAGTAAGACTGATTGGATGAAGATAGCAGGAAAGCAGAGGTTCAGAGGAACGAAAAGCATCTCCATTCGCTTATCTGAAATTCCTACCAATGATTTACATAAGTATTTCTATCCCTATCTTATTATATTAAATTCGAAAACACCATTATCACTTTATATCTGCCTGACTGAGATTTACAAGGTGACCATAGCTTGCTTCATACCAACAATCTCCGTGGGATTCGACCCTTACTCACGTAAGGTATTACTTGGACGACCCAGTGCACCTGCTGGTTAGTTGTATCGAAGTTGTGACAATCATGAATTAAGATCAGAGCACCAAGCTTTGGAGCCATTACCAGGATTTGTTCGAGCCTGGAGATCACAATTTCGTGCACCAAGTTTTTGGCGCCGTTGCCGGGGATTGTTTGAGTTTGGACAACTGACGGCTCATCTTGTTGCTCAGATTAGGTAATTTTCTTTTCGTTTTGTTTTCAAAAATTTTTCAAAAAAAAATATTTTCAAAAAAATTTTTCATCTGTTTTCAAAAAAAATAAAAATGTTTTCAAAAATTTATTCAAAATTTTTAAGAATGAATTCTAGTGTTTCATGAAGCATGTGAAGCCTGGCTGGCTGTAAAGCCATGTCTAAATTCCTTTGGACTGAGGCTTCCAACCATCAGCTCTTACACGACTGTAGGGTATGTCAGGCGTGTCATGTCTGAATTACATGCTGAAGCTTGGCTGGCCATTGGCCATGTCTAATGTTTTGGACCGGAGCTTTCATTGAAAGCTTGGCTGGCTAGTGAGCCATGTCTAATTCCTGGACTGAAGCTTTAGACTAAGAATGCAAGATTCCTGGAATTCATATTAAAAATTTTGGAATCCTTATTTTTCTTTTTCAATTAAATTTTTCGAAGAAAAAAAAATCCAAAAAAAATTTAGAAAATCATAAAAATCAAAAATATTTTTCTGTTTCTTGTTTGAGTCTTGAGTCATATAATAAGTTTGGTGTCACTTGCATATGCATCTTGCATTTTTCGAAAATTCATGCATTCATAGTGTTCTTCATGATCTTCAAGTTGTTCTTGGTAAGTCTTCTTGTTTGATCTTGATGATTTTTTGTTTTGTGTCTTTTCATGTTTATCATATGCATTCTTGAATTCTTAGTGCCTAAGCATTAAAGAATTCTAAGTTTGGTGTCTTGCATGTTTTCTTTGCATTAAAAATTTTTCAAAAATATGTTCTTGATGTTCATCATGACATTCAAAATGTTCTTGGTGTTCATCTTGACATTCATAGCATTCTTGCATGCATTCATTGTTTTGATCTAAAAATTTCATACATTGCATATTTTTCATGTTTTTCATAAAAATTCAAAAATCAAAAAAATATCTTTCCCTTTTTCTCTCATCAAATTCGAAAATTTGGATTGACTTTTTCAAAAGTTTTTAAAATCAAATTGTTTCTCATGAGTCAAATCAAATTTTCAATTTGAAAATCTTATCTTTTTCAAAATCTTTTTCAAAAATCAAATCTTTTTCAAAATTCTTAGTTATTTTCGAAAATTCCAAAAACAATTTTCAAAAATCTTTTTCGTATTTTTATATCATATTTTCGAAAATAACATAATCAATTAATGTTTTGATTCAAAAATTTGAAGTTTGTTACTTGCTTGTTAAGAAAGATTCAAACTTTAAGTTCTAGAATCATATCTTGTGATTTCTTATGAATTAAGTCATTAATTGAGATTTTAAAAATCAAATCTTTTTCAAAACTAATTTCTATCATATCTTTTCAAAAATATCTTCTCATCTTATCTTTTTCAAAAATATCTTTTCAAAATATCTTTTCTAACTTCCTAACTTCTTATCTTTTCAAAAATTGTTTCAACTAACTAACTAACTTTTTGTTTGTTTCTTAACTTTTTCAAAACTACCTAACTAACTCTCTCTCTCTCTCTCTCATTTTCGAAAATATCTTCCCCCTTTTTCAAAATTTCTTTTTTATTAACTAATTATTTTTATTTTTAAATTTAAAAAAAAAAATTTTTCGAAAATTTCTAACATTTTTCAAAAATCACTAACTCTTTTTCAAAGTAATTTTCGAAAATTATCCCTCCCCCATCTCATTCTATTTATTCATTCATATCCTAACATCTCATCTCACATCTCTAGCCTCCTCACAGTTGTGTTTCTTCTATTATATTACATTCTTTATCTCCCCCTTTTCTTCCACTCACACAGGGATCCCTATACTGTGGTATAAAGGATCTCCAATATTATTATTATTTTTCTGTGCCTTCTTCTTTGTCATATGAGCAGGAGCAAGGATAAGAACATTCTTGTGGAAGCAGATCCAGAACCTGAAAGGACTCTGAAGAGAAAATTAAAAGAAGCTAAAATACAACAATCCAGAGATAACCTTTCAAAAATTTTCGAACAGGCAGAGGAGATGGCAGCCGAAAATAATGATAATGTAAGGAAGATGCTTGGTGACTTTACTGCACCAAATTCCAATTTACATGGAAGAAGCATCTCCATTCCTGCCATTGGAGCAAACAACTTTGAGCTGAAACCTCAATTAGTTTCTCTGATGCAGCAGAACTGCAAGTTTCATGGACTTCCATCTGAAGATCCTTTTCAGTTCTTAACTGAATTCTTGCAGATATGTGATACTGTTAAGACTAATGGAGTAGATCCTGAAGTCTACAGGCTCATGCTTTTCCCTTTTGCTGTAAGAGACAGAGCTAGATTATGGTTGGATTCTCAACCCAAAGACAGCCTGAACTCTTGGGATAAGCTGGTCACGGCTTTCTTAGCCAAGTACTTTCCTCCTCAAAAGCTGAGCAAGCTTAGAGCTGATGTTCAAACCTTCAGACAGAAAGAAGGTGAATCCCTCTATGAAGCTTGGGAAAGATACAAACAGTTGACCAAAAAGTGTCCTTCTGACATGCTTTCAGAATGGACCATCCTGGATATATTCTATAATGGTTTATCTGAACTATCAAAGATGTCACTGGACACTTCTGCAGGTGGATCCATTCACCTAAAGAAAACGCCTGCAGAAGCTCAAGAACTCATTGACATGGTTGCTAATAACCAGTTCATGTACACTTCTGAAAGGAATCCTGTGAGTAATGGGACGCCTATGAAGAAGGGAGTTCTTGAGGTTGATACTCTGAATGCCATATTGGCTCAGAATAAAATATTGACTCAGCAAGTCAATATGATTTCTCAGAGTCTGCATGGAATGCAAGCTGCATCCAACAGTACTCAAGAGGCTTCTTATGAAGAAGAGGCCTATGATCCTGAGAACCCTGCAATAGCAGAGGTGAATTACTTAGGTGAACCTTATGGAAACACCTATAACTCAACATGGAGAAATCATCCAAATTTCTCATGGAAGGATCAAAAGCCTCAACTAGGCTTTAATGATGGTGGAAGAAACAGGTTTAGCAATAGCAAACCTTTTCCATCATCCACTCAGCAACAGACAGAGAACTCTGAACAAAATGCTTCTAATTTAGCAAATCTAGTCTCTGATCTATCTAAGGCCACTGTAAGTTTCATGAATGAAACAAGGTCTTCCATTAGAAATTTGGAAGCACAAGTGGGCCAGCTGAGTAAAAGGATCACTGAAATCCCTCCTAGTACTCTCCCAAGCAATACAGAAGAGAATCCAAAAGGAGAGTGCAAGGCCATTGACATAAGCGCCATGGCCGAACCTGTGAGGAGAGGAGAGGACGTGAATCCCAAGGAGGAAGACCTCCTGGGACATCCAGTGATCAATAAGGAGCTTCCCTCTGAGGAACCAAAGGACTCTGAGGCTCATCTAGAGACCATAGAGATTCCATTGAACCTCCTTATGCCCTTCATGAGCTCTGATGAGTATTCCTCTTCTGAAGAGAATGAGGATATTACTGAAGAGCAAACTGCCAAGTTTCTTGGTGCAATCATGAAGCTGAATGCCAAATTATTTGGCATTGATGCTTGGGAAGTTGAACCTCCCTTGTTCATCAATGAACTAAGTGATCTGGATCAACTGACATTGCCTCAGAAGAGACAGGATCCTGGAAAGTTCATAATACCCTGTACCATAGGCACCATGATCTTTAAGGCTCTGTGTGACCTTGGTTCAGGAATAAACCTCATGCCCCTCTCTGTAATAGAGAAACTGGGAATCTATGGGGTGCAAGCTGCTAAAATCTCATTAGAGATGGCAGACAGCTCAAGAAAACAGGCTTATGGACAAGTAGAAGATGTATTAGTAAAGGTTGAGGGCCTTTACATACCTACTGATTTCATAGTCCTGGATACTGGAAAGGAAGAGGATGAATCCATCATCCTAGGAAGACCTTTCCTGGCCACAGCAAGAGCTGTGATTGATGTTGACAGAGGTGAAATAGTCCTTCAATGGAATGAGGATTCCCTCGTGTTTAAAACTTAAGGATCTCCCTCTGCAACCATGAAGAGGAAGCATGAAAAGCTTCTCTCAAAGCAGAGTCAACCAGAGCCCCCACAGTCAAACTCTAAGTTTGGTGTTGGGAGGCCACAACCAAACTCTAAGTTTGGTGTTGAACTCCCATATCCAAACTCTAAGTTTGGTGTTGGAGAGTCTCAACAAAGCTCTGCACATCTGTGAGGCTCCATGAGAGCCCACTGTCAAGCTATTGACATTAAAGAAGCGCTTGTTGGGAGGCAACCCAATGTTTATTTATCTAACTATATTTTTCTTAGTTATGTGTCTTTATAGGTTCATAATCATGAGGAGTCACAAAATAAATATAAAAATTGAAAACGGAATCAAAAACAGCAGAAGAAAAATCACACCCTGGAGGAGCATCTGTCTGGCGTTCAAACGCCAGAACAGAGCATAGTTCTGGCGCTGAACGCCCAGAATGGGAGCATCCTGGCGCTGAACGCCCAGAACAAGCATGGTTCTGGCGTTCAACGCCAGAAATGGCAGCAAAGGGGCGTTGAACGCCCAAAATGGGCACCAACCTGGCGCTGAACGCCCAGAGTTGTGTGCAAGGGCATTTTACATGCCTAAATTGGTGCAGGGATGTAAATGCCTTGATACCTCAGGATCTGTGGACCCCACAGGATCATCTCAGGATCTGTGGACCCCACAGGATCCCCACCTACCTCATCATCTCTCTTTCCATTCATGATCATCCCTTCTTCTTTTCCATTTACCACTCACATCCATACACCCACTACCTTCAAAAATTCAACATCTCTCTCCCACCCAATCCCACCCATATGGCCGAATACACACTCCCATCCATCTCCTCCATATCTTCTTCTTATTCTTCTATTCTTTCTTCTTTTGCTCGAGGACGAGCAACATTCTAAGTTTGGTGTGGTAAAAAGCATAGCTTTTTTTGTTTTTCTCCATAACCATTGATAGCACCTAAGGCCAGAGAGGCCTCTAGAAAGAGGAAAGGGAAGACAAAAGCTTCCATCAAGGGTCTATAGCTCAGTGGTAGAACATTTGACTGCAAATCAAGAGATCCCTGAGATACCTCAGGGGATACATTTTCTTCCACACAATTATTGGAAGCAACTAAGGGTGGAACATCAAGAGCACTCCATCATCCTTCATGAAATCAGAGAAGATCTAAAAGCAATGAAGGAGGAGCAGCAAAGACAAGGAAGAGACATAGAAGAGCTCAAGGACATCACTAAGGTGGACTCATTCCTTGTTCTTACTTTCTCTATTTTTTGTTTTCTATGTTATGTGCTTATCTATGTTTGTGTCTTCATTACATGATCATTAGTAGTTAGTAACTTTGTCTTAAAGTTATAAATGTCCTATGAATCCATCACCTCTCTTAAATGAAAAATGTTTTAATTCAAAAGAACAAGAAGTACATGAGTTTCGAATTTATCCTTGAACTTAGCTTAATTATATTGATGTGGTGACAATGCTTCTTGTTTTCTGAATGTATGCTTGAACAGTGCATATGTCTTTTGAAGTTGTTGTTTAAGAATGTTAAATATGTTGGCTCTTGAAAGAATGATGACTAGGAGACATGTTATTTGATAATCTGAAAAATCATAAAAATGATTCTTGAAGCAAGAAAAAGCAGCAAAGAACAAAGCTTGCAGAAAAAAAAAAAAGAGGCGAAAAAAATAAAAAAAAAATAGAAAGAAAAAGAACAAGCAAGCAGAAAAAGCCAATAACCCTTAAAACCAAAAGGCAAGGGCAAATAAAAAGGATCCCAAGGCTTTGAGCATCAGTGGATAGGAGGGCCTAAAGGAATAAAATCCTGGTCTAAGCGGCTAAACCAAGCTGTCCCTAACCATGTGCTTGTGGCGTGTAGGTGTCAAGTGAAAACTTGAGACTGAGCGGTTAAAGTCAAGGTCCAAAGCAAAAACAAAGAGTGTGCTTAAGAACCCTGGACACCTCTAATTGGGGACTCTAGCAAAGCTGAGTCACAATCTGAAAAGGTTCACCCAATTATGTGTCTGTGGCATTTATGAATCCGGTGGTAATACTGGAAAACAAAGTGCTTAGGGCCACGGCCAAGACTCATAAAGAAGCTGTGTTCAAGAATCATCATACTGAACTAGGAGAGTCAATGACACTATTCGAAATCTGAAGTTCCTATAGATGCCAATCATTCTGAACCTCAATGGATAAAGTGAGATGCCAAAACTATTCAAGAGGCAAAAAGCTATAAGTCCCGCTCATATGATTGGAGCTATGTTTCATTGATAGTTTGGAATTTATAGTATATTCTCTTCTTTTTATCCTATTTGACTTTCAGTTGCTTGGGGACAAGCAACAATTTAAGTTTGGTGTTGTGATGAGCGGATAATTTATACGCTTTTTGGCATTGTTTTTAGTATGTTTTTAGTAGGATCTAGTTACTTTTAGGGATGTTTTTAATATATTTTGTGTTAAATTCACATTTCTGGACTTTACTATGAGTTTGTGTGTTTTTCTGTGATTTCAGGTATTTTCTGGCTGTAATTGAGGGACTTGAGCAGAAATCAGATTCAGAGGTTGAAAAAGGACTGCTGATGCTGTTGGATTCTGACCTCCCTGCACTCAAAGTGGATTTTCTGGAGCTACAGAACTCGAAATGGTGCGCTTCCAATTGCGTTGGAAAGTAGACATCCAGGGCTTTCCATCAATATATAATAGTCCATACTTTGGCCAAGAATAGACGACGTAAACTGGCGTTCAACGCCAGCCTTCTGCCCAAATCTGGCGTCCAGCGCCAGAAAAGGATCCAAAACCAGAGTTGAACGCCCAAACTGGCACAAAAACTGGCGTTCAACTCCACAATTGGCCTCTGCACGTGCAACACTTAAGCTCAGCCCAAACAATCACCAAGTCGGCCCCGGAAGTGGATTTATACATCAAATACTTACTCATGTAAACCCTAGTAGCTAGTTTATTATAAATAGGACCTCTTACTAGTCTTTTTGACCATCTTTGGATCTTTGGATTACCTTATGATCCTTTGATCACGTTTTAGGGGGCTGGCCATCTCGGCCATGCCTGGACCTTCACTTATGTATTTTTAACGGTAGAGTTTCTACACTCCATAGATTAAGGTGTGGAGCTCTGCTGTTCCTCAAAGATTAATGCAAAGTACTACTGTTTTCTATTCAATTCTTCTTATTTCGCTTCTAAGATATCCATTCGCACCCAAGAACGTGATGAAGGTGATGATTATGTGTGACGCTCATCATCCTTCTCCCTTATGAACGCGTGCCTGACAAACACTTCCGTTCTACATGAATTAAGCTAGAATGAATATCTCTTAGATCTCCTAACCAGAATCTTCGTGGCGTAAGCTAGAATGATGGCGGCATTCAAGAGAATCCGGAAGGTCTAAACCTTGTCTGTGGTATTCCGAGTAGGATTCAATGATTGAATGACTGTGACGAGCTTCGAACTCGCGATTGCAGGGCGTTAGTGACAGACGCAAAAGGATAGTAAATCCTATTCCAGCATGATCGAGAACCAACAGATGAATAGCCGTGCCGTGACAGGGTGCGTGAGCATATTATTCACTGAGAGGATAAGATGAAGCCATTGACAAAGGTGATGCCTCCAGACGATTAGCCGTGCCGTGACAGGGCATTGGATCATTTTCCTGAGAGATGACCGAAAGTAGCCATTGACAGTGGTGATGTATCACATAAAGCCAGCCATGGAAAGGAGTAAGACTGATTGGATGAAGATAGCAGGAAAGCAGAGGTTCAGAGGAACGAAAAGCATCTCCATTCGCTTATCTGAAATTCCTACCAATGATTTACATAAGTATTTCTATCCCTATCTTATTATATTAAATTCGAAAACACCATTACCACTTTATATCTGCCTGACTGAGATTTACAAGGTGACCATAGCTTGCTTCATACCAACAATCTCCGTGGGATTCGACCCTTACTCACGTAAGGTATTACTTGGACGACCTAGTGCACTTGCTGGTTAGTTGTATCGAAGTTGTGACAATCATGAATTAAGATCAGAGCACCAAGCTTTGGAGCCATTACCAGGATTTGTTCGAGCCTGGAGATCACAATTTCATGCACCAATGAACGTTAAGACTTATTTTTGAAAATTTTTAAGAAAAGAAAAACATGCAAGACACCTGGTGCACAAAATTGTTACTCTCTTACAATTTCGCACACATGACCAGCAAGTGCACTGGGTCGTCCAAGTAATACCTTACGTGAGATTGTTGGTTTGAAGCAATCTATGGTTATCTTGTAAATCTTATTCAGAAAGTCAATTATGTTTATCAGTTTAAATAGTGGAGAATAAAGGAGTGCGAATTAAATACATGTTGTGCAGTATTGGAGAATATGTTGGAGTTTTGGAGATGTTTTGTCCTTTGAATCTCTGCTTTCTCCCTATCTTCTTCTTCACGCACGCACGTCCCTCCTATGGCAAGCTGTGTGTTGGAGGATCACCGTTGTCAATGGCTACCATCCTTCCTTTCAGTGAAAATGGTCCAGGTGCGCTATCACCACACGGCTAATCATCTGTAGGTTCTCGATCATACTGGAATAGGATTCGCTATCCTTTTGCGTCTGTCACTACGCCCAGCACTCGTGAGTTTGAAGTTCATCACAGTCATCAAATCCCAGAATCCTACTAGGAATACCACAGACAAGGTTTAGACTTTCCGGATTCTCAAGGATGCTGCCAATGGATTCTAGCTTATACCACGGAGATTCTGATTAAGGAATCTAAGAGATATTCATTCAATCTGATGTAGAACGGAGGTGATTGTCAGACACACGTTCATGGGTTGAGGAAGGTGATGAATGTCACGGATCATCACCTTCTCCATAATTAGGCACGAATGGATATCTTAGATAGGAACACGCATGTTTGAATGGAAAACAGAGATACTTGCATTAATTCATCGAGGCACAGCAGAGCTCCTCACCCCCAACAATGGAGTTTAGAGACTCATGCCGTCAAAAGGTACAAAGTTCAGATCTAAAAATGTCATGAGATACAAAATAAATCTCTAAAAGTTGTTTAAATACTAAACTGGTAACCTAGGTTTACAGAAAATGAGTAGACTATGACAGATAGTGCAAAAATCCACTTTTGGGGCCCACTTGGTGTGTGCTGGGGCTGAGACTAAAGCTTCTCACATGCTTGGGCTGTTTTGGGCGTTCAACGCCACATTGTAACCTGTTTCTGGCGTTGAACTCCACTTTGTAACTTGTTTCTGGCGCTGGACGCCAGACAGTAGCATGAAACTAGCGTTGAACACCAATTTACGTCATCTCTCCTTGAGCAAAGTATGCACTATTATATATTTCTAGAAAGCCCTGAATATCTACTTTCCAACGCAATTGGAAGCGCGCCATTTGGACTCTTGTAGCTCCAGAAATTCCATTTTGAGTGCAGAGAGGTCAGAATCCAACAGCATCAACAGTCCTTTTTCAGCCTGAATCAGATTTTTGCTCAGCTCCCTTAATTTCAGCCAGAAAATACCTGAAATTACAGAAAAACACACAAACTCATAGTAAAGTCCAGAAATATGAATTTTGACTAGAAACTAATGAGAATAAACTAAAAACTAACTAAAATATACTAAAATCTATATGAAATTAACCCCAAAAAGCGTATAAAATATCCGCTCATCACAACACCAAACTTGAACTGTTGCTTGTCCTCAAGCAACTAGACAAATAAAATAGAAGACTAATAAGTCAAGAAGCAATAATATCTCAGAGTTTTTGAGTGAAGCTCAGATTCTAATTAGATGAGCGAGACTAGTAGCTTTTTGCTTCCGAACAATTTTGGCATCTCACTTTATCCATTGAAGCTCAGAGTGATTGGCATCTATAGGAACTTAGAATTCAGATAGTGTTATTGATTCTCCTATTTCAGTATGATGATTCTTGAACACAGCTACTTTATGAGTCTTGGCCATGGCCCTAAGCACTTTGTTTTCCAGTATTACCACCGGATACATAAATGCCACAGACACATAATTGGGTGAACCCTTTTAGATTGTGACTCAGCTTTGCTAAAGTCCCCAATTAGAGGTGTCCAGGGTTCTTAAGCACACTCTTCTTTTTGCTTTGGACCTTGACTTTAACCGCTCAGTCTCAAGTTTTCACTTGACACCTTCACGCCACAAGCACATGGCTAGGGACAGCCTGGTTTAGCCGCTTAGGCCAGGATTTTATTCCTTTAGGCCCTACTATCCACTGATGCTCAAAGCCTTGGGATCCTTTTCATTTACCCTTGCCTTTTGGTTTTAAGAGCTTTTGGCTTTTTCTGCTTGCTTTTCTTTTTCTTTCTATTTTTTTCGCTATTTTTTTTTCTGCAAGCTTTGTTCTTTGCTGCTTTTTCTTGCTTCAAGAATCATTTTTATGATTTTTCAGATTATCAATAACATGTCTCATGTTCATCATTCTTTCAAGAGCCAACATATTTAACAGTCTTAAACAACAAATTCAAAAGATATATGCACTGTTCAAGCATTCATTCAGAAGACAGAAAGCATTGCCACCACATGTTACTAATTAGAATTTTTCTTATTAAAACTCGAATTTTATTGCCTCTTATTCAAAAGATCTGCTATTTTATTCATGTTTTGCTGATGATGAGAAAAATAGACTATAACTTAATTGGAGATAAAATCAAAATAGACACTAATTACTACTATATGACTCCTAAGGTAAACTCATATAACGACAACTATCACAGAGTTAAAGCAGAAATTGGAATTTAACAACCTTTGTTCTGGGAAGTGGATGTTCCTCTGATCTGTGGGGTGCTTGGTCCTTCAAGAGATAACTTCTGGCGCTTTAATTCCCTCAAGTCACGCCCTTACTCTTCCTATTCTTTAATCAAATAGCAAAGAATTTGACTTTGTTCCTTTTGTTCCTTTATTATTTGTTCCATAGCTTCTTGCATTTTGGTAACTGATGTTTCAAGATACTCCCAATATTCAGATTGAGGGATTTCTGGGAGAAATTCCTGTGTTTTCTTCTTGATGGGGTCATCCTGTGCTTGTTGTTTTTCCATTGATACTTTGGTGATTGGTTTCTTAATTGAGATATACTCAGTTATTCCCATCCTTACTCCAGCGTCCTTGCAGAGCAGAGAAATCAAGCTTGGGTAAGCCAACCTGGTCTCTTTAGAATTTTTGTTAGCAATTTTGTAGAATTCAGTTGAAATCAGTTGATGAACTTCCACTTCTTTTCCCATCATGATGCAATGGATCATCACTGCTCTTTTAACAGTGACTTCAGAACGGTTGCTAGTGGGCAGCAGGGAATGCCCAATGAAGTCCAGCCAGCCTCTGGCTACTGGTTTGAGATCTTCTCTTTTGAGTTGATTAGGAACACCCTTCGTGCTGGTGGTCCACCTGGCTCCAGGGATGCATATGTCCTCTAGAATCTTATCCAGGCTCTTGTTTGTTCTCATCATTCTTCTATTGAAGGAGTCTGGATCATCTTTCAGCTGAGGTAGCTTTAAAATCTCTCTGATCTTGTCAGGGTGGGTATGAATAATCTTTCCTCTGACCATGGTTCGATAGTCATAGATATCAGATCCAGATAATCTTTGCCTGTCTGTATGCCACATATTAGTGTAGAACTCCTGGACCATATTCCTTCCCACTTTCGTTTCAGGATTGGCTAGGATCTCCCAGTTCCTGATTCGGATTTGCTCCTGGATCTCCGGATATTCGTCTTCTTTCAGATCGAATCTAATTTCTGGGATCACTGATCTTAGACCCATTATTTTATAATAATGGTCTGAATGTTCTTTAGATAAGAACTTCCCTTAATTCCAAAGTGGTTTTGGAACGCTCTCTTTCTTGCCTCTTGAAGTGGGTTATTTTCCCTTAGGAGCCATGATCTTAGTGATCACGGATAAACACACCAAACTTAGAGGTTTGCTTGTCCTCAAGCGAAAGAAAAGAAAGGAGAGGGATAGAAGGAGAGCTAGGTGCAATTGTTGATGGAAGGGGAGGGAGGCCGAACCCATATTTAAAGGGAGGGGGGTGGGTTCGAAAATTTAGATAAGATATGATAAAAAAGATTGATTTGGAAAAGATAAGATAGAAGATATGATAAGAGAGGATATAGTTTAAAATTGAAAAGATATGAAAGATTTTTGAAAAAGATAAATCTAATTTTTGAAAAAGATAATGTGAAGATTTGAAAAAGATATTAGTTGAGAAAATTTTAGAGTAAAAAGATAGATTTGTTTTGAAAATTTGAAAAAGAGTTGAATTGGATTGAAAAAGAGGGTTGGTGTTTATGGATTAAGATACATTTGATATTTTTAAGTAGGATTTTTGGAAATTAGGAATTTTAGAAATCGGGGTTCTTGACATGTTTATGTAAGAAATCATGAATTGAAACATGAAAATCAAGATTAAAATGAAAAAAAATATGAAAAAATGATTTTACCTCCTCCCCACCATCCTGGCGTTTGAACGCCCAAACGCTGCATGTTTTGGGCGTTCAACGCCCAAATGCTGCCTCTCCTAGGCGTTCAACGCCCAGCTGCTGCTTCTTTCTGGCGTTGAACGCCCAGAAGGAGCTTCTTTCTGGCGTTCAACGCCCAGAAGATGCCCCTTTCTGGCGTTTAACGCCCAGATGGCTATCCTTACTGGCGTTCAACGCCCAGTGGATGCTTATTTTGGGCGTTGAACGCCCAAAACAGAGTTTTACTGGCGTTTTCTTGCCAGTGAGCTCTTTTTCTCTGTTTTGTGTGCAGAATCCTTCTGTAATCCTGTAAACTTATATAATTGACTCTTTACCTTAGGATCAATGAACTTTATATAAACAAATAAAAATAAAAATAGGGCAAAATGCTTAGAGGATTGATGCCCCATGGCTGGGTTGCCTCCCAGCAAGCGCTTCTTTATTGTCTTTAGCTGGACCTTGCTGAGCTTTTAATCTAGCTTCAGCCTTGAGCACTCTTGTTCAACGTTTCCTTCAAGATAGTGCTTGATTCTCTGTCCATTGACAATGAACTTCTTATCAGAATCAATATCTTGAAGCTCCACATAACCATATGGTGATACACTTGTAATCACATATGGTCCCCTCCACCGGGATTTCAGTTTCCCAGGGAATAGCTTGAGTCTAGAGTTAAACAGCAAAACCTTCTGTCCTGGTTCAAAGATTCTAGATGACAGCTTTCTATCATGTCACTTTTTTTATTTCTCTTTATAAAGCTTGGCATTTTCGAAAGCAGTGAATCTGAATTCCTCTAGCTCATTTAGCTGGAGCAATCTCTTTTCTCCTGCTAATTTAGCATCAAAGTTTAGGAATCTGGTTGCCCAGTAGGCTTTATGTTCCAGTTCCACGGGCAGGTGACATGCCTTACCATACACAAGTTGGTATGGAGAGGTCCCTATAGGGGTCTTGAATGCTGTTCTGTAAGCCCACAGAGCATCATCCAAGCTTCTTGCCCAATCTTTTCTACGGGTGCTTACAGTCCGTTCTAGGATTCTTTTTAGCTCTCTGTTGGAGACTTCAGCTTGTCCATTAGTCTGTGGATGATATGGAGTCACCACCTTGTGGCGAATCCCATGCCGGACCATGGCAGAGTAAAGCTGTTTGTTGCAGAAGTGAGTGCCCCCATCACTGATTAGTACTCTAGGGACACCAAACCTGCTAAAGATATGTTTCTAGAGGAACTTCAGCACTGTTTTAGTATCATTGGTGGGTGTAGCAATGGCCTCAACCCATTTTGATACATAGTCAACTGCCACCAGAATATAAGTGTTTGAGAATGATGGTGGGAAAGGTCCCATGAAGTTAATTCCCCATACGTCAGACAACTCAATCTCCAAGATTCCTTGTTGAGGCATGGCGTAACCATGAGGCAGATTACCAGCTCTTTGGCAACTGTCACAGTTACGTACAAAACTCTCGGGAATCTCTATAGAGTGTGGGCCAATAGAAGCCACATTGGAGGACCTTGGTGGCTGTTCGCTCACCTCCGAAATGGCCTCCATATTGAGATCCATGGCAATGCCATAGGATCCTCTGTGCTTCTCCTCTAGGAACACACCTACGGATTATTCCGTCTGCACATCTCTTAAAGAGATAGGGTTCATCCCACAAGTAGTACTTTGCATCAGTGATTAATTTTTTCTTTTGTTGCCTGTTGTACTCTTTGGGTATGAACCTTGCAGCTTTATAGTTTGCAATATCGGCAAACCATGGTGTTTCTTGAATGGCAAATAAATGCTCATCCGGAAAAGTCTCAGAGATTTCCAGAGAAGGGAGGGACGTCCCTTCTACTGGCTCTATCTGGGACAGATGATCAGCTACTTGATTATCTGTCCCTTTTCTGTCTCTTATTTCTATATCAAACTCTTGCAGAAGCAACACCCATCTGATGAGCCTGGGTTTGGAATCCTGCTTTGTGAGTAGATATTTAAGAGCAGCATGGTCAGTATACACAATCACTTTTGATCCTACTAAGTATGATCTGAACTTGTCAATGGCATAAACCACTGCAAGTAATTCTTTTTCTGTGGTTGTGTAATTTTTCTGGGCATCATTCAAAACGCGACTAGCATAATAAATAACGTGCAGAAGCTTGTCATGCCTCTGTCCCAATACTGCACCAATGGCGTGATCACTGGCATCACACATTAGCTCAAATGGTAATATCCAGTCTGGTGCAGAAATAACTGGTGCTGTGACCAGCTTAGCTTTCAGCGTTTCAAACGCCTGCAGACACTCTGTGTCAAACACAAATGGCGTGTCAGCAGCCAGCAGATTGCTTAGAGGTTTTACGATTTTTGAAAAATCCTTTATAAACCTCCTATAGAATCCTGCATGCCCCAGAAAGCTTCTGATTGCCTTAACATTGGCAGGTGGTGGTAATTTTTCAATTACCTCTATTTTTGCTTGATCTACCCCTATTCCCTTGTTTGAGATTTTATGCCCAAGGACAATCCCTTCAGTCACCATGAAGTGACATTTTTCCCAGTTTAAAACTAGGTTGGTCTCTTGGCATCTCTTCAGAACAAGTTTCAGGTGATCAAGACAGGAGCTGAATGAGTCTCCATATACTGAGAAGTCATCCATGAAGACTTCCAGAAATTTTTCCACCATATCAGAGAAAATAGAGAGCATGCATCTCTGGAAGGTTGCAGGCGCATTACACAGCCCAAATGGCATCCTTCTATAAGCAAACACTCCAGATGGACATGTAAATGCTGTTTTCTCTTGATCCTGGGGATCTACTGCAATCTGGTTATAGCCTGAGTAGCCATCCAAAAAGCAGTAATAATCATGACCTGCCAGTCTTTCTAGCATCTGGTCTATGAACGGTAAAGGAAAATGATCCTTTCTGGTGGCTGTATTGAGCCTTCTGTAGTCAATACACATGCGCCATCCTGTAACTGTTCTTGTAGGAACCAGTTCATTTTTTTCATTATGAATCACTGTCATGCCTCCCTTTTTTGGGACGACTTGGACAGGGCTCACCCAGGGGCTATCAGAAATAGGATAAATAATTCCAGCCTCTAGTAATTTGGTGACCTCTTTCTGCACCACTTCCTTCATGGCTGGATTTAGCCGCCTCTGTGGTTGAACCACTGGTTTAACATTATCATCCAATAAGATTTTGTGCATGCATCTAGCTGGGCTTATGCCCTTAAGGTCACCTATGGACCACCCAAGAGCTGTCTTGTGTGTCCTTAGCACTTGAATAAGTGCTTCCTCTTCCTGTGGATTTAAAGCAGAGCTTATGATCACTGGAAAAGTATCACCTTCTCCCAGAAATACATATTTCAAGGATGGTGGTAATGGTTTGAGCTCGGGTTTAGGAGGTTTTTCCTTTTCCAGAGGAAATTTCAGAGGCTCTTCCATCTCCTCTGAATCCTCCAAATCAGGCTGAACATCTTTAAAGATGTCTTCCAACTCTGATTCGAGACTCTCAGCCATCTTGATCTCTTCTACCAAAGAGTCAATAAGATCAACTTTTATGCAGTCTTTTGATGTGTCTGGATGCTGCATGGCTTTGACAGCATTCAACTTAAACTCATCATCATTGACTCTCAGGGTTATCTCCCCCTGTTGGACATCAATGAGAGTTCGTCCAGTTGCTAGGAAGGGTCTTCCTAGAATGAGAGTAGCACTCTTGTGCTCCTCCATTTCCAGCACTACAAAGTCAGTGGGAAAGGCGAATGGCCCAACTCTGACAATCATGTCTTCAATCACGCCTGATGGGTATTTAATGGAGCCATCAGCAAGTTGGAGACATATCCGGGTTGGCTTAACTTCTTTAGTTAAACCAAGCTTTCTGATAGTGGATGCAGGTATTAGGTTGATGCTTGCCCCAAGATCACATAAAGCTGTCTTGGTGCAATTACCTTCTAATGTGCATGGTATCAGAAAACTCCCAGAGTCTTTAAGCTTTTCAGGAAAGCTTTTCAGAATGACTGCACTGCATTCTTCAGTGAGGAGAACTCTTTCAGTTTCTCTCCAATCCTTCTTATGACTCAAGATCTCTTTCATGAACTTGGCATAAGAAGGTATTTGCTCAAGTGCCTCTGCAAATGGAATCTTTATTTCAAGAGTCCTGAGATAATCTGCAAAGCGAGCAAATTGCTTATCCTGCTCCTCTTTCCGGAGTTTTTGAGGATAAGGTATCTTGGCTTTATATTCCTCAACCTTAGTTGCTGTAGGTTTATTGCCTACAGAAGTGGTTGAAGAAGCCTTTTTAGAGGGGTTGTCATCAGCACTTGTGTGTGTCTGATCCCTCACTGGCAATGGAGTGCTAGATTTAGAAGCTGGAATGACGTTAGACGCCAGCTCCTCATCTGTTCCTGGCGTTTGAACGCCAGAACTGTGCCTCTTTTAGGCGTTCAACGCCAGATCCTTGCTTGTTTCTGGCGTTGAACGCCAGTCTTGAGCATGGTTTGGGCGTTCAGCGCCAACCTTCCACCTAACTTCTGGCGTTTTAGAGCCAGAATTATTTTTCCCTGGGCTCTTACTGTCCTCAGATGGATTTTGGGTGGTTTGCTCATTTCTTGGTTTCCTGCTGCCTTGAAGTGGGGCATTTAGTGCTTTCCCACTTCTTAATTGAACTGCTTGGCATTCTTCTGTTATTTGTTTTGACAGCTACTGCTTTGCTTGCTTTAATTGTACTTCCATGTTTATATTAGCCATCCTTGTCTCTTGTAGTTTATCCTTGAATTCGGCTAACTGCTTTGTTAGAAAGTCCAATTGCTGATTGAATTCAGCAGCTTGTTTTACAGGGCTGAGTTCAGCAGTTACTATTTTAACCTCTTCTTTCATGGAAGGGTCACTGCTTAGGTACAGATGCTGATTCCTGGCAACTGTATCAATGAGCTCTTGAGCCTCTTCAATTGTCTTTCTCATGTGGATAGATCCACCAGCTGAGTAATCTAGAGACATCTGAGCTCCATCTGCAAGCCCATAATAGAAGATGTCTAACTGAACCCACTCTGAAAACATTTCAGAGGGGCATTTTTGTAGCATCTCTCTGTATCTCTCCCAGGCATCATAAAGAGATTCATTATCTCCTTGTTTGAAGCCTTGGATGTCCAACCTTAGCTGTGTCATCCGTTTTGGGGGAAAGTATTGATTCAGAAATTTTTCTGTCAGCTGTTTTCATGTCCTTATGCTGGCCTTAGGTTGGTTATTTAACCACCTCTTAGCTTGATCTTTTACAGCAAACGGAAATAGTAATAGTCTGTAGACATCCTGATCTATTTCCTTATCATGTACTGTGTCAGCAATTTGTAAAAATTGTGCCAGAAACTCTGTAGGTTCTTCCTGTGGAAGACCAGAATACTGGCAGCTTTGCTGCACCATGATAATGAGCTGAGGATTCAACTCAAAGCTACTGACTCCAATGGAGGGTATGCAGATACTACTCCCATATGAAGCAGTAGAGGGGTTAGCATATGACCCCAGAGCCCTCCTGGACTGTTCATTTCCACTTATATCCATGATGGAGAAAGGAAGATGATGTCAAATAAAAAATTTATTTTTATTTATTTATTTATTTACTTATTTAGAAAATAAATAAATTAAAATAAAGTAAAAAAGTAGGTGAATATTTTCGAAAAAATTGAGGAGAGAGAAAGTGGTTAGGAAGTTTTGAAAAAGATATGATTTGGAAAAGATTTTAAATTTTGAAAAAAAATCTGAATTTTTAGAAAATAATTTTCAAAAATTTGTTTTAGAAATAGAGAGAAAAGATATTTTTGAATTTAGTGAGGAAAGAGAAAAACAATAAAATAGCACAAGATTTAAAATTTTTTAGATCTAATGCTCCTAGTTTTCGAAAATTTTGGAGGGAAAACACCAAGGAACACCAAACTTAAAAATTTTAAGATCAAGACACAAGGAAAACTCAAGAACACTTTGAAGACTCGCAAGAACACAAGAACATGAAGGAAGAACACCAAACTTAAAATTTTTTTAGAAAACCAAACTAAAATTTTTGAAAAACACAGAAAAATCAACAAGAAAACACCAAACTTAAAGTTTGGCACAGAATTTAATAGAAAAATTATTTTTTTGCAAAATATTTTTAATAAAACTGGTGCCCAATCATCAAGAACATAAACCAACACTCTAGCCAATTGGGCAATAAATGTAACACTTGTTTTGAAGAAGGATATATTTTTTTTTTGAAAAGAAAATAAAAGACTCTGACCCAAAAGACAAAGATTTCCTAATCTAAGCAACAAGATTCACCATCAGTTGTTCAAACTCAAACAATCCCCGGCAACGGCGCCAAAAAACTTGGTGCACAAAATTGTTACTCTCTTACAATTTCGCACACATGACCAGCAAGTGCACTGGGTCGTCCAAGTAATACCTTACGTGAGTAAGGGTCGAATCCCATGGAGATTGTTGGTTTGAAGCAATCTATGGTTATCTTGTAAATCTTAGTCAGAAAGTCAATTATGTTTATCAGTTTAAATAGAGGAGAATAAAGGAGTGCGAATTAAATACTTGTTGTGCAGTATTGGAGAATATGTTGGAGTTTTGGAGATGCTTTGAACTTTGAATCTCTGCTTTCTCCCTAACTTCTTCTTCACGCACGCACGTCCCTCCTATGGCAAGCTGTGTGTTAGAGGATCACCGTTGTCAATGGCTACCATCCTTCCTTTCAGTGAAAACGGTCCAGGTGCGCTGTCACCGCACGGCTAATCATCTGTAGGTTCTCGATCATACCGGAATAGGATTCGCTATCCTTTTGCGTCTGTCACTACGCCCAGCACTCGCGAGTTTGAAGTTCGTCACAGTCATCCAATCCCAGAATCCTACTAGGAATACCACAGACAAGGTTTAGACTTTCCGGATTCTCAAGGATGCTGCCAATGGATTCTAGCTTATACCACGGAGATTCTGATTAAGGAATCTAAGAGATATTCATTCAATCTGATGTAGAACGGAGGTGATTGTCAGACACACGTTCATGGATTGAGGAAGGTGATGAATGTCACGGATCATCACCTTCTCCATAATTAGGCGCGAATGGATATCTTAGATAGGAACACGCATGTTTGAATGGAAAACAGAGATACTTGCATTAATTCATCAAGGGACAGCAGAGCTCCTCACCCCCAACAATGGAGTTTAGAGACTCATGCCGTCAAAAGGTACAAAGTTCAGATCTAAAAATGTCATGAGATACAAAATAAATCTCTAAAAGTTGTTTAAATACTAAACCGGTAACCTAGGTTTACAGAAAATGAGTAGACTATGACAGATAGTGCAAAAATCCACTTTTGGGGCCCACTTGGTGTGTGCTGGGGCTAAGACTAAAGCTTCTCACGTGCTTGGGCTGTTTTGGGCGTTCAACGCCACATTGTAACCTGTTTCTGGCGTTGAACTCCACTTTGTAACTTGTTTCTGGCGCTGGACGCCAGACAGTAGCATGAAACTAGCGTTGAACGCCAGTTTACGTCATCTCTCCTTGAGCAAAGTATGGACTATTATATATTTCTAGAAAGCCCTGAATATCTACTTTCCAACGCAATTGGAAGCGCGCCATTTGGACTCTTGTAGCTCCAGAAATTCCATTTTGAGTGCAGAGAGGTCAGAATCCAACAGCATCAGCAGTCCTTTTTCAGCCTGAATCAGATTTTTGCTCAGCTCCCTCAATTTCAGCCAGAAAATACCTGAAATTACAGAAAAACACACAAACTCGTAGTAAAGTCCAGAAATATAAATTTTGCCTAGAAAATAATGAGAATAAACAAAAAACTAACTAAAATATACTAAAATCTATATGAAATTAACCCCAAAAAGCGTATAAAATATCCGCTCATCAACACCAAACTTAGGAATTTTCAATGTTTAGACACTAACAAATTGAAAATGCATATGAAAAACAAGAAAAGACACAAAACATGAAAATGCAAAGATCAAACAAAGAAGATCATCAAGAACAACTTGAAGATCATGAAGAACACCATGCATGAGTTTCAAAAATTTTTAGGAAATTAAAAAAAATGCAATTGACACCAAACTTAAAAATTGACACAAGACTCAAATAAGAAACATCAAATTATTTTTGATTTTATGATTTTAAAAAATTTTTGTTTTGGTATTTTTCGAAAATTATTTTGAAAAAGAAAAATAAGGATTTCAAAATTCTTAATGAGAATTCCAGGAATCATGCAATATTAGTCTAAAGCTCCAGTCCAGGAATTAGATATAGCTTACTAGCCAAGCTTTAGCATACAAATCAGGCATACAACAGCTAATCAGATGGGAGTCCACGGACTCTTGTGATGATAAGTTGAAATCTCGATCCAAAAGATTAGACATGGCTTCACAGCCAGCCAGACTTCAACAGATCATCATGAAACTCTAGAATTCATTCTTAAAAATTCTGAAGCCATAGAATAATTTTTTATTATTTTTTTTTGAAAATTTTTCGAAAATAAAAAGAATAAAAACAAAAACTTAAAATTAAAATAAAATTACCTAATCTGAGCAACAAGATGAACCTTCAGTTGTCCAAACTCGAACAATCCCTGGCAACGGCGCCAAAAACTTGGTGCACGAAATTGTGATCTCTAGAAACGGTGCCAAAAACTCAGTACGCACGTTCATAATCTCAAATTCTTCTTCACAACTTCGCACAACTAACCAGCAAGTGCACTGGGTCGTCCAAGTAATAAACCTTACGTGAGTAAGGGTCGATCCCATGGAGATTGTCGGCTTGAAGCAAGCTATGGTCACCTTGTAAATCTAAGTCAGGCAGATTCAAATGGTTATGGGATTTTGATAATTATGATATAAAATATAAAATAGGATAGAGATACTTATGCAATCCATTGGTGAGAAATTCAGATAAGTGTATGGAGATGCTTTTGTTCTTTCTGAACCTCTGCGTTCCTACTGCTTTCATCCAATCATTCATATTCCTTTCCATGGCAAGCTGTATGTTGGGCATCACCGTTGTCAATGGCTACATCCCGTCCTCTCAGTGAAAATGGTCCAAATGCGCTGTCACCGCATGGCTAATCATCTGTCGGTTCTCGATCATGTTGGAATAGGATCCAATGATCCTTTTGCGTCTGTTACTAGGCCCAACACTCGCGAGTTTGAAGCTCGTCACAGTCATCCCTTCCCAGATCCTACTCGGAATACCACAGACAAGGTTTAGACTTTCCGGATCTCAAGAATGGCCGCCAATAATTCTAGCCTATACCACAAAGGTTTTAATCTTAGATTAGAAACCCAAGAGATACACATTCAAGCTTGTTTGCATGTAGAACGGAAGTGGTTGTCAGGCACGCGTTCATAGGTGAGAATGGTGATGAGTGTCACATAATCATCACATTCATCATGTTCTTGTGTGTGAATGAATATCTTAGAATAAGAATAATCATGAATTGGATAGAAGAACAATAGTGCTTTGCATTAATACTCGAGGAACAGCAGAGCTCTACACCTTAATCTATGGTGTGTAGAAACTCCACCGTTGAAAATACATAAGAACAAGGTCTAGGCATGGCCGAATGCCCAGCCTCCCCGAATGCATATGAATTCGAAAGATAGGGAAAAAGACCCCTAGTACAATAGTAAAAAGTTCTATTTATACTAAACTAGTTACCAGGGTTACAAAATTAAGTAATCAATGCAGAAATCCACTTCCGGGCCCACTTGGTGTGTACTTGGGCTGAGCATTGAGTTTTCATGTGTAGAGACTCTTTTTGGAGTTAAACGCCAGGTTGTAGCCTGTTTCTGGCGTTTAACTCTGATTTGCAACCTGTTTCTGGCGTTTAACTCCAGAATAGGGCAGGAAACTGGCGTTTGAACGCCAGTTTGCGTAATCAAAACTCGAGCAAAGTATGGCCTATTATATATTGCTGGAAAGCCGTGGATGTCTACTTTCTAACGCAATTGAGAGTGCGCCAACTGGGTTTCTGTAGCTCCAGAAAATCCACTTCGAGTGCAGGGAGGTCAGAATCCAACGACATCTGCAGTCCTTCTTTAGCCTTTGAATCAGATTTTTGCTCAAGTCCCTCAATTTCAACCAAAAATTACCTGAAATCACAGAAAAACACACAAACTCATAGTAAAGTCCAAAAATGTGATTTTTATTTAAAAATTAATAAAAATATATTAAAAACTAACTAAATCATACTAAAAACTATGTAAAAACAATGCCAAAAAGCGTATAAATTATCCGCTCATCACAACACCAAACTTAAATTGTTGCTTGTCCCCAAGGAACAGAAAATCAAATAGGATAAAAAGAAGAGAATATACTATAAACTCCAAAATATCAATGAAACTTAGCTCCAATTAAATGAGCGGGACTAGTAGCTTTTTGCCTCTGAACAGTTTTGGCTTCTCACTTTATCCCTTGAAGTTCAGAATGATTGGCATCTATAGGAACTCAGAATTCAGATAGTGTTATTGATTCTCCTAGTTCAGTATGTTGATTCTTGAACACAGCTACTTTATGAGTCTTGGCCGTGGCCCCAAGCACTTTGTTTTCCAGTATTACCACCGGATACATCAATGCCACAGACACATAACTGGGTGAACCTTTTCAGATTGTGACTCAGCTTTGCTAGAATCCCCAATTAGAGGTGTCCATGGTTCTTAAGCACACTCTTCTTCTCTTTTTTTTTTTTTGCTTTGGACCTTGACTTTAACTGCTCAGTCTCAAGCTTTTGGCTCGACACCTTCACGCCACAAGCACATGGTTAGGGACAGCTTGGTTTAGCCGCTTAGGCCAGGATTTTATTCCTTTGGGCCCTCCTATCCACTGATGCTCAAAGCCTTGGATCCTTTTTATTACCCTTCCCTTTTAGTTTTAAGGGCTATTGGCTTTTTCTGCTTGCTTGTCTTTTTTTTCTTTCTCTCTCTTTTTTTTTCTTTTATTTTCGCCATTTTTTTCCGCAAGCCTTGTTATTCACTGCTTTTTCTTGCTTCAAGAATCAATTATATGATTTTTCAGATTATCAAATAACATTTCTCCTTTTTCATTATTCTTCAAGAGCCAACAATTTTAACATTCATGAACAACAAATTCAAAAGACATATGCACTGTTCAAGCATTCATTCAGAAAACAAAAAGTATTGTCACCACATCAAAAATAATTAAACTAATTTCAAGGATGAATTCGAAATTCATGTACTTCTTGTTCTTTTGTAATTAAAACATTATTTATTTAAGAGAGGTGATGGATTCATAGGACATTCAAAGCTTTAAGACATAGACACTTAGACACCAGTGATCATGTAATAAAGACATAAACATAAATAAACATAGAGCATATTAAACGAAAACAGAAAAAAAAGAACAAGGAGATTAAGGAATGGGTCCACCTTAGTGAGGGTGGCGTCTTCTTCCTCTTGAAGAACCAATGGTGTTCTTGAGCTCCTCTATGTCTCTTCCTTGTCTTTTTTGCTCCTCCCTCATAGCTCTTTGATCTTCTCTAATCTCATAGAGAATGATGGAGTGCTCTTGGTGTTCCATCCTTAGTTATCCCATGTTAGAACTTAATTCTCCTAGGGAGGTGTTGATTTGCTCCCAATAATTCTGTGGAGGAAAGTGCATCCCTTGAGGTATCTCAGGGATATCATGGTGAGGAATTTTCTCATGCTCTTGTTGAGGTCCATGATCTCTTGTTTTCTCCATCCTTCTCTTAGTGATGGGCTTGTCCTCATCAATGAGGATATCTCCCTCTATATCAATCCCAGCCAAATTGCAGAGGTGGCAAATAAGGTGAGGAGAGGCTAACCTTGCCAAAGTGGAGGACTTGTCAGCCACTTTGTAGAGTTCTTGAGGTATAATCTCATGAACTTCCACTTCCTCCCCAATCATGATACTATGGATCATGATGGCCTGATCCACAGTTTCTTCGAATCGTTTGCTAGTAAGAATGATAGAGCGTTGGATGAACTCCAACCATCCTCTAGCTACAGGCTTAAGGTCCGGTCTTCTCAATTGAACCGGTTTGCCTCTTGAGTCAACTTTCCATTGAGCTCCTTCCACACATATGTCCATGAGGATTTGGTCCAACCTTTGATCAAAGTTGACCCTTCTAGTGTAGGGGCGTGCGTTTTCTTTCATCATTGGCAAGTTGAATGCCAACCTTACATTTTCCGGACTGAAATCTAAGTATTTCCCCTGAACCATTGTAAGCCAATTCTTTGGATTCGGGTTCATATTTTGATCATGGTTCCTAGTGATCCATGCGTTTTCATAGAACTCTTGAACCATTAAGATTCTGACTTGTTGAATAGGATCGGAGAGTACTTCCCATCCTCTTCTTCTAATCTCTTGTCGGATCTCCAGATACTCGCTCTTTTTGAGCATAAAAAGAACCTCAGGGATCACCTTTTTCTTGGCCACAACTTCATAGAAGTGTTCTTGAAGGACCTTTGAGATGAATCTCTCCATCTCCCATGACTCAGAGGTGGAAGCAATTGCCTTCCCTTTCCTCTTTCTTGAGGTTTCTCTGGCCTTAGATGCCATTAATGGTTATGGAAAAACAAAAAGCAATGCTTTTACCACACCAAACTTAAAAGGTTTGCTCGTCACCGAGCAAAAGAAGAAATAAAGTAGTAGAAGAAGAAGAAAATGGAGGAGATGGAAGGAGAAGGTGTATTCGGCTAAGGGAGAGAAGTGGTGGATGTAATATGTGAAAGTGGAGTAGTGTTGAGGGGTTTATATAGGGGTGGGAGGAAGGGTAGGTTTCGGCCATTAGGGTTGGGTTTGGGAGGGAAAAGAATTTGAATTTTGGAGGTAGGTGGGGTTAATGTGGAAGAGGTATGGAGGTGATTGGTGAAGGGTATTTGGGAAAGAGTGTTATGACAAGGTGTGAAGAGGAGAGAAGAAGAGGTGGGGTAGGTGGGGATCCTGTGGGGTCCACAGATCCAGAGGGGTCAAGGACCTAGCATCCGTGCTCCATTTAGGCGTGCAAAAATGCCCTTAGAATGAATGTCTGGCGTTAAACGCCAGCTTGCTACTTGTTTCTGGCGTTTAATGCCAGCTTTTCTCCCATTCTTGGCGTTAAACATCAATTCCATGCTCTGTTCTGGCGTTAAATGCCAGTCTGGTGCTGGTCCATTCGCATCTCAGACTCCAATTCCCAAGTGTGCTCTTCAACTCCGGCTCTCTCCTAAGCAACCTTAACCAATGAAACGTCTTTTCCTCGCAGCTTCTTCACACTAGAGTCATCGATCCTCACTGATGTCACTTGGAAAGTCAAGTTCTCTCGCAACTCTACCGACTCAGGCTCTAACACATGAGCCGCATCCAACGTGTACTTTCGGAGTTGTGACATGTGGAATATGTCATGTAAGTTAGATAGATGAGGTGGCAAAGCTACTTGATATGCCACCAGCCCAAATCTCTTCAAAATCTCAAACGCTCCTATATATCTTGGGTTCAACTTCTTAATCTTGATTGCTCTTCCAATCCCAATCGTTGGTGTAATCCTCAGAAAAACATGTTCCTCCACTTCAAACTCTAACGGTTTCCTTCTCTTGTCTGCATAACTCTTCTGTCGACTTTGGGCAGTTAGAATCTTTGCACGAATCTTCCTAATGTTCTCAGTAGTCTCTTCTATCAACTCTGGACCCAAAACACTTGCTTCACCAGATTCATACCAACAAAGTAGAGATTGGCACTTCCGTGCATATAAGGCTTCATACGGAGCCATCCCAATGCTCTCATGAAAACTGTTGTTGTATGCAAACTCCACCAATGGCATGTAACGGTCCCAACTCCCGGGTCGATCCAACACACATGCTCTCAGCATATCTTCCAACATCTGAATAGTCCTTTCCGATTCTCCATCTGTCTGTGGATGATACGCCGTACTAAGACATAGCTTCATACCGAAAGCTCTTTGGAAAGCTCTCCAAAACCTTGATGTGAATCTCGGATCACGGTCCGATACTATGCTTGACGGCATACCATGCAACCTTACTATCTCCTTGATGTACAATCTCGCCAACTCCTCCATAGAACAGTTTACTCGGATAGGTAGAAAATGAGCGGATTTGGTTAAGCGATCCATGATCACCCAAATCGCATCAAATCCTGACCAAGTCTTCGGTAATCTGGTCACAAAATCCATCGCTATTCCTTCCCACTTCCACTAAGGAACCTCAAGTGGCTGTAACATTTTCGACGGTTTCTGATGCTCTATCTTCACTTTCTGGCAAGTTAAACACTTGGATACCACTGTAGCTACATCACCTTTCATCCCAGGCCACCAGAACATCATCTTTAAGTCATAATATATCTTTGTGCTTCGGGGATGAATAGAAAACCCACTGTTGTGATAAAAAGTTTTTGTAACAAAAAATGAAACTGTTACAATTCAAAGTAATATTTTGTAACAAATTCTTTTGATACAAAAAATGAAATTTGTTACAAAAGTGGTAACACTTTTTTACTTTTAAAATATTTTTTGTAACAATTTAAATTTTTGTGTCACAATATTTTGTTACAAAATACTACTTACTTTTGTAACATTTTTTATTCTTTTAGCTACAAAAATAGAAAGTTCATTTTAAAATATTTAATTAAATAATTGATATATCAATTAATTTTCTAATCCCACTAACTCAACATTTATATGATATATAATCATATAGATAATTAAAATATCTTACATGTCGTTAAGATTCTTTTACAATAAAATAAGTTCTCAATACAAGAAACACCATTAAAATCGACGGCTAAATTGACAGCAAAGCCATCGATAATATTAAAAAATGACGACAAAATCGACGGATCTCCGGATACTCATTTCTTTTGAGTTTGAAGGGGACCTCGGGGATCACCTTCTTCTTGGCCACAACATCATAGAAGTGGTCTTGATGGGCTTTGGAGATGAACCTTTCCATCTCCCATGACTCGGAGGTGGAAGCTTTTGTCTTCCCTTTCCCCTTTCTAGAGGATTCTCCGGTCTTAGGTGCCATCAATGGTAATGGAAAAACAAAAAGCTTATGCTTTTACCACACCAAACTTAGAGTATTGCTCGCCCTCGAGCAATAAAAGAAAGAATAGAGGAAGAAGAAGAAGAAAATATGGAGAAAAGGGGTGAAGTGTGTTTCGGCCAAGTAGAGAGGAGAGGGTTGTGTTGTGTGAAAATGAGGAAGAATGGAGGGCTATATATAGGGGAGGGAGGGGGGTTAAGGTTCGACCATTTAGGGTGGGTTTGGGTGGGAAATTGGTTTTGAATTTTGAAGGTAGGTGGAGTTTATGAGGTAGGTTTACGGGGAAGAGTGGATGGATGTGAGTGGTAAAGAGGTGATGGGGAAGAGAGATTGAGGTGATTGGTAAAGGGTTTTTGGGGAAGAGTGTTTATGGGATTGTGTGAAAGAGAGTGGTAAGTGATGAGAAGAAGTGAGTGGAGGTAGGTGGGGATCCTGTGGGGTCCACAGATCCTGAGATGATCCTGTGGGATCCACAGATCCTGAGATGATCCTGTGGGGTCTACAGATCCTGAGGTGTTCAAGGAATTACAACCTTGCACCAAATTAGGCATGTAAAATGCCCTTGCACACAACTCTAGGCGTTCAGCGCCAGGTTGGTGCCCATTTTGGGCGTTCAACGCCCATTTTCTGGCCATTTCTGGTGTTGAACGCCAGAACCATGCTTGTTCTGGGCGTTCAGCGCCCAGATACTGCCCATTTTGGGCGTTCAGCGCCAGAACCATGCTCTGTTCTGGCGTTGAACGCCAGGTAGATGCTTCCTCCAGGGTGTGATTTTTCTTCTGCTATTTTTGATTCCGTTTTCAATTTTTTTATATTTACTTTGTGACTCCACATGATCATGAACCTATAAAGACATATAACTAAGAAAAAGATAGTTAGATAAAAATTGGGTTGCCTCCCAACAAGCGCTTCTTTAATGTCAATAGCTTGACAGTGGGCTCTCATGGAGCCTCACAGATGTTCAGAGCATTGTTGAGACTCTCCAACACCAAACTTAGAGTTTGGATATGGGGGTTCAATACCAAACTTAGAGTTTGGTTGTGGCCTCCCAACACCAAACTTAGAGTTTGACTATGGGGGCTTTGTTTGACTCTGCTTTGAGAGAAGCTTTTTATGCTTCCTCTCCATGGATGCAGAGAGAGATCCTTGAGTTGTAAACACAAGGTTGTCCTCATTCAATTGAAGGATTAATTCTCCTCTGTCCACATCAATCACAGCTCTTGCTGTGGCTAGGAAAGGTCTTCCTAGGATGATGGATTCATCCTCTTCCTTTCCAGTATCTAGGACTATGAAATCAGCAGGGATGTAAAGGCCTTCAACCTTTACTAGCACGTCCTCTACTTGTCCATAAGCCTGTTTTCTTGAATTGTCTGCCATCTCTAATGAGATTTTAGCAGCTTGCACCCCATAGATTCCCAGTTTCTCTATTACAGAGAGGGGCATGAGGTTTATTCCTGAACCAAGGTCACACAGAGCCTTAAAGATCATGGTGCCTATGGTACAAGGTATTATGAATTTTCCAGGATCCTGTCTCTTCTGAGGCAATGTCAGTTGATCCAGATCACTTAGTTCATTGATGAACAAGGGAGGTTCATCTTCCCAAGTTTCAATACCAAATAATTTGGAATTCAGCTTCATGATTGCACCAAGAAACTTGGCAGTTTGCTCTTCAGTAACATCCTCATTCTCTTCAGAAGAGGAATACTCATCAGAGCTCATGAGTGGCATAAGGAGGTTCAATGGAATCTCTATGGTCTCTTGATGAGCCTCAGATTCCTTTGGTTCCTCAGAGGGAAGCTCCTTATTGATCACTGGACGTCCCAGGAGGTCTTCCTCCTTGGGATTCACGTCCTCTCCTTCCCTTACAGGTTCGGCCATGGTGCTTATGTCAATGGCCTTGCACTCTCCTTTTGGATTCTCTTCTGTATTGCTTGGGAGAGTACTAGGAGGGATTTCAGTGATCCTTTTACTCAGCTGGCCTACTTGTGCTTCCAAATTTCTAATGGAAGACCTTGTTTCATTCATGAAACTTGCAGTGGCCTTGGATAGATCAGAGACTAAGTTTGCTAAATTAAAAGTATTTTGTTCAGAGTTCTCTGTCTGTTGCTGAGTGGATGATGGAAAAGGTTTATTATTGTTAAACCTGTTTCTTCCACCATTATTAAAGCCTTGTTGAGGCCTTTGATCCTTCCATGAGAAATTTGGATGATTTCTCCATGATGGATTATAGGTGTTTCCATAAGGTTCACCCATGTAATTTACCTCTGCTATTGCAGGGTTCTCAGGATCATAAGCTTCTTCTTCATAAGAAGCCTCTTGAGTACTGTTGGATGCAGCTTGCATTCCATTCAGACTCTGAGAAATCATATTGACTTGCTGAGTCAATATTTTGTTCTGAGCCAATATAGCATTCAGAGTATCAATTTCAAGAACTCCCTTCTTCATAGGCGTCCCATTACTCACAGGATTCCTCTCAGAAGTGTACATGAACTGGTTATTAGCAACCATGTCAATGAGTTCTTGAGCTTCTGCAGGCGTTTTCTTTAGGTGAATGGATCCACCTGCAGAAGTATCCAATGACATCTTTGATAACTCAGATAAACCATCATAGAATATATCCAGGATAGTCCATTCTGAAAGCATGTCAGAAGGACACTTTTTAGTCAGCTGTTTGTATCTTTCCCAAGATTCATAGAGGGATTCACCATCTTTTTGTTTGAAGATTTGAACATCCACTCTAAGCTTGCTCAGCTTTTGAGGAGGAAAGAACTTGGCTAAGAAAGCCGTGACCAGCTTATCCTAAGAGTTCAGGCTGTCTTTGGGTTGAAAGTCCAACCATATTCTAGCTCTGTCTCTTACAGCAAAAGGGAAAAGCATGAGCCTGTAGACTTCAGGATCTACTTTATTAGTCTTAACAGTATCACATATCTGCAAGAATTCAGTTAAGAGCTGAAAAGGATCTTCAGATGGAAGTCTATGAAACTTGCAGTTCTGCTGCATCAGAGAAACTAATTGAGGTTTCAGCTCAAAGTTGTTTGCTCCAATGCCAGGAATGGAGATGCTTCTTCCATGTAAATTGGAATTAGGTGCAGTAAAGTCACCAAGCATCCTCCTTGCATTATTATTATTTTCGGCTGCCATCTCCTCTTCTTGTTCGAAAAATTCTGAAAGGTTATCTCTGGATTGTTGTAATTTAGCTTCTCTTAATTTTCTCTTCAGAGTCCTTTCAGGTTCTGGATCTGCGTCAACAAGAATGTTCTTGTCCTTGCTCCTGCTCATATGACAAAGAAGAGGGCACAGAGAAAATAATAATAATATGGATCCTTTATATCACAGTATAGAGGTCCTTGTGTTAGTAGAAGAAAAGAAGAAGAAAATCTGAACTCAGAGAGAGAGAGAGGGTTCGGATTTTTGGTGATGTGAGGAAGAGATGTTAGTAGATGAATAAATAAATAGAAGGAGATGAGGGAGAAGGATTTTCGAAAATAATTTTTGAAAAAGAGCTAGTGATTTTCGAAAATAGTTTTGAAAAAGGTTAGTAGTTTTTCGAAAATTCAAATAAAAAAAATAATTAGTTAATTAAAAAGAAATTTTTGAAAAAGGGGGAAGATATTTTCGAAAATTAGAGAGAGAGAGAGAGAGTTAGTTAGTTAGGTAGTTTTGAAAAAGATAAGAAACAAACAAAAAGTTAGTTAGTTAGTTGAAACAAATTTTGAAAATCAATTTTGAAAAGATAAGAAGATAGGAAGTTAGAAAAGATATTTTGAAAATCAACTTTTTGAAAAAGATAAGATAAGAAGATATTTTTTGAAAAGATATGATTGAAATTAGTTTTGAAAAAGATTTGATTTTAAAAATTACAATTAATGACTTGATTCACAAGAAATCACAAGATATGATTCTAGAACTCAAAGTTTGAACCTTTCTTAACAAGTAAGTAACAAACTTGAAATTTTTGAATCAAAACATTAATTGTTATTGTTATTTTCGAAAATTTGATATAAAAATAAGAAAAATATTTTTGAAAAATATTTTTGGAATTTTCGAAAATAACTAGGAAATTTGAAAAAGATTTGATTTTTGAAAAAGATTTTGAAAAAGATGAGATTTTTAAATTGAAAATTTGATTTGACTCATAAGAAACAACTTGATTTTAAAAATTTTTGAAAAAGTCAATCCAAATTTTCGAATTTAATGAGAGAAAAAGGGAAAGATATTTTTTTTTTATTTTTAAATTTTGAATGATGAGAGAGAAAAACATGAAAATGATGCAATGCATGAGATTTTTAGATCAAAACAATGAATGCATGCAAGAATGCTATGAATGTCAAGATGAACACCAAGAACACTATGAAGATCATGATGAACATCAAGAACATATTTTTGAAAAATTTTTAATGCAAAGAAAACATGCAAGACACCAAACTTAGAATTCTTTAATACTTAGACACTAAGAATTCAAGAATGCATATAAAAAACAAGAAAAGACACGAAACATGCAAATGCAAAGAGCAAACAAGAAGACTTACCAAGAACAACTTGAAGATCATGAAGAACACTATGAATGCATGAAAATTTTCGAAAAAATGCAAGATGAGTATGCAATTGACACCAAACTTATAATATGACTCAAGACTCAAACAAGAAACACAAAATATTTTTTATTTTTATGATTTTATAATTTTTTTGTATTTTTTTTTTCGAAAATTATATTGAAAAAGAAAAAAATATAAGGATTCCAAAATTTTTAATATGAATTCTAGGAATCTTACCATGTTAGTCTAAAGCTTCAATCCAGGAATTAGACATGGCTCACTAGCCAGCCAAGCTTTCAATGAAAGCTCCGGTCCAAAACACTAGACATGGCCAGTGGCCAGCCAAGCTTCAGCAAACATAGATACCTCTCATGTATACAACAGCTGATATTTCATCCAACTTCATATACTTATGAGTGGAAGCCTCAGTCCAAAAGAATTTAGACATGGCTTTACAGCCAGCCAAGCTTCACATGCTTCATGAAACACTAGAATTCATTCTTTAAAAATTTTGAATAAATTTTTTTTTTCGAAAACAAGGGAGAAATTTTTGTAAGATTTTTGAAAAATTTTCGAAAAGAAAACAAAAAGAAAATTTACCTAATCTGAGCAACAAGATGAACCGTTAGTTGTCCAAACTCGAACAATCCCCGGCAACGGTGCCAAAAACTTAGTGCGCAGAAATTGTGATTACACTTTGATTATGTAAAATTCATCGCTCTTTCTTTCCCTGGTAATGGCGCCAAAAACATGATGCCAATACCATGGTTCACAACTTCGCATAACTAACCAGCAAGTGCACTGGGTCGTCCAAGTAATACCTTACGTGAGTAAGGGTCGAATCCCACGGAGATTGTTGGTATGAAGCAAGCTATGGTCACCTTGTAAATCTCAGTCAGGCGGATATAAAATAGTAATGGGGTTTTCGAAAATAATTAATAAAATAGGGATAGAAATACTTATGTAAATCATTGGTGAGAATTTCAAATAAGCGAATAGAGATGCTTTCGTTTCTCTGAACCTCTACTTTCCTGCTATCTTCATCCAATCAGTCTTACTCCTTTCCATGGCTGGCTTTATGTGATACATCACCACTGTCAATGGCTACTTTTGGTCTTCTCTCAGGAAAATGATCCAAATGCCCTGTCACGGCACAGCTAATCGTCTGGAGGCATCACCCTTGTCAATGGTTTCATCCTATCCTCTCAGTGAAAATGGTCAACGCACCCTGTCATGGCACGGCTATTCATCTGTTGGTTCTCGATCATGCTGGAATAGGATTTACTATCCTTTTGCGTCTGTCACTACGCTCGGCAATCGCGAGTTTGAAGCTCGTCACAGTCATTCAATCATTGAATCCTACTCGGAATACCACAGACAAGGTTTAGACTTTTCGGATTCTCATGAATGCCGCCATCATTCTAGCTTACACCACGAAGATTTTGATTAAGAGATCTAAGAGATACTCATTCAGTCGAAGGTAGAACGGAAGTGGTTGTCAGGCATGCGTTCATAGGGAATGATGATGATTGTCACGTTCATCACATTCAGGTTGAAGAGCGAATGAATATCTTAGAAGTGAAATAAGATGAATTGAATAGAAAACAGTAGTACTTTGCATTAATCTTTGAGGAACAGCAGAGCTCCACACCTTAATCTATGGAGTGTAGAAACTCTACCGTTGAAAATACATAAGTGAAAGGTCCAGGCATGGCCGAATGGCCAGCCCTTCTGATCTAAGAACCAGGCGTCCAAAGATGATCCTAAGATCCAAAGATGATCAAAAGATTTCTAATACAATAGTAAAAGGTCCTATTTATAATAAACTAGCTATTAGGGTTTACAGAAGTAAGTAATTGATGCATAAATCCACTTCCGGGGCCCACTTGGTGTGTGCTTGGGCTGAGCTTTAACTTTCCACGTGAAGAGGCCATTTGTGGAGTTGAACGCCAGGTTTTGATCCATTTCTGGCGTTCAACTCTGGTTTTTGATCCCTTTCTGGCGCTGAGCTCCAGAATTGGGCAGAGAGCTGGCGTTGAATGCCAGTTTGCGTCGTCTAAACTTGGGCAAAGTATGGACTATTATACATTTCTGGAAAGCCCTAGATGTCTACTTTCCAACGCAATTGGAAGCGCGCCATTTCGAGTTCTGTAGCTCCAGAAAATCCACTTTGAGTGCAGGGAGGTCAGAATCCAACAGCATCAGCAGTCCTTCTTCAACCTCTGAATCTGATTTTTGCTCAAGTCCCTCAATTTTAGCCAGAAAATACCTGAAATCACAGAAAAACACACAAACTCATTGTAAAGTCCAGAAATGTGAATTTAACATAAAAACTAATGAAAACATCCCTAAAAGTAACTAGATTCTACTAAAAACATACTAAAAACAATGCCAGAAAGCGTATAAATTATCCGCTCATCAGTTTCTTTCAGGTCGGCCCAGGGGCATAAATTTTTTGCCATGTACAATAAGTCTTTTAAAGATTTTAAGAATTATTTCTTCCGCGTCCGTGTTGTTGAGGGGGCCCGCCCCTTTTTTCTTGATGAAAATGATGAGCCTGCCTTTCCTCTAGAATGGCAAAAGAATGTGAGAGTGTCTCGCTATACATGGGAGATGCTTGACGAGGTTGAGCGTGCTTTTGTAACTGTTCTTGAAGATTTATGGGGAAAACCACCCTATCTTGATACAAAAAAGTTTTTGAGTGACCCGTCTTTGGTTCGAACTGCTTTGGGTACTGTCACTCTTGTTTCTATACTTGTTTCTTAGTTTTTCTTCTTCTGGATTGTAACTCATCACTATGGTTGATTCTGTATTTTTAGAGATATCGAAAAACAATGATTCCATGAAGGCCTACAAAAAGGCAAAGAAGGCTGCTGCTGCTCAAAATATCTCGGCCAAGGTGGTGGGAGAGGGATCTTCTCAAGTTCCAATGAAGCCGCCCGTGCCGAGTTCTCCTGGGCCGAAGAAGGTGATCCCCACTCCTCGAGTTTGTCTGGCTGATCCTCCACAGACTTCTGTCGCTACTTCTGGTGCTCCTCCTAACAAAAAACAAAAATAATTGAGCCTTTCAACCTTGACGCTCCTGACTTTGATGCGGTGGAGTTTGTTGACCAACAAATCGGTCCTTATGGTGTCGTCCCTACTGACGACGTCTCTCTCCTTTGGCATTTGGACTTCATAACTCGGTGTAGCATCAAGATGGCCTATATGGGGGCTGCCCTGTATCGGACTGCTCAAAATCTTCCTCTTCATGCCACCAAAGCCTTCATGGAGGAGGCTAAACAAGATTTTGATTGGATGAAGGGCTTGAAGGAGGAGCTTGAGGTGAAAGTAGCTAAACTGGAAAAGGATCTGGAGAACGAAAAGGCTAGTTCTCTTGCCCTGGCGGCTTCTGTGAGATTGGCCGAGGACACTGCGTTGAGGCATAAAGATAGTTATGTCACATCTTATCGGGAGGTGATACGTCTGAGAGAGGAGTTGGAGTCTACCCGAGTTGACTATTCCGAGCTCCAAGGTCACCTTGTCGGCAGCGGAAACGCTGCTTATGATAATTTGAATGAGCAGGTTCAAGTTCTCGCTCCTGAGGTTGATCTTACTCTTTTTAGCTTGGACAACATTGTGAGGGATGGTAAGATTGTCCCCGACGACCAAGATGATGATGATGTCGAACCTCCCTTTGCGCCTGCTGCTAAAGTGTCGACCTCTATAGTTCCTCTTGCTGGGATTGCTCGTCCAGAATTAGATCCTGATTGTCAAATTCTGAATAGGGACGACGGTACGGTGGATGCAGTGCCTCTCCAAACAAGCCCTCCTTCATCCTAGACTGATGCTACCGAGAAAGCTCCCGATCTTAGCTGATTTTTCTTGGATGTTTGTGTAGATAGCCCGACTTGTGGGCTTTTTTAAACTATTTATTCTGTAGTTTGAATATTTTGCTGACTGTTGATACTCCTTCTTGTTGCTTGTTTAGCAACTTTTTATTTTGAAAAAACAACAAGTAGCTTTCAAGCTTTGGGCCTGATCCTGAAGCTTGTTTATAATATTGTATTTTATATCATGCTTGTTTGCACTTGTCTTGGCACCTTTCTGGGTTTTGAGAGTGTTAGAGCCTGGCTGCTTGGCCTCTTTGGATTGCTTTGTACTTATTGCTTGTAGCTTGGATCCTTTGAGGTTGCGGATATGTGGGTCCAACTCGTATTTCGGTTTTCTCGCTTTTACTTGTATTTATTTCTAGCACTCCGTAACCGATTTTTTCACATTGGTCCACTTTCCAGTTATTTTTGTAATCCTCTTTCTTGGACCCTTGTCAGGTCTCTTTCAGGGACTACTTTTATAACTTATTTGTGGGAGACCAACTTCTTTGCGTCGTTCTTTTCCGAGTTATTTTGTAATCCTCTTTTTTGGACCTTTGTCAAGTCTCTTTCAGGGATTACTTTTATAACTTGTTTGTAGGAGGTCGACTTCTCTACGTCGTCCTCTTCTAAGTTATTCTTTGTAATCCTCTTTCTTGGACCTTTGTCAGGTCTCTTTCAGGGATTACTTTTATAACTTGTTTGTAGGAGGTTGACTTCTCTACGTCGTCCTCTTCTAAGTTATTTTTGTAATCCTCTTTCTTGGACCTTTGTCAGGTCTCTTTCAGGGATTACTTTTATAACTTGTTTGTAGGAGGTCGACTTCTCTACGTCGTCCTCTTCTAAGTTATTTTTTGTAATCCTCTTTCTTGGACCTTTGTCAGGTCTCTTTTAGGGATTACTTTTATAACTTATTTTTGTAGGAGACCGACTTCGTCACGTCGATCTCTTCTAAGTTATAGCAATTCCTCTTTTATAGGGTTGGCCAGACCTCTTTCCAGGGATTTGCTGATAACTTGGGTTGACTTGGTCCGACTTCTTAACGTCAGCCAGTCTTTAAGTTATTATTTAGCAATCCATAAGACCTCGTCAGGTTCTTTTTTCGGATCACTTTTGATAACTTCTTGCATTATTCTGTGTTCATCTTTGCCAATTTGTAGAAGGTGGTTTCTATCTTTCTTTGGTCGACCTTTAGATGAATCGCGTTTTCATCTCTATTGGTCTTTATCGTGATCATGCAGTGAATCTGTTTTTCACTTTTCTGCCGATCTGTTGCTTTAGACGATGAATGCTTCAGATTAATGCGTCTTGAAAATTTGTAGAATATCTAAAATATATTTTATTTAAAAGAAAGTGCAAATATATACATGTGGGAGTTTTTTCATCTCTTTAAGTCAGATAATTTCTGAATCTCAACTGGTGCCTCATTAAAAAACCTTTTCAGGAAAAAGAGTGCATCCTATGATGAGATCTTCTACCTTCTCTAGCTATAGTACCTTCTTAGGTTTTAGGCGTGCCATGATCTGGGAAGCTCTCGTCCCTCGAGTTCGGACAGTCTGTAGTAGCCCTTCCCAAGTACTTCTATGACTCGGTAGGGTCCTTTCCAGTTTGCTGCCAGATTTCCTTCTCTGGGTCGAGTTGTTCCAATATCATTTCGGATTAGGATGAGATCATTCTCAGCGAAACCTCTTGGCACTACCTTTTGATTATATCTTGAAGCCATTCGGCGCTTTAGCGCTTCTTCCCTGATCCGAGCTCTTTCTTGGATTTCCGGAAGTAGGTCGAGCTCTTCTCTTTGAAGTTGAGAGTTGGCTTCTTCATTGTAGTGGACTACTCTAGGCGACCCTTCCTCGACCTCTACTAGGATAATTGCCTCCACTCCGTATGCTAATCGAAATGGTGATTCATTTGTGGTGGAATGTGGCGTAGTTCGATATGCCCATAGGACCTGTGGAAGTTCTTCAGCCCAAGCTCCCTTTGCATTTTGCAGTCTCCGTTTCAACCCAGCCAATATGACTTTGTTGGCAGCTTCGGCTTGAGGATGTTCAACGGACGTGAACTGGTGCTTTATGTTCAAGTCGGCTACTAATTTCCTAAAGCCTGCATCTGTGAATTGAGTGCCATTGTCTGTGGTGATGGAGTATGGAACCCCGAACCTCGTGACAATGTTCCTATATAGGAATTTCCGGCTTCTTTGAGCAGTGGGTTGGCTAGGGGCTCTGCCTCAATCCACTTTGTGAAATAGTCTACTCCGACTATGAGGAATTTGACTTGTCCTGATCCCGGGGGAAAGGGTCCGAGAAGATCGAGTCCCCATTTTGCAAATGGCCAAGGCGAAGTTACGCTGATGAGCTCTTCTGGCGGGGCGATGTGAAAGTTGGCATGTTTCTGGCATGGGGGACATGTCTTTACAAATTTTGTAGCTTCTTTTTGTAGAGTTGGCCAGTAAAATCCCGCCCGAAGTACCTTTTTTATGAGAGCTTGGGCCCCGAGATGATTGCCACAAATGCCGCTGTGTACTTCCTCTAAAACTTCCCTTATGTTAGAGGTCGGCACACATTTTAACAATGGTATTGAGATCCCTCTTTTGTAAAGGGTGTTGTTTATGATAGTGTAGTACTGTGCCTCCTGCTTTAATCTCTTGGCCTCCTTTTCATCTGTGGGGAGTGTTTCTGTTTTGAGGTAATTAATTATGGGGTTCATCCATCCTTGATTCTGACCTGTTATGGCTAAGACTTTTTCCGCTTTCGAGATTGACGGGTTCTGTAGCATTTCCTGGATGAGACTTCTATTGTTGCCCCCTGGTTTGGTGCTGGCTAGCTTTGAGAGTGCATCAGCTCGGGCATTTTGTTCGCAGGGTATGTGGCAGATCTTATATTCCCCGAGTTGTCTGAGCTGTTCCTTGGCTTTATCCAAATACTTTTTCATGGTGGGATCTTTGGCTTGATAGCTCCCTATTATTTGTGAGGTGACTACTTGTGAATCGCTAAAGATGTTGAGTTTTTGAGCTCCAACCTCCTTAGCCAGCTTCAAACCAGTTAGTAACACTTCATATTCCGCCTGGTTGTTTGAGGCCGGAACCCAAATTTGAGGGAAAGCTCAACTTGGGTTCATTGGTTGCTTTCTATTATCACACCTGCGCCGCTTCCAGTCTTATTCGAGGACCCGTCCATGTAGAGATTCCATTCTGTGGGGGTTTCTAGGGTATCTGTGAATTCTACAATGAAGTCGGCCAAGTACTGTGATTTGATGGCTGTCCGAGTTTCATATTGGAGGTCGAACTCGGATAACTCGACTGTCCATTGTAAAATTGTGCCTGCTAAATCTGTTTTCTGTAATATCCCTTTATGGGTTGGTCGGTTCGAACCTTAATGGTGTGAGCCTGGAAGTACGGGCGAAGTCGTCGAGATGTCAGTATGAGAGCATAGGCAAACTTTTCTATTTTTTGGTAGTTCAGCTCGGATCCCTGCAGCGCTTTACTAATGAAGTATACAGGTTGTTGCCCTTTGTCGTCCTCTCGAACTAGTGCTGAGGCTACTGCCCGACTTCCTACAGCAAGGTACAATACGAGTAGTTCTTCCTTTCGTGGTCGAGTTAGGATAGGTGGTCGTCCCAGGAAGCTTTTGAAATCCTAGAAGGCTTGCTCGCATTCCATTGTCCATTCGAAGTTCTTTCCTTTCCTTAGAGTGGCATAGAAAGGAAGGGATCTTATCGCTGATCCCACTAGGAATCTGGACAAGGCCACCAACCTCCCGTTGAGTTGTTGTACTTCTTTGACACAAGTTGGGCTCTTCATGTTGAGTATGGCCTGGTATTTATCTGGATTTGCCTCAATTCCTCTTTGTGTGAGCATAAAACACAAGAACTTGCCTACTTCTACTGCAAAAGTGCATTTTGCGGGATTGAGGCACATGTCATGCTTCCTTATAGTGTCGAACACTTGGGCTAAGTCAGATAATAATGTCTCTTCACTTTGTGTCTTTATTAACATGTCGTCCACGTAGACTTCCATGATTTTTCCGATATGATCTGAAAAGACTTTAGTCATTAGCCTTTGATAAGTAGCTCCCGCATTCTTGAGACCGAAAGGCATCACAACGTAGCAGTAATTCGCTTTTGGTTTTAGAAAAGAGGTCTTTTCTTGATCTGGTGGATACATGTGGATATGGTTGTATCCTGAATATGCATCCATAAACGAGAGGTATCTATATCCAGATGAAGCATCTACCAGGGCGTCGATACTTGAGAGTGGGTAGGGATCTTTTGGGCAAGCTTTATTGAGATCGGTGTAGTCGGTGCACATTCACCATTTCCCATTTGATTTTTTCACCAAGACGACGTTAGCTAGCCATAGTGGGTACTTGATTTCTCTTATGAATCCTGCCTCCAGTAGTGCTTGTACCTGTTCTTCCACAGCTTGAGATCGTTCTGGCCCAAGTTTTCTTCGTCTCTACTGTACCGGCCGAGATCCTGGATAGACTGCTGGTGCACGAAATTACAATCACACTTTTGTAACTCCGCACAACTAACCAGCAAGTGCACTGGGTCGTCCAAGTAATACCTTACGTGAGTAAGGGTCGATCCCACGGAGATTGTCGGCTTGAAGCAAGCTATGGTTATCTTGTAACTCTTAGTCAGGATATCAGTAATTCTCAGATTTAATTGTAAAAAGTAAAAGAACATGAAATAAATACTTGTTATGCAGTAATGAAGAACAGGTTGAGGCTTTGGAGATGCTTTATCTTCTAAACCTCTACTTTCCTACTGTCTTCTTCTTCATGCACGCAAAACTCATTCCATGGCAAGCTTTATGTTGGGTATCACCGTTGTCAATGGCTACATCCCGTTCTCTCAGTGAAAATGTTCCAAATGCGCTGTCACCGCACGGCTAATCATCTGTCGGTTCTCGATCATGTCGGAATAGGATCCATTGATCCTTTTGTGTCTGTCACTACGCCCAACACTCATGAGTTTGAAGCTCGTCACAGTCATCCCTTCCCAAATCCTACTCAGAATACCACAGACAAGGTTTAGACGTTCTGGATCTCAGGAATGACCGCCAATGATTCTAGCTTATACCACGAAGACTCTGATTTGAATCATGAGGCTAAGAGATATGCATTCAATCTAAGGTAGAACGGAGGTGGTTGTCAGGCACGCGTTCATAGGTGAGAATGATGATGAGTATCACGGATCATCACATTCATCAAATTGAAGTGCGAATGAATATCTTAGAATGGAAGCAAGCGTAATAGAATGGAAAACAGTAGTAATTGCATTAATTCATGAAGAACAGTAGAGCTCTTCACCCCCCAACAATGGGGTTTAGAGACTCATGCCATAGAGAACACAACAAGAAAAGTGTAAAGTGTCATGAGGTACAATATGAATCACTGAAGGTAGTATTTATAGTAAACTAGTGACCTAGGGTTACAGAAAATGAGTAAGCTAGGGTGTTTATTGTAAAATTCCACTTCCGAGGCCCACTTGGTGTGTGCTTGGGCTGAGCATTGAAGCTTTCATGTGTAGAGACATTTCTTGAAGTTAAACGCCAGCTTTTATGCCAATTTGGGCGTTAAACTCCAGCTTTTGTGCCAGTTCTGGAGTTAAACGACAGAATTCTTGAGGTGACTTGAAACGCCTATTTGGGCCATCAAATCTCGGGCAAAGTATGGACTATTATATATTGCTGGAAAGCCCAGGATGTCTACTTTCCAACTCAATTGAGAGCGCGCTAATTGGGCTTCTGTAGCTCCAGAAAATCCACTTTGAGTGCAGGGAGGTCAGAATCCAACAGCATCTGCAGTCCTTTTTCAGCCTCTGAATCAGATTTTTGCTCAGGTCCCTCAATTTCAGCCAGAAAATATCTGAAATCATAGAAAAATACACAAACTCATAGTAAAGCCCAGAAAAGTGATTTTTATTTAAAAACTAATAAAAACATAATAAAAACTAACAAAAATGTACTAAAAACATACTAAAAACGATGCTAAAAAGCGTATAAATTATCCGCTCATCACAACACCAAACTTAAATTGTTGCTTGTCCCCAAGCAACTAAAAATCAAATAGGATAAAAAGAATATAATATACAATGAATTCCAAAAACATCTATGAAGATCAGTATTAATTAGATGAGCGGGGCTTTTAGCTTTTTGCCTCTGAACTGTTTTGGCATCTCACTTTATCCTTTGAAGTTCAGAATGATTGGCTTCTATAGGAACTCAGAATCTAGATAGTGTTATTGATTCTCCTAGTTAAGTATGTTGATTCTTGAACACAGCTATTTTATGAGTCTTGGACGTGACCCTAAGCACTTTGTTTTCCAGTATTACCACCAGATACATAAATGCCACAGACACATAACTGGGTGAACCTTTTCAGATTGTGACTCAGCTTTGCTAGAGTCCCCAATTAGAGGTGTCCAGAGCTCTTAAGCACACTCTTTTTGCTTTGGACCATGACTTTAACCGCTCAGTCTCAAGTTTTTACTTGACACCTTCACGCCACAAGCACATGGTTAGGGACAGCTTGGTTTAGCCGTTTAGGCCAGGATTTTATTCCTGTGGGCCCTCCTATCCACTGATGCTCAAAGCCTTGGATCCTTTTTATCACCCTTGCCTTTTGGTTTAAAGGGGTATTAGCTTTTTCTGCTTGCTTTTCTCTTTCTCTTTTTTTTTTTGCAAGCTTTCTATTCACTGCTTTTTCTTGCTTCAAGAATCAATTTTATGATTTTTCAGATTATCAAATAACATTTCTCCTTTTTCTTTCATTCTTTCAAGAGTCAACAATTTTAACATTCATAAACAATCAAATTCAAAAATATGCACTGTTCAAGCATTCATTCAGAAAGGCAATAGTATTGCCACCACATCAAAATAATTAAACTGTTTTAAAATTCAAAATTCATGTATTTCTTTTTCTTTTTCAATTAAGAACATTTTCCTTTTAAGAAAGGTGATGGATTCATAGGACATTCATAGCTTTAAGACATAAACTTTAATTTTATTGATTATGGAATAAAAATAAGACTCAAAAATAAATATAAAGGTAGACCCATAATAATAGAAGACAGAAAATTAAAGGCAGAAAAATAAATGACTCTTAAAATAGACTCTTAATAATAAAGGTTATCACAGAATTAGGACTCAACAACCTTGATTTTGAGAAGTGGATGCTCCCTCTTTTTGTGGGGTGCTTAGTCCTTCAAGGGAGAGCTTCTGGCGCTTCAGCTCCTGTAGCTCACGCCCCTGCTTCTCCTGTTCCTTCAGCAGCTTGCAGAGCATGCAGTTTTGATTCTGCTGTTCTTCCTTAAGTTGTTCCATAGCTTCCTGCAGCTTGGTAACAGATGCTTCTAAGCGGGTCCAGTAGTCAATTTCAGGGATTTCTGGGAGGAACTCCTGCGCCCTCTTTTTGATGGAGTTGTCTTGCACTTGTCCTTCCATTGACTTCTTGGTGATTGGGTGTTCAATTGGGATGAATTCATCTACTCCCATTCTCACCCCAGCATCTTTACATAGCAGAGAAATTAAGCTTGGGTAGGCCAGTTTGGCTTCAGTGGAGTTCTTGTTTGCAATTGTGTAAATCTCACAAGAAATCAGATGATGAATCTCCACTTCTTTTCCAAGCATAATACAATGAATCATCACTGCTCTTTTGACAGTGACCTCAGAGCGGTTGTTAGTAGGCAATATAGAACACCCAATGAAGTCCAGCCAGCCTCTTGCAACTGGTTTGAGATTTCCTCTCTTGAGTTGGTTTGGGACACCTTTGGAATTGGTTATCCACTTAGTTCCAGGGAGGCATATGTCCTCTAGAACTTGATCCAACCCCTTATCTACTCTCACCATTCTCCTATTAAAGGATTCAGGATCATCTTGTAGTTGAGGTAGTTTGAAGACCTCTCTTATTTTGTCCAGATGGAAGTAAATAATTCTTTCTCTGACCATGGTTCTGTAGGTATGAAAGGTGGTTCCAGTCATTCTCTGCTTATCTGTCAGCCACAGATTTAAGTAGAATTCCTGAACCATGTTTCTTCCAACCTTTGTCTCAAGATTGGCTAGAATTTCCCATCCTCTGTTTCGAATTTGCTCTTGGATCTCCGGATATTCATCTTCTTTCAGATTGAATTTAACTTTCGGGATCACTGACCTCAGACCCATTATTTTGTAGTAATAGTCTGCATGTTCTTTGGTTAGGAACCTCTCTTGATTCCAAAGACTCTTTGGAGTATTCTCTTTCTTGCCTCTTGATTTGGTTTGTTTTCCCTTAGGTGCCATGATCTTGATGAGTCTTAGCTCAGTGATCACGGAAAAGCACACCAAACTTAGAGGTTTGCTTGCCCTCAAGCAAAAGAAAGGAAAGGGGAGAGAGAGAGGAGAAGAGGTAAATTCGAATGGTGTAGAGGAGGGGATGGCCGAAACTATTTTTATAGGAGGAGGGGATGGCTTTCGAAAAATTTGAGAGAGATATGAAAAGATATGGAAAGAATTTGAGAAGATATTTGAGTTTTTGAAGAAGATTTGGAAAGAATTTTAAAGAAATTTGAAAAATAATTTAGAAAATTATTGAATGATGAAAATTGAGGGTGAATGATGAAAGTTTGAAACATGTTTATGCAGAAAATTATGAGTCAAAACTTGAAAATTTGAAAAAATTTGAAGTTGGAAACAAAATCTCCTCCCCCTGCCTTTCTCGCGTTAAACGCCCAGAATGGTATCCATTCTGGCGTTTAACGCCCAGTTGTTGGCCATTATGGGCGTTTAACGCCCAGCCAGGTACCTTGGCTGGCGTTAAACGCCAGAAACTCCTTTATCACTGGACGTTTTGCTGAACGCCCTGGATACTGCAATTCTGGCATTAAACGCCCAGAATGGTACCCATTCTGGCGTTTAACGCCCAAAACGGTACCTTTACTGGCGTTAAACGCCCATAATGATACCCATTCTGGCGTTTAACGCCCAAAATGCCTCTTACTGGCGTTTTCTTGCCAGCAAGCTCCTTTTCTCTGCTTTTTGCACTGAATCCTTCTGTAACTCTATGAATTCCTTCATTTTTGATGATTAACCTTTGATGAAAATGTATATCAAGCCTCTACAAGTATTAATTTAAAATAAATAACTTGCTAATGGCTGGGTTACCTCCCAGCAAGCGCTTCTTTATTGTCTTTAGCTGGACCTTTACTGAGCTTCATTCAAGCCTCAGTTTTGAGCATTCTTGCTCAAAATTGCTTTCAAGATAATGTTTGATTCTCTGTCCATTGACAATGAACTTTTTGTTAGAATCAATATCTTGAAGCTCAACATATCCATATGGTGACACTCCTGTAATCACATATGGTCCCCTCCACCGGGATTTTAATTTCCCAGGGAATAATCTGAGCCTAGAGTTGAATAGTAGAAATTTTTGTTCTGGCTCAAAGACTCTGGATGACAATTTCTTGTCATGCCACTTTTTTGCTTTTTCTTTATAATTTTTTGCATTTTCAAAAGCATTGAGTCTGAACTCTTCCAGCTCATTTAGCTGGAGCAATCTTTTCTCACCAGCTAACTTAGCATCCATGTTTAGGAATCTGGTTGCCTAGTAGGCTTTATGTTCCAGTTCCACGGGCAGATGACAAGCCTTGCCATACACAAGCTGGTATGGAGAGGTTCCTATAGGAGTCTTGAATGCTGTTCTGTATGCCCACAGAGCATCATCTAAGCTCTTTGCCCAATCCTTTCTACGGGCAATTACCGTTCGTTCCAGGATTCTCTTTAGTTCTCTATTAGAGACTTCAGCCTGCCCATTTGTCTGTGGATGATACGGAATTGCTACTTTGTGACTAATTCCATATCGAACCATAGCAGAGTAAAGCTGTTTATTGCAGAAATGGGTTCCCCCATCACTGATTAGTACTCTGGGAACACCAAATCTGCTGAAAATATGTTTCTGGAGGAACTTCAACACAGTCTTGGTATCATTAGTGGGTGTGGCAATTGCTTCCACCCATTTAGATACGTAGTCTACTGCCACCAGAATGTAAGTGTTTGAGTATGATGGTGGGAAAGGACCCATGAAGTCAATACCCCATACATCAAACAACTCAATCTCTAAGATCCCTTGTTGAGGCATGGCATAACCATGAGGCAAGTTACCAGCTCTTTGGCAACTGTCACAGTTACGCACAAACTCTCGGGCATCTCTATAGAGAGTAGGCCAATAGAAGCCACATTGGAGGACTTTAGTGGCTGTTCGCTCACTTCCGAAATGTCTTCCATACTGTGATCCATGGCAATGCCACAGGATCTTTTGTGCCTCCTCTCTAGGGACGCATCTATGGATCATTCCGTCAGCGCATCTCTTAAAGAGATATGGTTCATCCCATAAGTAGTACTTTGCATCAGAAATTAGTTTTTTCTTTTGTATCCTGCTGTACTCCTAGGGTATGAACCTCACAGCTTTATAATTTACAATGTCTGCAAACCATGGTGCCTCCTGAATGGCAAAGAGTTGCTCATCCGAAAAGGTCTCAGAGATCTCAGTGGAAGGGAGGGACGCCCCAGCCACTGGTTCTAACCGGGACAGGTGATCAGCTACCTGGTTCTCTGTCCCTTTTCTGTCTCTTATTTCTATATCAAACTCTTGCAGAAGCAACACCCATCTTATGAGCCTAGGTTTTGAATCCTGCTTTGTGAGTAGATATTTAAGAGCAGCATGGTCAGTGTACACAATCACTTTTGATCCTACTAAATAGGATCTAAACTTGTCAATGGCATAAACCACTGCAAGCAGCTCTTTTTCTGTGGTTGTGTAATTCTTCTGTGCGTCATTTAGAACATGACTGGCATAGTAAATGACGTGCAGAAGCTTGTTATGCCTTTGTCCCAACACTGCACCAATGGCATGGCCACTGGCATCACACATTAATTCGAACGGTAATGTCCAGTCAGGTGCAGAGATGACTGGTGCTGTGACCAGCTTGGCTTTCAGGGTTTCAAACACCTACAGACACTCTGTGTCAAATACAAATGGCATGTCAGCAGCTAGCAGCTTGCTCAGAGGTTTTGCAATTTTTGAAAAATCCTTTATGAACCTCCTATAGAATCCTGCATGCCCCAGAAAGCTTCTGATTGCCTTTACATTGGCAGGTGGTGGTAATTTTTCAATTACCTCTACCTTGGCTTAATCTACCTCTATTCCCTTGCTTGAAATTTTGTGCCCAAGGACAATTCCTTCAGTCACCATAAAGTGACATTTTTCCTAATTTAAGACCAGGTTAGTTTCTTGGCACCTTTTCAGGACAAGTGCTAGATGATCAAGACAGGAGCTGAATGAGCCTCCAAATACTGAGAAGTCATCCATGAAGACTTCCAGAAACTTCTCTACCATATCAGAGAAAATAGAGAGCATGCACCTCTGAAAGGTTGCAGGTGCATTGCAGAGACCAAAAGGCATTCTTCTGTAAGCAAATATTCCAGATGGACATGTGAATGCTGTTTTCTCTTGGTCTTGAGGATCCACTGCAATTTGGTTGTAGCCTGAATAGCCATCCAAAAAGCAGTAGTATTCATGACCTGCTAGTCTTTCTAGCATTTGGTCTATGAATGGTAAAGGAAAATGATCCTTTCTGGTGGCTGTATTGAGCCTTCTGTAATCAATACACATACGCCACCCTGTAACTGTTCTTGTGGGAACCAGTTCATTCTTTTCATTATGAACCACTGTCATACCTCCCTTCTTGGGGACAACTTGGACAGGGCTCACCCAGGGGCTATCAGAAATAGGATAAATAATCCCAGCCTCTAGTAACTTAGTGACCTCTTTCTGCACCACTTCCTTCATGGCTGGATTTAGCCGCCTCTGTGGTTGAACCACTGGCTTAGCATCATCCTCCAATAGGATCTTGTGCATACATCTTGCTAGGCTAATGCCCTTAAGATCACTTATGGACCACCCAAGAGCTGTCTTGTGTGTCTTTAGCACTTGAATTAGTACTTTCTCTTCTTGTGGATTTAAAGTAGAGCTTATGATCACTGAAAAAGTGTCACCCTCTCCCAGAAATGCATATTTCAGGGATGGTGGTAGTGGTTTGAGCTCGGGTTTAGGAGGTTTCTCCTCTTCCTGAGGGATTTTCAAAGGTTCTTTTATTTCCTCTGATTCCTCCAGATCAGGTTGAACATCTTTAAAGATGTCCTCTAGCTCTGATTCAAGACTTTCAGTCATATTGATATCTTCTACCAAAGAGTCAATAATATCAGTGCTCATGCAGTCATTTGATGTGTCTGGATGCTGCATAGCTTTGACAGCATTTAACTTGAACTCATCCTCATTGACTCTCAGTGTCACTTCCCCTTTTTGTACATCAATAAGAGTTTGTCCAGTTGCTAGGAAAGGTCTACTTAGAATGAGAGTTGCACTCTTGTGCTCCTTGGTGCACGAAATTGTGATCCTCAACAATGGCACCAAAGACTTGGAGCTCTCAAACGTGAATCACACTTTGTCACAATTCCGCACAACTAACCAGCAAGTGCACTGGGTCATCCAAGTAATAAACCTTACGTGAGTAAGGGTCGATTCCACCAAAATTGTTGGCTTGAAGCAAGCTATGGTCATCTTGTAAATCTCAGTCAGGCGGATTCAAATGGTTATGGAGTTTAAGGTGATGAAATAAACATAAAATAAAGATAGAGATACTTATATAATTCATTGGTGGATTTCAGATAAGCATATGAAGATGCTTTGTTCCCCTTGAACCTCTGCTTTCCTATTGCCTTCTTCCAATCATTCATACTCCTTTCCATGGCAAGCTTTATGTTGGGCATCACCGTTGTCAATGGCTACATCCTGTCCTCTCAGTGAAAATGGTCCTGATGCTCTGTCACAACATCAGCTAATCAGCTGTCGGTTCTCGATCATGTCGGAATAGGATCCATTGATCCTTTTGCGTCTGTCATACGCCCCACAATCGCGAGTTTGAAGCTCGTCACAGTCATCCCTTCCCAGATCCTACTCGGAATACCACAGACAAGGTTTAGACTTTCTAGATCTCAGGAATGGCTGCCATTAATTCTAGCCTATACTACGAAGGTTCCAATCTTAGATAAAAAACCCAAGAGATACGCATTCAAGTCATTGCTAGTAGAACAGAGGTGGTTGTCAGGCACATGTTCATAGGTGAGAATGATGATGAGTGTCACGGATCATCACATTCATCAAGTTGAAGAACGAATGAATATCTTGGAGAAGAAATAGACTTGAGTTGAATAGAAAAACAGTAGTAATTGCATTAATTCATGAAGAACAGCAGAGCTCCACACCTTAATCTATGGTGTGTAGAAACTCCACCGTTGAAAATACATAAGAACAAGGTCTAGGCATGGCCGAGAGGCCAGCCTCCAAAACGTGATCAAGGGATCAAAAGATAATTCCCCCGATTGTCTCAAAATACAATAGCAAAAGGTCCTATTTATAGAAAACTAGTAGCCTAGGGTTTACAGAAATCAGTAATTAATGCAGAAATCTTTTTCTGGGCCCACTTGGTGTGTGCTTGGGCTGAGCATTGAAGCATTTTCGTGTAGAGACTTTTCTTGGAGTTAAACGCCATCTTTTGTGCCAGTTTTGGAGTTAAACGCAAGAATTCTTGAGCTGACTTGGAACGCCTGTTTGGGCCATCAAATCTTGAGCAAAGTATGGACTATTATATATTGCTGAAAAGCCCAAGATGTCTATTTTCCAACGGAATTGAGAGCGCACCAATTGAGCTTCTGTAGCTCCAGAAAATCCACTTTGAGTGCAGGGAGGTCAGAATCCAAATGCAGTCCTTTTTCAGCCTCTGAATCAGATTTTTGCTCAGGTCCCTCAATTTCAGCCAAAAAATATCTGAAATCACAGAAAAACACACAAACTCATAGTAAAGTCCAGAAAAGTGAATTTTAAATAAAAACTAATAAAAATATAATAAAAACTAATTAAAATATACTAAAAACATACTAAAAACAATGCCAAAAAGCGTATAAATTATCCACTCATCACTCCTCCATTTCCAGCACTACAAAATCAGTGAGAAAGGCAAATGGCCCAACTTTGACAATCATGTCCTCAATGATGCCTGATGGATATTTAATGGAGCCATCAGCAAGTTGAAGACATATCCGGGTTGGTTTGACTTCTTCAGTCAAGCCAAGCTTTCTAATAGTAGATGCAGGTATTAGGTTAATACTTGCTCCAAGGTCACATAGGGCTGCTTGGTACAAGCACCCTCTAATGTGCATGGTATCATAAAGCTTCCTGGATCTTGAAGCTTCTCTGGTAAGCTTTTTAGAATGACTGCACTGCATTCTTCAGTGAGAAACACTTTTTCAGTTTCTCTCCAATCCTTCTTATGACTTAAGATCTCTTTCATGAACTTAGCATAAGAGGGTATTTGCTCAAGTGCCTCTGCAAACGGGATCTTTATTTCAAGAGTCCTGAGATAGTCTGCAAAGCGAGCAAATTGTTTATCCTGTTCCGCTTGGCGGAGCTTCTGAGGATAAGGCATCTTAGCTTTATATTCTTCAACCTTAGTTACTGCAGGTTTATTCCCTACAGAAGTGGTTGGAGAAGCCTTCTTAGAGGGGTTACTATCAGCAGTTGCAGGTGTCTGATCCCTCATTGGCGTTTGAACGCCAGGAATGGGGGCTGAATGGGCGTTTAACGCCAGGTTCCAACCCTTTTTTGGCGTTTGAACGCCAGATTTGGGCATCCATTGGGCGTTTAACGCCAGTTTTTCCCCCCTTTCTGGCGTTTGAACGCCAAAGTTATTCCTCTCTGGGCTCTTAATGCCCTCAGAGGGATTTTGGGCAGTGGTTTGGTCATCCTCTGTCATTTGTTCCTTTCTTGACTTTTTGCTACTTTGAGCTGAGTTATTCAATGTCTTCCCGCTCCTTAGTTGGACAGCTTGGCATTCTTCTGTTATCTGTTTAGATAGCTGCTGTCTTGTCTGATTCAATTGTGCTTCTATATTCTTGTTAGCATTTTTAGTGTCTTGGAGCATCTCTTTGAATTTTGCTAATTGTTTTGTCATAAGGAGTAATTGCTGATTAAGTTTAACAATCTGTTCTTGAGGATTAGGATCAGTAGTTACTGCCATAGCCTTTTCTTTTATGGAGGACTCACTGTTTGAGTACAGATATTGATTTCTAGCAACTATATCTATGATCTCTTGAGCTTCTTCAATTATTTTTCTCATGTGTATAGATCCACCAGCTGAGTGGTCTAGGGACATCTGAGCTTTTTCTGTAAGCCCATAGTAGAATATGTCTAACTGTACCCACTTTGAAAACATTTCAGAGGGACATTTTCTCAGCATCCCTCTGTACCTCTCCCAGGCATTATAAAGGGATTCATGATCCTTTTGTTTAAAGCCTTGGATGTCCAGCCTTAGCTGTGTCATCCTTCTTGGAGAGTAAAATTGATTCAGGAATTTATCTGTTAATTGTCTCCATGTTTTTATGCTTGATGTGGGTTGGTTATTTAACCACCTCTTAGCTTGATCTTTTACAGCAAATGAAAACAATAATAATCTGCAGACATCCTGATCCACTTCTTTATCACGTACTATGTCAGCAATTTATAAGAACTGTGCCAGAAACTCAATAGGTTCTTCCTGTGGAAGACCGGAATATTGGCAATTTTGCTGCACCATGATAATGAGCTGAGGATTTAGCTCAAAGTTGCTTGCTTTGATAGGAGGTATACAGATGCTACTCCCATATGCAGCTGTAATGGGGTTAGCATATGACCCCAGAGTCCTTCTAGACTGTTCACTTCCACTTATGTCCATGATGGAGAAAAGGGAATTGATATGAATTATATATTTTTTTTTTGAATTTTAATGCGGAAAGAGAAAAACAACAAAATGACTCTAAACTTAGAAATTTTAGATCAAAACAAAGAGAACAACAAGAAAACCTTGAATGTCAAGATGAACACCAAGAACACTTTTTTTGAAAAATTTTTAAGTAAATAAAAGCATAAAAACACACCAAACTTAAAATTTTTTAGAGAATCAAACAAAAATTTTCGAAAATTTAAAGGAAAAACACAAAGAAGACACCAAAATTAGAATTTTAAAGATCAACAAAGAACTAGGGACATGCAATTTTGAAAAATTAAAAGAAAATAAATCATGCAATTGACACCAAACTTAAAATATAAAACTAAACTCAAATAAAAGTCTCTAAACCAACAAAAATAAAATATTCCTAATCTAAGCAACAAGAATAACCCGTCAGTTGTCCAAACTTGAACAATCCCCAGCAACAGCGCCAAAAACTTGGTGCACGAAATTACAATCACACTTTTGTAACTCCGCACAACTAACCAGCAACTGCACTGGGTCGTCCAAGTAATACCTTACGTGAGTAAGGGTCGATCCCACGGAGATTGTCGGCTTGAAGCAAGCTATGGTTATTTTGTAACTCTTAGTCAGGATATCAGTAATTCTCAGATTTAATTGTAAAAAGTAAAAGAACATGAAATAAATACTTGTTATACAGTAATGAAGAACAGGTTGAGGCTTTGGAGATGCTTTGTCTTCTGAACCTCTGCTTTCCTACTGTCTTCTTCTTCATGCATGCAAGACTCCTTCCATGGCAAGCTTTATGTTGGGCATCACCGTTGTCAATGGCTACATCCCGTCCTCTCAGTGAAAATGTTCCAAATGCGCTGTCACCGCACGGCTAATCATCTGTCAGTTCTCGATCATGTCGGAATAGGATCCATTGATCCTTTTGCGTCTGTCACTACGCCCAACACTCGCGAGTTTGAAGTTCGTCACAGTCATCCCTTCCCAGATCCTACTCAGAATACCATAGATAAGGTTTAGACGTTCCGGATCTCAGGAATGACCGCCAATGATTCTAGCTTATACCACGAAGACTCTGGTTTGAATCATGAGGCTAAGAGATATGCATTCAATCTAAGGTAGAACGGAGGTGGTTGTCAGGCACGCGTTCATAGGTGAGAATGATGATGAGTGTCACGGATCATCACATCCATCAAGTTAAAGTGCGAATGAATATCTTAGAATGGAAGCAAGCGTAATAGAATGGAAAACAGTAGTAATTGCATTAATTCATGAAGAACAGCAGAGCTCCTCACCCCCAACAATGGGGTTTAGAGACTCGTGCCGTAGAGAACACAACAAGAAACGTGTAAAGTATCATGAGGTACAATATGAATCACTAAAGGTAGTATTTATAGTAAACTAGTGACCTAGGGTTACAGAAAATGAGTAAGCTAGGTTGTTTATTGTAAAATTCTACTTCCGGGGACCACTTGGTGTATGCTTGGGCTGAGAATTAAAGTTTTCATGTGTAGAGACATTTCTTGGAGTTAAACGCCAGCTTTTATGCCAGTTTGGGCATTTAACTCCAGCTTTTGTGCCAGTTCTGGAGTTAAACGCCAGAATTCTTGAGCTGACTTCGAACGCCTGTTTGGGCCATCAAATCTCGAGTAAAGTATGGACTATTATATATTGCTGGAAAGTCCAGGATGTCTACTTTCCAACGCAATTAAGAGAGCACCAATTGGGCTTCTGTAGCTCCAGAAAATCCACTTCGAGTGTATGGAGGTCAGAATCCAACAGCATCTGCAGTCCTTTTTCAGCCTCTGAATCAGATTTTTGCTCAGGTCCCTCAATTTCAACCAGAAAATATCTGAAATCACAGAAAAATACACAAACTCATAGTAAAGCCCAGAAAAGTGATTTTTATTTAAAAACTAATAAAAACATAATAAAAACTAACTAAAATGTACTAAAAACATACTAAAAACAATGCTAAAAAGCGTATAAATTATCCGCTCATTAACCGCCAACTTGTGACTCATTCGCTTGGGGTCTATGCCTGGCATGTCTGCAACTTTCCATGCGAAGAGATTGACATTATCTCGTAAGAACTGTACCAGTAATTCTTTTGCGTCTCCCTTCTGGATCGTGCCAATATTAGTTGTTTTGTCCGAGGTATCTCCGATCTGAACTTTCTCTATTTCTCCTTCGGGCTGTGGACGGAGTTCTTCTCGTCTCTGAACTCCACCAAGCTCAATTGTATGGAACTCTTCTCCTCTGCCTCTGAGGTTTAGACTTTCATTATAACAGCGGCGTGCCATCTTTTGATCTGCTTTTATTGTAGCTATCCCTTCTGTAGTTGGGAATTTCATGCATAGGTGTGGAGTTGAGACTATTGCGCCGAGTTGATTTAGTGTTGTTCGACCTATTAGGGCATTGTAGGCTGAACTTACGTCGACCACGACGTAGTCTATCTTGAGTGTTCTGGATTGGTTCCCTTTTCCGAGGGTTGTATGTAGTGACACGTATCGTAGCGGTTGTACTGGGGTATCTCCCAGTCTGAACAGGCTGTTAGGCTATGCTCTAAGATCCTTTTCTTCTAAGCCGAGCTTGTCGAAGGCAGTATAAGATATCGGCGAAGCTTCCTTGGTCTATTAATGTGCGGTAGAGATTGGCGTTTGCTAGTATGATGGTAATGACCATGGGGTCGTCGTGTCGTGAGATGATACCGGATGCATCTTCTTTGGTGAATGTGATTGCAGGGATGTCGGGAGCTTCCTCCTTTCCTTCGACATGATATACTTCTTTGAGATATCTTTTGTGGGATGATTTGGAGATTCCTCCTCCTGCAAATTCTCCGTGTACCATATGGACATGTCTTTCTGGCGTACGAGGTGATCGCTCGACTCGTCCGACATCTTCATCCCTTCTTATCTTTCTTTGATCATCATCTCAGGTGGCCAGAAACTGATCTAGTTTTCCTTCTCTCACTAATTTTTCTATGATGTTTTTTAAGTTAAAGCATTCGTTGGTGGAATGCCCTCGGACTCGGTGATATTCACAGTATTCGTTCCGATTTCCTCCACCTCTTTTGCCTTTGAATGGTCGAGCTGGGGGTATCTTTTTCGTATGGCAGACTTCTTTGTAAACATCTACCAGGGATACCCTAAGAGGGGTGTAATTGTGATATTTTTAATTTTTTCCCCTTGTCGATCTTCCTTCTTTTTGGATTATTTATCTTTGTCTCGGTAGGAGAATCCGGATTTTGAGGTTTCTCCCAACCGAGAGTTTTTTTCCATGTTGATATATTTTTCCGCTCGCTCCTGCACCTCATCCAGAGATGTGGGATATTTCTTCGATATAGATTGGCTAAAAGGTCCCTCTCGTAGGCCATTGATGAGGCCCATGATGACGGCCTTTGTTGGCAAGCTTTGTATGTCTAGGCACATTTTGTTGAATCTCTCCATGTAGTTGCAAAGACTTTCCCGATCTCCTTGCCTGATTCCTAGTAGACTGGGGGCATGTTTGGCCTTGTCTTTTTGGATGGAGAATCTGGCCAGAAATTTTTTGGCTAGGTCGTCAAAGCTTGAGATGGACTTAGGAAGTAAGTTATCGAACCATCTAATTGCTGTCTTCGTGAGAGTCGTTGGAAAAGCTTTGCAGCGAACAGCGCTCGAGGCGTCGGTGAGGTACATTCTGCTTCTGAAGTTGCTGAGGTGATGGTTGGGATCTGTAGTGCCATCATACAGAGTCATATCCGGGAGTTTGAAGTCCTTAGGAATTTTAGATTTCATGATGTCCCTAGTGCATGGATCTTGATCTTTGCGTGAATTGTCCTCAGGGGTGGTCCGGGTAGCCTTTGCTTTGAGATCGGCTTCGAGTTGTAGGATTTTATCTTCTAGCTCTCGACGTCGCCTTACCTCTCTTTGTAGATCCTTGCCAACTTCTCGTTGATGCTGGCTTTCTTTTTTAAGTTGCTTTAAACGATTTTGAAGTGCTTCTATTACTCCTGGATTTGATGAGTTTTTGTCTCCGTTAGACTCCGGAGTATCTTTTGGTGTAGCGTCCGCATTTTTGTGCGGCGTTCTGTCCTCTAGATCTGAATCATGGTCGTTGTCATGGTCATCCGCCATGATGATGGGATGACTTCCAGGTCCCCGGCAATGGCGCCAATGTTCTGAGGGTTACCTGAAACTGTAGGCCGATCTCGAATGAGATCTTCTGTACTAGTCGGAGATGACGTCTCCGGCTGGCTGGTGGCGGCCGGAGCTGTTATGTCCGACTGGTTGGACTGGCTTCACTTCTGATCCTTGGTCACCGGAGGGTGGGGGTACCTGCAAGAGACTCCGATGCTTAAGTTAGCATGGGCATTAAGCAGGTTTATTGTAGAATCAGAGTATGAGTTATACCTGGGTGCTCCAGTGTATTTATAGTGGTTGTAGAGTGACCTTTTTAGATAAGATAAGTTAGTTATCTTATCTTATCTTTATCTTTGAGTTGAGGTCAGCTTATCTTCAAGGGAATCGCCTTTATCTCTATAGGCTTGGACGGCCTGTGGATTTGGGTCGTGTTCCTCTATTTGGGCCCTTTATTTGGGCTTCCTGTCGATTTGACCGACCTCTTTGAGAAGAGGTCGGATAGTCTGACCTGAAGAGGTCGGTCACTTTTGTCGCCAATCATCCCAGGTCGGGTAGCTCGACCCAGGGTATGAACAATTATTAAAGTATCAACAAAGTCATCATCTATTTTTTTGTCTATTTTAAATTTAAAAAGTGATAAGAATGTCGTTGATTTTTTGTCTATTTTAAATTAAAAAGCGACAACATTGTCGTCGATTTTAATAGCTATATTTTTTATTCATTTTTTTATTTGAAAATAGTATACAATTAATACCAATAAATTTTTAAATATAAAAATAAAATTTATACTAAAGATTAAAAAATGAGGCAAATAAATTTTTGAAGAATATTCTATTATTATGTATCAATATGATGCCTAATAATATTGATTCACAAGAAGAAAACTATACATATAAAAATACTGAAATACACGTAAAATTAAATAACAAAACAACTTCCAAACTTTTTTCCATTATGTGTGCTAATTATGAAACTTTACATATAAAAATACTGAAATAAGGTGAAGAGAACTACTCGCTTACAAGACCCAAGAACTTAAACTAAACTTCAAAAAGGTTTTGATGAAAAGGAACAAAGCTTTGGGCTTCAAAGTTCAAACACTACATATTATAGTTTCCAATCTATGGGATCTATTCCCCTTTTCTCCAGAAGCTGGTTTGTGCGAGAGAAGTGCCTGCTCAGATGGATTCAGAATACACAAGATAGAAAGTAAGCATGAAAACTGGTTTAGGGGGATGATAAATAGATAACTGATTAACGTGGTTTTCAAAATATTTTTTTAGTAATATATGAGATCTACGTCTCTATTCATTTAAGTGGAAACCAAGATATGGCTCAATGTGTCAGCGGAACAGAATGTGAAACAGCTATTTCAGATCACTTGCCATGAAGATGAATAATGAAAACCAGTGGTGGAGTAGGAGAAAAGTGAAAAATGTTTTTTAATACAATAATGCCAAGTTGATGAAAGAGATTAAAAGAATGTTTGTATTTTAGACTGTGATGACTAAATATATTTGCACTCTCCACTTAATCAACCAAGCATGATGCTAACACTTACAACTTCCACTTTAGAACTCTGCAGGTCCTATTATAGAGCAGTAGTATTGTGTATATTATTTACCAATTCAGAAGTTCTTCTTGCGCTCATTATTTACCAAATTAACACAATTAAATTATACTTCAAAACAACCTTACCTGCACCCAAATAAGCCTCTATTTGCAGACAAACCAGAAGGAAGTGCAGCTTGAAGTATATGATGTTTTGTTGCATCAATTAACCTGAGTATGCACTCAATACAAGCTCATCAACAAATTTTGCAGAAATTATCTTCCAAGCAAGGAAAGAAAATAGTCCAAATTAGTTTATAGAAACTCTTCTGGGAGCAGCTTATAATTTTATACATTATAGATGTACATTTGCATAAAAAACATGCTTGTCATCTATTTCTGAAAAAGAGACAATAAATACTTGAAGTTTAATCTTTTCTGATCAAGCTAACTACATAAACCCAGGATGCCGACTCTACATTTAGTTTCTAAAGCTTGTAAGCTTTTAGTGTGTTATACAATAGAGGTAGTACCTAGATTTCTCCCGAGCATAGTTGCCCCACAACAGAAAGACAACACCTTCCCTTTTCTGTGAGATTGTTTTGATAACAGCATCACTAAATTGTTCCCATCCCTTTTTTGCATGAGAGTTTGCTTGATGTTTCCTAACTGAATTCACAAAGTATTTGTTAAAAGTCAACACTTCAGTACAAGCATAAAACACTAAAGATAGGTAAGAACAATATCCCACTAGATTAATCTGCAAATAACACAGCAAAAAATAGTACACATATAACTAAACAAAATAACTGATTGCACGTTCATTAAAATAACTGATTGCACGTCCACTAAAATAATAGCACACCATCCTAATTTGGTTTCCATCTCCAAATCTAGAATACTTTGATTTGTAGGGACCTGAAAATGGAAAAGAAAATAGTTGTTATTAACCTTACATTTCTCTTAACTCTAATTAGTCCTTAGAAATATTTCAACTTCTAGAATGATGATAGACCCTCTTCAGCTACTGTACAATAAACCACAACCTCTAAACTTGAATATTGGGAGTTTGGGACTCTATGAGAAAAAAAGGGGTATTGGGACTCTTGATAGAAATGGAATGTGCGATGTTATCTCAATTCTCAAGTTCAAATAACTTGGTTACTGGTAAATCAATTTGCCAAGAAAATCATGTCACAATACAAAAACAGTTGATGGTACATTGTCAATTTCTCATTCAGCCTACAATAACATTAGTCGCAAGGAATGTACTTTAATTAAATTAATGTGACAAGGATAATAGAAAGTAACAATACTAATAAAAATAATTGTTCTTAAAATACTAAAATGGAAGTCAGATTTTTTTTCCCTCCAAAGAAATGCAGCAGAGCATGGTCGCATTTTACTTTGGTTCATTAGAAAAAGAGCAGGCACTAGGCCAGAAAAAACAACACACATATCGACCCTGCATATGCTTCACCTTTGCAAAAAAAAAATGTGATTACAATGAGCAAAAATTAGAAATTGAATATTGAAGCATCTTCAACGAAAACAAGGATCAAACAGTTCATCTCAATAAAATCAATCCAAAGAAGTGGTTATACTTGGGAATGAAAGAGCCCTACAAGCACAGGAAGCAAGATCTAGCAAATACATAATACTAGACTGAAAACACAGTAACAACATGGTCATCAATGTCAAAACAACATCTATCTTTTGTGATCGATCTTAACTCGTTGGAATGTTAGATAAATGTTTCATGTTTCTTCAATGCAATTAATTATGTATATCTATGTCTATATTATTCCCAATGTAATTAAACTGATCTTAACATTTAGGATTCGTAACAATAAAATTGCATATAGCAAAGTCTAGATTGACATGCAAGAAACAGCAACAACTTCACTTACCAATTCGAGCAAGACGATTTATCTATCGAGGGATGGAGCTTCTGAACTTTAATTTATCCATCAAACGTCTCCCATCATTTTGGTGAGACGATCGCCACTCTCGCCAACGGAGATGTTGAGGACAAGCTTCTGAGGTGAAATGGAGAAAGCAGAAATTGGGGTAAAATGTAACCTGTGAATTAGGGGGAAACGAGTGAGGCGGGGAATAAGAGCGGGGGTAATTTATTGTTGATAAAAATCGACAGAAAAGTAGTCGATTTTAGTTAAAAAATAAATTAACATCCTGACCGTCGATTTTATATAATAGATCTAACACCATTCATTTAATTTTTGCAAAGAATCTCTATCATTTAAATTTATCGACAATAGGGGCCGTCGATATTATAAATATTAAAATAGACGAAGTATTTGTCGATTTTAAAGAAAAAGCATTTTCACCCTATTTACAGTCGACGTTACGACGATAATATTAAAGTCGCCAAAAAAATAGATGACTTTATCATCGATTTTAATATTTTTATTTCTGAATTATTTTTTTATTGTATCGACGAAAAACTATCGAAAAATATCGACATTAAATCTAACCGTCGACTTTTGGCATCGATAATTACAATATTTTTTGTAGTGTCTACAAATTCAACTAAACACAACTTTTTCTTAACATAAAATTTTATCATATAGAATTTATAATTCTTGACTCTTCTAGCATATTTCAGTCAATATAAAGTCTAGCATGTTGGCATCAATTTTGTACCCCTGCAAATATAAACAATGAAAACCAAAATTAAAAAATAACACATAACATTATCTCATCCGAGTAAAAATTAAGTTAGAACTTACAAGTTAAAATTAACTAATTCTTTAAGAATCTATTCTCAAAGTTCAAAACTAGCCAATCAAGAATGCAAATTATCAAGAATTACAAATTCAATATATAAACTTGGGCTAATTAATCACAATTCAATCACAACTTAGTGAGCAAAGTTATTAAATTTACATAAGTATCAATTGTCAAACAATCACTACAAAACACAATTTTCACCAAAATCTTCATAACAAATATACTTGAATTTTTTTTATGCTTTTACACTCATAAAGTTCCATAATGAGGTTTATGTCAAAATACAAGATAAAAACATAGAGAAGCACCTAAACACTATCAAGTAAAACATAAATGGTAAGGTAACTTGGCCTTGTATTTCCAACAATCTTCTATTACACATAAAAAGGAAAATACAGAGAAATAATATATTGATCATTACCAGTTGCTATGATACTCTCACCCAGTGCGAGGATAGCCCCAGGTGGACTCATGAAACAGCTTTTAGGTGCAGTCGTTTGAAACTGCATATACATATGAAATAATAATAAAAAAAAGGAATCTTGTCAAGATGTATAGCTAAGTTATCCTATTGATTTAAAATCATAACATATATCAATAATCAATTAATATAGTGGTATCGAATTGTTCTCCTGCAAACTATTACAAAGTAAGTAAGAAACAAAGAATACGCAATTGAGTTCAAAGCCAAAGTAACTCAATAGTAACAAAAACTAGAAATGGGGAAAAGGAAATGCTAAAAGAGGGGAATAAATAAATAGTTTTAGATATTCACTCTACCTTGAAAGCTACATAGGATTTAATGGTATTTTTAATCCTGATAGCACTCCTAACCTGTTTGCCTGGCTCATCTACAGAAGATAGCAAGGAACGATTAGACATCCACATAACACAAGGATTAGATTGAGCAATCATCCACAACATCAGCACAAAGAATCGTATCTATTGGATAAAGATCAAAATCACGCATTGAGCAAAAAAATATGAACACAAGCAGTGTGTGACGTCAACACATGCTGAATTGCTAAGACAGGAAGACGCAACAGAAGCACAAAGAACTTGCAATCTTTTTGCTAACTATCTCATTTATTAAACCTATTACTTTCAGACTTTATGGTTGAGACTTGTCGATTAGAAACATCCATAGGATTTACCTGATGATAAGTAGGCTAAACTGTACAAAGTATTTAATCTTCCATAGCATGTACATTAGGGTGTCACATTGTTAACATGAAAATTTAACGTCCTAAAAGAGAAAACATGAATACAGAAAAGCATTCAAGGCACACAAAATGGATGGACCTGTTTTGTTATAATTTATAAAGGTAAATGTACGTTAGCAGGAATTCATGTTGAATGCTTATCTGCCAACTTTTCATCTAAATCAAATTCTCAAGTTCCAACATCATAACAAGCATGAAAAATTTGCTACCAAATTTTCAATAAAAACAATAAGATTAGTAACGTACTTAACCCTGTGCAAATTAGACACCTCTGTAATAGTTTTTCTCATCTTTGAGGTCTCTCGATTGATCTGAGTCTCAATGGCGCAAAGCCTTCTAGAATGTTCAGCAACTTGGCTTTCTTTTCTCAGCACTGTTCTCCTATGAGCCGCTACTCTCCTCTCCTTGTCTCTCTCAAACTTAACCACCAAAAATAAAATCAAATCAACAAAATAAGAATAACTTTATGAATACCCAGATATTAAAATTACACCAAACAAAAAAGTAGCTCAGAATTTTAGATAGAAATAAAAAATTGAACTTCTCAGTGAACCATTAGTAGCAAAGGTCTCGATTGGTACCAGCGGCGAGTTACAACAGTTGAGAATTGAATGAAGTTGCAGCGGCAAGGAAGACGGCCATGACAACAGCAGCAACCCCCTTTCTGCAACGACGGCAACAGAAGCTTCGCTGGCAGTGAGTGTGGTTCGACGGTGGTGACGCGGATGACTCCCTTCCTTTCCCGCCGTTCTTCCTCCTCTCCTCTACTCAGATCGGCGTCGACGGCGGTGAGGGAAACTGCGGGACGTTGCGTGTGATGGCGGCAACAGCAACTTGAACGGTGACGGTTCGAGCTTGATGGAAGGCAGAACGGCGATGGCAAGGCACGAACGATGGTGACTCTAGGCAGCAACCCCTCCTTCGCGAGTTGTCCCTCTCTGCGCGAGCTCTCTCTTCTCGACAGCACAACGGCGACTCTCTCCTCTGGGCTCGACAGTTTGGTAGCGGCGGAACGGGCTGGGTGCGGCGGCAACAAGCGGGCAACTCTCTTCTCTTCTCTTCCCTCGTTGATCTCTGCGTGGGTGGGTTTGTTGTGAAGTGTGTGTGTGTTTCGTCGAAAGGGGGGTTTGTATGGCTTAAGGAGATGGGTTAGGGGAAATTAGGGTTTTTTTTGTTTAATTTGAGAATTTTGGAATTTAGGATTAGAAATTAAAGATTTTATAAAGGAATAAGGATAAATATGAATAGATATTTTGATAAAATTAGAGGGTTGAATTATTTTAAAATTAAATATACTCTATTAAAAATATTTAAAAATATTATTTATCAACATAGTACTTAGTTTAATTAATTATTTTTAATTTAAATTATAAAATAAAAATATAAAATAACCAATTACAATAAAATTCACAAAAATATTAATTAACTTAACTCTAAATATTCATAAAACTAATTTAATTACTTTAGATTAGTTTCTAAAAATATAGAATTCAAATTAATAAAATAAATCATAATTTATTTATAATAGAAATTAAGTTTAATTACTCTGTTGGTTCCTATAGTTTCGCAAAATTTTTAATTAGGTCCCTATACTTTTTTTTTTCTTTTAATTGGGTTCCTGCACCAATTTTTTTTTTTATTTAGGTCCCTTTTGGCAGTATTTGGCTTAATTATATAGGGACCCAACTAAAAAAAATAGTGTAGGGACTCAAATAAAAGGGAAAAAAAGTGTAGGGACCCAATTAAAAAAATAAATTGGTGCAAGGACTCGATTAAACGAAAAAAAAGTATAGGGTCCTAATTAAAAATTAACTATAGGGAATAACATAGTAATTAAACCTATAAATTATTTAAATTAAACAATATAATTCTTCCATTACTGAATTTTAATCTCTATCATGCAAAATATTGAATTATAATAAAATTACATAAGAATCTTGTTTAATATAAAAATCAGCCGAACAGATACTTTGTGACAAAAATTTTTATATTTTGTGACAAACAAAAAACTTGTTACAAACAATATTGAATTTTGTGACAAATTATTTTTTTTTTACAAAATAATTAAAGTTTTTGAAACAAATGGATATTTTGATACAAAATATTTTAAACTTTTGCAACAAAATACCGATTCGTTACAAAAGCCAATATAATTTGTAACAAAAAAAATTAAGTCATTACAAAATAACAAAATATTTTGTAACAAATTATATTGTTGTCACAAAACATTATTATTATGTAACAATTACTAATTTTTGTTACAAATGTTCCATTTTCTTGTAGTGTTGTATTGGAGTTGGGTGTGTTATCCTTGGTTGTGAAAGACAGTGACAAACAAATCAGATGGTCAGATTTAGGAAACCAAAAATCGGACCTTCCTATTTAGATTTTCTAAATTTCTAAAATTCTTTTTCACAAAATCTACCCTCATATTTGGATTTTTTTGAATTTTTCAAAATTCTTTGAGAAAACCTACTCTCAGATTTAGGTTTTCTGCAACTTTATTTTTCTTTTCAAAAAACCTATCCACCGATTTGTTTCCCCTTTAAAATAAAAAACTAACCCTACATAAATCGGAGGTTCAATTTGATTTTCCCATAAATTTGAATTTACTTTGTCAAAAATTGGACATTCGGTTTGTTCGTACCAGCCAAATTTGAGCCTCCGATTTGCAATTAGAAATTAAAAAAAATCCATATTAATAACGAACACCACTAATCCATAATTGAGCATAACACATGCTCATTCTCTTTTACTATAAAATTGAGCCTTTAAAATTACCTAACCTTAAGCCTTTTAAACTTCTCAGTTTTTACCCACTTGCTAAAATTGATGTAATTGAAGAAATTAAAAATACCTCCACCCATATTTTATTTCCATGAGCTATCCATTTAAGAGTACATATCTGATAGATATTTTACAACAATCATATCTTTATTACAAGTTGGCTTACAAATAATAACTACCTTATTTTTCTTTAACAGATCATGGAATGAGTTATTTATCAAGGCCCAATCTACAGAACTACAATATTGAGAGACAAAATGAATCATATGCAGAAGAGCATCAAGGTAAAATTGTGTTGTTTAAGCAGTTCTCAATTCCATATCATGTTTAAATTGAATTAAATTAAAAAGTGAGGAACATTTTTCAACTTTGTTTCGATTCACACATACAAATAGTTGACTTGCTACCTTCTGCCTTACTAACAAAATCATAATATTACATTACAGGAGAACCAGACCAGCAGCACGATATTCATAATGACTCAGAACCAATGCCACACGGTTAACAGCAAAAAGAATTATTCCCGCTTTTTTCAAAATAGCCCTATACAATTTCAAACTCACTATATTTTTCATATCACAGGTTATCTAGACCTTGGAGATTCGAATTTCAAATGCCGACATTGTGGAGCTGAGTTTTGGTATCAAGAACAAATTAACAAAAGCTATAATGCAAGGAATCCAACTTTCACTTTGTGTTATCGTCAGGGCCAAGTTGAATTACCTAAATTACAGGAAGCGCCTCAAATATTGAATGATCTAATTTTTTGTTGTGATGCAAAGGCTACTCACTTTCAAAAAACACGCGCACATACAATAGTATGTTTGCTTTACCTTCTTTGGGTGGAAAAATAGATAGATGGTCCTCCTACATTTATATTACATGGTCAAAATTATCATTTAACGGGAAGCTTATTACCAAAAGAGGGAAGTCAGCAAAATTTGCACAACTTTATATCTATGATACACAAAATGAGATCAAAAATCGCAGTTCCATTCTTAGGTATTAATTTAGTATTACTTCAATCTTGCCTCTATTTATTAAGCTTTATTTCATAGTGAGCATAATTTATACACAACAAAACCAACCAATGGAATTTGGAGATCATATCTAATGTTATTAAAATGTTAGATCAACATAACATTCTTGCAAAAAGTTTTCGCATGGTACGAGACGTAATTAGAACTAATCAACAAACTAATGTTCATTTACGGCTTATTGGAAAAAAGGGCAAAGATGGAAGGCGATATAATCTACCATCTGTTGATGAGGTTGCAGGTTTAGTTGTTGGAGATTTTGATTCAAATACAAAAGAAAGAGATATTATTATCAAAACAAAATCTGGCCAACTTCAACGAATTTCAGAATTCAACCCATCATATTTAGGATTACAATATCCTTTACTATTTCCTTATGGTGAAGACGGGTGGAGAGAAAACATCCTTTTAAACAAATTGCCAAAAAATTCTACACAGGAAATCTCCTACGTTACCATGAGGGATTTTTTTGCATTTAGAATCCAGCATAGACCAAGTCATGAAGGTATTTTGTTGTATTCTCGACGACTTTTTCAACAGCTTTTAGTTGATGCATTCTCAATGGTTGAAGCGGCTAGACTTAAATATGTATACTCAAAGCAAAGACAATTCAGAGCTGAAATCTATAAAGGTCTGAAAGATGCAATTCTGAACGGTGAAACTGAGGCATCGTCACTAGGCAAGCGCATTATTTTACCTGCAACATTCACAGGGGGACCACGATATATGATTCAGAATTACCAAGATGCAATGGCAATTTGTAGGTCAATTAGTTATCTAGATTTATTTACAATAGTAACCTGCAACCCCCAGTGGGAAAAATTGAAGCACTATTATAAGGAAAAGAATTTAAAACCTGAAGATAGACCAGACATGGTTTGTAGATTATTCAGGGCAAAGTTGGACATACTCACCAAAGCTATCCAAAAGAATAGAATTTTTTGTACATGAAGGGCAGGTAATACTCCAAACTCGCGCTTTTCATGGGAAAATGTTAACTATTTCAATCCATTATAATACAATCATACTTAATGCATATCTATTATTGCAGTTATATATGCTATTGAGTTTCAGAAGCGTGGATTACCGCATGCACATATACTACTATTTCTTGCGCAAGAGCAAAAATTCCCTGGTCCTGATGCATAGACAACATTATCTCAATAGAAATTTCATATCAGAATCTGGATCTAGAATACTATCAGACAATTAAGGCTTTTATGATGCATGGACCCCGTGGAATTGCAAACAAAAATTCACCTTGCATGGAGATGGTGTTTGCACCCGACATTTTCCTAAAAAAATTGTACAATTTACCACGATCGATCAAAATGGATATCCACTTTATAGACGTCAAAATGACGGTTATACCATTGAGGTTTCAGGTATTCTTTTGGATAATCGTTATGTTGTGCCACATAATAAGTTCTTATTAATGAAGTATGGTGCTCATATCAATGTTGAATGGTGCAATCAATAAAGATTGATAAAGTATCTTTTTAAGTATGTTAACAAAGGGAAGTGATCGAGTCACGGCTTCTTTTTATTCAACTTCAACGCTTCCCAATTCTAATTCAATCATAGATGAAGTGAAAATGTATTATGATTGTCGGTATATCTCTCTATGTGAATCTGCTTGGAGAATATTTGCATTTGGTATTCACTGTAGAAGACCTTCAGTTGAACGGTTAAGCTTTCACTTGCCCGATGAACAACTAGTTATCTTTGAAGATCAAGACAATTTGCAAAGAACTGTTGATAAAGAAACAATTAAAGAATCCATGTTCATAGCTTGGTTTCAAGCAAACACAGAGTATGAGGCAGCTAGACAATTAACTTATAACAATTTTCCGACTGAAATTTTTTGGAAACGCAGCCTTAGAATATGGGAGCCTAGAAAAACAAACACTGTTATTGGTAGATTATTCTTTGTCCCTCCATCTGCAGGTGAATTATACTATTTAAGAATGTTACTCAACATTGTTAAAGGGTCAAGAAGCTATGAAGAACTTTGGTCTTTCAATGATGTTGTTTATCCTACATTCAGAGACGCATCTTACACGCGTGGGTTACTTGATGATGATCAAGAATACATTAATTCTATTGAAGAAGCAAGTCATTGGAGTTCTGGATTTATCTGAGAAAGTTGTTTGCAAATCTTTTGTGGTCAAATTCAATGACTCGGCCTGAAGTAGTTTGGCAAAAATGTTGGACTTTACTTTTAGATGGGATACTACATAATCATATAGCTATGTTCAATTTACCATGTTTGAACTTATTCTTTAATATATTTTGCTGCAACTTTCTTCATCAAATGTCCACATGATATCATTTATTATGTTGATATTAATATCAAAATTGTTGAAACTTTTTAGCAAATATAAATGTCACAATGTACAATCAAATGTCTTAAGGTGTTTTTAGGGTGAATTTTCTAATACTCATTTTCAATTTTAATTGCAGATTTGGTTTTATCAAATGATGAATTATCAGAGCTTACTCTAATAGAGATTGAACAAATACTTAACAACAATGGCAAAATACTTCGAGAATATGCAACAATGCGATTTCCCAACATGGATAACATCCACAGCATGAGACATGGCTCTTTGCAAAACAAATTAATATTGGATGAACTCCGTTATGATCGAGTTATGTTGGCTAAGCAACACAAGCAATTTTTATCACAAATGACAACAGAACAAAAATATGTATATGACCCAAATCCTTCAAGCTGTCAATTCAGATATGGGTATGGAGCTACAGGAAAGACTTTCATTTGGAATACTATCTCAACTACTCTTAGATCAAAGGGTCAAAAAGTCCTAACAGTTGCTTCAAATGGAATAGCTTCACTCTTGCTATCTGGAGGAAGAACAGCTCATTCCAGGTTTGCAATCCCCCTAACTCCTGATGAATATTCCACCTATAATATAAAACAATGAAGCCCACTAGCTTAGTCAATTTTGGCAACCAGACTTATTATTTGGGATAAAGCACCAATGATGAATAAATTTTTCTTTGAAGCACTAGATCAAACTATGAGAGACTTGCTTCAGCACATAAATCATTCAAGTTTACAGTTGCCATTTGGGGGGAAAACAGTCGTCTTTGGTGGTGATTTTAGGCAAATCCTCCCAGTGATAACAAAGGTATCTAGACAAGATATTGTTAATGCATTGATTAATTCCTCTTATCTATGGCATGAATGCAAGTTATTAAGTTTAACTCAGAATATAAGATTAAGGTCTTCAATAGAAGATGAAAGCGTAAGAGAACAAAAAGAATTTGCACAGTGGATCCTTGATTTAGGAGATGGAAAGCTTGCTCATTCAGAAGATGGATACAATGTGGTCCCTATACCACCTGAACTCTTAATTACAAATTTTAATGACCCAATTCCTACAATTGTTGAAGCTACATATAGTGACTACCTAAAGGATCCCACAAAGTTCAGGAATTTGCATGGCCGTACTATTTTGGCTCCAACAGTCAACATTGTTGAACAGGTTAATGATTATATGCTAGCTTTAAATAAAAATGAAAAAAAAAGTTTATCTCAACTCCGATTCACCTTCCTTTAAAGAAAGTGCAGCAGACAATCTGGCATCAATGCACACTCCAGAATTTTTGGCAACTATTAAATCTCCCGGACTTTGAAATCATGAGCTTTGCTTTAGGCAAGGCTGTCCTGTCATGCTTATTAGAAATATTGATCATTCAGTAGGCCTTTATAATGGTACTAGATTAGTTATCACAAGGCTTGGCAACAAAGTTATCGAAGCAGAAGTCTTATTATGATCTAATATTGGTGAAAAGGTTTTCATACCTAGGATGACATTAACTCCTTCGGATACAAAACTGCCATTTAAGTTTCAACGAAGGCAATTCCCTTTGATGCTCTCATATGCCATGACTATAAATAAAAGTCAAGGACAATCATTGGATTATGTTGGGTTACTCCTTAAACAGCCAGTATTCACACATGGCCAACTATATGTTACAATATCAAGAATTACTAATAAATATGGACTGAAGATTGTTATTTCTCATGACAATTCAAATAATTACACTAAAACCAACAATGTCGTTTATCATGAAGTTTTTAGAAATATTTGATTTTGCCGCTGTATTGTGTCACACACAATAAGTAAGGATTATATTCTCAATTTCTTTGAATTATTTCTTAACTATTTCTTCCTTATTTATGTCTCAATATTTTCTTTCTAAAATTTTACCAAGTTTTACCCTTATCATTCTATCTATATGTTGTACACATTATTAATTTACAAACTCACTTGGTATTTATGTTGTTTATTGCAGCACAGCTATCAAATTTAGAATGGAAAATTTGCACTTTTGCTTCAACAAACAAATTTTCTTTTCTTGCCATGTATTTATACTAATTTACCATGTTTAATTAATGCATGATCCAGAATTATTATTTACATCATTTTCATCATATTTCTAAGCTTCATAAATGTAGATGACAAACATATCATTATCCAATTTCTATATTTTCTTCTCATATATCTGTTATTAATTGCTCAAACTTAATCACCCACTCGCGCATATGCGCGGGCCTCTTGCTAGTTATATATAAAAACTATAATCATCCCTCACAACACCAAAATTTACCTTATTTTTATTTTTATTGTTTTTTTTATAAGTCTTTTGACTAAATCTTATAGTGGTCCATCAGATTTACGACTTACACTAATTTGATTCTCTAAATTCTAACGACAAGATAGTAGTCTTCTAAATTGAGCTCTGGCCACCTTATTGGTCCATGAACCTTTTTTCGGTGCTAACTCAACAAACACAGTAATGATGTGGCTTTTCCTTATCACCTTGGACTGGAGTGAAATGACTACATTTTAGTTTGAAGGTCAAAATGATATGTAACAATTGTTACGACATGTAAAAATCGTTTTAGATGCCAATAAGAGTCATAAAGACAAAATTTTGTCCTTTATTGGGGACTAAACATAAACATCAAAGTTTCACATCAGTCCAGCGTGGCAAGAGAGTGCCATATCATTATTGTGCTTGTTGATTCAGTGCAAAAAAAGAGTTTATGGACCACTATAGTGTCCGAAACTTAATCTAGGGGACCAAATAAAACACAGACATAAAGACACAAAATGACATAGACACGATAAAACATAAAATTTGAGAACTTGTTTGATACTCATAAACATAATACTACTTCCAATTTACCATTCTAACAAAATGACAATGTTATCCCTATCACAAACTATTAACATCACCTCTTACCATTATTTCAGTTCAAATTACCACCATTAAAACCACTATAACCACCTCTCTACCACCATTTCAATACAAATTATAACTATTAATAATGATAAATAGAGAATAAATTAAAAATTTAGATCAATCTAATTTAATATATAAACACAATTTTCAATCAAAATCTAAATAAAAAAATATATGAATTAAAAAATTAAAATAGAGAACTAGATGGTTCTGGCAACGATGAAGAGAGGCGGAAGAATTGTAAAAAAAGACGGAGGCAAAACTGAAAGAGGCGGAGAGACGAAAGTAGATCTATGAGGCTGATTGAGAGAGGGAGAAGGAGGCACGACAGAGGCGATGGCGGTAAATTTGACAAAGATAGATACAAAGCAAAGTCGGCGATGAATCTAAGCAGAGGGAGGCTCGAAAATAAGGAAGCAGAGAAGAGTTTAGGCAATGGAGATAATGAAGATGAGGAGGAGAAGGATGAGGAAGAGGAGGAGGAGGCAGTGGAGATAAGGAAGATGAGGAGAGGCAACAAAAAAGGACAAAGAAATGGAGGCGATAGAGAAGGACAAAGAAGATGATGAGGCGGCAGTTGGAGTGGGAGGCATGGAGGAAGAAAGAGGGCATTGAAAAAGAAGGTAGGAAAGAAGAGAAAAAGAAGTGAATTAGGGTTAAATGAAGAAGGGTATAAATGGAAATAGAAAAAGATAGTAACGACAAAGGTGGAAATTAAAAACTATGTCTGTGTCTCAAATGTGTGTCACAGGTTAAAGGTGGAACACTAAAAACATGTATTTTATGTTCATGTGTGTGTCGCCGTATCTATGATAATTTTATGTCTCATTAAACAAACAATATACATATGTCACTGTGTCTATGTCTCTGATGAATATGGACACCAACCAAACAGGCCGTTAGAATCTAGAGGACCAAATTTGCGAAAATTGTGAATCTGAGAAACCACTATAGAATACTGGAGAGTGAAAACATTTTTCTGAAAGTCTCAACATCTATGAACCCTTAACTCTCTTAATCATATTGTTTTCTCACTCGTTTATTATTGCCTTTGTTAAATTTCCTGTTTTTATACTAAGTGTTCTTGAAATCTTAAGTTTTTCGTCTAACTAGAATAATCAATTGACTATTGCTTTGCTTCATCTGTTAAATTGTCGTAGAAATTATAATCCACTCCCGTGGTATTATTTAAGACGATTCGGTACACTTGCCAATAGTTTATAGTTTGTAAAATCCACATCATGTTTCAACAATTCTTTAATTTCATAAAGATTTTAGTCCATATGAGTTGCTGCAAGTTAATTTAATATTTTTTTAATCAACAAATCTACACTGTAACTCCATGATAATTTTCAATTATTGTGCACGTACTTGGAGACAGTGATGGTCATATTACATCTCTTTTATCATCAATTAGAGTTTAGATTGTAATTAAAATCTATTGTATCAGGTAAATTTTTTTCCCAAGAATATGACTCTCTAGATTTCATAACTTGTAGTATACTATATGCTTCCATGTAGTAATTAGGAAGTGTCATTTATGTTCTGGTCTTCCTCTCTCTTTTAATTTACCTAGCCACCTGATAGGATTAATATTGGGCTAGTCCAATTAGAGAATTATACTATAAATAGAAGTACTACGTAATAATGTAGGATATGCATGATGTAGTGAAAACTCTACTTTCTCTCTTTGGCCCTAATTCTAGGGACTTCTCTTCTATTCTCTCTGATTATCTCTAATTCTCTCTAATTCTTTGATATAAATTCGTATCAAATGGTGCTTTCATTGAACAAATCTCCTATGTTTGATGGCATTGGAGATGGTTCCCAGTGGTTTATTCTCATTGAACAATTTTGGAATTCCCAAGGTACTCCTGAAGAGCAAAGATTATTGGAAACTTCCAAATACCTCACGGGCAAGGCTCTAACATTGTTTCGGTTATGGAATAAATTCAATCCTACTACAACTAGATCAGTTTTTGATATGGCATTTTTGCATCAGTTTGTGCCAAATTCTCGTCCTATACTGCCATCAGAAATTTCTTGGAAGGAAGTTTTAGATCTAGATATAGCTTTGGAAGAAATTAGAATATACTTAGATAAGTATCAACCTCAGCCAGAGGAAGAATGTGATTCCTCAACAGCCAATCCAAATCCAATAATTCAAACCAATTCAACGTCAAACAAATTTCAGAATTCAACATGAATATAGAACACACAGAAGAAGAAGCAACAGATTTTAATTTTGAATTTCAACTTCAACAACAAGAGGATTCAACAGAAAGTGCAGATCAAGCGAAAATTCAAATCTCATACCCAAATATTCAATCAAAATTTCAAGCTCCAGTTACAGAAATTTCAGATCAAGCAACAAAGCTGCAATCATCGATGTCAATTAGTAATTACAATGACGCAACAACACATTATCAGCAACAATTAAAAAGTTCATATCAAATTTCAAATAACACAGATCTAGAAAAGAGGAACAAAGAGATCTTCATGGAAGGCGGCGACAGTGTGCAGAGTGGCGAAGATTAGAGCAGAGGCAGCGATACCGGGGATGAAGCCGTCGCGATGGAGAAGGTGGCGTTCACGGATCACGACCCGGCAGCAGTGAGGGTGACGCGACCACCACCAAAACCACCGCATCTGAACTCACACGTGGCGGTCTTGGGTGGCGCCGACAACACTTCAATGCTGAACAGAGGAGGCGGCATCGAGGAAGAAGCACCAGCCGGTCTGACCCTAGGTAGCGGCATCGAGGTCGGCGCGTCCACGATGGGCTAGCGGAAACTCGTGACGGTGGAGGGGAGAACAGCGTCAGTGAAGACGGAGGGCAAAACAACAGCGGTGACCGGTGGAGCTTGGGGGCGAGTGGCGGCTTTGGGAAGAGGCAGGGAGAACTCGAACAGCGAACAGCGGAGGGACGAGAGCCGGACGGCAACGGCGGTGCGTCCATGCGAGCTCGCAACGGCCGGCGGTGCGAGGGTTGGAGCTACAGCGGTGGTTTTCCATGGAACTGCGAGTGTGGATTCAGAACAAGGTCGATTAAAGAAGCAGAGCACGAAAAAAGGGGAGAAAAGATGCAATTTTGAGATAGGTTACAAATGACGCTATGCATTGGAGACCCTTGGGGTATGTAGTGGGCCAATGGCAAACCCAATTCCACCAGTCTGAAGCCAGCACAACTTTTTTGTTAACGGATCAAAACTCAAATCATAATTTTTGCTGAAGGTATATTAAGGTTCATTATGGGTTATTTGATTGTTTTGGTTCAGATGCAGGAAGCTTGTTATCTTTCAATTGGTAGATATTATTTTAAACAATGTGATCTTGGTGGCCAATTTTTATTTTAATTTTTAAGTAATAGTATAAAAAATATATATTTTTTAATTAATTTTGTTTAGTACTTATAATTCACATTTACGATTTTAATTAGGCTTTATATTTTTTTCCAACCTTGAGAACAAGGTTGTTTTGAAGGGTAGGATAATGATAGGATTAATATTGAGATAGACAAATTAGAGAATTATACTATAAATAGGAGTATTATGTAATAATGTAGGATATACATGATGTAATAAAAATTTTACTTTCTCTCTTTGATTTTAATTTTAGGAATTTCTCTTCTATTCTCTCTGATTATCTCTAATTTCGTCTAATTCTTGATATAAATTCGTATCACCACCATGGTCCATGTAATCCCATTTTTTATTTTCCATTTTATAAAAGAAATGCAAAATTTCTTTTCATTATTTTTTTCTTTGCACTAACATGGTAATTATAATTTTTTACCACCATCAATAGTTGCTAACAAGTTATAATTTTATTTATACATTGAGTTTATGAATTATGTTCCATTATTATGTATTTGTTATCGCTTGCCTTTTTTCTGCATCGGGTGTAGAGAAGCAGTAATCTTTAGCCCTTTTTTCACCGAAATCTTATATGATGTTGCAACGATTTTTTATACAAGTGGTACTAGAAAAGGTGCGTGTACGTAAGTATTGGACAAACATCAAACAATTGTTACAGTTTTTGCTTTTTTTTTTTTAAATATTCATCCAATATAAATTTATCTAATTCTTAACAAAATATCTTCTCAGATTATTAAAGTCATTTTTTTCTTTTTAGAAAAGTTTATTATTTAATTAAGAAAAATGTATTCCGAAAATGAAAATCCGAGTAAAGTAATGAGAGTTATTTTAATGATTGCGAACGTAATTAATATTTATTATTAATTGAAAAATAGTAGCTAGATATTTGTATTATATATTTTAAATTATGAAAAAAATAAATATGAAATATGTGTAAACAATTCTTATTAAATATACCACATGCTATTATGAAATTGTTCTATAATTATTCTCGTTATTTTAATAAATTATGCCATTTTTAGTTTGGTTTTATTTTTTTTTAAGAGTAAACTACCATTTCTATCCACGAAAGTTGAAAACGCTGACATATCTACCCATAGAAGATGAAAATTACCATTTGTATCCATAAAAAATAGTTTTTGCAAGCAAAATTATCCAAACCCTAAAAAATTAAATAAAATTCCTAAACTACCCTTCTCTCCACCACTATCATCTCCTCCCTCCTTTCTCTCTCTCTCTCTCTCTCTCTCTCTCATTTCTCTCAGCCACCCAATTCCAAAATCAACCACATACCACCGTATCACCCTCCTCATCACTGTTCACCCCCTTCTCCGCCAGCAACGTCGCAGGCTTACGCCGAGACCAGGAACACCGCGCCAACTTCTCCTCGCTACCATCACCATCGGCCTCGAACCAGAGACTACTGCATCAGAGACCCTCCTCTTCACGCTACCTTATCGCTGCCATAGCCAACCCTCTTCACCTCTTTTCGCGTCGTAGAACCACCACCGTCGTTTTCTGATCCCTGCCATTGTTATATCTACCTCTCCCCTGATTTCCTTTTGCTTTGTTCTTCATTACAGGTTCATGAACCAACCCATTTTTTGCAGGCTCCAATGGTGTCTCCCCGCAGGTGGAGCATCAGGCCTTCACCCCCGAAGAGGACGACACCATAATCAGAGCTCACGCTCGGTTCGCGGATGAGATATTTTCCGACGAGTCGCGGTAGCGGAGAGTGATTAATAGCGCGATTGCGCCGCTGAGGGATTCGGAGTAGAGGAAGGAAGGAAGAGAAGGATCAAAGCGTAGAGTAGAATTCATCGAAGAAGGCGATGCAGTCGTCGATGGCGGGGTTGATGTCAGGGATGTGGGCGATGAGGCCGTCGCAGAAGCCGTGGCCCTAATGGTTAATGGCGCAGGTGGCGAATCCGACCTCGGCGAAGTAGATGGTGGTGAGCTGGAGGAACCAGCTGGATTCGCTGGTAAATCCGTGAACTAGGACGAGGATTCCAGTGACGGTTGCGGGGGGGTAGCAGGAGCCACCATTGAGTGAAGAGCTTGAGGGGTGGTGGTGGGTGAAGGGGGTGGTGGTAGGATTTGAGATTAGAAAGAGAAAGAGGGGTGGTGACAGGGTGAAGAGGGTTAGGGTTAGAAAGGTGATTGGGTGAAGGAGGTGGTGTGGTGGTGAAGATAAGGGTAATTTAGGAATTTTAGGTAATTTTTTAGTGTTTGGATAATTTTGTTGTTCGAAACCCATATTTCATGGGTACAAATGGTAATTTCCTTTTTCTATGCGTAGATATGTCAGCGTTTTCAACTTTTGTGAGTACAAATGGTAATTTATTCTTTTTTTAATTATTAACGACTGATTACTATTTTTGGCATTGTTATCATCATGACTTGAAAAATTTTATGTTATAAGAAAAACTTCTAAAGTCTGGATATTATTTTGAATCTTTTGTAAAATGCAAATCAAATATTGTGCCAATTTTTAAATAAAAGATTAATTTTTATATTAAAATTAAATATATTTCAATAAGTTATATTCAATATATATATGTATTTTCAAAATTATAATAACATCTGGGTTGACATTCATTTGAAAATAAAATAAAAAAACTATTTGAAACTATGTCTAAATTAAATATCATTTTAAAAGTTTTAGATTTATTTTAAATGTAATCAATTGGATGTAATTCAAACTAATAATTTTTAAATTTTAATATTTATATTAGAACCTATTAGTTTAAATAAAATAGTGTATAATTTTAAATTATAAATTAATGTATATAAATTATATTAGATAATTTGTTTTTAATTTTAAAAATAATTAAGAGTAATTTACTTAGATGTTATTAAAATAATAGTTGAATAATTATATATTGTAAAAAATAAAATAAAAAATTTGTTTCAGAGTTAAAAATAAAATTTATTTAAATTAAACATTAACAAAATTTGATATATTAGAGACAAAAAAATATAATTTATATTATTTTATATATATCATATTCTTTTTTTATCTACTAATTATTATACAAGTATTCTAATAAAAAATGTTTAGTTCTTAAACTCATACTTTAGCCGATTTTCTTAAAAAAATTTCAGATTCAGTTTTTGTCTCCACCATTTGTGTTTTCTTTTTTTTTGTTAACGGTCTACGGGTCTAGCCCACAGACGAGCCCAAACCGCAGGAACCGGAGTCCCCAACCCTAAGACCAGACTCGGTGAAGAAGAACGCCTCCATCTCCATTATGCGACCGAGATTCCTCGCAAGTTTCAATCCAACTGCTGCCTTCCGCTGTCTGCTTCCTCACCGTCGCCGATCTTCCTGTCGTCGCCTGCATCGGTGCCTTCTTCTGGATCTTCACCGGCGATGCTTCTGTAACGCCTAAATCACCCACTCGATCTCGACTTGCTGGGAGCACCAAGACAGAAGCTCGACGCCTTCTCCTTCGAGGTTCATCAACGATTTTGGAGTCCGATTGTTGCTCTCTGTTTTGTCAACGGCGCTAAACATCTCCACTCCAACGCCGACGAACACCTCCTTTGCTGCCACATGTCCAATTCAGATATGTTTCCCACCCTTAACTATTTAGATTTGTTTCTCACCGTTAGCAACCCTGTGCGTGCGTGCTTGTGATATGTTTCCCACCCTAAACCCACCCCGATAATCATGTGTGGACGGAACTATTCTAAACTAGATCCAATAGGAATCTTCTTAATGTTGTTCTCCGAGTGCAGAACTAGCCTCGTCCTCAAAAGGTGGCATCGCTGGGTCTTCCTAGATACTCTAGTAGGTAAGTCTGAGTATGTCTGATCGTAACCTGCTCCTTAATTAGCATACTCCTCAAGCTTGGGCTCAAGCTTGGCCTTAGGCTTAGGTGCAGATGGAACAACAACAACAAGGGCCAGTGTAGCAAGAACCTTAGGGACAACAGGTGGATTAGCTCCATGAATCTCAAATCCCTCAAACGGACCTGCAAGATCAAGGATTGATGAATCGAAAGATATAGTAAGATGGTGGACAAACAAAATGTAAGTATGAATTTTGGTCGAAGCTGCCAAAATTGCACTCGACACCTAGAGGTCTAGATGGCAGTCATGCCCCTCTAAATAGTGGGTGAACTTGATCATCATCCCCATCTGTGAATCGTAGGAGGTAGGGAGAAGAGATAGAAATACATACTGTTTGAGACAGAGTCTCAGAAGGGGGAATGAGTTGGAAGCACAAATAGCGCGCGCACACACACATATCACCAGACATAACCTTTTTGTTATCACAACCACCATCCCGGAGTCATATCTCGTATACATAAATTCGCAGAACTACTACAGAGCACCATCGTCCAGCTTTCAAATCAAAACCAGAATAGTTTACTCACGGAACTAGTGCATAGCACTATTGTGCACTTTCATACCCAGTCTAGGTTCGCAGAACTTTCACACCTGCAGGTCATATTTGCATAATCATTCCTTTTAAAATAAACTAGGACTTATATCTTTAGCAACGTGTTCAAACAATTCATGTTTGGGAAACTCTATTTTGCTCAGGGATAGGTCTATGGTTATGTCATAATCATTTCTCAAATATCTCAATATCAAATATGCAAATTCTCAAAGTGACTTGCACACTTCTTTTCAACAACACCATACACTTCCAATATCCTCAATTAAGCCTTTAAATTGCCAAGCCAACAAAATCCATCCCAATCTATAGCCTTTATTAAACAAACAGCCCAAAACACATCTTATCTCATTTATCAAGGTTCAAGGTCAAAATTTGCATAACGGGGTTTTATTAACTCTAATCCAGTGGCCCTAATCAATCTTGGACTCTAAGAGTAACACTCGTTTGACATCATAAGGATTAACAATTTCATATTCAATAGAATAATTCTTAAATATAGCTGGGTACTCATTCAAAAACCATTGTCTTTTAAATTTAGTTTAACTTCAAAGTACAACTATTTAAAACACAACTCTGCTTCTCAAAATTCACCAAAAATAACAAAATGCTCCTTCATTTTCAATAATATTTTATATATGATAGGGTTCTAACAATAACATCTTTCAGGTTAGATTTGGTCCCAACTCATTTGGTATATATAAAAATTTATGAAGAATTTATAAGGTGCTGCAGTTACAGGGTTTTAAAATCAGAAGACTAGAAAAATGCAGCCACTTCATAAATTCTTATAAATTCGCTCATTGATCATCTAACTTCACAATTTTACAACGAATATTAGAGACACTAACTTCACCCTCCTTTTAGTCTCAATGCATTTGGGTCATTGTGCAATTAAAATAAAAATTAACAAGTAGATTTTAAAATCACCGAATTTCTTTCACTAACCCAAATGACCTGAAACTTCACAAGAGATAATTGTGCTCCCCATCTTGTAACAACCTAACTTCTAGTATGTCATGATCACACTAGAGGCTAAGTGTTACTAACTTACTTTCCTTAAATTTAACTAATATTTTATTATAGGAGCCTAATTCGTTGTACGGAATTATTTTGCAAGGTAATTTTAATTTTTTCTTTTGAAAATGCGTTCGGTTTGATGAACAGAGACCTTTATAGATAAAATCACAGATAATAATAGATAAAGCAGTACCAAAAATTTCACGTATTTATATCGCTTGTTAATTAAAATCAGTAGTTATGATATCTCCAGGAGTAGCTAGTTATTAACTATTTACATATATACACATATGACATTTCCTAATCCCTCTAGATTACAAAAACGAGGGAATAACACTCTAGTTCTTCAAAATCTTGAGCCAAGATGACGTTATCAAAATACAAAATATCATCCATCACTTCTCTGCACGATCATACGTTATTACTGGGTCGTCGGTGCTCCATCTAAAGGGGAGAACAGGGATAAGAACTTGGAGATTCTTTGTAAGGTTGGGGTTGTTAGTTAATTTCTTTGATTCTTTGAGGTTTAACAAACAAATATTAGAATACAGAAAGACATTATACAGACAAAGAATTTAAAACAACATCACGCAGAGAAAGAATTTAAGAGGCACACGCATACACATGGAATATACATATAGCAAAAAAGTATGCACAAATAAGTATGATGCATGTCTGTCCTATACAGGTCATGAGCTCACGTGTCAGTTCACACTCTGCAACCCGATATTACCCAGGCACAAGACCCGGATATGGCTTTCCTGTTACATCAGTTGCATACAAGTTGTATGGCCAAAGCCACATCAGTTGACTTGAAGTCGTATAGTCGAAGCCACATTAATTGACTTTTAACCCATTTTTTACAGATATGCGTTCCCCTGGAAAGCAATTCTCAGTCCGTGCGTGTCCTACTATATAGTCGATGCCAAAGCTCAATCAACATTCACTTTTCAGTTTTCCTTTTTTATAAATCTTTTTTAGTTCCTTTCTCTATTCTTTCTATTTCTTTTCCTTAACGATTCTTTTCAATTATCAGTTTTCAATCGCTGTAAATCCTCTTAGTTCCTTTTTTATTTTATTCCTTTCTCTCAAATACATTCTTCGATATCCATTTTTTGTCCTTTATTCTCATGTCATTATTCCTTCTCTATTTTCTTTTATAATCTTAATTAGTCTTAGTCTTGGTGCTGGGCGCCCAATACCTAAATTTGGAGTAGAGTTGGGCACAACCTTATGGAGCCAGACTTTAGCCCTTTATTCTTTCTCCCATTGCATGAAGGCGCTGTGCTTCTATTCTTTGATGCTAGGCACCACTCCTTGGAGCCGGACTCCGGGTTTAGGCGCAGCTTGGCATTCTAGCCATTGGGCTTTTCTTTGGGCCTGCACCTTCAGCTTATTTTTGTGTTGAATTTTATCCTGATTTGCTTGATTTAAGTCTGAAAATATAATTATTCTAATATAACTCCAAATATATAATTATTTATCAAAACATCACTAAAAACATAAAGATTTGATTTAAAAACTAAGAAAACAAATGAAAAAGAAGCTCAAAAAGTTGTTAAGATGACGTGTCAACACCAAACTTAAAACTTTGCTTGTCCTCAAGCAAAAAGAAAGATAAGTCTTGAATATAAGCAGATTTCGAATAACTTAATAAGTCTTGAATATTTTGGAATTAAAAATCTTTTCAAAAACTAAGTTCCAAATTCTATTATAAGAATCCTTTTAGACTTGTTTTGTCCCTTAAGCACCTTGCTTAACACTTTAACCGAGAGAGACTTTTGAAGTTTCTTGACTATAAGTATTTTGTCTTAAGGTAGCTCTTAGCATATTTTCAACCGATAATTTCGGGCCAGTTGGCCCAAGTTATCAGGTGATATAACACCCTTCGGATCTAATCACCCAAGTCTCTCCTTGACATAATCACACCACAAGCACATAACTAATGTGGGCTCTCAATTGATAATCTTGAGCCAATTAGCCTAAGTTATCGGGTGATGAAGTACTCCTCGGATTTAATTGTCCATGTCCCTCCTTGAAACATAAACATTACAGGCACATAAATGGGCTCTAGTCATTAGTGCGAGAGCCTTATTACTTTTGAATATTCATGATTTTTTCTTATGTTTTTCTTTCTTTGTTTGTTTTCTCTCTATCTTCTTCGTTTTGTTTTAAGGATTTTTAAAGTCTAGAATATCATAATGTCTCCAGAATCTTTGTTTTCTTGGAGATTTTTTTTTTTCTTTTCTTCAAGATCATTCAAATACTTTTAAATTCATGGAATATAATCATGCTCACTGACCACCACATTTTGATAGAGCTTTCTTTCTTATTTATTCAATCAAGGGTCACTCTTGTTACTATAGTGTCCGAGGACAGTTACAAAGTAGTAAGAAAAGAAAAGAAGAACAAGAAAACAAAAAAATAGAAATATAATGCAAGGATAGAAAAGAAGAAAGAAAATAAAAACAAAAAGAAACAAAGACAAAACAAGTAAAGACAAAACAAAAGATAAAATAAAAATGAAAAAAAGATAAAAAAAAACCACCACACAAAATTAATTTATCGAAAGTCATCATTCATCATCATCTTTATTCTCGGTCTCAACCATTCCTTTTGGGATTTTTCTATTATTCAAAACTCTTTGTTTTTTTTCTAACTTACTAACACCAAACATAGAAATTTGCCAAAATTTTAAATATAAATATTTTAAGTGATATGAGAATGCATGTGCAAGCAGAAGGTGTATATTGAAGGATGATGAGAAAATATTGGAAAAAAAGGACCATTAATCAGTGGTGATTATGCAAAGAAAAGAAAATAAAGAAGATCATGCATGCAAAATTTTGAAAAATCAATTTTTGTTAAGTTAAAAAAAAATTAAGAACAGAAACAAGAAGTAAAATCTTTTTAGAGAGAAGATCCATGCTTTCCCAAGTAGGCTTGGCGCTGGGCACCAAGCTTTGGAGCTGGGCATTGCCCATCAAGAAAACAAGAGGCGCCAGGCATGAAGAGTAGGCGTTAGGCTTCTCTCCAAATTTTGTTCCCCTAGGAGCTTTCCCTTGCCTTGGGCGCTGGGCTCTAGGACATGGAGCTGGGCACCACCTTCTTTCACCCTGCGAAGGAGCCTAGCTCCCTCTTTGGGCGTTGGGCTTCACACTTATCTCTACTTTTTTTAAGACATTGAAAAATTTTGAAAAACAACGTGGACCAATATGATGAAAGTAAAAAGAAAAAAAATGCAAGAGAATCAATAAAGAAGAAGAAGGAGAATGCATTATGGAATACTTAAAAAAAAAAAAAGAAGAAAAATACTAACGGTTGGGTTGCCTCCCAACAAGTGCTCTTTTAACGTCACTAGCTTGATGTTGAGTCCTCTAGATTGAGAGTTGGATTGTTTCATGGCATGTCCCTCTAATGCCTTCCTTCATTAAATATGCATCTTCCGGCTCTTCTTCCTTGTCCGTTACGAACTCCATAAGTTGGAGAGGGTTTTTAAGAGATCCTTTGCCCACAATCTCTTGGACTAGAAAGTCACTGATGTCAACCTTCGTACAACTCTCGGACACACTAGGGTATTGCATGGCCTTGAAAATATTAAAAACCACTTGTTCATCATGTACCTTTAGTGTTAGCTCACCCTTTTGAACGTCTATGAGTACTTGTCCGGTGGTTAAGAATGGTCTTCCTAGATGATGGAGGTGTCCTCCTCTTCCTCCATGTTAAGGATCATAAAATCAGCCAGAAAAATGAACTTTCTAACCTTGACCAATGCATTCTCTACTATCCCAAGTGAGAACTTCATTGATTGGTCGGCTAGTTGTAGTGAGATTCTTGTGGGCTTCACTTCTTCAATATGTAACCTCTTCAACATGGATAAGGGAATCAAATTGATGCTAGCTCCTAAATCAAAAGAGCTTTACCAATGGTGATATTCCCAATAGTGTAGGGGATTTGGAAACTACCGGAGTCTTTTAACTTTTGTGATAATTTTCTTTGAATAATGGCACTATACTCCTTGGTGAGGATGACCTTTTCTTCCTCCTTGAAATTTCTCTTCTTGGATGATAGCTCCTTCATGAATTTGGCATAGAGTGGCATTTGTTCTAAGACTTCAGCGAATGGGATGTTGATTTGTAGCTTCTTAAAAATCTTTAAGAACTTGGAAAAGTTCTTTTCTTGATTTTGCTTCCCAAGTTTTGAGGATATAGAATCTTTAATTCATGGCTTTTCACCTTTTTCTTCTTGGCCTCTGTTGGTGTATCAGCTTTTTCTTCCTCTAGGTTCTTATCCTTTATCTCTTTTGGAGGTTCTTCAATTTTTTTCTCATTCTCATTGGGAAGATCTTTGTTGATTTCTTTGCCCCTCCTTAGGGAGATAGCCTTACATTCCTCCCTAGGATTTTGGATTGTGTCACTAGAAAAGGAATTTGGAGGCTTCTCTGTCAATTGTTTAACAATTTATCCCATTTGCACTTCTAAATTTCTGATTGAAGCTTCTTGATTCTTGAAGTTGGCTCTTGTTTTTTGTATGAAGCTTTGTGTTTATTGTATGAAGGAGTTGGTGGTTTGGAAAAGTTTTTCAATAGCAAGCTCAAAAGATGAAGCCTTTTGATGGTTAGCTTGCTGTTGAAAAGGGCCATTATAATTCCTTGGTTCATGATTTTTCCAACTAAAATTGGGATGATTCGTTCAGCCGTGATTGTAAATTTTGAGAATGGATCATTCTCTGACTTTGTGGAATGTCCCATTAAGTTTACTTCCTCCACAGATGGTTAGTCCTCCTTGCTCAATTCACACTCTTCACTTGGGTGTGTTCCCCCACCCAAATCACATAGGGCTTGCATTTCAATGGCTGAAACTTGCCTATGTTCAAATTATTGTGTGAGTGAAAAAATTTGTTGAGTCAAGAGTTTATTTTGAGCAAGGATTGCATCCGTTGTATCCAATTCCATTACACCCTTTTTAGTGGACATTTCGGATGAATAAATGAAGTTATTAGCCGTCACTATTTTTATAAATTCCAATACCTCCTCAGGGGTCTTTCTATGTAAAGATTCTTCAGCTGATGAATTAATCATCGTTCTTGAGGTTTGAGAGACTCCATCATAAAAAGTTTGGATTTGAAGTCATTTGGAAAAGGCATGATGTGGACATTTTCAGAGCATCTCTTTGTACCTTTTTCAAACTTCATTGAGTAATTCGCCCTCCTTTTGGAAAAAGAAATTAATTTCATATCTTAACCGGGCTAACTTTTGGGGAGGGAAATACTTGGTTAGGAATTTGCTAACTAGGTCCTCCCAAGAAGTAATGTTGCCCAAGGGTTGAGTTTAGAGCCATTGTGTGGCCCTATCTCTTAAAGAGAAAGGGAATAGCCTAAGCTAGATGGCTTCAGGGCTAACTCCATTGCTCTTTATTATGTCACATAGCTGCAAAAAATTTGCTGTGTTTCTTTGGATCTTCTTGCGGGCTACCACCGAATTGGTCCCTTTGTACCAATTGTATTAATGATGGCTTTAGTTTAAAGTTGTTAGCTTGAATCGTATGCTTCACTATGCTACTTCCGCAATAGTGTAGTCGCCAAGAATCCTTCTATTATTATTTTTCTCTGCCATCTTTTCTACGTCTTCTCTCCTAGCCCTTAATCTCTTCCTTATTTGCGCAAGCATTTTTTCAATTTCCAGATTGAAAAGAATGCGATTTTTCTCCCCTTGCATGCATAAAAATAACAAGAAATCAAATGTACCGTACGGAATAAACAAAATAAAGAAGGAGAAAAAGAAAAGAAAAGAAACAAAAATACTAATGACACGTCATCTTAAGCGATATTTAACGTTCTTTTTCATTAATTTTCTTAGGTTTTAATTAAATTTCTTTTTTTTTAAAAAAAATTTAATAAATAATCAAATATTTGGAGTTAGGATAGTGTTTTTATATTTTCAAGAGTTTTTGGCTAAAAAACTAGCAACAATTAAAGCTTTCTACAAAAAAAAAAGACACAAGTATAGTATAGGCGTAACCTAAGGAACAGAAGTGCGCCCTAAGGAAAAGAGGAAATGGAGCAAAAAACATGTATGCATGCCTGGCAGATAGGCATGCACGCCTGGCGGACCCCCTTTGTAACAACCCGAATTTTTATGCCAACACGATGTTTTACAAAATATGTTATTTTCAGCAAACAGTTTTATTTCAATGAGTCAATTTTGAGTTTCGAAGTAAAATAAATGATAATATAATTTTATTATTATGTTATTAATTTATTTCACATACTATAATAATAATAGAGCCTAGATAATAATAATATTATTATTATCAAGTCCGATATTTGCCGATATACGTAATTATCAGTATTTTCTGGTGAGTTTAAAGTTGTTAATGCTTCACCAAATATCTTTCATCCTTAAGTTACTAACGTCATTTATATTAGTAACTCATAAACCCTATACATATATTATTATTATATGTGTTTTAATATATCCAGTTTTCATAATTATTCGCTTAAGATATTTATAACTTGAATCGCAGACTCAAAAGCTCTAAAACTTGATACCTAGCCAATAATCATCATCTAATGTTATCATTTCCTTAGTTCCATTCATTTTGGACGAATGCATTAAGGAAACAAAAGAAAAGAAATGAAAACGTGGCTTATATATATATATATAACCGTGACACCTAGCCATGCTTTAACATCGCAAATCATCATTCATCACCATCAGCCTTTAATCATCATCATTCTCACCGAACTTGGAAATAAAAGAAGGAAAGAAGGCCAACAGTGAGAAGAACGTGTTTTTCATGGAAATCAAACTTCTGGCTTCGATTTTTTATGTTTCGTAACTCCAATAAAAAATCTAATCCAACTAAAATGTTCGTATCTTCCTTCTCTACACGTTGACTTTACTTTTGTTCGGGAGAAGCTGACGGTAAAGTTTTCCCTAAGTTTGATCGTTCGCCCGGTTGGTGTATGGTGCACGGAATTGTGATCACACTTTTCACAACTCCGGTACAACTAACCAGCGAGTGCACTGGGTCGTCCAAGTAATACCTTACGCGAGTAAGGGTCGATCCCACGGAGATTGTCAGCTTGAAGCAAGCTATGGTCATCCTGTAAATCTTAGTCAAGCGGACTCGATTGGTTATGATTTTTGATAATTGAAAGATAAATAAAATGTAAATTAAAATAATCATACTTATGTAATTCATTGGTGGGAATTTTAGATAAGCGTTTGGAGATACTTTGTTGCTTCTGAACCTCTGCTTTCCTATTGTCTTCATCCAATCATGCGTGCTCCCTTCCATGGCAAGCTGTATGATCCTCTCAGTGAAAATGGTCCAAGTACGATTTCTGCATGGCTAATCAACTGTCGAATTTCTCGTCTCGGATGAAAAATACCAGGTACAGCTACTGCACGGCTAATCATCTGTCGGTTCTCACTTGTGTCGGAATAGGATCTCTCTATCCTTTTGCACACTGTCACTGCGCCCAACATTCGTGAGTTTGAAGCTCGTCAAAGTCATCCCGTCCCAGATCCTACTCGGAATAGCACAGACAAGGTTTAGACTTTCCGGATCTCAGGAATGCTGCCAATTGGTTCTAGCCTATACCACGAAGGTTCTAATCTCACGGACTCGGTCCGTGAATCAGAGACCCAAGAGACTATACTCCGGCTGTCGCCCAATGACTACGTTGAACATCATGTAGACCGCTTGTGGTTGTCAGGCACGCGGATCTTGGCTAAGCGAGTAACAAAAGTAGTGGGTGATTGTCACGGGTCATCCCTTCATTCTGAGTTAACTGAATTAAGTACGATAGTATATCTTGGAGAAGAAGTAAGCATGAATTGAAAGAGAAACAATAGTACTTGCATTAATTCATGAAGAACAGTAGAGCTCCGCACCTTAATCTATGAGGTGTAGAAACTCCATCGTAGAAAATACATAAGAGAAAAAGGTCAAGGCATAGCCGAATGACCAGCCTCCCAAATGTAACATAAAACTCCAAAGATAGATCAGCTCCCCCGATTATAATAGTAAAAAAAGTGCTATTTATACTAAGCTAGTTACTAAGGATTACAGAAAATAAGTAACTAAGTGCAGATAGTGCAGAAATCCACTTCCGGGGCCCACTTGGTGTGTTCTTGGGCTGAGCATTGATCTTTACACGTGCATAGGCCTTTTCTAGAGTTAAAAGCCAGCTTGGATGCTAGTTTGGGCGTTTAACTCCAGTTCTGGTGCCAGTTCTAGCGTTTTACGCCAGAAAAGGGTCTCTGGCTGGCGTTTAAACGACAGTTTGGACCATCAAATCTCGGGCAAAGTATGGACTATTATACATTGCTGGAAAGCTCAAGATGTCTACTTTCCAACCCAATTGAGAGTGCGCCAATTGGGCTTCTGTAGCTCCATAAAATTCACTTCGCGTGCAGGAGGGTCAGAATCTAACAGCATCTGCAGTCCTTTCTCAGCCACTGAATCAGACTTTTGCTCAGGTCCCTCAATTTCAGCCATAAAATACCTGAAATTACAGAAAAACACACAAACTCACAGTAAAGCCCAAAAATGTGACTTTTGTATAAAAACTAATAAAAATATAATAAAAAGTAACTAAACATACTAAAAACTTAAAAATAATGCCAAAAAGCGTATAAATTATCCGCTCATCACAACACCAAACTTAAATCGTTGCTTGTCCCCAAGCAACTAAAAATAAAATAGGATAAAAAGAAGAGAAAATGCAATAAATTTCAAAATTATCAATTATGCTTAGTTCCAATTAGATGAGCGGGACTAGTAGCTTTTTGCTTCTGAACAGTTTTGACATCTCACTTTATCCTTTGAAGTTTAGAATGATTGACATCCATAGGAACTCAGAATTAAGATAGTGTTATTGATTCTCCTAGTTCAGTATGTTGATTCTTGAACACAGCTACTTTATGAGTCTTGGCCGTGACCCTAAGCATTTTGTTTTCCAGTATTACCACCGGATACATAAATGCCACAGACACATAACTTGGGGAACCTTTTCAGATTGTGACTCAGCTTTGCTAGAGTCCCCAGTTAGAGGTGCCCAGAGTTCTTAAACACTCTTTTTGCTTTGGACCACGACTTTAACCGCTCAGTCTCAAGCTTTTCACTTGACACCTTCACGCCACAAGCACATGGTTAGGGACATCTTGATTTAGCTGCTTAGGCCAAGATTTTATTCATTTGGGCCCTCCTATCCATTAATGCTCAAAGCCTTGGATCCATTTTACCCTTGCTTTTTAGTTTAAAGGGTTATTGGCTTTTTACTCTTGCCTTTTGGTTTAAAGAGCTATTGGCTTTTTCTGCTTGCTTTTTCTTTTTCTTTCTCTTTTTCTATTTTTTGCCAATTTTTTTTTTCGCAAGCTTTGTGTTTTTCACTGCTTTTTCTTTGCTTTAAGAATCAATTTTATGATTTTTCAGATTATTAATAACATTTCTCTTTTTTCATTATTCTTTCAAGAGCTAACAATTTTAACATTCATAAACTTCACTATAAAAAATATGCACTGTTCAAGCATTCATTCAGAAAACAAAAAGTATTGCCACCACATCAAAATAATTAAACTATTTTCAAGATAGAATTCGAAATTCATGTACTTTTTTTTCTTTTTCAAAAAATATTTTTCATTTAAGAAAGGTGAAAGATTCATGGAACATTCATAGCTTTAAGACATAGACACTAAACACTAATGATCATGTAATGAAGACACAAACATAGACAAAACATAGAGCATAGAAACCGAAAACAGAAAAACAAATAACAAGGAGATTAAAGAACGGGTCCACCTTAGTGATGGTGGCTTCTTCTTCCTCTTGAAGAACCAATGGAGTTCTTGAGCTCCTCTATGTCTCTTCCTTGCCTTTGTTGCTCCTCTCTCATGGCCTTTTGGTCCACTCTGATTTCATGGAGGATAATGTAGTGCTCTTGTTGAGGTCCATGAGTGGGCTCTCTTGTTTGCTCCATCCTCTTTCTAGTGATGGGCTTTTGAGATCAATCTCTCCATCTCCCATGACTCGGAGTTGGAAGCAACTGTGTTCCCTTTCCTCTTCCTAGAGGTTTCTCCGGCCTTAGGTGCCATTAACGGTTATGAAAAAACAAAAAGCTGAGCTTTTCCACACCAAACTTAAAAGTTTTGCTTGTCCTCGAGCAAAATAAGATAGAAAGGAGTAGAAGAAGAATGATGCAATTAATTTTGAAAACTTATTAATGTATACAAGAAAAATTAGAAAGAGTTGAGAAGAATTTGAAAAGATATGTAAGTTTTGAAAACGTTTTGGAAGGAATTTGAAAAGAATTGAAAAAGAATTAAAAAGATTTGGAAAGATTATTAATTTTTTGGAAATAGAAATTGAAAGATGAACGTTTAAAATATGTTTGATGCAAAAAATTATGAAATAAAATATGAAAAATTGAAAAAAAAATCGAATTGGAAACAAATTTACCTCCCTTGTGTCATCCTGGCGTTAAACGCCCAGAATGCTATCCATTCCGGCGTTTAACGCCCACTTGACTGCCTCTTTGGGTGTTTAACGCCCAGCTAGATACCTGACTGGCGTTAAACGCCGGGAATCCTTCTTTACTGGGCGTTTTTCTGAACGCCCAGAATGATGCCTGCATGGGCGTTAAACGTCCATTCTGCTATCCTTACTGGCGTTTAAACGCCAGTAAGTCTATCCTCCAGGGTGTGCTATTTTTGATGCTGTTTTTGATTTTGCTTTAATTCTGCAGCCGTTTTTATGATTCCACATGATCATCAACTTAAAGAAAACATAACATAACAATGGAAAATGAAATGAAAAAGTAAGTAACATAGATAAATAAGATTGGGTTGCCTCCCAATAGGCGCTTCTTTAACGTCAATAGCTTGACAGTGAGCTCTTAGAGAGCTTCACAGAGACTCAGAGCTTAATGGTGGCCTCCCAACACCAAACATAGAAGTTGAGTGTGGGGCTCTGTTTGACTCTGTATTGAGAGAAGCTTTTCACGCTTCGTCTCCATGATTATAGAAGAAGATCCTTGAGCCTTAAACACAAGGTAGTCATCATTCAATTGAAGGACTAACTCTCCTCTGTCCACATCAATCACAGCTCTTGCTGTGGCTAGGAAGGGTCTTCCAAGGATGATGGATTCATCCTCATCCTTCCCAGTGTCTAGGATTATGAAGTCAGCAGGGATGTAAAGGCCTTCAACCTTCACTAAGACATCCTCTACAAGTCCATAAGCCTGTTTCATTGATTTGTCTGCCATCTCTAGTGAGATTCTTGCAGCTTGTACCTCAAAGATCCCTAGTTTCTCCATTACAGAGAGTGGCATGAGGTTGATTCTTGACCCAAGGTCACACAGAGCCTTCTCAAAGGTCATGGTGCCTATGGTACAAGGTATTAAGAACTTTCTGGGATCCGGTTTCTTCTGAGGTAATTTATGTTGAACCAAGGCATTCAGTTTCATGATTGCTCCTAGATACCAAGCTACTTGCTCTTTAACAATATCTTCATCCTCATCAGAGGAAGAATCTTCATCAGAGCTCATGAACTGCAGTATTAAGTTCCATGGAATCTCTATGGTCTCTATATGAGCCTCAGATTCCTTTAGTTCCTCAATAGGGAACTCCTTATTGGTCAGTGGACGTCCAGCAAGGTCTTCCTCACTGGAAATCACTGCCTTTTTACTCTCTCTAGGTTCGGCCACTTTGGGTATAGTTATGGCCTTGCACTCTCTTTTGGGATTCTCTTCTGTATTGCTTGGGAGAGTACTAGGAGGAGTTTCAGTAACTCTTTTACTCAGCTGAACCACTTGTGCCTCCAAATTTCTGATGGAGGATCTTGTTTCAGTCATGAAACTGAGAGTGGTCTTAGATAGATCAGAGACTATGGTTGCTATGTCAGAGAGGCTCTGCTTAGAATTTTCTGTCTGTTGCTGAGAAGATGATGGAAATGGCTTACTATTGCCAAACTTATTTCTCCCACCATTATTATTATTGAAGCCTTGATTAGGCTTCTGCTGATCCTTCCATGAGAAATTAGGATGATTCTTCCATGAAGGATTGTAAGTGTTTCCATAGGCTTCTCCCATGTAATTCGCTTCTTCCATTCCAGGATTCTCAGGGTTATAAGCTTCTCCTTCAGAGGAAGCTTCTTTAGTACTGCCCGATGCAGCTTGCATTCCAGTCAGATTCTGAGAAATCATATTGACTTGCTGAGTCAATATTTTGTTCTGAGCCAATATGGCATTCAGAGTATCAATCTCAAGAACTCTTTTCTTTTGAGTCATCCTATTACTCACAGGATTTCTTTCAGAAGTATACATGAACTAGTTATTTGCAACCATTTCTATGAGTTCCTAGGTTTCTGCAGGTGTTTTTTTCAGATGAAGAGATCCACCAACAGAGTGGTCCAATGACATCATGGACAATTCAGACAGACCATCATAGAATATACATAAGATGCTCCATTCTGAAAGCATGTCAGAAGGACACCTTCCGATCAATTACTTGTATCTTTCCCAAGCTTCATAGAGGGATTCACATTCCTTCTGTCTGAAGGTTTGGACTTCCACTCTAAGCTTGCTCATCTTTTGAGGTGGAAAGAATTTGGCCAAAAAAGCATTGACCAACTTTTTCCAAGAGTTCAGGCTTTCTTTAGGTTGTGAGTCCAACCATATCCTAGCTCTGTTTCCTACAGCAAAGGGAAAAAGCATAAGTCTATAGACCTCGGGATCAACCCATTGGTCTTCACAGTGTCATAGATTTGCAAGGATTCAGCTAAGAACTGATGAGGATCTTCCAATGGAAATCCATGAAACTTGCAATTCTGCTGCATTAGAGAAACTAATTGAGGCTTAAGCACAAAATTGTTTGCTCCAATTGCAGGAATTGAGATGCTTCTTCCATAGAAGTCGGAAGTTGGTGCAATAAAGTCACCAAGCATCTTCCTTGCATCTCCACCATTGTTGTTGGGTTCGGCTGCCATGTCTGCTTCTTTTTCAAAATTTTCTGTAAGGTCCTCTCCGGAGTGTTGTGATTTAGCTTCTCTTAGCTTCCTCTTCAGAGTCTTTTCAGGTTCAGGATCAGCTTCAACAAGAATTTCCTTATCCTTGTTCCTGCTCATATGAAAAAGAAGAGAACAGAAAAGAAGAGGAATCCTCTATGTCACAGTATAGAGATTCCTTTATGTGTCAGAGGAGAAGAAGAATAGAATGAAGAAGGAAGAAGAAGAAATTCGAACACAGAGAGAGAGAGGGTTCAAATTATTAGATAAAAGAAAAGAAAAATATTTTGTTTTTATTTTAATTGTAAGTTAGAATTCGAAATTTAAGAAAAGAAATAAAAGCAAATTGAAAACTAAATAAATTAATTAATTAAAAAGATTTTTTGAAAAATTTGTTAGTTAGTTTTCGAAATTAATGAGAGAAAAGTAGTTAGGTGGTCTTAAAAAAGATAAGAAATAGTAAACTTTTTTTTTAAATTAAAACAAACAAGTCAAGTGGTTAATTGAAAAATATTTGAAAATAAATTTTGAAAAGATAAGAAGTTAGAAAAAGATTTTGAAATTAAAATTTTAAAAAAGATATGATTGAAATTTATTTTGAAAAAAGAATTGAAAAAGAAATTAAAAAGATTTGATTTTTAAAATTAAAGTTGATGACTTGACTAACAAGAAACTAAATTTTAAAAATTTTTGACCAAGTCAACTCAAAATTTCAAAATTTATGAGTAAAATAAAGAAAAGATCTTATTTTTGAATTTTTTTGGATTAATGAAGAAAGAGAAAAACAACAAAATGACACATGACATAAAAATTTAAGATCAAAACAAATAATGCATGCAAGAACACTTTGAATGTCAAGATGAACACCAAGAACACTTTGAAGATCATGATGAGCATCAAGAACATATTTTTAAAAATTTTTAAGAAAAGAAAGTTATGGAAGACACCAAACTTAAAAATTTTTAAACTTTAGACACTAATAATTCGAAAATGCATATGAAAAACAAGAAAAGACACAAAACAAGAACAATTAAAGATCAAACAAAGAAAATCATCAAGAACAACTTGAAGATCATGAAGAACATAATGCTTGAATTTTCGAAAATTTTAAGAAAATTAAAAAAAATGCAATTGACACCCAACTTAAAATTTGACACAAGACTCAAATAAGGAACACAAAATTTTTTGGTTTTATGATTTTAGTAAATTTTTTTGTATATTTTTTGAAAAATTTTTGGAAATAGAAATTAAAGAAATTCAAAAATTTTTAATAAGAATTCCAGGATTCATGCAATGTTAATCTAAAGCTTCGGTCCAAAAGAATTGGACATGGCCAAATGACCAGCCAAGCTTTAGCATAACAAATACAGACATGTCCTTTCTACAGTGGAAAGTGGAAACCTCAGTCCAAAAGATTAGACATGGCTTAACAGCCAGCCAGGCTTCAACTTATCTCATGAAGCTCTAGAATTCATTCTTAAAAAATTTTTTATGAATTTTTCGAAAACTACATTTTTTTTTGAAATTAAAATTAAAAAGCTTAAACTTAAAATAAAATTACCTAATCTAAGCAACAAGATGAACCGTCAGTTGTCCAAACTCGAACAATCCCCGGCAACGGCGCCAAAAACTTGGTGCACGGAATTGTGATTACACTTTTCACAACTCCGGTACAACTAACCAGCAAGTGCACTAGGTCGTCCAAGTAATACCTTAAGCGAGTAAGGGTCGATCCCACGGAGATTGTCGGCTTGAAGCAAGCTATAGTCATCCTGTAAATCTTAGTAAGGCGGATTCGATTGGTTATGATTTTTGATAATTGAAAGATAAATAAAACGTAAATTAAAATAAAGATACTTATGTAATTCATTGGTGGAAATTTCAGATAATCATTTGGAGATGCTTTGTTGCTTCTGAACCTCTGCTTTCCTATTGTCTTCATCCAATCATGTGTGCTCCCTTCCATGGAAAGCTGTATGATCCTCTCAGTGAAAATGGTCAAAGTACGGTTTTTGCACGGCTAATCAACTGTCGGATTTTTCGTCTCGGAAGAAAAATACCAGGTACAGCTACCGCACGGCTAATCATCTGTCGGTTCTCACTTGTGTCGGAATAGGATCTCTCTATCCTTTTTCACACTGTCACTGCGCCCAACATTTGTGAGTTTGAAGCTCGTCACAGTCATCCCGTCCTAGATCCTACTCGGAATACCACAGACAAGGTTTATACTTTCCGGATCTCAGGAATGCTGCCAATTGGTTCTAGCCTATACCACGAAGGTTCTAATCTCAAGGACTCAGTCCGTGAATCAGAGACCCAAGAGACTATACTCCGGCTGTCGTCCAATGACTACGTTGAACATCATGTAGACCGCTTGTGGTTGTCAGGCACGCGGATCTTGGCTAAGAGAGAAACGAAGTTAGTGGGTGATTGTCACGGGTCACCCCTTCATTCTGACTTAACTGAATTAAGTACGAGAGTTTATCTTGGAGAAGAAGTAAGCGTGAATTAAAAGAGAAACAATAGTACTTGCATTAATTCTTGAAGAATAGTAGAGCTCCGCACCTTAATCTATGAGGTGTAGAAACTCCACCGTAGAAAATACATAAGAGAAAAAGGTCTAGGCATGGCCGAATGGCCAGCCTCCCAAATGTAACATAAAAGTCCAAAGATAGATTAGCTCCCCCGATTACAATAGTAAAAAGTGCTATTTATACTAAACTAGTTACTAAGGATTACAGAAAATAAGTAACTAAGTGCAGATAGTGCAGAAATCCACTTCCCGGGCTCACTTGGTGTATGCTTGGGCTAAGCATTGAGCTTTACACGTGCATAGTCCTTTTCTATGGTTAAACGCCAGCTTGGATGCCAGTTTGGGCGTTTTACTCCAGTTTTGGTGCCAGTTCTGGCGTTTTACGCCAGAAAATGGTCTCTGGCTGGCGTTTAAATGCAAATTTGGGCCATCAAATCTCAAGCAAAGTATAGACTATTATACATTGCTGGAAAGCCCAAGATGTCTACTTTCCAACGCAATTGAGTGCGCGCGAATTGGGCTTCTATAGCTCCAGAAAATCCACTTCGCGTGAAGGAGGGTCAGAATCCAACAGCATCTGCAGTCCTTCCTCAGCCTCTGAATCAGACTTTTACTCAGGTCCCTCAATTTCAGCCAGAAAATACCTGAAATTATAGAAAAACATACAAACTCATAGTAAAGCCCAGAAATGTGATTTTTGCATAAAAAGTAATAAAAATATAATAAAAAGTAACTAAAACATACTAAAAACTACTTAAAAATAATGCCAAAAAGCGTATAAATTATCCGCTCATCAGTGTACTAGGAAGCATAGCTGATTTCTGATGTTTTCTTTTTTTGTTGTTTGGTCAAAAGCTTTCCTGGAGTTTCCATTATCTTGATTTCATACAGAGGTAGGGTATTGGCAATTTCTCACCAGTTAAATTTGTATTGGATATGTGAATTGATGTTGTGATTGATTATTGATTGGATTTGATTGAATTTATGTTGAGTTTTTGTGATATATTGATATTTGTGATAAGTTTGAGGTTCGGTCGGTTTAAGTGCAGCCAAGAACCGAATTATTTTGATGAATTCAGGACTAGGATTATTTTGAAAATCAAATAAAATTTTGTGTAATTAAAGGGCCGAGAGATTGAATTAAACATTGTAAAGAATCGGTAATTGTAAAGCTCTGAAATGGATTTAAAGTTATATATACATATTTTCGAACTGATTATAAAAATATATTTTTGATTTTAAAGAACTGTATTTGTTACCATGATAATATTATTAATTTGAGAATGAAATTTTGTTTTGATAAAAATTGAGGATGATTTTATAAATAAATAAGTTTAGAGGTATTTTGAGTAAAAAGTAAGTGTTTGGAGATGAGCGGATATTTTTATAAAAACTCAGAGTTACTTTTGTAAATAATAATAAACAAAGAGCTAATTAGTATTTTTCTAAAAATGTTGGGTTAAAAGTAAAATAAATAAAAATTTGAGGTTTAAAACATAATTAATAAAAGTTTAGAAGTAAAACTTAAAAGAGTTAAGTCTTCAAGGAAGTTATAAATCCTATTTATTACATAAATTATTTTATATTTATTAAAGAAAATTTATTATTGTTATTAATTTATTAGAAATATTATTTTGTAAAGATATTATTATTATCGATATTATTAAAGGTAAGATAGAACAAAATTAAAAAAAAAAAGAGAATAACTTTTTTAAAAGATTTGGAGTCACAAAGTTAACTTAAGAATCTTATGATTCTCTTTCCATAAAATACTTTGTGGATGGTGAGAGAACAGTTTGAAGATAGTTTAAACTATTAAGGATAAATAAGTAAAAGATTGAAGAAAAAGAGAAGATAAATCGGCATGTGTGATTATGGGAAAGTCACGAGTGGGTGATGATAGTATGGTTATGGTGCCAAAGGATAAATGCTAACAAGCCGTGGGCTTTGTATGTGAATAATTGTGTGGGGATGGCCGTAAATATGGAATGGTCAGGAGAAGGGGTCACATGCTTTAGCTGGAGAATCTGCGCCTGTAAGTACTTGCAGAGGTCATGTTCGACATACTTCAACTGGAGAATCAGCGCCTGCAAGTAGAAACTTGCAAAGGTTATGTAATTGTAAAGCCTCATCCGACTCGCAAGTTGGATCGCGTCGGGCGTGGGTCAAAACTGACAAATGAGCTCATTACCTGCGATAGGACTAGACATGCATCATCCTTGCTGCGCATTTGTATTTTACTTGATAATGTAAAATTGTTTGTGATTGTCTTCTTATGTTTGTGCATTCCTTAATGGTATTCTGAATTGTTGTGACTGGCTATTTCTCTATGATGCTTGTATATTTGGTTGTGAATTAATTGAACTGTGATAATATTGACTTAACTAACTGCACCCGACCCTACTAAGAACTCCCCAGTTCTTACCCTTTCCTTCCTTCCCCATCAGATAGAGATGGGCATCCTATTCTATGAGATGGACCATTCCTATATATATGAGGATCTTGTACAGCATAGATTTTAGGTAGTAGCTGCAGAGATTAGGACCCATATGTAGCTTCTGCGCGACCACCCTTTTCGACACCCGATTAACACTCCGCTCTTCAACCCTGACTTACCTTATGAGTTTCCGTTGCATTGGCTTCATCCTGATGCTCCGTTTCACTCATTCCATGATGGACATATATATACCGCATCAACACCCTGATCAGCCTGAGGCTCAGGTGGTCCCTGAGTCTGAGCCTATGGAGAAGCATGTTCCAGAGCCTATACCTGAGTGGGATATTCCTGTAGAGCAGATCTCATTATCTTCGTCTAAGCCTTCATCTGAGGATCTGCACACCACCTCTATTAGTGGACCGACGAGTGTGGGCCAGAGCACGAGTACGAGTGCTAGGACCCTTCCTAAGATTATTGAGATTTCTGATGATAAGGACGAGGATTCAGAGGAGTGTTTGGATATGGTTGAGATTTTCTCCGACGATGACAGTTGATGCTTGGAAGCTGAAGATGTGACTTTTGGGAGTTTTTTGTGTTAGCCTAGCTTTTGTGTTTAGTATCTCACTTTTGATTAGACTCGTTGAGAGAGTAGGATGTGTATAGTTGACTAGGCTAATTTTCAGACGCCAGCTTAGGGTTGTACGCTAACTTATGACCTGTATGACAGTATATATATATATATATATATATATATATATATATATATATATATATATATATATATGATGTATATTATCTCTATCTCTGATATTTGTGTTATTTTATCGTACTTATTTAATTATTTCTTTTTAAGAAAAGGGTTTTTCTGAAAATTTGATCGCGCACTAATATGATTACAGGCTTAATAATAAATATTTAGTTAATTTTTAGGAAAGCAAGTTAGTGACGCTTGATTTTCAGTATGATCATGACGTACTAAAAATTGGGTCGTTATAATTTGGTATCAGAGTAGTTCGTTCTAGTTAGAGCCTGAGGAGCAGACTGAATCATGGTTCATTGCATACTCTAAGTTGTATTTCATACATTTCGGATATTTTGATAATATATATTGCATGAATATCGATGTGTATCTATTTTAGAGACTATTCACACTTTATCTTAGATGTTAAGACTGATCACCTTAATATTGAATGTAAGGTGTGAACAGGATCTTGATGGCTGCACAGAGATGAGGACATGGTAGGCGTGGTGCAAACCTTGTAGATGATCCGATGAGGGATGCAAATACTTTTATAACTGCGGTAAACACCATGGCTGAGGCTGAGCATGAAACAGCAACTGCTACAATGCAAGCAATTTAGGAGATAGGAATCGAGATCGTAATGGAGGACGTAATGGTGAGCACAACAGAGACTGTAATGGTAATGAAGGCGTTGGAAATCATGATAACCCTATGACGCTGGCAACTTTCCTGAAAGTAAATCCGTGCAAGTTTAGAGGAACGCTGGTGGCTATTGAAGCTGATAACTGGTTCCGAGGTATTGAAAATTTGTTAAAAGCGTAACATGCACCAGAAGGACAACATGTAGAGTTTGCAACCTATATATTGGAAGGGGAAGCTGAGCACTGATGGCATGGAGTGCAACATTTGCTGCGGCAGGAGTCAAAAGAGACTGTCTGGGATACTTTTAAGGAGGAATTTTACAAAAAGTATTTTCATAGATCCATTCGTGATGCTAAAGAGATGGAATTGATGCAGTTGAAACAATGGAATATGTTAGTGTCAGAGTATACACGGAAATTTGAGGATCTGTACTGATTCTCTAAGATCTGTCAGGGAAATCTAGATGATTTTGAAGAATGGAAGTGTTTGAAGTACGAAGGAGGACTTTGAGATGAGCTAATAGATTCGTTGTTACCATTGGAAATATGCAATTTTGCAGAGCTTGTCAATAAGAGTTAGCTAAAGGAAGACTGTAACAACCCCGTTTTTCGAGTATGCGATATCTTTTCTGAAGGCACGGATTTCTTCGGAAGATCAGTAAAGGGAACACCTCTGCTGTATTATCAAGCATCTTAATCCTCATTGTCATTATATCATCCTTAAGCTAGAACCTCTTCTGAGGCAAGCTCGATAACGCAATCATGAAGAACCTTGTTTTTGAACCGTATCAGTTAGGAGTTTTGATTTTAGTTTTCGTAAATAGTCTCTGTTTGACGAACCGGACACGATTCATGAGAGAAGAGAGATAATAATATTATCATTATATTAGTATTAGAAGATGCTTGGATGATATTATAAGGTTACCTGGTCTGTTTTAGTCAAAAACAGGAAATCGGTTTAACCGAGTTCACAGTTTACTGGTGCAGCTTAGCACCAGCACTCTCTGATGACTTTAGCAATGCTAATGCCTCATCATACATGTTCTATTCTCATATTAAATATGTTACCAGTGTCATTTATGCTAGTAGCTCAGAAAAGAATTTTTAGAGATGTTTTTACAAGTGTTTCGATATATCTAGTTTTAGTAGTTATACACTTGAGATATTTTAATATTATTTTAACCCACCTCCAAGCCAACCAATCACAACTCACCCTACACCCCCAAAACTCCCAAGGCTGGTTCATTTGCTTCTTGTGGCCGAAAATCATCAAGAGAAAAAGGAGAGAAAGTTCTTGGCTCATAAATCTTTAAAGCTTGATTTCTGCTGAACTAAAACTCAAATCAAAATTTCAATCCAACCAAAATGACCCTCTTTTCTTTCTCTACATGATCATATGACTTATCAAGGCTGGAATCAAAGTGAGTTGGCTACACCGTCTCCCTTTTGCTTCAGTTTCAAGGAAACATGCTTAAACATATGTTTTCTTGATGTTCTTCCTTAGGAATCATGCTTAACTTGTCTTGAGGGCCAAGAAACGTTAATTTCTAGCAAGTTTAAGGTGATAAATCCCTTCCTAACATGCTGAGTAAGATTCGGTTAGTTGAAGGTTTTTGGATTTAAAGTTGTTCTTGATGTGATTTAGGAGGAAAAAGTGCTTAAGGACCACCTGAGAGTATAATCGAATTTGGAGTAGCAAAACCAGGTAGGGTTTGATGAAATTAATCTTGATTGATTGTGTTTGAGTTGTGTGATTATGTTATGGTTTGTCTGTGCTTGAAATTGATGATTTATATAAGTGATTTTTGTTAAAATTTGGTGAAATTTTGATGAAATTTGATGAAATTCAAGCCTTGAGTTTGTGTTCTTAGAGAAGCTAGAAAACAAAACCCTAACCCTTAAATTGGGGTTCAATTTGTGTTAAAATCAAGTAGAAAAGATTAGGTTTCAATGGCTGCTAATTTATTTTGAATTATGGTAAAAATCGGTTGCTGAAAAGATTGAAAAACGGGTGAAAACAAAGAAAGAATTTGAAAAATTTATAAAGAACACGAAAAACACTTTGAGTGTGGTGAAGAACAATGAAGAACACCTTTTTGATCCATAAAAGGGCAAGGAAGTAATTATTTTGGTGTTTGAGGGGTTATTTTGTAATTTCTAAAAGTTAGACTGGTTAAAATAGAAATATTAAAAGTTACAGGTGGTAAAAAATGAATTTTAAAGGTTAAAAGGTAAAGGTAAGGTAAATTTCGAAAATTTAATGATAAAATAATAAATAATAATAAAATATTGCGAAAAGGCAGTTTTTCGTAAAGCTTTAGAAAGACAACTTTAAGCGCAGAATTTCATAATTACCTTCATAAAACACTTAGGGAGTGGTAATAACATACTAGTGAGGCAAAGATAAAGGAAAGATAAAAAGTTAAAGAAGAAGTGAAAATCGAAGAAGAAGTCTGTAAGGTTTTAATAACAGGAAAATAGACAGAGATTAGTGAACAAACTAGGAGCAACATAGTTAGTATTTGAGTTGCGCCTAAGATCAGGTATTATATGAAAAGTTAAACTATTTTAGTATAGACTTAATGAACCTATACTTGGGACGGGCTAACTATTCATACCGAAATTTACATAAGCTTTAAATACATACATTAAGCAGAGAAACCAGAGTAGAGTAAAGAGATACAGAGAAAAGAGTAATCAGAGCAGAGTAAAAAGACAAACAGAAAATAGTAATATGATAAAGAGAATAGAGAACAAGTAGAGGGCCTGTTGAAAGGTCATTTGTTGCATTAAAGAAACTCTAGAGATTTTTGTGTGTTCATTTACTACATTGAGGCAGTCAGATAGATGGTGGTACAACCACTGAGAATGCTTTCCTGGGATACCTTGCTATAATGCTTTACTGTAAGACAGAGGTTGCTTACAGAGGTATTGAGATCAGTGTGCTCCTGTAAGACAGAGGTTGCTTACAGTGAGTGTGTTGTGCTCCTGTAAGACAGAGGTTGCTTACAGCGAGTGTGTTGGGCGTATATCGGCTAATAAGTGCCGCCATGCACGACAAAGGTTGCCTGCAGTGGATACCGTGCAAGACAAAGGTTGCATGCAGTGGATATTGCCAACAGCAGACAGAGGTTGCTGGGTAACGTCCGGAGTAGGTATGTAACCGACAAATGAGCTCATTACCTGCACTAGGGCTAGACATGCATCATAATTGGTTGTGCATTTCTTCTGTTATGTTTGTTGTATGAATGTATGCTTTCTTTGTTTGTATTCTATTCTCTGTGTCTATGTTTTATTTTTTTTGTATTCCTTTGTTTGTGTTTTGCTTTTTGTTTTCTCTAATTTCTCTATTTATCTATATTTTCTATTTTTTACTTCACTGTATTATGCTATTCGTCTGCGAAACAACAAAGAATTAATGAACTTAACTAATAACCCCGACTCTACTAAGAACTCCCCAGTTCTTACCCCGTCTCTCTCCCTTCCCCCTTCAGATGGAAGCAAGAGTACCCTTCGGTAGTTCGTTGATGATCATTCTGCAAAGAGAATTCCGCTCTAGGTAGTCTTCTGAGTCTAGAGTGAACTCTGTTATCTATTTATATGTATATACTATGAGACCAGCCAACGTCTGCACCCCGTTTGTATGCAAGCTTTAACTTAAATCCTGTGTACGAGACTCCTATTATGTGGCTACTTTATAAGGTACCAGAGAGACGTCATATGGAAATGACTGATCGTGTAGAGGAGTAGTAGATAATGTTCCACCTTTTAATGACGTTCTACCTGACTTGAGTTTTGAAGACTTAGAATGTACTTTCCCTCGCTTTAGTAGTTTAGAGGGACTAGGTGAGTATAGAGTCTAGGCTAGCCTAGGCACTAGCTTAGGGACTTCTTGAACAGGTCAGGGCCTGGGATGTTGTATGTATATATATGTATATAGTTATTATCTAGCTATATCTAGGGGTGTTCTAACTAAAAGTCTATACTCTAATAATGGCTGGATCACCGAATATTGTCAACTGCTTATGATGTATTTATGTGTGGTTGTTTATAAATGTTTTATCTGTTACTATTTATGAACTGATTATGAATGATTCTATTTATTAATCCAAACGTTTTCAAAAAAAAAAAGTACCTCGCAAAATAACTACGCTTTTAACAACGAATCAGGCTCATATAATAAATAATAGATAATAATTAGGAAGAGAAGTTGGTAGCGCTCAGTTTCTAGTATGGTCATGACGTACAAGAAATTGGGTCGTTACAAAGACTGTGAAAATAGGATGGTAGCATCAAGGATGAGTCATCTGAGCTTACCACTGAGAAACTTTAATAATTTCCATAGGCATGCGATATGGCGGAAAGTTAATTTTAAGGCGTCGGTAGTACCTATGCGAGGAAATCAACAAGTTAGAAACTTTCCTACGTGCTCTACTGCTGGGAATGGAAATAGATCAAAGACAGAATGCTGGTAAGCAACCTCAGCAGATTTAGAACGGTCCGACGTGTAAGCAGTGTAGGAAGGATCACACTAGTAGACCTTGTTATTTTGGAATGAAAGTTTGCTACAACCAAACCATTTTCAAAACCAAATCATTTAAACTCAAACATAATTCATTCTTTTCTAAAATTAATCAAAATCAAATAAAACAATTCTTCAATCCAAATCAACCAAAATAAAACTTTTCAAAATTCTTCTAAAAATTTCGAGAACACTTCTACTAAAATTCGGACTTTGTCACCCTTCTCAGGTCCCATCCAAACCATTTCTCAAACACCTTTCAAATTGTTTCCAGTATATCAAACTGATGAGCGGATATTTTATACGCTTTTTGGGGATAATTTCATATAGTTTTGAGTATGTTTTAGTTAGTTTTTAGTCTATTTTTATTAGTTTTTAGGAAAAATTCATATTTCTGGACTTTACTATGAGTTGTGTGTTTTTCTGTAATTTTAGGTATTTTTCTAGCTGAAATTGAAGGAGCTGAGCAAAAATCTGATTTAGGCTGAAAAAGGACTGCTGATGCTGTTGGATTCTGACCTCCCTGCACTCAAAGTGGATTTTCTGGAGCTACAGAACTCGAAATGGCATGCTTCCAATTGCGTTGGAACGTAGACATCCAGGGCTTTCCAGCAATATATAATAGTCCATACTTTGCACAAGGATAGATGACGTAAACTGGCGTTCAACGCCAGTTCTCTGCCCAATTCTGGCGTCCAGCGCCAGAAAAGGATCAAAAGCTGGAGTTGAACGCCCGAACTGGCGTTCAACTCCACAAATGGCCTCTGCACGTGAATTGCTTAAGTCTCAGCCCAGCACACACCAAGTGGGCCCCAGAAGTGGATCTCTGCATCATCCATCATAGTCTACTCATATTTTGTAACCCTAGGCTACTAATTTAGTATTTAAACAACTTTTAGAGACCTATTTTGTATCTCATGACATTTTAGATCTAAAATTTGTATTCTCTGATGGCATGAGTCTCTAAACCCCATTGTTGGGGGTGAGGAGCTCTGCTGTGTCTCGATGAATTAATGCAAGTATTTCTGTTTTCCATTCAAACACGCTTGTTCCTATCTAAGATGTTCATTCGCGCTTAACTGTGATGAAGGTGATGATCCGTGACATTCATCACCTTCCTCAAACCATGAACGTGTGCCTGACAACCACCTCCGTTCTATATCCGATTGAATGAGTATCTCTGAGATTCTTTAATCAGAATCTCCGTGGTATAAGCTAGAACTGATGGCGGCATTCATGAGAATCCGGAAAGTCTAAACCTTGTCTGTGGTATTCCGAGTAGGATTCAAGGATTGAATGACTGTGACGAGCTTCAAACTCCTGAAGGCTGGGCGTTAGTGACAGACGCAAAAGGATAGTAAATCCTATTCCAACTGGATCGAGAACCAACCAGTGATTAGCCGTGCTGTGACAGAGCGCGTGAGCGTAGTTTTCACTAGAAGGATGGAAGATAGCCATTGACAACGGTGATCCACCAACACACAGCTTGCCATAGGAGGACGTGCGTGCGTGAATCAGAAGACAGAGGAAAGCAGAGATTCAGAAGACAAAGCATCTCCAAAACTCCAACATATTCTCCATTATTGCACAACAAGTAACCTTTAATTTATGCTCTCTTGGTTATTCGCAATTCAACTGACAAACATAATTGACTTCCTGACTAAGATTTACAAGATAACTATAGATTGCTTCAAACCAACAATCTCCGTGGGATTCGACCCTTACTCACGTAAGGTATTACTTGGACGACCCAGTGCACTTGCTGGTTAGTGGTACGCGTTGTGAAAAGTGTGATTCACAACTCGTGCACCAAGTTTTTGGCGCCGTTGCCGGGGATTGTTCGTGTTTGGACAACTAACGGTTTATTTTGTTGCTTAGATTAGGAAAAATTTCTCCTTTTTTTGGTTTAGAGTCTTTTATTATTTATCCCTTGTTAAAACACTTTAAATTTATAGCTCAGTTAGTTAGAACGTGGTGTTTATGTTCATGGTAATTGGCTATTATATTTTTTAAAATAGTTTTCAAAAATAATTTCTCTATTAGATCCTGTGCCAAACTTTAAGTTTGGTGTTCTCTTGATTGATTTTCCTTATAATTTTCGAAAATTTTGGTTTGGTTTTCTAAAAATTTTAAGTTTGGTGTTCTTTCTTCGTGTTCTTGAGTTTTCCTTGTGACTTGATCTTAAAATTTTTAAGTTTGGTGTTCCTTGGTGTTTTCCCTCCAAAATTTTCGAAATTAGGGAACATTAGATCTAAAAATTTTTAATCTTGTGCTATCTTATTGTTTTTCTCTCTCCTCTTTAAATTCAAAAATATCTTTTCTCTCTATTTTAAAAACAATTTTCGAAATATATTTATAAAATTCAGATTTTTTATTTCAAAAGTAAAAATTTTTTTTTTAAATCATCATATCCTTTTCAAAACTTCCTAAACACTTTCTCTCTCCTCATTTTTTTCGAAAATCATAAATTTTGTTATTTTTATTTTTGGTTAAGTTGTCCTCTTTCTATAAAATAAAATAATTAAAAAGGTAAATCAATCCAAGTTATATCCCTTTGTCCATCATGGACATAAGTGGAAATGAACAGTCCAGGAGGACTCTGGGGTCATATTCTAACCCCTCTACTGCTTCATATGGGAGTAGCATATGCATACCCTCCATTGGAGTTAGTAGCTTTGAGTTGAATCCTCAGCTCATTATCATGGTGCAGCAAAGTTGCCAGTATTCCGGTCTTCCACAGGAAGAACCTACAGAGTTTCTGGCACAATTTTTACAAATTGCTGACACAATACATGATGAGAAAATAGATCAGGATGTCTACAGACTATTACTGTTTCCATTTGCTGTAAAAGATCAAGCTAAAAGGTGGTTAAATAACCAACCTAAGGCCAGCATAAGAACATGGAAACAGCTGACAGAAAAATTCCTGAATCAGTATTTTCCTCCAAAAAGGATGACACAGCTAAGACTGGACATCCAAGGCTTTAAACAAGGAGATCACGAATCTCTTTATGATGCCTGGGAGAGATACCGAGAGATGCTACGAAAATGCCCCTCTGAAATGTTTTCAGAGTGGGTTCAGTTAGACATCTTCTACTATGGGCTTGCAGAAGGAGCTCAGATGTCTTTAGATTACTCAGCTGGTGGATCTATCCATATGAGAAAGACAATTGAAGAGGCTCAAGAGCTCATTGATACAGTTGCCAGGAATCAGCATCTGTACCTAAGCAGCAACCCTTCCATGAATGAAGAGGTTAAAACAGTAACTGCTGAATTCAGTACTGTAAAACAAGCTGCTGAATTCAATCAGCAATTGGATTTTCTAACAAAGCAGCTAGCTGAATTCAAGGATAGGCTACAGGAGACAAGGATAGCTAATATACATATGGACGAACAGTTTAAGCAAACAAAGCAGCAGCTATCAAGGCAAATAGCAAAAGAATGCCAAGCAGTTCAATTAAGAAGTGGGAAAACATTAAATACCCCACCTCAAGGCATCAAAAATTCAAGAAATGAGCAACCCACCAAAGATTCACCTGAGGACAGTAAGAGCCCAGGGAAAAATAATTCTGGCACTAAAACGCCAGAAAAGGGGTGGAAGGCTGGCGCTGAATGCCCAGACCATGCCCAAAACTGGCGTTCAACGCCAGAAACAAGGCAGGATTGGCGTTCAACGCCAGAAATGGGCAAGAATCTGGCGTTGAACGCCCAACTGGGGCAAAATCCAGCGTTGAACGCCCAAAATGGGCACATTTCTGGCGTTCAGGCGCCAGGAACAGACAGTAAGCTGGCGTCTAACGTCACTCCAGCCTCTGACTCTGGCACTCAATTGCCAGTGAGGGATCAGATACACACAAGTGCTGATAACAACCCCTCTAAAAAGGCTTCTTTAACCACTAAGGTTGAGGAATATAAAGCCAAGATACCTTATCCTCAAAAACTCCGGAAAGAGGAGCAGGATAAGCAATTTGCTCGCTTTGCAGATTATCTAAGGACTCTTGAAATAAAGATTCCATTTGCAGAGGCACTTGAGCAAATACCTTCTTATGCCAAGTTCATGAAAGAGATCTTGAGTCATAAAAAGGAGTGGAGAGAAACAGAAAGAGTTCTCCTCACTGAAGAATGCAGTGCAGTCATTCTGAAAAGCTTTCCTGAAAAGCTTAAAGACCCTGGGAGTTTTCTGATACCATGCATATTAGAAGGTGATTGCACCAAGACAGCTTTGTGCGATCTCGGGGCAAGCATCAACCTGATACCTGCATCCACTATCAGGAAGCTTGGCTTAACTGAAGAAGTTAAACCAACCCGGATATGTCTCCAACTTGCTGATGGTTTCACTAAATACCCATCAGGCGTGATTGAGGACATGATTGTCAGAGTTGGGCCATTCGCCTTTCCCACTGACTTTGTTGTGCTGGAGATGGAGGAGCACAAGAGTGCTACTCTCATTCTAGGAAGACCCTTCCTAGCAACTGGACGATCCCTCATTGACGTCCAACAGGGGGAAATAACCCTGAGAGTCAACGATGATGAGTTCAAGTTGAACGCTGTCAAAGCCATGCAGCATCCAGACACATCAACAGACTGCATGAAAGTTGATCTCATTGACTCTTTGGTAGAAGAGATCAACATGGTTGAGAGTCTCGAATCAGAGTTGGAAGACATCTTTAAAGATGTTCAGCCTGATTTGGAGGATTCAGGGGACATGAAAGAGCCTCTGAACTTTCTTCTGAAAGAGGAAAAACCCCCTAAACCCGAGCTCAAGCCACTACCACCATCCTTGAAATATGCATTTCTGGGAGAAGGTGACACTTTTCCAGTGATCATAAGCTCTGCTTTAAATTCACAGGAAGAGGAAGCACTTATTCAAGTGCTAAGGACACACAAGACAGCTCTTGGGTGGTCCATAGGTGACCTTAAGGGCATAAGCCCAGCTAGATGCATGCACAAAATCCTATTGGAGGACAATGCCAAACCAGTGGTTCAACCACAGAGGCGGCTAAATCCAGCCATGAAGGAAGTGGTGCAGAAAGAGGTCACCAAGTTACTAGAGGCTGGGATTATTTATCCTATTTCTGATAGCCCCTGGGTGAGCCCTGTTCAAGTCGTCCCAAAAAAGGGAGGCATGACAGTGATTCATAATGAAAAAAATGAACTGGTTCCTACAAGAACAGTTACAGGGTGGCGCATGTGTATTGACTACAGAAGGCTCAATACAGCCACCAGAAAGGATCATTTTCCTTTACCATTCATAGACCAGATGCTAGAAAGACTAGCAGGTCATGATTATTACTGCTTTTTGGATGGCTACTCAGGCTACAACCAGATTGCAGTGGATCCCCAGGATCAAGAGAAAACAGCATTCACATGTCCATCTGGAGTGTTTGCTTATAGAAGGATGCCATTTGGGCTATGTAATGCGCCAGCAACCTTCCAGAGATGCATGCTCTCTATTTTCTCTGATATGGTGGAAAAATTTCTGGAAGTCTTCATGGATGACTTCTCAGTATATGGAGACTCATTCAGCTCCTGTCTTGATCACCTGAAACTTGTTCTGAAAAGATGCCAAGAAACCAACCTAGTTTTAAACTGGGAAAAGTGTCACTTCATGGTGACTGAAGGAATTGTTCTTGGGCATAAGATCTCAAACAAGGGAATAGAGGTGGATCAAGCAAAAATAGAGGTAATTGAAAAATTACCACCACCTGCCAATGTTAAGGCAATCAGAAGCTTTCTGGGGCATGCAGGATTCTATAGGAGGTTTATAAAGGATTTTTCAAAAATCGCAAAACCTCTAAGCAATCTGCTAGCTGCTGACACGCCATTTGTGTTTGACACAGCATGCCTGCAGGCGTTTGAAACGCTGAAAGCTAAGCTGGTCACAGCACCAGTCATTTCTACACCAGACTGGACATTGCCATTTGAGTTAATGTGTGATGCTAGTGATCATGCCATTGGTGCAGTATTGGGACAGAGGCATGACAAGCTTCTGCATGTCATTTATTATGCCAGCCGCGTTTTAAATGATGCCCAGAAAAATTACACAACCACAGAAAAGGAATTACTTGCAGTGGTTTACGCCATTGACAAGTTCAGATCCTACTTAGTAGGATCAAAGGTGATTGTGTACACTGACCATGCTGCTCTTAAGTATCTACTCACAAAGCAGGATTCAAAACCCAGACTCATCAGATGGGTATTGCTTCTGCAAGAGTTTGATATAGAAATAAGAGACAGAAAAGGGACAGAGAACCAAGTGGCTGATCATCTGTCCCGGATAGAGCCAGTGGAAGGGACGTCCCTCCCCTTCCTTGAGATCTCTGAGACGTTCCCTAATGAGCATCTATTTGCCATTCAGGAAGCACCATGGTTTGCCGATATTGCAAACTATAAAGCTGCAAGGTTCATACCCAAGGAGTACAATAGAATACAAAAAAAGAAACTAATTACTGATGCAAAGTGCTACTTGTGGGATGAACCCTATCTCTTTAAGAGATGTGCAGACGGAATTATCCGTAGGTGCGTCCCCAGAGAGGAAGCACAGAGAATCCTATGGCATTGCCATGGATCTCAATATGGAGGCCATTTCGGAGGTGAGCGAACAGCCACCAAGGTTCTCCAATGTGGCTTCTATTGGCCCACACTCTATAAAGATTCCCGAGAGTTTGTACGTAATTGTGACAGTTGCCAAAGAGCTGGTAATCTGCCTCATGGTTACGCCATGCCTTAACAAGGAATCTTGGAAATAGAGTTGTTTGATGTATGGGGAATTGACTTCATGGGACCTTTCCCACCATCATACTCAAACACTTATATTCTGGTGGCAGTTGACTATGTATCAAAATGGGTTGAGGCTATCGCCACACCCACCAATGATACTAAGACAGTGCTGAAGTTCCTCCAGAAACATATCTTTAGCAGATTTGGTGTCCCTAGAGTACTAATTAGTGATGGGGGCACTCACTTCTGCAATAAACAGCTTTCCTCTGCCATGGTTCGGTATGGAATTCGCCACAAGGTGGCTACTCCATATCATCCACAAACTAATGGGCAAGCTGAAGTCTCTAATAGAGAATTAAAGAGAATCCTGGAACGGACAGTAAATACCCGTAGAAAGGATTGGGCACGGAGCTTGGATGATGCTCTGTGGGCTTACAGAACAGCATTCAAGACCCCTATAGGGACCTCTCCATACCAACTCGTGTATGGTAAGGCATGCCACTTGCCCGTGGAACTGGAACATAAGGCCTACTGGGCAACCAGATTCCTAAACTTTGATGCCAAATTAGCAGGAGAAAAACGATTGCTCCAGCTAAATGAGCTAGAGGAATTCATATTCACAGCTTTCGAAAATGCCAAGCTTTATAAAGAAAAATAAAAAAAATGGCATGACAGAAAGCTGTCATCTAGAATCTTTGAACCAGGACAGAAGGTCCTGCTGTTTAACTCTAGACTCAGGCTATTCCCCGGGAAACTGAAATCCCGGTGGAGGGGACCATACGTGATTACAAGTGTATCACCATATGGTTATGTGGAGCTTCAAGATATTGATTCTGATAAGAAGTTCATTGTCAATGGACAGAGAATCAAGCATTATCTTGAGGGCAACATTGAGCAAGAATGCTCAAGGCTAAAGCTAGATTAAAAGCTCAGCAAGGTCCAGCTAAAGACAATAAAGAAGCACTTGCTGGGAGGCAACCCAGCCATGGGGCAACAATCCTCTAAGCATTTTGCCCTATTTTTATTTTTATTTGTTTATATAAAGTTCACTGACACTAAGGTACAAAATCATTTGTATAAGTTTACAGGGTTACAGAAGGAATCAACACACAAAACAGAGTAAAAGAGCTCAATGGCAAGAAAACGCCAGTAAGGGGCATTTTGGGCGTTCAGCGCCCAAAATGGGCATCCACTGGGCGCTGAACGCCAGTAATGGCAGCAATTGGGCGTTCAACGCCAGAAATGGCCACCCACTGGGCGTTGAATGCCAGTAATGGCAGCAAGTGGGCGCTGAACGCCCAGGAGATCAGCATTTGGGCGTTAAACGCCCAAAACAGGCAGTGTTTGGGCGTTCAAACGCCAGGATGGTGGGGAGGAGCTCTCCTTCTACCCATCTCCTCCTTTTTCTTTTGCTTGAGGACAAGCAAAGCTCTAAGTTTGGTGTGCTTATCCGTGATCACTAAGATCATGGCCCCTAAAGGAAAACAACCCACTCCAAGAGGAGCAAGGGCGTGATTTAAAGGACCAAGCACCTCACAAACTAGAGGAACATCCACTTCCCAAACCTCAAGGTTGTTGAGTTTTAATCTTAGCCTTAACTCTGTGATAACTGTTCTTATTTTAATTTTACCTTAGGAGTCATATAATAGTAATTAGTATCTATTTGATTTTATCTCCAATTAAGCTATAGTTTATTTTTCTCATCATCATTAAACATGAATAAAATAGTAGATCTTTTGAATAAGAAGCAATAAAATTTTGAGTTTAAATAAAAGAAATTCTAATTGGTTAAATGTGGTGGCAATGCTTTCTGTCATTTGAATGAATGCTTGAACAGTGCATATGTCTTTTCAATTTGTTGTTTAAGACTGTTAAATATGTTGGCTCTTGAAAGAATGATGAACATGAGACATGTTATTGATAATCTGAAAAATCATAAAAAATGATTCTTGAAGCAAGAAAAAGCAGCAAAGAACAAAACTTGCAGAAAAAAAAAAAGCAAGCAGAAAAAGCCAATAACCCTTAAAACCAAAAGGCAAGGGCAAATAAAAAGGATCCCAAGGCTTTGAGCATCAGTGGATAGGAGGGCCTAAAGGACTAAAATCCTGGTCTAAGCGGCTAAACCAAGCTGTCCCTAACCATGTGCTTGTGGCGTGCAGGTGTCAAGTGAAAACTTGAGACTGAGCGGTTAAAGTCAAGGTCCAAAGCAAAAAGAAGAGTGTGCTTAAGAACTCTGGACATCTCTAATTGGGGACTTTAGCAAAGCTGAGTCACAATCTGAAAAGGTTCACCCAGTTATGTGTCTGTGGCATTTATGTATCCGGTAGTAATACTGGAAAACAAAGTGCTTAGGGCCACGGCCAAGACTCTTAAAGAAGCTGTGTTCAAGAATCACCACACTGAACTAAGAGAATCAATAACACTATCTGAATTCTGAATTCCTATAGATGCCAATCACTCTGAGCTTCAATGGATAAAGTGAGATGCCAAAACTGTTCAAAAGCAAAAAGCTACTAGTCCCGCTCATCTAATTAGGATCTGAGCTTCAATCAAAAACTCTGAGATATTATTGCTTCTCAACCTATTAGTCTTCTATTTTATTTGTCTAGTTGCTTGAGGACAAGCAACAGTTTAAGTTTGGTGTTGTGATGAGCGGATATTTTATACGCTTTTTGGGGATAATTTCATATAGTTTAGAGTATGTTTTAGTTAGTTTTTAGTCTATTTCTAGTAGTTTTTAGGAAAAATTCATATTTCTGGACTTTACTATGAGTTGTGTGTTTTTCTGTAATTTCAGGTATTTTTCTGGCTGAAATTGAAGGAGCTGAGCAAAAATCTGATTCAGGCTGAAAAAGGACTGCTGATGCTGTTGGATTCTGACCTCCCTGCACTCAAAGTGGATTTTCTGGAGCTACAGAACTCGAAATGGCATGCTTCCAATTGCGTTGGAAAGTAGACATCCAGGGCTTTCTAGCAATATATAATAGTCCATACTTTGCACAAGGATAGACGACGTAAACTGGCGTTCAACGCCAGTTCTCTGCCCAATTCTGGCGTCCAGCGCCAGAAAAGGATCAAAAACTGGAGTTGAACGCCCTAACTGGCATAAAAACTGGCGTTCAACTCCACAAATGGCCTCTGCACGTGACTCACTTAAATCTCAGCCCCAGCACACACCAAGTGGGCCCCAGAAGTGGACCTCTGCATCATCCATCATAGTCCACTCATATTTTGTAACCCTAGGCTACTAGTTTAGTATTTAAACAACTTTTAGAGACTTATTTTGTATCTCATGACATTTCAGATCTAAACTTTGTATTCTCTGACGGCATGAGTCTCTAAACCCCATTGTTGGGGGTGAGGAGCTCTGCTGTGTCTCGATGAATTAATGCAAGTATTTCTGTTTTCCATTCAAACACGCTTGTTCCTATCTAAGATGTTCATTCGCGCTTAACTGTGATGGAGGTGATGAGCTGTGACACTCATCACCTTCCTCAAACCATGAACGTGTGCCTGACAACCACCTCCGTTCTATATATGATTGAATGAGTATCTCTTAGATTCTTTAATCAGAATCTCCGTGGTATAAGCTAGAACTGATGGCGGCATTCATGAGAATCCGGAAAGTCTAAACCTTGTCTGTGGTATTCCGAGTAGGATTCAATGATTGAATGACTGTGACGAGCTTCAAACTCCTGAAGGCTGGGCGTTAGTGACAGACGCAAAAGGATAGTAAATCCTATTCCAACCGGATCGAGAACCAACCGGTGATTAGCCGTGCTGTGACAGAGCGCGTGAGCGTAGTTTTCACTGGAAGGATGGAAGGTAGCCATTGACAACGGTGATCCACCAACACACAGCTTGCCATAGGAGGACGTGCGTGTGTGAATCAGAAGACAGAGGAAAGCAGAGATTCAGAGGACAAAGCATCTCCAAAACTCCAACATATTCTCCATTACTGCACAACAAGTAACTTTTAATTTATGCTCTACTGGTTATTCACAATTCAACTGATAAACATAATTGACTTCCTGACTAAGATTTACAAGATAACCATAGATTGCTTCAAACCAACAATCTCCGTGGGATTCGACCCTTACTCACGTAAGGTATTACTTGGACGACCCAGTGCACTTGCTGGTCATGTGTGCGAAATTGTAAGAGAGTAATAATTTTGTGCACCAGCTCCCAAAGGAAAACAATCCACTCCAAGAGGCAAGAAAGAGAGCGTTCCAAAACCACTTTGGAATCAAGGGAAGTTCTTATCTAAAGAACATTCAGACCATTATCTTAAAGTAATGGGTCTGAGATCAGTGATCCCGGAAGTTAGATTCGATCTGAAAGAAGATGAATATCCGGAGATCCAGGAACAAATTCGAATCAGGAACTGGGAAGTCCTAGCTAATCCTGAAACGAAAGTAGGAAGGAACATGGTCCAGGAGTTCTATGCTAATATGTGGCAGACTGACAAGCAAAAACTATCTGGAACTGCCTATTATGAATTTCGGACCACGGTCAGGGGAAAGATTGTTCACACCACCCCTGACAAGATCAGAGAGATATTAAAGCTACCTCAGCTAAAGGATGATCCAGACTCCTTCAACAGGAGGATGATGAGAGCAGACATTGGCCTGGATAAAATTCTAGAGTACATATGTATCCCTGGAGCCAGGTGGACCACCAACACAAAGGGCATCCCAAATCAACTCAAGAGAGAGGATCTCAAACCAGTTGCCAGAGGATGGCTGGACTTCATTGGGCGTTCTCTGTTGCCCACTAGCAACCGCTCTGAAGTCACAGTTAAAAGAGCAGTGATGATCCATTGCATCATGATGGGAAAGGAAGTGGAGGTTCATCAGCTGATTTCAACTGAGCTCTATAAGATTGCTAACAAAAATTTAAAAGAGGCCAGGTTGGCTTATCCAAGCGTGATTTCTCTGCTCTGCAAGGACGCTAGAGTAAGGATGGGAATAACTGAATATATCCTAATTGAAAAGTCAATCACCAAAGCATCAATGGAGAGACAACAAGCACAAGAGGATCCTATCAAGAAGAGAGCACAGGAATTCCTCCCAGAGATTCCTCAAGCGGAATATTGGGAATATCTTGAGACGTCTGTCACCAAGATACAGGAAGCTATGGAGCAAATAATAAAACAACAGAAGGAACACAGTCAAATGCTGACCTATATATTTAAAGAACAAGAGGAGCAGGGGCGTGACTTAAGGGAACTGAAGCGCCAAAAGTCTTCTCTTGTAGGACCAAGCATCCCAAGGATCAGAGGAACCCCCGTGCCCCCAGAATAAAGGTTGTTAATTTCCAATTTTTGCCTTAACTCTGTGACAGTGTCCTTATAAAAGTTTACCTTAGAAGTCATATAATAGTAATTAGTATCTATTTGATTTTATCTCCAATTAAGCTATAGTTTATTTTTCTCATCATCATTAAACATGAATAAAATAGTAGATCTTTTGAATAAGAAGCAATAAAATTTCGAGTTTAATAAAAGAAATTCTAATTGGTTAAATGTGGTGGCAATGCTTTCTATCTTCTGAATGAATGCTTGAACAGTGCATATGTCTTTTGAATTTGTTGTTTAAGACTGTTAAATATGTTGGCTCTTGAAAGAATGATGAACATGAAACATGTTATTGATAATCTGAAAAATCATAAAAATGATTCTTGAAGCAAGAAAAAGCAGCAAAGAACAAAGCTTGCAGAAAAAAATATATATAATATAGGCGGAAAAAAAAAAAAAAGCAAGCAGAAAAAGCCAAAAGCTCTTAAAACCAAAAGGCAAGGGCAAATAAAAAGGATCCCAAGGCTTTGAGCATCAGTGGATATGAGGGCCTAAAGGACTAAAATCCTGGTCTAAGCGGCTAAACCAAGCTGTCCCCAACCATGTGCTTGTGGCGTGCAGGTGTCAAGTGAAAACTTGAGACTGAGCGGTTAAAGTCAAGGTCCAAAGCAAAAAGAAGAGTGTGCTTAAGAACTCTGGACACCTCTAACTGGGGACTTTAGCAAAGCTGAGTCACAATCTGAAAAGGTTCACCCAGTTATGTGTCTGTGGCATTTATGTATCCGGTGGTAATACTGGAAAACAAAGTGCTTAGGGCCACAGCCAAGACTCATAAAGAAGCTGTGTTCAAGAATCATCACACTGAACTAAGAGAATCAATAACACTATCTGAATTCTAAGTTCCTATAGATGCCAATCACTCTGAGCTTCAATGGATAAAGTGAGATGCCAAAACTGTTCAGAAGCAAAAAGCTACTAGTCCCGCTCATCTAATTAGAATCTGAGATATTATTGCCTCCCAACCTATTAGTCTTCTATTTTATTCATCTAGTTGCTTGAGGACAAGCAACAGTTTAAGTTTGGTGTTGTGATGAGCGGATATTTTATACGCTTTTTGGGGATAATTTCATATAGTTTTGAGTATGTTTTAGTTAGTTTTTAGTCTATTTTTATTAGTTTTTAGGAAAAATTCATATTTCTGGACTTTACTATGAGTTGTGTGTTTTTCTGTAATTTCAGGTATTTTTCTGGCTGAAATTGAAGGAGCTGAGCAAAAATCTTATTTAGGCTTAAAAAGGACTGCTGATGCTGTTGGATTCTGACCTCCCTGCACTCAAAGTGGATTTTCTGGAGCTACAGAACTCGAAATGGCATGCTTCCAATTGCGTTGGAAAGTAGACATCCAGGGCTTTCCGGCAATATATAATAGTCCATACTTTGCACAAGGATAGACGACGTAAACTGGCGTTCAACGCCAGTTCTCTGCCCAATTCTGGCGTCCAGCGCCAGAAAAGGATCAAAAGCTGGAGTTGAACGCCCAAACTGGCATAAAAACTGGCGTTCAACTCCACAAATGGCCTCTGCACGTGAATTGCTTAAGTCTCAGCCCAGCACACACCAAGTGGGCCCCAGAAGTGGATCTCTGCATCATCCATCATAGTCTACTCATATTTTCTAACCCTAGGCTACTAATTTAGTATTTAAACAACTTTTAGAGACCTATTATGTATCTCATGACATTTTAGATCTAAACTTTGTATTCTCTGATGGCATGAGTCTCTAAACCCCATTGTTGGGGGTGAGGAGCTCTGCTGTGTCTCGATGAATTAATGCAAGTATTTCTGTTTTCCATTCAAACACGCTTGTTCCTATCTAAGATGTTCATTCGCGCTTAACTGTGATGAAGGTGATGATCCGTGACATTCATCACCTTCCTCAAACCATGAACGTGTGCCTGACAACCACCTCCGTTCTATATCCGATTGAATGAGTATCTCTGAGATTCTTTAATCAGAATCTCCGTGGTATAAGCTAGAACTGATGGCGGCATTCATGAGAATCCGGAAAGTCTAAACCTTGTCTGTGGTATTCCGAGTAGGATTCAAGGATTGAATGACTGTGACGAGCTTCAAACTCCTGAAGGCTGGGCGTTAGTGACAGACGCAAAAGGATAGTAAATCCTATTCCAACTGGATCGAGAACCAACCAGTGATTAGCCGTGCTGTGACAGAACGCGTGAGCGTAGTTTTCACTAGAAGGATGGAAGGTAGCCATTGACAACAGTGATCCACCAACACACAGCTTGCCATAGGAGGACGTGCGTGCGTGAATCAGAAGACAGAGGAAAGCAGAGATTCAGAAGACAAAGCATCTCCAAAACTCCAACATATTCTCCATTACTGCACAACAAGTAACCTTTAATTTATGCTCTCTTGGTTATTCGCAACTCAACTGACAAACATAATTGACTTCCTGACTAAGATTTACAAGATAACTATAGATTGCTTCAAACTAACAATCTCCGTGGGATTCGACCCTTACTCACGTAAGGTATTACTTGGACGACCCAGTGCACTTGCTGGTTAGTGGTACGCGTTGTGAAAAGTGTGATTCACAACTCGTGCACCACAAACCAATTCCAACAGCAAAATCATTTCCAATAAATCAAAACTATTTCTAATATCAAAACATTTATAAAATAAACCAATTAAAAATCAAACCATTCTCATATCTCGAATCATATCCAATTCCAATACTCTCAAATCATCCTATCATAATCCAGGAATCAAATTCAAGAAATCAGTGCAACAACGACCAACTCTACCAACTAAAACATCAAATAAGAAAAACCAGCTTCCACAATATCAAATTAGAAAAACCAGCTTCCACAATAATTCAATAAATCATCCGATAAATAATCACATTCATCCAAACAGTTCAATTCAATTCATAAGACTCAAGTTACCATAAAATATATTTTTCATACTATTATCAACTTATAACAACTTGGTAGAATGAATCCCCATACCTTCGTACTGTTGTACCAGCAAGTGCACTGGGTCGTCCAAGTAATACCTGAGTGAGTCAGGGTCGATCCCAAGAGGATTGTGGTTTGAACCAAGCTATGGTTATCTTGCAGGTCTTAGTCGGGCAGATCAGAAAGTTGTTGGATATGGAATTGTATTAGGACTTTTGGATTCAGCAATAGGAATATGTTGAAGTATTGGAGTTGCTTTGTCTGTTTGAATTAACTCTGGTACTACTATCTTCTCTACTTGTGAATGATCTTCTTCTATGGCAGGCTGTATGTGACCAATGCCATGGGCCGTGGTCATTGATCTCCTCTACTACAGATTAAACACCATTGGCCGTGGTCATCCAATCTGACGAAGGGTGAAGTGCTAGCAAGTCATTCTCCTGGTGATCCTACTCAAAGCGCAACACACAAGGTCGAATCTTTCGGATCAGAGAACGCTGCTTCTTTGATTCTAGCCTATATCACGGAGACCCTAATCTCCGCAAAAATCAGCTGAACTGGTGTCTCGAGAAGTCTCCAACAAAGTCATGGATTAACCGTCTGAGAGATGTATAAACATAGCTGTTGGCTCGTGCTTTCTAGTCACGTATTCACACGAACCCAAGCAGACGTGGGTGTTTGTCAGACAAGTTCGTCTTAATGTGATGAACAGAGCTAATTTGTCAGATGATTGATGAGGGAAAAACGATTTCACACAAACTCACCGGCAAGTGTACCGCATCGCATCAAGTAGTAATAACTCACAAGAGTGAGGTCAATCCCACAGGGATTGATGGATTGAGCAACTTTAGTATGGTGATGAATTTAGTTAAGCGAATATTTGAAGATTTGAGTGAAGCTTGATTAACAGAAGTAGAATTGCAAGAAAATAAAAGGGAGAAGGTAAATTGACAAAATCTTAAAGTGCAGAAGAAGTAAATTGCAGAAACTTAAAGTGCAAGAAAGTAAAAGAGCAGAAACTTAAATTGCAAGAAAGGTAAATAACTGAAACTTAAAGTGCAAGGTAATGAAATTTGCTGAATCTAAATTGACAAAAAACTTAAATTGCACTAAGAGTAAAGGGATTTGGGTATTGGGATTCAAGTTGAACTAGAAAATAGAAGTGCAGTGGATTAAAGAAGTATGAGATGACAAGAAATTGCAGAAGAACTAAAACAGAAATGAAAAATTGCAGAAAAATCAAAACAGCAAGAAAGCTTAGCTCAATTATGAAATCCTAAAAGAGAAATTTAACAATTGCAGGAGAGAAACAAGAACAGCAAGCAAATCTAGATCTCAATTACTCTCTTGACCAAAAAGTAAAGAAGGAATTACAGAAGAAATACAATGAAAATAGATAAGAGGATTGAGATCCAATTTCCAATTCTTAGAACTATAAAAAGGAAAAGTAAAAGATGATTCTCAGATGAAGAATTTCAGTGGAGTTCTTCAATCTGAGTTCAAAACCCAAAACAGAAAACAGAAGTTGCAGAAGAAAAGAAAAATGAACACAGAAAGCAAACTTAGATCTGATCCCAATTCCCCAAATTCTAAAATTCTAGAAAGGAAAAATAAACAGAGCTCAAAAAGTCCTCTCTTAAATCAAACTTGCTCCTATTTATACACTTTCTATTTTCAGTCATTAAAACTTGGAGTGGGCTTTTTGATTTGGCCTTGAATGAAAGTGGGTCAGGGGTGTCTGGTGCTCCTTCCAGTGGAGCGCTCTGTGCACTTCATAAGCGCTACGTTCATTAGCCTAGGCGTGCCCCTTCACGTGCGCTTTGGTGCACGCTTCTCCTCACTAGCGTTGTCTCAGTGAACATTACGTTGGGAGAATGAGCGCTGCCTAATGCGTGGCCTCCTTGGTGCGTTCAATTCCTTGCCCAGCGCTTTCCTCATTGGCGCTCTCTATTTGAGTGCTACATTTGCTTCTTTGAGCATAGCACCATTTGGTGCGCTTATTTCCTCACTAGCGTTCACTTAGTGACCGCTGTGTTACCATTTTGAGCGCCACCTACGCTGTACGGATAGCATAAGTCCTTTGCTCCAAGCTGAAATTCATGAGAAAGTTAAGAAAGTGAACGTGGCACTCACTTCCAAAGTGAATGCTAGCTGTTTGTGTTTCCTAAGCGTGGCGTTCTCTATTTGAACGTAACGCTTCCCTGATTGCTTCCCCATTTTCTTCATTTCTTCACCTACAAGCAACCAAACAACCAATCAAAGTCTCACCAAAATTCACAAAGTCTTTGCATCATTCATGAAATTAATTAATTCTAACATAAAACCTATGATTTTGTGTAAAATAAATGGTGTTTGATTGATTCAAAATAATCATGAAAATTCACTCCAATCACTTACTTATTGTGCAAGAAAGTGCATAAAACCTAATGAAACATATGAAAAATACTTGTAAAACTAGCATAAGATGACTTGTCATCACAACACCAAACTTAAATCTTGCTTGTCCCCAAGAAAGCACTAAACATGAGAAGAAATGAGATAAAACAGAGAATAATGTATGTCCTTATTTAGCAAGTAATCAAATTTGGTTCATGGGTTTTATGCAGACAAAATGTAGCTCAATTATTCTTAGCTGTTAGCTATAAAATGAGCTCAGTGTCAAGTGTTGCAGTAGCCTTTTGGCTCAATTTTTCTCAACACCTCTTCACTACAGACACTTGGTTCACAATTCTTCTTAGGAACATTGATGCACAGGACCTCCTTAGGTCACTAAATGCTTTGTAACTAGGTTGCTCTTGATAATGGACTTTTGGTTGGTAATCCCGGATTAGTTAATTCAAGTTACCAAGTTTTAAAAGACTCCTCAGAACCTAATTGTCCAAGCATATCCTAGTACAAGAAGCACCACAGGCATATGTCCTAAGGTCCAAGCTATTGTTGTCCAGCCTTATTATTTGTTTCTTTCATTCTTGTTGCCAGTCCTTGGCTTTACTTTTCTTTTTCTTTCTTACTTTTTTTCATTTTCCAGGGATGTTCGTTAATAAAAGGTTTTATAACAGCCACTTAGTTCTCACTACAAAAGACATTCTGTTCTGCAGCTTTTATTATTGAGCTTATCATCTAGTCAAGCAATTACCACCACTGAACTTTATTCTAATTCCTACTACATTGGACAATCACTTTCTATTTCAAACATTTTCTCTTATTGATGCAAAAGGGAAACAAGATATGAATTTAAGCAGATGAAGATAAAGACAAGCATTTAAACTAGTGCAATTTTCAGACATCAAAATTTGCACTATTTGAACTAAACATCAAGGTAAACAGCAGCTTCTTATTCAGAACATTTCAAAGCAGAGTGAATTTTATGACAATACAACCTCTCAGGAGTGTATTGCAGCTTTCTTTTTGTCATCATCATCTTTTACTTTTGCATTTCCCTTGGTGATGATTCTTTTAAGAGGCTGGGTGTCTTTTCTGCACAATTATTGAAAGTTGCTTCTTTTTCCAAGCACTTAGGCAGATGGTTAGCATGCATGAATTATTGTAGGTTCTTGAACTTACTTTGGTGAGGGAACACCAAACTTAGTCCTTTGCTACTGTCTATGATGCATCAGTTACATGAAACCTTGTGCTTTTGCTAAAAGTAATAAAACTAAAAACTAGAAAACAGACAATGGTTTAGTGGTTTCCCTGATTGCTTGGAGCTAGTAGCCATTTATGCAGAGGGTTGAAATGTGTTTTTAAATGAGATTTTTAGTGGAACACCAAACTTAGCATCCTTCATTCACCCTTAAATTATTTTGGTGTGCAACACTAAACTTAGCTCCTTGCAATACAGATAAATCTACTTAACCCTTTTATTGAAATAGTTAAGAAAAAAAATCTACCTCTGCTTGGGTTGCCTCCTAACAAGCACTTCTTTATCGTCATTAGCTTGACGTTCTTCATCCTTGTTTATCCCAACTCATGAATGCTCTCTTCTTTGTCCCAATGGCCTCCCAAGTAATACTTTTTCCTGTGACCATTTGCTGTGAAATTGTTCTTTGTTGCTTCATCTAGCAGTTCAAGGCTTCCATAAGGAAGAACCTTTGTCACCAAGTAGGGACCAGTCCATTTAGACTTGAGTTTACCAGGGGAAACTTTAAACCTGGAGTTATACAAGAGTACTTGCTGTTCTGTTTTGAACTCCTTCTTTGAGATCCTTTTGTCATGCCATCTCTTAGCTTTTTTCTTGTATATCTTAGCATTTTCACAGGCTTCCAGTCTAAACTCATCCAACTCATTTAGTTGCAGTAGCCTCTTCTCTCCTGCTACTTGAGAATCAAGGTTGAGGAGTTTAGTAGCCCAGAAAGCTTTATGCTCAAGCTCTACAGGGAGATGACAAGAATTGCCATATAATAATTGAAAAGGAGACTTTCCAATAGGAGTTTTGAAGGCTGTTCTATATGCCCAGAGAGCATCTTCTAATTTTCTGGCCCAATCCTTTCTTGTGTTCCCCATTGTCTTCTCCAAAATTCTCTTCAACTCCCTATTTGCAAGCTCTGCTTGGCCATTGGTCTGTGGGTGATATGGTGTGGCTACTTTATGCATCACCCCATATTTGTGAAGTAATTTCTCCATCTGTTTGTTGCAAAAATGACTACCACCATTACTGACAAGACCCTTAGGCACTCCATATCTAGTAAAAATGTGCCTCTTAAGGAATTGAAGGACAATTTGTGCATCACATGTGGTTGTTGCTATGGCTTCTACCCACTTTGAGACATACTCTACTGCTACAAGTATGTTTTTGACGGAATATGAAGGTGGAAAAGGGCCCATAAAATCTATGCCCCAAAGATCAAAGAGTTCTACCTCCAAGATGTAGTTCTGAGGCATCTCATTCCTTCTTGTTAATCCTCCAGCTCTTTGGCACTCATTGCATTGATGAACAAACTCTCTAGCATCCTTGAATATGGTTGGCCAATAAAATCCGCTTTAAAGTACTTTGGCTGCTGTTCTTTCTGGCAAAAAATGTGCACCATAAGCTGAGCCGTGACAGTGCCACAATATGTCTCTCATCTCCTTTTCAGGGATACATCTTCTAATCATCCCATCTGGACACCTCTTGAACAAGAATGGTTTGTCCTACAAGAATTTCTTGGCTTCATTACATAGCTTCTTTACTTGTTGTTTGGTAAACTCTTGAGGAATATTCCTTCCCACCTTATAGTTTGCAATGTCAGCAAATCAAGGTGCCTGCTGGATTTGAAGAAGGTATTCATCTGGGAATTTTTCATTCACTGGTTGTGGTGTATCTTGGTTAGCTTCTTGTGATAGCCTTGACAAATGGTCTGGCACTTGGTTCTCATTCCCTTTCCTGTCTCTCACTTCAATGTCAAATTCTTGTAGCAGCAACACCCACCTAATAAGCCTTGGCTTTGAATCCTGTTTAGACATGAGATACTTGAGAGAAGCATGATCAGTATATACTATAACCTTTGAACCAATCAAGTATTGTCTAAATTTATCAAATGCATATACAATTGCCAAGAGCTCCTTCTCAGTGGTGGTATAATTTTTCTGTGCTTCATTTAACACCTTGCTGGCATAGTATATAACATGATGCAGCTTGTCTTTCTTTTGCCCCAATACAGCACCAATTGCAAAGTCACTTGCATCACATATAAGTTCAAAAGGCAATTCCCAATCTGGGGTGTGATGATTGGTGCTGTAGTGAGTTTTCTTTTTAAAGTCTCAAAGGCATGCTTGCAATTATCATCAAAGGTGAAAGGATTATCAATTACTAGCAAATTGCTTAGTGGTTTTGATATTTTTGAAAAATCTTTGATGAATCTCCTGTAAAAATTAGCATGTCCAAGAAAACTTCTTACTGCTTTCACATTAACAGGTACAGGAAGTTTTTCTATGATCTCTATTTTAGCCTTATCAACTTCTATACCTTTGCTTGAAACTTTATGCCCAAGAACTATCCCTTCAGGAACCATGAAATGTCATTTATCCCAATTCAATGCTAGATTAGTTTCTTGGCATCTTTTCAAGACAAGAGTTAAATGATGAAAGGAGGTATCAAATAAATTGCCAAAGACAGAAAAATCATCCATGAAGACTTCTAAAAATTTTTCCACCATGTCTGAAAATATAGAAAACATACACCTTTGAAAAGTTGTAGGGGCATTGCATAGCCCAAAGGGCATCCTTCTGTAAGCAAAGACTCCAAAAGGACAGGTGAAGGAAGTCTTTTCTTGATCCTTGGGATCCACCACTATTTGATTGTATCCAGAGTACCCGTCCAGGAAGCAATAATATGCATGGCCAGCCAATCTTTCCAGCATCTGGTCGATGAATGGGAGAGGAAAGTGATCTTTTCTTGTAGCATCATTCAGTCTTCTATAATCGATGCACATTCTCAACCCAGTCATGGTCCTTATGGGAATGAGTTCATTCATCTCATTGAAGATGACAGTCATGCCACCTTTCTTTGGCACTACTTGTACTGGACTCACCCAAGAGCTATCAGAAATTGGGTATATGATTCCAGCATTCCATAGCTTCATCACTTCTTTTTGAACCCCCTCCTTCATGGTTGGGTTAAGCCTTCTTTGGGGTTGAACTACAGGCCTTGAATATTCTTCCAACAGAATTTTGTGCATACAGATGGCAGGGCTTATGCCCTTGATATCATCAATCGTCCAACCCAAGGCTGTCTTGTGAGCTTTCACTTCAATCAGCTTTATTTCTTCTTCTATGTTTAAGAAAGAATTTATGATCACTAGCAGGGCCTCTGCTTCTCCAAGAAAAACATACTTGAGATGAGGGGGAAGAGGCTTTAATTCTTGTTTTGGCCTCTCCTCTGTCTTGCCTTCGGAGGAAATTTCTGCTACTTCCTCTTCTGTGAAGTCTTGTTCCTCTCCTGTTTCCTCTTCTTGTTCCTCCTAGTTGTTATCTTCCAGTAGCTCCTCCTCCACTTCTTCTATCATTTCCACTCTCATGTACTTTTCCTTCTCATGAGGATACTGCATGGCCTTGAAGACATTGATGATCATTTTTTCATCATGCACCCTGAGGGTCATCTCACCTTTCTCCACATCAATGATGGCTCTTGCTGTTGCTAAGAAAGGTCGTCCCAATATGATTGAACTGTGTCCGTCTTCTTCCATGTCCAAGATAACAAAGTCAGCAGAGAAAATAAATTCTCCAATCTTCACCAATAAATTTTCTACAACTCCATTCGGTATCTTGAGTGATCTGTCAGCCATTTGAAGTGACATCCTGGTGGCTTGACTTCCTCTATTGCAAGCTTCTTCATTAGTGAGAGGGGCATTAAATTGATGTTGGCTCCTAAGTCACAGAGAGCTTTTTCCAAGGTCATGTTACCTATGGTGCAAGATATGATGAAACTCCCAGGATCTTTAAGCTTTGGTGGGAGCCCTTTTTGAATTACTGCACTACATTCCTGGGTTAAGATCACTGTCTCCTTCTCATTCCAGCTTCTTTTCTTATTGATGAGCTCTTTGAAGAATTTTTCATATAGAGGCATTTGTTCTAGAGCTTTAGGAAGTGGAATGTTGATCTCCAGCTTCTTAAAAACTTCTAAGAACTTGGGGAATTATTGATCCTTCATTTTTGCAATCTTTGAGGGTATGGCAGAGGAGGAGTGTAAGGCTTCACCTCTTTCCTCTGTTCTTGTGAGTGTTCCTCAATAGCTTGCTTCCCCTTCTTTGAAGCTTGAGTTTCTTCATTCTTCTCTCTGAGCTCTTCCTAGTTCTTTTCTTCAATTGTCACTTGCTCTTTACTGTTGGCCTTATCATCCTCAGTTGGCTTCTTGGTGGCTTCTTTATTACTCTCCAATGTCCTTCCACTCCTCAGTTGAATTGCTTTACATTCTTCTTTGGGATTGGGAACGGAGTCACTTGGTAATGCATTGGGTGCTCTTTCAATTGCTGTCTACTTGGACAATTGGCCAATTTGCCTCTCTAGATTCCGCAGTGAAGCTTCATGGTTCTTATGGGCCAATTCTTGATGCTTGATCATCTTTTCCATCATTATCTCCAAGTTGGAGATCCTTTGAGATTCTTGGGGTGGTTGTGGTTGATTATGGGATGTTGAGGGTGGATGATAGTTATTTTGGTTAGTAGATGGGTTGTTGGGTGGATAGTAGTTGGGTTGGAGTTGATTGTTTTGTTGTTTTTTGTATTGGTTTTGGTTAGTGTTTTGAGGATTCTAGTGGTTTGTGTTTCTGGAATTATTTTGGTTTGAGTTTCTCTGCCAAGACTGCTAGTTTTGTTCTATCCCCATTTCAGATTGGGGTGGTTTCTCCAAGATGAGTTGTAAGTGTCTCCACGGAAATCATTTGGTCCAGAACCTTGATTGTGCATGTACTGCACTTGTTCAGGCTGCTGTTCTTCATAGCTTTCCTCCTGCTATCCCCACACCACTGGTGGTTGATTAGTTGTGCTCACTGCTGCAAGTTGTAATCCATCCATCCTCTTTGACATTGTTTTAATTTGCTGTTGAAGCTGCTGGTGCATGAGTTTATTCTGAGCTAATATTGTATCGACTCCTTCAAGTTTAAATACACCTTTCTTTGGAGCTGCTTGCCTTTCAGAGGAGTAGAAATACTCATTGTTGACCACCATGTCTATGAGATCATGTGCCTCTTGAGCAGTTTTCATCATTTGCAAAGATTCTCTTGAGGAATAATCCAAAGCTTTCCTTAAAGGTAAGAACAAGCCTTCATAGAAATTCTGCAACTCCACCCATTCACTGAAAATTCCTTCTAGACACTTTCTGATCAGAGTTTTATACCTCTCCCAGGCTTTATACAATGATCCTTCTTCTTGCTGTCTGAAGGTTTGCACATCAGATTTTAGCTTAATGACTCTTTGAGGTGGATAGAATTTGGCTAGAAATTTGCTAACCAAATCATCCCAATTGGTGATGCTTTCTTTAGGGAAGGTTTCTAACCAATGTGTGGCTTCGTCTCTCAGTGAAAATGGGAATAACAAGAGTTTATAGATGTCAGAGTGGACTCTATTGGTTTTGACAGTGTCACAGATTCTCAAAAACATAGAGAGGTGTTGGTTTGGATTTTCAGCAGCACTTCCTCCATACTGACAATTATTCTGAACCAGGGTAATCAATTGAGGCTTGAGTTCGAAGTTATTGGCATGGACGTTGGGTGTTAGGATACTGCTCCCACAATTCCTTGGGTTGGGGATAGTGTAGGAGGCTAAAATTCTTCTTTGAGGCTGGCCATTGTTATTGGCCACATTCTCAAGTGGATTTGGGACATTCCCTTCCATTTCTTCATTTTCTTCTTCTCCAACAACTCCCTTCTCTCTTGCTTCTCTTCTCAATCTCAAGAGTGTTCTCTCTGGCTCAGGATCAATAGATGTGGATTCACCTCTTCTTCCTCCTGACTTAAAACACACACAAAACCAGAAACCAAAAGCAATTTACTCTACTGCTAGAGTGAGGTTAATGTTAGTTGAGACAAAATCTTAAACATTTAAAATGCTAAACAAAAACAAAGAAAAAGTGCTTAATCTAGATTATCACCTACTTAATCATTGTCAATTTATATCAATCCCGGCAATAGCACCAAAAACTTGATGAGGGAAAAACGATTCCACACAAAATCACCGGCAAGTGTACCGGGTCACATCAAGTAGTAATAACTCACAAGAGTGAGGTCGATCCTACAGGGATTGATGGATTGAGCAACTTTAGTATGGTGATGAATTTAGTTAAGCGAATATTTGATGATTTGAGTGAAGCTTGATTAACAGAAGTAGAATTGCAAGAAAATAAAAGGGAGAAGGTAAATTGACAAAATCTTAAAGTGCAGAAGAAGTAAATTGCAGAAACTTAAAGTGCAAGAAAGTAAAAGAGTTGAAACTTAAGTTGCAAGAAAGGTAAATAACTGAAACTTAAAGTGCAAGGTATTGAAATTTGCTGAATCTAAATTGACAAGAAAGTTAAATTGCATTAAGAGTAAAGGGATTTGGGTATTGGGATTCAAGTTAAACTAGAAAATAGAAGTGCAGTGGATTAAAGAAGTATGAGATGACGAGAAATTGCAGAAGAACTAAAACAGAAATGAAAAATTGCAGAAAAATCAAAACAGCAGGAAAGCTTAGCTCAATTATGAAATCCTAAAAGAGAAATTTGACAATTGCAGGAGAGAAACAAGAACAGCAAGCAAATCTAGATCTCAATTACTCTCTTGACCAAAAAGTAAAGAAGGAATTACAGAAGAAATAAAATGAAAACAGATAAGAAGATTGAGATCCAATTTCCAATTCTTAGAACTATAAAAAGGAAAAGTAAAAGATGATTCTCAGAGGAAGAATTTCAGTGGAGTTCTTCAATCTGAGTTCAAAACTCAAAACAGAAAACAGAAGTTGCAGAAGAAAAGAAAAATGAACACAGAAAGCAAACTTAGATTTGATCCCAATTCCCCAAATTCTAAAATTCTAGAAAGGAAAAATAAAAAGAGCTCAAAAAGTCCTCTCTCAAATCAAACTTGCTCCTATTTATACACTTTCTATTTTCAGTCATTAAAACTTGGAGTGAGCTTTTTAATTTGGCCTTGAATGAAAGTGGGTCAGGGGTGTCTGGTGCTCCTTCCAGTAGAGCGCTCCGTGCACTTCATGAGTGCTATGTTCATTAGCCTAGGCGTGCCCCTTCACGTGCGCTTTGGTGCGCGTCTCTCCTCACTAGCGTTGCCTCAGTGAACGCGACGTTGGGACAATGAGCGCTGCCTAATGCGTGGCCTTCTTGGTGCGTTTAATTCCTTGCCCAGCGCTCTCCTCATTGGTGCTCTCTATTTGAGCGCTACGTTTGCTTCTTTGAGCGCAGCACCATTTGGTGCGCTTATTTCCTCACTAGCGTTCACTTAGTGAGCGCTGTGTTACCATTTTGAGCACCACCTACGCTGTACGGATAACACAAGTCCTTTGCTCCAAGCTGAAATAAATGAGAAAGTTAAGAAAGTGAACGTGGCGCTCACTTCCAAAGTGAATGCTAGCTATTTGTGTTTCCTAAGCGTGGCGTTCTCTATTTGAACATAACGCTTCCCTGATTGCTTCCCCCTTTTCTTCATTTCTTCACCTACAAGCAACCAAACAACCAATCAAAGTCTCACCAAAATTCACAAAGTCTTTGCATCATTTATGAAATTAATTAATTCTAACATAAAACCTATGATTTTGTGTAAAATAAATGATGTTTGATTGGTTCAAAATAATCATGAAAATTCACTCCAATCACTTACTTATTGTGCAAGAAAGTGCATAAAACTTAATGAAACATATGAAAAATGATTGTAAAACTAGCATAATATGAGTTGTCATCAATCATCCTATTCACCATGGTGAAGATCGGATATACATCTCAGAAACAGATCAAACACGGATCGGAGAAGAAATAGTAATACTTTTATTAATTCATAGGACTCTGCAGGCCTCCTCCCCTTAACTTAGGAGGTTTAGAAACTGATGCTGAAGTAAAACGTGTATATGTTCGAAAATATGATCCAAAAGCTCTGAATTACATAAAATAAATCCCTTAAATACTAAACAGATGACTAGTAAGGGTAAAATAGTCTTTTTAGTGCTAAAATCCACTTCTGGGGCCCACTTGGTGAGTGTTTGTGCTGAGCTTTGATGAGATCCACATTCTATGAGGTCTCTTGGGCATGGAACGCCACCTAGGGGGTCCTCTTTGGGCGTTTGTACATTGGTCTTTGCTCTTTGGGCGCTGGACACCTGGAAGGGGGCAAGAAGCTGGCGTTGGACGCCAGTTTCGGGCCTTCTAATCCGAAGCAAAGTATGGACTATTATATATTGCTAGAAATCTCTGGAAGTCAAATTTCTAAAGCCATTGAGAGCGCTCCATTTGGAGTTCTTGTAAGTCCAGAAAAGCTCTTCCGAATGCAGGCAAGTCAGATCCAGACAGTATCTGCAAAAAATGTGAATTTAACACTAATAACTATAAAAACTTAATAAAAACTAGATAAAAACTACAAAAAACTATATGAAAATGATGCCAAAAAGCGTATAAAATATCCGCTCATCACAACACCAAACTTAAACTGTTGCTTGTCCCCAAGCAACTAAAAACACAGTAGGATAAAAAGAAAATTAAGATACAAAATTTTTTTAAGTTTCAAATGAAGCTTAGTTAAAATCAGATGAGTGGGTCTTAGTAGCTTTTTGCTTTTGAATAGTTTTGGCATCTCACTATCCATTGAAACTCAGAATGGTTGGCCTCTTTAGGAACTTAGAATCCAGATGATATTATTGACTCTCCTAGTTAAGCTTATTTTGATTCTTGAACACAACTTTCTGAGTTTTGGCCGTGACCCTAAGCACCTTGTCTTCTAGATAGAGGTGTCCAGAGTTCTTAAGCACACTCTTTTTGCTTTGGACCACGACTTTAACCGCTCAGTCTCAAGCTTTTCACTTGACACCTTCACGCCACAAGTACATGGTTAGGGACAGCTTGGTTGAGCCGCTTAGTCTAGGATTTTATTCCTTTAGGCCCTCCTATCCATTAATGCTCAAAGCCTTGGGCCCTTTTACCCTTGCCTTTTAGTATAAAGGATTACTGGCTTTTTCGATCTGCCCTCATTTTCCTGCATTTTTGGGCAGTAATGGATTTTTCTGCTTTTTATTTATTTATTTTTTCTTTGTGCCATTTTTTTCTTTTTTGCATGCATATAATTTTTTTTTCTTTTGCAACATGCTTTTTCTTTTGCTTTTTGCTGCTTTTTCTTGCTTCAAGAATCAATTTTTAGATTTTTCAGATTATCAATAATACTTTTCCATTTTTCTTATTCTTTCAAGAGCCAACATTCATAAATTTCAACTTCAAATATGCACTGTTTAATCATACATTCAGAAAATAAAAGCAAATGACACCACATCAACATAATTGAACTAATCTTATTTTGAACTTGAAATTCATGCATCTCTCAATTCTTCTCAATAAAAATTTTCATTTAAGCAAGGTGAGAGATATATGGGACATTTCACAACTTTTTAAGACATCAATGCAAATGATCATGCAACTAGGACAAGAAAATAGATAAATAAACAGACAGAAAATAGAAAAATAAAAGGAAAGGGGTGTAAAGAGAAAGAATCCACCTTTAATGGTGGTGCCTAGTGCTCCCTCTTGAGGATCCAATGTGCTGCTTGATCTCTTCTATGTTATCCCTTTGCCTTTGTTGCTCTTCCTTCATAGCCCTTTGGTCTTTCCTAATGGCTGATGCATCACTATTTCGTGATACATTTTGTGCTTAATTTAGGTGGATTTCATCCACTTTTCCCACATTTATTCAATGAAATGGCATGGTTTCATAATTTCTTCTTAATTTGTGCTTAAGTGTAAAAATATGCTTTTTAGGCCTTAAATTGGTTAATTTTCATTCACCTTTGATTCCACTAGATGCCTTGATGTGTTTGCTAGTGATTTCAGGATTGAAAAGGCTAGGAATGGATCAAAGGAATGAAGAGAAAAGCAGGTAAAGTGGAGAAATAATGGAAAAGCTAGGATTTGGGATACACCCGTCTACGCGCATGTGCAACAGACGTGTACGCGTGATTTCGAAGTTGCAAGGCGACGCATATGCGTACATGATGCGTACGTGTGGATAGCGAAATGGCCAAGCGACGCGTACGCGTGACCCATACGTACGCGTCGATGCTCGCACGTGACTCCTTTAGTAAAATCGTGCCTGGCGAATTCAGAGGAGCTTCTGGCCCAATTCTGAGTGGAATTTTGGTGGGAAAAGATTAAAAGGACCAAGGATTGAAGGGGATTCACATATTTTGGCATCTTTGACACATTATACACTTTAGTCTAGTTTTAAAAGTTAGTTTCTAGAGAGAGAAGCTCTCTCTTCTCTTTAGAATTAGGATTAGGATTAGGTTTAATTCTTCTCTAGATCTAGGTTTCATTGATGCTTTGATTTACTTTTTCTTTTTAATTCCTTGTTCCTCTACCTTTCCTCTCTTTAGTTTAGCATTTAATTCTTATAATTCTCTACTTTGTTGTTGATGCACTTTGTCCCTTCTATTTTTCCTTTGATGCAATTCATGTTTTACTTTCCATTGTTGTTTAATTGAGTTGTTGTTATTGTTTCCTCACAATTGGATAGTTATAGATTTCATATTTCTTGCAATCTTATTTTACTTTCCTTATATGCCTTCTAAGTGTTTGAAAAAATACTTGAAAGGATGCGAGAGTAGATTTTAGTGCTCTTGGCTTGGGATGGTAACTTAGGTGAAATTGAGTTGCTAATGTCCAAGTCTTGATGATTGGTGTCCATTAACTCTAGCTTTCCCTAAAGTAATTAGTGAGAAGGTTAGGACTTATGGATTAGGATTAGTGTAGCTCATTTAACTTTCCTTTACTCCTTGTTAGAGGATGACTTAATGGGATTAATGCTTGCAATTATCATGTTGTGGTTAATGACAAGGATATAGATCCTTGACCATCATTCCGTGCCAAGACCTTTTTATCATTTGAATTTCTCTTTACTTTCTTGCCATTTACTCTTCATGTTTCTTATCTCAAAACCCCAAACACTTGCCATAACCAATAACAAGAACACTTCCCTGCAATTCCTTTGAGAGACGACCCGAGGTTTGAATACTTCGGTTTATATTTTTGGGATTTGTTACTTGTGACAACCAAATTTTTGTATGAAAGGATTATTTGTTGGTTTAAAAACTATACTTGCAACGAGAATTTATTTGAGAAATTCTTTACCGTAAAAAAATCCATTCATCAAAATGGCGCCGTTGTTAGGGATTTGATGCACCAGTATTTCGTGGTACATTTTGTGCTTAATTTAGGTGGATTTCATCCATTATTCCCACATTTATCCAATGAAATAGCATGGTTTCATAATTTATCCTTAATTTATGCTTAAGTGTAAAAACATGCTTTTTAGGTCCTTAATTGGTTAATTTTGATTCACCTTTGATTCCACTAGATGCCTTGATGTGTTTGTTAGTGATTTCAGGATCAAAGGGCTAGGAATGGACCAAAGGAATGAAGAGAAAAGCATGCAAAGTGGAGAAATCATGGAAAATCAAGAATATGAGAGGCACTAACGACGTGCACGCGCAATAGACGCGCACGCGTGAATTTGAAGTTGCAAGGCGACGCGTACGCATACATGACGCGTACGCGTGGATAGCGAAATGGCCAAGCGACGTGTACGCGTGACCCACGCATACGCATCGATGCTCGCACATGACATCTTTAGTGAAATCGTGTCTGGCAAATTCAGAGAGGTTCTTGGCCTAATTTTGAGTGGAATTTTGGCGGGAAAAAGATTAAAAGGACCAAGGATTGAAGGGATTCACATATTTCAATATCTTTGATCTTTTACACACATTAGTTTTGTTTTAGAGTGAGTTTTCTAGAGAGATAAGCTCTCTCTTCTCTTTAGAATTAGGATTACGTTAGATTAGGAATTCTTAGATCTAGGTTTAATTCATGATTTGATTTACTTTTCCTTTGCTAATTCTTGTTCCTCTATCTTTCCTCTCTTTAGTTTTGCATTTCAATTTTTGTAATTCTCTACTTTTTTTATTGATGTACTCTTGTTCTTTCTATTTCTCTTTTAATGCAATTCATGTTTCATGTTCCCTTATTGTTGATTTGGATTGTTGTTGTTAATTTTCTTGCAATTGATAGTGTAGATTTACTTTACTTGCAATTTGATTTTACTTTCCTTTTATGCCTTCCAAGTGTTTGATAAAATGATTGGTTGGATTATAGAGTAAATTTTTCTCCTCTTGGCTTTGGTTGAGTAATTAGAGACTCTTGAGTTATCAAACTCTTTTGTTGGTTGATAATTGAAAGTTGCTAGTTGATTTGAATTCCACTAACTCTAGTCTTTCCTTAGGAGTTGACTAGGACTTGTGGAATCAAATTGATTTATCCACTTGACTTTCCTTCATAGTTAGAGGTTGACTAACTGGGAGCAATGGACAATTGATGTCACAATTGAGGAGGATAATGAGGATAGGACTTCTAGTTCTCATACTTTGCCAAGAGCTTTCTTAGCTATTAGTTTAATTCTTGCAATTTACTTTTCTTGTTCTTTTATCCAAAACCCCAAAATATACATCTCATGACCAATAGCAAGAACACTTCCCTACAATTCCTTTGAGAGACGACCCGAGGTTTGAATACTTCGGTTATTATTTTTAACGGTTTGTTACTTGTGACAACCAAATTTTTGTATGAAAGGATTGTTTGTTGGTTTAGAAACTATACTTGCAACGAGATTTCATTTGTGAATTTCTAAACCGTCAAAAATCCATTCATCAAAATGGCGCCGTTGCCAGGGAATTTACAAATGTGCATTTGTTATTGGTTATTGTATATATGTGAATATTATGAATATGTTTGCCTTTTGTTTTTTTATTAGCTCTTGCTAGTTTAGGATTTGATTCTTACTAGTTCTTGTTTTTATTTTCTATTTTCACTATGAAATCTCATTCTTTTGGCTATGAGTTTGGTTATAACTATGTTGTACGAAATAGAGATTATAATGACAACATGCATCAAGGATGGAACGATCAAAGGTGGGAGGAGCCTCAAGCATATAGACAACCTTCTTGGCACCAACCTCCTTCGGTTTCATATAGGTATAACTCCAATCCTAATGCATATCAATCTAATGGCTATGGTGAACCCCCTTGTGACTATCAGCAACCATATGCCTATGGACCAACTCCACAAAATAGCTTTGAATCACCATACTCACACGCACCTTTTCACCAAATACCTTCTTACGACCCTCATCCATCATATAACCAATCAGCTCCACCTCATCCTTGTGACCATTATGTAAGAAAACCCATAGAACCACCCACATTCCAATATAATTACTTCCAAGAACTACCTCAATACACATCATCTCCATATTTCCATCAAGAAGAACCACCTTCCCACTATGAACCCTTTCTTCAAAATAATGAACCCTCCTATCCACCCCAAACCTCAATGGATGATTCTCTCCCATTATACCTTCAAAGACAAGAGGAGATGAAAATGGAAATACTAGAAGTCACGGCCGCCCTCACAAAGTAGTAAACGCTTCAGTATCACGACTCTTATACGCTCAAAGTACTTCTGTGGCCAATTATGAAGAAGCAAATGAAGAGTGTAGCATGAAGGAGAGATTAGAAACTCCAGGTGAGAATAAGGAGTGGGATTTTGTATTGGAACAGTTGGAGGAAGCCATGATTGTTGAAGAAGAGGAAGAAGTGGTTGAAGACTTAGAAGATGCGGAGCCACCATGGGAATCTCAAGAACCTCTCTCCAAGAAGCTTGAAATTTATGTTGAGGAGGGTGTACAACCCCCAAGGCATATCATAGTTGGGGACCTTGAAGAGGTTGATCAATAGATGGATTCAATCATTGATGAATTTTTATCTAAAATTGAATCCATCCCCATGGGCATGAATTTGAGATCACTAAAGACAACTCTTCACCAAATGACATTGGTGACCTTGTTGAAGGTTCTTCCAATGAATGTGAAATTGATATTGAAGTGGACTTTTGAAAACCTCCTAAATTTGATTCGGTTGATGATGAGGATGCGTTGGAAGAAGTTGACAAGCAAGGAGATGTTGAAAGAAGTTGTCAAGAGGTGGAAGTCACCAAAGAAGAACTCAAGGGAGTGGAGCTTGTAAAACCGTTGGAAATACTTCCCCCAAGCCATTACCATCCATTCTTTCATTCAAGTGGGTAAATCTCTTATATCTAAGCTTCATTATCCCACTTGAATATGGTTTGCTTGAGACGGATGGCTAACTTAGAGCTCTTTGTGACTTTAAGAGCAAAAGGGAGATGGTTAGTGGTTGGCACCACAAATTGAAGTTCACAATGGTTGCATGTTCAAAGTGCAATTGTAAGGTTTGGTGTAGAGCAAGATTGCTTGGGTCTAGGAGGATGTTTGGCCACCCAAAGGAGAATTCTAAGGTCCTACCGCCCAAGGAGAATCTTGACGATCAACTAGAAGATAGGTGTGAAAATAAGATATGGGATCCTGGATCACAACATGAAGACTAACTTTGGGAGCTCATATCTTGGGTAGAACTTCACCCAAGCTTGGTAAAGACGGTTGGAAATTTTGACAACCGCTTGAGAAGCAAGCATCCTTGGCGATTCAAGGATGAATACAAGCATAAGCCACCATGACAAAGAGCGTCCCAATTGTCCAACTTAAGGACATAAACTAAAAGTGCTATGTGGGAGACACCCCACCATGGTAACTTCTTTCCATACTCTTGTAGATATAATCAATAAGTGATTCGAGTTGCCATTGTAGGTAGTTTTCCTTCTTTGAATATTCTTGTTTCCATGCTTTGATTGTTAGTTTATTTAAATTGTACATGTAGCTTGAATTGTATGTTGCTTGTATTGCAAGTTTGCTTAGTTTAGTATTTGAAAATGTTTGAAAAAATCAAATTTTTTGTTGCTAACATTCATTTTGGTTGGTTTTGAGTTGTAGAGAGTGCTAGGAGTGCTTTAGGCTCTGTTTTGGTGTTCTAACAAAAAAAAGGAGGCAGTCACGCGTACGCATACCCGACACATACGTGTCTATGTGCCAACATGCCCCCAAACATTTTCCAGAGAGTTGTGCCCATCTTATGCCAATTTTGTGCCCCCATCCTATGCGTACGCATAGATTGACACTCTCACCATCCACGCTCACGCGTATACGATGCATACGCGTCGATTCTCTTCTCTGTCCACCCACGCGTACGCGTCAGAGATGCGTACACATGGATTCAAAATCATTAACACCCTTCAGACACGTAAGCCCTAGCACAAACGCGTCCATCCCCCTTCAACGTTCCATTTCCTCTTCTCCTTCTTTCCCCCAACCTCGATAACCACTCTGCAACCACCACAACCAGCACAGTCCGATGATGAAACCGCTGCCCCTCTTTCTCCTTTCTCATCTTTTCTCTCTTTCTTTCTTTTTCCCTTTCTCCTCCTACCCCTCTTAGTCGTTCTCTTTCTCTACTACTTCCCAGGGTAGAATCTGGTGCCCTGTGCTCCGTTACTGTCCCCGTTCTCTGCTCTGCGCTGCGCTACTCACTGTTGCTGCAGCACCACCACTGGGCCATTAGCGCCTCCATTCCCTTCCAGTCGCTGGCCATTCCTCTTCCAATCCCATTTCTGCTTTTCATTACAGGTTCTCTATCCTCCCCTGTTACTGCTTCATGCTCTGTTTTAATTTTTGTATAGATTAAGTTGTTCTGTTAATATTAGTGGTTCAATGTTTGTTTGATTAGGTCAGATAGATTACATGTGGTTAGGTAACTAGGATGTGGTTAGAGGACTCTAGGCCTGATAAGTGCTCCGTTCTTTTTTTTGTTATCTGAAATGGCTGAATGTATTTGCTTGTTGCATGGCAATGATGTTGTTGTCCTGTGCATCTCATGTACTCTTGTGTTCATGGTGAATTCATATAAATTGATTAATTATTGCCTTGCTAGCTTGATGCTGTCTGTATTCATATGTGTGATTTTTGCTGCTACTTATTGTCCGGAAACGTCCAAATTACTACCGGAATGCTGCTGAAGTTTTTTGGAAACTTCCTTTTGTTAACTTGCAACTTAGAAATTGAACTTGGCACTTTTGAATTTGAGATTTACTTGACTTACACCAAGTTCGGTCCATAGGTTGATTCGGCCAGCTTTCGGTCTTATTTTGGTCCCCTCATATGTGTATTGATGATTGACAGAGTCAAAGTGCTAGTTGGCAAATGTCTGTGTTAATTTGAACTTGATTAACCAATCAATCTTGAACCTCTATTATGGCACGAAATGCTCAAGATAGGTCCAACTGTTTCCCTTCATGGTCGTTTTCAAGTTTATTCTTCATTGATCATTGAAGCTCTTTTCATAAACTTTCAAATGGCCTAATCTTGTGCATTCTAATTGAGGTTCTTTCAAGTTGAAATTGTTGGTGCAATCTTGCTTATGCAACCATTTTCATTGTCTAATCTGCCTTCAGTTACATAAGTACATTTTCAATCGTTCAACACCAATTTTTACATACTTAGTGACCATGAACGTTGATGATGACTTGCTTTCTTTTCCTATGCTTTCATGCATCCCATTTTCATCATCAATGTCTTGCATCATCCTCATGAATGTGAGTATGCTTGTTTATATACTTTTTGAACTTCACTTGGTTAGGTCCCATATTTGTCTTGCCACTAATTTCTAACCTAATTCTCTAACTTTGACTTAGCTGACTTCCTAATTTTTTCTTTTTCATTTTCACATTAACCCTCTGACATTCTTTTAGGCATGATGATTATTGTACTTAACAAACAATCATTTCACCCTTATTGCATGATTTCTTGGATTATATTTTTGATTGATGTCTGATTCTATTTTACTTGCATTCTAAGAATCCATTCTTTGACTCACTTCATGAGAATATTTCAACTTCTTTCTGTTGTCTCTTTCTGTCTATGCCTATATCTTTGTTTTTTCATTCCTCTGCTTTGCTTAATTTTCTATATCCTGTGATTTTTGTTTTCCAGGATGTCTGACAGAGGCAAGGGAAAAGCAAAGGTTACCTCCAAGAAGAGGAAAAAGTCTCAGTCTCTCACTATTTCTGCTTTCTCCAGTTATGCTTAGAATCCTCTCTCTGACAAGGATAAGGAGGATCAGCTCCTGCCTTCCACCATTCTAGAGAAGTTTCTAAATTTGTACTGTGAGCTCCACTTCCCGAGTTATCAGCAGCGGAAGCTCAACCTGGAGAAGAAACTAGCCATCCCTTCAGATCTAAGGCAGTCCATTGAGCTTCGGCTTGAGGGATTGAGCCTGGCCTTCACGGATAGGGAGCTAGTTAGAGTGAATGAATCATGGGTCTGGGAATTTTACTGCAATTTTTTCTCACCGACCCTTGATTCGATTCACCTGAGAGGCGGGCGAATTCTGATTTCAGATGCGGCTATTGAGGATGCACTCCACTGTCAGCCTAAGACCAGTGATACAGTTGCTTATATGCAGGCTGCGGTGGAGATGCACTGTATGACATATGATTATGATGCTCTGAGAGATATGGTTGCCGGCCTAGATGCCCCTTGGGTGTTGGATTCTGATAAAACAAAGCCCAAGGGAATGTTGTTCGAGCATCTGAATTGGGAGGCGAGGGTATGGCAACAGATTTTTGCTCATTATGTGATGCCTGCCACGCACTTCTCAGAGATTCTGGTGGACATGTCCGTGGCACACTTTCATTCCCTGCTTTGGTCACAGAGATGGCTCAACGGGCTGGTGCACCCTGGCTATCAGATGATGAGTCCCCACCCCCAGTCCACGAAAAGGAGAGACGAATTCCGTGGGGGACTTAGGTGGATGAGAGACCAGCCCCGCGGAGATCCAGAGCCCGCTCAGCGACAGCAGCATCTAAACAGCCACCTTCTTCATCAGCTGCAGCATCTGGACCCTCATCTTCCACAGCAGCAGCACCACCCACAACTGCCGGTCAGCCCTCACCACCGCCATCATCAGCACCTTAGCCGAAATACAGATTGATTCAGCATCTTCTCGAGCACATGGATCAGAGAGATCGTCGCATCGAGCAACGCTTTCAGTGCGTATTTCAGATGCTAGCATCACTGCGAGCAGCCATACCTCTGGACTCTGACAGTTCCAATTATTCTGGGGAGGAGGCGGATCCCGAGGAGGAGGTTAGGCAGGCAGAGGCACCTCCAAAGCCCCAGACAGATGCAGATGTTGACCCTTCCACCTAGTCTTGTGGCATCGGGGATGATGCTTCATTCTAAGTGTGGGGAGGTTGACATCGTCGGCGGAGATGTTATTTTGGTGATCATTTCAGACTTCAGCCTTAGCTACTTCCTTTTGTTTTATTTTAGCACTTGCACTTACTTTGGATTATTGTATTGGTATTTTGGATACGTTTGTTTATAGTATGCATTTTCCATCTTTTGTTTGTGTATATTTTGATATTTCTAGTTTGATTTACATTCTTAGTTGATATAGTATTTTAGTTTATGAGTTTAGTTGTGATTGAAAAATATGAATTATTAAGCTTAGTTTACCCCCTTTTGCTTATGAGATTTGGTTTGATTGAAAAAAGGGATTAAACTAAAAATTTTTACATTTCTCAATCACAACATTGCAATTAGATAAGAAACTTTGTCAAAATAATGAGATTTTCCAAGAAATTTACTTATAGGGCCCCAATTAATTTGAGTAAAAATTTTTATTGAACTTGCTTGAGTTATATCTTGTGGAACATGTTTTAAGCTAAGAACACAAGCTTGTGAGTTTTGAGCCTAATGGTGTGGTTACATCTTATAACCACTTTATTTCGTTATTGTGTGCGTTATTCTCTTCCTATGATTGTGATCCTTGATTTGTTTGATTCTTTATATCAATTATTCCTTGTATACAAGCATATATATGATTGAGGCCATTGTTCATTTAGCTCACTTACCCAAATAGCCTACCTTTCATCAACCCTTGTTAGCCAATTTTGAGCTTATTTTAGATCCTCTTTGTTCTTAATATTAGCACATTACAAGCCTTAAAGTAAAAAACAATAAATGTCCTTTATTTGGATCTTTGATTAGTTTAGGCTAGTGAGAGTGTGTATCATTCAATTGTGGGAAAACTTGGGACATTGGTTGGGAAAAAGCTGTGTGTTGTGTTTTTGTTACAAATATTGGAAATTGGGTACATACTCATGTGTTAATTAAATATAAAATCATATGCATTGATAATTTTGTATGTCCTTTATTACAAAGAAAAAAAGAAAATGATGAGAAAATAAAAAGAAAAAAATAGATACCAAAAGAAAAAAATATATATATAGAAAAAATAAGAGAAAGAAAGAAAAAAAAAAGAAAAGTAATAAAATGGGGACAAAATGTCCCAAAGTGAAACTCAATAATAATCAATGCATATGAGTTGTGATCAAGAAAAGAATGCATGAGTATGTGAAAAGGTGAAAAATGGGTAGTTAGGTTAGCTTTGAAATTGTATAAGTTGTCATAGGTTAGGTGGGAAGTTTAAGTTGATCAAAGATTCAAATCCCAAGCTCACTTGACCATATGCATCTGTACCTTGACCCTAGCCCCATTACAACCTAAGAAATGACCTCATGATATTTGTATGCATGCATGGAATAATTGTTGATTGTTAGATGAAAAACAAATCTTGGAAAGCATGATTTTGGGGGGGGGGAGAATTGAGTTATCAATCCTATACACTTGAGCGACTAGAGCGGATAGACATCCGGTGAGGGTTTGATGCTCAATTACATGTTTTCACGCTTGATCATCTTTTCTTGCAAGTTTGTATACTCTTTAATGACTCAATTAAATTGTGATTTGGCTTGGTTGTTAATACCCTTAGCCCGTATGCTTATATTGGTTTTCTTGGAAATTGACTTATTTTGACTAAGGACTTGCATCTATTTAGGTAGATTGCATATAGTTTAGTTGCATTGAATAAATGTTGATACCCTTCGTCTTTTTCTTGGTTAAGCATAAAGACATGCTTGGTTTAAGTGTGGGGAGATTTGATGCACCACTATTTCGTGGTACATTTTGTGCTTAATTTAGGTGGATTTCATCCATTATTCCCACATTTATCCAATGAAATATCATGGTTTCATAATTTCTCCTTAATTTGTGCTTAAGTGTAAAAACATGCTTTTTAGGTCTTTAATTGGTTAATTTTGATTCACCTTTGATTCCACTAGATGCCTTGATGTGTTTGTTAGTGATTTCAGGATGAAAAGGCTAGGAATGGACCAAAGAAGTGAAGAGAAAAGCATGCAAAGTGGAGAAATCATGGAAAATCAAAAATCTGAGAGGCACTCAACTACGCGCACGCGTGAATTTGAAGTTGCAAGGCAACGCGTACGCGTACATGACGCATACGCGTGGATAGCGAAATGGCCAAGTGACGCATATGTGTGACCCACGCGTATGCGTCGATGCTCGCACGTGACTTCTTTAGTGAAATCGTGCATGGCAAATTCAGAGAGGTTCCTGGCCCAATTCTAAGTGGAATTTTGGCGGGAAAAGATTAAAAGGACCAAGGATTGAAGGGATTCACATCTTTCAATATCTTTGATCTTTTACACACTTTAGTTTAGTTTTAGAGTGAGTTTTCTAGAGATAGAAGCTCTCTCTTCTCTCTAGATTTAGGATTAGGTTAGATTAGGAATTCTTAGATCTAGGTTTAATTCATGCTTTGATTTACTTTTCCTTTGCAAATTCTTATTCCTCTACCTTTCCTCTCTTTAGTTTTGTATTTCAATTTTTGTAATTCTCTACTTTGTTATTGATGCACTCTTGTTCTTCTATTTCTCTTTTAATGCAATTCATGTTTCATGTTCCCTTATTGTTGATTTGGATTATTGTTGTTAATTTCCTTGCAATTGATAGTGTGGATTTACTTTACTTGCAATTTGATTTTACTTTCCTTTTATGCCTTCCAAGTGTTTGATAAAATGCTTGGTTGGATTATAGAGTAGATTTTTCTCCTCTTGTCTTTGGTTGAGTAATTGGAGACTCTTGAGTTATCAAACTCTTTTGTTGGTTGATAATTGAAAGTTGCTAGTTGATTTGAATTCCACTAACTCTAGTCTTTCCTTATGAGTTGACTAGGACTTTAGGAATAAAATTAATTTATCCACTTGACTTTCCTTCATAGTTAGAGGTTGACTAAGTGGGAGCAATGGACAATTGATGTCACAATTAAAGAGGATAATGAGGATAGGACTTCTAGTTCTCATACCTTGCCAAGAGCTTCCTTAGCTATTAGTTTAATTTTTGCAATTTACTTTTCTTGTTCTCTTATCCAAAACCCCAAAATATACATCTCATGACCAATAGCAAGAACACTTCCCTGCAATTTCGTTGAGAGGCGACCCGAGGTTTGAATACTTCGGTTATTTTTTTTAGGGGCTTGTTACTTGTGACAACCAAATTTTTGTATGAAAGGATTGTTTTTTGGTTTAGAAACTATACTTGCAACGAAATTTTAATTGTGAAATTCTAAACCTTTAAAAATCCGTTCATCAATGGCTCTTTGATATTCTCTTATTTCATTGAGGGTGGTGGCATGTCCTTGATGCTCCATCCTCAATTGCTCCATGTTAGTGCTCAATTCTCCAAGAAAAGTTTGTCATTGATCCCAATAGCTTTGGGGAGGAAAATACATCTCTTGAGGCATCTCAGGGATCTCATACTGAGGCAGGTGCACAGGCTCTTGTGCATGCTCTCTAGGTTGCTGCATTCGCTTCTTAGTGATGGGCTTATCCTCCCCAATGGAGACATCTCCATTTATGATAATTCTAGCTGAATTGCATATGTGACATATGAGGTATGGGAATGCCAACCTGGCATTGGTGTGAGGCTTCTCAGCTACCTTGTACAATTCTTGAGGAATCACCTCATGTCCACCTCAATTCCAATCATGATGCAGCGAATCATGATGGCTTTGTCAATAGTCACTTCTGACCAGTTGCTAGTAGGATGATAGATCTTTAGATGAATTCCAACCATCCTCTAGCTATGGGCTTTAGGTCAACCCTTCTTAACTGAATAGACTTGCCTTGGGAATCATTTTTCCACTGTGCGCCTTCTACATAGATATCTGAGAGCACTTGATCCAATCTCTGATCATGGTTGACTCTCCTAGTGTAAGGATGAAGATCTCCTTGCAATAGAGGCAAGTTGAACGCCAACCTCATGTTTTTTGGGCAGAAATCTATGATTCATCCTCGGACCATGGTGATCCAATTCCTTGGATTTGGGTTCACACTAGTGTCATGGTTTTTAGTAACCCATGCATTAGCATAGAAATCTTGCACCATGAGAATCACAACATCTTGGATGAGATTGGTTAGGACTTCCCAACCTCTTCTCCAGATTTTTCTTCGGATTTCCAGATACTCATTCTTCTTGAGCATGAAAGGGACCTCAGGGATCACTTTCTTCTCAGCCATTACTTCATAGAAGTGGTCTTGCTGGGATTTGGTGATAAATCTCTCCATCTCCCAAGATTCTAAGGGATTGGCTAATGTTTTTCCTTTCTTCTTCTTAGAGGAGTCTCCAACCTTGGGTGCCATGAATGGTAATGGAAAGAAAAAAAAGCTATGCTTTTTCAACACCAAACTTAAAACTTTGCTCGTCCTCGAGTAAAATTAAAGGAAGAAAAAGAATGGAGTAGAAGAAGAAGAAAATAGAAAGAGGGAGAGGGAAAGAGAGGGCTCGGTCTTATGAGTGTTTTAGTGTATGAGAGGTGTCTGTATGAAGGGTGATGGAGAGGGGTATTTATAGGAGTGGGTAGGGTTTGGGTTCAGCCATAGGGTGGGTTTTGGGAGGAAAATTTGATTTTGAAGTGGGTGGGGGTAGGTGGGAGTTATAATGGATGTGGGGAAGTGGTATGGATTTGATTGGGCTAGGGTTTATTTAGGAGGTGTAAAAGTAGGTAGGGTAGGTAGGGTGGGTGAAAGATGCTGTGGGACCTACAGGTTTTGCTAGGGAATTCCAAATTCCCTGCTCTCTTGCACTGGCATTTGAATGCCCAGGGGCTGCTCCCTAGCTGGTGTTCAACACCAGCAATGCTCCCCTCTTGGGGCGTTGAACGAGCCCTCACTGGCGTTCAACTTTGACACTCTATCCAGAGTGCTCTATTTTTACTGCTGTGAATTTTGTCTCTTGACTGATGCATATGATCATGACTCTAACAACTGAAAGAAAGATGAAAAAATAATTGTAGTTGAGTAAAGTTGGGTTGCCTCCCAACAAGCACTTTTTTAAAGTCACTAGCTTGACCTTTAGCTCCTTATGGAAGAGAGTATGGTCTCATATTTTTGCCCTGTACAGTGAATTTCCTTCATGTCCTCTCATGAATGAGCTCTACATGCTCCAGAGATAGGACACGACTCACTGTATGTGGTAGGACTGGATTTTTAGTGAAGACAACTCTCATGCCAGGTGAGAGGCCTTCAGTAGGAACTTTCTTGTTCCTCCAGCATTTAGGTACTTTCTTTTTCGTACTTTGTGCTTAGAGCTTGTTGAGGGCTGCCCAACACCAAACTTAGAATTGATGTCTGGGGGCTCTGTAAAGCTCTGCATAGGCACACTAGGTGTTGTACAGTTGTTTCTTTCTTATCAGAGGGAAAATTAGGATTGGACATCTTAAATAAGATGTAGTCCTCTCCTAATAGGAAAACTATTTCTCCCTTAGCTATATTAATCAAGGCTTTTGCAGTAGCTAAGAAGGGTCTTCCAAGGATGACACAGTCATCCTCATACTCTCCAATGTCCAAGACAATGAAGTTTGCAAGGATGTAATGGTTTTCAACCTTAACCAAGATGTCCTCTACTAAGCCATATGGCTTCTTCATGGTCTTGTCTACCATCTCTAGTGCAATGTGTGTAGGTTGTACCTCAAGGATGCCCAGATTCTCCACTACTGAGAGTGGAATGAGGTTAATACTTGACCCTAGGTCACACAGAGCCTTTTCAAAGGTCATAGTGCAAGGAATCAGAAAGCATCTAGGATCTGGAAGCTTCTGAGGTAGCTCTTTCTGAACCAAGGCATGGAGTTCTTTGGTAAGTAGTGGAGGTTCTTCCCCCAGATGCTTTGTACCAAATAACTCGGTATTCAGCTTCATTAGAGCTACTAGGAAATGAGCAACTTGCTTTTCCTTAGTGTCTTCATCTTCATCTAAGGATGAGTAGTCATCAGAACTTATACACTGCAGAAGTGCATTCAAAGGAACCTCAATTGTCTTTATGGTTTCCTTTGGTTCTGGGCTAGAAGGTTATTGAGTGGGATTTAAGCACTCAAAGGATGTGCATTAGCTGGCATTCAACGCCAGCTCTGTCAGCTTATTGGGCGTTGAACGCCTTTGCTGTCTACCCTGACTGGCATTAAATTCTAGTCCCTCTAGCATTCTGCGCGTTGAACGCCCAACAGGGATGTCCTTGCTGGCGTTCAACGCCAGCTTCCCTGGGTTGGTGGGCGTTGAACGCCTAGTGAGGTGTTCAGCGCCAGAATAGCTGCTTGGTTGGGCATTGAACGCCTAGTGATGGGTTCTTCACTGGCGTTCAGTGTTAGAAAGCCTTCCTGTTTGGGCATTGAACGCCCAGCCAGTGCTCCCTGACTGGCGTTCAACACCAGCTTTTCTGCCAGGATGGGTATTAAATGCCCAGTGAGGGCTTCGTCACTGGCGTTTATCACCAGGCTTGCTGCCATTGTGGGCGTTGAATGCCCAGTGAAGGCTTCTTCACTGGCATTCAATGCCACCCCATTCTCCTCTAATTCGGACTCTACCTCCATGGTTATGCCCTTACACTCTTCTCTAGGATTAACCTCAGTATTATTGGGAAGAGTGTTTGGAGGAGTCTTAGGAATCCTCTTGCTCAGTTGACCAACCTGTACCTCCAAATTTCTAATGGAGGACCTTGTTTCATTAATAAAATTGTGGGTGGTCTTAGTGAGGTTGGAAACTAGAATGGCTAAGTCAGAGAGGCTCTGCTTAGAGGTTTTTATATTCCCTTGAGAAGATGGGAATGGTGGTCTGTTATTGAACCTATTTCGGTTCCTAGCACCTTGGTTGTTATTGAAACCTTGTTGAGGTTTCTGTTGATCCTTCCATGAGAGGTTAGGATGATTCCTCCATGAAGGGTTGTAAGTGTTTCCATAGGGCTCTCCCATGTAATTCACCTCCTCCATGGTGGGTTGATTAGGATCATAAGCTTCTTCTTCAAGAGAAGCTTCCTGATTACTACCAGCAGCAGTTTGCATCCCAGTCAGATGTTGAGAGATCATGTTGACCTGTTGGGTCAGGATCTTATTCTGAGCCAGGATGGCATTCAGAGTCTCAACTTCATGAACTCCTTTCGTCTGAGAGATTCCATGGTTTACAGGGTTTCTTTCAGAAATGTACATGAACTAGTTGTTAGCAACCATTTCAATGAGCTCTCTTGCTTCTGCAGGTGTTTTCTTCAAGTGGAGGGATCTACCTGCAGAGCTATCCAATAAAATCTTGGATATTTCAGACAAGCCATCATAGAACACGCCTATGATGGACCACTCTAAAAGCATATCAGGAGGACATCTCCTGATCAGTTGCTTGTATCTTTCCCAAGCTTCATAGAGGGATTCACCTTCTCTTTGTCTTAAGGTTTGAACTTTCACTCTAATCTTAGAACACACCTATGATGGACCACTCTGAGTGCATATCAGGAGGACATCTCCTGATCAGTTGCTTGTATCTTTCCCAAGCTTCATAGAGGGATTCACCTTCTCTTTGTTTGAAGGTTTGAACTTTCACTCTAATCTTGCTCATCCTTTAAGGAGGAAAGAACTTAGCCAGAAAAGCATTTACAAGCCTTTCCCAAGAGTCAAGACTCTCTCTAGGTTGGGTATCCAACCATAGCTTAGTTCTATCTCTTAAAGCAAAGGTAAAGAGCATCAGCTTATAGACTTCAGGATTAACTCTATTAGTATTTACAGTATCACAGATCTATAAGAATTCTGCTAAGAACTGATGTGGATCTTCCATTGGAAGTCCATGGAATTTGTAGTTCTGCTACTGAAGAGAGACTAACTGAGGCTTGAGCTCAAAATTGTTAGCTCCAATGGTAGGTACAACAATGCTTCTCCCATAAAAGTCAGAGGTAGGCATGGTGAAGTCACTAAGGACCTTTCTTGGCTCCTCTTGTGGTTTCGCCATATCCTCTATTTCTTGTTCAAAACTTTTTGAAAGGTCTCTTCTGGAGTATTGTGCTTTAGCTTGTTGTAAATGCCTCCTCAGAGTCTTCTCAGGTTCAGGATTAGGAGTCAAGAGAGGTTCTTTATCCCTGTTTCTGGTCATAAACAAGATGACAAGAAAAAGAAAGATGGAAAAGAAGAAAGCTCTTTGTGTCAATTGGCAAGAAGCTCCTCCTTAAAGTCAGAAGTGAAGAAAAAAGAAGAAGAAAGAAAAGAAGTAAAAGAAGTAGAAGAGAAATACCTTGGAAATAGGAGATAAGAGTAAATAAGAGAGGATGAAAGTTGAGAAAAAGGAATAGAGGGGGGAGTAGAGTTGAATTATATAGATGTGAGAAGAAGAGTAGTATAAATAGAAAGAGTAAATAAGAGTTAAAATATTTTTATTTTTATGTTATTTATTTAATTAATTAGTTTTCGAAAATTAAGTTAATTAATTTAAAAGGAATTTAAAATTTAAATGTTAAATTTTTAAAAATAGAAGAGATAGAAGAGAGAGAAATTTTTGAAAATTAAGAGAGATGAGAGTTAGTTAGGTGGTTTTGAAAAAGAAGAGAGAGAGAGAAGATATTATTTTCGAAAATTAAGGAGGGAAAAGTTAGTTAGGATGTTTTGAAAAATAAGAGAGAGAAGATAAGATATTAATTAAGAAAAGATAAAAATAAAAAACAAAAATAAAAGATAAGATAAGATAAGAAAAGATTTGAAATTAAAGTTTGAATTTTGAAAAAGATAAGATAAGAATTTTTTTAAAAAAAGTTTTGAAAAAGATATGAAATAAAAATTTGAATTTTGAAAAAGATAAGATAAGATTTTTAAATTTTGAAAAAGATATGATATGATTTTGAAAAAGGTAATATTTTTTTGAAAAGATATGATTTTCGAAAACTTGACAACTAAGATATGATATGATAAAAATTTAAAATCAAAATTTGAATTTTTATTGTTATTTTTGAAAATTAAGCTAATATATATATATATATATATTATTTTTGAATTTATTGATGAAAGAAAAAAACACAAAAAAGACACAAGACATAAAATTTTTAGATCTAGCACCCTTTTATTTTTGAAAATTTGGAGGGAAACACAAGGGGACACCAAACTTAAAAATTTTAAGATCAAAATACAAACAAGACTCAAGAGCACTTTGAAGATGAACAAGAACACAAAGAACAAAATTTAAAGACTCAAAGAACTCAAGAACACACTACAAGAAAAAAGGCCTATGGCCACGCTTTTTTCTTGCCACGCTTCAAAAGCGTGGCCAAAAATGGTCAATGGCCACGCTTTTATGAGGGTGGCGATAGATTAGAGATTTGGCCACTTTTTTTTTTGCCACGCTTCAAAAGCGTGGCGAAAAAGATCAACGGCCACGCTTTTGTAAGGGTGGCAATTGATTAGAGAAAAGGCCACATTTTTTTTCTGCCACGCTTCAAAAGCGTGGCCATAGAGAGAAACAAGGACGTTTTAAAAGCGTGGCGACAGGGTTTCATTGCGGCCACGCTTACAAAACATGGCTATATGCTGGTACACTTTTGCCACGCTTTAAAAGCGTGGCCAAAAGTTTCTTTTCTGCCACGCTTCAAAAGCGTGGCCGTAGAGAGCAACAATAACGTTTTAAAAGCGTGGTGAGAGGCCCCCTGTAAAACTTAGAAATTTTAGAAGATTTTATTAATAGCTAATTTAGATTTATTTATCACTAAGTATTTTAATCTTTGAAATTATTTTATTGAAGATACTTAAAACAAATTTTGACTAATTGAGTTTAAAGTAATTTAAGATTTTATCTGATTTTATAATTATCGAATTATTTTCTATATTTCAAATTATAAAGTTTAGCAAATGTAAAATAATAAGAATTTTATATAATATACTTTAATTTTATTAAAATTTATTAAATTTCAATTTACCCAAAATTCCTAATTTTATTTTTATCCCAAATTAAACCCTAATTTCTAAATTAAACCCCACAAACCCTAATTTCCACCACCTCACCGTCACTCACCCTTTTTTCCACCGCCATTCCCTTCCTAACAGCACTAACACCTATCAGCTTTGGCAAAAACTAAAGAAAGAAGGAAAGAAAAGAAAAGAAAAGAGAGGGGGAACGAAGGAACAGAAGGGAGAAAGGAGGGGGAGAGAGGGCCGCGACGGGGGAGAAGAGAAGAGGTGAAGGAGACGCGCCGGCGTTGCTGGGTGTTGCCGCCGCCGTCGCAACCTTGCCGAGCCTTGGAGGGAGACCCCGCCGTTAAGCCGCGTCACCGTCGAACTCGTCCAACCGCGCCACCGCGCTCAGCCCTGTCTCGCGTCGCCACTGTGCCATGCATCACAGCCGTTCGCACTGTCAGTTTCGCGCAGGGGAAACCATGGCCGTCGAGGGTCCATCCACGCCGTAGCTGAAGCTTGAACGCCGCTGCAACCACCGCGTGTTATCGTCTTCAAATCGCCGCCGTTGGAGTCGCGAACAGAGATCGCTCGCAAGGGAAATCGTCGCGGAGCTTCCGTCGTCGCCGCGTGCTGGGCTCGCCGTCATTCTGCCCGCGCAGTTGCTGCGTTGCCGGAGCTCCTCGCCGCCGCTGCTGGCCCCGGAAACCGCCTTTCAAGCCTGTGTCTGTTGGTAAGCCCTAACCCTGCTCCAGCTTCTTTATCCGTTAAGTTCACCTTTATCGTGAGAGTTGTCGCTGAGGTTGTCTGTGCCAGGTTATACGGTCACCGTGAGTCTCTTTGCCGCCGTCCAAGCTGCCATCAGAAGGATCCACCACAGCCTCCTCTGTTCTTGTCTTCGAATCAGTACTGCCCTTTTCCAGTTTCAATCCCAATTCTGCTATTTCTGAATATGTAACTCCTCAGTCCTTACTCTGGAATGAATTTGTCTTTCCTCTGAAAGTTGCCCTGGATGAACTTGTTTATTGTGCTGTTTTGGTGTTGAATTCTGGACTTGTGATTGCTGTTTGTTGTATTTTTTTTCATTGTCCAAAATAGATGCTGTGGAAGTGTTACTGTTTCATTAATTTTTCTTGGTTGGTTGTTGCTGAGTTCTGCTCTGCTTGTTGCTTGGTCCATATTATATGAACTGCAATGATTTCAGTTTGTGGAACTGGTTAAGTCATATGAATTATGTTTGCTGCTTGCTTGAACCTGGGAAACATGCTATATTTACTGCTGCTGTTTAATAAGTGTTGCTGCTTCGTGCCATGTGTTAGCAACTCGTTTTCTTGTTGCGATTCTTTGTGCTTATTATGCATTCATGCTCATTACATCCTTAATCATTGGCTGCTGTTGATTTCTCAATTTGCATTTCCTCTTCTGCTCACTTTCTATGCATGCATATATGATGTTCATTCTTGGATTCTTTTGGGGGGGTGTTTGCCTAAATTTGCTTGGCATTGGGAAATTGTTGTATGATCATGCAATTGCACTTGGATTCTTTTGCAACAATTATTCATGGATCTTATTTTTCATTTTCTTTTCACTATTAAGTAAATAATTAAATTAATTTCACATTGTACAAAAGCACATGGGACTGTGGCCTAAAACATTGGATATCTGAAAGTAAATAGAAATTAAATTGATGTTTTCAATGAGAAGGATTTCTGCTAATTCTGAGAGATTGAGGTTATTCATTTGTTTGTGATAGAAAACATTGTGTCCCTACTTTGATGTGGTTTCTGATGCTTGCATTGTGCTGCCATTATCTAATATAATCTGAAATTCTGAACAGCCATTTGAATTTGTATTTGCATTTCTCAATCATGCACTATTATTATATTGTCTATTGTTACATATCAAAGCCCATATTGTTAACGTGGTTTCTCAGCCTGGGAAATCGTGGAATAATTATTGATTACTAGACCATATAATATTACTCTACTTAACAACATTATCTCTTTCCATTTGATGATCATAATTGCCCACCACTTCAACTGGTTATCTCTTTCTGTCATAGTGCATACTCGTGGTTGAAGTTAGATATTGAGAATGTTGTGGTTGTCCACTGTAAGGCTGGAACGAACAAGGTTGATGATTTCTAGTCTTCTATTATTCTTGAAGGTGAGTAGTATCTAAACGTTTTCTTCTAAATTTAATGAACCTGCTTTACATTTACTCCATCTTTCTTTTTATGCTGCTCAGTTTTATTTATATTTGGTAAGTTAAATGTGCTGCAGTTCTCTCCAATTGCTGAGGAGTCAATGGATTACTATAATCAGAAATGATGTGTTGATGGAAAAAGACTTGTTCTGCCCAGTCAGATTGTAAGTTCGGCTTTGCTATGTCCTAATTCAGCCGAAAATTGGGGATTTTGGAGTATTACACTCTTGCTTCTTCTTGTCTTATGTCTTACTTTATCTTTTGTAACTTAAACATGTTTTTTGTTCCCTTGTTGATTTTGCTATTTCAGAGAAGCTGTGAAACATTTTGGTCCTGGTCCTAGTGTTCCTCACAACCATACCAAGCCTTATGTACGATCTAAGGGAAGGAAGTTTGAGAGGGCTAGAGGAAGAAAGAACAACAAAGAACAACAAAGGACTTAGTGTTTAAATTATATTGTTTCTGTATTTTTCTACCGTTTTTAGTTTTGGAATTTGAACTCGAAATTTATTTTTGTATTTGAATATTAGTTTATTAATGTATAAAATAATTAAAGCAAAAATTGTCACTAATTACTGTTTGATTTGTCTTGCAATAAAAATTGCATACTATATTTATAGGTTTGGTAATAAAAAAAGATTGAAAATTTATATTGTAGTAATTAAGATCAAGTAAGGAAAAGAAATTTTTTTTTTTAATTTAACAAGCCTTTCGCCACGCTTTTAAAGCGTGGCTGTATGTCTCCCTATCGCCACGCTTTTAAAGCGTGGCCGTATCTCTCCCTATTGCCACGCTTCAAAAGCGTGGCCATATCTCTACCTATCGCCACGCTTTTAAAGCGTGGCCGTATTTCCCACCTACAGCCACGCTTTTCCAAGTGGCTGTTTGTAAAAAAGCGTGGCAAACAAAAAGCGTGGCAATAGATTGCAAAAAGCGTGGCGATAGAGCAACCGCCACCCTTTGATAGGTCACCCTTTCGAAAGCGTGGCGATAGCTCAAAAAGCGTGGCAAAAAGCTATCGCCACGCTTTTTTCAGCTTTTCGCCACGCTTTAAAAGCGTGGCAAAAGACGTGTTTTCTTGTAGTGACATAAAAAGAACACCAAACTTAAAGATTTGACACAAGATTCAAACAAAGAAACTATTTTTGAAAATTTTTTGGAAGAATGACTCAAAGAACACAAAAATTTTTATCCAAGAACAAAATAAAAGACTCAAATTAAGAACAAAGGTTAAACAAAAAAAAATTATTTTTGAAAAGCTTTTAATTTTTTTGAAAATTTGAAGAAGAAAATAGAAATAAAAGATTCAAATCAAAGTTATACTCTTGCAAAAATCAAAGACTCAACAAGAACATAAGTTGAACAAAGAAAAGAAAAAATATTTTTGAAAAGGTTTTTAATGATTTTTGAAAATTAGAGAAGAAGAAAACAAAAATAAAGGACTCAATTAAAATAAAATAAAATAAATTACCTGATCCAGGGAACAAGACAATCTGTTAGTTTGTCCAAACTCAACAATCCCCGGTAACGGTGCCAAAATCTTGGTAGTACAAATCCCCACACCTTCGTACTGTTGTACCAGGAAGTGCACTGGGTCGTCCAAGTAATAGCTGAGCGAGTTAGGGTCGATCCCACGAGGATTGTGGTTTGAAGCAAGCATATGGTTATCTTGCAGGTCTTAGTAAGGCAGATCAGGAAGTTGTTGGATATGGAATAGTATTAGGACTTTTGGATTCAGCAATAATTGGGATATGTTGAAGGATTAGAGTTGCTTTGTCTGTCTGAATTAACTCTGGTACTACTATCTTCTCTGCTTGTGAATGATCTTCTTCTATGGCAGGCTGTATGTGATCAACGCCATGGGCTGTGGTCATTGATATCCTCTGCTATAGATTGAACGCCATTGGCCGTGGTCATCCAATCTGACGAAGGGTGAAGCGCTAGAAAGTCATTCTCCTAATGATCCTACTCAAAGCGCCACAGACAAGATCAAATCTTCCGGATTAGAGAACACTGCTTCTTTGGATTCTAGCCTATACCACAGAGACCCTAATCTCCCCAGAAATTGTCTGAACTGGTGTCTCGAGAAGTCCCCAATGAAGTCGTGGAATAACGTTTGAGAGATGTATAAACATAGTTGTTGGCTCGTGCTTTCTAGTCACGTATTCACATGAACCAAGTAGACGCGGGTGTTTGTCAGGCATGTTTGTCTTAATGTGATTAACAGAGCTAATTTGTCAGATCATCCTATCCACCATGGTGAAGATCAGATATACATCTTAGAAACAGATCAAACACGGATCGGAGAAGAAATAGTAATACTTTTGTTAATTCATAGGACTCAGTAGGGCTCCTCCCCTCAATCTAGGAGGTTTTAAAACTCATGCTGAAGTAAAACGTGTATATGTTCGAAAATATGATCCAAATGCTCTAAATTACATAAAATAAATCCCTTAAATACTAAACAGATGACTAGTAAGGGTAAAATAGTCTTTATGGTGCTAAAATCCACTTCTGGGGCCCACTTGCTGAGTGTTTGGGCTGAGCTTTGATGAGATACACGTGCTATGAGGTCTCTTGAGCGTGGAACGTCAGCTAGGGGATCCTCTTTGGGCATTTGTACATTGGTCTCTGCTCATTGGGCGCTGAACGCCTGGTAGGGGGCAAGAAGCTGGTGTTGGACGCTAGTTTTGAGCCTTCAAATCCGAATCAAAGCATAGACTATTATATATTGCTGGAAAGCTATGGAAGTCAGCTTTCTATAGCCATTAATAGCTCCAGAAAATCTCTTCCAAATGCAGGCTAGTCAGATCCGGACAGCATCTGTAGTGCTTTCTCTGTCTTTGAATCAGACTTCTGCTCTAGCTCCTCAATTTCAGCCAGAAAATACCTGAAATTATCCAAAAATACAAAAACTTATAGTAGAATCCAAAAATACAAATTTAACACTAAAACTTATAAAAACTTAATAAAAACTAAATAAAAATTACTAAAAATAATATGAAAATGATGTCAAAAAGCGTATAAAATATCCGCTCATCACAACTCTTGAAAGTAAAATGAATTTAAAAAAAGCCCCTACCTCAACTCGTCGAAACTCTCAAATCCAAACGCGTCTAAAAACCTTATTTCTCTTGTCCAGCAACAGCGGCAGAGAGCTTCAGCGACAATGCAGTCGCTTGTTGTCACACGCAGCAGTGCCACTGTCACCTCCAATTTTCCGGTTAGCCTCAAACAACAACAGCGGCGGCTCTTGACAACTCTGGTGGCTGCAATGGTGGTGAAGAAAACCACCACACTGTCCCCTCTTCTCTATCGCGTCCTCTCTCTATCTTGTCTGGCTCTTCTCACGGCAGCTCGACGGCAATGCTCCTCACGACTGCGGTTATGGAAGGTTCAACGGCTCCCTCCGGTGACTTCTCCCAAACAAAAGTGACGTCAAAGTGAAAAGGAGAAGATACGAACACTTTATTCATATTATATTTTTATTGGAGTTATGGAGCTCAAGAAATTGAACGACGAAGGTTGGAGATTCCATGGTTTTTCATTCTCTCTCCCTCTCACGCCCTATCTTTCTTTTTTCTTTCTTAATGAATACTGTGAGAATGATGATGGTTAATGAGAAATTAGAGTGATTAAGTGATTAGATGACACGTGAGGGGGGTACCTATCACGGTTTTGAGCTACTGAGTCAGTGATTCAAGTTATAAATATCTTAAACAGATAATTATGAATGTTAGATACATTAAAACACAAGTAATAAAATATATGAGTTACTAATATAAATGACATCAGTAACATAATGATAAAAGATATACGATGTAGCATTAGAAAAGCTAAGTTCACCGAAGAGTACCGATATTTACTCATATCGCGGATATCAAGCTCGATAACAATATCATTAACTAAACTCTAGTTTTAAATTAAAAATGTCATTTACTCAAATTAAAATATATATATATATATATAATTTTTATTACTTATAAATTACTAAAATTATAGTTCAATTATGTAAAATATTTCATCATAACAATAATATATATAAGAATCTGAATTTAATTGAACTCAAATAGTTATAAAATTAATTTAGTTACTTTTAATAAAATAATATCTAAAAATAATGAATTCAATTTAATAAATAAATCAAGTTAAAATAAATTGATAATAGTTAAAGTTTCAAAAATATGGGGTGTTACAATCTACCTACGTTTAAAAAAAATTTTTCCCTTGAAAATTGATGAGATAAAAAAAAGATTCATCCTAACTTTCCTTTTCAAACATGTCAACAAAAAATAGAAAGATTTGGCATGTTCAATTTCAAACATGAGAAAAATCAAAGTCATACTGACAAGATGGATGTTCCAAAAAGTTCAAGTAGACAGTTAGGAACATGGTTGACGAGAGGATTTTTGCCAGTAAAGAATGTCATAAAAACAGTCGCGTTGTAGATATAGTCTCTAAACCGACAAAAATCCCTTCGTACAAATGTTTTGGTTGTCACACGTAACAAACCCCTTTTAAAATTGATAACCGAGTATTTGAACCTCGGATCGTCTTCTCAAGGAATTGCAGGGAGGTATGTTCTTATTATCGGTTATAAGTTTGTAAATTGGGGTTTAGGAAGTAAGGTGGGAATATGTTGAATGATAAATAAATTAAAATAATAATAATAAAATAAACTCTTGGCAAAGTATGAAGAATTGGAAGTCCTATCCTTGTCAATTGCGATGAGAATTGGGTTTTAATCCCACTTTGTTAACCTCTAACTATGAAGGTAGATCAAGTGGATTAATTAGCTTAATCCTCAGGTCCTAGTCAATTCCTATGGAAAGACTAGAGTTATTGGAGCAACTCCCAATTTCAACCACTGCTTTATTTGACAGCTCAAGCGTTACCAATAAATCAACCAAAGCCAAAAGGGAAAAATCCAAATTATTTATATAATAAAAAGGAGCAATCATAAGTCTGAAATACCTCAAGATATATTAAATAGAAAATCAATCTAAACATAGAGAGTCATAAACAAAATTGAGAAAAGAAATAAAAAGAACATTGAACCTGGGAAGAAGTTGAAATAATAATACATCCTAATTCCTTTAAGAGGAATCCTAATCCTAAATCCTAAGAGAGAGGAGAGAACCTCTCCCTCTAAAAACTACATGAAAAGTGAATTATGGAAGCGTTCTTATGAATGGATGCATTCTTCCACTTTATAGACTCTAATCTGTGTTTTCTGGACCGAGAATTGGGTCAGAAACAGCCCAGAATTCGCTGGTCTCGAATTCAAATGCGCTGATTCCCGTCACTGTGACGCGGCCGCATGGATCACGCGGTCGCGTCGCCTAGCGTTAGGGGAACTATAGCATATTATATATCAAATCGAAGCCCCAGACGTTAGCTTTCCAACGCAACTGGAACCGCGTCGTTTGGACCTCTATAGCTAAAGTTATAGCCGTTTGAGTGCAGAGAGGTCAGGCTGGACAACTTAGCAATTTCTCTAACTTCTTGCATTCCTTCCACTTTTGCATGCTTTCTTCCCATCCTCCAAGCCATTCCTGCCTTATAATATCTGAAAACACTTAACACACATATCAAGACATCTAATGGTAATAAGAGAGGATTAATAATAAGCAAATATAAGTCCAAAGAAGCATGTTTTCAATCAAAGCACATAATTAGGAAGGAAATATAAAACCATGCAAATAGTATGAATAAGTGGGTAAAGAGTTAATAAAAACCACTCAATTGAGCACAAGATAAACCATGAAATAGTGGTTTATCAACCTCCCCACACTTAAACACTAGCATGTCCTCATGCTAAGCTCAAGAGAAGCTATAAAGAAATGAAGAGGAATGGTAGAATGTATGAAATGCAACCTATGAATGCAACTACATGCTAAATGCTTTTACTTACTTGGTTAAGAGTAAATAAGTTCTCCAAGAATAAATATGAACTGGATTTCACTAATTCAAATCATAAAAATGAAGTACAAATAGACTTGCAAGAAGAAAATAGCTCATGAAAGCAGGGAACAAGGAATTGAGCATCGAACCCTCACTGGTAGTGTATACACTCTAATCACTCAAGTGTTTTAGGTTCGATTCTCTCAATTCTCTACTAACCTTGCTTTCTAAGGCTTGCTCTTCATCTAACAATCAACATAAATTTAATGCATAAATACACAAATCAGGAGGTCTTTTAAGGGTTGTAATGGGGTTAGGGTCAAGGTAGGATTGTATTTGGTCAAGTGGACTAAAATCTGAATCCTTAATTAACTTAAACTTTTCCCACCTAACTTAAACAATCCATGTAATCATAATACAACATCTAACCATCCATTAACCATGCTTTCCACATATTCATGCATTCTAATTTCAAGTACAACTCATATGCATTGCTTTCACTACTTACTTTGGGGCATTTTGTCCCCTTTTTTTAATTGCTCTTTTTCTTTTCTTTTTCTCTCTCTTTTTCTTCTTTTTCTTCTTTTTTATTATTATTATTTTTTTTCTTTTGATTTTCTCAATGCATATGATTAATTTATTGAATGCATGAACATGTCCTATTTCTTTCACATTTTCATAAAGATATATAACACCCAATTCTTAAACCAAACATTTTCAAACCCACTTTTTCCACACTTAAATCATAAGCATTTTCATTAGTCTAAGCTAACTAAGGATTCAAATTAAGGACATTATTGTTTTTTCGCTTAGAGTTAGTGATGAGCTAAAGTAAAGAACAAAGGGGTAAAATAGGCTCAACATTGGTTTGCAAGGGATAATGAAAGGTAAGGCCATATGGGTATGTAAGCTTAGTGAAACAAAGGCCTCAATCATGTAAGTGCATGCATACATTAAACCATGGAAATATAGAATTAAGCAAGACAAAGATCACAATTTTAGAGAGAAAAACACACATCAAAAATAAAATATTGGTTGGTAAAATGCAACCAATTCAAATAGGCTCAAAAATCTCACAGGTTTTGTGTGTTCGAGCTCTAAACCATGTTCCAGTATAATATTTCTTCAAACAAGTGTAATATTAAATTTTATTCAAATTAGTGAAATGCTCTAAAAGGTTTCTTGAAAAAGAAAATATTACTTCAACCAAGTGGTAAAATATGCAAAAATCAAACAAACATGCAAATGCAACAACTAATCTACAAAGAAAATTTAAACATTGGTGTTTGAGACAAGAAAGTACTAACCCATGGAGATCGGTATCGACCTCCCCACACTTAAAGATTGCACCATCCTCAGTGCATGCTGAGATGTGCAGGTGGATGGGTTGCTCCAACTGACGCTTGTAGATGGAGGCGCCTTAGTTGGAGATCTCTTGGTTCCTTTCCTTGCTGGTGTCTTGTCAGTGGCCTTCTCTTTTCCTTTCTTGGTACCCATGCCTAAGGAAGAAGAAAAAGAAAGAGTGTGAAATATAGAAAACTAAGACCGGAAGGGAGGAAATTCCAAGTGATAAGGAATGCCAAAGGAAAGATGATAGTCCATCTACATGGTAGCTACAACATGTAGGGAAGACAACAATAAAGATTAAAAAGGGCAATTCAAAATAATTAGATGCAAGAGGGTAAAAACATGCAAATAATAGGCATGAGAAGCATAGCTCAAGCATCAAGTAATAAATGTGCCAAATTAAAGAGCATGTGTAATGATGACAATTGTGAATGATAATCCCAAATACATTGGGTGTGCAAGTTAAAATAAGGATGAAAATAATATAATCCAAATGTATATGAGAGCCATAAGTAAATGTCAATTGTCAAATCTCTTCTCCGAGTAGCCACGTGCTCAAATAAAATAAGGCACTTATCCAAATAAAACTCCAACACCAATGAGAATAATGCAATGAATGAAATATGCAAATAAATGAAGTAAAATAAAATGAGAAGGAAAAGGGATGAGAAGAAGAAAAAGAAAGTGAGAAAGGAGAGAGAAGGAAGAAATTAGGATTAGAAAAGAGAAGATAAGAAAATTGGCACCAATCTGGATAGGTTGTGCGACGCTGGCGACGCGGTAGCGTGGGTGAAGCGGTCGCGTGGTGCGCGATAAGTTTGGGTGACGCGGACGCGTGGGGCACGCGATCGCATGACTTGATTTGTGCTAGTGGCGCGAGTGCAGCCTCGCGGTCGCACAACTTTCTGTTCAACTCTCAGTATTGCCAAAATTCAGGGTGACGCGATCGCGTGGTCGATGCGATCGCACGGGTGGCCTTATTTCCAATATGACACGGACGCGTGGGTGACGCGTTCGCGTGGCAGGGCTTGTGCTACTAGCACGGGTCCAGCCCAATTCCAGCTCAACTTTCTGCCATACACCCTTTTTACGCCGATTTCAGGTCACGCGGCCGCGTGGGTGACGCGGTCACGTGGGAGGCCATTATTCCCATATGACGCGGTCGCGTCAGTGACGCGGTCGCGTGGGGTGATTAGTGCCATTGGCACGCCTCCAACGCTGCTCCTGCGAAACTCTCTGTTTATGTTAATATTGTCTCCCATCTCCTTGCGACGTGGATGTGTCGCTGATGCGGTCGCGTCGCGTGCTCGCTCTCTTTTTTTTTTTTTTTTTAATCTGAAAAATGTTGAATGCAGTGTTAATATGAATGTGATGCAAAACTCCAGGTTCAATATAACAAAATAAAATAAAATTCAAAAACAAATAAAACTAAATAAAAATGAAAAAGGACGATCATACCATGGTGGGTTGTCTCCCACCTAGCACTTTTAGTTAAAGTCCTTAAGTTGGACATTTGATGAGCTTCCTGTTATGGTGGCTTATGCTTGAATTCATCCAGGAATCTCCACCGGTGTTTGTGATTTCAGTAACCTCCGGGGTCCCAAACTAAGCATGTAAAGCCCTTAAGAAGCTTCAAACAGATTCTTAGGCTCCCGGGGTAACAAGTGTCAGAGCAGATTCCAGGATCCCAAATCTTACTTTTACACCCATCCATGTCAGGATCTGTATTTTTCCAACTGGGTGATAAGTGATTTGAATTCTCACTGAAGCTACCAAACAGCGTCCTAGACCCATTCAGTTGAGCTTTACACCAACCTTTGCATTTAAACTTTGAGCACACAACCATGTTGAACCTTGCTTGACAATTCTTATCACTGGCTATCTTCCTCTTACTCTTAATGCCACAAAGAGCTCTAAGTTGACCATCCGTCTCCAGTAGCCCATATTCAAGTGGGATTAGAAAGCTATGGGATATGAATTTTACCCACTTGAATGTTGTGAAGGATGATGGCAACTTAGGGGGAGGTATTTTTAATGAAATTGCAAGCTCCACTCCCTTGTGCTCTTTTCTGATAACTACCACTTCTTTGCAAGCTTCTTCAATTTCAACCTCTTCCTCTTGGTAGCTCTCTTTCAATTCAATCTCCTCTTCATTGCTTTCCAAGGGCATGGGAGGTTGTGCTTCTTCTTCTTGAATCTCCATCTCTTGATCAACCTCTTCCAAGTCTTCAACTATGATATGCTTTGGAGGTTCTACACCCTCCTCAGCATCAATTTCAACCGTCTCGGAAGGAGGCTCTATGACTGGACTTTCCCATGGAGGTTCTGCATCTCCTAAGTCTTCAACCACTTCTTCTTCTTCTTGAACAATGACAGCTTCTTCTACTTGTTCTAGTACGAATTCATTCTCTGTCTTGTCCACTGGGGTTTCTGGTATCTCCTTCATGCTATGCTCTTCACTAGACTGTCCACATGGGGCTGTGGCTGATCCTTGTGTATTTAAGCGTCTAGAAGCCCATTGAATTAATACTTGCCCTAGTTGTTGAACGGTTGCCTGAAATTTAATTACTGTTTCCCTTAGGCGATCCTCTGCTTCTCGGGTTGCCAGACTTGGACATGATACAAAAGAAAGTGGTGGTGGTTGGGAGTGATTGGATTGGAATTGGGGTGGTTCTATATATGGTTCATATGGCTCATAAGGTGGTTGGTATGGTGGTTGAGGGTTAGGGTCATATGGAGGTGAATGGCAAAAAGGGGCTTGTGAGTATGGTGGTCCAAAGTCATGTTGAGGAAAGGGTTCATAGGCATATGGCGGTGGTTGTTGATAGTCCATTGGAGGTGGTTGTTGCCATGAGGGTTGATCAAATCCTTGTGGCTCCTCCCATCTTTGATTGTTCCAACCTTGATGCCTGTTCTTATTGTAATTTCTTCTTCCTGCAACATTATTGTAACCAGGCTCATAGCCAAAGGGGTGAGAGTTCATAGTAACAAATAAAAAAATAAAAACAAATTTAAATTAAAAGGTTATTTAAATTTTGAATTTGAAAATTAAATTTTGAAATTTGAAATTTGAAATTTGAAAATTTTTAAATTTAAATTTTAAAAATTTTTAAATTTGAATTTTGAAATTTGATTTTTGAAATAAGATAAGATAAGATAAAAATTTTAAAAATAAAAAACTGAAATTTTTTTTTTCGAAAAAATTAATTAAAAATATTTTTGAATTTAATGAGGAAAGAGAAAAACAATAAAATGACACCAAATTTCAAATTTTTAGATCAAAACGAAGAAAACAACTAAGAACAGCTTGAAGGTCAAGATGAACGCGAAGAACAACTTGAAGATCAAGATGAACACTAAGAAAAAATTTAAAAAAAAAATTTTTATAACTAAATAAAAACAAATAACCTCTTAATTTATGAAAAAGTAAAAATAAAAACAAAAATAAAAACAAATAAACAAGCAAAAATCAAAAAAATATTTACAATAACCAATAATAAGGCACACGTTTGCAATTCCCCGGCAACGGCGCCATTTTGACGAGAGGATTTTTGCCAGTAAAGAATGTCATAAAAACAGTTGCGTTGTAGATATAGTCTCTAAACCGACAAAAATCCCTTCATACAAACGTTTTGGTTGTCACAAGTAACAAACCCCTTTTAAAATTGATAACCGAGTATTTGAACTTCGGGTCGTCTTCTCAAGGAATTGCAGGGAGGTATGTTCTTATTATTGGTTATACGTTTGTAAATTGGGGTTTAGGAAGTAAGGTGGGAATATGTTGAATGATAAATAAATTAAAATAATAATAATAAAATAAACTCTTGGCAAAGTATGAAGAACTGGAAGTCCTATCCTTGTCAATTGAAATGAGAATTGGGTTTTAATCCCACTTTGTTAACCTCTAACTATGAAGGTAGATCAAGTGGATTAATTAGCTTAATCCTCAGGTCCTAGTCAATTCTTATGGAAAGACTAGAGTTATTGGAGCAACTCCCAATTTCAACCACTGCTTTATTTGACAGCTCAAGCGTTACCAATAAATCAACCAAAGCCAAAAGGAAAAAATCCAAATTATTTATATAATAAAAAGGAGCAATCATAAGTCTGAAATACCTCAAGATATATTAAATAGAAAATCAATCTAAACATAGAGAGTCATAAACAAAATTGAGAAAAGAAATAAAAAGAACATTGAACCTGGGAAGAAGTTGAAATAATAAAGTTGAAATAATAATACATCCTAATTCCTTTAAGAGGAATCCTAATCCTAAATCCTAAGAGAGAGGAGAGAACCTCTCCCTCTAAAAACTATATGAAAAGTGAATTATGGAAGCGTTCTTATGAATGGATGCATTCCTTCACTTTATAGACCATAATCTGTGTTTTCCGGGCCGAGAACTGGGTCAGAAACAGCGCAGAATTCGCTGGTCTCGAATTCAAATGCGCTGATTTCCGTCACTGCGACGCGGCCGCATGGATTACGCGATCGCGTCGCCTAGCGTCAGGGGAACTATAGCATATTATATATCAAATCGAAGCCCCGGACGTTAGCTTTCCAACGCAACTGGAACTGCGTCGTTTGGATCTCAGTAGCTAAAGTTATAGCCGTTTGAGTGCAGAGAGGTCAGGCTGGACAACTTAGCAATTTCTCCAACTTCTTGCATTCCTTCTACTTTTGCATGCTTTCTTCCCATCCTCCAAGCCATTCCTGCCTTATAATATCTGAAAATACTTAACACACATATCAAGGCATCTAATGGTAATAAGAGAGGATTAATAATAAGCAAATATAAGTCCAAAGAAGTATGTTTTCAATCAAAGCACATAATTAGGAAGGAAATATAAAACCATGCAAATAGTATGAATAAGTGGGTAAAGAGTTAATAAAAACCACTCAATTAAGCACAAGATAAACCATGAAATAGTAGTTTATCAATGGTCAAGCAAAGATATATGCGAATGATGGAATATAATTAGAAGAAAATCAAAGCATAGTTCAGGAAAGGTATCCGAAAGAAAGAACTCCAATGAAGATGGTAAAACAAGAAACGATGTGCCAACTCTTGCGACAAGAATCCTACTACATGACAGATACTCAAGATGCCTAAGATATCAGTCCATCCAAGCTACAGGAACTGACGACACCCTTACTATTAGAATGTTATGCTTCCGGCTACGCCACTCTGATAGCAAGAAGCATTACGACGATTTCATATACTTAATAATAAAGTAGGAGCCTTTGACTCAAAACCGTATCGCTGTTTTCTTTGAAAAACTAGAAAAATACTTTATCTTGAAAGCAAACAAGCATATACATATATACAAACTTTCTTACATAAGTAGCTTATAAAAATAATATACATACAAAACATACAACTCCTATCCCTCTTACAAGATTATAATAATACAGGTGAGGAAAATCTATAACATATGTATACAAATAGAAACAGCGTATCTAGGAACTTAACAGAAACTCCGCAAGCTTCCTTGTCGGATCTGAAAAGAGAAGTCTGTGGGGGGTGAGAACTTCGTCCTCGTTGGTTCTCAGTAGAGGGTTTAAGACTTGTTATAAGAAGACATTTTAAATAAAACTATTTTCGATTGTAGTGATCGTCAGTTCATTATCCAAATTTAAAACTCATATTTTTCTTATAAAAATTTTACGTAAAATAACATTCCACACATTTCACCGCTTACTGAGAAAATATTTTAACCAAAACTTATCACTCATCCAACCAATCAAGGCCTCTGGCCCAAAATAAATCAACTCGACCTTTGGCCCAAAATCAAATCAACTCAGACAACGGCCTAATTCAAAACAAATTACCATCAAAACACAATCACAAGACAGAATCAATCACAGGCACAAACAACACAAGACAAACACAATCAGAGAGCAATTACAGCAAGTACAACAAATAACAATTTGACAGAAATTATTAGATAGGCAAACCAAAACACTTAAGCACACCCAGACAAAGCAAACAAATGCAGTATGATGCATGCCTGTCCTATTGGCTGTGAGCTCACGTGTCGGTTAAAATGCCAAAACCCGACACATCCGATAGCTAACCCGGACATTGTCTCTAGGTTGCGCGTCCCCAGAAGGAACATGAATGAAGGAGAGTGTCTTTCTACATTGAAAGAGTGTGCCTTTCCACCTTCTCCTGGGAAAATTATGAAGGAGAGTGCCTTTCCACATCGAAGGAGTGTGCGTTTCCACTTTACAACCAGAGAAAGACGTAGGGGAAAACAATATGAAGAAGAGTACCTTTCCACCTTTCCCACATTCATACCACAACAAGAGAGGAAATCCTTCATCCTCAACTTGCCAAATCCGTGAGCGGGACAAAACCACTGTCCTCACATCATCAATCATACTCACATATCAATCTCAAAAATGCAAGCGGGATAAGACCACCATCCTTGCTAATCACATTTCAATAATATTCACAAATAATCAAGCTTAAAATCATAATTCTTTCCTTAAATCAACTCAAGACAAGATAAGTTATTAAATTGGATCAAATTACTTTAAGTCAGGATTTATTAAATTAAATTCCATGGCAAAGTCTTTAAGCTTTTAGGGGAGCGACAAACCAATCTCATTTTCAAAATCAAATCATTTAAACTCAAACATAATTCATTATTTTCTTAATGAATGTGGTGAAGATGTTGATGGTTAATGAGAAATTAGAGTGATTAAGTGATTAGATGACACGTGGAGGTACGTGTCACGGTTTGGAGCTGCCGAGTCAGCGATTTAAGTTATAAATATCTTAAACGGATAATTATGAATGCTGGATATATTAAAACATAAGTAATAATACATATAAGTTACTAATATGAATGACATCAGTAACATAATGATAATATGAAGCATTAGCAAAGTTAAGTTCACTGAAGAGTGCCAATATTTACTCATATCGGCGGATATCGAGCTCGATAATAATATCATTAACTAAACTCTATTTTTAAATTAAAAATGTCATTTAATCAAATTAAAAAATATATATAATTTTTATTACTTATAAATTGCTAAAATTATAGTTTCAATTATGTAACATATTTCATCATAACAAAAATATATATAAGAATCTGAATTTAATTGAACTCAAATAGTTATAAAATTAATTTAATTATTTTTAATAAAATAATATCTAAAAATAATGAGTACAATTTAATAAATAAATCATAACTTCAAATAAATTGATAATAATTAAAGTTTTAAAAATATGGGGTGTTATAATTTCCTCCTCAGTGAGAGATAAAGTTGGGCATTGATTTGATACCTGGAGTTGAGACGATCTCGATAGCACCTTATCAAATGTCACCATTGGAATTAGCAAAACAGAAGAAGCAATTAGATGAGCTACTTGAGGGGAAGTTTTATTCGTCCAAGTGTGTCATTGTGGGGAACTCTTTAGCAAGCATTTGGAATAGAGTTGCACATGAGTATAATGTATCATTCTCAAACAGATGGATAGTTAGAGCAAACAATCCAAATCTTGGAAGATATATTGAGATCTTACTTGATGGATCATCAAGAAAATTGGGACAAGTATCTGCCTTTGATTGAGTTCGTCTACAACAACATCTTTCAACAAAGCATTGGAATGGCACCATATGAAGCTCTTTACGGACGAAGGTGTCAATCGCCATTAAGTTGGTACGACGGAGGAAAAGCTAGTATGTTGGGACCAGACTTGGTACAGGAACAACTGAGCAGATTAAGAATATCCATGGAAGGATTCAACCAACGCAAAGCCGATAGAAGAGCTATGTTGATAATAGAAGTAAACCTTTAGAGCTTAATAAGAGTAACCATGTTTTTCTGAAAGTAACCCCTACCGTAGGAATAGGTCGAGTTCCTAGAACCAAAAAAAAAATATTTTAACCCTCTATATATAGGACCTCTTTAGATACTCAAAAGAGTTGGTCCAATAGTTTACTAGATAGATCTTCCCCCTTTTTTGTCAAATCTTCATAATGTCTTCCATATATTGCAACTAAAAAGGTATAATCCCAATGAAAGCTTTGTTTTGCAACCAAAAATGGTGCAATTTTGAAGCAACTTAACACATCTTGCCAAACCGGTTTGAAAATTAGTCATGAGCAATAAACATCTACAAGGCAAAATAGTTTCTTTAGTTAAAGTAGCTTCGAGACGAGATGAGAAAACAGAACACACCTGAGAACTACAAGATAAAATAAGGACCGATTATCCGCACCTGTTTATAGGTAAAGAAAATTTTGAGGGCAAAATTTTTTTTAGGAGGGTAGAATGTAACAACCCGAACTTTTATGCTAACACAATGTTTTTAGAAATGTTATTTTCAACAATTAGTTTTATTTCGATGAGTCAATTTTGAGTTTCGAAGTAAAATAAATGATAATAAAAATTTTATTATTATGTTATTAATTTATTTTACATGCTATAATTATAATAGAACCTAGATAATAATATTATTATTATCAAGTTCGATATTTGCCGATATAAGTAATTATCAGTATTTCTTGGTGAGTTTAGAGTTGCTAATGCTTCATTGAATATCTTTCTTCCTTAAATTACTAACGTCATTTATATTATTAACTCATATATATTTAATCCTATATATATTATTACTTGTGTTTTAATATATCCAGTTTTCATAATTATTCACTTAAGAAATTTATAACTTAAATCACTGACTCAGCAGCTCCAGAACTTGATACCTAGTCAATTAATCATCCTTAATCATCATCTAATGTTATCTTTTCTTTAGTTCCATTCACTTTGGCCGAATGCATTAAGGAAACAAAAGAAAAAAAATGAAAACGCGGCTTATATATATATAACCATGACATCTAGCCATACTTTAACACCACAAATCATCATTCATCACCATCAGCCTTTAATCATCATCATTATCACCGAACTTGGAAAGAAAAGAAGGAAAGATGCCGAGAGTGAGAAGAATTTGTTTTTCATGGAAACCAAACTTTCGGCTTCAATTTTTTGTGATCCGTAACTCCAATAAAAAATCTAATCCAATTAAAGTGCTCATATCTTCCTCCTCTACTCGTTGATGTCACTTTTGTTTGGAAGAAGCTCACGGTGGAGTTTCCCCCAAGTTTGCATGGTTTAGCCGGTTGGTGTACTAGGAAGCATAGCTAATTTTTTACGTTTTCTTCTTTAGTTGTTCGGTAAACACACTTCTCTGGAGTTTCAATTATCTTAACTTTGTCGAGGTAGGGTGTTGGTAATTTCTCAACGGTTAAATTTGTATTGGATAAGTGAATAGATGTTGTGATTGATTGTTGATTGGATTTTATTGAATTTATGTTCAATTTTTGTGATATATTGATATTTGTGATAAGTTTGAGGTTCAGTCGGTTTAAGTGCAGCCAAGAACCGGATTATTTTGATGAATTCGGAGCTAGGATTATTTTGGAAATCAAGTAAAATTCTGTGTAATTAAAGGGCCGAGAGATTGAATTAAACGCCGTGAAGAATCGGTAACTGTAAAGCTTGGAAACGGATTTAAATATATATATATATATATATATATATATATATATATATTTGAACTAATTATAAAAAGATATTTTTGGGTTTAAAGAACTGTATTTGTTACACTACAAGAAAAAAGGCCTGTTGGCACCTTTTTTCTTGCCACGCTTTTAAAGCGTACCCAAAAGTGGTCTATGGGCACGCTTTGGTGAGGGTGGCCACTGATTTGTGATTTGGCCACGCTTTTTTTTCCATGCTTGAAAAGCGTGGCTATAGAGAGAAATCGACACGCTTTTATGAGGGTGCCCAATAACTTGAAATTTGGCCACGTTTTTTTACTGCCACACTTGAAAAGCGTGGCCATATCGAGAAACTGGCACGCTTAAAAAGCGTGGCTAATTTGTGTTTCAATGGTCTATGGGCACCCTACAAAAAAACGTACCCATAGAATTCCCTCCCCCAAAATTTAGTTTCCCACCCAATTTTTTTCCACACTTAGCTTTTTTTTTCGTTAGCTTACCTTGAAACAACATCACATTAGTTCATCACATTACCCTCAATCAAAAGTGACCCACTCACAAAAAAAAACCCTAAAAGCTAAGTAACCCGCGCCGTCCACAAACAACATCTCCATGACCGTTCATCGTTCATCGCCTTCATCTTCATCGCACCCATGAAAGTTCATCGCCTTCATCTCCTTCATCCTCATCTGTCTAAGCCAATGACCTTTGCACCCATGCCTTAGCTACCCACGCCATCATCATCCTCAATCAACATCTCCGTGACCGAAAATCATTCATCGCCTTCATCTTTATCGCACCCATGACCGTTCATCGCCTTTATCCTCATTTGTCTAAGCCAATGACCGTCGTACCCATGCCGTTCGTGTAACCCTCGCACCTGACCGTCGAACCCTATTGTTGTTTCTCAACCCTCGCACCCGACCGTCAAACCCTATTGCTGTTTCTCAACCCTCGCTCATCAATGCAACCCTCGTTGGCCCTCTGTCTCTGTCTCACCATCAACGCAACCCTCGTTGGCCCTCCCTCAGCGTAGCGGTCTCTGTCTCTCGTAAACCCTGGTAATTCTTTCTTCCCATTTTGGACCACTGTCTCTGTGTTCCTCTGTATTCTCTGTCTCTGTGTTCTTCTGTGTTCTCTCGCAAACCCTGGTAACCCTAATTCTCTGTCTCTGTGTTCCTCTATTTTGGACCGCTGAGAATTTCAGGTTCATTACCTTCTTCACCATCAAAACTGTGGTAGCTGAATTGGAAATAATCTTTATATGTGACATCTTTCTTCATCAGATAAATCTTATTAGCAGTAATAGAAATTAATTAAATTAGAATTATATGTGTTTAATTAGGGAAATAAAGTAGACATATATAGTACTAGCACTAGTATATATGTACCATGAAGTATATTGTTTCCTTCATTAGCAATCAATTTGTAGTGTACTCCATTTAATGTAAACTGAGCTCCTCCAATTCTGTTAGCAACCCTGCCAATGGTAGCTCCAAAATATGTTATATTGTTCTGCAAATTAAACATATAGTTATTGATTTTGGAGATATAAATGCTTTCATGATAATATTGAATTATTGATTCAATCATGTAGTGGTGAATCTTACTTTACAAATGAGAGCACCATTGCTTATATATACTGAAAAAAAAAATTAATTTTAACCGTTAATTTTTAGGTTGTCATATTTGTAAGTTGGTTGAGTTGAAGTCCATTCAAGTTTGTATTCAGGTATAAAAATAAAAGTTAAAAGAGAGAAATGAGGAGCTTTTGAGGAGTCTAGCCTACCTCCTAAGGTTTAACACCGAAGCTTAGGAATAATGGTGCATTTCCTGTTTTATACCCACCATTTCCTGTTTTCCGATATTCTCTTTCTCCTTTTTTGTTGTTGTCTTGTGTGTGTGCGTGTTTTCTCCTTATTCTTCTTATTATTCTATTTTATTTTATTTTATTGGGTCGGCTGTGCCATATTTTAGCTTTAGCTAGTGATTTCCATTGATCACCTTGTGCTTTAAATTAGATTTTCCATTTTACCACAAGCTTCTGCATATCTTTTTCTAAGTATCTTCACATGCTTCTTTTCCAGGTTTGTTGCATCAGCCCATCAATTGGTGTGGAAGTTCCATTAGTAAATGATTTAGGATATACAAAGGGGATATGTGCGCTGCCTACAGGTATTTATCCATTTCCAATCATTTACTCACCTTACTTTTCCAGTACATAATGTTTTAGAGAATGTTTCAGATGGTGCACTTTTGATCCTTTTTCTGAATTAGTATCGGTCTTTTACAACCTTATTTATGTTTGCAGATATCAGAAGTGGTAAATATTATGAAGGACTTGATAGATTACAGCAGAGAGACAGGGACTGGACCCATGGGTAAGCTTATATGCATTTTACTAGTTCATTGCTCTCTTGTATGTGCAGATATTGACATATCAATCAAGTTATACCATTGAGAATCTTAGTGCATTTACTTCATATTCCTCCTTTTAAATAAGTTTAAAGTTGTTTTAATGCCACGAATTGCAAAAAAAGTGTGCACATCAAATGGAATCAATTATAGCATAGTTATTAATAAAATTAAATACTTTTATAAATTAATAAAATTATACTTTTATTTATCCCTAGTTATAGCTTCCTGAAAGTGCAAATTCTGTTAAAATGGATATTGAAGAGACTTTCTCGGCTATCTATCATCTCAGTTTATTTAGTATATCTTAGCTTTTTCTATTTGATGGAAAATAATATGCTTCTCCTTCAACAATTTTTTTTGTTTAAGAACATTTTCAGGCTTGTTTCTTATATATTGTTGTATTTATCTTGTTAAATAATAAGCAAGCTCAGATATACTGTTTATGTTTGTAGTTTCAGAATATCTAATTGTTCTGAATTTCATATTTTTAGTTGCCCCTACTGCATAAAGATCTTTTTGCATCTGGATTACGCAAGAGATCCAGCGTTCTTCTGTACGATCTTCTTGGAACTGGCGGAGTAAGTTGCTGAGTACCTATTAATGACAATATTCAACCTGCCTTTTACATTTTTTCCCCTTACTGAAGTTTTCTGAATCCATCCTGTTTTTAATTATTTTTATTGCATTTCAGACATTATTAGCAAAAGCTGTTGCTACTGAATGTGTTAACTTGATATTGGGATAATAACAAGTTCAAATGGAAGCATGCTTGGTCAGATGTGAGAAACTGTAATGTAACTAAAGATCTTTTTACAATTTTGAAAAAAAAAAGTAAGTTAAATATGTTGATAGTTTTATGGTGTTTGAAGTATTTTCTTTTTGAGGTTTTATTGTTTAGAAATGCTACTTAAGAAATTCTTTTGTTATATTGCTATGTGAGAATTGAAATTCTGCTACGTATGAAGTCAGGTTTACTAATTCTGTTCTTTTGCTGTTGTTGTGGCCTGTTATTTCTCTCATGCTGACTGATTTTTATTATTTAATTTGAACAAGCTTGTGGTTGCTCATTTTTCTTGAAACCTTTTCACTAGTTAACTACTTTATTTTTTTGGGTTACACTCACTATCTAACCATAAAGCCAAAATTAGTAATCAGAAAATAATAGAATAATACACCCATTTAACATGATTTCAGTCTTGTTATCACAGATCACAGTCTTTTGTAGCTCAAATGTGTGCAGATTTTAGAACTTTTTTTTGTTTAAGCTGATTATAATGATCATGATCATCGACACTGCTCCACGCTAATGCTACCTCTTCATTTCCAATTTTTTTAACCCCTTTAACTTGTTACGATCAAGGCTGTTGTCCAAACAGAACCTGCATATACTAATATTTACTTTTTTCTACCTTTATTTTCCGTGTCATATACTAATCAATATATACAACAGTAAAATTGAAAACTGTGTTTGTTTGCTTGAACTGAATCTTGTGTTTGCTTGATTGCTGCTGAATCTTATTAGTGTTGATTTAATTCTATTTATTTTTATTACAGGCTTTTAGTAGTTGTGTTTTCGCTGCTGTTGCCGCTGCCACCTCTCTTGGTTTGCTTCTGCTGTGGTACTGCTGTTGCTGCTAGGGTACATATTTAGTTTCTGCGGTGCTAGTTGACTACTATCTTTATTTTAGTTTAATTTTAAAAATTTCGACACCTTTTGTAGAGGCAACTACGTGAATGTGATCGTGGTTATTTATGTCCTAACCTCGTATAACTTATTATTCTTTTTATAACTTACTTGTTTTGTAATAGAACCTCTATCATTAGAGGTCATGTGATCGTGGTTCTCTATGTCCTAACCTTGTATAATTTGTTATTCATGTTATGTATACTACTTTAAGCTTTCTCGAGGCGGTCACTTCAAGGCTTTCTTTAAAAATTGCTAAAACTCAATTTTCTTTGATATTTTTTGTTAGTTATTTTTAAAGTATTTTGGAGGTTGGGAAAACATTGTCTCTTATTAGTTACATAGGAAGCTAGATTTGCAGTTAGTGAGACTAACGTTAATTAAGGACTTTAGAATAGGAACTTAGCTATCTATTTGAAATACATAGGTTTTCGAAGGATGTCTCCAAAGATTGGATGGATACGCCCCGTCATTTGAAAGAATATCAACTTGGTGTAGAAAGGTTTTTACATTTTGCTTTTAGATCAGCGGGAATTCCTTAAGGGGAAGAAATTCAATGCCCATGTAAAAAGTGTTGTAATAGACTTTGGTTAAAGAGAGATGACGTGTATAACCATTTAATATTCCACGGATTTGTAGAAGGTTATGGCGGTGGTTTAATCATGGGGAATCACTTGTTGCTATGGATGTTGACAGTGACACAGATGGTGAATATAACTGTAATGATAACATTGATGAGCTGTTACGTGATAAATTCAGAGATACTACACAATTTGATGGACAAAATACAGGGCCCAACGAAAGTGCAAAGGAATTTTATAAATTGGTGGACGAGGCAAGCCAAGAACTATACCCCGGGTGTAAAGGATTCACAAGATTATCTTTTACTATTCGTCTTTACCTGTTAAAATGCATGCATGGTTAGAGTAACGCGTCTTTCACTTCTCTCGGAATTATTAAAAGAAGGAATGCCACATTTGAATATCCCTACTTCATTTGATAAAATCAAGAATATGATAAAGAATCTGGATCTTGACTACTAAATGATCGATGTATGTCCTAATGACTGCATGTTGTATCGAAACGGGCATGAGAATGATGTATCATGCCATGTCTGTGGATCATCCCGTTATGTTGAGCATCCTGTTGTGGAAGAGGATGATGTAACCTCATCAAGAAAGTCTCGTAAAGTTGCTGCGAAAACTCTAAGGCATTTCCCTTTAATTTCCAAACTTCAAAGACTTTTCATGCGCACAAGGACGGTTGAAGCTATATCTTGGCATCATAATGAGCATGTTAAAGATAGCTCATTAAGGCATCCTGCTGATGGTGAATCATGGAAAGCATTTGACAGTCGACATGAAGATTTTGTGAAGGATCCTCGTAATGTAGGACTAGGCTTAGCAAGCGACAGGTTCAATCCGTTTTGAACTTTGAGCAGTACACATAGTACATGGTCTGTTGTTCTAATGGTGTACAATCTACCCCCTTGGATGAGCATGAAGCCTGATTATTTTATGCTCTCTTTACTCAATCCTGGACCACAATCACCAGGAAATGACATGGATGTCTTTCTTCAACCGCTTATTGAAGGATTAAAAGAATTGTGGGAGTCAGGTGAAGAAATATATGACTCTTCAAAAAACAAAACATTCAACATGAGAGCATGTCTTTTATGGATAATTAATGACTTCCCTGCGAGTCAAGTTAATGATAACAATCCACGCAAAACAAAGTGGGAGAAAGCCAAAGACCATAGTTAATAATTCTCAGAATGGTTTAAAGTTCGTGCCATGAAAAAAGATGTGCCTGGTTTGGCAAAAGGGTTGGCTAGAGGTCCAAATAGAGTTGCGAAAAGATTTTCAGGTTTTGTTATCAATGGGTATAGGTTCCATACAAGGCACCGTGATGCGAGACGTAAAACCCAAAATAGTGGTGTCACATTAGAAGCATTGACTCCTAGTTTTGCTAGTGTGAAAGATAAGAACCCAATTGAAGCAAAATTAACCTACTATGGTAGAATAGTTGATATGTTTGAGTTAGATTATTATGGCCAATTTAAAGTAGTCCTATTTAAGGATGAGTGGTATACAGTTGCAAAAGACCACTTTGGTCTCTCATATGTGTATTTTAGTAAAAAATGCTACCAAGAAGAACCATTTGTGTTAGCATCTCAAGTAAACCAATGCTTTTATGTACAAGACCCATATGTGAGTGACAAACACTATGTTATGAAAATAATTCCGAGAGATTTATTTAGAATAAGTGACGACCTTGAGTCTGATTCCCCCACAATATATGCAAGGGAGCCATGTGAGCCTGAAATGATTCCAAGTCTTCCAAATGATAATGGCGAAGTTGATCTAGTGAAGAATGATCTATGAGCTACCATCATAGATATGGCTCCAAACATGTTTGCCAAGCAACGTTGTGAGGAAGACGAGGAAAGTGAATATGATGAGTACATGGAGGTTGTTGATTCCGATTCATGTTGACATGTGTTTATCTTTGCATTTTTTTGGTAGTATTCTAAATGAATTACTTTTGTTGGTTGTTTTGCTTATTTAGTTACTTGCTTGTGCTGATTATGTTTATTTAATTAATAGAATTACATTTTTTCTTCTTATTTCTTATGTATGCAGGATGGAGAAAGGGGAGATCACTAAAAGAAAAAGAATAATTACCTTAGGTCAAAAGAACATGAAACAGAAAAGTCCAAAAAAAATAATTCTTTTGAGGTGATGCAAGTTAAGTCAAGTGCTGAATTGCTACAACTATATAATATTAAAAGAGAGAAGATCATGGGGGAAAATAATAAAGCTAGGTTGCAAGATCAAGGCCCAAAAGATCCAACAAGAAATCAACCATCACAATAGTGGAAGATGCATTTGAAGAGCAAACTGGGGCTCCGAAGAAGAAAAAGAAGGTCCAACCAAACTCACTGTTTTAAGAATGTCAGGGTATTGGGAATAATTCAAAGGCTGCTGAAAAGAACCCCTAAAGTGGGAATGAGGCGATGTTTCAAGCTGAAAAGAACTCGAAAACTGGAAAAAAACTGTTGAAGATGATACAATGGATCAAGATGATGCAAGTTCTAATGAGGAGGGAGAAGATACAAGTGGGCTGAGCATAGAATTAAACAAAAGGGAATGAGTATTGACATGTATTTTAAGGTGCATGGGATTAATTTCAAAGACGAGGAATATGAGGAAGATGATGCAGATGAGGAAGATGAGGAAGATGCTGCAAATATTGAGGGTAGTGGAGGACAAGCTAGTAATGAAGGTAGTTTTTCTTATCTCCCTTATTGCCTAATTATAGCTTATATTACTTTTTAATTAGTCTGAGTTAAAATTCTCTTATTCTAATTGTACTTAGGCACTAAAAAGAAAACTCGTGACAAGACCTTATGCAAAAAACTTCATGCCACTGATTTTAATGATCGACGGGAGGTGGAGTTTTTACAAGGGCAGCCTATTGGTCCAACCAAGGAGGTCGTAGCTAACCTAGGCCAATTTTTGGGTTCAACAGTTAGAAATCTCCGTTTTGTGACTTTGCTATACACTAGTTGGCATGGTGTGCCTGATACTCTCAAGGAGGGCATGTGGGAGTACGCCAACGTATGTAAATATGCCTTTATGGAGAGTTTATTTATTTATTTATTAGTTATGTTGTGTGTGCTAACCTTTGGCGTTCTAATGTATGTGTTGCATAGCAAAAGTTTATTCTTCCAATAAGTTCAAAGCCGTGGGTCATGCGGGGATTTTGTCGTGCATGGAAAAAATACAAGGGTGAAATTAAAAAAGAACATTTCTTAAAGTACAACACAAAGAAAGAAATGATAAAGAACCGACCATTAGAGATTCCTGAATTTCAGTTTCGCAAGCTAATTCGATATTGGAGTCTTCCCGCTATCAAGGTAATGCTATGTCTTCTATTTCTTCTAGCTATCCTTGATTTTTTTGTGATTAGACTTGCTATTTCAAAAAAAGGTGATGTGATTTTCAAAGAATAATCTCTCTTTTTCATGTTTATATTTAGGCTATGTCTGTTAAGAATACTGAAAATAGGTCAAAGCAAACATGTCCTCACCGAATGGGTTCCATAAATTTTGCAATAGTGCGCAAGCAGCTGGTAACATAACTTCTTTTTTTGTGATTTCTTCTTTATATCCATGTTATATTGTCTAGTTAGTATGCTTCATATAAAATTTTCTCTTCATACTCTAGCGTGACTCTAAAGAGAACAATGAAGAGCTATCAAGGGCTGAAGTTTTCACAGCAACACGCACAAGTAAAAATGGAAAAGAAATTGATGCTAAAACACAAACAACAATTGTGAGTTGTTTTGTATTTGTATTTGGATTTGTATAATTTGAATGCTAGATAGATTTGTATTTATATTAAGTTAATGTGACTTTGTATTTTTTTTGTTGTTACTTTTGGTAGAATGAACTTCAAAGCCACATAGAGGCAGGGGAAAATCATGAAGATGCATTTGTAGTAGTGCTAGGAAAGGACCAACCAGGTCGACTTCGTTGTTATGGGACTTCAATTACAAGAAGCTTTCTTAGAAAGGATGAAAAGATTCGCCAAGTGAAGGTTGAATACAATGATAAGGTGCATTCATTAGAAAAGAAGATGGACGGTGTTTGTGGTCTATTGAAGGTGATGTTGTACCAACCCAATCCTGGAATGAGTGAGGAAGAGGTAGTAGCCTTAGTGCAAGCAGCCCAAAATTCTCCTTTGGATGCCTCAAGTAGTAGACCAAGAAATACTCCCCACTCCTCCGAAGTAACTCACATTCCACCAACTGATAATGTAAGTAACTGTCCTAGCCTTGTATTATTGTCATTCCCTTGATTTAGATTATAGAATTTCATTTTTCATGTTGAATTTATGTTGCTGGCTGAATTGAGAATTGAGAATTGAGAATTGTTGAATATTGTTGATTGAGAATTTATATTGCTGGCTGAATTGAGAATTGAGAATTGTTGATTATTGTTGATTGAGAATTTATGTTGCTAGCTGAATTGAGAATTGAGAATTGTTGATTATTGTTGATTGAGAATTTATGTTGTTGGATGAATTGAGAATTGAGAATTGTTGATTGAGAATTTATGTTGATGGCTGAATTGAGAATTGAGAATTGTTGATTAAGAATTGAGAATTATTGATTATTGTTGATTGAGAGTTTATGCTGGCTGAATTGAGAATTGAGAAATGTTGATTATTGTTGATTGAGAATTTATGTTGCTGGCGGAATTAAATTACTGTTGATTGAGAATTGAGAATTGAGAATTGAGATAGAGGGTGTGTGAAAGAAAGAGATTTGGCAATTTAATCTCATTTTCGGCGGAAGCCGTTGATCGCGGTTGAGAATAAAGCGCTCTGACATGCCCACGACCCTTTTTTTTGTTTTGAGTTTTGACCATATATTCTCCTTTGTCATTTTCTCTTCCTCAGTTTCTCCCCTTTCTTTCTTGTCATTTAAATTTAATTACTACTATCCTGAGGTAGTGTAGCATTAACTAGGGAAAAGGAATATGGATTTTAGTTACAGATGGGTTGCTTACCATTAAGCTAAACCAATTGCATGATGATGATGCACTTGTGAATTGTAGCATTCTTTTAGTTTTAAATTAATTGTTACCTGCGAGTCAACTTTACACCATCTCTTCTCTTCTGAATTGCTTGTTATTCCTTGCCTCTTCCATTTCTAGCTTAGTTAATTTTGACTCCACACACCAAATCTGCTAATGGATAATAATAAAAAACAAAATGTAACCAGAATTCTGAAAATTTTTTACTCATGTAAATGTTTGTTCCTCTGCTCCAATAATTTGAAATTTGTGTGAACAGCTCCTTTTGTGACCATGTATAGGGGACTATTTCTTTTGTGTTTGATATGTGTTTTTTGTTCTAATGGCTGAATATGATTGTGGGACCTAATTAAAGTTGCTTTGCCATTTTCATGTTTAATCAATTTGGATTTGGAATTGGATTTGTTGGACTTAATTGAAGTCGCTTTTATAACATGTACTAACACAAGATTATTTAAAATTCTGCAGGGCAGTGATAAAAACAATGGAGCTCATAATGGATGATCACACTACTCATGAAATTTGATATTTTGTAACTAAGTATATAAAAGAAGTAGATATGTGACACTTGTTGGAATGACAATTCTTATTTACTTGTTATGACTTTTCTTTTTAGTACTTTGTCATCAAAACCTACTTTTATGGTGACAATTTTATATGTATGTCTTTTTTATGGGAAAGTTTATATTTGTTGGATTAGTTCAATATATATAATTTTATTTTGGTCTATAATTTTAAAATTATATATAAATTTTGCAAGAAATATTAGGATGATTAATAAAAAAAAATTCTGACCAAACTTATGGGCACGCTTAAAAAGGGTGGCTATACCTTAATTTTGGGCTCGTCAAGCACACTTAATAAGCGTGGCCATAACTTGGCAACCGGCACGCTTTAAAAGCATACCCATATCTTCATCTACTGGCACGTTTTCTAAGCGTACCCATATCCTCATACGTTTACCCTATTGGCACGTTTAAAAAGTGTAGCCATATCTTTCCCTATCGGTACGCTTTTAAAGAGTACCCAAAGCATACATTCTGGGACGTTTTAAAAGCGTGGCGATACGTGCATTTTTCGGTACGCTTTTAAAGCGTACCTATAGGTTAAGACCTTAAAAGCGTGGCAAGAAAAGAAAGCATGCCGACAAAAAAAGCGTGCCGATAGATCCAGAAAAGCGTGGCGATAGAGCAACCGGCACGCTGGCAGATGTGACCCTTTCAAAAGTGTGCCGATATCTCAAAAAGCGTGGCGAAAAGCTATTGGAATGCTTTTTTGCACTTTTTGGCACGCTTTTAAAGCGTGGCAAAAGGCTTATTTTCTTGTAGTGTTACCATGATAATATTATTAATTTGAGAATGAAATCTTATTTTTATAAAAATTGAGGATGGTTTTATAGATAAATAAGTTTAGAGGTATTTTGAGTAAAAGGTAAGTTTTTGGGGATGAGCCGGTATTTTTATAAAAATTCAGAGTTACTTTTGTAAATATTAATAAACAAAGAGCTAATTAGTAGTTTTCTAAAATTGTTGGGTTAAAAGTAAAATAATTAAAAGTTTGATGTTTAAAACATAATTAATAAAAGTTTATAAGTAAAGCTTAAAAGAGTTAAGTCTTCAAGGAAGTTATAAATACTATTTATTACTTAAATTATTTTATTTGTATTAAAGAAAATTATTGTTATTGCTTTTAATTTATTAAGAATATTATTTAGTAAAGATATTATTATTATCGATATTATTAATGGTAAAATAGAACAGAATAAAAAAAGAGAATACCCTTTTTAAAAGATTTGGAGTCACAAAGTTTACTTAAGAATCTTATGATTCTGTTTCCATAAAATACTTAGCGGCTGGTAAGAGAACAGTGTGAAGATAGTTTGAACTATTAAGGATAAATAAGTAAAAGACTGAAGAAAAAGAGAAGATAAATTGGCACGTGTAATGATAGTATGGTTATGGTGCCGAAGGATAAATGTTAACAAGCCGTGGGCTTTATATGTGAATAATTTTGTGGGGACTCCCGTAAATATGGAATGGCTTCCAGAAGGGGTCACATGCTTTAGTTGGAGAATCAGCGCCTTTAAGTACTTGCAGAGGTCATGTTTGACATACTTCAGTGGGAGAATTAGTGCCTGCAAGAAGTAGAAACTTGTAGAGGTTATGTCGCTGGAATGCCTTATCTGACTTGCGAGTTGGATTGCGTCGGGTGTGGGTCGAAACCGACAAATGAGCTCATTACCTGCGATAGGACTAGACATGCATCATCCTTGTTGCGCATTTGCATTTTACTTGATAATGTAAAATTGTTTGTGATTGTCTTCTTGTGTTTGTGCATTCTTTAATGGTATTCTGAATTATTGTGACTGAGTATTTCTAAGTGATTCTTGGATATTTGGTTGACTTAATAGAACTGTGATAATATTGACTTAACTAACTACCCCCGACCCTAATAAGAATCCCCCAGTTCTTACCCCCTCCTTCCTTTCCTATCAATGGAGACAGGCGTCCTGTTCTATGAGATGGACCATCCCTACATATATGAGGATCCTGTATAGTATAGGTTTTATGTAGTAGCTGCAGAGATTAGGACCCATATGTAGGTTCTGCACGACCACCCTTTCCGACACCCGATTAACACTCCGCTCTTCAACCCTGACTTACCTTATGAGTTTCTGTTGCATTGGCTTCATCCTGCCATTTCACCCATTTCATGACGGACCTGTAACTCACCAGCACCCTGATCAGCCTAAGGATTAGGTGATCCCTGAGCCTGAGCCTATGGAAGAGCATGTATCAAAGCCTATACCCGAGTGGGATATTCCTGTAGAGCAGATTTTAGTGTCTTCGTCTGACCCTTCATCTGAGGATCTGCACACCACCTCTATTAATAGACTGACGAGTGTGGACCAGAGCAGTAGTACGAGTGCTAGGACACCTCCTGAGATTATTGAGATTTTTGATGATGAGGACGAGGATCTTGAGGAGTGTTCGGATGTGATTGAGATTTTCTTTGACAATGACAGTTGATGCTTGGGGGCTGAGGATGTGACTTCTGGGAGTTTTTTGTGTTAGCCTAGCTTTTGTATTTAGTATAGGATGAGTCCATATTTGATGATAAATTTTGGTTTGAATTGACCAGATTTCATCACATAAACCCATGCTTATTCACTAAAATAGCACACTTTTGTGTTTTCTCTCTAGGTTGCACTTAAATGTGAAATGTTTGTTAAGTGATTTCAAGTCAATTAGACAAGAATAGTTTGGTAGAAGTGGAAGAAAGCATGCAAAAGGGGAGAACACATGAAGAAAACAAAGGAGAAGAGAATATTCAAGTGTGCGTACGCACAACTTTCTGTGGGTATGCATAAGATGAAAATCAGCTAGTGTGTGTACGCATAGGGTTGTGATTTTGGGGCCCTCTTGGCCCAATTTTAGAAGTTCTAAAGCTGATTGGGGTGCTATATCAAAGGTGTAAAACTCGTAAAATTAGTAAATAATTAGCCAATAAAATAATTATTAATCCAAGAAATTAGAATATAAAATTTTAGAGTTTAATATGGTAGAATTAATTAAAATATGAATTTTGACACCAATTTAAAAAAATTGGCCCAAGATTGGGTCAAACGGGCTGAACCGGGAAAATTGGGCCCAAGGCCTAACCCAATTCATTGATATAAATGAGCTTCAGCTCAAATCTCTTTTTTCTTCATGCAAACGCTGAAGAACACAACCAAGGGGTAGGAGAAGTTTGTAAACCGTTGGTCTTGATTCCATCTTCCATAACTTCTCGCTCCGAGCTCCGATTGCCACACTGTTTGCGGCCACGCGACTGCAGCGTCAAGCTTTACAAGGCTCGGTAAGAAATTTGGTAAGGAAGCCACATTTTCATTTCCAATTTACTCCTTCTCCAATTTCGACAATCCTATGGTTTGGGGTGTTGAGATTTTAGTGATTTTGATGTTTAGGATCAAGTTAACTTAGTGGATGTGCTGGGTTTTGGCTCAATTATACCATTGGCAAGGTGAAGAATATTTAATTCTCGTCAAGTTATCTAATTAGTGAACCCTATGGTGATTTTAGTGTTATTTTGCGAAATTCATTTGGATTATGTATTTTGGAAACAAATTAGCGGTGTTAGAGACTTGGTATTGGACTCTGGGGAGGCAGAGACCCATTTGGTGAGACTTTGGAAACTTGGGTGTTGTGGAATGGTGACAAATTGTGATGTTCTGGGTTTTACAAGAAATCGGCCAAGGTATGGTTTTGGTTTCTCGTATATAATATATAATGTCTTGTGAAAGCCTAGGCTAGACGACTTAGAATAAGTTGAACTGTATGTTCGATACATGTTTAGTGGTTTTGGTGAAGGTTTGAACTTATTGTAATGTATAATGAGGATTGATGAGATTGAGGATTTATGTTATAAATGTGGTGGTAATTGTTGAATTGTATTATTGGTTGAGAATGTAATGATTGATGTGTGAAAAACGATCCAGCACAAAATTCACCGGCAAGTGGGTCGGGTCGCATCAAGTAATAATAACTCACATGAGTGAGGTCGATCCCACAGGGATTGAAGGATTTAGCAATTTTAGTTAGGTGGTTGATTTAGTCAAGCGAAGAAGTGTTGATTTGAGTGATTTGTATCCAACTGAAGCTAAATTGCATGAAATTTAAAGGGAGAGGGATAATTGACAAGAATTTAAAGTGCAGAAGAATTAAGAGAGCTGAATCTTAAAGTGTAAGTAATGTAAATTACAGAAACTTAGATTGAAAGAAACGTAAATAACTGAAACTTAAAGTGTAATAAATGTAAATGGCATGAATCATAAAAGGATTTGGGAACTGGGATTGCAAAAATTTAAACAAGCAGAAGTAAATAACAATTAACAGAGAAGTAGAAGATGAATTGAGATGCAGCAGATCTAAACAAGAGAAGATGAATTGAGAAACCAAACAAAAAGCAAAATGTAGCTTAATTGCAATAACTAAAGGGAAGTTGAAAATCTCAGGGGTGGAGGAGACTAGAAAACAAGTCTAGATCTCAAGTCCTTCCTTGATCCAACAAAGAACAATTGCAAAAGAAGTAGAAATAATTGCAGAAGAAGTAGAAAATGAAAGCAGTAAAGAGAACTTGGATCCAAATCACAATTTCTTGAATTATGCAGACAAATAAACAGAGAGAGATCTCAAGGTGAGATTGAAACAAAATTTCTTCAATTCTCCACCCAAGATCCAAAACAAATAGTAAAGAGTGCAGAAGCAAGAACAAGGAAGAAGAGAGATCAATTCTCCTTCCCAATTCCCCAAAATAGAACTCCGAGATCCAAAGGAAAAATTCAAAAGAAAGTAAAAGTGTAAAATTCTAAATGAAGGCAAAAGTTTTTTTCTAAATCAAACTAGCTTCTATTTATACACTTCCTATTTTTGGATTTCATAATTTGGGTGGGCTTCTAAATTTGGTGAAGAATTGAATTAAATTGGATTTTTGTTGAATTTCCTAGCCTATGGGTGTTACTCCCAGGGCTAGGCTCGGTTCTTGCAACGAACTGAGCTTTGGTTCCCTAGCCTTGTGCCAATTGTGCGTGACATGCTTCATGTGACAAGGGAGGTAGCGCTCAGCTCTTGGTAAGAGCTGAGCTTCCTTCTTGTCCTTAGTGAGGTCCCAAGCTCGAAGCATTGGGAGAGAATTTGCTGGCTCCTTTTTCTTGGCAACAAAGTAGCGCTTCCTCCATTGTTTCCCTCACGCTCCCAGTTTGAATCCCAAGGAATGCAAACAAGCCAATTTTTTCTTAGAATGCCCCCGATAAAGCCCTTGGCAAGAGCTGAGTTTTGAAACTTTGCCTTGCTCCCTCCTTTGCTTGTAGCGCTCAGTTCTCATAGAGAACCTAGCTTTCCCTTTGCTTTGCCTTTGGCCTTGGAGTAGCGCTCCTTGTGAGAGCTCTAAGCTCTTGGCAAGAGCTTTGGGCTCTTGCTCCTTTTCTTTCTTGGCCTTGAATGAAGATCTTGTGGAGAGCTTTGAGGTCTTTGAGAGAGCTTTGTGACTTCTCTCATTGTTGAGCCACGCTTTCTTATTCCTTAGACCACGCTTTCATTATTTCTTTCTTTTCTTCACCTACAAGTAATCAAAATAACCAATCAAAGTATCACCAAATTCATAAGGTTTAAAATTCATTTAAAAATAAATTAATTTTTGCTTAAACCTCATGATTTTGTGTCAATTAAAGGGTGGTTGATTGATTCAACAAAACCATGCAATTCCACTCCAAATTACTTACTTACAAAGCAAGAAAATGTATAAAACCTAATGAAACAAGTGAAAAATGCTTGCAAAGCTAGCATGTGATGACTTGTCATCACAACACAAAACTTAAAACTTGCTTGTCCCCAAGCAAGAAAAGAATTATGCTCAAAGGTTCTTTCAATTAGAATGGATTGAAGAATAACTTGTAATATCCTATGAGTGAAGTGATTAAGTGACAGTGGGGTGAACTCTAAATTATATGCTCATGCAAGGGCTTCAATGCTTACTAGTCCCTACATCTTGGAAGTCTTAGGTCCTAGGACTTTCATCCAAATGATATCATGGAGATCTCTCTATAGGTAATCACCTTAAAGTAGCTTATAATTTCTGTGTTTTGGCCTTGACTCTAAGTGTCATGTCTAAAAGCGGTTCTTTAGATAAGCTTGATGAGTATTTTCGGAAAACGAATTCCAAACACCCAAATTTCACCGGCAAGTATACCGGGTCGCATCAAGTAATAAAACTCACGGGAGTGAGGTCGATCCCACAGGGATTGAAGGATTGAGGAATTTTAGTTTAGTGGTTGATTTAGTCAAGAGAATTAAGTATTGGTTGAGTGATTTGTGATTGCAGAAACTAAATTGCTTGAAATGTAAAGGGAGAGGGGTAAATTGCAGAAAATTAAAGAGCAAAGAAAGTAAATAAGCTGAATCTTAAAGAACAAGTAATGTAAATTGCAGAAACTTAGATTGCAAGAAATATAAATGGCTGAATCTTAAAGTGCAAGAAATGTAAGTTACTTGAATTATAAAGGGAATTGGGAAGTGGGTTTGCAGAATTTAAACAAGGAAGAGTAAATTGCACTAAATTGAAAAGTAGAAGAAGAATTGAATTGAACCAGATCTAAAACGGAAATGTAAAGGAACTTGAAAAACATTAAACAAAGAATTTAAAATGGAAACTCCAGATCTCAGGACCCAAGAGACTAGATAACCGAGTCTAGATCTCAATGCCTTCCTAGATCCAAATGTAGAACTCAATTGCAAGAGATAAAGAAAAGTAAATTGCAGAATGAGTAGAAGAAGAGGCAATGAACAGAAATTGAAATTCAATTATGAAGTAAATAAAACAGAGAGATCTCAGGATGAGATTGAAACAGAATTCCTTCAATTCTCCAACCCAAGATCCAAGACAAATTGTAAATGAAATTGAAAGCAAGACAACTAAGTGGAAGAGAATTCAATTCTCCTTCCCCAAGACTCAGAATCTCCAATTAACTCCTAACCAAAAGCTCTCCAAAACTACTCAGCAAAACTAAAAGGAAAGCTCCCCAAAAACTTAAATCCTAAGCTATTTATACACTTTCTTCAAATGGTCTTCAAGCCTTGAATTGGGCCTTTGCTCTTGATGGAATTGGGTTGATAAAAGCCTCTGTTGATTGCTCTTGGAGTTGGAGAGAAACTCATTGTGAACCGGGTCATGAATCATAAAAGCTTGAGTCAAAGTTTGAGGCCAACTTTGGCTCAAGCTTTTCATATCAGCTGCCCCCCTTTTGCTGCTATCAACGTTTGGGCTAAAGTTTGAGGTCAAACTTTTAGCCAAACGTTGAGTCTTCTTGTATGCCTTGTGGCGCCAACGTTTGCCAAAAAGTATGAGGCAAACGTTGGCGCAAACTTTTGCTCTCCTGGGTATGTTGATGGTGGCGCCAACGTTTGCCAAAAAGCTTGAGGCAGACGTTGGCACAAGCTTTTCTCCTCCAGGGTGTTGGTGTGTGGTGCCAACGTTTGCCAAAAAGCTTAAGGCAAACGTTGGCACAAGCTTTTGCTTCTTCCAGGGAGATTCCAACTTTTCCAAAAGTTTGAGCTAAAGTTTGAGGCAAACTTTGGCTCAAGCTTTTTGTTCTCTCTTGCTCCTAGCTATTCCTTCTTTCTTCAACCTTCTTCAAAGCTCTTTTCCCCTATCATCAATCAACCAAACATATCAAAGCTATGCTCAAAATCATGAGATTGTTATTCTTTCATAGTATATGACAATTATAGCACAAAATCTCATGAAATTGCATTAATTCTTCCATGATTGATTGAATTAAAGGAAACATGAAATTCTACTCAATTGGCTTACTTATGGCTCAAGAAAGTGCATAAAATCAATTGAAAACAAAAGAAAAAGACTAGTGAAACTAGGCTAAGATGACTTGTCATCACAACACCAAACTTAAAGCTTGCTTGTCCCCAAGCAAGAAAGGAATTATGCTCAAAGGTTCTTTTAATTAAGACGGATTGAAGAATAACTTGTAAGGTCCTGTGAGTGAAGTGATTAAGTGACAGTGGGGTGAACTCTAAATCATATGCTCATGCAAGGGCCTCAGTGCTTACTAGTCCTTACATATTGGGGGTCTTAGGTCCTAGGACTTTCATCCAAATGATATCATGGAGATCTCTCTATAGGTAATCACCTTGAAGCAGCTTATAGTTGCTGTGCTTTGGCCTTGACTCTAAGTGTCATGTCTCAAAGCGGCTCTTTAGATAAGCTTTCAATCAATACTCCTAAACCAGTTGGTTTTAAGGTATTAGGTGTTAAAGCACCCCTAAGGATTTACTTACTCAAGCCTCTCTCTTTGAGACAATTCGACCACAAGCATTTACTAGGATAACAACTCTTTGAGTTCTTGTTTCTTTTCTTCTTCTCTGCCTAGTAATTGAAGCTCTGGGCCATGTTCTTTTTGTTTTTGTATTTTCTTTATTTTCTTTTGTTTTGTTTGCTGCTTCTTGGATCAATAAATGTTTGAGAATCTCCACAACACTTCTTTGAACTCTATGTCCCGCCTATGAGCTCCCATGCAAGTTTTCATAAGCATGCAACCTCAATACATGATTATACAACTAGAACCACCACTTTTCCTAATCTTTTGCTTGCCTCAAAATTGTTTAATTCCTTAATCCTTCTTTTCAAAGAACTTTCATGTGATGCATTTTTGAAATATTGAGTGCAAACAAGTTTTGGAGAGTATAGTATTGTAAATGATCAAGCATCTTGATTATTGAATTGCAGAAAAACTATACTAGATAGAAGGACAGATTGGGGTATAATATAACTTTCAATCACTGCAATATCTGATAATGAATAATACAACCTTTTGGAGTCTACTTGCTGTCCTCTTCCTCATCATCATTGCTGGTCTTCACATTCCTCTTTCACCTCTTTGATTGATGATGCTAAATCTTCCAAAAGTTTGTATGGTGCTCTGCAATGATATTGAAAGTTGCTTGTTCCCCAAGCACTTGAAAAATGGTTAGCATGCATAATTTATTTGTAGGCTTTTGAACTTACTTTGGTGTGGGAACACCAAGCTTAGTACCTTGCCAATGGTTCTCATGCATCAGATTAACCATGTGTGAAACTCTTTTTCTTTTTCAAAAGCAATAGAACTAAAAACTAGGAAACAGCAGAATAGTTAACTAGTTCGTCTAGATGCTTGAAGCTAGCATTATGCAGAAAGTGAGAATGTGTTTTATGATGGGATTTTGGTGGAACACCAAACTTAGAATCCTTCATTCTCCTTTATATTGTTTTGGTGTGTAACACCAAACTTAGCTTCTTGCAATATAGATGAAGTTAATCAACCTTTTTATTAAAATAGCTATGAAAAGAGAACTACCTCAGGTTGGGTTGCCTCCCAACAAGCGCTTCTTTATTGTCATTAGCTTGACATCCTCTATGCTTGCTCAGCTCAGATTCTGAGCTTCCTTCTCCTTGTCCCATTGTCCTCCTAAGTGAGGCTCTGCTCTGTGATGCTCATCCTGGATGAGTGATTCTTTTCCTTTAGCTCTCTTCTCACCCATTTCTGCGAGGCTCTTAGCCAGTTGTTGCATTTGCTTCTCAATTCTTCTGACTGAGGCTTCCTGGTTCTTCATTGTCACCTCTTGGTATTTCATCATTCTCTCTATTAAGATCTCCAGATTGGTGATCCTCTGAGAGTCTTGTGAGATTGGTTGGTTGTGGGGTGTTGGGGGTTGGAAGGGTGGGTAGTGTGGTGGTATGTAGTGATTGTTGTTGGTATGGTGGTGTTTTTGCAGGTTTGGGAAATTGGGGTTGTTGTAGTTGAAGTCCCTTTGTTCCTGATGTTGAGATTCCCTCATTCTTAGATAAGAATGTGGCTTCCATGGTGGAAATTGTGCATTCACTGTAGTAGAATGTAGAAAATCAATTTGTCTAGCTATTGACTCCAATTGTTGCTGAGTTTGCTGGTGTAGCTGTTTGTTTTGATTCATGACTGCCTTCACTCCTTCAAGATTCATTACTTCCTTTTCTGAAATTGCATTCTGTGGTGTCTCAAATGAGTGTTGGTTATTGGCTCTTTTGTCATTGAACTCTGCAGTTCCTTGGCCGGTTGCTGTTGCTTTGAGTAGGCCATCTGAGAAGTAATTCACCGCTCTTCTTGTTTCTGAGGTTAATCCTTCATAGAACGCTTGGAAACCCACTTTGTCACTTGCTTTCTTGTATCTTTCCCATGCTTTGAACAATGGTTCTTCCTCTCCTTGTATGAATGGATGTATTCCCTCTTTCATCTTGATGTTTTGTTGGGATGAGAAGAATTTGGCTAGAAACTTGGCAACCAAATCATCCCAACTAGTGATACTTCCTTGGGGAAAGGTTTCAAGCCATTGTGCCGCTTCATCCTTCAGTGAGAAAGGAAATATCAAGAGCTTATAGGTATCATGATTTACACTATCGAGATTGACAGCACCACAAGTCCTCAGAAAAATGGATAGGTGCTGTTTAGGATCCTCCAATGGATTTCCACCATAGGAACAATTGTTCTTGATTAGTGCAATGAGTTGCGGCTTCATGTTGTGGTGTTCTTCTTTCTCAGAAACTCCTTCTTCAATGATATCCTTCCCTCTGGTCTCTCTTCTTTCCTGTGACATATAAATCAACAAACGGAACACACAATGGTACTCTTGAAAATTGAGTGTAGTCAGTTGAGACAAAACTTCAAACAGTTAGTGGGTTAGTCAAAATTAAAGAAAAAGTGCTTGATTTAAACTACCACCTCACTTAATCATTGTCAATCTATTTCAATCCCCGGCAACGGCGCCAAAAACTTGATGAGTATTTTTGGAAAACGAATTCCAAACAACCAAATTTCACCGGCAAGTATACCGGGTCGCATCAAGTAATAAAACTCACGGGAGTGAGGTCGATCCCACAGGGATTGAAGGATTGAGCAATTTTAGTTTAGTAGTTGATTTAGTCAAGCGAATCAAGTATTGGTTGGGTGATTTGTGATTGCAGAAACAAAATTGCTTGAAATGTAAAGGGAGAGGGGTAAATTGCAGAAAATTAAAGAGCAAAGAAAGTAAATAAGCTGAATCTTAAAGAACAAGTAATGTAAATTGCAGAAACTTAGATTGCAAGAAATATAAATGGATGAATCTTAAAGTGCAAGAAATGTAAATTACTTGAATTATAAAGGGAATTGGGAAGTGGGTTTGCAGAATTTAAACAAGGAAGAGTAAATTGCACTAAACTGAAAAGTAGAAGAAGAATTGAATTAAACCAGATCTAAAACGGAAATGTAAAGAAAATTGAAAAACATTAAACAGAGAATTTAAAATGGAAACTCCAGATCTCAGGACCCAAGAGACTAGATAACCGAGTCTAGATCTCAATGCCTTCCTAGATCCAAATGTAGAACTCAATTGCAAGAGATAAAGAAAAGTAAATTGCAGAATGAGTAGAAGAAGAGGCAATGAACAGAAATTGAAATTCAATTATGAAGTAAATAAAATAGAGAGATCTCAGGATGAGATTGAAACAGAATTCCTTCAATTCTCCAACCCAAGATCCAAGACAAATTGTAAATGAAATTGAAAGCAAGACAACTAAGAGGAAGAGAATTCAATTCTCCTTCCCCAAGACTCAGAATCTCCAATTAACTCCTAACCAAAAGCTCTCCAAAACTACTCAGCAAAACTAAAAGGAAAGCTCCCCGAAAACTTAAATCCTAAGCTATTTATACACTTTCTTCAAATGATCCTCAAGCCTTGAATTGGGCCTTTGCTCTTGATGGAATTGGGTTGATAAAAGCCTCTGTTGATTGCTCTTGGAGTTGGAGAGAAACCCATTATGAACCGGGTCATGAATCATAAAAGCTTGAGTCAAAGTTTGAGGCAAACTTTGGCTCAAGCTTTTCATATCAGCTGCCCCCCTTTTGCTGCTATCAACGTTTGGGCTAAAGTTTGAGGTCAAACTTTTAGCCAAACGTTGAGTCTTCTTGTATGCCTTGTGGCGCCAACGTTTGCCAAAAAGTTTGAGGCAAACGTTGGCGCAAACTTTTGCTCTCCTGGGTGTGTTGATGGTGGCGCCAACGTTTGCCAAAAAGCTTGAGGCAAACGTTGGCGCAAGCTTTTCTCCTCCAGGGTGTTGGTGTGTGGTGCCAACGTTTGCCAAAAAGCTTGAGGCAAACGTTGGCACAAGCTTTTGCTTCTTCCAGGGAGATTCCAACTTTTCCAAAAGTTTAAGCTAAAGTTTGAGGCAAACTTTGGCTCAAGCTTTTTGTTCTCTCTTGCTCCTAGCTATTCCTTCTTTCTTCAACCTTCTTCAAAGCTCTTTTCCCCTATCATCAATCAACCAAACATATCAAAGCTATGCTCAAAATCATGAGATTGTTATTCTTTCATAGTATATGACAATTATAGCACAAAATCTCATGAAATTGCATTAATTCTTCCATGATTGATTGAATTAAAGGAAACATGAAATTCTACTCAATTGGCTTACTTATGGCTCAAGAAAGTGCATAAAATCAATTGAAAACAAAAGAAAAAGACTAGTGAAACTAGGCTAAGATGACTTGTCATCAAAGCTTTCAGTCAATACTCCTAAACCAGTTGGTTTTAAGGTATTAGGTGTTAAAGCACCCCTAAAGATTTACTTGCTCAAGCTTCTCTCTTTGACACAATTCGACTACAAGTATTTACTAGGATAATAAATCTTTGAGTTCTTGTTTCTTTCTTCTTTTCTGCCTAGTAATTGATGCTCTGAACCATGGGCCATGTTCTTTTGTTTTTGTATTTTCTTTATTTTCTTTTGTTTGCTGCTTCTTGGATCAATAAATGTTTGTGAATTTCCACAATGCCTCTTTGAACTCTATGTCCTGCCTATAAGCTTGACGAGCGAGATTTAATGTCGGTAAAGAATGAAAATAATCACGTTGTAAGTATAGTTTCTAAACCAACAGAAAATCCCTTTGTACAAATGTTTTGGTTGTCACAAGTAATAAACCCCTTTGAAATTGATAATCGAAGTATTTAACCTCGGGTCGTCTTCTCAAGGAACTGCAGGGAAGTATGTTCTTATTATTGGTTATGAAGATTGTAAATTGGGGTCTTTGAAAATAAGGAATGAGTAATTTAAATGGAAAATAAAATGAATAAATAACTGTAAAATAAACTCTTGGCAAGGTATAAGAAATTGAAAGTGCTATCCTAGCTATCCTTATCAATGGTGATGGGAATTGAGTCTTAATCCCACTTAGTTAGCCTTTACTAAAGCAAAGGAAGATCAAGTGGATTAATTAGTCTGAACTTTAGGTTCTGGTCAATCCCTAAGAAAAGACTGGAATTATTGAAGTTCAATTCAATTAACAAGATAACAATTATCAATCACGTTGAGTTTGATAACTCCTGAGTTACTGATTTCTTGACCAAGACCAAAAGGGGCAAAAGTAAATCTGCTGGAATAAAAAGAATGTCTTCAGATTGGAAATAACAATAATGTAAATAAAAGAAAGCAATCATAAACTGAAATACCTCAAATATCATTAATTAAGAGAATTATCTGTAACATAGAAAAGTTCATAAATCAATATTGAGAAAATAAATAAAAAGGGATATTGAACTTGTGAAAAGAGATAATCCTGAAAGCAAAAGAAATCCTAATTCTAAATCCTAAAAGAGAGAGGAGAGAACCTCTCTCTAAAAACTACATCTAAATCATCAAAAGTAACTAATTGGAGACTCTCCTTCGAATGGATGCATTCTCCCACTTCATAACCTCTGATCTGTGCCTTCTGGACTTGGATTTGGGCCAAAAAGGGCTTCAGAAATCGCTGGGAGCGTTTTCTGTAATTTCTGGTGCGTGGCCTCTGACACGCGTCCGCGTGGGTCACGCAGTCGCATCATTTGGAGTTCTCCTTGTCACGCGTTCACTTCGGTCAAGCGCCCGCGTCATCTGCGTTTTGCTCGTGGCGTGCGATCACGTCATTCACGCATTCGCGTCGCTGCCTTTTCGCGCTAGGCATGCGGCCACGTCGTCCATGCGTTCGCGTCGCTGCCAGCTTCTTCAAAAACTCCATTTTGTGCTTTCCTTCTATTTTTCTATGTTTCCTTTCCATCCTTTAAGTCATTCCTGCTGATGAGCGGATAATTTATATGCTTTTTGGCATTATTTTTAGTATGTTTTTTGTAGGATCTAGTTACTTTTAGGGATGTTTTTATTAGTTTTATGTTAAATTCACATTTCTGGACTTTACTATGAGTTTGTGTGTTTTTCTATGATTTCAGGTATTTTCTGGCTGAAATTGAGGGACTTGAGCAAAAATCAGATTCAGAGGTTGAAGAAGGACTGCTGATGCTGTTGGATTCTGACCTCCCTGCACTCAAAGTGGATTTTCTGGAGCTACAGAACTTAAAATGGCGCGCTTCCAATTGCGTTGGAAAGTAGACATCCAGGGCTTTCCAGAAATATATAATAGTCCATACTTTGGCCGAGTTTAGACGACGCAAAAGGGCGTTGAACGCCAGTTCTATGCTACAGTCTCGAGTTAAACGCCAGAAACACGTCACGAACCAGAGTTGAACGCCAAAAACACGTTACAACTTGGCGTTCAACTCCAAAAGAAGCCTCTACACGTGTAAACTTCAAGCTCAGCCTAAGCACACACCAAGTGGGCTCCGAAAGTGGATTTATGCATCAATTACTTACTTCTGTAAACCCTAGTAGCTAGTTTAGTATAAATAAGACTTTTTACTATTGTATTTACATCTTTGGATTATCTTTTGATCTATTGATCACGTTTGGGGGCTGGCCATTCGGCCATGCCTGGACCTTCATCACTTATGTATTTTCAACGGTAGAGTTTCTGCACTCCATAGATTAAGGTGTGGAGCTCTGCTGTTCCTCATGATTTAATGCAAAGTACTACTGTTTTATATTCAATTCAACTTATTCTGCTTCTAAGATATCCATTCGCACCCAAGAACATGATGAATGTGATGATTATGTGACGCTCATCATCATTCTCACTTATGAACGCGTGCCTGACAAACACTTCCGTTCTACATGCAAACAAGCTAGAATGAGTATCTCTTAGATATCTAATACAGAGGACCGAGTCCGAGATATTAGAATCTTTGTGGTATAAGTTAGAACCCATGGATGGCCATTCCTGAGATCCGGAAAATCTAAACCTTGTCTGTGGTATTTCGAGTAGGATCTGGGAAGGGATGGCTGTGACGAACTTCAAACTCGCGAGTGCTGGGCGTAGTGACAGACGCAAAAGGAGGGTAAACCCTATTCCAGTATGATCGAGAACCTCCAGATGATTAGCCGTGCCGTGACAGAGCATTTGGACCTTTTTCACGAGAGAGGATGGGATGTAGCCATTGACAACGGTGATGCCCTACATAAAGCTTGCCATGGAAAGGAGTAGGAAGGATTGGATAAAGACAGCAGGAAAGCAGAGGTTTAGAGGAACGAAAGCATCTCTATACAATTATCTGAAATTTTCACCAATGAATTACATAAGTATTTCTATCGTTGTTTTCTGTTTATTTATTATTATTATTCGAAAACTCGATAACCATTTGATATCCACCTGACTGAGATTTACGAGGTGACCATAGCTTGCTTCAAGCCGACAATCTCCGTGGGATCGACCCTTACTCACGTAAGGTGTTATTACTTGGACGACCCAGTGCAATTGCTGGTTAGTTGTATCGAAGTTGTGACAAATCATGAATTAAGATTAGAGCACCAAGTTTTTGGAGGCATTACCAGGGATCACAATTTCATGCACCACCTGCCTTAGAAGATCTGAAACTACTCAACACACAAATCACGGCATCGAATGGTAAAAAAAAGGGTAATTAAAATAATTATTTTTAAAGCATAAGAAACATGTTTTTCACATACATCACATAATAAGGAAGGAAAAGTAAAACCATGTAATTAACATGAATAAGTGAGTGAAGGATTGAATAAATCACTTAAATTGAGCACAAAATATATCATAAAATATGGGTTTATCAACCTCCCCACACTTAAACAATAGTATGTCCTCATGCTAAATCGAAGATAAAGAGTAAGGTATGGTTGAAGTGGTGGAATCTCATGTAATGCAATCTATTCTAAATGTAACTACCTAAATGAATCATGCAATTCTAATTGTTATTCACTTGTATATAAAACTTACATGTAGTTAAATTAATTCACATTCTCAAGGAATCATATATGCATAGCCAAACCTTATATAATGATAAATAACCTTTACAATTGAGATGGGAAAGAGAAATATTTTATAAACTTGCAAGACAATTAACAATTTAAGCAGAGATATATGTTGATGAGCTATTGAACCCTCACTGGATTTTGTGTTTACTCTCTAGTCACTCAGTGTTTATTGGGTTAATCACTCTATTCTTCTTTTTATCCTTACTTTCTATAACTTTGTCCTTCATCTAACCAATCAACAATTATAAAATATAGGCATACAAAAATCATGAGGTCTTTTCCAAGGTTGTAATGGGGCCAAGGTAAAGGTAAGGGTATATGTATAAGGCTGAGTGAGCTAATAAGTGAATCCTTGATTAGTCTAAGATCTCACCTAACATACATATTTTGTAATTCAAAGATTTCTTTACCTATTTACCCAATTTTCCCACTTTTTATGTTACATGCTCATGCCTTAATTTTAATTTTTATCCCATGTGCATTGTTTTTTTTTTTTTTGCATTTGGGGAATTCTTTTGTATCCCCTTATTTGGGTACTGAAATAAAATATATAATTTTTTTAATGCACATGGTATTTTATTTGCTTTGATTTCACATGAGCATGCTTCCCAAAATTTTATTTTGAAATATTTTTATTCTTTTTAACTTTCTACCTTTGCTTCTATCATCCATGTTCCCATAAGGTTCTCCACACTTAAACAATTACACAATTTCTATCTTAAGCTAACCAAGGATTCAACTTGGGATTTTTATTTTATTTTTTTACTTAAGGCCAGTAATGTGGTTTATAGAACAGAAGGGGTTTTAAAGGCTCAAGGGGGCTAACAAGGGTGATGTAAAAGGTAGGCTAATTTGGGATAAGTGAGCTAGAATCAAACAATGGCCTCAATCACTTTCTTGGTATGTATGTATATTTTATAATCGGACATATAGATTAAAACAAAGTAAAGAACACCAGAATAAAAAAGAAGGACAAAACACACAGAAATAAAATATTATGGTTTGAATGTAACCATACAATTAAGCTCAAAACTCACAGGCTGTGTGTTCTCTAGCTCAAAAATCATATATCAGTTATGTATGTCATGCAATTAAAAATTAAGAGTTCCCATTATTCTCAATGTAAATCTTAGGGTGGTTTTAAAGTTTTAGTGTTTCTCCTTGATGAAATGTTGTTAACTAACTAACATGTAATGCTATATATACAAGGTGTGTGGATTGTTTCTGTTCTGTTCAAGTCTCTAGTTTACTTCCTTTTTGTATTTTCAATTCGAACTAAGCTATCTTATGCTAAAAAGGGTAAACTATACTAATTAATCCACATTTTCTATAACTAATAAGTTAGAATTGTAACTAAACTAAATGGCTAAAATATGAACTAAAGTGCAAAATGCAAAAATAGAGTAAAAATACATGAAAAGAGTAATGTATAAGTACTGAGAAATAAAAATAAAGATCAAAATACAGAAAAATAACAAAATAAAATAAAAAGAGTCTGTAGTGGTTCACCAAGAAAATACGCCAGAGATGGCGACCTCCCCACACTTAAAATAAAGCATCATCCTCGATGCTCACTCAAGCAGGGTGTGAAGGAGTGTCATCACTGGAAGGATGGGTGGCTGGAGTCTCTGTAGTGGTGGTCTGAGGATCTGTCTGCTGCAGAGGAGGTGCTGACTGAATAGGAACATCTGGGTCTGTAGCCTAAATCTGATGCGGGGCCTCCTACTGTGATGCAGCCTACTCCGGGCCTGCCTGCTCAGCCTCTCTCTGTGGATGGGTCTCTGCCTCATGATCATCTGCCTCCTCTTCAGATGGCTCTGATGGTGTGTCAGGCTCGGAGGAGATGTCTCCGCCAGAACGGATCATCAGCTTCAGGTTCTCATAGCGTCGCTTGCTACGACGCTCAGATCTCTCATATCGGCACCGGTTGCGGCGCTCCATCTGGTCTAGCTGCTGAAACAGGCGGTGTACGAGGTGATAAACGGGCTCTGAGGTAGGTGAAGGTGCAATGGTGGTAGCTGGGGTAGCTGTAAATGAAGAAGGTCGGGCGGAAGGTGCGGCTATCTCATCAGTAGTAGTGAGGAATGGAGGTCTGTAGCCCAAAGCCAGAAAGTTCTTGCTGTGAGGGATAATCTTCTTGCATTCTGCAGCAGGTGACTTCTCATCAGCATCCTCCCAAGGCACGTCCGCTCGACGGCCGAGCTGGGTAATCAAATATGGGACGGGGAGAGTGCCTCAGACGTGGACCCAAACCATGTAGTACCGGATGAATCGTGGCAGGTACAGGTCCTTACCCTCCATCACACACCATAGAAGGGTGATCATAGCGGCAGGTAGCTCAATCTCGTGAGTACTCGGCATAACAAAGTTGCTAAGGATCTCGTGCCAGAGCCGAGCCTCATCGTTCAAGTATATCCGCTTGATTCCCTTAGGCATGGTGGTGTTCTGACCCATGACCCAGGGGACAGTTGGGTCAAGGGCTATCCTTGCCTTAACTGCATCCCAGTCAAACTTCATGAAGCGCATGTCCTCCTCAGCCTTTTGGTAACCATCGAGCTGATCGGATTTAGGCTGAAGCTGCAAAATATCCTCAATGGCCTCTTCAGTGACCAGTATCTGCTTCCCTCTTAGGTTCACTGCATCTAGGGATGTTTTGAAGTAATTATAGTAAAACTCTCTTACCCAAGAAGCATTGACCTCTGTCAGGTTTCTTTCCAGGAAGAACCAGCCTCTATGTTTGATCTGATCAGAGGTGTATTGCTGGAGTTCTTCCGGAATTTTCAGAGTCCGCTCCAGGTACAGGTTCCTAGAGGTTGCAAACATCGGATACTTCAATTTGCAATATCTGTTTGCAAACTTGATGGGGTCATTAGCAGGGAGTAGCTGGTCAGCCTTCTCCTGCGGGGTAAAGTGTTTCTCCCGCCAGGAGTGATCGTGCATGATGTCCAGGATGGACATAGAGGATTCTCCTCTTTTCCGTTTGCCAGTTATTGCCTTTCCTTTTCTTTTTCTTTGAGTGTCAGACATCCTGAAAAATAGAAATCTAGGATATAATAAAAATAGGAAAACAAGTAGGCAAATAACAAAATAAGCACATAGTGGCCAAGGAGCAGTAGAATAATGAAATGAGTTGAGTAAATGTACATTATGGATTGTATAGGAGTTAGAAATCTGAGAAAAATTTCACAATCCAAAATGTGATATAAATAGAATTCATGTTAATTAGGAAAAATTATCATCATGCCTTAGTTAGAAGGTTAAAGAGAATAGTGAAAAACCAAGAAGAGATGTTGTGAAAGTTAGGTTGGTTAGGAATGAAAAAGAGGTTAGGAAGTTGAAATCAGTGAGTTAGTAAAAAGAAGGTTAGAGTAAGTGGTCTGATGATCATTTTCTAAGTAACAAGAATTTACAATTAGAAGCTACAGTCAACTCACATTCAAACAAGGAAGTTGATGATGATTCATATAGATATGTAAATGGCAAAAAGTGGAATTGAATAATCCAAAAGGCAATTTATTAACCAAGAAATCAAAAAGAATAAGAAAGCTTGCCTGTGCATACATGAATTGGTTTGGTAAAAGTTGAGTAAAGCAGAATTCAAATTGCCAAAACCAAAACATGAATGAAAATCAGAATAGTTTACAGAAATTTGGGCAGCATTACGGCTAAAAGTGGATGGTCCCGAAAAATAATCTGTAAGCAGAATAGTTCATATGAATTAAAAGAAACTGCAAAAAGATATAAATAATTTGAACATGAAAAAGCAGTCGCAATAGCAGCATGAACAGTAAGAACAGCATATGAACAATACTTAGATCACAGCAATAGCAGAATTGCAAAAATTATAAAACAAGTAGCACAAACAGCGCAATTAATCAGGCCTAAATCCACTAACCACATCCTATGCTACCTAACCACCTAGAATCCATTACAACATGCATATCTAGCTAGCCTAATTTTGAACATAAACGGAAAAAAAATTCAAATAACTGCGAAAGGAAAGAAAAGTGGCGTTCGGCAGAACCTGGTAGGCGAATGAATGAAAGTGGGACAGAGAGATGGCTGGGGGGGTTGTGGTGGTGGCTGATGCGGCGGTTGAGGCGGTTGGCGCGGCGGTGAATGGCTGTTCGGTGGCAGGGGGTTTCGGGTAGGGTAATGGGGATAGGCGTTAAGGAGGAAGGATGGGAGGGGGTGAGTTGTAGTGGTGGCTGGCGCGGAGGTGCGGCGGTGACGGTGCGGTGGTCGGTGGTTGGCCGCAGCAGTGGAAGAAAGGGAAGGGGGTAGAAGAAGAAGAAGGAAGAAGGAGGTAGAGGTGGCGTTGCGGTAGGGTCTAGGGGGGTTGGCGATACGGCGGTCGGAGGTGGTGGCTGGGAGTGATGATGGTGGTTGGGTGGTGGAGGGTTGCAGAGAAGAGAGAAAGGAGAAGGGGGTTGAGGGGGCGCGAATGGGTAGGGTTTTGCGTGGCTGAGGGGGTTAATGAATTTAAACCCATGCAATCGCGTGGGGCACGCGGTCGTGTGGCTGGGGTGGAATGGGGTTGATGCGATCACGTGGCTGGTGCGATCGCATGGAATGGAAAAAATGGTGAATGACACGGTCGCGTGAGGCAGGCGACCGCGTCGCTTGAAATTGGGTGAAACGCATAATTCCAGCGTCATTTCAGCGCAACTCTCTGTCTTCTTTGGGATGTTGTGCAATCCACGCGACGCGATCGCGTCGCTCACGCTTTCGCGTGGGATGGGTGTTGTGCAAGTGATACGATCGTGTCAAGGACGCGACCGCGTGGGTCGTTTTGTGCTAAACGCACAACGACCGCACGATTCCAGCCCAACTTTCTGGGCGTTGGATCTTTACGCCGATCTCCAGATCACGCGGCCACGTGAATGACGCGGACGCGTGGGGAGTGGTTTACGCAACTGACGCGATCGCATGAGCGATGCGGTCGCGTCGCACGCCATACTCTTTTTTTTTTAACTGAAATGCAATCATGCAATTATGCAGTTTGCAATGCTAATGAATAATATTCAGGTTCAATTTGAAAAAGAATAAAAATAAATAACACGAAATAAAACTGATAACGAAACGACCATACCATGGTGGGTTGTCTCCCACCTAGCACTTTTAGTTAAAGTCCTTAAGTTGGACATATGGCGAGCTTCCTGTTATGGCGGCTTATGCTTAAACTTGTCCAGAAATCTCTACCAATGTTTGGAATGCCAACGGCCTCTGGGGTCCCAAACTAGGCATGTAAAGCTTCTGAGCAGCTTCAAATAGATTCTCAGGCTCCCGAGGTGACAAATGTCAGAATAGATTCCAGGATCCCAAACTTTGCTTTTAAATCCGCCTCCGTCTTAATCTATATTTTTCCATCCGGGCGGTTTAAAATTAGATTCTCACCAAGATGACCAAACGTTTTCCGAGATCCATTCGATTGATCATGATGCCAATCTGTGCACTTCGAGTTGAAGGGTGGAACCTTATTGAACCTTTTGCACCAGCTCTGAGTACGAGTCATTTCCCTCTTACTCTTAAAGCCGCAGAGAGCTCTAAGCTGGCCATCTGTTTCAAGCAACCCATATTCGAGTGGAAAGATAAAGTTAAAAGTTAAGGATTGTACCCACTTGAAGCTTGTATTGGGTGGTAATGGCCTTGGGATAGGTGTTTCCAGTGGTTCTGTGAGTTCTACTCCCTTGTGCTCTTCTGTGAATTTCTCCACTTCTTTGCAAAATTCTTCAAATGCATCCATGTCCTGATCAAAGCCTTCTATGTCTTCCTCATCACTTAAGTCATAAACTGGAGGTTGAGAGAAATTTACCTCCGCATCATCTTCGTATTTACTTGGGGAAGATTCTTCGATCTCAAAGAATTCACTCGCGGATGCAAGTTCATTACTGGGAAAACTTGACTTGAGATTATCATTATCAAGGAAACTTGCTTCTTGGATTATTCCGTCTAGTTCTTCATAAAAGATTTGCCTTGGGGGTTGTGCACTATCCTCCTTAGCATCAATTGTAACGTCCTTGACAGAATTCTTTACAACTCTGGATTCCCATGGAAGTTCAGCGTCTCCTAAGTCTTCAACTAACTATTCTTCTTCTATAATGACAGCTTCCTCTACTTGTTCCAGTATGAAGTCATGCTCTGTCTTGTCCACTGGAGTTTCTAGTATCTCCTTCATGCTACGCTCTTCATTAGATTGTCCACATGGGGCTGTGGGAGGTCCTTGAATGTTTGAACGTCTAGAAGATATTTGACTTGTTGCTTGCTCCAGTTGATGAAGGGTTGTTTGAAGTTGATCTACTGTTTCCTTGAGACGAACCTGTGATTCTGGAGGCGATAGATTTGGACGTGGTACATAGGGAAGTGGTGGTGTTTGGGAGTAATTGGATTGGAATCGGGGTAAATAAGGATCATATGGTGGTGAATGGTGAAAAGGAGCTTGTGAGTGTGGTGGTTCGAAGTTATGTTGAGAGGATGGTCTATAAGCACAGGGTGGGGCTTGTTGGTAACTACAAGGTTGTCCACCACATCTATTAGCTTGGTATGCATTGTAAAATGGTCTTTGCCCATGATATCTTGGAAGGTGTTGTTGCCTAAAGGGTTGATCAGATCCTCTTGGCTCCATCCATCTTTGATTGCTCAGACCTTGATACACGTTCCTGTTATAACTTTCACTCCTTTCAACAGTATTAGAACCAAACTCACAGCGAGAGGGGTGAGAATTCATAGTAGCTAATAAAAATAAAAGAAGAAAATAAGAACAAATAAACAAGTAAAAGAGAAGTATTTACAATAACCAATAATAAGGCACACGATTGCAGTTCCCCGGCAACGGCGCCATTTTGACGAGGGATGATTTAATGTCGGTAAAGAATGAAAATAATCGCGTTGTAAGTATAGTTTCTAAACCAATAGAAAATCCCTTCGTACAAACGTTTTGGTTGTCACAAGTAACAAACCCCTTTGAAATTGATAATCGAAGTATTTAACCTCGGTTCGTCTTCTCAAAGAACTGCAGGGAAGTATGTTCTTATTATTGGTTATGAAGATTGTAAATTGGGGTCTTTGAAAATAAGGAATGAGTAATTTAAATGGCAAATAAAATGAATAAATAACTGTAAAATAAGTTCTTGGCAAGGTATAAGAAATTGGAAGTCCTATCCTAGTTATCCTTATCAATGGTGATGGGAATTGAGTCTTAATCCCACTTAGTTAGCCTTTACTAAAGCAAAGGAAGATCAAGTGGATTAATTAATCTGAACTTCAGGTTCTGGTCAATCCCTAAGAAAAGACTGGAATTATTGAAGTTCAATTCAATTAACAAGATAACAATTATCAATCACGTTGAGTTTGATAACTCCTGAGTTACTGATTTCTTGACCAAGACCAAAAGGGGAAAAAGTAAATCTGCTGGAATAAAAAGAATGTCTTCAAATTGGAAATAACAATAATGTAAATAAAAGAAAGCAATCATAAACTGAAATACCTCAAATATCATTAATTAAGAGAATTATCTGTAACATAGAAAAGTTCATAAATCAATATTAAGAAAATAAATAAAAAGGGATATTGAACCTGATGAAAAGAGATAATCCTGAAAGCAAAAGAAATCCTAATTCTAAATCCTAAAAGAGAGAGGAGAGAACCTCTCTCTAAAAACTACATCTAAATCATCAAAAGTAACTAATTAGAGACTCTCCTTTGAATGGATGCATTCTCCCACTTCATAACCTTTGATATGTGCCTTCTAGACTTGGATTTGGGCCAAAAAGGGCTTTAGAAATCACTGGGAGCATTTTCTGTAATTCTGGTGCGTGGCCTCTGACACGTGTCCCCGTAGGTCACACGGTCGCGTCATTTGAAGTTTTTCTTGTCACGCGTTTGCTTCAGTCAAGCACCCGCGTCATCTGCGTTTTGCTCGTGGCGCGCGATCGCGTCATTCACGCGTTCGCGTCGCTGCCTTTTCGCGCTAGGCATGCGGCTGCGTCGTCCATGCGTTCATGTCGCTGCCAGCTTCTTCAAAAACTCTATTTTATGCTTTCCTTCCATTTTTGTATGTTTCCTTTCCATCCTTTAAGTCATTCCTGCCTTAGAAGATCTGAAACTACTCAACACACAAATCACGGCATCGAATGGTAAAAAAAAGGGTAATTAAAATAATTATTTTTAAAGCATAGGAAACATGTTTTTCACATACATCATATAATAAGGAAGGAAAAGTAAAACCATGCAATTAACATGAATAAGTGAGTGAAGGATTGAATAAATCACTTAAATTGAGCACAAAATATATCATAAAATATGGGTTTATCAGAGCTCCCATGCAAGTTTTCATAAGCATGCAACCTCAATGTATAATCATACAACTAGAACCACCACTTCTCCTAATCTTTTGCTTGCCTCAAAATTATTTAATTCCTTAATCCTTCTTTTCAAAGAACTGTCATGTGATGCCTTTTTGAGACATTGAGTGCAAGCACGTTTTGGAGAGTATAGTGTTGTGAATAATCAAGTATCTTAATTATTGAATTACAGAGAAACTATACCAGACAGACAGACAGGGGTACAATATCACTATCAATCATAGCAGTGTCTGATGTAAAATAATCACTTAACAATACAACCTTTTTGAGTTCACTTGCTTTACTCCTCATTATCATCATTGCGGATCCTCACATTCCTCTTTATCTCTCTGGTTGATGATGCTTAATCTTTTCAAAAACTTGGATAAATCTCTGCAATGATATTGAAAGTTGCTTGTTCCCCCAAGCACTTGAAAGAGAAATTGGTTAGCATGCATGAATTATTTGTGGCCTTTTGAACTTACTTTGGTGTGAGAACACCAAACTTAGTACGTTGCCAATGTTTCTCATGCATCAAATTGACCATATGTGAAACCCTTTTTCTTTGCCAAAAGCAATAAAACTAAAAACTAGAAAACAGACATTGGTTAAGTAGTTTCTCTGATTGCTTGGAGCTAGTAACCCTTTATGCAGAAGGTGGAAATGTGTTTTTAAATGAGATTTTTGGTGGAATAACAAACTTAGCATCCTTCATTCTCCCTTAAATTGTTTTGGTGTGCAACGCCAAACTTAGCTCCTTGCAATATAGATAAAGCTACTTAGCCTTTTTATTGACATAGCTATGGAAAGAAAACTACCTCAGGTTGGGTTGCCTCCCAACAAGCACTTCTTTACTGTCATTAGCTTGACATCCTCCATTCTTTGATCATGGAAGTTGAAAATCCTGTTGTCTTTGATTTTCTCCTCTTGCTGTGGGCTTCCTTTCCTCTGTTTCTTCTTGTGGAACTTCTCTGTGGTGCTTTTCTTGGATGATTGTTTCTTTTTCCATAGCCCTCTCACTTTCCTCTATGATTGCTTTCCATTTCTCCCACCTAGCAACCTTTTCGTTGTCTTTCGGGTTGTCTTTAGTGGCTTTGGGGAAGGTTTTTGCCCTTTTCTCACCCATTTCTGCAATGTGTTTAGCCATTTGTTCCATTTGCCCTCTCAATATTTCTGATTGAGGCTTCTTGGTCTTTACTTGTTATGGCTTGATCTTTCCTCGCTGCTTCCTGATCTTGTCTTGCCATCTCTTGAATTTTCATGAATTTCTCCATCATTATCTTTAGACTAGAGATTCTTTGGAAGTTTGGATTTGGTTGTGGTTGCTCCAAATGGGATAGTTGATGAAAGTTGTTTTGGGAGAATTGTGAAGTGTGATGGGGTTGGAAGTATGTGTGTTGTGGTGGTGTGTAATGGTTGTTGTTGGTAGGGTGGTGTTTGTACTTGTTTGTGAAGCTGGGGCTGTTATAATTGAGGTCCCTTGGTCCTTGATTTTAGTGCTCACCCCTCCTCAAGTTGGAATGAGTCCTCCAGGGTGGGTTGTACACATCACCCTGTGAATTGTGTTGGAATAGGCTTGAGGTACTACTTGGAGAGTGTAATCGTTTAGGACTTTGTTGCTCATAGTTAATTGCTCCAAAACCTTTTTCAGATTGATTCCAACCATGTGAGTTTTGTAGGTTGTGTGCATTTACTACAACAGTTTGCAGCTCATTGATTTTCCTGACCATCAGCTCCATTTGTTGCTGAAGTTGTTGGTGTATCTGCTTATTTTGGGCTAGGATTAAATCCACCCCTTCCAACTCCATCACTCCTTTCCCTTGTGATGGTTGGTATTGCCTTTGGTGAGCAAAGAAATACTGGTTGTTAGCCACCATATCAATGAGATTTTGGGCCTCCTCTGCAGTTTTCATCAATTGCAAAGAGCCCCCTGCTGAGTGATCTAGTGCCTCTTGAGCTTTTAATGTCAACCCTTCATAGAAGTTCTGCAATATGTCCCATTCATTGAACATTTCAGGGGGGCACTTCCTAATTAGAGCCTTGTATCTCTCACATGCCTCATAGAGAGGTTCAGTATCCATCTGTGTGAATGTTTGTACTTCAGTCTTCAATCTAATAATCCTCTGAGGCGGGTAAAATTTGGCAAGGAACTTGCTCACTAGATCCTCCTAATTGTTGATGCTATCTCTCGGGAATGACTCTAACCATTGAGTGGCTTTGTCTCTGAGGTAAAATGGAAATAACAGCAGCTTGTAGATATCTAGATGCACACCATTGGTTTTGACAGTATCACAAATCCTCAAAAAAGTGGATAAGTGTTGGTTTGGATCTTCAAATGGTCCTCCTCCATAGGAGCAGTTATTTTGAACCAAGGTGATGAGCTATGGCTTCAGTTCAAAGTTGTTTGCATTAATATTTGGGGTAAGAATGATACTCCCACAATGTCTAGGATTTGCAAATGTATAGGAAGCCAAAACTCTTCTCTGTGGTGGATCGTTGTTGTTGTTGGCTGCTCCTGCTGGTGGATTTGTTGAGTTTGTTGAGTGTTCCTCCATTTCCTGGAACTCTTCCTCTGATTCTTCCTCTCTAATAATACTTTTCCCTCTTGCTTCTCTTCTTAATCTCCTGAGGGTTCTTTCATCTTGTTCACAAAAGGTGGGTATAGCTCCCCTTGTCCCTGACATACAAACAAAACATAAAAGTCACACAAAACTAGAAAAACCAGGAAAACTTCACTCTATTGCTTAAGTGAGGTTTTAGTTAGCTTAAGCAAAAATTCAAATAGTTAGTGTGTTAGTCAAAAAGTAAAGAAACAGAAAAGAAAAAGTGCTTGATCTAGACCTCCACCTTCCTTAATCATTGTCAATCTAATCAATCCCCGGCAACGGCGCCAAAAACTTGATGTGTGGAAAATGATCCAACACAAAACTCACCGTCAAGTGGACTGGGTCGCATCAAGTAATAATAACTCACTTGAGTGAGGTCGATCCCACAGGGATTGAAGGATTGAGCAATTTTAGTTAGGTGGTTGATTTAGTCAAGCGAACAAGTGTTGATTTGAGTGATTTGTATCCAACTGAAGCTAAATTGCATGAAATTTAAAGGGAGAGGGATAATTGACAAGAATTTAAAGTGTAGAAGAATTAAGAGAGCTGAATCTTAAAGTGCAAGTAATGTAAATTGCAGAAACTTAGATTGCAATAAGAAACATAAATAACTAAAACTTAAAGTGCAATAAATGTAAATGACGTGAATTATAAAAGGATTTGGGAACTGGGATTGCAGAAATTTAAACAAGCAGAAGTAAATGACAATTAACAGAGAAGTAGAAGATGAATTGAGATGCAGCAGATCTAAACAAGAGAAGATGAATTGAGAAACTAAACAGAAAGCAAAATGTAGCTTAATTGCAATAACTAAAGGGAAGTTAAAGATCTCAGGGGTGGAGGTGACTAGAAAACAAGACTAGATCTCAAGTCTTTCCTTGATCCAACAAAGAAAAATTGCAAAAGAAGTAGAAACAATTGCAGAAGAAGTAGAAAATGAAAGCAGTAAAGAGAACTTGGATCCAAATCACAATTCCTTGAATTATGCAGACAAATAAACAGAGAGAGATCTCAAGGTGAGATTGAAACAGAATTTCTTCAATTCTCCACCCAAGATCCAAAATAAAGAGTAAAGAGTGCAGAAGCAAGAACAAGGAAGAAGAGAGATCAATTCTCCTTTCCAATTTCCCAAAATAGAACTCCGAGATCCAAAGCAAAAATTCAAAAGAAAGTAAAAGTGTAAAATTCTAAATGAAGGCAAAAGTTTTTCACTAAATCAAACTAGCTTCTATTTATACACTTCCTATTTTTGGATTTCATAATTTGGTTGGGCTTCTAAATTTGGTGAAGAATTGAATTAAATTGGATTTTTGTTGAATTTCCTAGCCCATGGGTGTTGCTCCCAGGGCTAGGCTCGGTTCTTGCAACGAACTGAGCTTTGGTTCCCTGGACTTGTGCCAATTGTGCGTGACATGCTTCATGTGACAAGGGAGGTAGCGCTCAGCTCTTGGCAAGAGCTGAGCTTCCTTCTTGTCCTTAGTGAGGTCCCAAGCTCGAACCATTGGGAGAGCATTTGTTGGCTCCTTTTTCTTGGCAACAAAGTAGCGCTTCCTCCATTGTTTCCCTCACGCTCCCGGTTCGAATCCCAGGGAATGCAAACAAGCCAATTTTGGCTTGTTTTCTTGCAAGGTAGCGCTGGCATCCTTCCCCCTTGTTCATAAGTTCGAACATTGGTGAGTGCACTAGCAAGCTTTTTTTTCTTTGGATTTTTCTTAGAATGCCCCCGATAAAGTTCTTGGCAAGAGCTGAGTTTTGAAACTTTGCCTTGCTCCCTCCTTTGCTTGTAGCGCTTGGTTCTCATGGAGAGCCTAGCTTTCCCTTTGCTTTGCCTTTGGCCTTGGGGTAGCGCTCCTTGTGAGAGCTCTAAGCTCTTGGCAAGAGCTTTGGGCTCTTGCTCCTTTGCTTTCTTGGCCTTGAATGAAGCTCTTGTGGAGAGTTTTGAGCTCTTTGAGAGAGCTTTGTGACTTCTCTCATTATTGAGCCACGCTTTCTTATTCCTTAGACCATGCTTTCATTATTTCTTTTTTTTCTTCACCTACAAGTAATCAAAACAACCAATCAAAGTATCACCAAATTCACAAGGTTTAAAATTCATTTAAAAATAAATTAATTTTTGCTTAAACCTCATGATTTTGTGTCAATTAAAGGGTGGTTGATTGATTCAATAAAACCATGCAATTCCACTCCAAATTACTTACTTACAATGCAAGAAAATGTATAAAACCTAATGAAACAAGTGAAAAATACTTGCAAAGCTAGCATATGATGACTTGTCATCAATGATAGTGTTGCAGATTTGTGAATTGTTAATAATGATGAACCATGATGATGATAGTGCATATATATGAGTGTGAATCTTGTATGGGATTTGAAGTTGAGTTAATACATTGTGTGTTGGAGATGTTAAGGTTATTGGAGTTGTGTATTGGGATACTATGAAATGAATTGAGAATTAATATGTGAAATTGGTGTGATATGGGGTAAAATTATTGTGTTGAGAAATGTTTGGGTTTGGTTGATATAGTTTGGTAAGTTTTAAAAAGGGTTGAACTTAGATTGTTGTTAAAATTGAGGTATTGCAATCTTTGAGAATTTTTATGAAAATCTGATTTTTGGTCAAAATTCGGTGAGCTATAACTTGGCTTCCGGACCCTAATTTACTTCGAACTTGTTTCATACGAAAATTGAATCCGTGAAGTTTACGCTGTTCAAAGAACGGATGGAAAATATTTTAAAACGAAAAATTTATGCTTGTTGGAAGTTCGGAATTCAAAACTGAAAATTCTGCAGCATTCAGCATTTTGCTGATTTGCATGTCTTGCATATGCGGCCACCTGCACGCGACGCGACCAACCTTTTTGGGTTGGGCAAGGAGCTTGCGTACGCGAGGAAGGAAAAATGTACACCCATGCGTACGCGTGGCCCACGTATACGCATGACGTCTCAGTAACGTACTCCCACGGGTACGCGTGGCTTACGCGTACGCGTGGCCCCTGTATTAGCAAACCTAAGTTTTGTGCTTTAAAGCTAAATTTTAAAATTATAACCTCCATTTTCATTCTTTTAGTCACTAAACCTCAGTTGTATGTTAAGTGGTGGGAAAATGGTAGGGAAGAGTAGTAACTTGGAGATGATAAAATTTTGAGAGGTATAAATTATTAACGAGAAGTGTGTAACTGTGATTATAGCCCCGGATAGTAGGCAGTGGCGATGTCTACTTGCTCTGGGTGTGAGATAGGGAAGAAGAACTATGAGAAATGAATTTAATTATGGAATTTGAAATGAATGTATATTTGTGATACCTGGGTAGTAGCAAGGATGGTGGTTTGTCCCGCTTGCTATAGGATAATGTTTGAGATTGGATAACAAGGATGATTGATTTAAATTGAGTGAATGTATGTTTGAGATCCTGGGTAGTAACAAGGATGGTGGTTTGTCGCGCTTACTCCAGGTTAGTGATTATGATGCCTGGGTAGTAGCAGTAGTAATGGATTATTCCGCTTGCTCCAGGTTGTGCTTTTAAACACCCACCTGGGTAGTAGCCGCAGTAGTGGTTATTCCACTAGCTCTGGGTTAAGCGGCTAGTAACAAGGGAGTTGTAGGTCAAACCCTCTTGCTCTGCATGGGTATTTCAGTCCATGGTTAGCTACCAGGACGTGTCGGGTTGGCTATATAATCGACAGATGATATCATCAGCTGTAGGACAGGCATACATCATGTGCAAATGTTTGATTTGCTTACTTGTGCATCAATTTGGAAAGCCTATGTGAATTAGTATGCCTATTTGTGATACTTGTTACTTGCATTACTTGTACTCTTATTGTGCTTGTCTTTGCTTGTATTGTTTGTCTATGCACTGGTGAATTTGGAGGGTCGGAGGGGGTAGAAAGGGAATTGTAGAATTCAAGTCTTGTGAGACAGTGAGTGGATTCTAATTTGAGAGATTAAGTTAGGATTGAGTTAGAACCTTAAGAACCTTAGATAACTACCCCTATTTGTGGTTTCTGTCTTATGTCTTTAAGTTCTATAATTTGAAGTTCAGAGTTCCTGGATTGCTTCTGGCTTTCTCGGGACCTTATTTATTATATATGTGGGCACCTTAACCATACCGAGAATCCCCGGTTCTCATTCTATACAATATTGTTATTTTTCAGATGCAGGTTGAGAAGCACCACTCTGTATTCTGGAGACTCGGATGAAGCGAAGAACTCTTGGGGCTTAGGGACGTATTTTTTTTATATTTATATATGTATGTAGATTTTCCACCTTGTATTATTATGTTTGTCCTTCTTAGAGGTTGACTCGGAGAAACAAGTCATCATTTTTCTACTATGGGTCATCTTAGGATTTTCGTGTATATATGTATATATGTTTATATGCTTTGTTCGGTTCTAGCTTCGCGAGCCGAGTCAGAAGCCTTGCTATATGTATCTTTGGAATTCTTCTCTTATGTTTGTCTCTTACGCGAGTGATGCGATTTTCTGTTTAACGCTTTGCTTAACTCTTCTTCACAGGCTTTTAGTTAAAATCCCATTCAACTAATACTATATATATGATTTTTCTTTTAGAGGTCGTAATACCTCACCACCTCTGCCTTATGACTTAAGCATAAGATTCTGTGTGGTAGGGTGTTACATTATGGTATCAGAGCAGTTCATTCTTGTAGAGCTTGAGGGATAGACTGACTATGCTTCTGTGCATACTCTGTGTGTGTGTCTATATGCTACTTAGGATGTTTGAATGATATGTGTATCATACTTATTCGTGAGCATACATTTAGGGCTCTAATGCACTAAAATTGAGATATTGAGACTGATCACCTTAATATCAATTGTTTGGTGTGAACAGGGATCAAATGGCGTCTCACGGATTCGGGCAAGGTACTCGAAGAGAAAATCCCATGGTTGAACCGGCGCAAGGACGTCGAGATGGAATCTCTGGTGCTGGCACAAGTAACGTAGGTTGATACTATAGGTCTCTGACCCTCACTGACTTCCTTAAGAGTGGTCCACCTCGGTTTAATGGAAACGTCAATGTTTTGGAGGCTGATCAGTAGTTTCAAGACGTGGAGAGATTTTTGTACACTCAGCATGTTCCCGAAGTGCAGTTGGTGGAGATAGTGACTTATATGTTGGAGGGAGATGCTCAGAATTGGTGGCAGGAGTTGTGTCATACCTTGCAGGTGGAGTTAACGGATGTCCTTTGGAATAGGTTCAAGACGGAGTTTTATGGAAAATATTTCTTGCATGCGGTTCGTACTGCAAAGGAGTTGGAATTAACGCAGCTGAAGCAAAAGGATATGTCTGTTGTTGACTATGATGAGGGAAAAATTGATTTCCACACAAACTAATCGACAAGTATACTGGGTCACATCAAGTAGTAAAACTCATGTGAGTGAGGTCGATCCCACGAGGATTGATGGATCAAGCAACTTTAGTGAAATGATTAGTCTAGTCAAGCTAACAAGTGATGAATTGAATGAAATTGGATCAACAGAAAATAAATTGTAGGAAATCTAAAGTGCTGGAAGTAAATGAATCAAATGGGATTGGAGAAATAATAGAGAACAAAATTCATCAGGGATTGGAGATATCATAATCCATCATGAATCAAATGGGTCTCAACTTCTTTCTCAATCATATGAGTAGATCTATGGCGGATTGAAATTGATTGAATCCCAATTCCTTGGCAATCCAATCTCTCTAATCACAATCAATCTTGCCAATTCCTTGATCTAATTGTCATGAGAAGAGGTTAAGTGCATGTCTCTCATCTATAAGCCACACAAACTCTCAAGATCTGAATTTCTCCCGAATGGTGTTGATCAAGAGAGTTGTGAAGGATAGAGCCCCAATTCTAATGCCCATGATTCCCCTTCTGAGGCTCACACAAGCATTCGACAGATTCAAACCCCCTTTTAGAGTGAATGAATCTCAATCAAAATAGAGTGTATCCTATAGTTACCCAAGTGGATTGAGAAGAAGAAGAAGTTCACTTAATCATGTGAATTATAATAGAGCTCCTCCCCTAATGAAGTGGGGTTTAATTGATCATCGCTCTAAGAACAAGTGCAAGGAATTTAAATTGCATGAAAGTAAATTAAGCTCAACATGAACGGAAATGTAAAATTGCATAAGAGAACTGTAAGAAATTGAAATTTCATAAACCAAACTAAATTCAATACAACTGGAATGTAAAAGTGCAGAAAAGGAAAAGTGTATCAAACTAAAATTCTAAACTAAGCTCTTTGGAGTCTCTAATCCTCCAAGAGAGCTCTCTACCAGAGCCTTCTACCTTACTCCTACTCCAACTACCCAAGCTCTCTTTATTCTATGAAACTAATGCCATTATATAGGCTTTCCTAAATTACAAATTGAAATGAAATTGAAAGCAAATTACAATTAAATGAAAATTAACTATTCTAGATGATCCTTGTGGCCTTGATTGGTTGAAACTTGTGGGCTTGCTTACATGAGATTTGATGGACCTTGAAGTAATTAAATTGAACCAAAACCAAGCTCCAGGGTTACTTGAGTGTTATTGGCACCAATGCCTTCAGTTTCCAACATTGCCAATGCCTATACACTTTTTGCCATAAAGTGTTCTTGTGCGTACACATGCTCACTAATGCGTACACATTCTTGAGAAAAATCCATTTTTTTGTATGCATACGCATGAATACAAAATTCCTAACTTTACAAATTTGGTACGTTATTTGGCAAACACGCCTTCAAGAACCAATGTTGGCAAGGCTTTTGTGTTTTTGGGTCTTAAAGATGACTATTGTTTAAGCTTTAATTTCATGCTCCATTATAGACTATTAGACATTTGGAAAGCTCTAAATGTCAGCTTTCCAACGCAATTGGAAGCACCTCAATTGGACCTCTGTAGCTCAAGTTATGCTTCATTGAAGGGGACAAGGTCAGGGTCGCTCGCATTGCTAACTTGAATTCCCAAGTTGCCAACGCCTTTAGATTCTAAACCTCCAAATGAAGTTAGCGTTTGAAGCTTCAAAAGAATGTCAACCCCATACTATTATATATCGTTGAAAAGCTCTGGATGTATACTTTCTAATGCTGTTGAGAGTGCATCATTGGAACCTCTACAACTCAAGATATACTCCATGGAAGGTGAAGAGGTCAGCTGGCCTTACTACAGGTTGATACCATGTTCATCTGTGCACATTCGGGGCGAGTTTTCTCCCTCAAATTTAGTGTCTACCATGTAGTGCCATAAATTCTTAGAAAGCTCTTGATTCCTACTTTCCAATGACACTAGAATCACTTCATTTGGAGCTTTGTAGCGCAAGTTATTCTTGTTTGAAGAAGACAAGGTCAGGCTGCCAAGAAATCCAAAAAGTGGCGTTGCTAACTTTGCTTCCCACGTTGGCAACATGTTTGTATTATCCCAAAGCTGAAATTTTGTGAAGGCGTTTCTAACTTGGTTTTCCAAGTTAGCAATGTGTTCCTCTTATCCCACGAGCCAAATTTTTGCAGAGGTATCCAAGTTAGCAACGTGTTCATATGCTTGCTAGGGCCAAAATTTCAAAGGCATAGCTAACTTGGTTTTCTAAGTTGCCAATGCCTTCACACTTTGATCACCATCCTCCCATGTTTGAAAATAGAAGGCGTTGCTAACTTAGAAAACCAAGTTAGCAACGTGTTCATGGTTGAAATGGAGGAAGTAGTGATGCTACATTAGGAAAGCGTTGCTAACTTGGAAAACCAAGTTGCCAACTTCGAAAACTAAGTTGCCGACTTCAATATCCAAGTTAGCAACTCCTTTGTATTTTTCAAAGAAGGAGTTGCCAACTTCAATAACTTTAAAGCTCTGCTCCCTTTTTGTCTTTGAGCTTATTTTGTGCTTTTTACTTCTTTCTCCACCATTTTCTACAAAATAAATCAATTCAAAAAGATCAAAGTAATATATAACTTAAGCACAATAATACTCAATAATTAAGCACTAAACAAAATTTTTTGTGTGAAAAAACATAGAAAAACATAACATGATGCACAGCCATCACAACACCAAACTTAAAATTTGCTTGTCGTCAAGCAAACAAAGAATCATGCAATAAGTTTTGACAATCCAAGGTAAGAAGAGTAGCAAATTAATGTTGATGGTTGGCTAGTTTACTATGCATGCTACAATCACAAAAGAAATTTTAATGATTGATGTTTCTATCTAGTTCACTTTATGAAATCTTTTCTTTATATCCCTTGTTTGAAATAAGCTTTTCCTTTCTTTCCTAGCTTAGTATCTTGGGTGCTTTGCACCATGAGTTAAAAGCTTTGACTCTAAATGCTTTGTTTTTAAGTATTATCACTTGATACATAAGCACCACAAGCATTTAATTAGAGGACTCTTTAAGCTCATTTGTTTCTTTTTCTTATTCTGTAATCATTGATGCTTAGAGCCTTGAGCTTTGAGGGAGTGCTTTGCACTTGAGCCTAGCCTTGACTCTAAGTGTTTTGTTTTCAAACTTTTTGCTTGATACATAAACACCGCAAGTACTTGACAATTGAATTGTCATTGGTACTTAGAGCCTTCAGCTTTCTCATTCTTTTCCTTTTTCTTTTCTTGCCTTAATTACATTTGCTTCTTCAAGGTTTTGATGATTTCAAAAATTTCATAAAATGTCCTAGATGAAAACTTCAATTAAACAAATTTAAATGCAATTGAGCAACCAATTAATCATGCCACTACAAAAAAATCTGGTAAAAATGGCAGTTTTTTTGGGTAATTACGGCGGTTTGAACCGCCATTATTACCAAGTACAGCAGTTTCGAAAAGCGCCGTAATTCAGAGCACCATTTTGGTTATTACGGCGGTTTGCTGAAAATTGCCACAATTTCCTGGGGTTAAAACGGCGATTTTCTGCTGGGTTAAAATGGCGGTTTAAACTGCCATTATTACCCTCACAGAGGGGCATTTTGGCCGGTTAAAATGGCATTGTTGAACCGTCATTTTTACCCTGATAGTGGCGTTTCAGTCGGTTAAGACGGCATTTTTGAATCGCCGTTTTTACCCTTATAGAGTAGCTTTTGGTTGGTTAAAATGTCATATTTGAACCGCCGTTTTAACCCTAACAGTGACATTTTTTATCGTTTAAAAATGCAATTTTTACTAGTTTTTACCAGATAAAAGTGACATTTTTATCGTTTAATAAGATAGTTTCAACCGTCATTTTTACTATGTTAAACAAACAATTTTTTGTTTAAAATTTTACAATAACAAGAAATCATAACCCATAAACAAAATATTACGTAACTCATAAATAAAGTATTAACATAATATATAATATTTTAGTATTGAAAATCAAAAGTAATAACTCCTATACAAATAAACTATCAAACATAATATAATTTTTTAATTATAAACATAACACCTGTAAAAAGAAGCCTAATGTTCTTCACAGCAATAATGTAAATGAATAAAAAACACTAAAGCTTAGTGTTTTCGATTCTGTTATATTAATGATTTTAGAAATACAATAAGAACAACTGAATAAGAAATACTACTTAGAAGAAAAAACAAGTCCTTCTCTTGCGTGGTTTTTTCTTTGGTTTTTGTGGTCTCAGTGCAACTTTTATTGCAGAGTCAAAAACTATCTTCACATTCTGCAACATGAAGAAAAAAGGGTGAGAATCATGGCTACCTTAAATCCAATTAAGTTGTAACATTTACCTGCTGTGTTTTAGAACTGCACTGTATGTAGGTGATTACACCAATCATCTTCTTCAATTCTTCACCCTGCAGAGTTCACACCACAAGCATTGTCAACTCCATTATCCACACAGAACAAATGTCAACCGACAATCAAAGAAAAATCCCAATATCATACAAATAGTACTATATAATGCAGATGAAGATAGAGGAAATATCTTTAATGACACATGTAGCATATAAAGAAACTATGCAACAAAGCAGGGAATATTAAATATTTCAAGAATGGAAGGCAACAAATTCAAATCATGGTTAAGCCGTTAAGGTATTCATTTATCAGTTTCCTTAGAAAGCTCAGAAACAATATGGAAATATTGCATTAATTTTGAATTATCTTCTGTATCGAAATAAAGCATGTGTCTCAAGAGTAGAGTGTATGTTCAAGATAATGGGAAGTGTAAAATCAAGTATTTTTTTTAATCAACATTATAATATATTTTTAGGTTAGAAAATAATGGCATGCAATTTCTTAAGATCTTAAGATTGGTTGTATTTACCATTACAGGTGCCAAAGTGTAAGCTTTCCAATGTATTGGAATCTAGTTAGTAAAGTAAGCATGGGAATAATAGAAAATACAATTTGAAAACAAACCAGTACCATGTCCACCAACAAAGGATCCATCTGATATAACAGCTTGAGGTCTAACCATTGGATTCATATCACTTTTCATGTCCTGTTTCATGACAAATGACCAGTAAATAAAAACTTATATATAAAGTCAAATAGGGATAGCACATAGCTAAGGCAAAGATAATGTTTGAAATTACCAGAGATCTTAGAAGATGTTGGTTCTGATTTTGAACTTGTTGAAGACTGCCTTGTAAAATGTTAGGTGCACCGAGAGACGTTTGACTACAAATAGAATTTGAGAACTTGTAAATTCAATCCAATATGAGATAGGCATCCAGAACAGAGATGATATGAATAGTAATATTCTCATAAAGATGAGATTGGTAGAGACCCTGTAGCCTGGCTGCCAGTTGTCACTGCTACTCCTTTCAACAATGAGGCATGATTTAGGTCCAGAAGCTGGCCAACATTACCACTTCCCTTTTGCTGCAATATGAATAGTATAAACAGCCTTCTTAGTCAGAACACTACCTAGTCTACAAAAACATTTCACATAATATAAATAAATAAAAGAATTTTCATAACTTTCATAGTTGCATAATGAATAACCACTACTATAACAATTATTACTGCCAAATTCTAATTAAAAAGGGTTTAAAACTTTGTAACCAAGTTCCTAAAGCAATTTATTATTGTAAAGATTTTGGTTAAATCTATTAAATTATAAAAAAGTTCATAACATTTTGTAACATTAGGCTATTTCAAGGACTTGAAAACACAATTTTATTCAATACATGGATCTGATTAAAAAATTTTCCAACTATAGAGACCTAAATGCAAAAGTTTTTGGCAGTTACCCTTTTAGGAATATGAGAACACAACAATGAGGCAATAACACCTGTGATCATTTCAATCCAGTCCATTTCTAACCAGTTTCAGTATCAGCACTCCGAATTGGAATATTATCTTGCAACTCTTCTGCTTCATGCTATTTGAAATGCAAGATGAGGCCGGTGAGCGCATTAACATGAAGTAACTAAGAATAAATACCTCAGTTTTGTTTTCTGTTAAGAGATAAGGACCTCCTGAATTCGGCATCATGACAGAGTTTGCACTAGGAGTAAGAAGGCCAAAATCTGATGCTGTATTAGAGAAGAAAATTTGGTGTCACACTATTTTAACATTGAAGTGCTTTATTTACTTCTGGCATGTCAATCAAATATAGAATATGATAGTTCTAGTGAGAAAAGAAATGTTTCCTTACTTTAGCTGCAAAGTTCTCATCTAACATAATATTGCTTGAGCTGATAGAGACATGATATGCCGGTGGATCACTAAAAAGAAACAAGTATTCCTGCAGCCACAATCAACACAACAAAAGCCCAAAATCATAATCATGTTTCACAACTTTTGTGAAACGTTAAATAATTTGTCATGGATATAAATGACAAAATAGCCTCATATATTCATGTTTCTACAATCATATCGGTCAAAAGAGAGAACTCAGAGACAGGCCAAGTCATACAGAACTATCTTGTAGATACACATTTAAGCTTTTGTTTTTCATTGGCAAACTGAATGAAACATGCAACTGTTGGCAAACATGATAAGAAGAGTGCAGTTTCAAGTCAAAACACATTAGGCAAATTTGGTTCTTTGACAAGCTTTTGTTTGAAGAGCTTACCAGTGCTACTACAACTTCATTAGCAATCTGCAACCTCGTCCTCCAATTTAAGGGAGTCTTCAAGGGATCTACCAGCATTCAAACATTGAAATAAATAAATAAATAAAAATAGTTCCAATTATTATTGAGAGGCTCCTCTAAAATCCTTCTAATTTCTTTCAAAATTTACCATTGAGATGCTTTTTTAAGCTTCCATTCTCTATGTTATCAAATATGAGCAGTCTGCAGAAATAACCCCAAAGGCAACAAGAAACCAGTTAAAAAATTTGCTTTACCTATCACATCTTCATAAATTAGACTGTAATTCTAAAATGCCCTCTATCAATTTTACATTATCTTCAAAGTACAAAGATAACTTCAATTTTCTTTACCTATCACATCTTCAATTTTACATTGTCTTCATAAATAACCCCAATGCTGCTACTATATAATTCAAGTAACCAATAACTTATCCAATTTTAAATAAGCAGAATTCAAGTTAAATCGTGAAATCCTTGAAACTCAGATGCAACAAAGAACAAACTCCAAGCCTTAAACCAGAAGATACAACCAAATACAGAACTAACAAAAGCAATTTCTAAGAAGCAAAATAACAAACACATAGAGTGCAATAAGTGCATTATTACTAAATATTTGTAATAAGAAACTGTTCACTCTTCCAACATAGCCTCTAAGATTCCGTTTCAGCTATATTCACATCGAGATAGTTGCTATGGTTCTCTCCTCATCAACGTGTAGTAAAATTCCACCACCTCTGGCACCCTCGTCAACAACAACAACGCAGAAGATCAATCAAAGTAAAAATAAAGGAGAAAAAATAAGCATTCTCTGTTTTTTGCAACTAGATCATGAACTAGATCTAAAATTATGAAGAGGAAGGAAAAATCAAAAGAAGATCAAGGTAGAACAAAATCACAGAGGCTCCCTAAAGGGAGCAACAGTGGCATTGCTTGCAGCGGCGAGGTGATAAATAAAGGCGGCAACGAAATGAGTGACGGTGACTAACCTTCAGATCGAAGCCAGAACCTCATTGAAGGTAGCGACACGATGTTGCTTGATATGGTGAAGGGATGAGTAATGACGAGGAGATGAACAATGGCAGTGAAATAAGTGGCAGTGACAAACCTTCAGATTGAGGCCAGATCGAGAACTAGATCGAAACTCGCTGAAGGCAACAACAACGCTGTTTCTTGCACCGGCAAGGATGTGAGTTGCAACGAGTGGATGAGTGGCAACGAGGAGATGAATGATAGTGGCAGAAGATGAACGGCGGCAAGGGATTAGGGATTAGGGTTCGGCATTCACCTTTTATTGAGAAATCACACTTATCACTCTCAGTCTCTCATACAATCAAATACAACAATACATCAGGTGAGTTAAAAAGACAAAAGAAAAATGATAGTGGCGGTTTTAAACCGCCACAATCAACTAAAACCGCCACAAAAGTCTCAAACATTATGGCACAAGCTAAAACCGCCAAAATTAGTGGAAAATGGCGGTTGTGTAAAACCGCCATAAAATTAATGCCATTTTAATCTAATTTTTTTGTAGTGTGCTAGCTGATGAGATATTTTGGTGAGAAACGAATCTCTCCCAAAACACCCAAAACTAACCGGCAAGTGCACCGGGTCGTATCAAGTAATAAAAACTCACGGGAGTGAGGTCGATCCCACAGGGATTGAAGGATTGAGCAATTTTAGTTTAGTGGTTGATTTAGTCAAGCGAATCAAGTGTTGGTTGGGTGATTTGTGATTTGCAGAATGTAAATTGCATGAAATTTAAGAGAGCGGGAAAGTAAATTGCTGAAACTTAAAGAACAAGAAATTAAATGGCAGAAACTTAAAGTGCAAGAAATGTAAATTGCAGAAACTTAAAGTGCAAGAAATGTAAATTGCTTGGAATGTAAAGGGGATTGGGATGTGGATTTGCAGAATTTAAACAAGGAAAAACTAAATTGCATCAAACAGAAGAAGGAATAGGGAATTGGGATTGAACCGAATCTGAAAGCAGTAAAGTAAATGAACAGAAAAAGCAATAAACAGGGAATTGAAATGAGAAATTCAGATCTCAGGACCCAGAGACTAGAAAACCAAGTCTAGATCTCAATGCCTTCCTAGATCCAACAAGAACAATAGCAAGGAAATTGTAAATTGCAAAGAAAAGAGATGAAGAGCAATGAACCGGAAATGAAATTCAATTAACAGTAAAGTAAAGAAACAGAGAAATCCAAGATTGAGATTGAAACAGAATTTCTTCAATTCTCCAATCCAAGATCCAAGACAAAAGTAAAATGAAATTGCAAGTAAAAGGAAACAAAGAAATTCAAGTTCAAAAGCTTCCCAAAAACTATTATGAAAATTCTAAAAAGAAAGCTCCCCTATGAAAATTCTCCAAGAAAAAGCTCTTCGAAAACTATATTGAAAATTCTAAAAGGAAAGCTCTCTTAATAACTTGAATTCTATCCTATTTATACACTTTCCAAAATAATCTTCAAGCCTTGAGTTGGGCCTTTGTTCTTGGTGGAATTGGGTTGAAAGAGGCCTTGGTTGATTGCTCTTGAAGATTGAAGAAGAACCGAAGTGAACCAATTGAACCGGTTTTTGAAGTTGGCCAAAGATGATCTCAACGTTAGGGTCAAAGTTAGGGGTCTAACTTTGCCCCTAACTTTTCATAGCAGCAAGCTTGATTTCCTGGTTTGGACGTTGGTGCCAACGTTAGGGGTCTAACTTTGACCCTAACGTTGGCAATGCTTATTGCTAGTGGCGCCAACGTTAGCCTCCAAGTTAGGGGGCTAACGTTGGCACAAACGTTGGCCTTCCTCCTTTGTGATTCAAGTGCCAACGTTAGCCTCCAAGTTAGGGGGCTAACGTTGGCGCAAACGTTGGCCTTCCCTCTTTGTGGTTCATGTGCCAACGTTAGCCTCCAAGTTAGGGGGCTAACGTTGGCGCAAACGTTGGTGCCCAGGGGAGAAACTCTCAAGTTCCAACGTTAGCCTCCAAGTTAGGGGGCTAACGTTGGAGCTAACGTTGGCCACTTCCAGGGAGTGATTTACATGCCCAACGTTAGCCTCCAAGTTAGGGGGCTAACGTTGGGGCTAACTTCATGCAACCCGGTTCAATTTTCATTTATTCCATTGTCCTCTCTTCACTTCTAGCCATTCCTCTTTGCTTCAACCTTTCTCCAAGCCTTCTTCACCTATCATTGATCAACCAAACTAATCAAAGCTTTGCTCAAAATCATGAGGTATTCAATCTTCCACAATATGCAACAATTATAGCTCAAAACCTCATGAAATGGCATGAATTCACATATGGTTGGTTCAATCAAGGGAAACATGAAAATCTACTCAAGTAGCTTGCTTGTAGCTCAAGAAAGTGCATAATTCTAATGTAAACTAAAGAAAAAGACTAGCTAAAATGGGCTAAGATGACTTGTCATCACTAGCCTCCCAATACTTATATGCTCATGCTAGCTTCTTCTTTAATTACCTTGTTTGTTTATGATCATGATTACTTGATTACTTTGACTCACAAAACTCAAGATGGTAGTCATAATATCACAGCACCATGTTACAATTCAAGATTCAAGCTATGCATTATTTACAAGGAGCAGCCACACATACATAGAAAGGAATAAAAGACAATCATGCAGTTTAAAGTACTGGAAATAAATAAGAGAAAAAGGAACTTTACCACCTTGTAGTTCATCTTCATTGTTGTTGTCATTTTCCTCTTATTCTTCCCCTTCCCAACACCAAACTTAGAATGATGGCTTATCCTCAAGCGATAATTAAAGCAGTAGTGACGGGGTTTGTGCTGGGTCATGAGTGTCTTATGCAATGACATGTGAGTAATGCATGTGCTTAAGCAAGCAAAGTTAAGGATACAATAAAGGCACAAGAAGTAAAAACAGAGACAATGTGATTGCATTAATAAGTAGTGTGCATGATACGTTGCATAAAAAAATAAGTGGCACACCAAACTTAGTGTGACACTTCCATTTTAGAATGATGCAAGTATCCAGTGAAGATTGAAAACCAATTTGTTGCAAGGCAACACCAAACTTAGAATGCAATCATATGCCAAATTATTGAAAATAAACAAAACAGAGAAAGGAAATGTTACCTACGATTGGGTTGCCTCCCAACAAGCGCTCTTTTATTGTCATTAGCTTGATATGCTGTTCATGGCTTTCTTCCTCTTCTTCCAGTTTGTTAAGAGGAATGACCTCAGAGAGAGAGAAGAGCCAGTTAGTGTCCCCTGTCTTGGTCTCTTCCCAGCAAGCTTCCCTTTGTTATTTGCTAGATTGAACTTGCTTGCTGGATCAGGGGTTGGATTGCTTGTGGGTGACCTTTTCTTCTTCAAGGATGTGGTCAATTGTAGTTTGGTCACAATCCTTGATGACCTGCATCATCTACCCTTTTTTCTTGCCTAAAAAGGACCATAAAAGATCATAATCTCATTTAATCATTGCAATTTTTATATGTTAATTGATAAATATTATGGTACATTGCTTTGAAATGGGGTTATGCTGAATTTCAGGTGGAAAAGAGCAACATAAAGGGAAGAAAATAACAAAACAAGCTGGGCGTGTGAAACTGGCGTGCCACTTGGAACAAACACCACAAAAATGTATGGGCGTGGCACGGCAGGAGCTGGGCATGGCACGCCAGTATTGAAGTCCAGAGGGGATTCGTAAAACCTTTACATGGGCGTGGCATGCCAGAAGCTGGGCGTGGTACGCCAGTGTAGTTTTCCAGAGAGCAATGTTGAAGGACAATAAAAGGGTGTGGCACGCCAAGCTGGGCGTGGCACGCCAGCCCATCACATACTATGGGCATGCCACTTGAACCATGGGGTGTGGCACGCCAGTTCATCAATCCAGAGGGGATCATCACTTGGGCGTGCCACTTGGTGTCGAAGGCGTGGCACGCCAGCTCTGAATTGTCACTTGGGCGTGCCACTTGAAGACCCAGGCGTGGCACGCCAAGCTTAAAAGAGCCACATTAAAGTGGGTGTGCCACTTGAGCATCAAGGCGTGGCACGCTAGTACAAGTTTCCAGAGAAGAGGTTGAAGGTTCAAAAGGCTGGGCGTGCCACTTGGTGTCGAAGGCGTGGCACGCCAGCTCTCAATTGTCACTTGGGCGTGCCACTTGAAGACCCAGGCGTGGCACGCCAACACTCAAGAAGGTTAAAAGCAAAGCTGGGCATGCCACTTGGTGTCGAAGGCGTGGCACGCCAAGCTCTCATCCTCACTTGGGCGTGCCACTTGAGCATTCAGGTGTAGCACGCCAATGTTAAAAAGGGCCAAATCAAAGGCTGGGCATGCCACTTGTTGTCGAAAGCGTGGCACGCCAGCTCTAGATTCTCACTCAGGCGTGCCACTTGAAGGACTAGGCGTGGCACGCAAGCTATCGGACCAAGGTGAAATGATGGGCATGGCACACCACATACAGAGATGAAGAACCAAGCTCACATAGTGGGCGTGGCACGCCAGACCCTGGGTGTGCCACGCTAGTTCAACTTTTCAAAGAAGAGAAGAGGAAGGAAAAGGGCTGGGCGTGCCACTTGGGTTCCAAGGCGTGGCATGCCAGGCCAACACCTACACTTAAGAAGACCCTGGGCGTGCAACTTGGGCTCGAAGGCGTGGCACGCTAGGGACATCAACACATGGGTCGTGCCACTTGAAGAGCTTCGCATGGCGCGCCAAGCCAAATTGGAGGCTGGGCGTGGCACGCCACTCAAACGCCTGTCACACGCTAGCTGGAAGGTCATGCTTATTGAGTTTTCCTTTCCCTCCAAATTGTAAATTTCTTTTCTCTTTTGTATTTTCTTTATTCTAGTGCTAGGAGTAGTATAAATAGTCCTTGGAAGTATTCAAACGGGGAGTTAGGTTGTGGAGTAGAGTTTTGTTAAAGTATAGTTAGATTTACTTTTCACATCATCTCTTCCATCTCTTGTACTTTTCTCTGAGCTATGAGTAGCTAAATTCCCTCTCATTGAGAGAGGGAGCTCTGTTGTACTTGATGGATTAATGATAGTTAATTTCTTCTTCTTTTCATCTTTTCTTTGATTTGCTAGAAGAAATTTTGTTTTAATGATTAGTATTCAATTATCTTGGAAAAGAGATTAAATGCAAAATGGGTTTCATGGGAACCTTGGAAGAGGAAACATGAAACCAAGCTGGAAATCCCTTCTCACACTTGAGTAGGATCTGGGTTTTGGTGTTTGGATATGGTGACATATAATCCTCCCTCTACTTGGACCTATGATGATGTGTGGTATAATCAGGGACCAAGCATATCTCTCTTTATGAGCAATTAGACCAAGGAATTGGGTATTGATTAAGATCTGAGAGATTGAATCACCAAGGGATTGGGGTTCAATCAATCATGATTGCCAAGAGGTCAATGAGTTGCATGATTGAAGATGATATGAACTGGATTTAATCCAAAAAGAACAACATCTCCTGATCTCAATGAATTCCCCTATTCTTATCTTCCACATTCTTTATAGCTTTCTTTATATTCTGTAAATCCCCATTCCCATTTACAATTAAGTCATTTATGTTTCTGCACTTTACATTATTGCCATTTCCTTTTCTGCACTTTACTGCTTCTCTTTACTTTTGAGTCATTTATGTTTCTACCCATTTACAATTCTGCAATCACAATCTATTCTGCTCAGCTTGACTAATTCACCAATTGGTTAAAATTGCTCAAATCTACCAATCTCTGTGGATACGATCCCACTCCACTGTGGGTTATTATTTGACGATAATTTTGGTGCGCTTGCCAAAAGAACGGATTCATCATTTTTTATATGGGGAGTGAATTCCGGTCATCAATCCTCTCTTCAGTCATCAACCCAAATCTAGGAAACTGTGGCAGTAGCATTCTAAAGCCAACAATCCATGCTAACAATTTTGAGTTGAAACCTCAACTCATTACACTTGTCCAAAATAATTGTTCATATGGAGGGGGTGCCTAAGAGGACCCAAACCAATATCTCACTACATTCTTGAGGATCTGTGACACTGTAAAGTCCAATGATGTACACCCTAACACCTACAAGCTACTTTTGTTCCCTTTCTCACTCAGAGATAAGGCAGCAAAGTGGTTGGAAGCATTTCCCAAGGAGAGCTTAACCACATGGGATGATGTTGTGAACAAGTTCCTAGCAAGATTCTACCCTCCATAGAGAGTCAACAGACTAAGAGTTGAGGTGCAAACTTTCAGATAGTAAGATGGTGAAACGCTTTATGAGGCCTAGGAGAGGTTCAAAGATCTGACAAGGAAATGCCCATCGGATATGTTCAATGAGTGGGTGTAACTACACATCTTCTATGAAGAGCTGTCATATGAGTCAAAGCAAGCAGTAGATCATTCTTCAGGAGGATCACTCAACAAGAAGAAAACTATTGAAGAGGCCATAGATGTCATAGAAACTGTGGCTGAGAATGAATATTTCTATGCTTCAGATAGAACTCAAAATAGAGGAATGATGGAGCTCAATTCCATGGATGCTTTGTCAGCCCAAAACAAAGTGATCACTGCACAACTAGCAGCCTTAACCAAGAAGGTGGAGAAGAATCAAGTCTCAGCCATTCAAGCCCAAGCCCCTCAACAAGAAGGAGATGCACCAGGAGTTAAATGTGAATGGGAGCAAGCTAACTATGTGAACAATCCTTCTAGACCCCATATGATCCAAACTCCAAGATATACAACTCAGGATGGAGGAACCAGCCAAATTTCGGGTGGGAGAACCAACAAAACCACAACCAAGATCATAACAAACCCTACCAATCTAACCAATACAACAACCACAACCCCAACCATCAATCAGGCAACAACAGACCTTACTATATCTCACAAAACACATCATATCATTCCACCCAATAAGCATACAACAACCACCATCAAGACACATCAGTCTCAACCATGCAACCATGTGAAATCAAGAGCAATTTTGAGAGAGTGGAGGCTGCAATAGCACAACTGTCATCACAGCTGATAGGACCTATTTCCACTCTTCTGGAGAGACAAACGCAGGCTGAAAGAAAGATAGATGCCAACCAAGAAGAGTGCAGATCTAACCTAAAGAATCAAGGCGCAGCAATCTCAAAACTAGAAGCACAAATAGGGATCTTATCTAAGCAAATAACAATGCCCACACATACTTTCCCCAGTGATACCATGGCCAACCCAAGAGGGGAATGTAAGGCCATCACACTTAGAAGTGGAAAAGTTGTAGAAGAAGCATCCCCAAGTCAGAGCAACCCAGAAAATAAAGCTGTAAAGGAGCCTGAGAACAAGAAAGAAGAAGAGACCTTGATGACTTGCATAATCTACCCTTCTTTCTTGCATAAAGAAGACCATAAAAGAGCATAAATCTCATTTGATCAATACAATTCATGCATTATTTGATGAATATTATGGTACACTACTTTGAGATGAGTTGTGCTGAATTTCAGGTGAGAAAAGCATAAAAAATGGGATAAAACACAAACAAGAAGCTGGGCGTGTGAAACTGGCGTGACACTTGAAGCAAACGCCACAAGAGGGGCGTGCCACGCCAGAGCAACCACTCACTCACAAGAGGGGCGTGGCACGCTAGACCCTGGGCGTGCCACGCTAGTTCAACTTTCCAAAGAAGCCTAGCCAAGCATAAAGCAAGGGCGTGGCACGCCAGACCTTGGGCGTGGCACGCCAGTACAAGTTTCCAGAGGCAAAGAGAAGTGAGAAAGGCAAGGGGTGTGCCACTTGAGTTTGAAGGCGTGGCACGCCAACACAAAAAATCTACTATGGTGTGCCACTTGAGCTCGAAGGCGTGGCACGCCAAGGTTGAAAGAGGGACGAGCGTGCCACTTGAAGGATTAGGTGTGGCACGCCAAGCTGGAAATGAGGAGCACGTGACACGCCAGCCACACGCCAGCTGAGAAGTCATGCTTATTGAGTGTTTTCTTTTCCCTCCAAAATGTAATTTTCCTTTTTCACTTTTGTAATTCTTTTATTTTACTAGGAGTAGTATAAATACCCCCAAGGAGTACTGAAGAAGGGGGTTAAGCAGTTAGTTTTAGATCCACTTTTACACTTCACTTTTGAGTACCTTTTGAGCTATGAGTAGCTAACTCTCCTCTCATTGAGGGAGTGAGCTCTGTTGTACTTGATGGATGAATGATAGTGAAATCATTCTTCTCTTCATCTTCTCTTTGATTTGCTAGAAGGAATTTCATTTTTAATGCTTAGTGTTCAATTATCTTGGGAAAGAGATTGAATGTAATTGGGTTTCATGGGAACCTTGGGAAAGGAAACATGAAACCATACTTGAAATCCCTTCTCACACTTGAGTAGAATCTGGGTTTTGGTGTTTGGATATGTGACATATAATCCTCCCTCTACTTGGACCTATGATGGTGTGTGGTATAATCAGGGACCAAGCATATCTCTCTTCATGAGCAATTAGACCAAGGAATTGGCTATTGATCAAGATCTGTGAGATTGAGTCACCAAGGGATTGGGGCTCAATCAATAATGATTTCCAAGAGGTCAATGAGTTGCATGATTGAAGAAGATATAAGCTAGATTTGATCCAAAGAGACAACATCTCCCAATCTCAATGAATTTCCCAATTCTTATCTATCCGTTTCTTTATTGCTTAATTTTACATTCAGTAATTCCCCATTCCCATTTACATTCAAGTCATTTATGATTCTGCACTTTACTTTCTGCCATTTATATTTCTGCACTTTATTACTTTTCTTTATATTCTAGTCATTTCCATTTATGTCATTTATAATTCTGCACTCTATAATTCTATTGATCCGCTTGACTAATTCATCAATCGATTAAAACTGCTCGTATTTGCCAATCTCTGTGGATACGATCCCACTCCACTGTGGGTTATTACTTGACGATAATTTTGGTGCGCTTGCCAAAGAACGGATTCACCAATTTTGAATGGGGTGTGAATTCCAGTCATCAGACCCCTGCACCATCCTCATCAAAGCCAGTCCTAAAGCCTTATGTGCCACAAGCACCATATCCACAAAGGTTGAAGAAGGATGGGAAAGACAACCAGTTCTCTAGATTCCTAGAAATTTTCAAGAAGCTCCAGATCAACATACCCTTTGCTGAGGCATTAGTGCAAATGCCACTCTATGCCAAATTTTTAAAGGAACTCATGACAAGAAAGAGGAACTGGGGAGAAAAGGAGACACTACAACAAACAAGGCTTTTCGCAACGGTCAAAAACCGTTGCCGTAGATTGAAAAACCGTTCCCAAAACTTTAGGCAACGCTTTGGCAATGGTTTTTGACCTGTGGTATATACAGCCATTACCAATGCTCAAAGGCAACGGTTTTTTACCTAAGGCAACGATAACAGAAAAACCGTTGCCACAGTTAGTGGCATAGACAACGGTTTTGACGGAAAATTTTAGACAACGGTTTTGATACGTTACTCAATAAGCAACGGTTTCGAACCGTTCCTATTAACATGACAACGGTTTAAAATCGGAACTGAATAGGCAACGGTTTTAAACTGTTCTCGTTTTATAGTTCACATAGCCAACGGTTTTAAACCGTTACCGTTGGTGCCAGGTTTCGGCAACGGTTTTAAAACCGTTGCCAGTTTATAGCCATCTATGACAACGGTTTTAAAGCGTTACTGTTGATGTCGTTTTCAGCAACGGTTTTGATACCATTGCCATTTTATAGTCATCTAAAACAACGGTTTTAAAGCATTACCTTTAGAGTCGCATTTTGGCAACGGTTTTATTATGTAGTCATCTTTGACAACGGTTTTAACACTATTGTCTTTTGTAACTATTGACAACAATTTTTTTTTGATATATAATTTTTTATTTACAATAGTTTTCTCGTGAATTAAATTAATTTCAGCTTTTTTTAATTGTTTAGTGTCAATAAATATTCTAAACTATTTGAATTAAGTCACTAAAGAAAAATAATTGAATATTTCCCATCAAATTTAACTTATAAAAATTGTTGTAAGATCCACAATATCATTTAAGTTTGCAAAAAATATAATAACAAAAGAGAGAGTTGAAATAGCTAAGTAGCAAATAGTCATCATGTCCACAAGTTCATGACTTTTACCCTAGCTATAACATTTGCTTCTAAAAATTTGACCTTAATCAAGTTCGATTTCCCCATCAACATAGTTTTCCTGGAAACATAAAAAAAAATCAAATATAAAACTACACATCTTTAAGATATGATAACATATAGAAACTTTAACAACAAATAATACCTCTTCATGCGCATCATTGTTCGGATTCCCTAAAGTGCTTCCTAATTGAGCAACTAACATGTCAAGGTCCACTCCTGAGTTTTTTTGTTGCAGCATCATCTTAACAAGCGATTTTAGTTCATCTACTTCTTTTTGCATCACATCAACCTTATTCTCTAATGTTGCTTTCTCAGTTGCATGTTACTGCTTAAGGGTGGCAATTTCCTCTTTTTTCTTCAACAAAGTTGGTGTGGTTACTCTTCCGTGACATCGCACTCTCCCTGTCTTCTCTTTCCCAAATATGGATTGGAAAGCTCTAATTTCTGATTCTTTAGACTTTTTATTCTCAGCTTGCAAATGTGCCTATATTAATGTGAAGAAAAATAATAGTTATAAAATAAGAGTAAATACACAATTGGACTAAAGGCATATATCATTTGACAACATCGAAACAAATAATAGAGATTAAAAATAATGTCAAGATTCTTTAACTCAACGCAAGCATAAAAATAACCACAAGTGATGGACAAATTGCCAAGACACAAGAAATCCATAACCTATTTTAACCAAATTAACTCCTAATTAATACTTACAATAACATCCAGAGTGTCTTCATCCAATGATTTTCCCTTTGTGCTTTGGCGAGTCTCAACAAACATTTCTGCTTGAGTAGGTGGTTCATTATTTTCCTTAGAAGCAGCCTATAAGTCCAATTCAAATAGCATTTATATAGAGTTAAAAGACACACCACACATACACAAACAAATTCACAAAGAATTAAAAATTGTACCAATCTTGCACGTATTCTTGCAAAATTTATTGGTCCCTTTTGATGCCTAAATTTTTGTTGTGCCCTATTTTTCTAATTTTGCACAGACATTTTCTACATAACAAGAGACAAGTATTATCAAAAAATCATCAAACTTCACTCATGTGTATAGAATATAATTGCATAAACAATTACACTAAGTTTCACATGTCTTACCTTAACTTTCTCAGTTCTCCAATAAGCAATTAACTTGCGAAAATGACTCTCAGGTATGCTCTTAGGACGATTTTTCAGCATCTCATTAATACATTTGCATGGCAGAAAATGAGTTTGCTTTATTGTAGTCTTATACCTTTCCAGTTGTCATTGATACGAGCAAGGACCATCCTCTTTCCTTTAGTTGGAATAATGAATTTAGCCTATAAAACACAATTATTATTTGCTAGTAAGAATAAAATACATGTGTACATTTCCAAATACTTTCTAAAAGAAACAAGACTAAAGTTCTCACTTGAACATATTTCCAAATGGCTTCTTTATCTTTAATCCCCTTTCAATTTGTGTAAATTAATGGACAAAAATCTGAATTCCTTGCCACTGTGCCCAAAAATTTTCTCAAGTTGTTTACAGCTTCATCAGTAGGACCAATTGCCTCTCCTTCACTATCTAGAGTAATTTCTTCTCTATCTTCCAACTGTCTTGCATGAATCTTCAAGCATTGTGTAGGTCCTCGTGTTTTCTTCACTATTGTCTCTATACAAAGATACTAATTATATATGACATTTTTAGAAAATACCAAATTCGATTCACAAATTGGAATTCAATTAACACAAATTTTTAGAAATTTCGGCGGCATTCTAGCATTAAATATGACATTTCTGAATTTAAACAAACAGCAAAATCAACCCATATGAACTCACTAAAATAAAATCAGCACTAATCAAGATCAATTTATATGAATTAAATGGCAGCAAGTGAAAATGGCAATCAGCAGCGATATAAAAATTAGCATAATAAGCCATTAACAAGGATAAAACAGCACGCACTATACAATTTGAGAAGAGAACATTCTAGGCATCAGTAGCAACCAAAAAGTTCAACCTAAATCCACTACAAATCAGATATAACTTCCTAGTTCCTAACCACCTATAATCCACTAAGCATGCATAGCTAAATCGACTAATTTTTGTAACTGAACAAACTAATTAAACTAAGAAACTATAAACAGGGAAAAAATTGAGAAATTTCGACAGCACTCTAGCAGTAAATAGGACGTTTCTGAATTTAAACAAACAGCAAAATCAACCTATATGAACTCACTAAAATCAAATCAGAACTAATCAAGATCAATTTATATGAATTAAATGGCAGCAAGCGAAAATGGCAATCAGCAGCGATATAAAAATTAGCATAATAAGCCATTAACAAGGATAAAACAACACGGACTATACAATTTGAGAAGAGAACATTCCAGGCATCAGCAGCAACCAAAAAGTTCAACCTAAATCCACTACAAATCAGATATAACTTCCTAGTTCCTAACCACCTATAATCCACTAAGCATGCATAGCTAAATCGACTAATTTTTGTAACTGAACAATCTAATTAAACTAAGAAACTATAAACAGGTAAAAAATTGAGAAATTTCGACAGCACTCTGGCAGTAAATAGGACGTTTCTGAATTTAAACAAACAGCAAAATCAACCTATATGAACTCACTAAAATCAAATTAGAACTAATCAAGATCAATTTATATGAATTAAATGGCAACAAGCGAAAATGGCAATCAGCAGCGATATAAAAATTAGCATAATAAGCCATTAACAAGGATAAAACAGCACGCACTATACAATTTGAGAAGAGAACATTCCAGGCATCAGCAGCAACCAAAAAATTCAACCTAAATCAACTACAAATCAGATATAACTTCCTAGTTCCTAACCACCTATAATCCACTAAGCATGCATAGCTAAATCGACTAATTTTTGTAACTGAACAAACTAATTAAACTAAGAAACTATAAACAGGGAAAAAATTGAGAAATTTCGACAGCACTCTAGCAGTAAATAGGACGTTTTTGAATTTAAACAAACGGCAAAATCAACCCATATGAACTCACTAAAATTAAATCAGCACTAATCAAGATCAATTTATATGAATTAAATGGCAGCAAGTGAAAATGGCAATCAGCAGCGATATAAAAATTTGCATAATAAGCCATTAACAAGGATAAAACAGCATGCACTATACAATTTGAGAAGAGAACATTCCAGGCATCAGCAACAACCAAAAAGTTCAACCTAAATCCACTACAAATCAGATATAATTTCCTAGTTCCTAACCACCTATAATCCACTAAGTATGCATAACTAAAAGTTTACCTTTCAAAGTATTGTCTAAGTTCTCAGCCTCAGTTGGATTAATATAATCCTTGTCCTGCTCCTCTATAATATCTCCTTCATTCTCATCGAATTGCTCTTCACCATCAGGTTCATTGTTAAGTTTAAGAAATGTATCAATCGGCATTGAAGCAAATTGACGTGTTTTTCCCTTCTTAGTTGGCCTTTCTTGCAAGCTGCCACAATCTTCAATATCATCTTCAATTGTGGTCTCTTTTCTCTTCAAATCTTGACTCATTCTAGAATCTACTTCTGTAGTATTCTTGTGAGCCATAGCAGTAGATTTAGAAGGTAGTTCATTTTCTTGTCTACATGTTGATCCTTGTGAGTGAGTCATACTTGCTTCCTTCTGTACTTTACTTTTCTTCAAATTCTGCCCTTTTTCTTTTTCAACTTTTGGCTTTTCTACAAAATTCTGCTTATCATTTGCTTGGACACCATTTTTTCTTAACAGCTGCTCCCTTTCCCTATCACTAAGGGTTTTTATCCTCTTAAGTGGTGGTGGTGGTTGATGTTGCTGTTGACCGGAAGACATCTTTTCTCGCTTAACTTCCATATTTTTGAAGAACTTTGCACGCAATTCAGCACTTGACTTTGAATCTATCTCATTTTCAATGAATTTTTTGAACATTTTCTGAAAAAAGAAATAAAATCTATTAACATAACAGTAAAAAATCAGATCACATATTAAAAGAACCAAGAATCTATAAGAAATGCACCTGTTCATAAATAATTACACCAAAAATAAAAGTCAAAAAAATTATTCTATGTTGAGAAGAGAAATCTCTTTAAAGATCAGAATCATCATCATATTCAGCTTGTTGTAGAACAAGTGAAGGTTTCTCAATGATTGTATTTGGCATGTCTTCTCTAGTCCATTGAACTTCACAATTATCCTTTGGCACAAACAAATTATTCGCTTGATCAAAGGGGTCCTTCTGATTAGACTCTTCGGCTTCAACATCATACCCATCATACATATTGAATAAATCCCTTGGTACTGTGTCCATGACATAATGCTTGTCTTCGTTAAAAGGGTCTTGAATATAGAAGCATTGGTGGACTTGTGAAGCTAATACAAAAGGATCATCCCAAGAACATCTTTTATTAAAGTGAACTGAAGTTAGACTAAAATTCTCTTCCTCAACTTCAAACCAATCACAATTGAAAAGAACAAATTTGAAACATGCATAATAGTCTAACTCAATTATGTCATTTATTGCACCAAAATATGTTACGGCTTTTGTCATTGGGTTGTTGTCCTTGGCACTAGCAAAGCTTGGTGTTTCGCACACAAAAGTCACACCACTGTTTTGAGTTGTGTGGCTTGCATCATGTTCTCTAGTTTGAAATTTATAGCCATTGATTACATAACTAGAAAATCATTTTGCAACTGTATTTGGGCCTCTAGACAAATCTTTAAGTTGTTTCGGAACATCTTCATGAGAAGCACGCTCTTTGAACCATTCACTAAAATCATGGCTTAGAGTTTTTGCCTTCTTCCATTTTCTACCTTTAGTTTGATTGTTGACATGTTCCTCATACTCTCTAAAGTAAGTAAAAAGCGAGTAAGTTAAATTTTCTAATAGAGAATTCGTAATTGGAAAATATATAAGAAAAATACCTAATGTAGTCTTTAACTTTATCACAATTGAATAAGATGTACCGATGAGCTTGTATTTTTGAGTTGGTATCTAGAGAAAAAGGTTGCCCTTTTCTCTTTCCACCAATTGGTCGCCCCAAGCATGCAAAATAGCTATCATGACATACGTCAGCTTCACTGCAATTATCATAATTTTGTGTCCTCCTACTCAGCCTTGTATCCATATCATGACTTAAATACCTTGAGCAAAATGTCAAGCATTCCTCGGCTAAATATCCTTCAGCAATTGAACCTTCGGGGCGGCTCTTATTGCGGACGTAGGACTTTAACCTACACAGATATCTCTCAATGGGGTACATCCACCTAAATTGAACTGGGCCACCCAACCTCAACTCGTTTACCAGATGAATAGGCAAATGGACCATTATATCAAAGAAACTAGGAGGAAATATTCTTTCTAATTGGCACAAAATCTCTCTAATATCTACTTCCAAATGCTCTATTGTATCATTTTCAACAACTTTTTGGCACAAGGAACGAAAGAATGAACCTAGATAAATTAAAGGGCTAGCTACTTGATTCTGCATTGTGCATTTTATAGCTACTTGCAACAAATAATGCAACATAAAATGAGCATCATGACTTTTGTAGCCTGATATCTTTTTCTCAGCAACATGAACACACCGAGAAATATTTGAGGCACTACCAGATGGCAATTTTACTGACTTCAAAATATTACAAAAAATGATTTTTTCTTAATTAGTAAGGTTAAAACAAGCCTTAGCAATTTTTGCTTTCTTGCCACCATCTATCTCCTTTGGTTGAAGTTTTTTTCTTATGCCCATATCTTTGAGATCGTAACGAGCATTTGCATGATCTTTGGACTTTCCTGGAATGTCTAATAAAGTTCCAATTATGTTATCACATACGTTTTTCTCGATGTGCATAACATCAAGACAATGGCGCAATGTATTTTGCTTCCAATATGGCATCTCAAAGAAAATGGACCTTTTCTTCCATGGACCATCAATTTTATTTTTTTGCTTCTTTCCAAATACATTTTCAAAATCTTTCAAATCTTCAAAAATTTGTTCTCCATCTAATAAAGCTGGTGAAGACCTCAATTCAACATTGCCATTGAAAGATCTTTTGTCCATCCTATATGGATGATCCATAGCCAAAAATTTACGGTGATCCATGTAGCACATCTTCCGGCTATGTTTTAAATAACAAGATGAGGTGTCATAATTACAGCAAGGACATGCTAACTTTTCCTTTGTGCTCCAACCGGATAACATAGCATAAGCTAGAAAGTCACTTATGTCCATAAAAGTGCTGCATGTAGTTGAAAAGTTTGATTCTTTGAAGCATCATATGTTTCCACTCCAACTTCCCATAAAACCTTTAACTCTTCAATTAATGGCTGAAGATACACATCAATGCTTTTTCCAGGCGAACATGGTCCAGGGATGAGCAAGGACATCATGACATACTCTGGTTTCATGCAACACCATGGAGGAAGATTGTATGCGGCCAAAACTACCGGCCATGTACTATGGGAGATGCTCATGGTTCTAAATGGATTAAATCCATCGCTAGCTAGCCCTAATCTTATGTTACGAGATTCTTTAGCAAAATCGGGATGAAGCCTGTCAAAGTCTTTCCATGATTGGCCATCAGCTGGGTGTCTTAACTTTCCATCCTTTGAACGATGTTCATCATGCCACCTTAATGATTCAGCTGTTTTGGAACACAGGAACAGCTTCTTAAGCCTTGGAATCAAGGGAAAATGCCTCAAAACCTTCGCAGGCACAGGTTTTTTCTTCAACTTATCAACTTCTATATCTACCTCAACATTTTCTATGTACCTGGAAGCTCCACAAATTGGACAAAATTCATTATCTTCATATGTATCCTGGAACAGAACACAATCGTTGGGACAAGCATGAATTTTATTATAACCAAGTCCTAAATCTTTTAGCGTGGCCTTGATTTTATTGAAAGAATCAAGAATATTCAAATGAGGAATCACTTTTTTCAGTAATTCAAGTAGAGCAGTAAAGGATGCGTTGCTCCAACCATTAAGAGTCTTCAACAAATACAATCGGATAACAAATGATAATGTCGAAAATTTTTTACAGCCAGGATATAACTCTTGTTTTCCTTCTTCAAGCAAGTTATAAAACTTTTTTGCATCTTCGTTTGGCCCATCGGCATCTTTATCTCGTTCAAGCACATGCCGAAATGTCTCGTTTAGCAGCCCATGAATGTCGTCGACAAATCCTTCATGGACTTCACTCTCATCGGATTCACTATCCATGTGACTTATCCTTTCGCCGTGATGAACCCACACAGTGTAACCTTTTTGAAATCCCTTACTTATTAAATGATCATAAACTTCATCCCTTCGCCCCCAACTAAAGTTATTACATATAGAACAAGGACAAAGAATTTCTTGTCCTTGTGGTCTACCTTTAGAAAAGGCAAAATCCAAAAATGAATTAACACCATGTTGGTAACCCTCAGTATGTCTTGGTAAACTAGTCCACTCTTTGTCCATTACTTTGTCAACTAAAATAAAAGAACACGGGCATATGTTTTAGACTAACTATAAGTGATTTTTTCTAATCAAGAGCTTATTGCTTCTAAAAAATTTCTAGAAGTCAACCACACATGTTCGGAAGAGAACATCTCAACCAATCAAGAGACTAACAATTTGTATCTAACAAACTATGCAAAGAAGCTTAAGCAAACAATTAATCAGTAAATATTCTTAACAATTAAATGTTCAAACAAATTTAAAAAGATAATATATTAAATTATTTACCTGTAGTGTAGCTCAATGTCTAAGGTAATCACAGCTACAGAGAGATCTGCTATTTGATTCTCTTTTTCTGGTTTTAAAGAGACAAACTAAAACAGCAACAAAGAATAAAAATATAAGTAATTCATAACCAGATTTTTTAACAAAAAAGTCACTTTTAAAACCAGTTTTTAAAAATCTTATTTTCAAAAGTGATATATAACTAAAAAATCAAACAATAGAATTATCAAGAGCAGAATAATATTATCATTACTCTTTAAATTTTAGTTCACAAACTAACACATCGTAATTTCAATTGTGGTTGATAAGAAGATTTTAGAAAAGAAAAAGAGGAAGGGGGGTTCCTAATGTGTGATGAGTCACAAGTGACACATGTTGAAAATGAAAGGCTGATATTGGTGTGGGAGTTCCCTTTACAAGACATGCATCAGGCACCATAATTAATTATTAAGAAAAGTAGATAAAAGGGGCACCCAAATGAATAAGACAGTAAACAATAATATTAATAATAATGATGAAAGAAATAGAAAATAACAAATAGAAAATGCTAGCTGTAAAGAATGGTGCAAAGCAAAGAGCGAGTGATTAGAAGAAAGGAATGACTAATTTTGGAGGTTTTTGGAGAGAGAGTGTTATGGATATAACCCAAAACTACAGCACAAGTAGCCGTTTGAACTTTGAAGAATGAAAGCAACATATGTGGGACTGTATTTAAGTCTATCTGTCTAACAATGACATCCTCCAAACCCCCATAATAATTATTATTTTGGATATAATCAGAATTAACATTTCATGAGAATTTTAGTTGTTTTTGTTGTTAATAAAAACCTTGCTTAAGGTTTGATTTTTGTGCATTATGATGAGTCAGCGTCCAGCAGTCACCTACCTGTCAATCCTGATGGGTTGGAACTTCATTATTTGTTAACAACAAATTAAAGAAAAATGTATTACCTCAAATGAAATGATGCTGTTTTTAGTTTTCTGCTAAAGCTTAGCTTGCAATATGCTACAGGCTTATAAAATTGACTTAACCATTGATATGCTTAAGAAAAGAAGAGCAGAAATCGGAGAAGCAGCAAGCCAGATTGCCATTAAAACCAGTATTATATACATATATTCAAAGGGGTCATCGATTGGTATTTGGTCATTGTAACCGCGAATCAAGAATGGGGAGCATCTATAAGCATCACATTTTCCATCAAATATTTAAAATAATAAATATTTATCCTGGTTAATTGAGGCATGTAAGAAGAATAGCAGAATTTATGTTGATCTCTAAGTCAAATAGTTGGAATAAGCATGAAATTCCTCTGTTATCCCAGATGAAACCAACCAATATGAAAAGCAGTCCATAACTCACTCAAATAATAACATTATACAACAAGGCTAAAATAAACAAAGCAGATAAATAAAATAAATAATAAACAATTGAGAAACAGCGATATAGAAATTACTCTATAATCCTCAATAAAGAGTTATTGGGAATCCATCATAGAACACCTGACAGAGAGCAAAGAAACAGAACCATAATGACATCGAACACACTACTCGCAGATAATAAAAGTTTTGCTACCTTAAATAACAAACTAACCTAAGCTCCATGTTCATATCACAAGTACCCAGTCCAAATTCAAACCAGAACAAAAGCTCAGTCAATATTCACCCTCATCTTGCTCATGTTCACAAATATCACCACTTTCCACAGCTAACAAAAATACCCAACAACAAATCAAGCCCTAACTAAGAAACAGAAAATCAGAGAAGGACACCACTTACCACAGATGACAACCCCACAAACGGCCAATGCTGCAAACCAGCAATAGCGAAGCAACAGTAGCAAAGCACAATCCACAATCAGCCAAGACACTGAAGCATAAGCAGTAAGGTAGAAGCAGCGAAGCAGAAGCAGAACAGGGGAGATCAAGGACACCGTGGAGAAGCAGTGAAGCCTCGGAGAGGAGAAAAGCACCGACGCCGCGGAGAGGAGAGACTCAGCGACGCCGGGAAGAAGGAGACAACAACGATTCGGGAAGAACGCAGCGCAACGACGATGATGGTGCGAGGATGGTGAGTTGCGATTTGGGGCTTCCTGGTGACTTGCGATGATGGTGCAATTTACGCCTTCATGGAGAGCTGTGGTGCGATGCGTCTCTGATTCTGATGGCTGGGTTAGGGTTCGGTCGGTGGAAGGAGGAAGAACGTTCTTCGCTCTTTGCTGGTTTCACGAAGAGAAGATGAGGGCTTAGCTTTCTTACTTTAATTTCTTCGCTGTATTTCTTTATCAATTAGGGAAAAATTAATATTTTAATTTTATTTCTTTATATTAATTTTTATTATATATATATATTTATAATAAATATATATAATATTTATTATAAATTTATTTTAGCTTTATGTGTTCAAAATATAATATTTTTTATATATTTATAATAATATATAATATTTATAATAAACTTATTTCAATTTTATTTTTTTAAAATAATATTTGTTATTTATTTATAACAATAGATTTTGAGTATTTTATAAATTTAATATTTATAGCTAAAATAATTTCAATTTATATAATTATCTGAAATTATTTTTATTAGTATTGTTTAATTTGTATAATTATTTAAATAATATTAGAAAATGGTTGTTTCATAAATAATTGTTGTAATGGTTGTAAAACCGTTCTTTAAAATAGTCAAAGAGAACGGTTTTATTTTGTTACTATAGCATAATGAAAAAATGAACTTTAACAGCAACACTGTAAAAACCGTTGTCTAAGACAATCTAATGGAACGGTTTTAAAGTGTAGCATTTCGGCAATGGTTTTAATGCGTTTCTTTTGTGCAATTCTTTAAACAACAATAAAAAATCGTTGCTTAAAGCCAACTCATGGTAACGGTTATAAAACCGTTCTTTAAAATAGTCAAACAGAACGGTTTTACTGTGTTGCTAGAAATTAATGAAAAATGAAATTCACCAGTAATACTTTAAAAAACCGTTGTCTAAACCTATCTAAGAGAACGGTTTTAAGGCGTTGCAAAATTTGGCGTTGCTAAAGGCCATATTTGTTGTAGTGAGACCATAGTGCTGACTGAGGAGTGTAGTGCCATCATACAGAAGAAGCTTCCTCAGAAGATGAAAAATCCTGGGAGCTTCCAAATTCCCTACATCATAGGGGATATCAACATTGAAAAAGCATTGTATAACCTGGGGGCTAGCATCAATCTCATGTCCTTGGCTATGATGAGAAGGATGAAGATTGAGGAAGCCAAACCAACAAGAATGGCACTCCAATTGGTTGACAGAACTTTCAAGTTTTCACATGGGGTAGTAGAAGACTTGTTGGTGAAAGTGGGAGAGTTTATCTTCCCAGTTGACTTCCTTGTGCTGAATATGAAAGAAAAGGCCAACACATCAATCATCCTAGGAAGCCCATTCCTAGCTACTGCTGGAGCCATTATTGATGTTCAAAAAGGAGAACTAGTCTTGAGGTGCATGAAGAGAAGATGGTCTTCAATGTCTTCAAAGCAATGAGTTACCCTAAGGAATCCATAGGAGAATGCATGATAGTAGATACCATAGAACAGATAGTTCAAGGGGTTTTGGAAGAAGAACAATGTGAAGGAACTATGGAGCTAGAGCAACAAGCACCAGGTGGTGAGTTACCACAAGGAACCATGGAGAATTCAACCATGCTGAACAAGGAACTGAAAACACCAAAACTAGAGCTGAAGACCTTGCCTTCATGTTTGAAATATGCTTATTTGGGTGACAACAACACTTACCCAGTCATCATTAACTCAAGCTTGAGTAAGGAACAAGAAGAGGAGCTTATCCAAGTACTGAAAAAAAAAAGGATGCCATAGGATGGACACTTGCAGACTTGAAAGGAATCAGTCCTTCAATGTGCATGCACAAGATCCTACTTGAAGAAGGTGCTAAGCCCTCAAGACAGCAACAAAGAAAGTTGAACCCAACCATGAATGAAGTAGTCCAAAAAGAGGTGTTGAAGTTGTGGCAAGCAGGGGTAATTTATCCCATCTCAGACAGTCCTTGGGTAAGCCCTGTGCAAGTAGTGTCTAAGAAAGGAGGAGTCACTGTTGTTCCAAATAAAAAGAATGATCTGATACCAACAAGAACAGTGACTGGTTGGTGCATGTGCATCGATTATAGGAAGCTTAATGAAGCTACCCAGAAGGATCACTTTCCCCTACCATTCATGGATCAGATGCTTGAAAGACTGGCCGGACATGAATATTATTGCTTTTTGGACAGTTATTATGGTTACAACCAAATTGTTGTAGACCCCAAGGACCAGGAGAAAACCTCATTCACCTGTCCCTATGGTGTCTTTGCTTATAGGAGAATGCCCTTTGGATTGTGCAATGCACCTGCAACATTCCAAAGGTGCATGCTCTCCATATTTTCAGATATAATTGAAAAATTCATTGAGGTGTTTATGGATGACTTTTCTGTCTTTGGTGTTTCATATTCTAATTACTTGCACCACTTGGCCTTGGTGCTAAAGAGATGCCAAAAAACCAACCTTGTTTTGAATTGGGAGAAATGCCATTTCATGGTTACAGAGGGGGTAGTTCTTGGTCATAAAATCTCAAAAAGAGGCATAGAGGTGGACAAGGCTAAGGTGGATGTGATCGAAAAGCTACCCCCACCTTGTAATGTCAAACCAATTAGAAGTTTTCTAGCACATGCTGGCTTTTATAGAAGATTCATTAGAGATTTTTCAAAAATTGCCAAACCTTTGAGTAACTTGCTTGTCTCTAATGTACCTTCTATCTTTGATAAAGAATGTTTCTAGCCTTTGATGAGCTCAAAAATAGACTTTCCTCTGCACCTATCATAGCACCACCATGTTGGGATTTACCTTTTGAGTTGATGTGTGATGCATCAGATTTTGCTGTGGGTGCTGTTTTAGGACAGAGGAAAGACAAATCGGTGCATGTTATTTATTATGCCAGCAAAGTCCTTAATGAGAATCAAAGAACTATACCACTACAGAGAAGGAATTACTTGCCATTGTCTTTACTTTTGACAAATTTAGATCATATCTTATTGACTCTAAAGTAATTATATTCACTAATCATGCAGCACTCAAATACTTGCTTACCAAACAAGAGTCCAAGCCCAGACTAATAAGATGGATCCTGCTACTCCAAGAGTTTGACATCGAAATTAAAGATAGGAGTGGAGCAGAGAACAAAGTGGCTGACCACCTATCAAGGATCCCATAAAACGAAGATGAGGCACACCAACTTGTAGTAAATGAGAGCTTCCTTGATGAGCAGTTGATGATGATCCAAGAAGCCCCTTGGTTTGCAGACATAGCCAATTTCAAGGCTATTGGGGAACTACCAACTAACATCAACAAACACATAAGGAGAAAGCTAATCAATGATGCTAAACACTATATCTGGGATGAGCCTTATTTGTTCAAAAAGTGTGCTGATGGGATCTTGAGAAGGTGTATTTCACAAGAGGAAGGGCAAGAAGTGCTTTGGCAGTGTCATGGATCTACATATGGAGGCCATTTTAGTGGGGAAAGAACTATAGACATGGTGCTACAATGTGGGTTCTATTGGCCAACCATGTTCAAGGATGCAAAGGAATTGGTGTCAAGGTGTGATGAATGTCAAAGGGCTGGTAATCTACCCAAGAAAAATGAGATGCCACAGAGGTTTATAATGGAAATAGAATTGTTTGATGTGTGGGGAATTGATTTTATGGGATCTTTCCCATCCTCATACTCAAACAATTATATATTGGTGGCTGTAGATTATGTGTCAAAGTGGGTAGCAGCCATAGCCACTATAACAAATGACAACAAGGTTGTGATAAGCTTCTTGAGAAGGAACATCTTCAGCCGATTTGGAGTTCCTAGAACCCTTATTAGTGATGGAGGAACACACTTCTGCCACAAGCAACTTGAGATACTCCTTCTCAGGTATGGAGTCAAGCACAAAGTGGCAACTCCATACCATCCACAGACCAATGGGCAAGCTGAGATTTCAAACAGGGAGCTCAAAAGAATTTTTGAAAAAACTGTTGGAAGCTCAAAAAAGGATTGGTCTAAGAAGCTGGATGATGCATTATAGGCCTACAGGATAGCCTTCAAAACACCTATTGGGATGTCTCCATATCAATTGGTGTTTGGTAAGGCTTGTCACTTACCAGTTGAGCTTGAACATAGAGCATTTTGGGCTCTAAAAATGTTGAATCTTGATGATCAAGCTGTTGGAGAAAAGAGGCTAATGCAACTCAATGAGCTGGAAAAATTCATAAATCAAGCTTATGAGAATGCAAAAATTTACAAGAAAAACACAAAGAGATGGCATGATCAAAAGATAGCAAGAAGAGAGTTCACAGAAGGTCAGAAAGTGCTGCTGTACAATTCAAGACTCAAGTTCTTCCTAGGGAAGCTTAAGTCTCGATGGTCTGGACCCTTCACCATCCTCAAGGTGTTTTCCTATGGTCATGTAGAGCTCATGGAGGACAAAACACAAAGAACTTTCACTGGGAATAGCCATAGACTCAAGCATTACTTAAGAGACTCACTGGATGAGAAAAGAGTGAGCTACAACCTCAGCTAAGGAAGGAAGAACGTCAAGCTAGTGATGATAAAGAAGCGCTAGTTGGGAGGCACCCCAACACTTTATATCCTTTTGATTTATTGCTTTATTAGAAGTACCTTAAAATTGTTAATTTAGGTAGTTTAAGTCCCAGTTTAATATTTTTGTCTCAGAAAAGTAGATTGTAGATGGTAGATTAGGAAGTTTAAATATCAGTTTTGGTAGTTAAAAAATCTTCAATTTGTTTTCTTTTTCTCTAAAAGTGCAATTTGATGAATAGATTTACTGATGATGAGTAATTAGGCTGAGAACTAGCTAAAAAGCTAAGTTTGGTGTGGCCACCAACCCATTTAATCTAGGCTTACAACTATTTGAACGAATTAAATTTTGAGAAGTAAGCCCAGAGATTAAGTTTGGTGTGGCCACCACCATACAAAGATCACCTAGAAAGCCCAATACCATTCAAGTTGAAAGCATTTAATAAATTGATGGGTGCATAAAAGTTGGTTTTAAATGTGTTCGGAAGGGGTTAGAAGTGAAAAATGTGAAAGGATTAAAGTTAATTCACCCTTATGAACACATTAAAAACCCAATGATGAACACAATTTATTAGATACAATGGGATTAAGTTTGGTGTCCCAATGGACACTCATCAGTTGCAATCTCATTGGTTCACACTATAAGAAATGTGAAGGATTCTTTTGTCATTACTGATGGGGTTTCGGTTTTTTATTTTTCCGGAGAAAGAATGGGGCCCACATGATTGATATCTCATAAAGCAAGAAGTCAAAGTGTACTTGCACTTTGGAACTCGTCACATGCAGGAAGCCAAAGGGGATAAGGATTGGCGCCTCTTCCCACGCTAGGCGCCACTCCCCAAGTGGGAAAACATTGAATTGCTTTCACTTCCCACCCTCCAAACTACACTTCCTACCTCTATAAAAGCCCCTCACTTTCCTACCTCTCTTCACACTTTGAACCCTACTTCATACACAAAAGAACCTCCACATTCCAAACCATCCTCTTTTCTTTACCCTTCTTCCCCTTTTCTTGATTGGGACAATCAAGTCCTAAGTTTGGTGTTGGAGCAAAACTGTGTTTTTCTCACTCTCTTGCAACTTTCTTCAACTCTTTTTAACACTTAAAACACCCTTTTATCATCCCAATGGCACCACCAAGAGCCTCATCATCAAAGAAAAGAAAGACCAAGGAACCAATCTCAAGATCCTCAAGCCACAATGAATACAAGTTCCTCTCTTCATTCAACCAAAACCAATTTTATGATTGGGTGAGTGAGAGGAAAATCATTCTAGAAGTTGGCTTCCAATTGGGAAGGAATGAACACCCTGAGATAAACAGGAAAATCAACAATAGAGGGTGGGCACTCCTGTGCAACCCACCAAGGAAATTGGTGGAAAGCTTGGTTAGAGAGTTCTATGCCAATGCTGTGCCTCAGCCAGGGCAACTCTATGGCTATCTTAGCTATGTGAGAGGGAAGGCCATTAATTATAGCCCCTCCAACATAGATAGGATGCTAATGGTGAGGCAAACAATCTCCACCCAGAGCTATGAAGAAAGAATGAAGCAAAAAGACCCAGGATTTGATGAAATCCTCATTGAGATTTGTGTGCTAAATGTGCAATGGATAAATGATAAAGATGGGAGACCCAACCAGCTAAGAAGGAGGGATTCGAGCCCCCAAGCTAGAGGATGGTTAGATTTTGTGAAGAGTTCTCTAAACCCAACGTCCAACACATCTGAGGTAACACTTGAGAGGGCTGTGCTCATATACAGCATCATGAAAGGTGAGAATGTGAATGTTGGGGAAATGATTGCCAACATCATCAACAGGGTGCTGGAAAGCACCAAGGATAGCAAAAGACTGGCATTCCCTAATATCATTCAAAGGCTGTGTGATGAAGTAGGGGTTGAGAAGATTATTGACGAAGTGCTAGTGGAACAAGAAAAGCCTATAACTGCCAAGAAGATGGCCAAAGTAGTGGCTATTAACCCACTTGAGAGGAGAAAGGAGCATAGAGCTCATGCTCATATCCCACAAGGGCAACCACAACAAGAAGAAGGGGCTGAGGAGCAATGATAAACCACTATTTTATGGTTTATCTTGTGTTCAATTGAGTATATTTTATCAATCTTTCATACACTTATTCATATGATTTGCATGAGTTTACGTTTTCCTTCCTGATTTTTTGCTATGATTGAAAACATGCTTCTTTGGCCTTATATTTGCTAATATTAATCCTCTTTTATTACCATTAGATGCCTTGATATGTGTGTTAAGTGATTTCAGAAATTACAGGGCAGGAATGACTCAGAGGATGGAAAGGAAGCATGCAAAAGTGGAAGGAATACAAGAAGTTGAAGAAATTGCTAAGCTGTCCAGCCTGACCTCTTCGCACTAAAACGGTCTTAACATGAGCTACAAAGGTCCAAACGATACGGTTCCAGTTATGTTGGAAAGTTAACATCCGAGGCTTCGATTTGATATATAATATACCATAGCTGCTCTGACGCTAGGCAACGCGAACGCGCGCTCCAGGTGGATACGTCGCAGTGACGAAAATCAGCGTGGCAGATTTCTTCTCCAACGATTTCTGGGCTGTTTTCGACCCCGTTTTTGGCCCAGAAAACACAGATTAAAGGCTATAAAGTAGGGAAATCCATTCATTCATAATCATCAGCTCATAATTCATAATTTTTAGTTTTTAGATGTAGTTTTTAGAGAGAGAGGTTCTCTCCTCTCTCTTAGGTTTTAGGATTAGGATTCCTCTTAAAGGATTTAGGATTTCAACTCTTCATCAGGTTCAATATTTCTTTTACTTTATATTTCTCTTTTACTTCCAGGTACTTTAATGCTCTCATTTAATTACTTATGTTGCCAAATTGGCTTATGAACTCTTTATATTTTTTGATTAATTTCCTTTTATTAAATGCAATTGAGGTATTTCAGATTTATGATTCTTGTTTAGCTTTTTTATATTCTTGGCTTTAATTGATCAACTGGAGGCTCTTGAGTTATTAAACTTATCGTGACTGTTAATTAATTCCTCTAATTGACTGGAATTCCACTAACTTTAGTCTTTCCTTAGGAGTTGGCTAGGACATGGGAATCTAACTAATTAGTCCACTTGACTTTTCCTTGCTTTTGTAAAGGTTAACTAAGTGGGGTTAAACTCAATTCTCATAAGAGTAACTAGGATAGGACTTCCGAATTTTCATACTTTGCCAAGAGTTTTATTAGATATTAATTTATTAATTCCTGCAATTTATTTTCCTTGTTCAAACCTTTCAAAACCCAAAAACATTATTTTCCATAACTAATAATAAGAACACCTCCTTGCAGTTCCTTGAGAAGACAACCCGAGGTTTAATTACTCGGTTATAAATTTTATTGGGTTTGTTACTTGTGACAAGCAAAACGTTTGTAAGAAAGAATGATTGCTTGGTTTAGAAACTTTACTTGCAACGGAAATTTATTCTGAATTCTAAACCGTCAAGCATCCGTTCTTCAAAATGGCGTCGTTGCCGGGGAATTGCAAACGTGTGCCTTATTGTTGATTATTGTAAATATTTAATTTTTGCTTGTTTATTTGTTTTTATGTTTGTTTTTTATTTTTGCTTTTTCGTAAATTAAGAGGTTATTGGTTTTTATTTAGTTATTAAAAATTTTTTCAAAAATTTTTCTTGGTGTTCATCTTGATCTTCAAGTTGTTCTTTGTTGTTTTCTTCATTTTGATCTAAAAATTTTAAGTTTGGTGTCATTTTATTGTTTTTCTCTTTCCTCATTAAATTCAAAAATATCTTTTCTCTTTATTTTAATTGGATTTTCGAATTTTCCTTTTAAAAAATTGAGATTTTTATTTTAAAACTTTTTTATCTTATCTTATCTTAGTTTTAAATTTCAAAATTCAAATATTTTTCAAAAATCATATCTTTTTTTCAAAATCTTATCTTATCTTATTTCAAAATCAAATTTCAAATTTCAATATTTAAATTCCAAAATTCAAATTTCCAAATTCAAATTTAAAATTTTAAAAATCAAACCTTTTCAAAATTTAAATCTTTTACAAAACTTTATTTTATATTGTTGACTTTTACAAAATTCGAATTTCAAAATTTAAAATTCAAAATTCAAAATTTAATTTTCAAATTCAAAATTTAAATTTCAATAACCTTTTAGTTTAAAATTATTTTTATTTTTGTTTTTAATTTTTATTTGTTACTATGAACTCCCACCCCTTTGGCTATGAGTCTGGTTACAATTATGTTGAAGGAAGAGGAAATTACAATGAGAACAAGCATCAAGGTTGGAATAATCCAAGATGGGAGGAGCCACAAGGATTTGATCAACCCTCTTGGCAACAACCCCCTCCAATGCACTATAACCAACAACCATTCTGTGATGCATACCAAAATGATGACTATGGTGGACCCCCTTGTAGTTACCAACAAGCCCCGCCATATGCTTATGAGCCATCTCCTCAACACAACTTTGAACCACCATACTCACAAGCCCCTTACCACCAAACACCACCATATGATTCTAACCTATATCCACCACACCAGCCACCATATGAACCACACCCAGAACCACCACCTCAATATTCACCATATCCATATCCTTATCAAGAAGAACCACCTTCCTATTATGAACTCTTTCTCCAAAATAATGAATCCTCCTATCCACCCCAACCTCCATTGGATAACAACGCCCTTAATGCTATTCTTCAAGGGCAAGAAAGGATGAATAAGAGTGTGCTAAATTTCGCGGCCGCCTTAGGAGAGTTAATAAATCAATTAGCTTCTCAACATCTGAGCATTCAAAGTACTCCCATGGCTGCATGTGGAGAATCAAAAGAAGAGCGTAGCATGAAGGAGACACTAGAAACTTCGGTGGACAATGAAGAACATGGCTTTGTATTGGAACAAGTGGAGGAAGCCATAATAGTTGCAGAGGAAGAAGTGGTTGCAGACTTAGGAGATGTTGAACCTCCATGGGAAAGTCAGGTTATAAAACCTCCTTCCAAGGCGATTGAAATTGATGCTGAGGAGGGTGTACAACCTCCAAGGCATGTCATGGTTAAGGACTTGGAAGAGGTCGATCAAGAGATGGAGATTAAAGAAGAAGAAGCACAACCTCCCATGCCCTTGGAAAGCAGTGAAGAGGAGATTGAATTGGAAGAAAGCTACAAAGAGGAAGAGGTTGAAATTGAAGAAGCTTACAAGGAGATGGAAGTTGTCAAAGAAGAGCACAAGGGAGCGGAGCTTGCAGGATCATTAAAAATACCTCTCCAAAAGCCATTACCGTCAAACACAACATTCAAGTGGGTAAAATTCTTATCCTTGACCATTACTTTCTCATTTGAATATGGGCTACTTGAGACAGATGGTCAACTTAGAGCTCTTTGTGGCATTAATAGTAAGAGGAAAATGGTTAGTGGTTGGAGTTGTCAGGCAAGGTTCATTAAGGTTCCACATTCCGCACTGGAATACAAGTGTTGGCGCAGAGCTCAATTGAATGGGTCTAGGATGTTGTTTGGCCGCTTCAGTGAGAATTCAAATTGCTTGCCACCCGGATGGAACAATGATGATCAACTTGAAGACGGGTGTAGAAATAAGATTTGGGATCCGGGAATATATGCGGATCAATTTTGGGAGCTCAAAGCTTGTGAAGAACTCCATCAAAGCTTAAGGAATTTACTTGGTATTAATAGAGCTTATTGGAAGTTCAAGCATTGGTGGAAGTTTCAAGACGAGTTCAAGCACAAGCCGCCATGACAAGGAGCTCACCAAATGTCCATCTTAAGGACTTTAACTAAAAGTGCTAGGTAGGAGACAACCCACCATGGTATGATCGTCCCTTTTTCAGTTTTAATTATAGTCTGTTTTGTTTATTTTTATTTTATTGAACCTGGAATTATTCATAACATTTGCATCAGCATCAGCATACTACACTCTGCATTTTGCATGAAAAAAATGGCACGCGACGCGACAGCGTCGCCCACGCGTCCGCGTCATATGTGTGTTGGGAAGAAAACAAGATTGAACAGAGAGTCACGCGAGAGCATGGCTGGAGGCGTGCCTTTGGCACAAATTGATCCACGCGACCGTGTCGCATACGCGTCCGCATAATGTGGAAAAAATGCCTCCCACGCGTCCGAGTCACCCACGCGAACGCGTGGCCCTGTAAAATCAACGTCAAAAGGTGTATGGCAGTATGTTGGGCTGGAGTGGGGCTGGAATCGTGCAAGATGCACAAGCCTTACCACGCGAATGCGTGCCCCACGCGTCCGCGTCGTTTTGCAAATATGGCCCTCCACGCGATCGCGTCACCCACGCGAATGCGTCACCCAGATTTTTGGCAAAATGCATTTAAAACAGAGAGTTGCGCGAACACGAGGCTGTACTTGCGCCAATCGCATAAATCAGGCCACGCGTCTGCGTCACCTGACCTTATCGCGCACCGCGCGACAGCGTCACTCACGCGTCCGTGTCGCCTGCGCCGCACAACTTATCCAAATCAGCGCCAAAAATCTTATCTTTCTTTCCCCAATCCTAATTTTTCCTCCCTCCTTTCTTACTTACTTCTTCTTCCGTTCTTTCCCTTCTCATCCTTCTTATCTTTCATTTTATTTTACTTAATTTATTTGCATATTTCATTCATTGCATCTTAATTTTGTGCATATTGTTATTTTCTTTTCTAAATTTATTATTTTTCCTTTGGTGTTAAAATTTTCTTATTTAACTGTTGCATCTTCTCTTGAATTATTTTGGGTGCTTAGTAACTTGTGTTATTCTGGTTAGGTAATATTATTTAAATCAATGCCAATCTTTTATACCTGTATTACTTTTGTATTGACATGAATTTATATTATCTTTCCTTACCCACTCTCTTCCCCATTGTTGCAAATTTTTGCACTCTTGATCTGCCATGTACTTCTATTGTTTTTTCACTTGCATGTTGTAGCTACCATGTAATTGAGACACCTTTTATCCGGCATTAACACCAATATTTTATTTATTTTTTATCTTTATTTTTGGGTTACTTTTCTTCTTTTCACTCTTCTTTCAGGATGGCCACCACGAAGGGAGAGAAAAAGCCTCTTAATGGGGAGACAAGCCAGTCCGTCTGCACAATCTTTAGAGAAATAGCAGCAGTTATAGCTCGCAACCCATCCACCTGCACATCTTAGCATGCACCGAGGATGGTGAAATATTTAAGTGTGGGGAGGTCGATACCGATCTCCATGGGTTAGTTACTCTTCTATCTCAACACCAATGGTTTATTTTCCTTCTTAGTTGTTGCATTTGCATGTTTGATTGCATGATTATTTGATTTTTTGCATATTTTATCACTTGGTTGAAGTAATATTTTTTTTTTCAAGAAACCTTTTAGTTTATTTCACTAATTTGAATAAAATTTAATGTTAAACTTGTTTGAAGAAATATTATACTAGAACATGGTTTAGAGCTTGAACACACAAAACCTATGAGATTTTGAGCCTATTTGATTGGTTGTATTTTATCAACCAAAATTTTATTTTTGGTGTGTGTTGTTCTCTCTAAAATTGTGATCTTTGTCTTGCTTAATTATATATTTTTATTATTTGATGTATGCATACACTTACATGATTGAGGCCTTTGTTTCACTGAGCTTATATACCCATATGGCCTTACCCTTTCATTATTCTTTGCAAACCAATGTTGATCCTATTTTACCCCCTTGTTCTTTACTTTAGCACATCATTAACTCTAAGCGAAAAACAATAATGTCCTTAATCTAAATCCTTGGTTAGCTTAAACTAGTGAGAGTGCTCCTGAATTAAGTGTGGGGGAGTTGAATTTGGAAATATTTGGTTTGAGAATTGAGTATGTTAGAATATTTTGAAAATGTGAAAGAAATGTTTAGGACATGATTCATGTATCCAATAATTTAATCATATGCATTGAGAAAAATAAAAGAAAAGAAAAAAATTATATAAAAAAAAGAGCAATTAAGCAAAAAGGGGACAAAATGTCCCAAAGTAAGTGAAAGCAATGCATATTTACTGTACTTGAAAATTAGAATGCATGAATATGTGAAAAACATGGTTAATAGATCGTTAGATGTTGTATTATGATTACATGGATTGTCTAAAGTTAGGTAGAAAGTTTAAGTTAATTAAGGATTTAGATTTTAGTCCACTTGGCCAAATACAATCCTACCTTGACCATAACCCCATTACAACCCTTAAAAGACCTCTTGATATGTGTATTTATGAATTAAATTTTTGTTGATTGTTAGATGAAGAGCAAGCCTTAGAAAGCAAGATTAGTAGAGAATTGAAAGATCGAACCTTAAACACCTGAGCAATTAGAGTGCATACACTTCCAGTGAGGGTTCGATGTTCGATTCTTTGTTCCCAGCTTTCACAAGCTATTTTCTTCTTGCAAGTTTACTTGTACTTCATTTTTGTGATTTGAATTAGTGAAATCCAGTTCATATTTGTTCTTGAAAAATTTATTTACTTTTAACCAAGTAGGTAGAAACATTTTGCATGTAGTTGCATTCATATAGATAGGTTGCATTTCATACTTTCTTACTTCCCCCATTCACTTTTATAGCTTCTCTTAAACTTAGCATGAAGACATGCTAATGTTTAAGTGTGGGGAGGTTGATAAACCACTATTTTATGGTTTATCTTGTGCTCAATTGAGTGGATTTTATCAATCTTTCATACACTTATTCATATGATTTGCATGAGTTTACGTTTTCCTTCCTGATTTTGTGCAATGATTGAAAACATGCTTTATTTGGCCTTATATTTTTTAATATTAATCCTCTTTTATTACCATTAGATGCCTTGATATGTGTATTAAGTGATTTTAGAAATTACAGGGCAGGGATGACTCAGAGGATGGAAAGGAAGCATGCAAAAGTGGAAGGAATACAAGAAGTTGAAGAAATTGCTAAGCTGTCCAGCCTGACCTCTTCGCACTCAAACGGTCATAACCTCAGCTACAGAGGTCCAAACGACGCAGTTTTAGTTGCGTTGGAAAGCTATCATCTGGGGCTTCGATTTGATATATAATATGCCATAGCTGCTCTGACGCTAGGCGATGCGAACGCGCGCTCCACGCGGACACATCGCAGTGACGAAAATCAGCGTGGCAGATTTCTTCTCCAGCGATTTTTGGGCTGTTTTCGACCCATTTTTGGCCCAAAAAACACAGATTAAAGGCTATAAAGAGGGAAAATCCATTCATTCATAAACATCAGCTCATAATTCATAATTTTTAGTTTTTAGATGTAGTTTTTAAGGAGAGAGTTTTTCTCTTCTCTCTTAGGTTTTAGGATTAGGATTCCTCTAAAGGATTTAGGATTTCAACTCTTCATCAGGTTCAATATTTCTTTTATTTTATATTTTTCTTTTACTTTTAGATACTTTAATGCTCTCATTTAATTACTTATGTTGCCAAATTTGCTTATGAACTCTTTATATTTTTGGATTAATTTCCTTTTTTTAAATGCAATTGAGGTATTTCAGATTTATGATTCTTGTTTAGCTTTTTTATATTCTTGGCTTTAATTGATTAGCTGGAGGCTCTTGAGTTATTAAACTTATCGTGATTGTTAATTAATTCCTCTAATTGACTGGAATTCCACTATCTCTAGTCTTTCCTTAGGAGTTGGCTATGACTTGGGAATCTAACTAATTAGTCCACTTGACTTTTCCTTGCTTTTGTAAAGGTTAACTAAGTGAGGTTAAACTCAATTCTCATAAGAGTAACTAGGATAGGACTTCCAAATTTTCATACCTTGCCAAGAGTTTTATTAGATATTAATTTATTAATTCCTGCAATTTATTTTCCTTGTTCAAACCTTTCAAAATCCAAAAACATTGTTTTCCATAACTAATAATAAGAACACCTCTCTGCAGTTCCTTGAGAAGACAACCCGAGGTTTAATTACTCGGTTATAAATTTTATTGGGTTTGTTACTTGTGACAACCAAAATGTTTGTAAGAAAGGATGATTGCTTGGTTTAGAAACTATACTTGCAACGAAAATTTATTCTGAATTCTAAACCGTCAAGCATCCGTTCTTCAAAATGGCGCCGTTGCCGGGGAATTGCAAACGTGTGCCTTATTATTGGTTATTGTAAATATTTGCTTTTTGCTTCTTTATTTGTTTTTATTTTTGTTTTTTATTTTTACTTTTTTGTAAATTAAGAGGTTATTGGTTTTTATTTAGTTATTAAAATTTTTTTCAAAAATTTGTTCTTGGTGTTCATCTTGATCTTCAAGTTGTTCTTCATGTTCATCTAAATCTTCAAGTTGTTCTTAGTTGTTTTCTTCATTTTGATCTAAAAATTTTAAGTTTGGTGTCATTTTATTATTTTTCTCTTTCCTCATTAAATTCAAAAATATCTTTTCTCTTTATTTTAATTGGATTTTCGAATTTTCCTTTTAAAAAATTCAGATTTTTATTTTAAAACTTTTTTATCTTATCTTGTCTTAGTTTTAAATTTCAAGATTCAAATATTTTTCAAAAATCATATCTTTTTTTCAAAATCTTATCTTATCTTATTACAAAATCAAATTTCAAATTTCAATATTTAAATTCCAAAATTCAAATTTCAAAATCCAAATTTAAAATTTTAAAAATCAAACCTTTTACAAAACTCAAATTTCAAAATTTAAAATTCAAATTTCAAATTTCAAAATTTAAAATTCAAAATTTTAAAATTCAAATTTCAAATTTCAAATTTTAAATTTAAAAATTCAAATTTCAAAATTTAAAATTCAAAATTCAAAATTTAATTTTCAAATTCAAAATTTAAATTTCATTAACCTTTTAGTTTAAAATTGTTTTTATTTTTGTTTTTAATATTTATTTGTTACTATGAACTCTCACCCCTTTGGCTATGAGTCTGGTTACAATTATGTTGCAGGAAGAGGAAATTACAATGAGAACAGGCATCAAGGTTGGAACAATCAAAGATGGGAGGAGCCACAAGGATTTGATCAACCCTTTTGGCAACAACCCCCTCCGATGCACTATAACCAACAACCATTCTGTGATGCATACCAAAATGATGACTATGGTGGACCCCCTTGTAGTTACCAACAAGCCCCGCCATATGCTTATGAACCATCTCCTGAACACAACCTTGAACCACCATACTCACAAGCCCCTTACCACCAAACACCACCATGTGACTCTAACCTATATCCACCACACCAACCACCATATGAACCACACCCAGAACCACCACCTCAATATTCACCATATCCATATCCTTATCAAGAAGAACCATCTTCCTATTATGAACCCTTTCTCTAAAATAATGAACCCTCCTATCCACCCCAACCTCCATTGGATAACAACACCCTTAATGCTATTCTTCAAGGGCAAGAAAGAATGAATAAGAGTGTGCTAAATTTTGCGGCAGCCTTAGGAGAGTTAATAAATCAATTAGCTTCTCAACATCTGAGCACTCAAAGTACTCCCATGGCTGCATGTGGAGAATCAAAAGAAGAGCGTAACATGAAGGAGACACTAGAAACTTCGGTGGACAATGAAGAACATGGCTTTGTATTGGAACAAGTGGAGGAAGCCATAATAGTTGCAGAGGAAGAAGTGGTTGCAGACTTAGGAGATACTAAACCTCCATGGGAAAGTCAGGTTATAAAACCTCCTTCCAAGGCGATTAAAATTGATGCTGAGGAGGGTGTATAACCTCCAAGGCATGTGATGGTTAAGGACTTGGAAGAGGTCGATCAAGAGATGAAGATTAAAGAAGAAGAAGCACAACCTCCAATGCCCTTGGAAAGCAGTGAAGAGGAGATTGAATTGGAAGAAAGCTACCAAGAAGAAGAGGTTGAAATTGAAGAAGCTTACAAGGAGGTAGAAATTGTCAAAGAAGAGCACAAGGGAGCGGAGCTTGCAGGATCATTAAAAATACCTTTCCCAAAGCCATTACCGTCCAACGGAATGTTCAAGTGGGTAAAATTCTTATCCTTGACCTTTACTTTCTCACTTGAGTATGGGCTACTTGAGATAGATGGTCAACTTAGAGCTCTTTGTGGCATTAAGAGTAAGAGGAAAATGGTTAGTGGTTGGAGTTGTCAGGCAAGGTTCATTAAGGTTCCACATTCCGCACTGGAATACAAGTGTTGGCGCAGAGCTCAATTGAATGGGTCTAGGATGTCGTTTGGCCGCTTCAGTGAGAATTCAAATTGCTTGCCACCCGGATGGAACAATGATGATCAACTTGAAGACGGGTGTAGAAACAAGATTTGGGATCCGAGAATATATGAGGATCAATTTTGGGAGCTCAAAGCTTGTGAAGAACACCATCCAAGCTTGAGGAATTTACTCGGTATTAATAGAGCTTATTGGAAGTTCAAGCATTGGTGGAAGTTTCAAGACGAGTTCAAGCACAAGCCGCCATGACAAGGAGCTCACCAAATGTCCAACTTAAGGACTTTAACTAAAAGTGCTAGGTGGGAGACAACACACCATGGTATGATCGTCCCTTTTTCAGTTATAATTCTAGTGTGTTTTGTTTATTTTATTTTATTGAACCTGGAATTATTCATAACATTTGCATTAGCATCTGCATACTGCACTCTGCATTTTTCATAAAAAATGGCACGTGACGTGATAGCGTCACCGACGCGTCCGCGTCATATGTGCGTTGGGAAGAAAACAAGATTGAACAGATAGTCACGTGAGAGCATGGCTGGAGGCGTGCCTTTGGCACAAATTGATCCACCCGACCGCGTCGCGTACGCGTCTGCGTAATGTGGAAAAAATGCCTCCCACGCGTCTGCGTCACCCACGTGAACGCGTGGCCCTGTAAAATCGACGTCAAAAGGTGTATGGCAGTATGTTGGGCTAGAGTGGGGCTGGAATCGTGCTAGAAGCACAAGCCTTACCACGTGAACGCGTGCCCCACGCGTCCGCGTCGTTTTGCAAATATGGCCCTCCACGCGAATGCGTCACCCAGATTTTTGGCAAAATGCATTTAAAACAGAGAGTTGCGCGAACACGAGACTGCACTCGCACCAATCGCATAAATTAGGCCACGCGATCGCGTGACCCACGCGTCCGCGTCACCTGACCTTATCGCGCAACGCGCGACCGCGTCACTAACGCGTCCGCGTCGCCTGCGTCGCACAACTTATCCAAATCAGCGCCAAAAATCTTATCTTTTCTTCCCCAATCCTATTTTTTCCTCCCTCCTTTCTTACTTACTTCTTCTTCCGTTCTTTCCCTTCTCATCCTTCTTATCTTTCATTTTATTTTTCTTAATTTATTTGCATATTTCATTCATTGCATCTTAATTTTGTGCATATTTTTATTTTCTTTTCTAAATTTATTATTTTCCTTTGGTGTTAAAATTTTTTTATTTAACTGTTGCATCTTCTCTTGAATTATTTTGGGTGCTTAGTAACTTGTGTTATTCTGGTTAGGTAATATTATTTAAATCAATGCCAATCTTTTATACCTGTATTACTTTTGCGTTGACATGAATTTATATTATCTTTCCTTACCTACTCTCTTCCCCATTGTTGCAAATTTTTGCACTCTTGATCTGCCATGTACTTCTACTATTTTCTCACTTGCATGTTGTAGCTACCATGTAATTGAGACCCTTATTATCTGGCATTAACACCCATATTTTATTTATTTTCTATCTTTATTTTTGGGTTACTTTTCTTCTTTTCCCTCTTCTTTCAGGATGGCCACCACGAAGGGAGAGGAAAAGCCTCTTAATAGGGAGACAAGCCAGTCCGTCTGCACAATCTTTAGAGAAATAGCAGCAGTTATAGCTCGTAACCCATCCACCTGCACATCTTAGCATGCACCGAGGACGGTGAAATCTTTAAATTTGGGGAGGTCGATACCGATCTCCATGGGTTAGTTACTCTTCTATCTCAATACCAATGGTTTATTTTCCTTCTTAGTTGTTGCATTTGCATGTTTGATTGCATGATTATTTAATTTTGTGCATATTTTACCACTTGGTTGAAGTAATATTTTCTTTTTCAAGAAACCTTTTAGTTTATTTCACTAATTTGAATAAAATTTAATGTTAAACTTGTTTGAAGAAATATTATACTGGAACATGGTTTAGAGCTTGAACACACAAAACCTATGAGATTTTGAGCCTATTTGATTGGTTGTATTTTATCAACCAAAATTTTATTTTTGGTGTGTGTTGTTCTCTCTAAAATTGTGATCTTTGTCTTGCTTAATTATATATTTTCATTATTTGATGTATGCATACACTTACATGATTGAGGCCTTTGTTTCACTGAGCTTACATACCCATATGGCCTTACCCTTTAATTATTCTTTGCAAACCAATGTTGATCCTATTTTACCCCCTTGTTCTTTACTTTAGTATATCATTAACTCTAAGTGGAAAATAATAATGTCCTTAATTTGAATCCTTGGTTAGCTTAGACTAGTGAGAGTGCTCATGAATTAAGTGTGGGGAAGTTGAATTTGGAAACATTTGGTTTGAGAATTGAGTATGTTAGAATTTTCTGAAAATGTGAAAGAAATGTTTAGGACTTGATTCATGCATCCAATAATTTAATCATATGCATTGAGAAAAATAAAAGAAAAGAAAAAAAATTATATAAAAAAAGAGCAATTAAGCAAAAAGGGGACAAAATGCCCCAAAGTAAGTGAAAGTAATGCATATGTACTGTACTAGAAAATTAGAATGCATGAATATGTGAAAAACATGGTTAATGGATAGTTAGATGTTGTATTATGATTACATGGATTGTCTAAAGTTAGGTGGAAAGTTTAAGTAAATTAAGGATTCAGAATTTAGTCTACTTGGCCAAATACAATCCTACCTTGACCCTAACCCCATTACAACCCTTAAAAGACCTCTTGATATGTGTATTTATGCATTAAATTTTTATTGATTGTTAGATGAAGAGCAAGCCTTAGAAAGCAAGATTAGTAGAGGATTGAGAGATCGAACCTTAAACACCTGAGCAATTAGAGTGCATACACTTCCAGTGAGGGTTCGATGCTCGATTCTTTGTTCCCGGCTTTCACGAGCTATTTTCTTCTTGCAAGTTTACTTGTACTTCATTTTTGTGATTTGAATTAGTGAAATCCAGTTCATATTTGTTCTTGAAAGATTTATTTACTTTTAACCAAGTAGGGAGAAACATTTTGCATGTAGTTGCATTCATATAGATAGGTTGTATTTCATACTTTCTTACTTCCCCCATTCACTCTTATAGCTTCTCTTAAGCTTAGCATGAGGACATGCTAATGTTTAAGTGTGGGGAGGTTGATAAACCACTATTTTATGGTTTATGTTGTGCTCAATTGAGTGGATTTTATCAATTTTTCATACACTTATTCATATGATTTGCATGAGTTTACATTTTCCTTCCTGATCTTGTGCTATGATTGAAAACATGCTTCTTTGGCCTTATATTTGCTAATATTAATCCTCTTTTATTACCATTAGATACCTTGATATATGTGTTAAGTGATTTCAGAGATTACATGGCAGGAATGACTCAGAGGATGGAAAGGAAGCATGCAAAAGTGGAAGGAATACAAGAAGTTGAAGAAATTGCTAAGCTGTCCAACCTGACCACTTCGCACTCAAACGGTCATAACCTCAGCTACAGAGGTCCAAATGACGCGGTTTCAGTTGCGTTGGAAAGCTATCATCTGGGGCTTCAATTTGATATATAATATTCCATAGCTGCCTTGACGCTAGGCGACGCGAACGCATCGCAGTGACGAAAATCAGCGTGGCAGATTTCTTCTTCAGCGATTTCTGGGCTGTTTTTGACCCAGTTTTTGGCCTAGAAAACACAGATTAAAGGCTACAAAGTGGGGGAATCCATTTATTCATAATCATCAGCTCATAATTCATAATTTTTAGTTTTTAGAGAGAGAGATTCTCTCCTCTCTCTTAGGTTTTAGGATTAGGATTCCTCTTAAAGGATTTAAGATTTCAACTCTTCATCAGGTTCAATATTTCTTTTACTTTATATTTCTCTTTTACTTTCAGATACTTTAATGCTCTCATTTAATTACTTATGTTGCCAAATTGGCTTATGAACTCTTTATATTTTGGGATTAATTTCCTTTTATTAAATGCAATTGAGGTATTTCTGATTTATGATTCTTGTTTATCTTTTTTATATTCTTGGCTTAAATTGATTAACTGGAGGCTCTTGAGTTATTAAACTTATCGTGATTGTTAATTAATTCCTCTAATTGACTGGAATTCCACTAACTCTAGTCTTTCCTTAGGAGTTGGCTAGGACTTGGGAATCTAACTAATTAGTCCACTTGACTTTTCCTTGCTTTTGTAAAGGTTAACTAAGTGGGGTTAAACTCAATTCTCATAAGAGTAACTAGGATAGGACTTCTGAATTTTCATACCTTGCCAAGAGTTTTATTAGATATTAATTTATTAATTCCTGCAATTTATTTTCCTTGTTCAAACCTTTCAAAACCCAAAAACATTGTTTTCCATAACTAATAATAAGAACACCTCCCTGCAGTTCCTTGAGTTGACGACCCGAGGTTTAAATACTCGGTTATAAATTTTATTGGGTTTGTTACTTGTGACAACTAAAACGTTTGTAAGAAAGGATGATTGCTTGGTTTAGAAACTATACTTGCAACGGAAATTTATTCTGAATTCTAAACCGTCAAGCATCCGTTCTTCAAGCAACCACACTATCTTGCACTCCAACCACCACCATACAAAAAATACCAACAATTTCCTGAAGGTTTCAACTGGGAGCAATTGCACGGAGATATACACCAAATAAAAGGAGACATCCACCATCTGAGAGAGGATGTCAACCAACTCAAGGATCAATAAAAGCAATGGGACCAAGTGAATGAGAACATACAACAACTCCAAGGGAGTTTGGAGCACATGAGAAAGGAGCAGCAAGATCAGTTTGACTGGGGAGAGATGCAAAGCACACTCAACAAGATAGTGGAGCAAAATAAATGGCAGCAGAGGAACCTTGCTGAGTTCAGGAATCTTTATGATGCCAGAACTATTTCAAGGAGGCAATATGATATCAACACACAAGCGAAGCTGAATCACTTGTGTAATGCTGTGGCTGCCTTAAACCCTGGATACCCAACATTCATGCAAGGAATGGAGGAGTTGAGTGCAAGACAAGAGGAAATTCTGGCCAAGCACAAGGAGGATGAAAGAAATTACATGAGGAGGCTAGGATTTTGGAAGCCCAAAGACACAAAGGCACAAGAGGGATCTTCCAAAAAGGATGATGATGACTCCTCCCCATCCAAAAAGAAAGTCAAAGGAAAAAGGCCAATGAACTAAAGCTATTCAAGGTTGTTAAGTCCCATGGTTGACACTCTCAATTTCTGAATTCTGTTTAGTTTCTTTATGTTTTAATTTCTGTTTAAGAATAAATAGTAATGCTAGGATAGTTTATGTTTAATGCTTAGTTTTTTTTATATGCCCTGAAGTCTTTTATGAGTCATTTGAATTACAAGAAAGAAAATGCAATGTTAAGTTCAAGTTTCATCAACATCGATAAAAGAATAGTTTATTTCCATAAGAGTCATTGTGAGGGTTACAAAAACAAGAGCAAAAGAGACTAAGACCAAGTGGGACTGTTCAAAAAACTAAGAGATAAGGAACTAAGTGGAGAACCTTGAATGAACTGGAAAGAAAATGAGTCATGAAAAGTAACTAGGTGATGACAAGTCATCTTATGCTAGCTTTACAAGCATTTTTCATTTATTTCATTAGGATTTATGCACTCTCTTGCACAATAAGTAAGTGTTTGAGTGAGAATTTCATGCTTGTCTAGATTCAATCAAACATTTGTAATTTTATGCATTTTCATTAGATTTCTTGCAAGATTTAGTTAATAATATGAATGATGCAAGAGTTGATGATTATACCAAGGCTTTGATGTATTTGTTTGGTTGATGATAGGTGAAAAGATGAAGGAGAAGGAACAAAGAGGAATTGCAACCCTGACCACTTTACACTCTAACAACAATAACTCGAGCTACAAAACTCCAAATGAGATGATTCAAGTGGCATTGGAAAGTAGACATCTAGATCTTTCCAAGAATATATGGCACTACATGGTGGACACTAAATATGAGGGAGAAAACTTGCCCCAAAAGTACAAAGATAAACATAGTATCAACTTGCAGCCAGCTGACCTCTTCACCTTCCAAGGAGGATAACTTGAGCTTTAGAGCTGGGAATAATGCGCTCTCAAATGCATTGGAAAGTTGATATCCAACGATATATAATAGTATGGGGTGAACATCAAGTTTAGGCCTCAGAAGCTGGCTCTAAACTTTGGCCTCCAAACAGCCAGCGTTCAAATAAATGAGCACCACGCTCACTTTAGTGAGCATTTTCGGCCTTCCAAACAGCGCGACCATGCCTTCTTCGAAGGGAAATAACTTGAGCTAAAGATGTGTAATTGATGCGCTTCTAGTTGTGTTGGAAAGCTGACATTTAGAGCTTTCCAACGATATATAGCAATCTATATTTGGAATAAAATTAAAGTACAAGTGATAGGCATATTTAAGGCCTAAAAATCACCAAATATGCTCTCACCAAGGCTCGAAGAGGGGGGCACCAAGGGAGCTGCCACATGCGCACCAAATTTGCTAAGCCAAGGAGGAATAGCGCTAAAAAACTCAAGCGTAGCGCTTCCTTTTGCTACCTTTTTCGTGCTCTTTTGGAACCAAGGAAAGCCAAGATGCACCAAGCAAAGGCCAAGGAAGGAGCGCTCAAAAATTCAAGCGTAGCACTCCCTTTCTTTCACTTTTTCGTGCCTTTCATGAAGAGCTAGCCAAGGAAAGCAAAGCTCACCCAGTGAAGCAAGCATCATGTAGCGCTCAAAGAGTGAGCGGAATGCTGTGGGCTAGGACCAATTGCAACCAAGGTTCACCAACCAAGAGTGAACGTTGTAACGACCCAATTTTCAATATGTCTAGATCATACCGGAAACTGAGCGCTACCAATTTGTCTTCCTAATTATTATCTATTATTTATGATATGAGCCTGATTCGTTGTTAAACACGTAGTTAATTTGCGTGGTGTATATTTTTTTTTGAAAACGTTCGGATTAATAGACAGAATCATTTAAAATCAATTCACAAGTAATAACAGACAAAACAGTTATAAACAACCACACAAAAATACATCACAAGTAGTTGACAACATTCGGTGATTCAACCTTTATTAACATATAGACTGTTAGTTAGAACACCCCTAGATATAGCTAAATAATATCTATATACATATATATACATACAACATCCCAGGTCCTGACCTGTTCAAGAGGTCCCTAAGCTGGCACCTAGGCTAGCCTATACTCTATACTCACCTAGTCCCTCTAAACTACTAAAGCGAGGGAAAGTACGTTCTAGGTCTTCAAAACTCAAGTCAAGTGGAACGTCATCAAAAGATAGAACATCATTTGCTACTCCTTCTGCATGATCAGACTTTTCCACAGGACGTCTCTCTGGTACCTCATGAAGTAGCCACACAATAGGAATCTCGTACACAGGATTTAGGTTAAAGTACGCATATGAACGGGGTGCAGACGTTGGCTGGTCTCACAGTATATACATATAATCAGAGAACGATATTCACCCTAGACTAACAAGACTATCTAGAGCAGAATCCTCTTCTTGCGAACGGTCATCAGCGAACTATGGTAAGGTACTCTTACTTCCATCTGAAGGGGAAAGGGAGAGAGAAGGGGTAAGAACTGGGGAGTTCTTAGTAGGGTCGGGGTTATTAGTTATGTTCATTTATTTGGGGTTGATTAGTAGACGAATAACATAATATAGCGAAGCAGTAAACAGAAGATAAAGATAGAAAGAGAAAGTAGAGAGAACAGAAAGCAAAACAAAAACAAAAGAATACAAGAAAATAAAGCACAGAAATAGCATACGAGCAGACAAACATAAAGAAGTAGATCACACACAGAAAAGAATGCAACAGAGAATGATGCGCAGAGAAGAATGATGCATGTCTAGCCCTAGCGCAGGCCATGAGCTCATGTGTCGGTTGGCTGCCCGCAATCCCGACATTTATCCAGTCACGAGTAATCCCGATTTCCCGAATACGATTTTCCGTTCCTAAATAAATGCGCATATAATAATAGCCGCTCATTTGAGACAGCCTCTGCTTACTGCAGGAAAATATATATATACTCTGCTCTGCTCTGGGGAAGCGGAAAATAGCTGTAGGTAACTTAGTTTCCCTACAGAAGCTTTGGGTTGCATTAAGCAACTAATATATATTAAATATAGCTCTGGGTTGCATCAAGCAACTAATATATATATAAATATAGCTCTGGGTTGCATCAAGCAACTAATATATATATATATATATATATATATATATATATATATATATATATATATATATATATATAGCTCTTTATATTATATTACTCTTCTCTTTATATCTCTTTACTCTGTTCTGGTTTCTCTTTTCTCTGTATCTCTTTACTCTGTTTTAATTACTCTGTTCTCTGTATCTCTTTTCTCTTCTCTGATTACTCTTTTCATCTGTATCTATATTATTCTTTTTCTCTTTATCTCTTTACTTTGCTCTGGTTACTCTGTTTTCTGTGTTTCTCTACTCTGCTCTGATTTCTCTGCTTAACGTATGTATTTAAAGTTTATGTAAATTTCGGTATGAATAGTTCGCATGTCCCAAGTATAGGTTCATTAAGTCTATACTGAAACAGTTTAACTTTTCATATAATACCTAACCCTAGTCGCAACTCAAGGACTAAGTATGTTGCCCTAGTTCGTTCACTAATTTCTGTCTGTTTTTCTGTTATTAAAACGTTACAGACTTCTTCTTTGGTTTTTATCTTTTCTTTAACTTTTTATCTTTTATTTATCTTTGCCTCACTAATATATTCTTACCACTCCCTAAGTATTTTATGAGGGTAATTATGAGATTCTGCGCTTAAAGTTGTCTTTCTAAAGCTTTTACAGAAAACTGCCTTTTCCGCATTATTTTATTATTTTTATTAAAATATTATTTTTAATTAAATATTATTATTTAATATTTTATTATTATTTATTATTTTATCATTAAATTTTCGAAAATTACCCCACTTTAACTTTTAACCTTTAAAATTCACTTTTTACCACCCGTAACTTTTAATATTTCTACTTTTACCATCCTAACTTTCAGAAATTACCAAATAACCCCTCAAACACCAAAATATTTACTTCCTTGCCCTTTCTAAGATCTAAAAGGTGTTCTTCAATGTTCTTCACCACACTCAAAGTGTTCTTCGTGTTCTTCGTATATTCTTCAGATTCTTTCTCTGTTTTTACCCGTTTTTCAGTCTTTTCAGCAACCGATTTTTACCATAATTCAAAATAAAATTGCAGCCACTAAAACCCCATATTTTCTACATGATTTTAACACAAATTGAACCCCAATTTAAGGTCTAGGGTTCGTTTTTCCAGCAGCCATGAAGAACACAAATTCAAAGTTGAATATCATCAAATTTCATCAAATTTTCACCAAAATTTCAACAAGAATTACTCATACAAACAATCAATTTCAAGCACATCCAAATCATATCATAATCACACAACTCAAAAACAATCAATCAAGATTAAATTCGTCAATCCCTACCTGGTTTTGCTGCTCCTAATTTGGTTAAACTTTCAGGTGGTCCTTAAGCACTTTTTCCTCCTAAATCACATCAAGAACGACTTTAAACCCAAAAACTCTCAACTGACCAAATCTCACTCATTATGTTAGGAAGAGATATCTCACCTTAGACTTGCTGGAAATTCACATTTCTTGGCCCTCAAGTCAAGTTAAGCATGATTCCTAAGGAAGAACATCAAGAAAACAAATGTTTTGTATGGTTTTCCTTGAAAACCGAATTCAAATGGGAGAGAGACAGCCATCTCACCTTATTTCCATCCTTGATAAGTTACATGGTTATGTAGAGGAAGAAGAGAGGATTATTTTGGTGAAAACGGAGTTTTGATTTGAGTTTTAGTTCAGAAGAAATCAAGCTTTGAAGATTAAGTGTTCATGAAAGTTTCTCTCTTTTCTCTCTTGTTATTTTCGGCCAAAATGATGAAATGAGACAGCCTTGGAGGTCTTGGGGGTGTAAGGTGAGTTGTGATTGGTTGGCTTGGAGGTGGATTAAAATAATATTAAAATATCTCTGGTGTACAACTACTAAAACTAGGTGTATCGGAACACTCGTAAAAACATCTCTAAAAATTATTTTCTGAGCTACTAGCATAAATGACACTAGTAACATATTTATTATGAGAATATAACATGTATAATGAGGCCTTAGCATTGCTAAATTCATCAGAGAGTGCTGGTGCTAAGCTGCACCAGTAAACCGTAAACTTCTGTTTTTAACAAAAATAGACCAGGTAACCTTATAATATCATTCAAGCATTTTCTAATACTAATATAATGATAATATTATACTATTATCTCTCTCCTCTCATGAATCGAGTCCGGTTCGTCAAACAGAGACTATTTACGAAAATCAGAATCAAAACTGCCAACCGATACGGTTCAAAAACTAGGTTCTTCGCGATTGCATTATCGAGCTTGCCTCAAAGGAGGTTCTAGCTTAAGGATGACATAATGATAATGAGGATTGAGATACTTGATGATATAGCAGAGGTGTTCCCTTTTCTGATCTTCTGGAGAAATCCGTACTTTTAGAAAAGATCTCATGTACTCGAAAATCAGGGTTGTTACATTCTACCCTCCAAAAAGAAAATTTTGCCCTCAAAATTTCAGTTACCTAGGAATAAATGCGGGTAATCAGATTTCATCTTATCTTCCAGTTCCCAAGTGTGCTCTTCCTCTCCTCTTGGTTCCCATGCTACTTTGACTAAGCGAACAGTCTTGCCTTTTAGCTGCTTATCACTTCTTTCTACGATCTGAACCGATGATGCTTGATATGTCAAATCATTTCATAACTGTACTGTCTCTGGTTGTAAAATGTGACTCTTGTCAGGAATATATTTCTTAAGTTGCGAGACATAAAAAAACATCATTAAGGTTTGATAAATAAGGAGGAAGGACTATTTGATCAACTACTAGACCGACTCTTTTAAGTATTTGGAAAGGTTCTATGTATCATGGGTTAAGCTTTTTAGTCTTAAGGGCTCTACCTATTCCAGTAGTCGGGGTTACTTTAAGAAAAACATGGTCTCCCTCACTAAACTCTAAGGGTCTACGTCTATTATCGGCATAGCTCTTTTGACGGCTCTGTGCTATCTGGATCTTCTGGCGGATCCCCTTTATCTTCTCAGTAGTTTCTTGCACTAAGTCTGGACCTAAGACACTAGCTTCTCCATCGTCATTCCAACACAATGGTGTCTGAAATCTTCTTCCATAGAGAGCTTCACATGGTGCCATCCCGATACTTTATTGGAAACTGTTGTTGTAGACGAATTTGACCAAAAGCAAATACTTATCCCAGCTGCTTTGGTTGTCTATCATACATGATCGTAACATGTCTTCTAACGTTTGGATTGTCTGCTCTGATTGTCCGTCTATCTGAGGATGGTATGCTATACTCGTGTGCAATTCTGTTTCCAATGCTTTCTGGAAAGCTCCCCAAAATCTAGTAGTAAATCTCGAAACTCGATCTGAGACAATTTATGAAGGTATCCCATGTAGTCGTACGATTCCTTGAATATATATTCGTTCCAGCCTTTCTAAAGTATAATCAACTCGAATCAGAAAGAAGTGCGCTGACTTTGTCAACCTGTCCACAATTACCCAGATGGTATCGTGTCCAGTTGAGGTCCTTGGCAATCCCGTGACAAAATCCATAAAAATCTGCTCCCATTTCCATTGTGGTATTTCTAAGGATTGCAGGGTTCCTGACAGCTTCTGATGTTCCACCTTCATCTTCTGGCAGGTTAAACATTTTGAGACATAATCGGCTACTTCTTTCTTTAAGCCCGGCCACCAGAACATTTGTTTCAAATCTCGATACATCTTTTGTCACTCCAGGATGCATAGAAAATCTACTTTGGTGAGCTTCAGCAAGAATCTTTTGTTGCAATTCTCCAGAGTTAGGCACACAAATTCTTTTCTTGTACCTCCATAGGCCACTACGATCCTATCTCACAGCTTCTTCAGCTCTGCAAGCAATGGTGACATCCAGTACAGTGCTATGGAAATCGGTCCGGCTCCAGGTACTAGATCAATGCTGAATTCTATCTCTCGCTGAGGAGGAGACTCAGGTATGTCGTCCAAGAAAACATCAGGAAATTCCTTCATCATTCAGATTCGTTCTAAGCTTAATTCACTACCATTTGAGCTAGCCGCTAACAGAACGTACCCCTCACAATCACTCCCGCCTAAGGTAACTCTTACAGAATTCAGATATAAGGTGTGGGACAGAAATGGTTTAGTACATAGACTATCAGATGGAATAACAGCAGTTCTTTTAAAATAATCAAGGAAAGCATGATACTTAGATAACAAATCTAATCCTAAAATAACTTCTAAACCACATAGAGGTAAACAGATTAGATCGTGTATAAAAGTCCTGTTCCTAATAGCGAATAGTACTTGCAGAAACACTAAACTGGTCAAAGCATTTTGGGATGCAGGTGTATGGACAATCAAGTAAAAATTCAATTTAAAGAAATATAATCCTAACTCGTGAGCAATAGTTAGAGAAATGAAGAATACGATGCACCCGAATCATACAGTACAGTTAGAAATCGATTCTTGACATAACCTGACCTTGAATGAGGGCGTTCGATTGCACAATAGTGATAGCAAACACTCGTCCTTGTTGCTGGGTTCTAACTGAATTTTGAGTAAATCCCTTCGGACAATCCTTGGCAACGTGTCCAAGTTCTCCACAAGGATAGCAGTTAGGTGATCCAAACTGGCAAGACCTGTTACTATGCTTTTTTCCGTATTGCTTACATGCAGGGTTTATGTAAGCCTGACGGGCTCGTTTACCATTGCCTTGCCTTACTTTACCTCGAGCGATAAATCCAAACTTTATAGTATTGCTAGTGGACTCATCTACCATTCTTGTTCGACAGTCTCTTGCCCGATGTCCTTCCTTATTACAGTAGTAACATAAACCTGTTCTGAACCGACAAAGCCTACTACCATGATGCTTTCCACAAGTTGGGCATACTACACCACTTTGAGCTTGGTGAGGTTGACTCTCATGTCCTTGTTCAATGTCACGGTTATTGTCACTACCATTATTGCAAGTTAAAAGGCTGACATCTCGGTGGTTTCCATTCCAACACTGGAATTAACCAATGGCTTTAAAGTTGCGACCTTGAGGGGATAAATTTTGAACAAAGTCTCTTTGTGAATCCTCCCTACGACTTGCTCGAGCTATCGCCACCTTCTTTGAACATTCTTCCACTAGTTTACTTTTATTCACCAGTTCAACAAAATTTCGTATCTCCAGCGAAACAACAGTATTCATCAGTTCTTCTCGGAGTCCTCCTTCAAACTTTAAACACTTCCATTCCTCAAAGTCTTCTGGGTTCCCTTGACAAATCTTGGAGAAATGGCACAAGTCATCGAACTTACGGGCATACTCAGCAATAGTCATATCCCCTTGTTTCTACTGCATAAGCTCTATCTCCTTAGCATCTCGTGCTGCTCCCAGAAAATACTTTTTATAAAATTTGTCCCTAAAGATATCCTAAGGAATGTCATTTTCATTCTGTTGTAGCAGTCGCTGTATCCCCTGCCACCAGTACTCAGCTTCTCCCTCGAGCATATAAGTAGCAAACTCCACGTGTTGTCCTTCCGGAACATGTTGCACTCTCAGTGATTGTTCAATACCTCGAAACCAATTATCAGTGTCAGTTGCAACGAGTGTACCCTTGAAATTAAGCGGATTAACCTTCATAAAGGTCGCAAGGGTCATAGGTCTTTCAGGATGCCCTAAGTTGTTCTCATCATTCCCATTTCTCACTCCAAGACGTTCAACAGCCCTAGCCGCTGCTACAGCAGCTTCACGCACTACTTCAGCCACGTTGTTCATGGTAGCCATAAACGTTTCCTGTTCCCTCTCGTAGTTAACATTAGGAATTCCTTCCCGTACGCCTCGTCTCCGTGAACCCATTGTAGTCTTGTTCACACCAAACAATCATTGTTAAGGTGATCAGTCTTAACACTTCAAGTCAAGTGTGAACATTCCCAAAATGAAAACACAGAGACAATCATGCAACATATATCACTGGGATATCCTATACGCATGAGACACACAACAGAGTATGCAATGAAGCATAGTCAGTCCACTCCCCAGGTTCTACTGGGAAGGAACTGCTCTGATACCAAATTGTAACGACCCAATTTTCAATATGTCTAGATTATACCGGAAACTGAGCGCTACCAATTTGTCTTCCTAATTATTATCTATTATTTATGATATGAGCCTGATTCGTTGTTAAACACGTAGTTAATTTGCGTGGTGTATATTTTTTTTTTTTGAAAACGTTCGGATTAATAGACAGAATCATTTAAAATCAATTCACAAGTAATAACAGACAAAACAGTTATAAATAACCACACAAAAATACATCACAAGTAGTTGACAACATTCGGTGATTCAGCCTTTATTAGCATATAGACTGTTAGTTAGAACACCCCTAGATATAGCTAAATAATATCTATATACATATATATACATACAACATCCTAGGTCCTGACCTGTTCAAGAGGTCCCTAAGCTGGCACCTAGGCTAGCCTAGACTCTATACTCACCTAGTCCCTCTAAACTACTAAAGCGAGGGAAAGTACGTTCTAGGTCTTCAAAACTCAAGTCAAGTGGAACGTCATCAAAAGATAGAACATCATCTGCTACTCCTTCTGCACGATCAGACTTTTCCACAGGACGTCTCTCTGGTACCTCATGAAGTAGCCACACAATAGGAATCTCGTACACAGGATTTATGTTAAAGTACGCATATGAACGGGGTGCAGACGTTGGCTGGTCTCACAGTATATACATATAATCAGAGAACGATATTCACCCTAGACTAACAAGACTATCTAGAGCAGAATCCTCTTCTTGCGAACGGTCATCAGCGAACTATGGTAAGGTACTCTTACTTCCATCTGAAGGGGAAAGGGAGAGAGAAGGGGTAAGAACTGGGGAGTTCTTAGTAGGGTCGGGGTTATTAGTTATGTTCATTTATTTGGGGTTGATTAGTAGACGAATAACATAATATAGCGAAGCAGTAAACAGAAGATAAAGATAGAAAGAGAAAGTAGAGAGAACAGAAAGCAAAACACAAACAAAAGAATACAAGAAAATAAAGCACAGAAATAGCATACGAGCAGACAAACAGAAAGAAGTAGATCACACACAGAAAGGAATGCAACAGAGAATGATGCGCAGAGAAGAATGATGCATGTCTAGCCCTAGCGCAGGCCATGAGCTCATGTGTCGGTTGGCTGCCCGCAATCCCGACATTTATCCAGTCACGAGTAATCCCGATTTCCCGAATACGATTTTCCGTTCCTAAATAAATGCGCATATAATAATAGCCGCTCATTTGAGACAGCCTCTGCTTACTGCAGGAAAATATATATATACTCTGCTCTGCTCTGGGGAAGCGGAAAATAGCTGTAGGTAACTTAGTTTCCCTACAGAAGCTTTGGGTTGCATTAAGCAACTAATATATATTAAATATAGCTCTGGGTTGCATCATGCAACTAATATATATATAAATATAGCTCTGGGTTGCATCAAGCAACTAATACATATATATATATATATATATATATATATATATATATATATATATATATATATATATATATATATATATATAAATATAGCTCTGGGTTGCATTAAGCAACTAATATATATATATATATATATATATATATATATATATATATATATATATATATATAAATATAGCTCTTTATATTATATTACTCTTCTCTTTATATCTCTTTACTGTGTTCTGGTTTCTCTTTTCTCTGTATCTCTTTACTCTGTTTTAATTACTCTGTTCTCTGTATCTCTTTTCTCTTCTCTGATTACTCTTTTCATCTGTATCTATATTATTCTCTTTCTCTTTATCTCTTTACTTTGCTCTGGTTACTCTGTTTTCTGTGTTTTTCTACTCTGCTCTGATTTCTCTGCTTAACGTATGTATTTAAAGTTTATGTAAATTTCGATATGAATAGTTCGCCTGTCCCAAGTATAGGTTCATTAAGTCTATACTGAAATAGTTTAACTTTTCATATAATACCTAACCCTAGTCGCAACTCAAGGACTAAGTATGTTGCCCTAGTTCGTTCACTAATTTCTGTCTGTTTTTCTGTTATTAAAACGTTACAGACTTCTTCTTTGGTTTTTATCTTTTCTTTAACTTTTTATCTTTTATTTATCTTTGCCTCACTAATATATTCTTACCACTCCCTAAGTATTTTATGAGGGTAATTATGAGATTCTGCGCTTAAAGTTGTCTTTCTAAAGCTTTTACAGAAAACTGCCTTTTCCGCATTATTTTATTATTTTTATTAAAATATTATTTTTAATTAAATATTATTATTTAATATTTTATTATTATTTATTATTTTATCATTAAATTTTCGAAAATTACCCCACTTTAACTTTTAACCTTTAAAATTCACTTTTTACCACCCGTAACTTTTAATATTTCTACTTTTACCATCCTAACTTTCAGAAATTACCAAATAACCCCTCAAACACCAAAATGTTTACTTCCTTGCCCTTTATAAGATCTAAAAGGTGTTCTTCAATGTTCTTCACCACACTCAAAGTGTTCTTTGTGTTCTTCGTATATTCTTCAGATTCTTTCTCTGTTTTTACCCGTTTTTCAGTCTTTTCAGCAACCGATTTTTACCATAATTCAAAATAAAATTGCAGCCACTAAAACCCCATATTTTCTACATGATTTTAACACAAATTGAACCCCAATTTAAGGTCTAGGGTTCGTTTTTCCAGCAGCCATGAAGAACACAAATTCAAAGTTGAATATCATCAAATTTCATCAAATTTTCACCAAAATTTCAACAAGAATTACTCATACAAACAATCAATTTCAAGCACATCCAAATCATATCATAATCACACAACTCAAACACAATCAATCAAGATTAAATTCGTCAATCCCTACCTGGTTTTGCTGCTCCTAATTTGGTTAAACTTTCAGGTGGTCCTTAAGCACTTTTTCCTCCTAAATCACATCAAGAACAACTTTAAACCCAAAAACTCTCAACTGACCAAATCTCACTCATTATGTTAGGAAGAGATATCTCACCTTATACTTGCTGGAAATTCACATTTCTTGGCCCTCAAGTCAAGTTAAGCATGACTCCTAAGGAAGAACATCAAGAAAACACATGTTTTGTATGGTTTTCCTTGAAAACCGAATTCAAATGGGAGAGAGATAGCCATCTCACCTTATTTCCATCCTTGATAAGTTACATGGTTATGTAGAGGAAGAAGAGAGGATTATTTTGGTGAAAACGGAGTTTTGATTTGAGTTTTAGTTCAGAAGAAATCAAGCTTTGAAGATTAAGTGTTCATGAAAGTTTCTCTCTTTTCTCTCTTGTTATTTTCGGCCAAAATGATGAAATGAGACAGCCTTGGAGGTCTTGGGGGTGTAAGGTGAGTTGTGATTGGTTGGCTTGGAGGTGGATTAAAATAATATTAAAATATCTCTGGTGTACAACTACTAAAACTAGGTGTATCGGAACACTCGTAAAAACATCTCTAAAAATTATTTTCTGAGCTACTAGCATAAATGACACTAGTAACATATTTATTATGAGAATATAACATGTATAATGAGGCCTTAGCATTGCTAAATTCATCAGAGAGTGCTGGTGCTAAGCTGCACCAGTAAACCGTAAACTCGGTTAAACCGATTTTCTGTTTTTAACAAAAACAGACCAGGTAACCTTATAATATCATTCAAGCATTTTCTAATACTAATATAATGATAATATTATACTATTATCTCTCTCCTCTCATTAATCGAGTCCGGTTCGTCAAACAGAGACTATTTACGAAAATCAGAATCAAAACTGCCAACCGATACGGTTCAAAAACTAGGTTCTTCGCGATTGCATTATCGAGCTTGCCTCAAAGGAGGTTCTAGCTTAAGGATGACATAATGATAATGAGGATTGAGATACTTGATGATATAGCAGAGGTGTTCCCTTTACTGATCTTCTGGAGAAATCCGTACTTTTAGAAAAGATCTCATGTACTCGAAAATCAGGGTTATTACAAACGTAACGCTCACTATACCAAACGGAGTGCTCCCCTGGAAGGTTCCCACACACCAAACCAACTTGAACCAAAGCCAACCGGACCCATCTTTCTTCAAATCCAAAAACCAAAAGGCCCACTCCAAGCATTGAAAACCAAAATATAAAGTGTATAAATAGGATTAAGTTTGATTTGTAAAGGACCTTTTTGCTCATTTTTAGTTTTACCTTTAGCTCATTTTTAGTTTTCACTTTTGATTTTCAAGTGTTTTGAATTTGGGATTTGGGAATTTGGATTTGAAGTTTCTTTCTGCATTTTCTTTTCTTCTACAATTGTTACTTTCTATTCTTGGAATTGCAATTGAGATTGAAGAGCTCCATTGATTCCTGATTTGAGAATCATCTTTCACTCTTCTTCTCCATTGTTCTGAGAATTGGATCTAAGCTTCTTTTGCTATTTTTCAATTTCATTTTTTTCTGCAATTTAACTCCTGCTTGATCAAGAGAGTAATTGAGATTTAGATCTGGTTTCTAATCTCATTGCTCTTCTTCGATCTTCACTTTCTCTTTAGGATTTCATAATTTACTCAAGTTTCCTTGCTGTTTTGTAAATTGAAGCAATTTTCCATTTCTGTTTTTGCTATTGAGATCCAGATCTGAAGTCTAGCTTCTCAAAGCTTTCTAATTTATTTTAGTTTGCAATTTCTTGTTCAATTCCATGTCCCAGCACCCAGATCCTTTTACTCTTTAAGCAATTTACATTTCTCAGCAATTTAGATTCAGCAAATTTACATTTCTTGCACTTTAAGTTTCTGCAATTTACTTTTCTTGCAATTTAAGTTTCAGTTCATTTACTTTCTTGCACTCCAAGTTTCATGCAATTTAATCTTTCTGCACCTTTAGATTCAGTCAATTTACCTTCTGCACTCTATTTTCCTGCTCAATTTACATTCTGCACTTCTATTTACTTGCAATTTAGCTTATGTCAATCAAAATCGTTCAAACCATCGAATATTCGGTTTAACTAAATTAATTACCAAACTAAAATTTCTCAATTCATCAATCCCTATGGGATTGACCTCACTCTTGTGAGTTATTACTACTTAATGCGACCCGGTACACTTACCGGTGAGTTTTGGTGTGAAATCTGGTTTAGGGTTTTTTGTCGGGAATTGATTTAGATTGACAATGATTAAGTAAGGTGATAGTCTAGATTAAGCATTTTCTTTTCATTTTTACTAAGCACCCTAACTGTTTGAATTTTTACTTAAGCTAACACTAACTCACTCTAGCAGTAGAGTGTTTTATTTTGGTTTCTGGCTATGTGTTTATGCCAAGAGGAAGAAGAGGCCAAGAGGATGGAGAAACAAGAAGATCCCTACTGAAGGCCTCTCACCAAAGGAAAAAGTGGTGTTAAACCACCAACCAATGAAGATGTCTCCACAATTGTCTGAGTACTATACTGTGAACCGGGTCCTTTCACTTGAACACCTAGAGATCATCAAAGAAGAAACCGGAAGAAAGTTCACAGTAAGAGGAAAAAAGCTGAGGCACTATGATTTTCAGCCTCCATGATCAAAGGACAAGATGTCAAGCTAGTGACGATAAAAGAGCGCTTGTTGGGAGGCAACCCAACTGGAGGTAACTCTCTCTTCCGTTATTATTTCAATAAGAAAGCTAAGTAGATTTATCTATATTGAAAGGAGCTAAGTTTGGTGTTACACACCAAACTAATTCAAGGGTGAATGTTGGATGCTAATTTTGGTGTTCCACCAAAGATTTTAAAAAACATTGCACCCTCAGCATGACTAGTTATCAGCTCCAAACAACCAGAGAAGCTACTTAGCAATTGTTTAGTTTTTAGTTCGAAGTCTGTTTTCTAGTTCATAGCTTGCTTTTCTAGTTTATAGTATGTTTTCTTACTAAGAGCACATGTGATTTTCTGCATATGTACAAACTGCTGTATAAGGCAAGGAACTAAGTTTGGTGTTCACACACCAATCTAAGTTCAGAAGTCTACAAACATACATGCATGCTAACCATTTTTCAAGTGCTTGGGGAACAAGCAACTTTCAATATCATTGCAGAGGATCATCCAAGTTTTTAGAAGGATTAAGCATCATCAACCAAAGAGATAAAGAGGAATGTGAAGACCAGCAATGATGATGATAAGGAGTAAAGCAAGTAAACTCTAAAAGGTTGTATTGTTAAGTGATTGTTTTGTATCAGACACTGCTATGATTGGAAGTGATATTGTACCCCTGTCTGTCTGCCTAGTATAATTTTTCTGTAATTCAATAACTGAGATGCTTGATAGTTCACAACACTATACTCTTCAAAACTTGCTTGCACTCAATATTTCAAAAGGCATCAAAGGACAGTTCTGATAAACTCCGATATTGTGGTTTATCTTGTGCTTAATTTGGGGGATTTTATCACCTTTTCTCACATTTATTCAATGAAATAGCATAGTTTTGCAATTCTCCCTTGATTTGTGCTTAAATGTGAAAACATGCTTTTTATGCCCTAAAATTGGTGATTTTAATTCACTTTAATTCTATTCGATACCCTGATATGTTTGTTGAGTGATAAGGCAAGTATTGGATGGAAGAAGTGAGGAGAAAAGCATGCAAAGTTGGAGAACTCATGAAGAAATGAAGGAATCATAAAGCTATCAAGCCTTACCTCTTCGCACTCAATCGACCATAACTTGAGCTACAGAGATCCAAATGAAGCGGTTTTAGTTGCGTTGGAAAGCTAACATCTAGGGCTTCAAAATGATATAAAATTTTTCATAGTTTCCGGACGTCTAGGGATGCGCACGTGCACTGTACGTGTGCACACCGATGGAGCACGTGGTTCACTAAAATTGAGATCGTGGCCAGCGATTTTACGGCTCATTTTGGGCCCAATCCAACCCATTTCTGATGCTATTTCATGCAGAATTCAAGCTTGGGCAAGGGGGGAGCAACTTTTTGGTAGTATACCATCATGTAGGTTAGTTTCTAGAGAGAGAAGCTCCCTCTTCTCTCTAGAATTAGGGTTCCTAGGGTATTTGCATCATAGATCCATGTTCAATTCTTGATTTCATCTTGTTTCCTTTACAATTTCTTGTTTCTACTACTCTATTCTTCTTAGTTCTTTTGTCAATTTTACTTTTATGTCTCTTTTATGTTCATGGATGCTCATGTTGGATTTAGATCCCTTTGAATGAAATTTGATGTTTAATGTTCTCTTATTGATGATTTGAGTTGTTGATTTACTTTTCTTGCAATTGGTAGTTGGTAGATTTATTACTCTTGCACTTTTACCATGCTTTCCTTTATTACCCACCAAGTGTTTGACAAAATGCTTGGTTTGGCTTTAGAGTAGACTTTGAGCATTCTTGGCTTGGGAAGAGTAATTGGGCAATCTTGAGTCATTAATACCCAATTTAGATTGGTGAACTAGAGTTATTAGTTAATATTATTTTCAATAACTCTAATCTCTTACTAATCCAATTAGTGAGTTGATTGGGACTTTTGAATTGAGATTAGCTAGTCTTATTTGACTTTCTCTCATGGAAGATAACTTACACCTTCTTGCAATGTTGGAGATGACGAAATAAGATAAATTCTTGTTAAGTATTGTTATGATTAATGACTAGGATAGAAAGCCTATAATCTCAAACCTTGCCATGAATGTCTCTCTTTATTAATTATTTTTTTAATTGCTCTCTTTACTTTTCTTGTCGTTTACTTTCTTGCAAAAATACAAAAATCAAACCCCCTTGCATTTTCATAGCCAATAATTGATCACTTCATTGCAATTCTTTGTGAGACGACCCGGAGTTCAAATACTTCGGTTAATTCTTATTTGGGGTTTGTTACTTGTGACAAAACTATATTTTAATTTGATGTGAGAGTTGGTTGTTGGTTTGGAGCTATGCTTACAACGAAGTAATTCATTTTTTTAAGAAGAATATCTAGACCGACAACAATTTTCATCATCAAATTAATGGCGCCGTTGCCGGGGAGTTGCAATGGTGTTATGTTATTGGCTATTGTATATATGTTAATATGCTTCTTTGTTAGTTTTTGCTTATTTTAGGAGTAGGTTTTTATTAGTTCTTACTAGTATTTGTTTAATTTTCTCTTGCCACTATGAATTCTCATCACTTTGGCTATGAGTTTGGTTCAAATTATGTTGTAGGAAATGAAAGCTTTAATGAGAACATGCATCAAGGATTTGGAGATCAAAGGTGGGAGGAGCCCCAAGCTTATGAACAACCTTCTTGGCAACAACCTCCTTCCGAACCAAGCTTGACAAAAGTGCTTGGGGACATGACTACTATCCTCACGGAGATACACAAGGACCAAAGGGCATTCTATGCCACCCGAGCCGTCCAAGCATCACCCCAACGTAACTACTCTCCGAATTCTTATGGGTATAATTCTAATCATAATGCATATCAATCTAATGGATGTGGTGACCCTTATTGTGATTGTCAACAACCACCACCACATGCCTATGAACCACCCCCTCAACATGACTTTGAACCACCTTACTCGCAAGCCCCCTACCACCAAACACCTCATTATGACCCTAATCCTTATCCACCATACCAACCACCTTATGAACCATATAAACCATACATGGAACCACCACCATTCCAACACAATTACTCTCAAGAACCACCTCAAAATACACCATCTCCATACCCTTACCAAGATGAACCAACTTCCAATTATAAACCTTCTTTCCCAAACAATGAACCTTCTTTTTCCACACCACCCCCAATGGATGATCCTCCCCAAGAATGTGTTAGTTCTTACATTCAAAGGCAAGAAGAGGACCAAAAGAAGTTCAAGGAAGTAAAAGCCATGATGGCTATCCTAGCGGAAGCCGTTCGCAATATGGTCTCCTCCCGCCTAAGCATATGCGATCAAGGAACTCCTATTGTTGAATGTGGAGAAGCAATCAAGGATCATAGTGAGGGAGTGAGTTTAGAGCTTCAAGGTGAATCAGAAGTGGTTGAAGAGCTAGGCAAAGTTAAACAAGAGGTGAATTCCAAGTTTGAGAACACTTCCATACCAAGTGACATTGTTGATGATTTTGTGGAAGTTGTTGAACCTTCTTCTATTAACCTTGAAGGCGATGTTAAGGAGGGTGCGCAACCTCCTAAGCATATAATGAATGATGAAGAATTGGAAGAAGGTGAGCTAACAAAAAATCCTCTTGAAGATGAGCCCACACCAACACATGATCCTTTGGTATTTGAGGAATCTTCTCCTATTGAAATTGAGGTAGATATTGAGATAAGTCCCACATTACCTCCAAGTTGTGATGTGAAGAGTAGGGAAGAGCTAGAAGAAGTTGGTAAAGAGGTGGCTGAATGTGAAGAACTTTATCAAGAGAAAGAGGTTGAAGTTGAAGAAGCTTGCCAAGAGGTGGAGATAGTCAAGAAAGAGCACAATGGAGTAGACCTCGCATTGTCTAAGTGTAGGGAGGTTCCCCTTCTTAAGTCACCATCATCCAACACAACATTCAAGTGGGTAAAATTCCTATCCTTAAGCTTTTCTTTCTCACTTGAATATGGTTTGATTGAAAATGATGGTCAACTTAGAGCTCTTTGTGGAGTTAAAAGTAAGAGAGAGTTGTGTAGTGGTTGGAAACATCACTCTAAGTTCATGATGGTTGCATGCTCAAAGTTGAATAGTAATGGTTGATGTAGAACCAAATTGCAAGGGTCTAGGGGAATGTTTGGATGCTCAATTGAGAATTCACAAGTCTTATAGCTATGGTAGTCAACGGGAAGATGGGTGCAAGAACAAGGTTTGGGACCCTGGAATTCATGTCAACAATCAAAACTCTTGGGGCCTTGTCATCTACATAAGCTTACTTGAAGGCCTTGTATGCCTAATTTGGGATCCCGGTGGACATTAGAGATGTAAACAATAGTGGGGATTCAAGGATGAATTCAAGCATAAACCACCCTAGCAAGGACCCCCACCAAAAGTCCAACTTAAGGACTTAAACTAAAAGTGCTAGGTGGGAGACACCCCACCATGGTAAACTCTTTCCACTCTCTTTTAGAATAGGTTAATAAGTGATTTGAGTTGCCATTGTAGGTAGTTTTTGTTATTTTCTATACTCTTATACATTTTGCTTTTATTGATTGGTTGTTTCTTAGTTTGTTTTGATTAGTTTAGTTGTTGTTAAATTGCATTTTGCTTGAGGTGTAAGTTTTGTTTGTTTTGTATTTGAAAATTTTTCAAAAACCAAAAAGATTTGTTGTTAAATTTGATTTGTGATTGTTTTAGAATGCTTATAGATTAGGAGAGTGCCCTATTTTTGGAAAAAAAAAAGGAGGCATCCGCGCGCGAGCAAGCTGTGCGCGCGCGCGTCGGTGGTGCATTTCACACTCCTGGTACAAAAATCAGAGAGTTGTGCCAAAGTTGTGCCTACTCTGTACCCGCGACCTGCCACGCAAGCGTACGTGACGCGTCCACGTCGGTCGCCAACTTCATCAAGCACGCGTATGCGTACTGTGCGCGTCCGCGTCACTTGTTCCTTCTGCCAAACTGCACATCGGCGCGTAAGTGTGCATGACGAGTCCGCGCCGGTAAAAAAAAAAAAGAAAAAGAGTTTTTTTTTCTCCTCTGCGATTTTCTTTTGTTTATCGCATCTGTATACTTCTATTCTTTACATTTCAATTTTGTTTCTATAGCCTATTTTCAATTTTTTTTCTAAGTCTCTTCTTTCAATAATGGTGTTGCACTTTCCTACTCAATTATTGAGAATTTCTTGATTAATCTTGGTGCTTCTTGACTTGTTTGATATTGTTGGGTGATGAAACTTTTAAATCAATGCTTAATCTTGTATGACTCTTATATTCTTTATGCATTGATATGAACTTTCATGTCTTTCATGACCCACTCTTTCTAGTTGAACTTGATGCTTTTGAGTGCTCTTCATGCTTTAACTTGTTCTTGCATCAAGTATTAGTTAATATGTCTTGTGCCTAATATTGTTTTCTCACTTGCATGTGTAGCTAACATGTAGTGAGAATTTTACTTTTATTTGGCATTAGCCCCCACCTATGTTCTAATTGCTTTCATATCTTTGTTGTAGGCTTAATTTTCTTTCTCTTTCTTTCCTTTTAGGTTGGTCACCAAGAAGGAAAGGATTGGAAAGGCTTCTAAATGGGGCAACAAACAAGTTCACCCGCACAACCTTTTGAATGAGCTCATCAATTGTAGCAACCCGTCCACCTTGCTCTTTTTTGCATGCACCGAGGATGGTGCAAATTTCTAAGTGTGGGAAGGTCGTCCGACCGATCTCCATGGGTAGCAACCTCCTTTTTCAACACCAATTTCTTTGTTAGTTAGTTGTTGCATTGCATGATAGGTTGCATGTTAGTTATAATTTGTATATATTCTATCATTTCTTTTTATGTTAGGACTACTTGGTTAGGGTGATGATTTCTTTTCCAAGAAAAATTGTATTTTCAGGGCACCCTATCAATTTGAAAAATTTTTCTTGTTGAACTTGTTTGAAGAATTTATTTTGGAACATGGTTTTTAAGCTAAGAACACAAGCATGTTAGTTTTGAGCCTAATTGTGTGGTTACATCTTATAACCACTTATTTTCCATTCTTGTGTGCATTATTCTCTCTCTATGATTGTAATATTTGATTTGTTTGATTCTTTATGTCCATTATTCCATGTATACATGCATTTATATGATTGAGCCCATCATTTTATTTAGCTCACTTATCCAAATAGCCTACCTTTCATCAACCATTGTTAGCCAAATTTTGAGCCTATTTAATCCCTTTTGTTCTTAATGTTAGCACATCACTACCCCTAAGTGAAAAATAATAAATGTTCTTGATTTGGATCTTTGATTAGGTTAGGCTAGTGAGGGTGTGTATCATTTGGGTATGGGAAACTTGGGACATTGGTTGAGAGGAAAGTGTGTTTTTATATTTTTGTTGAAGATTTTTGGGAATTGGGTACATGCTTATGCACTAAATATGTAAAACCATATGCATTGATACATTTGTATATACTTTAAAAAAATGTGTGAAAAAAATGGAGAAAAAAATATAGAAAAAAAATATATAAAGAAACAAAAAAAATGCAATAAAAAGGGGACAAAAATGCCCCAAAGTAAAGTAATAATAACAATGCATATGGAATGTGAACTAAAAAGAATGCATGAGTATGTGAAAAAGTGGGAATCATGGGTAGCTAGGTTGTGTATTAGAATTGTATAGGTTGTTATATGTGTTAGGTGAGACTTTAGGCTAATCAAAGATGCAAATTTCAAGCTCACTTGACCATATACATCCCTAACTTTACCCTAGCCCCATTACAACCTATGAATAAGTCCTCATGATGAATGTTTGCATGCATTGAATAATTGTTGATTGTTAGAAGAAAAAAAAATCTTGGAAAGCATAATTAGAGGAGAATTGAGCGAATCGACCCTATACACTTGAGCGACTGGAGCAGATAACACTTCCGGTGAGGGTTCAGTGCTCAATTCCTTGTTCCTGGCTTTCATGAGCTTTCTTCTTGCAAGTCTATTTGAACTTCATTTTGATATTTGAATTGGTAGGATTCATGAATCGTCATATGATCTTAGCCCTACTTGTTCATATATGTTCTTGGTGATTGATTTACTTTTAACCAAATAGATAGAGTCATATTGCATCTAGTTGCATTCATATAGATAGGTGCATATAGTTTATTTGCATTGAATAAATGTTCATACCCCTTTTCTTGTCCTTCTTTATTCTTAGCATGAGGACATGCTTGGTTTAAGTGTTGGGAGATTTAATAAACCCCGATTTTGTGGTTTATCTTGTGCTTAATTTGGGGGATTTTATCACTTTTTCTCACATTTATTCAATGAAATAGCATGGTTTTGCAATTCTCCCTTCATTTGTGCTTAAATGTGAAAACATACTTTTTAGGCCCTAAAATTGGTGATTTTAATTCACTTTAATTCCATTCGATGCCTTGATATGTTTGTTGAGTGATTTTAGGTCCATAAGGCAAGTATTGGATGGAAGAAGTGAGGAGAAAAGCATGCAAAGTGGGAGAACTCATGAAGAAATGAACGAACCATAAAGTTGTCAAGCCTGACCTCTTGGCACTCAATCGACCATAACTTGAGCTACAGAGGTCCAAATGAGGCGGTTTCAATTGCGTTGGAAAGCTAACATCCGGGGCTTCAAAAAGATATAAAATTTGCTATAGTTGCCTGAGGTCTAAGGATGCACACGTGCACTGTATGCATTCACACCGATGGAGCACGTGGTTCACTAAAAGTGAAATCGTGGCCACTGATTTTGCAGCTCATTTTGGGCCCAATTCAACCCATTTCTGATGCTATTTCATGCAAAATTCAAGCTTGGGCAAGGGAGGAGCAATTGTTTGGTAGTATACCATCATGTAGGTTAGTTTCTAGAGAGAGAAGCTCCCTCTTCTCTCTAGAATTAGGGTTCCTAGGGTATTTGCATCATAGATCCATGTTCAATTCTTGATTTCATCTTGTTTCCTTTACAATTTCTTGTTTCTACTACTCTATTTTTCTTAGTTCTCTTGTCAATTTTACTTTAATGTCTCTTTTATGTTCATGGATGCTCATGTTGGATTTGGATCCCTTTGAATGAAATTTGATGTTTAATGTTCTCTTATTGATGATTTGAGTTGTTGATTTACTTTTCTTGCAATTGGTAGTTGGTAGATTTATTACTCTTGCACTTTTACCATGCTTTCCTTTATTACCCACCAAGTGTTTGACAAAATGCTTGGTTGGGCTTTAGAGTAGACTTTGAGCATTCTTGGCTTGGGAAGAGTAATTGGGCAATCTTTAGTCATTAATACCTAATTTAGATTGGTGATCTAGAGTTGTTAGTTAATATCATTTTCAATAAATCTAATCTCTTGCTAATCCAATTAGTGAGTTGATTGGGACTTTTGAATTGAGATTAGCTAGTCTTGTTTGACTTTCTCTCATGGAAGATAACTTACACCTTTTTCCAATGTTGGAGATGACGAAATAAGATAAATTCTTGTTAAGTATTGTTATGATTAATGACTAGGATAGAAAGCCTATAATCTCAAACCTTGCCATGAATGTCTCTCTTTATTAATTGCTTTCTTTAATTTCTCTCTTTACCTTTCTTGTCATTTACTCTCTTGCAAAAATAAAAAAATCAAACCCCCTTGTATTTTCATAGCCAATAATTGATCACTTCATTGTAATTCCTTGTGAGATGACCCAGAGTTCAAATACTTCAGTTAATTCTTATTTGGGGTTTTTTACTTGTGACAAAACTATATTTTAATTTATTGTGAGAGTTGTTTGTTGGTTTGGAGCTATGCTTACAACGAAGTAATTCATTTCTTTAAGAATAAAATCTAGACCGACAACAATTTTCATCATCAAATCAACGATGCCATTTTGATGTTTGAATTGTTTGTTGGTGTAGAACTATACTTGCAACGAGAATTCATTCATTCGTGTGAAATTTTATACCATCAAAGAATTCAAGCATCAAGTTCTTTGAAAAGAAGGATTGAGGAATTAAAAAGCTTTGAAGCAAGCAAAAGATTAAGAGAAGTGGTGGTTCTAGTTGTATGATTATGTATTGAGGTTGCATGTTTATGAAAACTTGCATGGGAGCTCATAGGCAGGACATAGAGTTCAAAGAAGTAGTATGGAGATTCTCAAATATTTATTGATCCAAGGAGCAGCAAACGAAAGAAAATAAAGGAAACACAAAAACAAAAGAACATGGCCCAAGGCTCTGAGCATCAATTACTAGGCAGAAAAGAAGAAAGAAACAAGAACTCAAAGAGTTATTATCCTAGTAAATGCTTGTGGTCGAATTGTGTCAAAGAGAGAGGCTTGAGCAAGTAAATCCTCAAGGGTGCTTTAACACTTAATACCTTAAAACCAACTGGTTTAGGAGTATTGATTGAAAACTTATCTAAAGAGCCACTTTGAGACATGACACTTATAGTCAAGGCCAAAACACAGAAATTATAAGCTGCTTCAAGGTGATTACCTATAGAGAGATCTCCATGATATCATTTGGATGAAAGTCCTAAGATCTAAGACTTCCAAGATGTGGGGACAAGTAAGCACTGAAGCCCTTGCATGAGCATATAATTTAGAGTTCATCCCACTGTCACTTAATCACTTCACTCACAGGACATTACAAGTTACTCTTTAATCCATTTCAATTGACAAAACCTTTGAGCATAATTCTTTTCTTGCTTGGGGACAAGCAAGATTTAAGTTTGGTATTGTGATGACATGTCATCTTATGCTAGCTTTACAAGCATTTTTCATTTATTTCATTAGGATTTATGCACTCTATTGCACAATAAGTAAGTGGTTGAGTGAGAATTTCATGCTTGTCTAGATTCAATCAAACATTAGTAATTTTATACATTTTCATTAGATTTCTTGCAAGATTTAGTTGATAATATGAATGATGCAAGAGTTGATGATTATGCCAAGGCTTTAATGTATTTGTTTGGTTGATGATAGGTGAAAAGATGAAGGAGAAGGAACAAAGAGGAATTGCAACCCTGACCTCTTTACACTCCGATAAGAATAACTCGAGCTACAAAACTCCAAATGAGATTATTCTAGTGGCATTCGAAAGTAGACATCTAGAGCTTTCTAAACATATATGGCACTGTATGGTGGACACTAAATCTGAGGGAGAAAACTTGCTCTAAAAGTGAAAAGATGAACATAGTATCAACCTGCAGTAAGGCCAGCTGATCTCTTCACCTTCCAAGGAGGATAACTTGAGCTGTAAAGCTAGGAATGATGTGCTCTCAACTGCACTGGAAAGTAGATACCCAGAGCTTTCCAACGATATATAATAGTATGGGGTGAACATCAAGTTTGGGCCTCAGAAGCTGGCACTAAACTTTGGCCTCCAAACAGCCAACGTTCAAATAAGTGAGCGCCACGCTCACTTTAGTGAGCGTTTTCGGCCTTCCAAACAGCGCGACCATGCCTTCTTTGAAGGGCCATAACTTGAGCTACAGATGTATAATTGATGCGCTTCTAGTTGTGTTGGAAAGCTGACATTCAGAGCTTTCCAACGATATATAGCAATCTATATTTGGCATGAAATTGAAGTACAAGTGATAGGCATCTTTAAGGCCCAAAACCCATCAAATATGCTCTCACCAAGGCTCGAAGAGGGGGGCACCAAGGGAGCTGCCCCATGCGCACCAAATTTGCTAAGCCAAGGAGGAATAGCGCTCAAAAACTCAAGCGTAGCACTCCCTTTTGCTACCTTTTTTTCGTGCATTTTTGGAACCAAGGAAAGCCAAGACGCATGAGGCAAAGGCCAAGGAAGGAGCGCTCAAAAATTCAAGCATAACGCTCCCTTTCTTTCACTTTTTCGTGCCTTTCATGAAGAGCTAGCCAAGGAAAGCAAAGCTCACCGAGGGAAGCAAGCATCATGTAGCACTCAAAGAGTGAGCGGAACGCTCACTTAGTGAACGCTATATGCCAGGACCAATTGCAACCAAGGTTCACCAACCAAGAGTGAACGTAACGCTCACTATACCAAATGGAGCGCTCTCCTGGAAGGTTCCCACACACCAAACCAACTTGAACCAAAGCCAACCGGACCCATCTTTCTTCAAATCCAAAAACCAAAAGGCCCACTCCAAGCTTTGAAAACCAAAATAGAAAGTGTATAAATAGGATTAAGTTTGATTTGTAAAGGACCTTTTTGCTCATTTTTAGTTTTACCTTTAGCTCATTTTTAGTTTTCACTTTTAATTTTCAATTGTTTTAAATTTGGGATTTGGGAATTTAGATCTGAGGTTTTCTTTCTGCATTTTCTTTTCTTCTGCAACTGTTACTTTTTGTTCTTGGAATTGGAATTGAGATTGAAGAGCTCCATTGATTCCTGACTTGAGAATCGTCTTTCACTCTTCTTCTCCATTGTTCTGTGAATTGGATCTAAGATTCTTTTGCTATTTTTCAATTTCATTTTCTTCTGCAATTTAACTCCTGCTTGATCAAGAGAGTAATTGAGATTTAGATCTGGTTTCGAATTTCGTTGCTCTTCTTCGATCTTCATATTCTCTTTAGGATTTCATAATTTACTTAAGTTTCCTTGCTGTTTTGTTTCTTGAAGCAATTTTCCATTTCTGTTCTTGCTACTGAGATCCAGATCTGAAGGCTTGCATCTCAGAGCTTTCTAATTTACTTTAGTTTGCAATTTCTTGTTCAATTCCAAGTTCTAGCACCCAGATTCTTTTACTCTTTAAGCAATTTACATTTCTTAGCAATTTAGATTTAGCAAATTTACATTTCTTGCACTTTATGTTTCTGCAATTTACTTTTCTTGCAATTTAAGTTTCAGTTTATTTACTTTCTTGCACTCTATGTTTCATACAATTTAATCTTTCTGCACCTTTAGCTTCACTCAATTTACCTTCTGCACTCTATTTTCATGCTCAATTTACATTCTGCACTTCTATTTACTTGCAATTTAGCTTCTGTCAATCAAAATCATTCAAATCATCGAATATTCGCTTAACTAAATTCATCACCTAACTAAAATTGCTCAATCCATTAATCCTTGTGGGATCGACCTCACTCTTGCGAGTTATTACTACTTGATGCGACCTGGTACACTTGCCGGTGAGTTTTGGTGTGAAATCTGATTTCCACCCATCACTAGGCTTAGAAGGTATGACAAGTAGAGGCTAAGGGGTGTCCCTTGAATATCTATAGAATCAAGAAGTAGTAAGCAATAAAGACCCAAGGCTCTGAGCATCAACTACTAGGATGGAAAGAAGCATTAAATAACTCAAAGAGTTAGAAACCCTAGTAGATGCTTGTGGTGAAGATGTGTCAAGAAAAGAGAGTTGGGCAAGTAAATTCTTAGGGCTGTTTCAACACCTAGTACCCTAAAGCCAACTAGTTTGGGAGTGCTAACTGAAAGCCTAACTAAAGGGTCATCTTGAGACAAAACACTTAGAGTCGTGGTCAATGAAAAAAGAAATTGAAAAGGAAAGAACAACCAAAAGAGAATGAAATAACTCTTGCTACTTCAAGGTGACAATCAATAAAAAGGGCCCCTGAAGCTTATACTTGGAAGAACCCTCAAGGATCTAGAAGTTCTTTATGACATTGAAACAAAAAAATTCATGCATGTGTTAAATACTTAGCCCTATCCTTAGTAATGTTTTGCATCCACTCAAGGTCAAGTCTCAATTTATCTAAGAACTACTCACATTGATTTGCTTGGGACAAGCAAAGCTTAAGTTTGGTGTTGTGATGACCTGCATTATCTACCCTTTTTTCTTGCCTAAAAAGGACCATAAAAGAGCATAATCTCATTTAATCGTTGCAATTTATGAGTTAATTGATAAATATTATGGTATATTACTTTGAAATGGGGTTGTGCTAAATTTCAGGTGGAAAAGAGCAACAAAAAGGGAAGAAAACAACAAAACAAGCTGGACTCATTCCTTAATCTCCTTGTCTATTTATTTTACTGTTTTTCAATTTTTGAGCCTTATGTTTTATTTATGTTTGTGTCTTTACTATATGATCACTAGTGTCTAAGTGTCTATGCCTTAAAGTTATGAATATGAATCCATCACCTCTCTTAAATGAAAACTGTTTTAATTACAAAAGAACAAGAAGTACATGGTTTCGAATTCATCCTTGAAACTGGTTTAATTATTTTGATGTGGTGACAATACTTTTTGTTTTCTGAATGAATGCTTGAACAGTGCATATGTCTTTTGAAAGTTGTTATTTATGAATGTTAAATATGTTGGCTCTTGAAGAATAAGGAAAAAGGAGAAATATTATTTGATAATCTGAAAAATCATAAAATTGATTCTTGAAGCAAGAAAAAGCAGTGAATACAGAAAGCTTGCGAAAAAAAAAAGAAAAAAAATAGCGAAAAAAAAAGAAAGAAAAAGAAAAAGCAAGCAGAAAAAGCCAAAAGCTCTTTAAACCAAAAGGCAAGAGCAAAAAGCCAATAGCCCTTAAAACCAAAAGGCAAGGATAATAAAAATGATCCAAGGCTTTGAGCATCAGTGGATAGGAGGGCCTAAAGGAATAAAATCCTGGCCTAAGCGGCTAAACCAAGCTGTCCCTAACCATGTGCTTGTGGCGTGAAGGTGTCAAGTGAAAACTTGAGACTGAGCGGTTAAAGTCAAGGTCCAAAGCAAAATAAAAAAAGAAGAAGAGTGTGCTTAAGAACCCTGGACACCTCTAATTGGGGACTTTAGCAAAGCTGAGTCACAATCTGAAAAGGTTCACCCAGTTATGTGTCTGTGACATTTATGTATCCGGTGGTAATACTGGAAAATAAAGTGCTTAGGGCCACTGCCAAGACTCATAAAGTAGCTGTGTTCAAGAATCAACATACTGAACTAGGAGAATCAATAACACTATCTGAACTCTGAGTTCCTATAGATGCCAATCATTCTGAACTTCAATGGATAAAGTGAGATGCCAAAACTATTCAAGAGGCAAAAAGATACAAGTCCCGCTCATCTGATTGGAGCTAAGTTTCATTGATATTTTGGAATTTATAGTATATTTTCTTCTTTTTATCCTATTTAATTTTCAGTTGCTTGGGGACAAGCAACAATTTAAGTTTGGTGTTGTGATGAGCGGATAATTTATATGCTTTTTGGCATTGTTTTTACATAGTTTTTGGTATGATTTAGTTAGTTTTAGTATATTTTTATTAGTTTTTAAATAAAAATCATATTTATGGACTTTACTATGAGTTTGTGTATTTTTCTGTGATTTCAGGTAATTTCTGGCTGAAATTGAGGGACCTGAGCAAAAATCTGATTCAGGCTGAAAAAGGACTGCAGATGTTGTTGAATTCTGACCTCTCTGCACTCAAAGTGAATTTTCTGGAGCTACAGAATTCCAAATGGCGCGTTCTCAATTGCGTTGGAAAGTAGACATCCAGGGCTTTCCAGAAATGTATAATAGTCTATAATTTTCCCGAGTTTAGATGACGCAAACTGGCGTTCAACACCAGTTCCATGCTGCATTCTGGAGTTAAACGCCAGAAACAAGTTGCAAAGTGGAGTTAAACGCCAGAAACAGGTTACAAACTGGTGTTCAACTCCAAGAGAAGCCTCTACACGTGTAAAGCTAAATGCTCAGCCCAAGCACACACCAAGTGGGCCCCGGAAGTGGATTTCTGCATCATTTACTTATCTCTGTAAACCCTAGTAACTAGTTTAGTATAAATAGGACTTTTTACTCTTGTATTTACATTTTTAGTTTTATCTTTAGATCACGTTTGGGGGCTGGCCTCTCGGCCATGCCTGGACCTTCATCACTTATGTATTTTTAACAGTAAAGTTTCTACACATCATAGATTAAGGTGTGGAGCTCTGTTGTTCCTCATGAATTAATGCAAACTACTACTGTTTTTCTATTCAACACAAACTTATTCCGCTTCTAAGATATTCATTCACACTTCAATGTGAATGTGACAATCGTGACAATCATCATCATTCCCAACTTATGAACGCGTGCCTGACAACCACTTCCGTTCTACCTTAGATTGAATGGGTATCTCTTGGATATCTAATACAGGGGACCGAGTCCGAGATATTAGAATCTTCGTGGTATAAGTTAGAACCCATGGATGGCCATTCCTGAGATCCGGAAAGTCTAAACCTTGTATGTGGTATTTCGAGTAGGATCTGGGAAGGGATGGCTGTGACGAGCTTCAAACTCGCGAGTGCTGGGCGTAGTGACAGACGCAAAAGGATCAATGGATCCTATTCCAGTATGATCGAGAACCGACAGATGAATAGCCGTGCTGTGACAGAGCATCTTGGACCATTTTCACTGAGAGGATGGGATGTAGCCATTGACAACGGTGATGCCCTACATAAAGCTTGCCATGGAAAGGAGTAGGAATGATTGGATGAAGACAGCAGGAAAGCAGAGGTTCAGGAGGAACGAAAGCATCTCTATACGGTTATCTGAAATTCTCACCAATGAATTACATGAGTATCTCTATCCCAGTTTATATTTTATTTATGTTTTTATTATCAATTCACCATAACCATTTGAATCCGCCTGACTAAGATTTACAAGGTGACCATAGCTTGCTTCAGGCTGACAATCTCTGTGGGATCGACCCTTACTCACGTAAGGTTTATTACTTGGACGACCCAGTGCACTTGCTGGTTAGTTGTGCGAAGTTGTGATAAAGAGTTGAGATTACAATTGTGCGTACCAAGTTGTTGGCACCATTGATGATCACAATTTCGTGCACGATATAGTCGGATTGTGCTGCATCCAATGTTTTAGAAGAGTAAGCAATGACATAAGGAAGTTTACCATCGCGCTGTGCAAGCGCAGCACCTACAGCATGGTTTGACGCATCGCACATTATCTCGAATGGCAGCGTCCAATTGGGGCCTCGCACAATCGGTGCTTTGGTAAGAACTCTCCTTAGCTCTTCAAATGCACTCACACATGCATTGTCAAACTCGAAGTCCACATCTTTCTGGAGTAGGTGTGACAACGGCAAAGCAATCTTGCTGAAATCCTTAATAAAGCGCTTGTAAAATCCTGCATGTCCCAAAAACGAGCGGACCTCCCTCACAGATGAGGGGTAAGGTAAAGTGGTGATAACATCGACCTTGGCCGGGTCTACAGAAATACCTTCATGAGATACTACATGTCCTAACACTATGCCTTGTCTTACCATAAAATGGCATTTTTCAAAGTTCAAGACAAGGTTAGTGTCAACACATCTAGCTAAGACATTGGCCAAGTTTTCTAAGCAACAATCAAATGAAGTTCCATAAACACTGAAGTCATCCATAATTACTTCCAGACAATTCTCCATCAGATCGGAAAAGATACTCGTCATACACCGCTGAAAAGTAGCAGGTGCATTACATAGTCCAAATGGCATCCTTTTGTAGACAAAGGTGCCAAAAGGACAAGTGAATGTGGTCTTTTTCTGATCCTCAGGGGCAATGTGAATCTGGAAGTAACCAATGAATCCATCAAGAAAGTAATAATGGGATTTACCTGCCAAACGGTCCAACATCTGGTCGATAAAGGGCAAAGGGTAGTGGTCCTTCCTTGTAGCAGTGTTCAATCTTCTATAATCGATGCACACTCGCCACTCATTTTATACTCTCTTGGTGACCACTTCACCATCATCCTTTTTAACCGCAGTGATGTCCAATTTCTTGGGAACAATCTGGACCGGGCTCACCCACTCTCTGTCAGAAATTGGGGATATGATACCCGCATCAAGTAGCCTAGTGACCTCCTTCTTTACCACATCAAGGATGGTTGGGTTGAGTCTTCTTTGTGGTTGCCTAACCGACCGAGCTCTCTCTTGGAGAAATATACGATGCATGCACTTGCGGGGGTCAATCCCCACAATATTGGCTAGGCTCCAACCAATTTCCTTCTTGTGCTTTCTTAGAAAATCTAGGAGCTTCCCTTCTTCTTCACTAGAAAGCTCACTAGCAATAATGACTGGAAACTTTTGGTTGTCCTCTAAGAAAGCATACTTCAAATGAGATGGAAGAGGCTTCAGTTCACTCTTTGCCTCAAGCTGAGGTTCCTTTTCATCAAGCTCACGGAGTTCATTCTCAACAAATTTCTCTTGTTCACCCTCTTGGTTATCCATCTCCTCAACAATGGGGTAGCATAACTTGTTGTGGTCTTCTTTTCGCACTTCCGCTACCTCTTCATCGATTACATCACATCAGAGAATGGAATGCTCTTCGGAAGGATGCTTCATGGCTTCTTCCAAATTGAACTTGATAGTCTTGTCTCCGACCTCAAAGGAATATGTGCCGATGAAGACATCTAACTTGAATTTAGAGGTCTTAAGGCAAACTTCAACACCGATTTCTTTAATGGAGCTAAATTCAATCGCACAATGATAGAAAGCGGCATGATGCTTACGCAAGCTCCTAGATCACACATACAGTCATGAAAAGTGTGCCCACCAATACAACAAGACACCAAACAAGGCCCAGGGTCACCACATTTTTTTGGAATAGGCTCCATCAAGGAAGAAATCGAACTACCCAAGGATAATATCTCCAACTCTCCTATCCTATCCTTGTGTGTACACAAGTCTTTCAAAAATTTTGCATACTTCGGAATTTGTTGGATAGCATCAAGAAGTGATATGGTTACCTCAACCTTCTTGAACACTTGAAGCATGTTTAAATCAAATCCCGGAGTCTTCTTTGGTTTCTTCACCATGGAAGGGAATGGGATAGGAATGGACTCATCCACTATAGCTTTCCTCTTGAGTTCCTTAAGGCTTACTCCTTCTTCCTCATGCCTTTTGTCTACCTCCTCTTCTTCATGCGGAGCTTTAACAACCACTTCTTCCTCATGAATGTCTTCCATGACCCTAGGAGGTATTTTCTCCAATATAGTCCCTGACCGTAGAGTGATGGCGTTGAGACCGCCCTTGGGGTTTGGAAGGGGTTGGGATGGAAGGTTAGAAGAGCTTGAGGGTTGGTTGGTGTTGTTGTTGGAGGGGGACATGGACATCTTTGAAATCATGTCGGTGAGGTTGGCCAATTGAGCGCCCAAGGCATCGAGTTGAGCCTTGTTGCTCTCGTACCATTTCTCTGTAGCGGCTCTAAGCTCATCAACTTGATTGGTGGAAGATGTAGAGGTTTGGTTGGATTATTGTCTATGGTGTGGTGCTTGGTATTTGGTATAGTTGTTTTGGTTTTGGTTGTGGTGATTTTGGTTGGCTTGGTGGTTGTTGTTGTTATGGTGGTATTGAGATGAAGATTGGTTGTTGTTGTAATGAGAAGAAGATTTGTTCCATCTTTGGTTTTGATTGCTCCCTTGTGTGTTATCCCTCCACCCTTGAATTTGATTACTACTATGAGAGTAGTTGTTTTGGCCTTGAGAAGGATAGGATAGACGGTTGTTGTAATTCACATTGGCCACGACAAAGGCATGCTCCTCTTGAATTTGATGACACTGATTGGTGTAATGTGTGGTGCTAGAGCACAAACCACAAATTCTAGGAGGACCTTCAAGTTGAGCAACTTGGGGTGGGGCTTGGATGACTTGGATGGAGTAGTATTCCTTTTGATCTTTTTGTATTTGCGTGAAGATAGTGGTTGATGAGCGGATAATTTATACGCTTTTTGGCATTGTTTTTAGTATGTTTTTAGTAGAATCTAGTTACTTTTAGGGATGTTTTCATTAGTTTTTATGTTAAATTCACATTTCTGGACTTTACTATGAGTTTGTGTGTTTTTCTGTGATTTCAGGTATTTTCAGGCTGAAATTGAGGGACTTGAGCAAAAATCAGATTCAGAGGTTGAAGAAGGACTGCTGATGCTGTTGGATTCTGACCTCCCTGCACTCAAAATGGATTTTCTGGAGCTACAGAACTCAAAATGGCGTACTTCCAATTGCGTTGGAAAGTAAACATCCAGGGCTTTCCAGCAATATATAATAGTCCATACTTTATCCAAGTTTAGATGACGCAAACTGGCGTTTAACGCCAGCTCTCTGCCCAATTCTGGCGTCCAGCGCCAGAAACAAGTTGCAAAGTGGAGTTCAACGCCCAAACTGGCACAAAAGCTGGCGTTCAACTCCAAGAATGACCTCTCCATGTGTAGACTTCAAGCTCAGCCCAAGCACACACCAAGTGGGCCCCGAAAGTGGATTTATGCATCAATTACTTACTTTTGTAAACCCTAGTAGCTAGTTTATTATAAATAGGACCTTTTACTATTGTATTAGACATCTTTAGATTATCTTTTGATCTATTGATCACATTTGGGCGCTAGCCATTCGGCCATGCCTGGACCTTCATTACTTATGTATTTTCAACGGTAGAGTTTCTGCACTCCATAGATTAAGGTGTGGAGCTCTGTTGTTCCTCAATGATTAATGCAAAGTACTACTATTTTCTATTCAATTCATCTTATTTCGCTTCTAAGATATTTGGTGCACAGAAATTGTGATTACACTTTGATTATGTAAAATTCATCACTCTTTCTTTCCCTGGTAATGGCGCCAAAAACATGATGCCAATACCATGGTTCACAACTTCGCACAACTAACCAGCAAGTGCACTGGGTCGTCCAAGTAATACCTTACGTGAGTAAGGGTCGAATCCCACGGAGATTGTTGGTATGAAGCAAGCTATGGTCACCTTATAAATCTCAGTCAGGCGGATATAAAATAGTAATGGGGTTTTCGAAAATAATTAATAAAATAGTGATAGAAATACTTATGTAAATCATTGGTGAGAATTTCAGATAAGCGAATAGAGATGCTTTCGTTCCTCTGAACCTCTGCTTTCCTGCTATCTTCATCCAATCAATCTTACTCTTTTCCATGGCTGGCTTTATGTAATGCATCACCATTGTCAATGGCTACTTTCGGTCTTCCCTCAGGAAAATGATCCAAATGCCCTGTCACGGCTCGGCTAATCGTCTGGAGGCATCACCCTTGTTAATGGTTACATCCCATCCTCTCAGTGAAAATGGTCAACGCACCCTGTCACGGCACGGCTATTCATCTGTCGGTTCTCGATCATGCTGGAATAGGATTTACTATCCTTTTGCATCTGTCACTACGCCCAGCAATCACGAGTTTGAAGCTCGTCACAGTCATTCAGTCATTGAATCCTACTCGGAATACCACAGACAAGGTTTAGACTTTCCGGATTCTCTTGAATGCCGCCATCATTCTAGCTTACACCACGAAGATTCCGATTAAGAGATCTAAGAGATACTCATTCAATCTAATGTAGAACGGAAGTGGTTGTCATGCACGCGTTCATAGGGAATGATGATGATTGTCACGTTCATCACATTCAGGTTGAAGTGCGAATGAATATCTTAGAAGCGAAATAAGATGAATTGAATAGAAAACAGTAGTACTTTGTATTAATCTTTGAGGAACAGCATAGCTCCACACCTTAATCTATAGAATGTAGAAACTCTACCGTTAAAAATACATAAGTGATAATGGAGTTCATTGGTCTCGGCCCCAGAGGGGAACCGGAGTAACCAAGACTGTGAATACAATGATAAAAAGTTCTATTTATAATAAACTAGTCAATAGGGTTTACAGAAGTAAGTAACTGATGCATAAATCCACTTCCGGGGCCCACTAGGTGTGTGCTTGGGCTGAGCTTGAGATTTGCACGTGTAGGGGTCATTCTTGGAGTTGAACACCAGCTTTTGTGCCAGTTTGGGCGTTGAACTCCACTTTGCAGCTTGTTTCTGGCGCTAGACGCAAGAATTGGGCAGAGAACTGGCGTTTAACGCCAGTTTGCGTCATCTAAACTTGGGCAAAGTATGGACTATTATACATTGCTGGAAAGCCCTGGATGTCGACTTTCTAACGCAATTGGAAGCGCGCCATTTTGAGTTTTGTAGCTCCAGAAAATCCAATTTGAGTGCAGGGAGATCAGAATCCAACAGCATCAACAGTCCTTCTTCAACCTCTGAATCTGATTTTTGCTCAAGTCCCTCAATTTCAGTTAGAAAATACCTGAAATCACAGAAAAACACACAAACTCATAGTAAAGTCCAGAAATGTGAATTTAACATAAAAACTAATGAAAACATCCCTAAAAGTAACTAGATTCTACTAAAAACATACTAAAAACAATGCCAAAAAGCGTATAAATTATCCGCTCATCACAACACCAAACTTAAATAGTTGCTTGTCCCCAAGCAACTGAAAATCAAATAGGATAAAAAGAAGAGAATATACTATAAATTCCAAACTATCAATGAAACAGAGCTTCAATCATATGAGCGGGACTTATAGCTTTTTGCCTCTTGAATAGTTTTGGCATCTCACTTCATCCATTGAAGTTCAGAATGATTGGCATCTATAGGAACTCAGAGTTTAGATAGTGTTATTGACTCTCCTAGTTCAGTATGATGATTCTTGAACACAGCTATTTTATGAGTCTTGGCCGTGGCCCTAAGCACTTTGTTTTCCAATATTACCACCAGATACATAAATGCCACAGACACATTATTGGGTGAACCTTTTCAGATTGTGACTCAGCTTTGCTAAAGTCCCCAATTAGAGGTGTCCAGGGTTCTTAAGCACACTCTTTTTTTGCTTTGGACCTTGACTTTAACCGCTCAGTCTCAAGTTTTCACTTGACACCTACACGCCACAAGCACATGGTTAGGGACAGCTTGGTTTAGCCGCTTAAGCCAGGATTTTATTCCTTTAGGCCCTCCTATCCACTGATGCTCAAAGCCTTGGGATCCTTTTTATTGCCCTTGCCTTTTGGTTTTAAGGGTTACTGGCTTTTTGCTCTTGCCTCTTGGTTTTAAGAGCTTTTGGCTTTTTCTGCTTGCTTTTTCTTTTTCTTTCTATTTTTTTTCGCTATTTTTTTTTCTTTTTTTTTCTGCAAGCTTTGTTCTTTGCTGCTTTTTCTTGCTTCAAGAATCATTTTTATGATTTTTCAGATTATCAAATAACATATCTCCTTGTCATCATTCTTTCAAGAGCTAACATATTTAACATTCATGAACAACAACTTCAAAAGACATATGCACTATTCAAGCATTCATTCAGAAAACAAGAAGCATTGTCACCACATAAATATAATTAAACTAAGTTCAAGGATATATTCAAAACTCATGTACTTCTTGTTCTTTTGAATTAAAATATTTTTCATTTAAGAGAGGTGATGGATTTATAGGACATTCATAACTTTAAGACATAGTTACTAACTACTAATGATCATGTAATAAGACACAAACATAGATAAGCACATAACATAGAAAACGAAAAACAGAAGAAATAAGAACAAGGAATGAATCCACCTTAGTGATGGTGACGTTTCCTTCTTGAGGAACCAATGATGTCCTTGAGCTCTTCTATGTCTCTTCCTTGTCTTTGTTGCTCCTCCCTCAATGCTTTTTGATCTTCTCTAATTTCATGAAGGATGATGGAGTGCTCTTGATGTTCCACCCTTAATTGTCCCATGTTGGAACTTAATTCTCCTAGGGAGGTATTGATTTGCTCCCAATATTTATGTGGAGGGAAGTGCATCCCCTGAGGTATCTCAAGGATCTCTTGATTTGCAGCCACATGTTCTACCACTGAGCTATAGACCCTTGAGATGAATCTTTCCATCTCCCATGACTCGGAGGTGGAAGCCTTTGTCTTCCCTTCCCCTTTTCTAGAGGTTTCTCTGGTCTTAGGTGCCATTAATGGTAATGAAAAACAAAAAGCTTATGCTTTTAGCACACCAAACTTAGAATGTTGCTCGCCCTCGAGCAAAAGAAAAAAGAATAGAAGAAGAAGAAGAAGAAGATATGGAGGAGATGGAGGGATATGTGTATGGATGTGAGTGGTGAATGGAAAACAGAAGAGACAACCATGAATGGAGAGAGAGAGGGTGAGGTGGGTGGGGATCCTGTGAGAATCACAGATCCTGAGATGATCCTGTGGTGTCCACAGATCCTGAGGTGTCAAGGATTTACATCCCTGCATCCATTAGGCATGCAAAATGCCTTTGCACACAACTCTGGGCGTTCAGCGCCAGGTTGGTGCCCATTTTGGCCGTTCAACGCCTATTTGTTGCCCATTTCTGGCATTGAACGCTAGAACCATGCTTGTTCTGGGCGTTCAGCGCCAGCTCCTCTCCAGGGTGCGATTTTTCTTCTGCTGTTTTTGATTCCGTTTTCAATTTTTATATTTATTTTGTGACTTCACATGATCATGAACCTATAAAGACATATAACCAAGAAAAATATAGTTAGATAAAAATTGGGTTGCCTCCCAACAAGTGCTTCTTTAATGTCAATAGCTTGACAGTGGGCTCTCATGGAGCCTCACAGATGTGCAGAGCTTTGTTGAGACTCCCCAACACCAAACTTAGAGTTTGGATATGGGAGTTCAACACCAAACTTAGAGTTTGGTTGTGGCCTCCCAACACCAAACTTAGAGTTTGACTGTGGGGGCTTTGTTTGACTCTGCTTTGAGAGAAGCTCTTTATGCTTCCTCTCCATGGATGCAGAGAGAGATCCATGAGTTGTAAACACAAGGTTGTCCTTATTTAATTGAAGGATCAATTCTCCTCTGTCCACATCAATCACAGCTGTTGCTGTGGCTAGGAAAGGTCTTCCTAGGATGATGAATTCATCCTCTTCCTTTCCAGTATCCAGGACTATGAAATCAGCAGGGATGTAAAGGCCTTTAACCTTTACTAACACGTCCTCTACTTGTCCATAAGCCTGTTTTCTTGAATTGTCTGCCATCTCTAATGAGATTTTAGCAGCTTGTACCCCACAGATTCCCAGTTTCTCTATTACAGAGAGGGGCATGAGGTTTATTCCTGAACCAAGGTCACACAGAGCCTTAAAGATCATGGTGCCTATGGTACAAGGTATTATGAACTTTCCAGGATCCTGTCTCTTCTGAGGCAATGTCAGTTGATCCAGATCACTTAGTTCATTGATGAACAAGGGAGGTTCATCTTCCCAAGTTTCAATACCAAATAATTTGGCATTCACCTTCATGATTGCACCAAGAAACTTGGCAGCTTGCTCTTCAGTAACATCCTCATTCTCTTCAGAAGAGGAATACTCATCAGAGCTCATGAATGGCATAAGGAGGTTTAATGGAATCTCTATGGTCTCTAGATGAGCCTCAGAGTCCTTTAGTTCCTCAGAGGGAAGCTCCTTATTGATCACTGGACGTCCCAGGAGGTCTTCCCCTTTGGGATTCACGTCCTCTCCTTCCCTTACAGGTTCGGCCATGGTGCTTATGTCAATGGCCTTGCACTCTCCTTTTGGATTCTCTTCTGTATTGCTTGGGAGAGTACTAGGAGGGATTTCAGTGATCCTTTTACTCAGCTGGCCCACTTGTACTTCCAAATTTCTAATGGAAGACCTTGTTTCATTCATGAAACTCACAGTGGCCTTAGATAAATCAGAGACTAAGTTTGCTAAGCTAGATGGATTCTACCCAGAATTCTCTGTCTGTTGCTGAGTGGATGATGGAAAAGGCTTGCTATTGCTAAACCTGTTTCTTCCACCATTATTAAAGCCTTGTTGAGGCTTTTGATCCTTCCATGAGAAATTTGGATGATTTCTCCATGATGAGTTATAGGTGTTTCCATAAGGTTCACCTAAGTAATTCACCTCTGCTATTGCAGGGTTTTCAGGATCATAAGCTTCTTCTGCATAAGAAGCCTCTTGAGTACTGTTGGATGCAGCTTGCATTCCATTCAGACTCTGAGAAATCATATTGACTTGCTGAGTCAATATTTTGTTCTGAGCCAATATGACATTCAGAGTATCAACTTCAAGAACTCCCTTCTTCATAGGCGTCCCATTACTTACAGGATTCCTCTCAGAAGTGTACATGAACTGGTTATTAGCAACCATGTCAATGAGTTCTTGAGCTTCTGCAGGCGTTTTCTTTAGGTGAATGGATCCAACTGCAGAAGTATCCAATGACATCTTTGATAACTCAGATAAACCATCGTAGAATATATCCATGATGGTCCATTCTGAACGCATGTCAGAAGGACACTTTTTGGTCAACTGTTTGTATCTTTCCCAAGCTTTATAGAGGGATTCACCATCTTTTTGTTTGAAGGTTTGGACATCCACTCTAAGCTTGCTCAGCTTTTGAGGAGGAAAGAACTTGGCTAAGAAAGCCGTGACCAGCTTATCCCAAGAGTTCAGGCTGTCTTTGGGTTGAGAGTCCAACCAGATTCTAGCTCTGTCTCTTACAGCAAATGGGAAAAGCATGAGCCTGTAGACTTCAGGATCTACTCCATTAGTCTTAACAGTATCACAGATCTGCAAGAATTCAGTTAAGAACTGAAAAGGATCTTCAGATGGAAGTCCATGAAACTTGCAGTTCTGCTGCATCAGAAAAACTAGCTGAGGTTTCAGCTCAAAATTGTTTGCTCCAATGGCAGGAATGGAGATGCTTCTTCCATGTAAATTGGAGTTAAGTGCAGTAAAGTCACCAAGCATTCTCCTTGCATTATTATTATTTTCGGCTGCCATCTCCTCTTCTTGTTCAAAAATTTCTGAAAGGTTATCTCTGGATTGTTGTATTTTAGCTTCTCTTAGTTTCCTTTTCAGAGTCCTTTCAGGTTCTGGATCTGCTTCAACAAGAATATTCTTGTCTTTGCTCCTGCTCATATGAAAAAAAAGAACAGAAAAATAATAATAATAATAGGGGTCCTTTTTACCACAGTATAGAGGTCCCAGTGTGAGTAGAAGAAAAGAAGAAGAAGAAATTCGAATACAGATGGAAGAGAGGGTTCGAATTTGGGTGAGATGAAGTGTTAGTAGATGAATAAATAAATAGAATAAGATGAGAGAGGGAGAGGATTTTCGAAAATAATTTTTGAAAGAGGGTTAGTAATTTTCGAAAATTAATTTTGAAATGGGTTAGCAGTTTTTCGAAAATTCAAATAAAAAATAAAATAATTAGTTTAATTAAAAAGAAATTTTGAAAAAGAGGGAGATATTTTCAAAAATTAGAGAGAGAGAGAGAGTTAGTTAGGTGGTTTTGAAAAAGATAAGAAACAAACAAAAAGTTAGTTAGTTAGTTGAAACAAATTTGAAAATCAATTTTGAAAAGATAAGAAGGTAAGAAGTTAGAAAAGATATTTTGAAATCATATTTTGAAAAAGATGAGATAAGGAAGATATTTTTGAAAAGCTATGATTGGAATTAGTTTTGAAAAAGATTTGATTTTTAAAATCACAATTAATGACTTGATTCACAAGAAATCACAAGATATGATTCTAGAACTTAAAGTTTGAATCTTTCTTAACAAGTAAGTAACAAACTTGAAATTTTTGAATCAAAACATTAATTGTTATTGTTATTTTCGAAAATATGATGTGAAATTAAGAAAAAGATTTTTGAAAAATATTTTTGAAATTTTCGAAAATAACTAAAAAAAATTGAAAAAAGATTTGATTTTTGAAAAAGATTTTAAAAAAGATAAGATTTTTTTAAATTGAAAATTTGATTTTACTCATAAAAACAACTAGATTTTAAAAATTTTTGAAAAAGTCAAATCTTATTTTCGAAATTTTAAGAGAGAAAAAGGGAAAGATATTTTTTTTTGGATTTTTTAATTTTTATGATGAGAGAGAAAAACAAGAAAAATGATGCAATGCATGAAATTTTTAGACCAAAATAATGAATGCATGCAAGAGTGCTATGAATGTCAAGATGAACACCAAGAACACTATGAAGATCATGATGAACATCAAGAACATATTTTTGAAAAATTTTTAATGCAAAGAAAACATGCAAGACACCAAACTTAGAATTCTTTAATGCTTAGACACTAAGAATCCAAGAATGCATATGAAAAACAAGAAAAGACACAAAGCATGCAAATGCAAAGATCAAACAAGAAGACTTACCAAGAATAACTTGAAGATCATGAAGAACACTATGAATGCATGAATTTTTCGAAAAAATGCAAGATGAAGATGCAATTGGCACCAAACTTTCAACTTGACTCAAGACTCAAACAAGAAACATGAAATATTTTTGATTTTTTTGATTTTATGAATTTTTTTGTATTTTCTTTTAATTTTTTCGAAAATCATTTTGAAAAAGAAAAATAAGGATTCTAAAATTTTTAATATGAATTCCAGGAATCTTATACTCTAAAGCTCCAATCAAAGGGTCAGGCATGGCTTAATAGCCAGCCAAGCTTTAGTATGTAACTCAGACATGACACGTCTAACATGCCCTACAGTCGTAGCTTTACAGCCAGCCAGGCTTTAACATGCTCTATGAAACACTAGAATTCATTCTTAAAAATCCTGAAGAAAAATATATTTTTTTTTGAAAACATTTTTATTTTATTTTTATTTTTATTTTTATTTTTTTTTTGAAATTTTTTTTTTGCGAAAACAAAGGAGAAATTTTTTTGAAAGATTTTTGAAAAATTTTTGAAAACAAAACAAAAAGAAAATTATCTAATCTGAGCAACAGGATGAACCGTCAGTTGTCCAAACTCAAACAATCCCCGGTAACGGCGCCAAAAACTTGGTGCACAGAAATTGTGATTACACTTTGATTATGTAAAATTCATCGCTCTTTCTTTCCCTGGTAATGGCGCCAAAAACATGATGCCAATACCATGGTTCACAACTTCGCACAACTAACCAGCAAGTGCACTGGGTTGTCCAAGTAATACCTTACGTGAGTAAGGGTCGAATCCCACGGAGATTGTTGGTATGAAGCAAGCTATGGTCACCTTGTAAATCTCAGTCAGGCGGATATAAAATAGTATTGGGATTTTCGAAAATAATTAATAAAATAGTGATAGAAATACTTATGTAAATCATTGGTGAGAATCTCAGATAAGCGAATAGAGATGCTTTCGTTCCTCTGAACCTCTGCTTTCCTGCTATCTTCATCCAATCAATCTTACTCCTTTCCATGGCTGGCTTTATGTAATGCATCACCATTGTCAATGGCTACTTTCGGTCTTCTCTCGGGAAAATGATCCAAATGGCCTGTCACGGCAAGGCTAATTGTCTGGAGGCATCACCCTTGTCAATGGTTACATCCTATCCTCTCAGTGAAAATGGTCAACGCACCCTGTCACGGCACGGCTATTCATCTGTCAGTTCTTGATCATGCTGGAATAGGATTTACTATCCTTTTGCGTCTGTCACTACGCCCTGCAATCACGAGTTTGAAGCTCGTCACAGTCATTCAGTCATTGAATCCTACTCGGAATACCACAGACAAGGTTTAGACTTTCCAGATTCTCTTGAATGCCGCCATCATTCTAGCTTACACCACGAAGATTCCGATTAAGAGATCTAAGAGATACTCATTCAATCTAATGTAGAATGGAAGTGGTTGTCAGGCACGCGTTCATAGGGAATGATGATGATTATCACGTTCATCACATTCAGGTTGAAGTGCGAATGATTATCTTAGAAGCGAAATAAGATGAATTGAATAGAAAACAGTAGTACTTTGCATTAATCTTTGAGGAACAGCAGAGCTCCACACCTTAATCTATGGAATGTAGAAACTCTACCGTTGAAAATACATAAGTGATAATGGAGTTCATTGGTCTCGGCCCCAGAGGGGAACCGGAGTAACCAAGACTGTGAATACAATGATAAAAAGTTCTATTTATAATAAACTAGTCACTAGGGTTTACAAAAGTAAGTAATTGATGCATAAATCCACTTCCGGGGCCCACTTGGTGTGTGCTTGGGCTGAGCTTGAGTGTTGCATGTGTAGGGGTCATTCTTGGAGTTGAACGCCAGCTTTTGTGCCAGTTTGGGCGTTGAACTCCACTTTGCAGCTTGTTTCTGGCGCTGGACGCTAGAATTGGGCAGAGAGCTGGCGTTGAACGCCAGTTTTCGTCATCTAAACTTGGGCAAAGTATGGACTATTATATATTGCTGGAAAGCCCTGGATGTCTACTTTCCAACGCAATTGAAAGCGCGCCATGCTGAGTTCTGTAGCCCCAGAAAATTCAATTTGAGTGCAGGGAGGTCAGAATCCAACAGCATCAGCAGTCCTTCTTCAACCTCTGAATCTGATTTTTGCTCAACTCCCTCAATTTCAGTCAGAAAATACCTGAAATCATAGAAAAACACACAAACTCATAGTAAAGTCCAGAAATGTGAATTTAACATAAAAACTAATGAAAACAACCCTAAAAGTAACTAGATTCTACTAAAAACATACTAAAAACAATGCTAAAAAGCGTATAAATTTTCCGCTCATCAATATTCATTCGCACTTCAACCTGAATGTGATGAACGTGACAATCATCATCATTCCCTATGAACGTGTGCCTGACACCCACTTCCGTTCTACATTAGATTGAATGAGTATCTCTTAGATCTCTTAATCAGAATCTTCGTGGTATAAGCTAGATTGATGGCGACATTCATGAGAGTCCGGAAAGTCTAAACCTTGTCCGTGGTATTTCGAGTAGGACTCTGGGATTGAATGACTGTGACGAACTCCAAACTCGCAAGTGCTGGGCATAGTGACAGACACAAAAGGATAGTAAATTCTATTCCAGTATGATCGAGAACCTCCAAGATGATTAGCCATGCAGTGACAGCGCATCAGACCATTTTCACAGAGAGGAATAAGATGCAACCAACGACAAGGGTGATGCCTCTAGACGATTAGCCGTGCTGTGACAGAGCATTTGGACCATTTTCCCGAGAGGATTAAAAGTAGCCATTGGCACCGGTGACATCCTTACATAAAGTTAGCCATAGAAAGGAGTAAGACGGATTGGATGAAGACAGCAGGAAAGCAGAGGTTCAGAGGAATGAATGCATCTCCATGCGCTTACCTGAAATTCTCACCAATGATTTACATAAGTATTTCTATCCTTATTTTAGTATTAATTTCGAAAACTCAATAACTATTGTATATCCGCCTGACTGAAATTTACAAGGTGACCATAGCTTGCTTCATACCAACAATCACCGTGGGATCGACCCTTACTCACGTAAGGTTTATTACTTGGACGACCCAGTGCACTTGCTGGTTAGTTATGCAAAGTTGTGAAGATATGTTTAGACCATAGTTCTGTGCATCCGTTTTTGGTGCCATCGCCAGGGAATCAATTTCGAACTATAATTCACAACCTGAGTAACAATTTCGCATACCAAGTTTTTGGCGCCGTTGCCGGAGATTGTTCGAGTTTGGACAACTGACGGTTCATCTTGTTGCTCAGATTGGGTAACTTTCTTTTCGTTTTCTTTTCAAAAAGTTTTCAAAAAAAAATTTTTCAAAAAAATCTTTCAAAAATTTCTCCTTTGTTTTCGAAAAAAAAAATTTTTAAAATGTTTTCAAAAAAATTTTTTCTTCAGAATTTTTAAGAATGAATTCTAGTGTTTCATAAAGCATGTTGAAGCCTGGCTGGCTGTAAAGCCATGCCTGTAGGGCATGTTAGACGTGTCATGTCTGAGTTACATACTAAAGCTTGGCTGGCTATTAAGCCATGCGTGACCCTTTGATTGGAGCTTTAGACTAAAGAGCATTAGACCCTTTCATATTAAAAATTTTGGAATCCTTATTTTTCTTTTTCAAAATAATTTTCGAAAAAATTAAAAGAAAATACAAAATATTCATAAAATCATAAAAATCAAAAATATTTTTGTGTTTCTTGTTTGAGTCTTGAGTCATGTTATAAGTTTGGTGTCAATTGCATACTCATCTTGCATTTTTTCGAAAATTTTCATGCATTCATAGTGTTCTTCATGATCTTCAAGTTGTTCTTGGTAAGTCTTCTTGTTTGATCTTTGCATTTGCATGGTTTGTGTCTTTTCTTGTTTTTCATATGGATTCTTGAATTCTTAGTGTCTAAGCATTAAAGAATTCTAAGTTTGGTGTCTTGCATGTTTTCTTTGCATTAAAAATTTTTCAAAAATATGATCTTGATGTTCATCATGATCTTCATAGTGTTCTTGGTGTTCATCCTAACATTCATAGCATTCTTGCATGCATTCATTGTTTTGATCCATAACTTTCATGCATTGCATCATTTTTCTTGTTTTTCTCTCTCATCATAAAAATTCAAAAATCAAAAAAATATCTTTCCCTTTTAAAATTTCGAAAATTAGATTTGACTTTTTCAAAAATTTTTAAAATCTAGTTATTTTTATGAGTCAAATCAAATTTTCAATTTAAAAAAATCTTATCTTTTTCAAAATCCTTTTCAAAAATCAAATATTTTTTTTCAATTTTTTTAGTTATTTTTGAAAATTTCAAAAATATTTTTCAAAAATCTTTTTCTAATTTTACATCATATTTTCGAAAATAACATCATCAATTAATGTTTTGATTCAAAAATTTCAAGTTTGTTACTTACTTGTTAAGAAAGATTCAAACTTTAAGTTCTAGAATCATATCTTGTGATTTCTTGTGAATCAATTCATTAATTGAGATTTTAAAAATCAAATCTTTTTCAAAAACTAATTTCTATCATATCTTTTCAAAAATATCTTCTTATCTTACCTTTTTCAAAAAAGTGATTGCAAAATATCTTTTCTAACCTCCTAACTTCTTATCTTTTCAAAATTTGTTTCAACTAACTAACTAACTTTTTGTTTGTTTCTTACCTTTTTCAAAACTACCTAACTAACTCTCTCTCTCTAATTATCAAAAAAAACCTTCCCTCTTTGTCAAAATTTCTTTTTAATTAGACTAATTATTTTATTTTTTATTTGAATTTTCGAAAAACTACTAACCTTTTTCAAAAACTATTTTCGAAAATCACTAACTCTTTTTCAAAAATTATTTTCGAAAATCCTTCTCCCTCATCTCCTTCTATTTATTTATTCATCTACTAACACTTCTCTTCATCTCACATCTCTGCTCCTATCATCACCTTGGTGTTTGGATTCTTCATTCTTCTTCACCCCTATTCCTTTTCTTCTTCTACTAACAATAAGGAACCTCTTTACTGTGACATAGAGGATTCCTCTTCTTTTCTTTTTCTCTTCTCTTTCTTATGAGCAGGGACAAAGAAAAAGGCATTCTTGTTGAAGCTGATCCAGAACCTGAAAGGACTCTGAAGAGAAAACTAAGAGAAGCTAAATTACAACAATCCAAAGACAACCTTATTGAAAATTTTGAACAAGTAAAGGAGATAGCAGCCGAACCCAACAACAATAATGCAAGGAGAATGCTTGGTGACTTTACTGCACCTAATTCTAATTTACATGGAAGAAGCATCTCCATTCCTACCATTGGAGCAAACAATTTTGAGCTGAAACCTCAGCTAGTTTCTCTGATGCAGCAGAACTGCAAGTTTCATGGACTTCCATCTGAAGATCCTTTTTAATTCTTAACTGAATTCTTGCAGATCTGTGATACTGTTAAGACTAATGGAGTAGATCCTGAAGTCTACAGGCTCATGCTTTTCCCTTTTGCTGTAAGAGACAGAGCTAGAATATGGTTGGACTCTCAACCCAAAGACAGCCTGAACTCTTGGGATAAGCTGGTCACGGCTTTCTTAGCCAAGTTCTTTCCTCCTCAAAAGCTGAGCAAGCTTAGAGCTGATGTTCAAACCTTCAGACAGAAAGAAGGTGAATCCCTCTATGAAGCTTGGAAAAGATATAAGCAGCTGACCAAAAACTATCCTTCTGACATGCTTTCAGAATGGACCATCCTAGATATATTCTATGATGGTTTGTCTGAGCTATCAAAGATGTCATTGGATACTTCTGCAGGTGGATCCATTCACCTAAAGAAAATGCCTGCAGAAGCTCAAGAACTCATTGACATAGTTGCTAATAACCAGTTTATGTACACTTCTGAGAGGAATCCTATGAGTAATGGGACGCCTATGAAGAAGGGAGTTCTTGAAATTGATACTCTGAATGCCATATTGGCTCAGAACAAAATATTGACTCAGCAAGTCAATATGATCTCTCAGAGTCTGAATGGAATGCAAGCTGCATCCAACAGTACTCAAGAGGCATCTTCTGAAGAAGAAGCTTATGATCCTGAAAACCCTGCAATAGCAGAGGTAAATTATATGGGTGAACCTTATAGAAACACCTATAACCCATCATGGAGAAATCATCCAAATTTCTCATGGAAGGATCAAAAGCCTCAACAAGGCTTTAATAATGGTGGAAGAAACAGGTTTAGCAATAGCAAGCCTTTTCCATCATCCACTCAGCAACAGACAGAGAATTCTGAGCAGAATCCATCTAGCTTAGCAAATTTAGTCTCTGATCTATCTAAGGTTACTGTGAGTTTCATGAATGAAACAAGGTCTTCCATTAGAAATTTGGAGGCACAAGTGGGCCAGCTGAGTAAGAGGATCACTGAAGAAAATCCAAAGAGAGAGTGCAAGGCCATTGATAGTACCAAAATGGCCGAACCCAAAGAGGGAAAGGAGGATGTGAATCCCAAGGAAGAAGACCTCCTGGGACGTCCAGTGATCAATAAAGAGCTTCCCTCTGAGGAACCAAAGGACTCTGAGGCTCATCTAGAGACCATTGAGATTCCATTGAACCTTCTTATGCCATTCATGAGCTCTGATGAGTATTCCTCTTCTGAAGAGAATGAGGATGTTACTGAAGAGCAAGCTGCCAAGTTCCTTGGTGCAATCATGAAGCTAAATGCCAAATTATTTGGTATTGAGACTTGGGAAGATGAACCTCCCTTGTTCACCAATGAACTAAGTGATCTGGATCAACTGAGATTGTCTCAGAAGAGACAGGATCCTAGAAAGTTCATAATACCTTGTACCATAGGCACCATGATCTTTAAGGCTCTGTGTGACCTTGGTTCAGGAATAAACCTCATGCCCCTCTCTGTAATAGAGAAACTGGGAATCTATGGGGTGCAAGCTGCTAAAATCTCATTAGAGATGGCAGACAATACAAGAAAATAGGCTTATGGACAAGTAGAAGACGTGTTAGTAAAGGTTGAAGGCCTTTACATCCCTGCTGATTTCATAGTCCTGGATACTGGAAAGGAAGAGGATGAATCCATCATCCTAGGAAGACCTTTCCTAGCCACAGCAAGAGCTGCGATTGATGTGGACGGAGGAGAATTGATCCTTCAATTAAATAAGGACAATGGAGAGGAAGCAGAATTAAATAAGGATCTCTCTCTGCATCAATGGAGAGGAAGCAGAAAAAGCTTCTTTGAAAGCAGAGTCAACCAAAGCCCCCACAGTCAAACTCTAAGTTTGGTGTTGGGAGGCCACAACCAAACTATAAGTTTGGTGTCAAACCCCCATATCCAAACTCTAAGTTTGGTGTTGGGAGGTCTCAACAAAGCTCTGCACATCTGTGAGGCTCCATGAGAGCCCACTGTCAAGCTATTGACATTAAAGAAGCGCTTGTTGGGAGGCAACCCAATGTTTATTTATCTAATTTTATTTTTGTTTTTCATGTTTTCTTAGGTTCATGATCATGTGGAGTCATAAAATAAACAAAAAATTTAGAAACAGAATCAAAAACAGCGGAAGAAAAATCACACCCTGGAGGAAGCACCTGCCTGGCGTTCAACGCCAGAACAGAGCATGGTTCTGGCGCTGAACGCCCAAAATGGGCAGTATCTGGGCGATGAACGCCCAAAATGGGCATCATCTGGGCGCTGAACGCCAGAATTACACCCTGGAGAGGAGCTGGCGCTGAACGCCTAGAACAAGCATGGTTCTGGCGTTCAACGCCAGAAATGGGCAACAAATGGGCGTTGAACGCCCAAAATAGGCACCAACCTGGCGCTGAACGCCCAGAGTTGTGTGCAAGGGCATTTTACATGCCTAATTTGGTGCAAGGTTGTAAATCCTTGAACACCTCAGGATCTGTGGACCCCACAAGATCATCTCAGGATCTGTGGAACCCACAGGATCCCCACCTACCTCCGCTCACTCTCTTCTCTCTTCTCAATCATCCTCTATTCCTAATAAACACTCTTCCCCAAAACCCTTCACCTATCACCTCCATCTCTCTTCCCTATTAACCCTTCACCACTCACATCCACCCACTCTTCCCCATAAACCTACCCAATAAACTCCACCTACCTTCAAAATTCAAATCAATTTCCCACCCAAACCCACCCATATGGCCGAACCTCAACCCCCTCCCTTCCCTATATAAAGCCTTCCATTCTTCCTCATTTTCACACAACACAACCCTCTTTTCTCTTCTTGGCCGAAACACACCTCCCCCCTCTTCTCCATCTTTTCTTCTTCTTCTTCATCTAATTCTTTATTTTCTTGCTTGAGGGCGAGCAATATTCTAAGTTTGGTGTGGTAAAAGCATAAGCTTTTTGTTTTTCCATTACCATTGATGACACCTAAGACCGGAGAATCCTCTAGAAAAAGGAAAGGGAAGACAAAAACTTCCACCTCCGAGTCATGGGAGATGGAAAGATTCATCTCCAAAGCTCATCAAGACCACTTCTATGATGTTGTGGCCAAGAAGAAGGTGATCCCCAAGGTCCCTTTCAAACTCAAAAGAAATGAGTATCCGGAGATCCGACATGAAATTCAAAGAAGAGGTTGGGAAGTTCTAACAAATCCCATCCAACAAGTCGGCATCCTAATGGTTCAAGAGTTCTATGCCAATGCATGGATCACCAAGAACCATGATCAAAGTAAGAACCCGGATCCAAAGAACTATGTTACAATGGTTCTGGGGAAATACTTGGATTTTAGTTCGGAAAATGTGAGGTTGGCGTTTAACTTGCCTATGATGCAAGGAGATGAACGCCCCTACACTAGAAGGGTCAACTTTAATCAAAGGTTGGACCAAGTCCTCATGGACATATGTGTGGAAGGAGCTCAATGGAAGATTGACTCCAAAGGAAAGCCGGTTCAACTAAGAAGATTGGATCTCAAGCCTATGGCTAGAGGATGGTTAGAGTTCATCCAACGCTCCATCATCCCCACTAGCAACCGATCTGAAGTTACTGTGGATCAGGCCATCATGATCCATAGCATCATGAAGTCATCTCCCTTGAACTCTACAAAATAGCCGAAAAGCCCTCTCCTGGGGCAAGGCTAGCTTTTCTTCATCTTATCTGCCATCTATGTTACTCAGCTAGAGCTTCCATAGAAGGAGACATTCACATTGAGGAAGAGAAATCCATCACTAAGAAAAAGATGGAGCAAGCAAGAGAGCCCATTCATGGAGCTCAGGAGGCGCAGGAAGCTCATCACCATGAGATCCCGGAGATGCCTCATATGCATTTTCCTCCACAAAACTATTGGGAGCAAATCAACACCTCCCTAGGAGAATTAAGTTCCAACATGGGACAACTAAGGGTGGAACATCAAGAGCACTCCATCATCTTTCATGAAATAAGAGAAGATCAAAAAGCAATGAGGGAGGAGCAACAAAGACAAGGAAGAGACATAGAAGAGCTCAAGGACATAATTGGTTCCTCAAGAATGAAACGCCACCATCACTAAGGTGGACTCATTCCTTGTTCTTACTTTCTCTGTTTTTCGTTTTCTCTATGTTAAGTGCTTATCTATGTTTGTGTCTTCATTACATGATCATTAGTAGTTAGTAACTTTGTCTTAAAGTTATGAATGTCCTATGAATCCATCACCTCTCTTAAATGAAAAATGTTTTAATTCAAAAGAATAAGAAGTACATGAGTTTTGAATTTATCCTTGAACTTAGTTTAATTATATTGATGTAGTGACAATGCTTTTTGTTTTCTGAATGTATGCTTGAACAGTGCATATGTCTTTTGAAGTTGTTGTTTAAGAATGTTAAATATGTTGGCTCTTGAAAGAATGATGACTAGGAGACATGTTATTTGATAATCTGAAAAATCATAAAAATGATTCTTGAAGCAAGAAAAAGCAGCAAAGAACAAAGCTTGTAGAAAAAAAAAAGAGGCGAAAAAAAATAGAAAGAAAGAGAAAAAGCAAGCAGAAAAAGCCAAAAGCTCTTAAAACCAAAAGGCAAGGGCAAATAAAAAGGATCCCAAGGCTTTGAGCATCAGTGGATAGGAGGGCCTAAAGGAATAAAATCCTGGCCTAAGCGGCTAAACCAAGCTGTCCCTAACCATGTGCTTGTGGCGTGTAGGTGTCAAGTGAAAACTTGAGACTAAGTGGTTAAAGTCAAGGTCCAAAGCAAAAAAAAAAGAGTGTGCTTAAGAACCCTGGACACCTCTAATTGGGGACTTTAGCAAAGCTGAGTCACAATCTGAAAAGGTTCACCCAATTATGTGTCTGTGGCATTTATGTATCCGGTGGTAATACTAGAAAACAAAGTGCTTAGGGCCACGGCCAAGACTCATAAAATAGCTGTGTTCAAGAATCATCATACTTAACTAGGAGAGTTAATAACACTATCTAAACTCTGAGTTCCTATAGAAGCCAATCATTCTGAACTTCATTGGATAAAGTGAGATGCCAAAACTATTCAAGAGGCAAAAAGCTACAAGTCCCGCTCATCTGGTTGGAGCTATGTTTCATTGATAGTTTGGAATTTATAGTATATTCTCTTCTTTTTATCCTATTTGATTTTCAGTTGCTTGGGGACAAGCAACAATTTAAGTTTGGTGTTGTGATGAGAGGATAATTTATACGCTTTTTGGCATTGTTTTTAGTATGTTTTTAGTAGAATCTAGTTACTTTTAGGGATGTTTTCATTAGTTTTTATGTTAAATTCACATTTCTGGACTTTACTATGAGTTTGTGTGTTTTTCTATGATTTCAGGTATTTTCTGGCTGAAATTGAGGGACTTGAGCAAAAATCAGATTCAGAGGTTGGAGAAGGACTGCTGATGCTGTTAGATTCTGACCTCCCTGCACTCAAAATGGATTTTCTGGAGCTACAAAACTCAAAATGGCACGCTTCCAATTGCGTTGGAAAGTAGACATCCAGGGCTTTCCAGCAATTTATAATGGTCTATACTTTGCCCAAGTTTAAATGACGCAAACTGGCGTTCAACGCCAGCTCTCTGCCCAATTCTGGCGTCCAGCGCCAGAAACAAGTTGCAAAGTGGAGTTCAACGCCCAAACTGGCACAAAAGCTAGCGTTCAACTCCAAGAATGACCTCTCCACGTGTAGACTTCAAGCTCAGCCCAAGCACACACCAAGTGGGCCCCGGAAGTAGATTTATGCATCAATTACTTACTTCTGTAAACCCTAGTAGCTAGTTTATTATAAATAGGATCTTTTACTATTGTATTAGACATCTTTGGATTATCTTTTGATCTATTGATCATGTTTGGGGGCTGGCCATTCGGCCATGCCTGGACCTTCATTACTTATGTATTTTCAATGGTAGAGTTTCTACACTCCATAGATTAAGGTGTGGAGCTCTGCTGTTCCTCAAAGATTAATGCAAAGTACTACTATTTTCTATTCAATTCATCTTATTTCGCTTCTAAGATATTCATTCGCACTTCAACCTGAATGTGATGAACGTGACAATCATCATCATTCCCTATGAACGCGTGCCTGACAACCACTTCCGTTCTACATTAGATTGAATGAGTATCTCTTAGATCTCTTAATCAGAATCTTCGTGGTACAAGCTAGATTGATGGCGACATTCATGAGAGTCCAGAAAGTCTAAACCTTGTCTGTGGTATTCCGAGTAGGACTCTGGGATTGAATGACTGTGACGAACTCCAAACTCGCGAGTGCTGGGCGTAGTGACAGACGCAAAAGGATAGTAAATTCTATTCCAGTATGATCGAGAACCTCCAAGATGATTAGCCATGCAGTGACAGCGCATCGGATCATTTTCACAGAGAGGAATAGGATGCAACCAATGACAAGGGTGATGCCTCCAAACGATTAGCCGTGCTGTGACAGAGCATTTGGACCATTTTCCCGAGAGGATTGAAAGTAGCCATTGGCACCGGTGACATCCTTACATAAAGCCAGCCATAGAAAGGAGTAAGACAGATTGGATGAAGACGGCAGGAAAGCAGAGGTTCAGAGGAATGAATGCATCTCCATACGCTTACCTGAAATTCTCACCAATGATTTACATAAGTATTTCTATCCTTATTTTAGTATTAATTTCAAAAACTCCATAACTATTGTATATCCGCCTGACTGAAATTTACAAGGTGACCATAGCTTGCTTCATACCAACAATCTCCGTGGGATCGACCCTTACTCACATAAGGTTTATTACTTGGACGACCCAGTGCACTTGCTGGTTAGTTATGCGAAGTTGTGAAGATATGTTTAGACCATGGTTCTGTTCATCCGTTTTTGGTGCCATCGCCAGGGAATCAATTTCGAACAATAATTCACAACCTGAGTAACAATTTCGCATACCAGTGGTCATATCCCTAAGCGCCTTGGTCAAGCTTGCTTCGGATGGTGATGGTTCTACCACACCCTTGAGAGGATTACTTCTCACCCTTACATGTTGTGTAGCTTTGGCAACATCATTTATCAATTTCTAAGCTTCTCTCTCCGTCTTGTTTTTTGAAAAGGAACCATTGATAAACCCCCTTTGTAGGGTTTATCTTGTGTTGCATTTAGAGCATTTTGATAACCTTTCCTCACATTTATCCAATGAAATAGCATGGTTTTGTGATTGTCTCCATACTTGTGCTTAGATGTGAAAATATGCTTTTTAGACCTTTAATTTGATAATTTTGATTTGCCTTTGATTCCACTAGATGCCTTAATGTGTTTGCTAGTGATTCCAGGTTGAAAAGGGCTAGGAAGAGATCAAAGGAGTGAAAGGAAAGCATACAAATTGGAGAAATAATGAAAAGCCGAAAGTTTGGAAAACCCCATGGGCGCGCACGCGCACTATGCGCTCACACACAGATTGCGAAATTCGACATGGGCGCGCGCGCGCACTGTGCGGGCACGCGCCGATGACCACACGTGATTTTTAAAGAGGAAAATGTGCCTGGCAATTTTGGAGGGTTTTCAGCCCCATTTGGAGCTGAGCTTTTGCGGGAAACGACTAAAAAGACCAAGGAATGAAGGGGAAGGATGATAGAGAATAACAAGACACATGAGGCTAGTTTAGTTTTAGTTTTAGAGAGAGAAGCTCTCACTTCTCTCTAGGATTAGAATTAGGATTAGGTTTAGTTCAATAATTTAGATCTAGGTTTCAATTCATGCTTCCCTCTTCTTCTACCTCTGAGTTCTATGTTGTTACATTCATCATTCTTCTATTGTTGTTATTTCTTTCTTCCATTTTGTTTGTAGATCTACTCTTGTTCACTCTATTTTCTTTTAATGCAATTTGAGGTAATTCATGTAGATCTTGTTTTCTTTGATTGTTGTTATTAATTTCTTGCAATAAGTAATTGTTAGATTTCATTGTTGTTATCAATTTACTTTGCTTTTTTTTTGTGCCTTCCAAGTGTTTGATGAAATGCTTGGTTGGACTTTAGTGTAGATTTTGTTCCTCTTGGCTTTGGTAGAGTAATTAGCGACGCTTGAGTTATCTAATTCCCTTGTTGATTGACAATTAGAAGTTGATAATTGATTTGGATACCACTAAAGCTAGTCTTTCCCTTGGGAGTTGGCTAGGACGTGTGGAATCAAGTTAATTCATCCACTTGACTTTCCTCCATGGTTAGAGGTTAACTAAGTGGTAGCAATGGATAATTTGTGGTCACAATTGAGGAGGATAACTAGCATAGGACTTCTAGTTCTCATACCTTACCAAGAGCTTTGTTAGTTGTTAGTTTATTTCCTTTGCCATTTATATTTCTTGTCTAAAATCTCAAAACCTCAAACATACTTCATAACCAATAACAAGACACTTTATTGTGATTCCTAGGGAGAACGACCCGAGGTTAAATACTTCGGTTTATAGATTTTAGGGGTTTGTACTAGTGACAAACAAATTTTTGTATGAAAGGACTATTGTCGGTTTAGAAACTATATTGCAACGAGAATTTATTGTGAATTCTAAACCACACAAAAGTCAAATCATCAAAATGGCGTCGTTGCCGGGGAATTGCAATGGTGTTATGTTATTGGTTATTGTATATATGTGAATATTGTAAATAGGTTTATCTTTTGCTTGTTTACTAGATTTTGTTAGTTTTATTTTTCTTTTCCACTATGAATTCTCATTTTGGCTATGAGTTTGGTGCTAATTGTGTTGTAGGAAATGTGGACTTGAATGACAACATGTACCAAGGATGGAACACTTCAAGATGGGAGGAGCCTCAAGGAATCAATCACTCCTATTAGCAACAACCTCCGGATACTCATAGGTATAATTCCCATCCTAATGCATGTCAATTTAATGGCTATGGTGAAACTTTATGTGACAATCAACTACCACCATCATATGCTTATGATTCTTATCCTCAACATGAACCTCAACCATTCTCACAAGCCTCTTATTACCAAACACCTTCCTATGACCCATATCCATCTTATGACCAATCACCCATACCATATTCTCATGACCATTATGAGCAAGAATCTGTGGAACCACCACAACATTGTCATGACTACTACCAAGAACCACCTCTATGCACACCATCTCCATACCCTTACCAAGGAGAACCACCTTCCTACTATGAACACTCTCTCTCCAAAATAATGAACCCTCTTATCCATCCCAAGCCCCAATAGATGACTCTCTCACCTTGCTACTTCAAGGACAAGCGAATATGCAAAGGAATACCCTAGAGTTTGTGACTAACTTGACCAAGGTAGTGCATACTTTAGCCTACCAATGCTTAAACACTCAAGGGGCTTCCGTGGCCACATGTGAAGAATCCATTGAAGAGCATGGCATGAAGAAGAGATTAGAAACTCCGGTGGAAAATGAGGGATACTACTTTGTGTTAGAACAATTGGAGGAGCCTATGATCGTCGAAGAAAAGGAAGAAGTGGTTGAAGATTTAGGAGATGTTGAAAGTCCATGGGAATATAGCATCATGGAGCACTCTTCCAAGAAGCCTGATATTTATGTTGATGAGGGTGCACAACCTCCAAGGCATATCATCTTTAGAGACTTGGAAGAGGTTTACCAAGAGATGGATTCAATCATGGATGAATTTCTCTCTATAATTGAATCCTCTCCCATTGGACATGAAGTTGAAATTATAGAAGAATGTGCACAATCTTCCATACCCTTGGTGAGCAATAAAGAAGAGAGAATTAGAAGAGAGCTACAAAGAGGAAAAGTTGAATTAGTGTATATCGAAATTGAAGAATATGAAGAGGTTGATCAAGAGATAGATTCATTCATCAATGAATTCCTATCCAAAATTGAATCACCTCCCATTGGGCAAGATGAAGTTCTTGAAGACAACACCAAGCCAATTGATAAAATGGAAAAGGTTGAAATTGAAGAAGCTTGCGAAGAGGTGGAAACAACTAAAGAAGAGCCTAAAGAAGTAGTCCTTGCATTGTCTAAGTGTGGGGAGGTCACCCTCCCTAAGTCACCATCCAACACAACATTCAAGTGGGTAAAATTCTTATCCCTAAGCTTTACTTTCTCACTTGAATATTGTTTGATTGAAAATGATGGTCAACTTAGAGCTCTTTGTGGAATTAAGAGTAAAAGGGAGTTGTGTAGTGGTTAGAGATTTGGATTTAGGCTCATCAAGGTCAAAACCTCAAAGTATAGGGACTATGATTGGATGAATGCTACTTTACATGGGTATAGGAAGAGGACTTGGTATGCTCAAGGGAATTCTACTTGTTCTACTTGTCAACCGCCCGAACAGAGAATTCATGGAAATCAACTTGAAGACGGGTGCGAAAATAAGATATGGGATCCCGGATCAAAGCATGTAGACCAACTAAGGGAGCTCATATTTTGGGTGGAACTCCACCCGAACTCGGTGAGAACAGTTGGAATTTTGATGCCAGGGCATCTTGGCCAGTTTCACTGACCTTTTCTTTACTGTTTTTAGGTTAGTTTCATGCATTTTCTTAGGAAATAAGCTAGTTTTGGGTGGATATTCACTTACTCCTTGATTCAAGCATACATTGTGCATTTTACATTATTTCATGAGGATTCTGCATGAGTTTAGTGACAAATTGTATGTTGCATTACCCATGACTTGGACTAGAACTTTGATGCACTCTATTGCTTGATTTCAGGACCAAAGGAAGCAAGGAATGGGAGGTAACTTGCAAAGTTAATGAGAAAAGTGATTACCAATAACGCTCTCGAAGCCATTATTGACCACGTTAAGAGTCACGTTAACTAAGTTAACGTGAACTCTAACGTGGAGAAGGGAAGTGAGCCAACGTTAGTGACACTTAACATTGTCACTAACGTTGGCAAATGCTCATAAGTGGCCATGTTAGAGTCCATGTTAACGTAGTTAACGTGGCCTCTAACGTTAGAAAGGGGGAGAAACGCCAACGTTAGTGACGTTCAACATTGTCACTAACGTTGGCCTAAGGAGAAACATACCACGTTAACTCCCATGTTAACTTGGTTAACGTGGGAGCTAACGTAAGAAGCAAGCATGGTCGACAATGTTAGTGACACCCAACATTGTCACTAACGTTGTAAGCAACCACACAACCCCCCAAGGAGCCACGTTAACTTCCACGTTAACTTAGTTAACGTGGAAGCTAACGTTGATAAGTGAAAGAATGGCCAACGTTAGTGACACTCAATATTGTCACTAACGTTGGGGATGGCTAAGCATGGCCACGTTAGAAGCCACGTTAACCTAGTTAACGTGGACTCTAACGTGAGGCATAGGGGCACCTTGGAACGTTAGTGACAATGTTGAGTGTCACTAACGTTCTCGAAGGATGGCAAGCCCATGTTAAAGAGCCACGTTAAATAAGTTAACGTGGGCTCTAACGTGGGAACAAAGGGGGCTTTTCAAATTTATTGGAAATGTTAAGTCTCAATAACATGTGCGAAGGACTTAGAGGCAACGTTAGTGGCAACGTTTATGCCACTAACGTTGAAGTTAACGTGGCTTTTACTTAGTAACGTTAGTGAGAAAATTGATTGTCACTAACGTTCTCGAACTTATATTTTCACTAAACGTTAACACCCCTAACGTCCTGAGCTAAAGTCTCTGCCCACTTCACATTTTCTCTCTGCAAGTAAAGCCAAGCCCAAATGAAGAAGAGAACTGCTTCAAACTCAAGATCCAAAGGCCCAAGACTTGAAGAGCCAACTAGAAGCTGAGAGAAGTAGTATATATAGGAGTAGCTTTGAATTGTTGAAGGAGAGCTGGAGATTAGAAAAAGAGAACTACTCTCTGTATTTTACTTTCTCTGCAATTTCTAGTTCTATGATGTATTCTCCATCTTTGTTTTCATTTTCTAGAGCTATGAACAACTAAATCCCTTTCATTGGGTTAGGGAGCTCTGTTGTAATTTGATGGATCAATACTAATTTACATTATTCTTCTTCTATCTTTTCTCTTGATTTTACTTGAAAGCTTTCGATCTTCATCCAATTGAGTAATTATCTTGGAAAAGAAGCTATTCAAACTTGGATCTCTTCTGAACCTTGAAAGAGGAATGAAGAGATCAAGCTAGAAATGCTTTCTCATGCTGGACCAAATTGGGTTTGGATAGGTATGTGACTATAACCCTCTCAATACTTGATTTGGGAAATGCATGTGGTATAATCAGTGACCATACTTCATCTCTTCTCATGAGCAATTGACCAAGTAATTGGCTATTGATCAAGATTTGAGAGATTGAATTGCAAGAAATTGTAATTCAATCAATTAAGATTGCCAAGGAGATCAATGAGTGTATTGATTGAGGAAGAGATGAAAATGAACTTGATCCGGAGAATTGCAACATCTCCTAAGCCCAATGAACTCCCCATCTCTGATCTTACCCATTCTCTTTAATTTCTGCCATTTACTTTTATGAGCAAATCCCCCATTCCCATTTACAATTTTGCAATTTATTTTCAGTCATTTACTTTCAGTCCTTTAATTCTAGCATTTAATTTTCTGTTATTTACATTCCTGCCATTTTATTTTCTGCAACTCTCAACCCAAATTCTAGATTCGCTCAACTAGAACATTCTTCTAATTAAAGTTGCTTGATCAATCAATCCCTGTGGGATTCGACCTCACTCTATTGTGAGTTTTTACTAGATGACAAATTTGGTACACTTGCCAAAGGGGAATTTGTTGAGAGACAAGTTTTCCGTGCATCAAGTTTATGGCGCCGTTGCCGGGGATTGATTGTGCATCAACAATGATTAAATTGGAAGATCACTAGATTGAGCATTTTTATTTTGTGAATTTCATTTTCTGTTTGAGTGATTTACTTTCTGTTTTAGCTAAACTTCTTCCCTTCCCCCTCTACTCTTTTGTTTTTCTTTGTTATTTTTAATTCTGTTTGCTAACCCACTAACTGTTTGATATATTGCATCACCCACAACTAACAGTAATTCTGACAAAAATACTCTCTACACCTATCTTTTCTTGCTTGCACTTGATGGTTGTATGACAGGGAGAAGAAGCGGGGCTTTAACTTCCTTTGATTCTGAACCTGAGAGGACCTTCCTTAGATTGAGGAGGGAGGCAAGAGGAAAGAAAGTGGTTAGTGCTGAGGAAGAAGAGGAATTCTTTGAACCAAACATGGAAAACAACATGGAAAACCATCATGAAGAAGAGGATCACAACCATGGGGGAGGAGGTGGAGCAAATCATGCTGGGGAGGATAGAAGATTTTTGCGCTCTTACATCAATCTAAACCCAGGCAATTGTGGAAGTATCATCCAAAAGCCAACAATCCATGCCAACAACTTTGAACTTAAACCACAGCTCATCACCCTTGTTCAGAACAACTGTTCGTTTGGAGGAGGTGTTCAAGAAGACCCCAATCAACATTTGACTACCTTCCGGAGAATATGTGACACAGTGAAGTCTAATGGTGTTCATCCTGACGCCTATAGACTGCTCTTATTTCTATTCTCACTCAGGGACAAGGCAGCCAAGTGGCTGGAATCTTTCCCAAGGGAAAGCTTGACAACTTGGGAAGACGTGGTAAACAAATTCTTAGCAAGATTTTACCCTCCTCAACGAATCAATAGGCTGAGAGCTGAGGTCCAAACTTTCACGCAACAAGATGGTGAGACTTTATATGAAGCATGGGAGAGGTTTAAAGACCTAACAAGGAGGTGCCCACCAGAGATGTTCAACGAATGGGTGCAGCTGCACATTTTCTACGAAGGGCTCTCTTATGAGTCAAAGAAGGCCGTAGACCATTCATCCGGAGGATCTTTGAACAAGAAGAAGACTACTGAGGAAGCCATAGATGTTATTGAAACAGTAGCAGAGAACGACTACTTCTATGCTTTTGAAAGAGGGAACACAAGAGGAGTACTGGAGCTAAACAATGTAGATGCTCTGTTGGCCCAAAACAAGCTCATTACCCAGCAGCTGGCTGACCTCACCAAGAAGATGGAGATGAACCAAGTAGCAGCAATCTCAACTTCATCAACAACCCAAGAAGGAGTGAATGAAGAAGCAGAGGGTAGTCAGGAGCAAGCCAATTACATTGGGAATTCACCAAGGAAAAACTATGATCCATACTCCAAGACCTACAACCCTGGATGAAGAAACCACCCAAACTTTGGGTGGGGAAGTGAGCAAGATCAAAACCAAGACCGGAGATGTTACAACTCCAACAACAATGCAGCTTACCAGCAATTCACACAGAGGACATCTCAACACCCCCACAACAACACTTCTCCACATGCTTATCAAAACCAAAACAGCACATCTTCTTCGAATCACCCATCAGTTGATGACAAGCTCTCTAAGATCGAAACCTTAATCGAAGGAGTATGCAAGAATATTCGAAACAGTAAAGCATTCAGAGAGGAAGTGCAGTCAAACATGCAGAATCAAAATGCTGCCATCAAGAAACTGGAGACACAAATCAGCTATCTATTTAAGCAGCTTCCTAACCACAACCTTTGCTATGATGCCAATTCAAGCAAAAGGGAGGAGTGTCAAGCTATCACACTTAGGAATGGGAAGGAGCTGAAGGAACTGCCCCAAAAACCACAAGAAGAAGGCTCAAATGAAAAGGGAGAAGAGCAAGATGGAGTTCAACCTCCCACGCCAAGTCTGCAGAAAGAAAAAGGGATACCACAACTGAACATCTCAAGAGCTCCATATCCCCAGCTATTGAAGAAAAGGGAAGATGACAACCAGTTCTTGAGATTTTTGGAAATCTTCAAGAAACTACAAATCAACAAACCCTTTGCTGAAGCCATAGAACAAATGCCACTCTATGCCAAGTTTTTGAAGGAGCTAATGACTAAGAAGAGAAGCTGGAAGAACAATGAGACTGTGATACTAACCGAAGAGTGTAGTGCTATCATTCAGCATAAACTACCCCAAAAACTGAAGGAACCTGGGAGTTTTCAGATCCCTTGTATTATAGGAGAAATCACAGTAGAGAAGGCTCTTTGTGACTTAGGGGCCAGCATCAATTTAATGTCAGTAGCTACGATGAGAAAGATGAAAATTGAGGAGGCTAAACCAACAAAAATGGCCCTACAACTGGCAGACCGATCGTTCAAATTCCCTCACGAGATAGTAGAGGATCTGCTGGTAAAAGTGGGAGATTTCATATTTCCAGCAGATTTTGTGGTGCTGGACATGTAGGAGGACGCCAAGACCTCCACCATCTTGGGAAGGCCATTCTTGGCCACTGCTGGAGCTGTCATTGATGTTTAGAAGGGTGACCTCACCCTGAGATTACACAATGAAAAGATGACATTCAATGTGTTCAAGGCCATGAGTTACCCACCAGAACAATTGGGGGAATGCATGAGGTTAGATGCACTTGAGGATGAAGTGCAGGAGAATTTTGAAGAAGAAGAATGATGAGCGGATAATTTATACGCTTTTTGGCATTATTTTTAGTATGTTTTAGTAGAATCTAGTTACTTTTAGGGATGTTTTCATTAGTTTTTATGTTAAATTCACATTTCTGGACTTTACTATGAGTTTGTGTGTTTTTCTGTGATTTCAGGTATTTTCTGGCTGAAATTGAGGGACTTGAGCAAAAATCAGATTCAGAGGTTGAAGAAGGACTGCTGATGCTGTTGGATTCTGACCTCTCTGCACTTAAAATGATTTTTCTGGAGCTACAGAACTCAAAATGGCGCGCTTCCAATTGCGTTGGAAAGTAGACATCCAGGGCTTTCCAGCAATATATAATAGTCCATACTTTGCCCAAGCTTAGATGACGCAAACTGGCGTTCAACGCCAGCTCTCTGCCAAATTCTGGCGTCTAGCGCCAGAAACAAGCTGCAAAGTGGAGTTCAACGCCCAAACTGGCACAAAAGCTGGCGTTCAACTCCAAGAATGACCTCTCCACGTGTAGACTTCAAGCTCAGCCCAAGCAAACACCAAGTGGGCCCCGGAAGTGGATTTATGCATCAATTACTTACTTCTGTAAGCCCTAGTAGCTAGTTTATTATAAATAGGACATTTTACTATTGTATTTGACATCCTGGATTGTATTTTTGATCCTGTGATCACGTTTTGGGGGCTGGCCATCTCGGCCATGCCTGGACCTTTCACTTATATAATTTTAATGGTAGAGTTTCTACACTCCATAGATTAAGGTGTAGAGCTCTGCTCTTCCTCAAAGACTAATGCAAAGTACTACTGTTTTCTATTCAATTCATCTTATTTCGCTTCCAAGATATTCATTCGCACTTCAACCTGAATGTGATGAACATGAAATCATCATCATTCCCTATGAACGCATGCCTGACCACCATTTCCGTTCTACATTAGATTGAATAGGTATCTCTTAGATCTCTTAATCGGAATCTTCGTGGTGTAAGCTAGAATGATGGCGGCATTCAAGAGAATCCGGAAAGTCTAAACCTTGTTTGTGGTATTCCGAGTAGGATTCAATGATTGAATGACTGTGACGAGCTTCAAACTCGCGATTGCTGGGCGTAGTAACAAACGCAAAAGGATAGTAAATCCTATTCCAGCATGATCGAGAACCGACAGATGAATAGCGGTGCCGTGACAGGGTGCATTGACCACTTTCACTGAGAGGATATGATGTATCCATTGACAAGGGTGATGCCTCCAGACGATTAGCCGTGCCGTGACAGGGCATTTGGATCATTTTCCCGAGAGAAGACCAAAAGTAGCCATTGACAATGGTGATACATTACATAAAGCCAGCCTTGGAAAGGAGTAAGACTGATTGGATGAAGATAGCAGGAAAGCAAAGGTTCAGAGGAACGAAAGTATCTCTATTCACTTATCTGAAATTCTCACCAATGATTTACATAAGTATCTCTATCCTTATTCTAGTATAATTTTCGAAAACCCCATTACTATTCTATATCTGCTTGACTGAGATTTACAAGGTGACCATAGCTTGCTTCATACCAACAATCTCTGTGGGATTCGACCCTTACTCACGTAAGGTATTACTTGGACGACCCAGTGCACTTGCTGGTTAGTTGTGCGAAGTTGTGAACCATGGTATTGGCATCATGTTTTTGGCGCCATTACCAGGGAAAGAAAGAGCGATGAATTTTACATAATCAAAGTGTAATCACAATTTCTGTGCACCAAGTTTTTGGTGCCGTTGCCAGGGATTGTTCGAGTTTGGACAACTGACGGTTCATCTTGTTGCTCAGATTAGGTAATTTTCTTTTTTATTTTCAAAAATTTTTCAAAAATTTCTCCTTTGTTTTCGAAAAAAAAATTGTTTTCAAAAATATAATTTTCTTCAGAATTTTTAAGAATGAATTCTAGTGTTTCATGAAGCATGTTGAAGCCTGGCTGGCTGTAAAGCCATATTCAAACTCCCTTGGGATTGGTCTTCAACTAATCACCTCAATGGATGTAATTCCATTCTAAAGCTTGGCTGGCTATTAAGCCATGCCTGACCCTTTAATTGGAGCTTTAGACTAAAAAGTATAAGATTCCTGGAATTCATATTAAAAATTTTTGAATCCTTATTTTTCTTTTTCAAAATGATTTTCGAAAATTTAAAAAAAAATAATTATAAAATCATAAAAATAAAAAATATTTTCATGTTTCTTGTTTGAGTCTTGAGTCATGTTATAAGTTTGGTGTCAATTGCATACTCATCTTGCATTTTTCGAAAATTTTCATGCATTCATAGTGTTCTTCATGATCTTCAAGTTGTTCTTGGTAAGTCTTCTTGTTTGATCTTTGCATTTGCATGTTTTGTGTTTTTTCTTGTTTTTCATATGCATTCTAGAATTCTTAGTGCCTAAGCATTAAAGAATTCTAAGTTTGGTGTCTTGCATGTTTTCTTTGCATTAAAATTTTTTCAAAAATGTGTTCTTGATGTTCATCATGATCTTCATAGTGTTCTTGGTGTTTATCTTGACATTCATAGCATTCTTGCATGCATCACATGTTTTGATCTAAAATTCTCATGCATTGCATAGTTTTCATGTTTTTCTCTCTCATCATTAAAAATTCAAAAAATCAAAAAAATATCTTTCCCCCTTTTCTCTCATAATTTCGAAAATTAGATTTGACTTTTTCAAAGCTTTTTAAAATCTAGTTGTTTTTGTGAGTCAAATCAAATTTTCAATTTAAAAATATTATCTTTTTCAAAATCTTTTTCAAAAATAAAATCTTTTTCATTTTTCTTAGTTATTTTCGAAAATTTCAAAAATATTTTTCAAAAATTTTTTTCTTAATTTTACATCATATTTTCGAAAATAACAATAACAATTAATGTTTTGATTCAAAAATTTCAAGTTTGTTACTTACTTGTTAAGAAAGGTTCAAACTTTGAGTTCTAGAATCATATCTTGTGATTTCTTGTGAATCAAGTCATTAATTGTGATTTTAAAAATCAAATCTTTTTCAAAACTAATTTCAATCATATCTTTTCAAAAATATCTTCTTATCTTATCTTTTTCAAAAATTTGATTTTCAAAATATCTTTTCTAACTTCCTATCTTCTTATCTTTTCAAAATTGATTTTCAAAATTTGTTTCAACTAACTAACTAACTTTTTGTTTGTTTCTTATCTTTTTCAAAACTACCTAACTAACTCTCTCTCTCTAATTTTTGAAAATATCTCCCTCCTTTTCAAAAATTCTTTTTAATTAATCAATTATTTTAATCTTTGATTTTAATTTTCGAAAATTATTAACCTTTTTTCAAAAACTATTTTAGAAAATCACTAACCCTTTTTCAAAAATAATTTTCGAAAATTCTTCTCCCTCATCTCCTTCTAATTATTTATTCATCCACTAACACTTCTCTTCATCTCACATCACTGCTCGTATCCTTACCCTTGTGTTTGGATTCTTCATTCTTCTTCACCCCTATTCCTTTTCTTCTTCTACTAACAATAGGGAACCTCTTTAATGTGACATAGAGGATTCCTCTTCTTTTCTTTTTCTCTTCTCTTTCTTATGAGCAGGGACAAAGAAAAAGGCATTCTTGTTGAAGCTGATCCAGAACCTGAAAGGACTCTGAAGAGGAAACTAAGAGAAGTTAAATTACAACAATCCAGAGACAACCTTATTGAAAATTTCGAACAAGTAAAGGAGATGGCAGCCGAACCCAACAACAATAATGCAAGGAGAATGCTTGGTGACTTTACTGCACCTAATTCCATTTTACATGGAAGGAGCATCTCCATTCCTGCCATTGGAGCAAACAACTTTGAGCTGAAACCTCAGCTAGTTTCTCTGATGCAGCAGAACTGCAAGTTTCATGGACTTTCATCTGAAGATCCTTTTCAGTTCTTAACTAAATCCTTGCAGATCTGTGATACTGTTAAGACTAATGGAGTAGATCCTGAAGTCTACAGGCTCCTGCTTTTCCCTTTTGCTGTAAGAGACAGAGCTAGAGTGTGGTTGGACTCTCAACCTAGAGATAGCCTGAACTCTTGGAATAAGCTGGTCACGGCTTTCTTAGCCAGGTTCTTTCCTCCTCAAAAGCTGAGCAAGCTTAGAGTGGATGTTCAAACCTTCAGACAGAAAGAAGGTGAATCCCTCTATGAAGCTTGGGAAAGATACAAACAGTTGACCAAAAAGTGTCCTTCTGACATGCTTTCAAAATAGACCATCCTGGATATATTCTATGATGGTCTGTCTGAGTTATCAAAGATGTCATTGGATACTTCTGCAGGTGGATCCATTCACCTAAAGAAAATGCCTGCAGAAGCTCAAGAGCTCATTGACATGGTTGCTAATAACCAGTTCATGTATACTTCTGAGAGGAATGCCGTGAGTAATGGGACGCCTATGAAGAAGGGAGTTCTTGAAGTTGATACTCTGAACGCCATATTGGCTCAGAACAAAATATTGACTCAGCAAGTCAATAAGATTTCTCAGAGTCTGAATGGAATGCAAGCTACATCCAACAGTACTCAAGAGGCTTCTTATGCAGAAGAAGCTTATGATCCTGAAAACCCTGCAATAGTAGAGGTGAATTACTTAGGTGAACCTTATGGAAACACCTATAACCCATCATGGAGAAATCATCCAAATCTCTCATGGAAGGATCAAAGGCCTCAACAAGGCTTTAATAACGGTGGAAGAAACAGGTTTAGCAATAGCAAGCCTTTTCCATCATCCACTCAGCAACAGACAGAGAATTCTGAGCAAAATCCATCTAGCTTAGCAAATTTAGTCTTTGATCTATCTAAGGCCACTGTGAGTTTCATGAATGAAACAAGGTCTTTCATTAGAAATTTGGAAGCACAAGTGGGCCAGCGGAGTAAAAGGATCTGATGAGCGGATAATTTATACGCTTTTTGACATTGTTTTTAGTATGTTTTTAGTAGGATCTAGTTACTTTTAGGGATGTTTTTATTAGTTTTTATGTTAAATTCACATTTCTGGACTTTACTATGAGATTGTGTGTTTTTCTGTGATTTTAGGTATTTTCTGGCTGAAATTGAGGGACTTGAGCAGAAATCAGATTCAGAGGTTGAAGAAGGACTGCTGATGCTGTTGGATTCTGACCTCCCTGCACTCAAAATGGATTTTCTGGAGCTACAGAACTCGAAATGGCGCGCTTCCAATTGCGTTGGAAAGTAGACATCCAGGGCTTTCCAGAAATATATAATAGTCCATACTTTGGCCAAGAATAGACGACGTAAACTGGCGTTCAACGCCAGATTTCTACCCAAATCTGGCGTCCAGCGCTAGAAAAGGAGCCAAAACCAGAGTTGAACGCCCAAACTGGCACAAAAGCTGGCGTTCAACTCCAAGAAGGACCTCTACACGTGAAACACTCAGGCTCAGCCCAAACACACACCAAGTGGGCCCAGGAAGTGGATTTATACATCAATTACTTACTCATGTAAACCCTAGTAGCTAGTTTATTATAAATAGGACCTTTTACTATTGTATTAGACATCTTTGGATTACCTTATGATCCTTTGATCACGTTTTGGGGGCTGGCCATCTCGGCCATGCCTGGACCTTCACTTATGTATTTTCAACGGTAGAGTTTCTACACTCCATAGATTAAGGTGTGGAGCTCTGCTGTTCCTCAAAGATTAATGCAAGTACTACTGTTTTCTATTCAATTCATCTTATTTCGCTTCTAAGATATCCATTCGCACCCAAGAACGTGATGAAAGTGATGATTATGTGTGACGCTCATCACCATTCTCCCCTATGAACACGTGCCTGACAAACACTTCCGTTCTACATGAAATAAGCTAGAATGAATATCTCTTAGATCTCCTAACCGGAATCTTCGTGGCGTAAGCTAGAATGATGGCGGCATTCAAGAGAATCCGGAAAGTCTAAACCTTGTCTGTGGTATTCCGAGTAGGATTCAATGATTGAATGACTGTGACGAGCTTCAAACTCGCGAGTGCTGGGCGTTAGTGACAGACGTAAAAGGAGGGTGAATCCTATTCCAGCATGATCGAGAACCAACAGATGAATAGCCGTGCCGTGACAGGGTGCGTGAGCATATTATTCACTGAGAGGATAAGATGAAGCCATTGACAAGGGTGATGCCTCCAGACGATTAGCCGTGCCGTGACAGGGCATTGGATCATTTTCCAGAGAGATGACCGAAAGTAGCCATTGACAGTGGTGATGTATCACATAAAGCCATCCATGGAAAGGAGTGAGACTGATTGGATGAAGATAGCAGGAAAGCAGAGGATCAGAAGAACGAAAAGCATCTCCATTCGCTTATCTGAAATCCCTACCAATGATTTACATAAGTATCTCTATCCCTATTCTATTATTTATTATTTGAAAACTCCATAATTATTTTATATCCGCCTGACTGAGATTTGCAAGGTGACCATAACTTGCTTCATACCAACAATCTCCGTGGGATTCGACCCTTACTCACGTAAGGTATTACTTGGACGACCCAGTGCACTTGCTGGTCAGTTGTATCGAAGTTGTGACAAATTATGAATGTGTAATCACGATTACGCGTACCAAGTTGCTCACGTGCCAGGAATAGTTTGAGCCTGGACATCACAATTTTGTGCACCAAGTTTTTGGCGCCGTTGCCGGGGATTGTTCGAGTTTGGACAACTGACGGTTCATCCTGTTGCTCAGATTAGGTAATTTTCTTTTTGTTTTCTTTTCAAAAAATTTTCAAAAATATTTCTAAAATTTTCTCATCTGTTTTCGAAAATAATATAAAAATGTTTTCAAAAATTTTATTCAAAATTTTTAAGAATGAATTCTAGTGTTTCATGAAGCATGTTGAAGCTTGGCTGGCTGTAAAGCCATGTTTAATTCCTTTGGGAATGAGTATGTCAGGCGTGTCATGTCTGAATTACATGCTGAAGCTTGGCTGGCCATTGGCCATGTCTAGTGTTTTGGACCGGAGCTTTCATTGAAAGCTTGGCTGGCTAGTGAGCCATGTCTAATTCCTGGACTGAAGCTTTAGACTAAGAATGCAAGATTCTTGGAATTCATGTTAAAAATTTTGGAATCCTTATTTTTCCTTTTTCAATTAATTTTCGAAAAATACCAAAAATATCAAAAAAATTAGAAAATCATAAAAATCAAAAATATTTTTGTGTTTCTTGTTTGAGTCTTGAGTCATGTTATAAGTTTGGTGTCAATTGCATATGCATCTTGCATTTTTTTTTTCGAAAATATCATGCATTCATAGTGTTCTTCATGATCTTCAAGTTGTTCTTGGTAAGTCTTCTTGTTTGATCTTGATGATTTTTTGTTTTGTGTCTTTTATTGTTTTTCATATGCATTCTTGAATTCTTATTGTCTAAGCATTAAAGAATTCTAAGTTTGGTGTCTTGCATGTTTTCTTTGCATTAAAATTTTTTCAAAAATGTGTTCTTGATGTTCATCATGATCTTCATAGTGTTCTTGGTGTTCATCTTGACATTCATAGCATTCTTGCATGCATTCATTGTTTTGATCTAAAAATTTCATGCATTGCATAATTTTCATGTTTCTCTCTCTCATCATAAAAATTCAAAAATCAAAAAAATATCTTTCCCTCTTTTCTCTCATCAAATTCGAAAATTTGAGTTGACTTTTTCAAAAATTTTTAAAATCAAGTTGTTTCTTATGAGTCAAATCAAATTTTCAATTTGAAAATCTTATCTTTTTCAAAATTCTTAGTTATTTTCGAAAAAGGATCTTGCAGTTGCAAGAGATGGAGGAATTCAGGTCACAAGCCTATGAAAACACTAAGATGTATAAAGAAAAGGCAAAGAGAAAACATGACATGCATCTTGCGCCCAGGAGTTTCGAAAAGGGGTAGCGAGTACTCCTTTACAATTTTAAATTAAGGCTGTTCCCAGGAAAACTCAAGTCAAGGTGGTCTGGACCTTTCATGGTTACGAAAGTATGACCATATGGCCACATCGAAATAACGGATGAAGGTTCAGAGAGGACTTTTACAGTGAATGGACAAAGACTCAAGTATTATCTGGGCAACTGATGAGTATTTTGGTGGAAAAGTGAATTTCTCCCAAAACACACAAATCTAACCGGCAAGTGTACCGGGTCGCATCAAGTAATAAAAACTCACGGGAGTGAGGTCGATCCCACAGGGATTGAAGGATTGAGCAATTTTTAGTTTAGTGGTTGATTTAGTCAAGCGAATCAAGATTTGGTTGAGTGTTTTGTGATTTGCAGAAATTAAATTGCATGGAATTAAAGAGAACAGGGAATTAAAGTGCTGAATCTTAAAGAACAAGAAATTAAATAGCAGAAACTTAGAATGCAAGAAATGTAAATTGCGGAATCTTAAAGTGCAAGAAATGTAAACGGCTGGAATTGTAAAGGGAATTGGGGACTTGGATTTGCAGAAATTAAACAAGGAAAAGTAAATTTGCATCAAGCAGAGAAGTAGAAGAGGATTTGGGTTGAATCGGATCTTGAAGCAGAAAAGTAAATGAACATGAAAACAGTAAACAGAGAATTAGAAAGTGAAAGTTCAGATCTCAGGACCCAGAGACTAGAAAACCGAGTCTAGATCTCAATGCCTTCCTAGATCCAACAAGAACAATTACAAGGGAATTGTAAATTGCAAGGAAAGTAGATGAAGAACAATTAACCGAAACTGAAATTCAATAAAGCAGTAAATAAACAGAGAGATCCAAGGATGAGATTGAAACAGAATTCCTTCAATTCTCCAACCCAAGATCCAAGACAATTGCAATTGAAACTGAAAGCAATAAAATGAAGAGGAAGAGAAGTGAATTCTCCTTCCCCAAGACTAAGAAATTAAAGATCACTCAATATCCAAAGCTCTCCAAAAACTATTATGAAAATTCAAAAGGAAAGCTCCTGAAGAACTTGAATTCTATCCTATTTATACACTTTCTTCAAATGATCTTCAAGCCTTGAGTTGGGCCTTTGCTCTTGGTGGAATTGGGTTGAAAGAGGCCTTGGTTGATTGCTCTTGAAGTTTGGAGAAGAACCAAAGTGAACCAAATGAACCGGGTTGGAGTTTTGCAAAAGTTGGACCAAAAGTTGGAGCAAAAGTTAGGGTCTAACTTTTGGTCCAACTTTTCATATCAGCCAACATCACTTGCTGATACTCACGTTGGTGCAAAAGTTAGGGGTCTAACTTTTGCACCAACGTTGGCCTTGCTTGGTGCACTTGTGGCGCCAACGTTAGCCCAAAAGTTAGGTGCTAACGTTGGCGCAAACTTTTGCTCCTCCCCTTGTAGTTTTCATGTGCTAACGTTAGCCTCAAAGTTAGGGGCTAACGTTGGCGCAAACTTTTGGTGCCCAGGGAGTGTTTTTCAAGTTCCAACGTTAGCCCAAACGTTAGGGGCTAACGTTGGGGCTAACTTTTCATCCAAAAGTTTGTGCAAAAGTTTGAGGCTAACTTTAAGTCCAGCTTTTTGCTTCCTGGTTCAATTTCACTTATTCCATTGTCTTCTCTTTACTCCTAGCTATTCCTTCTTGCTTCAACCTTTCTCCAAGCTTTCTTCACCTATCATTAATCAACCAAACACATCAAAGCTATGCTTAAAATCATGAGATATTCATTCTTTCATAATATGTGACAATTATAGTATAAAACCTCATGAAACAGCATGAATTCATACATGGTTGATTCAATCAAAGGAAACATGAAAATCTACCTAATTGGCTTGCTTGTAGCTCAAGAAAGTGCATAATTCTAATGAAAACAAATGAAAAAGACTAGTTAAAATAGGCTAAGATAACTTGTCATCACAACACCAAACTTAAAGCTTGCTTGTCCCCAAGCAAGAAATAAATTTATGCTCCAAGGTTCTTTCAATTAAGATGGATTGAAGAATAACTTGTAAAATCCAGTGAGTGAAGTGATCAGGTACAGTGGGGTGAACTCTAAATCATGTGCTTTTGCAAGGGCTTCAGTGCTTACTAGTCCTCACATATTGGGAGTCTTAGGTCTTAGGATTTTCATCCAAATGGTATCATGGAGATCTCTTTATATGTAGTCACCTTGAAGCAGCTTATAGTTTCTGTGCTTTGGCCTCGACTCTAAGTGTCATGTCTCAAAGCGGCTCTTTAGATAAGCTTTCAATCAATACTCCTAAACCAGTTGGTTTTAAGGTATTAGGTGTTGAAGCACCCCTAAGGATTTACTTGCTCAAGCCTCTTTCCTTGACACAGCTCAACCACAAGCATTCACTAGGCTAACAACTCTTTGAGTTTTGTTTCTTCTTTCTTTTTCTGCCTAGTAATTGATGCTCAGAGCCTTGGGCCATATTCTTTTTGCTTTTGTATTTTCTTTTCTTTCTTTCGTTTTGTTTGCTGCTTCTCGGATCAATAAGTTTTTGAGAATCTCCACAATACTTCTTTGAACTTCATGTCCCGCCTATGAGCTCCCATGCAGGTTTTCACAAGCATGCAACCTCAATACATTATCATACAACTAGAACCACCACTTCTCCTAATCTTTTGCTTGCCTCAAAATTGTTTAATTCCTCAATCCTTCTTTTCAAAGAACTTTCATGTGATGCATTTTTGAACATTGAGTGCAAACAAGTTTTGAAGAGAAAAATGTTGTGAATGATCAAGCATCTTGCTTATTGAATTACAGAAAAACTATGTTATGCAGATAGATAATCAGGGAAACTAAACCACTCTCAATCATAGCAGTGTTTGATGTAAGATAATCACTTAACGATACAACCTTTTGGAGTTCGCTTGCTTTACTCCTCATCATCATCATCACTGATCCACACATTCCTCTTTCATTCCTTTGGTTGATGATGCTTAATTCTTCCAAAAGCTTGTATGGACCTCTGCAATGATATTGAAAGTTGCTTGTTCCCCAAGCACTTGAAAAATGGTTAGCTTGCATGATTTATTTGTGGGCCTTTGTACTTACTTTGGTGTGGGAACACCAAACTTAGTACCTTGCCAATGCATCAGATTAACCATGTGTGAAACTCTTTTTCTTCTTTTTTCAAAACCAATAAAACTGAAAACTAGGAAATAGCAGAATAGTTAACTAGTTCATCCAACATGCTTGAAGCCAGCATTATGCAGAGAGTGAGAATGTGTTTTATAATGGGATTTTGGTGAAACACCAAACTTAGAATCCTGCATTCTCCTTTAGATTGTTTTGGTGTGCAACACCAAACTTAGCTTCTTGCAGTATAGATAAAACTACTTAACCTTTTTATTGAACTAAATATGAAAAGATAGTTACCTCCGGTTGGGTTGCCTCCCAACAAGCGCTCTTTTATTGTCACTAGCTTGACATCCTTCACTCTGTGCTCATGGCAGTTGAGGCTTCTGTTGCCTTAGGTTTCCTCCTCTTGCTATGGGCTTCCTTCCCTCTGTTTCTCTTTCCATAGCCCTCTTACTTTCCTCCATGACTCCCTTCTCTTTCAACATAGCATTCTTTTCATGGCTCTTTGGGTTCAGAGTCCCCTCCTTCTCACCCAATTCAGCAAGGTTTTGAACCAGTTGTTCCATCTGCCTTTCAAGTCTTCTGAGTGAAGCCTCCTGGTTCTTGCTTATCATCTCTTGATGTTTCTTTATTTCTTCTCGCTCTATTGCCATCATTTCTTGAATTTTTATGGACCTCTCCATCAGCATTTCTAGAATATAGATTCTTTGAAAGGTTGGAAGTGGTTGTGGCTGTGTCAATTGTGGTGGTTGATGAAGGTCATTTTGAGCGAATGGTGAGGTAGGACGGGGTTGGCAGTGTGTGTGATTGTTGTTGTGGGGGTGTGTTTTAGGTTGGTTTTTGAAGTTGGGATTGTTGCAGTTGAAGTCCCTTGGTCTTTGGTTTTGGTTCTCAACCCCCCTCCCATTAGAATGAGTTCTCCAAGGTGGATTGTACACATCATTCTGAGGCCTGTGTTGGAGCATGCTAGAGTGATTGCTTGGAGATTGTAGTTGCTCATAACTCTGTTGCTCATGGTTAATGGCCCCAAAACTGTGTTCAGCTTGATTACACCCATATGAGCTTTGAGTCAGGTTGTATGTATGTACTACAGCATGTCTCAACTCAGTGATTTTTCTAGCCATCATGTCCAGTTGTTGTAGAGTCTGCTGATGTATCTGCTTGTTTTGGCTTATTACTGCACGAGCACCTTCAATTTCTTTCTCTTGTGTGAATGGATGCACTTCTGCCTCTGGCTTAACAATTCTCTGTGATGGGTTCAATTTGACTAGGAGTCCATTCATCAGTTCTTCCCATCCGATAATGCTTCCTTGTGGAAAAGCTTCAAACCATTGGGCAACATCATTCATGGCTATGGATAGTTGCTTCGAACTATGGGTTACATTATCATCCAAGGTGGGGATATTACTCTCATGATTGCTAGAATTTGTTGAGTTCCCCTCCATGATCTGCACAGTCACAAAAATTCAAGTGATGATTGAATATTTTCAAGCTCAGAATGTGATTCAGAAGGTTAGCTGGCACAAAGTATCAAACAGTTGATGGACTTGGGAGATTAGTGGCAGAAATTGCTTCTCTTGTGTAAGCAAGAGCATTGCATAGAGGCAGAAATTTCCCGGAAAACTTCACTTTGTTGCTAAAGCGAAGTTTCAGTCATCTCAGGCAAAAATTCAAACAGTTAGTGGGTTAGTCAAAATTAGAGAAAAATAAAGAAAAAGTGCTTGATCTAGATCACCACCTCACTTAATCATTGTCAATCTAATCAATCCCCGGCAACGGCGCCAAAAACTTGATGAGTATTTTGGTGGAAAAGTGAATTTCTCCCAAAACACACAAATCTAACCGGCAAGTGTACCGGGTCGCATCAAGTAATAAAAACTCACGGGAGTGAGGTCGATCCCACAGGGATTGAAGGATTGAGCAATTTTTAGTTTAGTGGTTGATTTAATCAAGCGAATCAAGATTTGGTTGAGTGTTTTGTGATTTGCAGAAATTAAATTGCATGGAATTAAAGAGAACAGGGAATTAAAGTGCTGAATCTTAAAGAACAAGAAATTAAATAGCAGAAACTTAGAATGCAAGAAATGTAAATTGTGGAATCTTAAAGTGCAAGAAATGTAAATGGCTGGAATTGTAAAAGGAATTGGGGACTTGGATTTGCAGAAATTAAACAAGGAAAAGTAAATTTGCATCAAGCAGAGAAGTAGAAGAGGATTTGGGTTGAATCGGATCTTGAAGCAGAAAAGTAAATGAACATGAAAACAGTAAACAGAGAATTAGAAAGTGAAAGTTCAGATCTCAGGACCCAGAGACTAGAAAACCGAGTCTAGATCTCAATGCCTTCCTAGATCCAACAAGAACAATTGCAAGGGAATTGTAAATTGCAAGGAAAGTAGATGAAGAACAATTAACCGAAACTGAAATTCAATAAAGCAGTAAATAAACAGAGAGATCCAAGGATGAGATTGAAACAGAATTCCTTCAATTCTCCAACCCAAGATCCAAGACAATTGCAATTGAAACTGAAAGCAATAAAATGAAGAGGAAGAGAAGTGAATTCTCCTTCCCCAAGACTAAGAAATTAAAGATCACTCAATATCCAAAGCTCTCCAAAAACTATTATGAAAATTCAAAAGGAAAGCTCCTGAAGAACTTGAATTCTATCCTATTTATACACTTTCTTCAAATGATCTTCAAGCCTTGAGTTGGGCCTTTGCTCTTGGTGGAATTGGGTTGAAAGAGGCCTTGGTTGATTGCTCTTGAAGTTTGGAGAAGAACCAAAGTGAACCAAATGAACCGGGTTGGAGTTTTGCAAAAGTTGGACCAAAAGTTGGAGCAAAAGTTAGGGTCTAACTTTTGGTCCAACTTTTCATATCAGCCAACATCACTTACTGATACTCACGTTGGTGCAAAAGTTAGGGGTCTAACTTTTGCACCAACGTTGGCCTTGCTTGGTGCACTTGTGGCGCCAACGTTAGCCCAAAAGTTAGGGGCTAACGTTGGCGCAAACTTTTGCTCCTCCCCTTGTAGTTTTCATGTGCCAACGTTAGCCTCAAAGTTAGGGGCTAACGTTGGCGCAAACTTTTGGTGCCCAGGGAGTGTTTTTCAAGTTCCAACGTTAGCCCAAAAGTTAGGGGCTAACGTTGGGGCTAACTTTTCACCCAAAAGTTTGTGCAAAAGTTTGAGGCTAACTTTAGGTCCAGCTTTTTGCTTCCTGGTTCAATTTCACTTATTCCATTGTCTTCTCTTTACTCCTAGCTATTCCTTCTTGCTTCAACCTTTCTCCAAGCTTTCTTCACCTATCATTAATCAACCAAACACATCAAAGCTATGCTTAAAATCATGAGATATTCATTCTTTCATAATATGTGACAATTATAGTATAAAACCTCATGAAACAGCATGAATTCATACATGGTTGATTCAATCAAAGGAAACATAAAAATCTACCTAATTGGCTTGCTTGTAGCTCAAGAAAGTGCATAATTCTAATGAAAACAAAAGAAAAAGACTAGTTAAAATAGGCTAAGATGACTTGTTATCAGCAACATGGGGGAAAACCCCAGAGTAAAGTACCATCTCAAGTAATTAAGGACTCGTCGAGCTAGCAACGATAAAAGAGCGCTCTGTTGGGAGGCAACCCAACCTCAGGTAGCTTCACTTTCATCTTTATTTCAATAAAAAAATCACAAGTCATTTTCCCTGTATTGTAAGGAGCTAAGTTTGGTGTTCCACACCAGAACAATCCAAGAGTGATGGTGTAATTCTAAGTTTGGTGTTCCACCAAAGGACATTGGTCAGAATTACACTCCACTCCAAAAGAACATTGCTAGCTCCATCCAATCAAGAGAAACCACTTAGATGAAGTTAGACTATAGGTGATCATTGCTTTGTTGACAACAAGATATGGGGTTCTCTGTATATGTGCAATGTTTGCACTGGGCAAGGAACTAAGTTTGGTGTTAACACACCAAATTGAGTTCAAAAAGCACCAGCATACATGCCAGCTAACTATGTCTCAAGTGCTTTAGGAACAAAAAACTTCCAGTAACCTTACAGGAATCATACGAGGAAATGGTGCACCTCCACCCAAAGAAGCGAGGCAGCAAAAACTAGGATGATGACAAAGAGAGAGGGCAACCAGAAATCATCACCCGAAGGTTGTATTGTTACTTAATTCCATTGTACTCAGAATTTTTGAAAGTTGGAAGTCCGAATGCACTTTTGATTTGTAGTTACTCGTAGTTGAACCCTTTTTAAATTCTGTCTTTTAAGTTCCGAATAGGTCTATGTGCACTAGTCTTTATGTCACTGCATCCCTACTTTACTTACTTGTATGCTTGTCCCTTTTAATCAAATGAAGAGAGAATGTTTATGTTTCAAAAGACCAGAGTGGAGTTCACACTATGGAGTACATTCATGAGTTTGTGGTATGATCATAAGTTAGCTAAGTTGGTTCAACCATAAGGTGGGATGACAACTATCGGGCCTGAATACTTTGCTTTGAATATACTCATAAGACTAAGTATATGACAAGATCCTAATAAGAGAAAGAGAAAAGAATAATGAAAGTGGAAAAATAAAAGAAAAAGAGTAAGCAATAAGGCTAGGCACCAATGGTTTTGATCTTAAGATATGTGTCTGTGGTGTTCCTATGTGAGGGATCTACTTGGATGAATAAGCTCTTAGGGGTGCTTTATCACTTGGTAACTTGGGTTAACTAACCCGGGATTATCAGCTGAAAGTCCATTATCAAGAGTAACCCTCACCACAAAGCACTTAGTAACCCAAAGAGGTGCTGGACACCAAGGTCTCAAAAAGGAAAATAAATGAACTATATGCCTGTGGTATGTATGTATGGGGGAGAGACTTGAGCAAGTAAGTCCTTAGGGGTGCTTCAACACCTAGCACCTTGAACCAACTGGTTCGGGAGTGTTGGCTGAAAGCTTATTTTAAAGAGTTGTCCCATTACAGAGCACTTAGCCTAAGAACACCAATAAGCTCTGAAATGACAATAAAGGGACCAATGAATAAAAGTCTCATGGGATGTAAGCAAGGTAAGTGTTTTAGGACATGATAAAGGTCTGAAAGCCAGTAAAGGAATGAACCTAAGTTGCTATGCATGAAACCACCATAAAATCAGTGATATGACTTCCACAAGAATGACTCATTGCTCTTGGCATTCCATTCATCATTCTCTTGTTCCAGTATTTGCTTAGGGACAAGCAGGCTTTAAGTTTGGTGTTGTGATGCCAGGGCATCTTGGCCAGTTTCACTGACCTTTTCTTTACTATTTTTAGGTTAGTTTCATGCATTTCCTTAGGAAATAAGCTAGTTTTGGGTGGATATTCACTTACTCCTTGATTCAAGCATACATTGTGCATTTTACATTATTTCATGAGGATTCTGCATGAGTTTAGTGACAAATTGTATGTTGCATTACCCATGACTTGGGCTAGAACTTTGATGCACTCTATTGCTTGATTTCAGGACCAAAGGAAGCAAGGAATGGGAGGTAACTTGCAAAGTTAATAAGAAAAGTGATTGCCAATAACGCTCTCGAAGCCATTATTGACCACGTTAAGAGTCACGTTAACTAAGTTAACGTGAACTCTAACATGGAGAAGGGAAGTGAGCCAACATTAGTGACACTTAACATTGTCACTAACGTTGGCAAATGCTCATAAGTGGCCACGTTAGAGTCCACGTTAACGTAGTTAACATGGACTCTAACGTTAGAAAGGGGGAGAAACGCCAACGTTAGTGACATTCAACATTGTCACTAACGTTGTAAGCAACCACACAACCCCCGAAGGAGCCACGTTAACTTCCACGTTAACTTAGTTAACGTGGAAGCTAACGTTGATGAGTGAAAGAATGGCCAACGTTAGTGACACTCAACATTGTCACTAACGTTGGGGATGGCTAAGCATGGCCACGTTAGAAGCCACATTAACCTAGTTAACGTGGACTCTAACGTGAGGCATAGGGGCACCTTGGAACGTTAGTGACAATGTTGAGTGTCACTAACGTTCTCGAAGGATGGCAAGCCCACGTTAAAGAGCCACGTTAACTAAGTTAACGTGGGCTCTAACGTGGGAACAAAGGGGGATTTTCAAAGTTATTGGAAATGTTAAGTCTCAATAACGTGTGCGAAGGACTTAGAGGCAACGTTAGTGGCAACGTTTATGCCACTAACGTTGAAGTTAACGTGGCTTTTACTTAGTAACGTTAGTGAGAAAGTTGATTGTCACTAACGTTCTCGAACTTATATTTTCACTAAACGTTAACACCCCTAACATCCTGAGCTAAAGTCTCTGCCCACTTCACATTTTCTCTCTGCAAGTAAAGCCAAGCCCAAATGAAGAAGAGAACTGCTTCAAACTCAAGATCCAAAGGCCCAAGACTTAAAGAGCCAACTAGAAGCTGAGAGAAGTAGTATATATAGGAGTAGCTTTGAATTGTTGAAGGAGAGCTGGAGATTGGAAAAAGAGAACTACTCTCTGTATTTTACTTTCTCTGCAATTTCTAGTTCTATGATGTATTCTCAATCTTTGTTTTCATTTTCTAGAGCTATGAACAACTAAACCCTTTTCATTGGGTTAGGGAGCTCTGTTGTAATTTGATGGATCAATACTAATTTTCATTATTCTTCTTCTATCTTTTCTCTTGATTTTACTTGAAAGCTTTCGATCTTCATCCAATTGAATAGTTATCTTGGAAAAGAAGCTATTCAAACTTGGATCTCTTCTGAACCTTGAAAGAGGAATGAAGAGATCAAGCTAGAAATGCTTTCTCATGCTGGACCAAATTGGGTTTGGATGGGTGTGTGACTATAACCCTCTCAATACTTGATTTGGGAAATGCATGTGGTATAATCAGTGACCATACTTCATCTCTTCTCATGAGCAATTGACCAAGGAATTGGCTATTGATCAAGATTTGAGAGATTAAATTGCAAGAAATTGTAATTCAATCAATTAAGATTGCCAAGGAGATCAATGAGTGCATTGATTGAGGAAGAGATGAAAATGAACTTGATCCGGAGAATTGCAACATCTCATAAGCCGAATGAACTCCCCATCTCTGATCTTACCCATTCTCTTTAATTTCTACCATTTACTTTTATGAGCAAATCCCCCATTCCCATTTACAATTCTGCAATTTATTTTCAGTCATTTACTTCCAGTCCTTTAATTCTAGCATTTACTTTTCTGTTATTTACATTCCCGCCATTTTATTTTCTGCAACTCTCAACCCAAATTCTGGATTCGCTCAACTAGAATATTCTTCTAATTAAAGTTGCTTGATCAATCAATCCCTGTGGGATTCGACCTCACTCTATTGTGAGTTTTTACTTGACGACAAATTCGGTACACTTGCCGAAGGGAAATTTGTTGAGAGACAAGTTTTTCATGCATCAAATTTCTATCAACCATTTGAGGTACAATGATCCTTGGAGATTCAAGGATGAGTACAAGCATAAGCCACCATGACAAGCGCTTCCCAAATGTCCAACTTAATGACTTAAACTAAAAGAGCTAGGTGGGAGACACCCCACCATGGTAAACTCCTTCCATTCTCTTGTATGTATACTTAATAAGTGATTTGAGTTACCATTATAGGTAGTTTTCTTCTTTTCCATACTCTTCTACATTTTGTTTTGATTGATAGGTTGTTGTATAGTGTATGCATTAGTTTAGATTGTTGTTAAAGTAGGTGACTTGAAGTGCAAGTTGTGTTTATTTTGTTTTTGAAAATTCTTCAAGAACCTAAAGATTTTTGTTAAGTTTGAATTTTGGTTGCTTTAGGATGTTTATAGGTTAGGAGAGTGTTAAATTCTGTGTTTTTGTTTCTTAAAAAAAATAAAAGAAGAGAGGGGAAGGACGCGTGGGCACGCTGTACGCACAAGCGTCCATGAGCTGATACAACCCCGATAGAGTTTTCAGAGAGTTGGGCCTCTCTTGTGCAAACGTTGAGCTTTTAGCCCAACTCATCCCACGCGGATGCGCACGGTACGTGTGCGCGTCCCTGTAACGTTGAGGGGAAACACGCGAGCGCGCACATTGCACTTGCGCGCCACTTCACCAGATGGCCAAGCACTCGGACGAATGCATTACACTACGCGTCCCTCAGTGGCTGGCCCCAGCCCATACTTCGTCCAGAGAGTTGTGCTGGTGCTGGGCCAGCACTGAGCCCCCAGCCCAACTCATACCACGTGGACGCGCACATTGCGCATGCGCGTCCTTGCTTTTTCCACAAGTCACGCATGAGCGCACATGACGCTCCCGCGTCCATCCCAAAAAAAAATCTTCAAGGAACGCGGATGCGCACGGTGCGCGCCCGCGTCAATTCTAAAATCGGATAACCCTAAGGCGCGACGAACAATTGTGCAAACGCACCACCCCCCCAAACCCACCTTTCTTCTCCTTCCAACCCTCTCATCCCCCATCCTGCCTCTAACCACCGCGCCGGCGCACCTCTGCCGCCGTCGCCCCTACCCTTCTTCTTCCACCCTCACCCCGGTCTCTCTCTCTCGCTCATTCCTCTTCTCTCACTCCCTCGCTCTCTCTGCCCTCTCCGCCACACACCACCGCCACCGGTGAGCCCAGTCTCCCCTTCATTCCCTCCATTCCTATCTCAACTACAACCCTACTCTTCACTGTCTCTGCCTCGTTCTCTCCATACCCCCTCGACCCTGCTTCACTGTCTCCATCTATCTTCACTCTAATCCACTACTGCGCCGCCGCGAGATCACTGCCGCCACCATCTGAGACGGCCACTGCACTTCCATTCTCCCCTCCTCCCTACTGCCTACCCAATTCCAAGTCCCATCTCTGCCCTGCTTTCCAGGTTATCAGCCTCTGCTTCCACTCTGTTTCATTTTCATTGCTTCTTTCTGTTATTAGTGATGTTAGCCCCTATTAGTTAGTTAGGATTTGGTTTTGATTGCTAGGTTATATAGAAGATATCTACTGTTAGGTAGCTAGGATGTGGTTAGAGGATTCTAGGCCTGATATTTGCGCCATACTTGTTTACCTATCTGAGCTTATTTTGATTGATTGCTGTTTGATATTGATTGCCATGCTGAGTGATAATTGCGCCTGTGGCATTTCTCATTCTGTAATTCTTTTTCTGCTGTCTGGCTTTGTGACTTCAATTGGGTATCACAAACATTACTTTTTGCTACTATTTGATTATGCCTCTTGTCCTTATATTCATGTGACTCTCTTGCTGATTATTTGCTGTCCGAAAACGTCCGAATTACTACCGAAATGCTGCCCAATTTTCTAGAATTGCTTTGCTCTCGAACATCTTGCTTATGATTGAACTTGATGGCTTTGAAATTGCGTATTCACCAAGTTACATCAAGTTCAATTCTTAGGTATCCTTGGGGCAGTTTTTCCATATTTCATACGTTTCCTGTGACTCGCTTTAAACCATCCCTTGTTTACACTTTTCAAGTTAGCTGAATGCCTTATTCTTGTGCTTTACTCCCCATTCAATCTAACTTGTCATTTTGTGCGTATGGTTCTTGCATTGCAAATAATTGATGAATTCAACTTGTGTAACTCACTCTCACTCAAATTCGTTGTATTTTGATTTGTGTTACACAACCTGCATTTCAAATTTGAGCATCAATTATTGCAAAGAATTGACTGATCATTCATTTTCAATTAATTGCCTCTTTTGCAATTTCATATTTCATCATCAATGACTGCACTTCCCTCATTTATATGAGCATGCTTGTTGTACACATTCGGCAATTCTCTATTACTTAGGCTATTCTCCATCATACCGCTAACTTTCAATTTCATTTCTTTCTAACTCACTAACTTGTCTAACTTACTAACTTCACTTTTCAGTTCACCTAACTCTCTAAATATTCTTTTGAAGTGTGATGATGAATATGTCTAATGCATGAGTTTTGTGCTATATTGTTTGCATTGTTTGAATTCTTGGTCTATAACTATGTTCTCTGTGCTTGCTTGCTATTCTCTACTTGGTTAAGTGCTTATATATCATATTTGATTTTCAGGATGACCGATAGAGGAATAGAAAATTCCACTGCTTTCAAAAAGAGAAAGAAATCTCAAGTTCTTACCCTTTCCCCTTACGTCAATTATGCCAAGAATCCGATTAATAAGGTGGATAAGGAGAATCAGCTAAAACCACCCACCGATACATACATGTTCCCAAACCTCTACTGTGAGCTCCATTTTCCCGCCTATCGAAAGACGGGCCTGAATATTGAGAAGAAATTGGCCTTACCCGACGACCTGAAGGAACCCATTGTGGCCCGTATTCAGGGATTGGGCCTTGGCTTTATTGATAGGGATTTGGGATGGATCAACACTTCCTGGGTCAAGGAATTTTATTGTAACTTCTTTCGAGAGACTCTAGATTCAGTGCACCTGCGGGGTGAGCGAATTTCGATCCTTGAGGCAGACATTGAGAGTGTTTTACAGTACCTACCTCGGACTGGTGATATTTGTGCATATCAGGAGGCGAAGACTGCAATAAACACTACGACTTTTGATTATGAGGCGCTGAAGAGCGTTATTGCCACGCCGGACGCCTCTTGGGTCATGGAGACCACCAACACCAGGCCCAAGGGGATGCTATTCGCCTATCTGACTAAGGAGGCTAGGACATGGCAGCAGATATTTGCGCACTATGTCCTGCCTACTACACACTTTTCTGAGATCCCGATGGATATGCTTCTTCTGATTGGCTGTGTCATGGAGGAGAAGGAGGTATATTCCCCCCGGCTGATCAGGAGAAGCATGTGGCGTGCTCACATCCATGGCCTTCTGCCATTTCCCACCATGATCACTAGGATGGTTGAGTTAGCTGGAGCCCCATGGAGGGATGATGATGCGATTCCAACGCCCCCGGACGAGGATGAGAAGTAAGTTACTATCTAATGCCAGGGCATTTTGGCCAATTTCACTGACATTTTCTTTATGGTTTTAGGGTACTTTCATGCACTTTCTTAGGAAATAAGCAAGTTTTGGGTAGAATTTCACTTACATCTTGATTCAAGCTAACATTGTGATTTTTATATGAATTCATGAGAATTATGCACGAATTGAATGACAAATTAGATGATGCATGTCTCATAACTTGGACTAGAACTTTGATGCATTTTATTGCTTGATTTCAGGACAAAGGAAGCAAGGAAGAACCACGTTAGCAGCCACGTTAGTCTAACTAACAGCCACGTTAGTCTAACTAACGTGACCTCTAACGTGGAAGGGGAGCTAGCTTGCAATGTTAATGAGAAAAGTAATCGCCAATAACGTCCTCGAAGCCATCATAGCCCACGTTAATTGCCACGTTAACTACATTAATGTGGTAGTTAACGTGGAAGAAGAAAATAAAGCCAACGTTAGTGACACTCACCTTTGTCACTAACGTTGGACTAAGCTCATATTGGCCACGTTAAGAGCCATGTTAACTCAGTTAACGTGGACTCTAACGTGGGGAAACAAAAGAATGACCAACGTTAGTGACACTCACCTTTGTCACTAATGTTGAGCTAAGCCACTTTGAGCCACATTAGTTGCCACGTTAACTCAGTTAACATGGACTATAACGTGGAGGGAGCAAAGAATCGCCAACGTTAGTGACACTCACCTTTGTCACTAACGTTGGGATGAGCTACTATGAGCCACGTTAACTCCCACGTTAACTACATTAACGTGGAAGCTAACGTGAGTAAAAGGGATGATGAGCCAACGTTAGTGACACTCACCTTTGTCACTAACGTTGGAGATGGCTAGCAATACCACGTTAGAAGCCACGTTAACCTAGTTAACGTGAACTCTAACGTGGGAAGTAGGGGCATTTTGGAACGTTAGTGACAAAGGTAAGTGTCACTAAAGTTCTCGAAGATGTGGCAAGCCTACATTAAAGGTCACGTTAGCCACACTAACGTGAACTCTAACGTAGGGAGAAAGGAGGATTCTTAACGTTATTGGAAAAAGTAAGTCCCAATAACGTGTGCGAAGGACCAAGAGGCAACGTTAGTGCTCACGTTGATGCCACTAACGTTGAAGTTAATGTGGAGCATCCTTGGGTTAGGAACGTTAGTGAAAAAGGTGATTGTCACTAATGTTCTCGAACCCACACTTTCACTTAACGTTAACGCCACTAACGTCCTAAGCTAGAATCCCTGCCTAATTCACACTTTCTCTCTGTAAGTAAAGCTAAGCCCACTGAAGAAGATAACTGCTTCAACTCAAGATCCAAAGGCCCATATTAAAGACTTGAAGAGCCAACTAGAAGATCAGAAGAATAGTATAAATAGGGAGAACTTTGAACTAGAAAGAAGAGCTTTTGGAATTATTAGAATTACTCTCTGTATTTTACTTTCTCTGCAACTTTTAGTTTAATTCTCAGAATGTACTCTCCATCTATGCTTTTCATTCCCAGAGCTATGAACAACTAAACCTCTTTCATTGGGTTAGGGAGCTCTGTTGTAATTTGATGGATCAATAATAGTTTTCATTACTCTTCTTCTCTCTTTTCTCTTGATTTTACTAGAAAGCTTTCAATTTTCATCCAATTGAGTAGTTATCTTGGAAAAGAAGCTATTCATACTTGGATCTCTTCTGAACCTTGGAAGAGGAATGAAGAGATCATGCTAGAATTGCTTTCTCATGTTGGACCAAATTGGGGTTTGGGCGGATATGGTGACATATAATTCTCCCAATACTTTGATTTGGAAATACATGTGGTATAATCAGTAACCACACTTCATCTCTTCTCATGAGCAATTAGACCAAGGAATTGGCTATTGATCTGATTTGAGAGATTGAATTACCAAGAAATTGGAATTCAATCACTTAAGATTGCCAAGGAGATCAATGAATGCATTGATTGAGGAATAGATGAAAATGAACTTGATCCTAAGCCCAATGAACTCCCCATTTCTGATCTTACCCATTCTCTTTACTTTTTGCTATTTACTTTCATGCTAAACTCCACTTCCCCATTTAAGATTCTGCAATTTACCTTCCCCATTTAAGATTCTGCAATTTACCTTCCGTCATTTATTTTCTGCAATTTGCTTTCCTGCCATTTAATTTTCTGCAATTCTCAACCCAATTTCTGCTTAGCTCAACTAGAACATTCTTCCAATTAAAGTTGCTTGACCAATCAATCCCTGTGGGATTCGACCTCACTCTATTGTGAGTTTTTACTTGATGACAATTCGGTATACTTTCCGAGGGAAATCTGTTGAGAGACAAGTTTCCGTGCATCAAGTTTATGGCGCCGTTGCCGGTGATAGATTTTGTATCAACAATGATTCAATTGGTGGATAACTAGATTGAGCATTTGTTTTTATTTTGTTTGATTTAAGTTTATTTGAGTAATTTACTTTCTATTTAGCTATTTTTTTCCCTTTCCCCTACCCATTTTCTTAGTTGTTTACAATTCAGTCACTAACCCACTAACTGTTTGATATATTGCATCACTCACGCTAACAGTATTTCTGTAGAAATTACTGTCTGCACCTATCCTTCTTGCTTGTGCCTTGTTGGTTGTATGACAGGTAGAAGAAGTGGGGCTTCAAATTCCTTTGATTCTGAACCTGAGAGGACCTTCCTTAGATTAAGAAGGGAAGCAAGAGGAAAGAGAGTAGTTGGTGCTGAGGAAGAGGAAGAGTACTTTGAACCAGACATGGATGAGAATATTGAAAACCATCATGAAGAAGAGGCTCACAACCATGGCCGAGAAGGTCCAGCACATCAGGCTGGGCAAGAGAGAAGAGTTCTGGGTTCTTACATCAATCCAAACCCAGGAAACTGTGGAAGTAGCATCCAACGGCCAACCATACATGCCAACAACTTTGAACTAAAGCCACAACTCATCACCCTTGTTCAGAACAATTGTTCATTCGGAGGAAGTGTCCAAGAAGACCCCAATCAACATCTAATCACCTTCCTGAGGATATGCGATACTGTGAAGTCTAATGGTGTTCATCCTGACACTTATAGACTACTTCTGTTCCCTTTCTCACTCAAGGACAAAGCATCTAAATGGCTGGAATCATTTCCAAAGGAGAGTTTAGCAACCTGGGAAGATGTGGTAAACAAATTCTTGGCAAGATTCTATCCTCCTCAACAGATCAACAGGTTGAGAGCTGAGGTACAAACCTTTAGGCAGCAAGATGGTGAGACTCTATATGAAGCATGGGAGAGGTTTAAGGACCTGACAAGAAGATACCCGCCAGATATGTTCAATGAATGGGTACAGTTGCACATTTTCTATGAAGGTCTTTCATATGAATCAAAGAAGGCAGTAGACCACTCATCCGGGGGATCTCTGAACAAGAAGAAGACCATTGAAGAAGCCATAGATGTCATTGAGACTGTAGCTGAGAATGACTATTTCTATGCTTCTGAAAGAGGCAATACTAGAGGAGTGATGGAGCTGAACAACGTGGATGCACTGCTAGCTCAAAACAAGATGATTACCAAGCAATTAGCTGACCTCACCAAGAAGATGGAGAGGAATTAAGTAGCAGCAATCACCACTTCAACAGCAACTCAAGAAGGAGTGAATGAAGAGGCAGAAGGTGATCAGGAACAAGCCAACTACATTGGAAATTCACCCAGGCAGCACCATGACCCATACTCCAAAACATATAATCCTGGTTGGAGGAACCACCCAAACTTTAGGTGGGGAAATCAACAGGATCAAGGCCAAGATCAGAGATGCCACAACCCCAGCAACAATGCAACTCACCAATATTCCACACAGAGATCATATCAGTACCCACCTAATAACACACCTCAACATCCATACCAAAGTCAAAATGGCCCTTTTCACCCCTCCAATCTGAACTCTCCATCATCGGAAGAAAGACTCTCCAGGATTGAAACCCTACTTGAAGGCATATGCAAGAAAATTCAAGATAACAAGGTGTTCAAAGAGGAGGTGCAAGCCAATATCAAGAATCAGGGAGACACAATCAAGAGGCTGGAATTTCAAGTGGGATACCTATCTGAGAAGATTCCCAAACCTACTGATAGCTTTCCAAGTGACACAGAGAAAAATTCGAGAGGTGAAGCAAAGAAAGTCAGATGGAAAGATTGCAAGATGGTTACTATAAGTGATAAGGAGACTGAAGAAGAGCTGAACAAACCATCAGAACAATCTGAAGATACATCAGCAGGAAAGCAGGAAGAGAATCCTCAGGAAACCACAATTACGCAGAAAGAGTTGCTGAGGCTCTATGCACCCTTTCCCCAATTACTAAATGGTGGTGTAGAGAAGATAATATACTCAAGGTTTCTTGACATATTTGCATCCCTCCATGTAAACATACCATTCATCAAGGCTCTCCAACAAATGCCCTCATACATCAAGTATATGAAGGAGCTGCTGACCAGGAAAAGCTCACTCAAGGGAGGACAAACCATAGTGATGAACAAGGAGTGCAGTGCTCTTATTCAACCAGAGCTGCCTACAAAAAGGAAGGACCCAGGGAGTTTTCACATCCCCTGTGCCATAGGAGAAACAATGTTTGACAAAGAACTTTGTGATCTGGGAGCAAGCATCAACTTAATGCCTTTATCCCTTATGAAGAGGCTGCAAATCAATGAGCTGATGCCTACAGACGTAGTCATCAGACTAGCGGACAAAACTCAAAAACAAGCAATTGGAGTGGTTAAAAACGTGCTGGTGAAGGTTGGGAACTACTTCCTTCCCACAGACCTTGTCATACTGGAAATGGAAGAAATTCACCTTCACCCAATCATATTGGGAAGGCCATTCTTAGCTACAGCCAGAGCGCTCATAGATGTGGAGCGAGGAGAGCTAATACTGAGGATACATGACGAACAACTCACCTTCAACGTCTTCAAACCCTCACAAGAAGCAAGTCAGGAAGGCAAGAAACTAAGGGCAGAGCATGACAGAGCAATGGTGGGAGAAAAAAGCATTGAAGCACAAGCTGTACACCCTGGAATTCCTTTGGATGATGAACAAGAGAATCAGCAGCTGTCACAGCTAAAGGAAACTCAAGTGAAGCCAAAACCACCAGAATCATATGAGACCAGCAACAAAATCTCCCTAGGGAAAGAGACCACAAAAAGCAGGATAACAGCAAAAGAAACAAAGAAGAAAGTACGAAGGAGATGGAGGAATAAAAAGATCTCTACAGAAGATTTCTCTCCAGGGGATAAAGTGATCTCATCTTACTTCCTAGATATCCCACCTCATCTTCTCACCATCCCATCTCAGTTACCTAAGGTTTTCACCATCAACAAAGTTCTCTCCCTAGAACCTGTGAAGATTATTGATGAAGCCAATGGATATAGGTTTACTGCAAGAGAGGAAGATCTAAAGCATTACCAACCACCATAACAAAGGCAGAACGTCAAGCTAGTGACGCTAAAGAAGTGCTTCATGGGAGGCAACCCATGTTTTACATGCTTTTAAAAGTAGTTAATAAAGCAAGGTTTAGGGATTTCAACTCAACTTGACATGCACTTGAATGAATCCTTTTGTGCAACATATAGTGAGGAACAAGTTTGGTGTTTAAGGCACACTAAGAGAACATAAATGTAACCCATATCATGTCACTCTTAGGGGCCTTGAACAAATCTTTTACACCACATGGCACCAAACTAAGTTTGGTGTTGCCAATGTTGCATACATGGATGTTGAGTTAGTCAGTTGGTGTGCACTCATGAACAACACTTAGTAGTTAGAAACAAAAACTTTAAAAATTAGTTATTCTTTTAATTTTGCCGCCACTTTCCACAAGTTTTCTTTTAATCACATTTCTTTTATTTTGTAGGAGAATTGATGGGGCAATTGAAGGGTTCGGCCACCACAAAAAGAGAAGACTATACACGTGTCTTCAAGGGGATTGCATTGGAAATAGTTGCCATGCAACATTGGAAGGAGAACAAGCTTGGAAACTGAACTAACCCCATCATTAAGATGATGATCCTTGTGCTCATCACATGCTAAACCCCATCCGTCCATCACACAACTACCCCATCAATCCACACCTTTCATTCACTCATCACTTTCTTATATAAGTGACTCCTAGTCCGTACTTCTCTTCACATTCCAGCAACCATTTCTTCAAACTTCTCACTCTCGAAGTATAACTCTCCAAGCTATACCCTATCCAAACCCAACCGAATTCCACCACTCATCACTCACCTCAACACCTTCACTTTTCAAAAATCATTCATGGCATCATCAAGCTCCAAGAGGCAAAAGAGAAACGAACCGGTTGAGAGCAGCCCTTTTGATGAAGGGAAGTTCAAAACTGCATTCCATGAACGTGAATTTGAACGGATAAAGCTCAAGAAGATATTTCCTGAGTTAACATTCCAATTCAATGAAGATGAATGCCCACAGATTCGAGAGAAGATCGAACAAAGGGGTTGGCAAAGGCTCACGAACCCAGAAGCAAAGATAAATACAAACCTCATCAAAGAATTCTATGCAAATGTGGTCAGAGAAGACAAAACCAAGGCCCCCACATTCAGAAGTTATGTGAGAGGAACAGAGGTGGACTTCAGCCCCAATGCCATAACAAGGGTTCTTCAGCTGAAATCACCATATTTTGATGAGCCCAGTTATCATGTGAGAATAAGTAATGGCCCCGACAATGATAAAATTGAAGAAATTGTGAATGATATCTGTGGTATAGGATCTGACTGGGAAAGGTATTCAGATAGAAGACTTCGGTTCATCAGGAGAGGAGACCTCATCCCGGATGCCAAGGGATGGTTTGAACTTGTGAGGAGATCTATCCTCCCAGCTGCAAACAATTCTGAGGTCAACGTAACTCGAGCTACTATGGTACATTGCTTAGTAAAGGGTGGAAGCATCAATGTGAACGAAATTATAGCTGAGGGGATTCAAGAATCAGCCGAGAAGAATGATCCAGGTACTAGACTTTGGTTCCCCAGCACCATCCTTAGGCTATGTATGAAAGCCAAGGTAGTCTTCGAGGACAGCAACCCAACTTGGGTAAACCCTGGAAGGATGGTTACACTCCAGCGTATAACGTATGTGACACCCGCCCAACAACAAAGAAGGCCTCAAATAGGGAGAAGAACACCACAAGAAGAACCTCACCAAGAAGAACCTCAACAGGAAGAATATCAGCAAGAAGAGTACTATGATCCAACCAACATCAACTTGAATCACATTCACGGAGCCATTGAGGAGCTAGCGAGGAGTTATATGGAGGGACAAGAACAACAACTGCACGTTCAAGCCCAAAGGATGGATCGTCAAGAAGAACTCCTTTCTAATTGGATGAATCAACAAGGGGAGTGGCAGAAACAGCAAATGGAACATTATTCCTAGCTCACTCAAGCCATCAATCAAGTGACTGAAAGGCAAGAGCGTCAAGATAAATGCCTTCAAGAACTCAACCAACGCCAGCTAGCTCAGACGAAGGCATTCAATGAGTTCAGCGTACTGAATGAAGGACGGTAACTACATAGGGAGGAGTTCAACATAAACACTCAAGCCAAGTTGAACTATATGTCTAGTCATATGCATAATCTACACTCTGCAATCCCTAGGTATGATGAGGTCCAAAAAGATCTCACAGAACAAGAGGAGAGGAAGGTGAAACAGCAGAAGGAAACATTGAAAAAGAAGATGGAAGATGCTGGCTTCTGGAAGAAGTTGATTGGAAAAAGCAAGGGAAGTGGGAGTGCAAGCACTCAAGAAAAACACAAGGAGGACAAACAGGAAGGAGAGCATGAGCACCCCCAAGAGTAAAAGGTGGTGGAGTTCCCTCATTGTTCCATCTTTCTTTTTCAAGTTTTTTTTAAATAAGGAAAATCATGTATGAAATAGAATATACTTCTATAGTAGCTTAGGAATTTTCAATTCTGTCTTTAAGTTTGCTTTTGCCTAGGTCTATGTTTGCTAGTCAAATTGCCTGCCTTCATTTTCATCTTGCTTATTGTATGCTTGTCCTTTTAAGTCCAATAAAAAGAGATGTTATGAAAGACCAGAGTGATGTTCAAGTTGTGGAGTAGGTCCTTAAATTTGTGGTGTAGTAATCACTTAGCTAAGTTGGTTCACCAACAAGGTGGGAAGGCAACTATCTGTCCTAAATCATATGCTTGAAACACACCCCATGAGACTAGCTAAATAATAAGATCCTAATAAGAAAAAGGAAAAGAACAATAAGAGTTGAAAAAGAAAGAAAAGTTAATAAAGAATAAGGCTAGGCACCAAGGGCTTGAATCTTGAGGGATGTGTCTGTGGTGCTCTTGTACCAAGGATCTGCTTGGATGAATAAGTTCTTAGGAGTGCTTCATCACTTGGTAACTTGGGTTAACTAACCCGGGATTATCAACTGAAAATCCACTATCAAGAGCAACCTTGCTACAGAACATTTAGTAACCCAAAGAGGTGCTGGACACCAAGACATCAAGGGAAGAAAATAACAAACCATGTACCTGTGGTGTGCATGTATAGGGGAGAGAGACTTGAAGGAGTAAGTCCTTAGGGGTGCTTCAACACCTAGCACCTTGAACTAACTGGTTCGGGAGTGTTGGCTAAAAGCTTATTTTAAAAAGTCGCCCCCTCACAGAGCACTTAGCCTAAGGATGCAATAGACCTTGGAAAGACAAAGGGATCAATGAATAACAGTCTCAAAGGGTACAATCAAGTGAGTATTCCAAGGCATGATAAAGGTCTGAAAGCCAGTAAAGGAATGAACCAAAGTTGCTATGCATGAAACCCCATAAATCCAAGAATATGACTTCCACAATAATGATTCATTCATTTTGTCATTTCATTCATCACTCTCTTGTTCCAGTGCTTGCTTAGGGACAAGCAAGCTTTAAGTTTGGTGTTGTGATGCCAGGGTATTTTGGCCAGTTTCACTGACCTTTTCTTTATGGTTTTAGGGTAGTTTCATGCACTTTCTTAGGAAATAAGCAAGTTTTGGGTAGAATTTTACTTACATCTTGATTCAAGCTAACATTGTGATTTTTATATGAATTCATGAGAATTATGCATGAATTGAATGACAAATTGGATGATGCATGTCTCATAACTTGGACTAGAACTTTGATGCACTTTATTGCATGATTTCAGGACAAAGGAAGCAAGGAAGAACCCCATTAGCAGCCATGTTAGTCTAACTAACGTGACCTCTAACGTGGAAGGGGAGCTAGCTTGCAACGTTAATGAGAAAAGTAATCGCCAATAACATCCTCGAAGCCATCATAGCCCACGTTAATTGCTACGTTAACTACATTAACGTGGTAGTTAACGTGGAAGAAGAAAATAAAGCCAACGTTAGTGACACTCACCTTTGTCACTAACGTTGAACCAAGCTCATATTGGCCACGTTAAGAGCCATGTTAACTCAGTTAATGTGGACTCTAACGTGGGAAAACAAAAGAATGACCAACGTTAGGGACACTCACCTTTGTCACTAACGTTGAGCTAAGCTACTTTGAGCCACGTTAGTTGCCACGTTAACTCATTTAACGTGGACTCTAACGTGGAGGGAGCAAAGAATCGCCAATGTTAGTGACACTCACCTTTGTCACTAACGTTAGGATGAGCCACTATGAGCCACGTTAACTCCCACGCTAACTACATTAACGTGGAAGCTAACGTGAGTAAAAGGGATGATGAGCCAACGTCAGTGACACTCACCTTTGTCACTAACGTTGGAGATGGCTAGCAATACCACGTTAGAAGCCACATTAACCTAGTTAACGTGAACTCTAACGTGGGAAGTAAGGGCATTTTCGAACGTTAGTGACAAAGGTAAGTGTCAGTAACGTTCTCAAAGATGTGGCAAGCCTATGTTAAAGGTCATGTTAGCCACACTAACATGAACTCTAACGTAGGGAGAAAGGAGGATTCTCAACGTTATTGGAAAAAGTAAGTCCCAATAACGTGTGCGAAGGACCAAGAGGCAACGTTAGTGGTCACGTTGATGCCACTAACGTTGAAGTTAACGTGGAGCATCCTTGGGTTAGGAACGTTAGTGAAAAAGGTGATTGTCACTAACGTTCTCGAACCCACACTTTCACTTAACGTTAACGCCACTAACGTCCTAAGCTAGAATCCCTGCCTACTTCACACTTTCTCTCTGCAAGTAAAGCTAAGCCCACTGAAGAAGATAACTGCTTCAACTCAAGATCCAAAGGCCCATATCCAAGACTTGAAGAGCCAACTAGAAAATCAGAAGAATAGTATAAATAGGGAGAACTTTGAACTAGAAAGAAGAGCTTTTGGCATTATTAGAATTACTCTCTGTATTTTACTTTCTCTGCAACTTTTAGTTTAATTCTCAAAATGTACTCTCCATCTATGCTTTTCATTCCCAGAGCTATGAACAACTAAAGTCCTTTCATTGGGTTAGGGAGCTCTGTTGTAATTTGATGGATCAATAATAGTTTTCATTACTCTTCTTCTCTCTTTTCTCTTGATTTTACTAGAAAGCTTTCAATCTTCATCCAATTGAGTAGTTATCTTGGAAAAGAAGCTATTCATACTTGGATCTCTTCTGAACCTTGGAAGAGGAATGAAGAGATCATGCTAGAATTGCTTTCTCATGTTGGACCAAATTGGGGTTTGGGCGGATATGGTGACATATAATTCTCCCAATACTTTGATTAGAAATACATGTGGTATAATCAGTGACCACACTTCATCTTTTCTCATGAGCAATTAGACCAAGAAATTGGCTATTGATCTGATTTGAGAGATTGAATTACCAAGAAATTGGAATTCAATCACTTAAGATTGCCAAGGAGATCAATGAATGCATTGATTGAGGAATAGATGAAAATGAACTTGATCCGGAGAATGCAACATCTCCTAAGCCCAATGAACTCCCCATTTCTGATCTTACCCATTCTCTTTACTTTTTGCTATTTACTTTCATGCTAAACTCCACTTCCCCATTTAAGATTCTGCAATTTACCTTCCCCATTTAAGATTCTGCAATTTACCTTCCGTCATTTATTTTCTGCAATTTACTTTCCTACCATTTAATTTCCTGCAATTCTCAACCCAATTTCTGCTTAACTCAACTAGAACATTCTTCCAATTAAAGTTGCTTGACCAATCAATCCCTGTGGGATTCGACCTCACTCTATTGTGAGTTTTTACTTGACGACAATTCGGTATACTTGCCGAGGGAAATTTGTTGAGAGACAAGTTTCCGTGCATCACTATCCCATGGGGCAGGTGGGTGCACGAGAAGCCCCGTTCTAGGCGCCGCTCTCGAGATCGAGCAGTAGTCGAGGCAGCTAGACACTCATCTTCTAATTAGATGAGCGGGACTAGTAATTTTTTGCTTCTGAACAGTTTTGGCATCTCACTTTATCCATTGAAGCTCAGAGTGATTGGCATCTATAGGAACTCAGAATTCAGATAGTGTTATTGATTCTCTTAGTTCAGTGTGATGATTCTTGAACACAGCTTCTTTATGAGTCTTGGCCGTGGCCCTAAGCACTTTGTTTTCCAGTATTACTACCGGATACATAAATGCCACAGACACATAACTGGGTGAACCTTTTCAGATTGTGACTCAGCTTTGCTAAAGTTCCCAATTAGAGGTGTCCAGAGTTCTTAAGCACACTCTTCTTTTTGCTTTGGACCTTGACTTTAACCGCTCAGTCTCAAGTTTTCACTTGACACCTGCACGCCACAAGCACATGGTTAGGGACAGCTTGGTTTAGCCGCTTAGACCAGGATTTCAGTCCTTTAGGCCCTCCTATCCACTGATGCTCAAAGCCTTGGGATCCTTTTTAATTGCCATTGCCTTTTGGTTTTAAGGGTTATTGGCTTTTTCTGCTTGCTTTTTTTTTTTTTTTCTGCAAGCTTTGTTCTTTGCTGCTTTTTCTTGCTTCAAGAATCATTTTTATGATTTTTCAGATTATCAATAACATGTCTCATGTTCATTATTCTTTCAAGAGCCAACATATTTAACAGTCTTAAACAACAAATTCAAAAGACATATGCACTGTTCAAGCATTCATTCAGAAGACAGAAAGCATTGCCACCACATTTAACCAATTAGAATTTGTTTTATTTAAACTTGAAATTTTATTGCTTCTTATTCAAAAGATCTACTATTTTATTCATGTTTAATGATGATGAGAAAAATAAACTATAGCTTAATTGGAGATAAAATCAAAATAGATACTAATTACTACTATATGACTTCTAAGGTACTTTTATAAGGACACTGTCACAGAGTTAAGGCAGAAATTGGAAATTAACAACCTTTATTCTTGGGGTATGGGGGTTCCTCTGATCCTTGGGAGGCTTGGTATCACAGAAGATTTTTGGCGCTTCAGTTCGCTTAAGTCACGTCCCTGCTCCTCTTGTTCTTTAAGCATATGGGTCAGCATTTGACTGTGTTCCTTCTGTTGTTTTATTATTTGCTCCATAGCTTCCTGTATCTTGGTGACAGACGTCTCAAGATATTCCCAATATTCCGCTTGAGGAATCTCTGGGAGGAATTCCTGTGCTCTCTTCTTGATATGTTCCTCCTGTGCTTGTTATCTCTCCATTGATGCTTTGGTGATTGACTTTTCAATTAGGATATATTCAGTTATTCCCATCTTGATTCCAGCGTCCTTGCAGAGCAGAGAAATCACGCTTGGATAAGCCAACCTGGCCTCTCTTGAATTTTTGTTAGCAATCTTATAGAGCTCTGTTGAAATCAGCTGATGAACCTCCACTTCCTTTCCCATCATGATGCAATGAATCATCACTGCTCTTTTAACTGTGACTTCAGAACGGTTGCTGGTGGGCAACAGAGAACGCCCAATGAAGTCCAGCCATCCTCTGGCAACTGGTTTGAGATCCTCCCTCTTGAGTTGATTTGGAACGCCCTTTGTGTTGGTGGTCCACCTGGCTCCAGGGATACAGATGTCCTCTAGAATCTTATCCAGGCCAATGTCTGCTCTCATCATCCTCCTGTTGAAGGAGTCTGGATCATCCTTTAGCCGAGGTAGCTTTAGTATCTCTCTGATCTTATCAGGGGTGGTATGAACAATTTTTCCCCTGACCATGGTCCAAAATTCGTAGCAGGCAGTTCCAGATAGTCTTTGCTTGTCAGTCTGCCACATATTAGCATAGAACTCCTGGACCATGTTCCTTCCTACTTTCGTTTCAGGATTAGCTAGGACTTCCCAGTTCCTGATTCGAATTTGCTCCTGGATCTCCGGATATTCGTCTTCTTTCAGATCGAATCTAACTTCCGGGATCACTGATCTCAGACCCATTACTTTAAGATAATGGTCTGAATGTTCTTTAGATAAGAACTTCCCTTGATTCCAAAGTGGTTTTGGAACGCTCTCTTTCTTGCCTCTTGGAGTGTATTGTTTCCCTTTGAGAGCCATAATCGTAGTAGTGATCTCGGATAAACACACCAAACTTAGAGGTTTGCTTGTCCTCAAGCAAAAGAAAAGAAAGGAGAGGGATAGAAGGAGATTGAGGTGCACTTGTTGATGGAGGAGGGGGGAGGCCGAACCCAATTTAAAGGGGTGGGGGGGTGGATTTTCGAAAAATTGGAAGAGATAAGATAAAAAGATTGAGTTGAAAAAGATAAGATAGAAGATATAGTTTGATTTTGAAAAGATAGGATAGATTTTTGAAAAAGATAAATCTGGGTTTTTGAAAAAGATAATATGGAAAAGATATTGAAAAGATTTTAGAGTGAAAAAGATAAGATAGAAGATATAGTTAGATTTTGAAAAGATAGGATAGAATTTTGAAAAAGATAAATCTGGGTTTTTGAAAAAGATAATATGAAAAAGATATTGAAAAGATTTTAGGGTGAAAAAGATAGATTTGTTTTTGGAAAAGATTTGAAAAGAGTTGGATTGATTTTGCAAAGAGGGTGTGTGCTTATGAATTAAGATACATTTGATATTTTGAGGGTAGGATTTTTAGAAATCAGGGTTCTTGACATGTTTATGTAAATAAAATCATGTATTGAATCATAAAATTATAAATTAGAATGGAAATACGTGTGGGATTACTGGATTTGGCTCCTCCCTGTCCTCCTGGCGTTTGAACGCCCAAACACTGCCTGTTTTAGGCGTTCAGCGCCCAAATGCTGATCTCCTGGGCGTTCAGCGCCCAGTTGCTGCCATTCCTGGCGTTCAACGCCCAGTGGGTGGCCATTCTGGCGTTGAACGCCCAAATGCTGCCATTACTGGCGTTCAGCGCCCAGTGGATGCCCATTTTGGGCGCTGAACGCCCAAAATGCCCCTTTACTGGCGTTTTCTTGCCATTGAGCTCTTTTACTCTGTTTTGTGTGCCGAGGTCTTCTGTAAATGATTATTTACCTTGTTGTCAATAAACTCTATATAAAAAATAAAGATAGAAATAGGGCAAAATGCTTAGAGGATTGTTGCCCCACGGCTGGGTTGCCTCCCAGCAAGCGCTTCTTTATTGTCTTTAGCTGGACCTTGCTGAGCTTTTAATCTAGCTTCAGCCTTGAGCATTCTTGCTCAGTGTTGCCTTCAAGATAATGCTTGATTCTCTGTCCATTGACAATGAACTTCTTATCAGAATCAATATCTTGAAGCTCCACATAACCATATGGTGACACACTTGTAATCACGTATGGTCCCCTCCACCGGGATTTCAGTTTCCCGGGGAATAGCCTGAGTCTAGAGTTAAACAACAGGACTTTTTGTCCTGGTTCAAAGATTCTAGATGACAGCTTTCTGTCATGCCATTTTTTTTATTTTTCTTTATAAAGCTTGGCATTTTCGAAAGCTGTGAATCTAAATTCCTCTAGCTCATTTAGCTGGAGCAATCGTTTTTCTCCTGCTAATTTGGCATCTAAGTTTAGGAATCTGGTTGCCCAGTAGGCCTTATGTTCCAGTTCCACGGGCAAGTGGCATGCCTTACCATACACGAGTTGGTATGGAGAGGTCCCTATAGGGGTCTTGAATGCTGTTCTGTAAGCCCACAGAGCATCATCCAAGCTCCTTGCCCAATCCTTTCTACGGGTATTTACTGTCCGTTCCAGGATTCTCTTTAATTCTCTGTTAGAGACTTCAGCTTGCCCGTTGGTTTGTGGATGATATGGAGTGGCTACTTTGTGGCAAATTCCATACCGAACCATGGCAGAGTAAAGCTGTTTATTGCAGAAGTGAGTGCCCCCATCGCTGATTAACACTCTAGGGACACCAAACCTGCTAAAGATATGTTTCTGGAGGAATTTCAGCAATGTTTTAGTATCATTGGAGGGTGTGGCGATAGCCTCAACCCATTTTGATACATAGTCAACTGCCACCAGAATATAAGTGTTTGAGTATGATGGTGGGAAAGGTCCTATGAAGTCAATTCCCCATACATCAAACAACTCTATTTCCAAGATCCCTTGTTGAGGCATGGCGTAACCATGAGGCAGGTTACCAGCTCTTTGGCAACTGTCACAATTACGTACAAACTCTCGGGAATCTTTATAGAGTGTGGGCCAATAGAAGCCACATTGGAGGACCTTGGTGGCTGTTCGTTCACCTCCGAAATGGCCTCCATATTGAGATCCGTGGCAATGCCATAGGATTCTCTGTGCTTCCTCTCTGGGGACACACCTACGGATAATTCCATCTGCACATCTCTTAAAGAGATAGGGTTCATCCCACAAGTAGTACTTTGCATCAGTAACTAATTTCTTCTTTTGTATTCTATTGTACTCCTTGGGTATGAACCTTGCAGCTTTATAGTTTGCAATATCGGCAAACCATGGTGCTTCCTGAATGGCAAATAGATGCTCATCAGGGAACGTCTCAGAGATCTCAAGAAAGGGGAGGGACGTCCCTTTCACTGGCTCTATCCGGGACAGATGATCAGCCACTTGGTTCTCTGTCCCTTTTCTGTCTCTTATTTCTATATCAAACTCTTGCAGAAGCAATACCCATCTGATGAGCCTGGGTTTTGAATCCTGCTTTGTGAGTAGATATTTAAGAGCAGCATGGTCAGTATACACAATCACTTTTGATCCTACTAAGTATGATCTGAACTTGTCAATGGCGTAAACCACTGCAAGTAGTTCTTTTTCTGTGGTTGTGTAATTTTTCTGGGCATCATTTAGAACGCGACTGGCATAATAAATGACATGCAGAAGCTTGTCATGCCTCTGTCCCAATACTGCACCAATGGCATGATCACTGGCATCACACATTAACTCAAATGGCAATGTCCAGTCTGGTGCAGAAATGACTGGTGCTGTGACCAGCTTAGCTTTCAGCGTTTCAAACGCCTGCAGGCATGCTGTGTCAAACACAAATGGCGTGTCAGCAGCTAGCAGATTGCTTAGAGGTTTTGCGATTTTTGAAAAATCCTTTATAAACCTCCTATAGAATCCTGCATGCCCCAGAAAGCTTCTGATTGCCTTAACATTGGCAGGTGGTGGTAATTTTTCAATTACCTCTATTTTTGCTTGATCAACCTCTATTCCCTTGTTTGAGATTTTATGCCCAAGAACAATTCCTTCAGTCACCATGAAGTGACACTTTTCCCAGTTTAAAACTAGGTTGGTTTCTTGGCATCTTTTCAGAACAAGTTTCAGGTGATCAAGACAGGAGCTGAATGAGTCTCCATATACTGAGAAGTCATCCATGAAGACTTCCAGAAATTTTTCCACCATATCAGAGAAATTAGAGAGCATGCATCTCTGGAAGGTTGCAGGTGCATTGCATAGCCCAAAGGGCATCCTTCTATAAGCAAACACTCCGGATGGACATGTGAATGCTGTTTTCTCTTGATCCTGGGGATCTACTGCAATCTGGTTATAGCCTGAGTAGCCATCCAAAAAGCAGTAATAATCATGACCTGCTAGTCTCTCTAGCATCTGGTCTATGAATGGTAAAGGAAAATGATCCTTTCTGGTGGCTGTATTGAGCCTTCTGTAGTCAATACACATGCGCCACCCTGTAACTGTTCTTGTAGGAACCAGTTCATTTTTTTCATTATGAATCACTGTCATGCCTCCCTTTTTTGGGACGACTTGAACAGGGCTCACCCAGGGGCTATCAGAAATGGGATAAATAATCCCAGCCTCTAGTAATTTGGTGACCTCTTTCTGCACCACTTCCTTCATGGCTGGATTTAGCCGCCTCTGTGGTTGAACCACTGGTTTGGCATTATCCTCCAGTAGGATTTTGTGCATGCATCTAGCTGGGCTTATGCCCTTAAGGTCACCTATGGACCACCCAAGAGCTGTCTTGTGTGTCCTTAGCACTTGAATAAGTGCTTCCTCTTCCTGTGAATTTAAAGCAGAGCTTATGATCACTGGAAAAGTGTCACCTTCTCCTAGAAATGCATATTTCAAGGATGGTGGCAGTGGCTTGAGCTCTGGTTTAGGAGGTTTTTCCTCTTTCAGAAGAAAGTTCAGAGGCTCTTTCATGTCCCCTGAATCCTCCAAATCAGGCTGAACATCTTTAAAGATGTCTTCCAACTCTGATTCGAGACTCTCAGCCATGTTGATCTCTTCTACCAAAGAGTCATTAAGGTCAACTTTCATGCAGTCTGTTGATGTGTCTGGATGCTGCATGGCTTTGACAGCGTTCAACTTGAACTCGTCATCGTTGACTCTCAGGGTTATTTCCCCCTGTTGGACGTCAATGAGGGATCGTCCAGTTGCTAGGAAGGGTCTTCCTAGAATGAGAGTGGCACTTTTGTGCTCCTCCATTTCCAGCACAACAAAGTCAGTGGGAAAGGCGAATGGCCCAACTCTGACAATCATGTCCTCAATCATGCCTGATGTGTATTTAGTGGAACCATCAGCAAGTTGGAGACATATCCGGGTTGGTTTAACTTCTTCAGTTAAGCCAAGCTTCCTGATAGTGGATGCAGGTATTAGGTTGATGCTTGCCCCAAGATCGCATAAAGCTGTCTTGGTGCAATCACCTTCTAATATGCATGGTATCAGAAAACTCCCAGGGTCTTTAAGCTTTTCAGGAAAGCTTTTCAGAATGACTGCACTGCATTCTTCAGTGAGGAGAACTCTTTCTGTTTCTCTCCACTCCTTTTTATGACTCAAGATCTCTTTCATGAACTTGGCATAAGAAGGTATTTGCTCAAGTGCCTCTGCAAATGGAATCTTTATTTCAAGAGTCCTTAGATAATCTGCAAAGCGAGCAAATTGCTTATCCTGCTCCTCTTTCCGGAGTTTTTGAGGATAATGTATCTTGGCTTTATATTCCTCAACCTTAGTGGTTAAAGAAGCCTTTTTAGAGGGGTTGTTGTCAGCACTTGTGTGTGTCTGATCCCTCACTGGCAATTGAATGCCAGAGTCAGAAGCTGGAGTGACGTTAGACGCCAGCTCACTGTCTGTTCCTGGCGCCTGAACGCCAGAAATGTGCCCCTGTTGGGCGTTCAACGCTGGATTCTGCCCCATTTGGGCGTTCAACGCCAGATTCTTGCCCATTTCTGGCGTTGAACGCCAATCCTGCCTTGTTTCTGGCACTGAACGCCAGTTTTGGGCATGGTCTGGGCGTTCAGCGCCAGCCTTCCACCCATTTTCTGGCGTTTTAGTGCCAGAATTATTTTTCCCTGGGCTCTTACTGTCCTCAGGGGAATCTTTGGTGGGTTGCTCATTTCTTGAATTTTTGATGCCTTGAGGTGGGGTATTTAATGTTTTCCCACTTCTTAATTGAACTGCTTGGCATTCTTCTGCTATTTGCTTTGATAGCTGCTGCTTTGTTTGCTTAAACTGTTCTTCCATATGTATATTAGCTATCCTTGTCTCCTGTAACCTGTCTTTGAATTCAGCTAGCTGTTTTGTTAGAAAATCTAATTGCTGATTGAATTCAGCAGCTTGTTTTACAGTACTGAATTCAGCAGTTACTGTTTTAACCTCTTCATTCATGGAAGGGTTGCTGCTTAGATACAGATGCTGATTCCTGGCAACTGTATCAATGAGCTCTTGAGCTTCTTCAATTGTCTTTCTCATATGGATAGATCCACCAGCTGAGTAATCTAAAGACATCTGAGCTCCTTCTGCAAGCCCATAGTAGAAGATGTCTAACTGAACCCACTCTGAAAACATTTCAGAGGGGCATTTTCGTAGCATCTCTCTGTATCTCTCCCAGGCATCATAAAGAGATTCATTATCTCCTTGTTTAAAGCCTTGGATGTCCAGCCTTAGCTGTGTCATCCTTTTTGGAGGGAAATATTGATTCAGGAATTTTTCTGTTAGCTGTTTCCATGTTCTTATGCTGGCCTTAGGTTGGTTATTTAACCACCTCTTAGCTTGATCTTTTACAGCAAATGGAAATAGTAATAGTCTGTAGACATCCTGATCTATTTCCTTATCATGTACTGTGTCAGCAATTTGTAAAAATTGTGCTAGAAACTCTGTAGGTTCTTCCTGTGGAAGACCGGAATACTGGCAACTTTGCTGTACCATGATAATGAGCTGAGGATTCAACTCAAAGCTACTGACTCCAATGGAGGGTATGCAGATGCTACTCCCATATGAAGCAGTAGAGGGGTTAGAATATGACCCCAGAGTCCTCCTGGACTGTTCATTTCCACTTATGTCCATGATGGATCTATGGATATAACTTGGACTGATTTACCTTGTTATTTATTTTATTTTATAAGAAGTAAATACTTAAATAAAATAAAATAACTAAAAAGAATTTGAATTTTTGAAGTAAAAAAAAACATATATTTTTTTTTTTCGTTTATAAAAAAAAGAAATTAATTAGTTAAAAAAAAAAAGAAATTTTTGAAAAAGAGGGAAGATATTTTCGAAAATTAGAGAGAGGGAGAGTTAGTTGGGTAGTTTTGAAAAAGTTAAGAAACAAACAAAAAGTTAGTTAGTTAGTTGAAACAAATTTTGAAAAGATAAGAAGTTAGGAAGTTAGAAGAGATATTTTGAAAAGATATTTTTGAATTTAGTGAGGATAGAGAAAAACAATAAGATAGTACAAGATTTAAAATTTTTAGATCTAATGCTCCTTGTTTTCGAAAAATTTGGAGGGAAAACACCAAGGAACACCAAACTTAAAAATTTTAAGATCAAGACACAAGGAAAACTCAAGAACACTTTGAAGACTCACAAGAACACAAGAACATGAAGAAAGAACACCAAACTTAAAATTTTTTTTTTAGAAAGCCACCAAAATTTTCGAAAACCAAGGGGGATTCAACAAGAAAACACCAAACTTAAAGTTTGGCACACAATTTAATAGAGAAAATATTATTTATGAAAAAGAAGGTTTCGAAAAGAGTATAAAAGATTCTAACCCAATTACCAAGAACACAGATTAACGCTATAGCCAAATGAGTTATGGGACCTTCAAAAATTTTAAGAAAGATTATTTTTGAAAACACCAAACTTAAAGTTTGGCACAGGATTTAATAGAAAAATTATTTTTGAAAAAGGTTTTTAAAAAAATATGATAGCCAATTATCATGAACATAAACACCACGTTCTAAATAACTGAGCTATAAGTTTAAAGTATTTTAACAAGGGATAAATAATGAAAGACTCTAAACCAAAAAAAAGAAAGATTTTTCCTAATCTAAGCAACAGAATAATCCGTCAATTGTTCAAACTCGAATAATCCCCGGCAACGGCGCCAAAAACTTGGTGCACGAATTGTGAATCACACTTTTCACAACGCGTACCACTAACCAGCAAGTGCACTGGGTCGTCCAAGTAATACCTTACGTGAGTAAGGGTCGAATCCCACGGAGATTGTTGGTTTGAAGCAATCTATGGTTATCTTGTAAATCTTAGTCAGGAAGTCAATTATGTTTATCAGTTGAATTGTGAATGACTGAGAGAGCATAAATTAAAGGTTACTTGTTATGCAGTAATGGAGAATATGTTGGAGTTTTGGAGATGCTTTGTCTTCTGAATCTCTGCTTTCCTCTGTCTTCTGATTCACGCACGCACGTCCTCCTATGGCAAGCTGTGTGTTGGTGGATCACCGTTGTCAATGGCTACCTTCCATCCTTCCAGTGAAAACTACGCTCACGCGCTCTGTCACAGCACGGCTAATCACCGGTTGGTTCTCGATCCGGTTGGAATAGGATTTACTATCCTTTTGCGTCTGTCACTAACGCCCCTCCTTCAGGAGTTTGAAGCTCGTCACAGTCATTCAATCCTTGAATCCTACTCGGAATACCACAGACAAGGTTTAGACTTTCCGGATTCTCATGAATGCTGCCATCAGTTCTAGCTTATACCACGGAGATTCTGATTAAGAGATCTCAGAGATACTCATTCAATCGGATATAGAACGGAGGTGGTTGTCAGGCACACGTTCATGGGTTGAGGAAGGTGATGAATGTCACTGATCATCACCTTCATCACAGTTAAGCGCGAATGAACATCTTAGATAGGAACAAGCGTGTTTGAATAGAAAATAGAAATACTTGCATTAATTCATCGAGACACAGCAGAGCTCCTCACCCCCAACAATGGGGTTTAGAGACTCATGCCATCAGAGAATACAAAGTTTAGATCTAAAATGTCATGAGATACAAAATAAGTCTCTAAAAGTTGTTTATATACTAAACCAGTAGCCTAGGGTTACAAAATATGAGTGGACTATGATGGATGATGCAGAGATCCACTTCTGGGGCCCACTTGGTGTGCTGGGGCCCACTTGGTGTGTGCTGGGGCTGAGACTTTAAGCAATTCACGTGCAGAGGCCATTTGTGGAGTTGAACGCCAGTTTTTGTGCCAGTTTGGGCGTTCAACTCCAGTTTTTGATCCTTTTCTGGCGCTGGACGCCAGAATTGGGCAGAGGACTGGCGTTGAACGCCAGTTTACGTCGTCTATCCTTGTGCAAAGTATGGACTATTATATATTTTTGGAAAGTCCTGGATGTCTACTTTCCAATGCAATTGGAAGCATGCCATTTCGAGTTCTGTAGCTCCAGAAAATCCAATTTGAGTGCAGGGAAGTCAGAATCCAACAGCATTAGCAGTCCTTTTTCAGCCCGAATCAGATTTTTGCTCAGCTCCTTCAATTTCAGCCAGAAAAATACCTGAAATTACAGAAAAACACACAACTCATAGTAAAGTCCAGAAATATGAATTTTTCGTAAAAACTACTAGAAATAGACTAAAAACTAACTAAAACATACTCTAAACTATATGAAATTATCCCCAAAAAGCGTATAAAATATCCGCTCATCAATGACCCACCTCCTCAATATCATTTTGGACCACCATACTCACAAGTCCCTTACCACCAAACACCCTCATATGATCCTAACCCTCATCCACCATACCAACCACCTTATGAACCATATGAACCATATATAGAACTACCCCAATTCCAACCCAATTACTCCCAAGAACCACCACCTCCATATACACCATATCCATATCCATCAATCCAAGAGCCTTATGGTCCTACTTATGATACCCAAACGGAACAAGAATCAATGGATCGTCTCAAGGAAACAGTGGATCAATTTCATGCAACCCTTCATCAATTGGAGCAAGCGATACATCAATTAGCTTCCCAACGTTCCGACACTCAAGGAACCCCATGGCTTCATGTGGACAATCTAATGAAGAACGTAGCATGAAGAAGACATTAGAAACTCCGGTGGACAGTAAGGAGCATGAATTTGTACTGGAACAAGTGAAGGAAGCCAGAATTATTGAAGAAAAAGAAGTGGTTGAAGACTTGGGAGATGCTGAACCTCCATGGGAAAGTCAAGACATAGAGCCTCCTTCCAAGACGGTTGCATTTGATATTGAGGAGGGTGTACAACCTCCAAGGCATGTCATGGCTAGAGACCTGGAAGAGGTTGATCAAGAGATGGAGATTCAAGAAAAAGAGGCACAACCTCCCATGCCCTTGGTGAGTAATGAAGAAGAGATTGAATTGGAAGAAAGCTACCAAGAGAAAGAGGTTAATATTGAAGAAACTTGCAAAGAGGTGAAAGTTGTCAAAGAAGAGCACAAGGGAGTGGAGCTTGCAAATTTGTTAGAAACACCTCTCCCAAGGCTATTACCGTCCAACACAACGTTCAAGTGGGTAAAATTCTTATCCTTGACCTTTAACTTCCCACTTGAATATGGGCTATTGGAGACGGATGGTCAACTTAGAGCTCTTTGTGGCATTAAGAGTAAGAGGAAGATGGTCAGTGGTAAATTTTGTCCTGCAAGGTTCATTATGGTTGGAAGCTTTAAGTTTAAACGCAAAGGTTAGTGTAGAGCTCAACTGAATGGGTCTAGGAAGTTGTTTGGCCGCTTTAGTGAGAATTCAGATTGCTTGCTACCCGGATGGAATCATAATGATCAACAAGAAGACGGGTGCAAAAGCAAGGTTTGGGACCCCGGAATTCATTTTGGCAATCAACACTCTTGGGGCCTTGTCACTTGCTTTAACTTACTTGAAGGCTTTCTGTGCCTAGTTTGGGATCCCGAAGTCCATTGGAATTACAAATATTGGTGGGGATTCAAGGGTCAATACAAGCACAAGCCACCATAACAAAGGACCCCCAAATGTCCAACTTAAGGACTTTAACTAAAAGTGCTAGGTGGGAGACAACCCACCATGGTATGATTATTTCTTTTCCAATTTTATTTCGTTTTGTTTGTTTTTATTTTATTTTATTTTCATTGAACCTGGAAGTATTCATAGCATCTACATTAGCACTGCATAATTGCATAAAAAAAAATCGCACGCGACGCGACAGCATCGCCGACGCGTCCGCGTCACCAGTGCATTTGGAAGAAAAGGAAAGTGAACAGAGAGTCATGCGAAAGCGTGGCTGGAGGCGTGCCTTTGGCACAAATTGATCCACGCGACCACGTCACCCACGCGAACGCGTGGCCCTGTGAAATCGACGTAAAGGGGTGTATGGCAGTATGTTGGGCTGGAATAGGGCTGAACTCGTGCTGGATGCCCAAGCCCTCCTACGCGAACGTGTTCCCCATGCGGCCGCGTCGTTTTTCAAAAAATAGCCATCCACGCGATCGCGTCAACCACGCGACCACGTCACCCAAAAATTTGGCAAAAAGAGTTTCGAATAGAGAGTTGCGCGAACGCGAGGCTGCACTCACGCCAATCACAAAAATCAGGCCACGCGATCGCGTGACCCACGCGTCCGCGTCACCTGATAATTATTGCACACCACGTGACCACGTCACTCACGCGTCCGCGTCGCCTGCGTCGCACAACTTATTCAGATCAGCGCTAATTATATTATCTTTTCTTTTCTAATCCTAATTTCTTCTATCTTATCTTCTTTCTTCTTCCTACTTTCTTCTTCTTCATCTCTTTAACTTCTCATCCCTCTTCACTACCATTCTATTTCATTTAATTTATTTGCATATTTTCATTCATTGCATTATTTTTATTGGTGTTAGAAATTTATTTAGGTCATTATTTTCTATATTTTTGTGGATTATTAAAGGAATTGTTTGACAATTATATATTACTTTTTAAAGGGTTTCTTGCATGTTCAATTTAATACTTTCAATAGCTTATTTACCATGCTTGCTATGTGTTTGTGAAAAAGCCTGTATGGCATTGTGCACTATTTTTCGATTTCTTTCTATCTACTACTCTAAATGCTTGCTTTTCACAAAACCCTTTTTATATTTTATTACTTAAATATAATTGTTATTACAAACATATTGTTAGACTTGGTAATCTAACTTGGACATCGAATGCTTGATCTATGCTACTCATGCCTTTGCCAGCATGCCAATAAACATCTTGCATTTAATTGTCATTACATGCACTTGCTATATTTCCATTGATGAACTTTTCACAGGTAGTCATGACCATGTGTTAACGTCATTCTTCTATATTGTGCATTGATTACCACCTTTTCCGCTCTCTTCCTTGCTCTAACCCTTAGCTTTAAAAGTTACTTTCTTTTTCCCTTTTCAGGATGGCCACCAAGAAGGGTAAAGAGAAAGCAACTCCCAAACCACCGGCAAGGAAAGGAACAAAAAGAGCCCCAGCTGAAGTACCACAACCCCCATCCACTTGTACATCTTAGCATGCATCGAGGACGGTGCAATCTTTAAGTGTGGGGAGGTCGATACCGATCTCCATGGGTTAGTTACTCTTCTATCTCAACACCAATGGTTTATTTTCCTTGTTAGTTGTTGCATTTGCATGTTTGGTTGCATGATTATTTGATTTTGTGCATATTTTACCACTTGGTTGAAGTAATATTTTCTTTTTCAAGAAACCTTTTAGAGCATTTCACTAATTTGAATAAAATTTAATGTTACACTTGTTTGAAGAAATATTATACTGGAACATGGTTTAGAGCTCGAACACACAAAACCTGTGAGGTTTTCGAGCCTATTTGAATTGGTTGCATTTTACCAACCAATATTTTATTTTTGGTGTGTGTTGTTCTCTCTAAAATTGTGATCTTTGTCTTGCTTAATTCTATATTTCCATAGTTTGATGTATGCATACACTTACATGATTGAGGCCTTTGTTTCACTGAGCTTACATACCCATATGGCCTTACCCTTTCATTATTCTTTGCAAACCAATGTTGAGCCTATTATACCCCTTTGTTCTTTACTTTAGCACATCATTAACTCTAAGCGGAAAACAATAATGTCGTTAATTTGAATCCTTGGTTAGCTTAGACTAGTGAGAGTGCTCATGAATTAAGTATGGGGAAAGTTGAATTTGGAAACATTTGGTTTGAGAAATGAGTATGTTAGAATTTTCTGAAAATGTGAAAAAAAAATGTTTAGGACATGATTCATGCATCCAATAATTTAATCATAGGCATTGAGAAAAATAAAAGAAAAGAAAATATATATATATATATATATATATATATATATATATATATATATATATATATATATATATATAAGAGAGAGAAGTGAGAAAAAAAAGAGAGAGCAATTAAGCAAAAAGGGGACAAAATGCCCCAAAGTAAGTGGTGAAAGCAATGCATATGTACTGTACTTGAATTTAGAATGCATCAATATGTGGAAAACATGGTTAATGGATAGTTAGATGTGGTATTATGATTACATGGATTGTCTAAAGTAAGGTGGAAAGTTTAAGTTAATTAAGGATTCAGATTTTAGTCCACTTGGCCAAATACAATCCTACCTTGACCCTAACACCATTACAACCCTTAAAAGACCTCTTGATATGTGTATCTGTACATTAAATTTATGTTGATTGTTAGATGAAGAGCAAGCCTTGGAAAGCAAGGTTAGTAGAGAATTGAGAGAATCGAACCTAAAACACTTGAGTGATTAGAATGCATACACTTCCAGTGAGGGTTCGATGCTCGATTCTTTGTTCCCGGCTTTCATGAGCTATTTTCTTCTACAAGCCTAATTGTACTTCATTTTTATGATTTGAATTAGTGAAATTCTGTTCATATTTATTCTTGGAGAATTTATTTACTTTTAAACCAAGTAGGAAAAAGCATTCTTCATTTAGTTGCATTCATATAGATAGGATTGCATTTCATACATTTTATCATTCCTCTTCACTCCTTTATAGCTTCTCTTGAGCTTAGCATGAGGACATGCTATTGTTTAAGTGTGGGGAGGTTGATAAACCACTATTTTATGGTTTATCTTGTGCTCAATTGAGTGAATTTTATAAATCTTTCATACACTTGTTCATACAAAATGCATGTTTTACATTCTCCTTCTTGATTTTGTGCTATGATTGAAAACATGCTTCTTTGGACTTATATTTGCTAATATTAATCCTCTATTATTACCATTCGATGCCTTGATATGTGTGTTAAGTGATTTCAGAGATTACAGGGCAGAAATGGCTTAGAGGATGGAAAGGAAGCATGCAAAAGTGGAAGGAATACAAGAAGTTGAAGGAACTGCAAAGCTGTCAGCCTGACCCTCTTGCACTAAAATAGTCATAACTTGAGCTACAGAAGTCCAAACGATGCGGTTCCAGTTGTGTTGGAAAGCTAACGTCTGGGCTTCGATTTGATATATAATATGCCATAGTTGCTCTGATGCTAGGCGACGCGAAAGCGTGCTCCACGCGGACGTGTCGCAGTGACGAAAATCAGCGTGACAGATTTCTTCTCCAGTGATTTCTGGGTTGTTTTTGACCCTGTTTTTAGCCCAGAACACACAAATTAGAGGCTATAAAGTGGGGAAATGCATCCATTCATAATGAATCTTTCATATTCACAATTATTAGGATTTAGATGTAGTTTCTAGAGAGAGGTTCTCTCCTCTCTCTTAGGATTTAAAATTTTAGGATTTCTATTAGTTTAGTTCAATTCATCTTCATTCCAGGTTCTATGTTTCTTCAATATTTATTTTCTACTTTTATTTACTCCAATACTTTTATTTGTATTTGATTTATGTTGCCCAATTGGCTTATGAACATTTCCATGTTATGACTTGAATTTATGTTTAGACGTAATTTGATGTGTTTCAGATTTATGATTGCTTTATTTACATGAATGATTTTAATTTAATTTAGAATTTTCCCTTTTGGCTTTGGTTAAATAATTGGTGACACTTGAGTTATCAAACTCGAGGTGTTGACTGAAAATTGGAATTCTTCAAGAATTAATTCAAGATCCAATAACTCTAACTTTTCCCAAGGAGAGACTAGGACTTGAGGAATCAGAATTAATTCAACCACTTAACTTACCTTCATAGTTAAAGGATAACAAAGTGGGAGAAAAATCCAATTCTCATCACAATCGATAAGGATAACTAGGATAGGACTTCCAGTTCTTATACCTTGCCAAGAGTTTATTTTATAGTTATTTATTTATTTTTCTTGTCATTTAACATACTTCTCCCTTACTTTCAAAACCCCCAATTTACAAGACTCATAACCAATAATAAGAACATACCTCCCTGCAATTCCTTGAGAAGACGACCCGAGTTTTAAATACTTCGGTTATCAATTTATTTAGGGGTTTGTTACTTGTGACAACCAAAACATTTGTAAGAAAGGACTTTTGTTGGTTTAGAAACTATACCAGCAATGAGGATTTATCTGCGAATTTCTAGACCACGCAAAAGTTTTCTCTTCAGTGGATTTCTCTAATCTACGCGGATGCGCCGATCTTTGCGCGCCGCTTCCAGCTGTCCACATCCACTCGTGCCCGCGAGGTACGCGTGCGCGCCCATGCTGAAATTCCCAAAATCCAAATCTTCATGTTCCTTCCTCTTGTGCATGCTTTCTTTCTCTCTTCTAGGTCATTCTTGCCCCATAAATTCTGAAATCACTCAACAAACACGTCATGGCATCGAATGATAATAAAAGAGGATCAAAATATAGCAATTATAATGCAAAAAAAGCATGTTTTCCATCATGAAGCAATATTAGGAAGAGAACACAAAACCATGCAATTCTTGTGAATAAGTGTAAAAAATATTGACAAAACCCCCCAAATTCTACACAATATAAACCACCAATTTATGGTTTATCAGCGTGCCATGCTAGTTCAATGGACCAGAAAAGAAGAACCAAGCCCACATAGTGGGCGTGGCACGCCAGACCCTGTGCATGCCACGCTAGTTCAACTTTTCAGAGAAGAGAAGAAGAAGGAAAAGGGCTGGGCGTGCCACTTGGATTCGAAGGCGTGGTGGTCATGGTAATCTCAGATACTTTTTAGATGTAGTTTGTTGTGGTAATGGGAAATAGAGGAACATGCTTTGCTTCCTATTTGGTGGAATCAAAATGAGTTTAGTGGTAAGTTTCTTTTCTATTGTGGAAGCCAGAGGGTGATCCTAGAACAAAGCATGCACACTAGGACAACACCTACACTTAAAGAAGACCCTGGGCATGCCACTTGGGCTCGAAGGCATGGCACGCCAGGGACATCAACACATGGGGCGTGCCACTTGAAGAGCTTGGCGTGGCGTGCCAAGCCAATTTGGAGGCTGGGCGTGGCACGCCACTCAAACGCCTGTCACACGCCAGCTGGAAGGTCAAACATATTGAGTATTTCTTTCCCTCCAAATTGTAATTTTCTTCTCTCTTTTGTATTTTCTTTATTCTAGTGCTAGGAGTAGTATAAATAGTCCCTGGAAGTATTCAGAAGGGGAGTTGGGATGCGGAGTAGAGTTTTGTTAAAGTATAATTAGATTTACTTTTCACATCATCTCTTCCATCTCTTGTATTTTTCTCTGAGCTATGAGTAGCTAAATTCCCTCTCATTGAGAGAGGGAGCTTGATAAACCACTATTTTATGGTTTATCTTGTGCTAATTTGAGTGGTTTTTATCAAGCCTTTGCACACTTATTCATACTATTTGCATGATTGTACAATTCCTTTCCAGATTTTATTCTATGATTGAATTCTTGCTTCTTAAGCCTTTAATTTATGCATTTTAATTCCCCTTTTTACCATTCGATGCCGTGATCTGTGCGTTAAGTGTTTTCAGGCTTTATAGGGCAGAAATGGCTTAGAGGATGGAAAGGAAGCTTGCAAAAATGGAAGGAACACAAGAAATAAAGTACACAACCAGCGAGCATCGACGCGCACGCATGGCTCACGCGTGCGTGTGAATTGGAGTTTTGCACGGCGACGCGTGCGCGTGCCTGACGTGTACGCATTACACGCGAAGTTGACCAGCGACGCGTACGCGTGACATGCGCGACGTGCAGAAATATCAGAAAATGCTGGGGGTGATTTTGGGCTGAGTTTAGACCCAGTTTTCGGCCCAAAAACGCAGACTAAAGCCAGGGGACAAGCAGAGACTCAACATCATCGAATTATTCACAATTTAGGTTTAGATGTGATTTCTAGAGAGAGAGGCTCTCTCCTCTCTCTAGGTTTTAGGATTTCTCTTAGTTTTAGGTTTATTTCTTCTCAATTCCAGGTTCAATGTTCCTTTAATTTAGTTTCTCTTCTACTTTTATTTGTCTTAGTATTCTAGTTTATCTATTTTCCCTTTTGATTACTTTATGTTGCTATTTGGTTTACAAATTCTCATGTTTTAATTTGGATTTCTATTTAATGCAATTTGAGGTATTTCAGATTTATGATTGCTTTCTTCAATTTATGTTATTGATGCTTTTAATTTAATTTAGATTTCTCTTCTTTTGGCCTTGGTTGAGTAATTAGAGACTCTTGATTTATCAAACTCCTTTGTTGATTGATAATTGGAATTTGCTGGTTAATTTGGATCCCTCTAAAGCTAGTCTTTCCTTAGGAGTTGACTAGGACTTGAGGAATCCAATTGATTCATTCACTTGACTTTCCTCCATAGTTAAAGGTTAACTAAGTGGTAGCAACTGACAATCCTCATCACAATTGATAAGGATAACTAGGATAGGACTTCTAATTTTCATACCTTGCTAAGAGCTTTATTAGTTATTAATTTAATTCTTGGAATTCACTTTTCTTGTTCCTTATTCAAAAACCCAAAAAATATGCTTTTCCCATAACCAATAATAATTACAGTTCCCTGTAATTTCTTGAGAGACGACCCAAGGTTTAAATACTTCGGTTTATTTTTATTGGGTTTGCTTAAGTGACAAACAAGTTTTTGTATGAAAGGATTATTGCTAGTTTAGAAACTATACTTGCAACGAGAATTTATTGTGAATTCTTTATCGACAAAAACCCATTCATCAAAATGCCGCCATTGCCGAGGAATTACAAACGTGTGCCTTATTATTGGTTATTGTAAATATTTGCTTTTTGCTTATTTGTAATTTTTTGTTAGTCTAGGACTTAGTTGCTTATTTTTGCTAGTTTTTGTTTTTATTTTCTTTAGCTACTATGAATTTTCACCCCTTTGGCTATGAGTTTAGTTCAAATTATGTTGCAGGGAATGAAAGCTATAATGAGAACATGCATCAAGGTTAGGACAATTAAATATGGGAGGAGCCACAAGGATTTGATCAACCCTCGTGGCAACAACCCCCTCCAATGCACTATAACCAACAACCATTCTATGATGCATCCCAAGAAAATAGTTATGGTGGACCTTTTCGTGATAACCAACCTCCACCAAATTACTATGGTCAAGAGCTATTCTAGGGTGCGTACCAAGATGATGAATATGGTAAACCCCCTTGTAGTTACCAATGAGTCCCACCATATGCTTATGAACCACCTCCTCAACATAACTTTGAACCACCCTACTTAGAAGCCCCTTACAACCATTCACCTCCATATGACCCTAACCCTTATCCACCACACCAACTACCATACGAACCATATGAACCATACCCAGAACCACCACCTCAATATTCACCATCTCCATACTCGTACCAAGAAGAACCACCTTCCTATTATGAACCCTTTCTCCAAAATAATGAACACCCCTATCCACTCCAACCTCCCCTGGATGATAGCATCCTTAATGTTATTCGCCAAAGGGAAATAGAGCTTCAAACCACAATTACCTCTGATTTCACTGGTCTAACCTCTACTATCCAAGCTCTTATATCCCGTGTGGATGCAGCAATCCAAGAGTGACATGATCCCAATTATGCTATTAACACGGAACAAGAGAGAAGGGACTGGCTTGAGGATGAATGAGCTGTTGAAGAATTGGCGAGGGAAGACATCAAGGAGGAGTTCGATTTCGTATTAGAGCAAGTGGAGAAAGACAAAATTATAGAAGAAGAGGAAGAAGTGGTTGAAGACTTGGGAGATGTGGAACCTCCAGGGGAAAGTCCAATCACAGAGCCTCCTTCCAAGGTGTTTGATGTTGATGTTGAGGAGGGTGTACAACCTCCAAGGCATATCATGGTTGAAGACTTTGCAGAGGCTAATCAAGACGTGGAGATTAAAGAAGAAGAAGCACTGCCTCCCATGCCCTTGGTAGGCAATGAAGAAGAGAGCTTGTTGGAAGAAAGCTACCAAGAGGAAGAGGATGAAATTGAAGAAGCTTGCAAAGAGGTAGAAGAATTCAAAGAAGAGCACAAGAGAGTGGAGCCTGCAAGATCATTAGAAACACCTCTCCCGAAGCCATTAACAACCAATACAACATTCAAGTGGGTAAAATTCTTATCCTTAACCTTTACTTTCCTACCTGAATATGGTTTACTGAAAACGGATGGTCAACTTAGAGCTCTTTGTGGCTTTAAGAGTAAGAGGGAGATGGTTAGTGGTGGGAGTTATCAAGCAAGGTTCAATACAGTTGCATGCTCCAAGTTGAAGCGCAAGGGTTGGTATAAGTCTCAATTGAATGGGTCTAGGAGGTTGTTCGGATATCTCAGTGAGCATTCAGATTGCGTGCCACCCGATTAGAACAATGATGATCGACTTAGAGACGGGTATAGAAACAAGATTTGGGATCCGGAAATATATGAGGATCAATTTTGGGAGCTCAAAGCTTGTGAAGAACTCCATCTATGCTTGGAGAATTTACTTGGTATTGATAGAGCATACTGGAAGTCCAAGAAATGGTGGAAGTTTCAAGATGAGTTCAAGCACAAGCCACCATGACAGGGAGCTCACCAAATGTCCAACTTAAGGACATTAACTAAAAGTGCTAGCTGGGAGACAACCCACCATGGTATGATCGTTCTTTTTCAGTCTTAGCTTTATTTAATTTTGTATTGTTCTTAGTTTTACTTTATTATATTTTTATTAGTATTCATTCATCATGTCTGCATCAGCATCTGCATTCTGTATTATGCATTTTGCATAAAATAAAAAAAAAGAGGGAGGGCACACGACGCGCAAACATCGCTGATGCGTATGCGTCCTATGTGTGTGCGTGTGATGAGCGAATAATTTATACGTTTTTTGGCATTGTTTTTAGTATGTTTTTAGTATATTTTAGTTAGTTTTTATTATGTTTTTATTAGTTTTTATTCAAAAATCATATTTCTGGACTTTACTATGAGTTTTGGTGTTTTTCTATGATTTCAGGTATTTTCTGGCTGAAATTGAGGGACCTGAGCAAAAATCTGATTCAAAGGCTGAAAAAGGACTGCAGATGCGGTTGGATTCCGACCTCCCTGCACTCGAAGTAGATTTTTGGGAGCTACAGAAGCCTAATTGGCATGCTCTCAATTGAGTTGGAAAGTAGACATCCTGGGCTTTCTAGCAATATATAATAGTCTATACTTTGTCCGAGATTTGATGGCCCAAACTGGCATTCCAAGTCAGCATAGAAATTCTGGCATCAAAACGCCAGAACTGGCATGAAAGCTAGAGTTAAACGCCCAAACTAGCACAAAAGCTGGCGTTTAACTCCAAGAAAGGTCTCTACACATGAAAGCTTTAATGCTCAGCCCAAGCAAACACTAAGTGGGCCCTGGAAGTGGATTTTTACACTAAAAGGATCAATAGATCCTATTCCAGCATGAGTGAGAACCGACAGATGATTAGCCGTGCGGTGACAGCGCCTTTGGACCATTTTCACTGAGAGGACAGATGGTAGCCATTGACAACGGTGATCCACCAACATACAGCTTACCATGGAAGGAGCCTTGCGTGCATGAAGAAGAAGGCAGTAGGAAAGCAGAGATTCAGAAGATAGAGCATCTCCAAAACCTCAACCTGTTCTCCATTACTGCAAAACAAGTATTTATTTCATGTTCTTTTACTTTTTACAATTAAATCAGAGAATTATTGAAATCCTGACTAAGAGTTATAAGATAACCATAGCTTGCTTCAAGCCGACAATCTCCGTGGGATCGACCCTTACTCACGTAAGGTATTACTTGGACGACCCAGTGCACTTGCTGGTTAGTTGTGCGGAATTGCAAAAGTGTGATTGTGATTTCGTGCACCAAGTTTTTGGCGCCGTTGCCGGGGATTGTTCGAGTTTGGACAACTGACAGTTTATTTTGTTGCTTAGATTAGGAATAAATTATTTTTGTTGGTTTAGAGTCACTAAATTTGAGTCTTTTATTTGAGTTTAGTTTCATATTTTAAGTTTGGTGTCAATTTCATGCTTTTATTTTCTTTCAATTTTTCGAATTTGCATGTTCTTAGTTCTTCCTTGGTCTTTAAAAATTCTAAATTTGGTGTCTTCTTTGTGTTTTCCTTTAAATTTTCAAAAATTTGTGTTTTATTTTCTAAAAATTTTAAGTTTGGTGTCCCTTGTGCTTTTATTTACTTAAAAATTTTTCAAAAATTTGTTCTCGGTGTTCATCTTGATCTTCAAAGTGTTCTTGATGTTCATCTTGACATTCAAAGTTTTCTTGTTTGTTCTCTTTGTTTTGATCTAAAATTTCTAAGTTTCATGTCATTTTGTTGTTTTTCTCTTTCCTCATTAAAATTCAAAAATAAAAAAATATCTTTTCCTTATTTTACTCATAAATTTTGAAATTTTGCACTAAATTAGTCAAAGATTTTCAAAATCATATCTCTTTTTTTAGTCAAGTCAAAATTCTAATTTTGAAAATTGATCTTTTCAAATCTTTTTCAAAAATCAAATCTTTTTAATTCCTTCAATCATATCTTTTCAATCATATCTTTTTTTTAATAAATTGCGATCATATCTTCTTAATCATATCTTTTTCAAAATAATTTTCAATCATATCTTTCTGATTGCTGATTCCAAAATCTTTTTAATTAATTAATTAATTTAGTTTTCAATTTGCTTTTATTTCATTTTCTTCTAATTTTCCAAACTTTATTTTATCTTCCATTTATTTTGTTTTATTTTATTCGGTTACTTTTAATTAATTAAAATAAAAAAAATTTAAAAATATAATTTATTTGCAATTCATATCAATTCCCTTTTCTCCATCATGGACATAAGTAGAAATGAACAGTCTAGAAGAACTCTGGGGTCATATGCTAACCCCATTACAACTGCATATGGGAGTAACATCTGTATACCTCCCATCAAAGCAAGCAGTTTTGTGCTAAATCCTCAACTCATTATCATGGTGCAGCAAAATTGCTAGAATTCCGGTCTTTCACAGGAAGAACCTACTGAGTTTCTGGCACAGTTCTTACAAATTGCTGACACTGTACGTGATAAAGATGTGGATCAGGATGTCTACAGATTATTACTGTTTCCATTTGCTATAAAAGATCAAGCTAAGAGGTGGTTAAATAACCAACCCACAGCAAGCATAAAAACATGGAGATAGTTATCAGACAAATTTCTGAATCAATTTTACCCTCCAAAAAGGATAACACAGCTAAGGCTGGACATCCAAGACTTTAAACAAGAGGATCATGAATCCTTTTATAATGTCTGGGAGAGGTACAGAGGGATGCTAAGGAAATGCCCCTCTGAAATGTTTTCAGAGTGGGTACAGTTAGACATCTTCTACTATGGGCTTACAGAAAAAGCTCAGATGTCTCTAGACCACTCAACTGGTGGATCTATACACATGAGGAAGACGATTGAAGAGGCTCAAGAACTCATAGATACGGTTGCTAGAAATCAACATCTGTACTCAAGCAGTGAGTTCTTTATAAAAGAAGAGGCTAGGACAGTAACTACTGATCCTAATACTCAAGAACAGATTATTGAGCTTAATCAACAATTACTCCTTATGATAAAACAATTAGCAAAATTTAAAGAGATGCTCCAAGACACTAAAAATTCTAACAAGAATATGGAAGCACAATTGAATCAGACAAGACAGCAGCTATCTAAACAGATAACAGAAGAATGCCAAGCTGTTCAACTAAGGAGCGGGAAGACATTGAATAAATCAGCTCAAAGTAGCAGAAAGCCAAGAAAGGAACAACTGACAGAGGATGACCAAATCACTGCCCAAAATCCCTCTGAGGACAGCAAGAGCCCAGAGAGGAATAATTCTGGCGTTCAAACGCCAGAAAAAGGTGAAGGATTGGCGTCAAACGCCCAGTGGATGCCCACTTCTGGCGTTCAAACGCCAGAAAAGGGAGAAAAGTTGGCGTTAAAGATCCAGGAAGCTTTATGATACCATGCACATTAGAGGATACTTGTACCAAGACAGCTCTATGTGACCTTGGAGCAAGTATCAACCTAATACCAGCATCAACTATCGGAAAGCTTGGTTTGACTGAAGAGGTCAAACCAACCCCGATATGTCTTCAACTTGCTGATGGCTCCATTAAATACCCATCAGGCATAATTGAGGACATGATTGTCAAGGTTGGGCCATTTGTCTTTCCCACTGACTTTGTAGTGCTGGAAATGGAGGAGCACAAGAGTGCAACTCTCATTCTAGAAAGACCTTTCCTAGCAACTGGACGAACTCTCATTGATGTCCAAAAAGGGGAAGTGACCCTGAGAGTCAATGAGGATGAGTTCAAGTTAAATGTTGTCAAAGCTATGCAGCATCCAGACACATCAAATGACTGCATGAGCGTTGATATTATTGACTCCTTGGTGGAAGAGATCAATATGACTGAGAGTCTCGAATCAGAGCTAGAGGACATCTTTAAAGATGTTCAGCCTGATCTGGAGGAACCAGAGGAAATAAAAGAACCTCTAAAAATTCCTCAGGAAGAGGATAAGCCTCCTAAACCCGAGCTCAAACCACTACCATCATCCCTGAAATATGCATTTCTGGAAGAAGGAGACACTTTTTCGGTGATCGTAAGCTCTGCTTTAAATCCACAGGAAGAGAAAGCACTAATTCAGGTGCTGAGGACACACAAGACAGTTCTTGGGTGGTCCATAAGTGATGTTAAGGGTATTAGCCCAGCAAGATGCATGCACAAGATCCAATTGGAGGATGACGCTAAGCCAGTGGTTCAACCACAGAGGCGGCTAAATCCAGCCATGAAGGAGGTGGTGCAGAAAGAGGTCATTAAGTTACTAGAGGCTGGGATTATTTATCCTATTTCTGATAGCCCCTGGGTTAGCCCTGTCCACATTGTCCCCAAGAAGGGAGGCATGACAGTGGTTCATAATGAAAAGAATGAACTGGTTCCTACAAGAACAGTTACAGGGTAGTGTATGTGTATTGACTACAGAAGGCTCAATACAGCCACCAGAAAGGATCATTTTCCTTTACCATTCATAGACTAGATGCTAGAGAGACTAGCAGGTCATAAATACTACTGCTTTTTGGATGGCTATTCAGGTTACAGCCAAATTGTAGTAGATCCTCAGGACCAAGAGAAAACAGCATTCACATGTCCTTCTGGAGTATTTGCCTACAGAAGGATGCCCTTTGGTCTATGCAATGCACCTGCAACCTTTTAGAGATGCATGCTCTCTATCTTTTCTGATATGGTAGAGAAATTTTTGGAAGTCTTCATGGATGACTTTTCAGTATTTGGAGACTCATTCAGCTCCTGTCTTGACCATTTAGCACTTGTTCTGAAAAGATGCCAAGAGACCAACCTAGTTTTAAACTGGAAAAAATGTCACTTTATGGTGACTGAAGGAATTGTCCTTGGTCATAAAATTTCAAACAAGGGAATAGAGGTGGATCAAGCTAAGGTAGAGGTAATTGAAAAATTACCACCACCTGCCAATGTAAAGGCAATCAGAAGCTTTCTGGGACATGCAAGATTCTACAGGAGGTTTATAAAGGATTTTTCAAAAATTGCAAAACCTCTGAGCAATCTGCTAGCTGCTGACACACCATTTGTGTTTGACACAGAGTGTCTGTAAGCGTTTGAAACCCTGAAAGCTAAGCTGGTCACAGCACCAGTCATCTCTGCACCAGACTGGACATTACTATTCGAACTAATGTGTGATGCCAGTGACCATGCCATTGGTGCAGTGTTGGGACAGAGGCATAACAAGCTTCTGCACGTCATTTATTATGCTAGCTGTGTTTTAAATGATGCACAGAAGAATTACACAACCACAGAAAAAGAGTTACTTGCAGTGGTTTATGCCAATGACAAGTTTAGGTCCTATTTAGTAGGTTCAAAAGTGATTGTGTATACTGACCATGCTGCTTTTAAATACCTACTCACAATGCAGGATTCAAAACCCAGGCTCATAAGATGGGTGTTGCTTCTGCAAGAGTTTGATATAGAAATAAGAGACAGAAAAGGGACAGAGAACCAGGTAGCTGATCACCTGTCCGGATTCAACCAGTAGCAGCGGCGTCTCTCCCTCCTACTGAAATCTCTGAGACCTTTCCGGATGAGAAACTCTTGGCCATTCAGGAAGCACCATGGTTTGCAGACATTGCAAATTATAAAGCTGTGAGGTTTATACCCAAGGAGTACAACAGGGTGCAAACGAAAAAACTAATTTCTGATGCAAAGTACTACTTATGGGATGAACCATATCTCTTTAAAAGATGTGCAGACGGAATGATCCGCAGATGCATACCTAGAGAGGAGGCACAGAAGATCCTATGGCATTGCCATGGATCACAGTATAGAGGACATTTCGGAGGTGAGCGAACAACCACTAAGGCCCTCCAATGTGGGTTCTACTGGCCTACCCTCCATAGAGATGCCCGAGAGTTTGTGCGTAACTGTGACAGTTACCAAAGAGCTGGCAACTTGCCTCATGGTTATGCCATGCCTCAACAAGGGATCTTAGAGATTGAGTTGTTTGATGTATGGGGTATTGACTTCATGGGTCCTTTCCCACCATCATACTCAAACACTTACATTCTCGTGGTAGTAGACTACGTATCTAAATGGGTAGAAGCAATTGCCACACCCACTAATGATACTAAGACCGTGCTAAAGTTCTGCCAGAAACATATCTTCAGCAGATTTGGCGTCCCCAGAGTACTAATCAGTGACGGAGGCACTCATTTCTGCAATAAACAGCTATACTCTGCTATGGTCCGATATGGAATTTGCCACAAAGTAGCAACTCATATCACCCACAGACAAATGGGCAGGCTGAAGTCTCTAATAGAGAACTAAAAAGAATCCTGGAACGGACTTTAATATCCCGTAGAAAGGATTGGGCAAAAACCTTGGATGATGCTCTGTGGGCATATAGAACAGCATTCAAGACTCCTATAGGAACCTCTCCATACCAGCTTGTGTATGGCAAGGCCTATCATCTGCCCGTGGAACTGGAACATAAGGCCTACTGGGCAACCAGATTCCTAAACCTGGACGCTAAATTAGCTGGAGAGAAAAGATTGCTCCAGCTGAATGAGCTAGAGGAATTCAGACTCAATGCTTTTGAAAATGCGAAAATTTATAAGGAGAAAGCAAAAAAGTGGCATGACAAGAAACTGTCATCTAGAGTCTTTGAACCAGGATAGAATGTTCTGCTATTTAACTCTAGGCTCAGACTATTCCCTGGGAAATTGAAGTCCCGGTGGAGGGGACCATATGTGATCACAAGTGTATCACCGTATGGATATGTTGAGCTTTAAGATATTGACTCTGATAAAAAGTTCATTATTACTGGACAGAGAATCAAACATTATCTTGAAAGTAATTTTGAGCAGGAATGCTCAAAACTGAGGCTTGAATAAAGCTAAGTCAAGGTCCAGCTAAGACAATAAAGAAGCACTTGCTGGGAGGCAACCCAATTTTATTATATCTATTTATTTTCTATTGTTATTTTATGTTTTCTGTAGGTTGATGATCATGTGAAGTCACAAAAACAACTGAAAAAGACTAAATAGAATGAAAAATAGTATTAAAAATAGCACACCCTGGAGGAGAAGCTTACTGGCGTTTAAACGCTAGTAAGGGTAGCAGGATGGGCGTTAAATGCCCAGTCTGGCACCATTCTGGGCGTTTAACGCCAGAAAGGGGCACAGAGCTGGTGTTAAACGCCAGGATTGGCAAGCAAGAGGCATTTACACACCAATATGGTGCAGGGATGAGAAATCCTTGACATCTCAGGATCTGTGGACCCCACAGGATCCCCACCTACCTCATCTCTCTCTATACTTCACACCTTCCCATAACACCCTTCCCCAAATACTCTTTCCCATCACCTCTTAACCACGCACACATCTCCATCTCCTCTATTTTCTTCCTCTTCTCCTCCATTCTTTCTTCTTTTGCTCGAGGACGAGCAAACCTTCTAAGTTTGGTGTGGAAAAAGCATTGCTTTTTGTGTTTTCATAACCATTTCTGACACCTAAAGCCGGAGAAACCTCTAGAAAGAGGAAAGGGAAGGCAAAAGCTTCCATCTCCGAGTCATGGGAGAGAAGCAACAAAGGCAAGGAAGAGACATAGAGGAGCTAAAGTACGTCATAAGATCTTCAAGAGGAAGAACAAGCCGCCATCACTAAGGTGGACCCGTTCTTTAATTTCCTTGCTCTTATTTTTCTGTTTTTCGATTTCTATGCTTGATGTTCTATCTATGTTTGTGTCTTTACTACATGATCATTGGTATCTTAGTGTCTATGACTTAATGCTATGATGTCCTATGAATCCATCACATTTCTTAAAATAAAAAATATTTTCTGAAAAAGAAAAAGAAGGACGTGAATTTTGAATTTTAAAACAGTTTAATTATTTTGATGTGGTGGCAATGCTTTTTGTCTTTCTGAATGAATGCTTGAATAGTGCATATTTTTTAATTTTTTGTTTATGAATGTTAAAATTTTTGGCTCTTGAAAGAATAATAGAAAAGGAGAAATGTTATTGATAACCTGAAAAATCATAAAAATGATTCTTGAAGCAAGAAAAAGCAGTGAATACAAAGCTTGCGAAAAAAAGAAGGATCCAAGGAGGTCAGAAAAAAAAAAGAAAGAGAAAAAAAAGAAAAAGAAAGAAAAAGAAAAAGCAAGGAAAAAAAGCCAATAGCCCTTTAAACCAAAAGGCAAGGGTAAAATAAAAGGATCCAAGGCATTGAGCATCAGTGGATAGGAGGGCCTACAGGAATAAAATCCTGGACTAAGCGGCTAAACCAAGTTGTCCCTAACCATGTGCTTGTGGCGTGAAGGTGTCAAGTGAGAAGCTTGAGACTAAGCAGTTAAAGTCGTGGTCCAAAGCAAAAAGAGTGTGCTTAAGAGCTCTGGACACCTCTAATTGGGGACTCTAGCAAAGCTGAGTCACAATCTAAAAAGGTTCACCCAGTTATGTGTCTGTGGCATTTATGTATCCGGTGGTAATACTGGAAAACAAAATGCTTAGGGTCACGGCCAAGACTCATAAAGTAGCTGTGTTCAAGAATCAACATACTGAACTAGGAGAATCAATAACACTATCTGAATTCTGAGTTCCTATAGATGCCAATCATTCTGAACTTCAAAGGATAAAGTGAGATGCCAAAACTGTTCAGAAGCAAAAAGCTAATAGCCCCGCTCATCTAATTAAGACTGATCTTCATAGATATTTTTGGAATTCATTGTATATTCTATTCTTTTTATCCTACTTTGTTCTCAGTTTCTTGGGGACAAGCAACAATTTAAGTTTGGTGTTGTCATGAGCGGATAATTTATACGCTTTTTGGCATTGTTTTTAGTATATTTTAGTTAGTTTTCATTATGTTTTTATTAGTTTTTATTCAAAAATCACATTTCTGGACTTTACTATGAGTTTGTGTGTTTTTCTGTGATTTCAGGTATTTTCTAGCTGAAATTGAGGGACCTGAACGAAAATCTGATTCAAAGGCTGAAAAAGGACTGCAGATGCTGTTGGATTCTAACCTCCCTGCACTCAAAGTGGATTTTCTGGAGCTACAGAAGCCCAATTGGCGCTCTCTCAATTGCGTTGGAAAGTAGATACCCTGGGCTTTCCAGCAATATATAATAGTCCATACTTTGCCTGGGATTTGATGGCCCAAACTGGCGTTCCAAGTTAGCCTAAAAATTCTGGCGTCAAAATGCCAGAACTGGCATGAAAGCTGGAGTTAAACGCCCAAACTGGCACAAAAGCTGGTGTTTAACTCCAAGAAAGGTCTCTACACGTGAAAGCTTCAATGCTCAGCCCAAGCACACACCAAGTGGGCCCCGGAAGTGAATTTTTACACTAAATATTCTAACTTACTCATTTTTTGCAACCCTAGGTCACTAGTTTATTATAAAAACTACTTTTAGTGATTCATCTTGTACCTTGATGAGTGGATAATTTATACGCTTTTTGCCATTATTTTTAGTATGTTTCAGTATGATTTAGTTAGTTTTTAGTATATTTTTATTAGTTTTTAATTAAAAATCATATTTCTGGACTTTACTATGAGTTTGTGTGTTTTTCTGTGATTTCAGGTATTTTCTGGCTGAAATTGAGGGACCTGAGCAAAAATCAGATTCAGAGGTTGAAGAAGGACTGCTGATGCTGTTGGATTCTGACCTCCCTGCACTCAAAGTTAATTTTCTGGAGCTACAGAAATCCAAATGGCGCGCTTCCAATTGTGTTGGAAAGTAGACATCCAGGGCTTTCCAAAAATATATAATAATTCATATTTTGAATAAGGATTGATGACGTAAACTGGCGTTCAACGCCAGTTCCATGCTGTAGTCTGGCGTCCAGCGCCAGAATGCAAAGTGGAGTTCAACGCCAGAAACACGTTACAAACTGGCGTTCAACTCCAAGAATGACCTCTCCACGTGTAAACTTTAAGCTCAGCCCAAGCACACACCAAGTGGGCCCCAGAGGTGGATTTCTACATCATTTACTCAATTCTGTAAACCCTAGTAACTAGTTTAGTATAAATAGGAATTTTTACTATTGTATTTACATCTTATGATTTTTAGTTCAACTTTTGATCATATTGATCACGTTTGGGGGCTGGCCATTCGGCCATGCCTAAACCTTCATCACTTATGTATTTTCAACGGTAGAGTTTCTGCACTCCATAGATTAAGGTGTGGAGCTCTGCTGTTCCTCATGATTTAATGCAAAGTACTACTGTTTTTCTATTCAATTCAACTTATTCCGCTTCTAAGATATCCATTCGCACCCAAGAACATGATGAATGTGATGATTATGTGATGCTCATCATCATTCTCACTTATGAACGCGTGCCTGACAAACACTTCCGTTCTACATGCAAACAAGCTAGAATGAATATCTCTTAGATATCTAATACAGAGGACCGAGTCCGAGATATTAGAATCTTCGTGGTATAAGTTAGAACCCATGGATGGCCATTCCTGAGATCCGGAAAGTCTAAACCTTATCTGTGGTATTCCGAGTAGGATCTGGGAAGGGATGGCTGTGACGAACTTCAAACTCACGAGTGCTGGGCGTAGTGACAGATGCAAAAGGATAGTAAATCCTATTCCAGTATGATCGAGAACCGACAGATGATTAGCCATGCAGTGACAGCGCATTGGACCATTTTCACAGGAGGATGGGATGTAGCCATTGACAACGGTGATGCCCTACATAAAGCTTGCCATGGAAAGGAGTAGGATTGATTGGATGAAGACAGCAGGAAAGTAGAGATCAGAGGAACGAAAGCATTTCTTTACGCTTATCTGAAATTCTCACCAATGATTTACATAAGTATTTCTATCTTTATTTTCTGTTTATTTATTATTATCATTCGAAAACTCCATAACCATTTGATATCCTCCTGACTGAGATTTACAAGATGACCATAGCTTGCTTCATACCAACAATCTCCGTGGGATCGACCCTTACTCACGTAAGGTTTTATTACTTGGACGACCCAGTGCACTTGCTGGTTAGTTGTATCGAAGTTGTGAATGAAAAACGATTTATTAAGACGTGCGTACTGAGTTTTTGGCGCCGTTGCCTGAGATCACAATTTCGTACACCAAGTTTTTGGCGCCGTTGCAGGGGATTGTTCGAGTTTGGACAACTGACGGTTCATCTTGTTGCTCAGATTAGATAATTTTCTTTTTGTTTTATTTTCAAAAAAAATTTGTTTTCAAAAATCTTTCAAAAAAATAAAAATAAAAATATACAAAAATCCAAAAAAAAATTAATAAAATCATAAAATCATAAATATTTTTTGTTTCTTGTTTGAGTCTAGAGTCAATTTTTAAGTTTGGTGTCAATTGTATTTTTTCTAAAAAAATTTATGCATTTTTCGAAAATTCATGCATTCATAGTGTTCTTCATGATCTTCAAGTTATTCTTGGTAAGTCTTCTTGTTTGATCTTCATATTTTCTTATTTTGTGTCTTTTCTTGTTTTTCATATGCATTTTTAATTTTTTAGTTTCTGAAGTTTGAAAATTTCTAAGTTTGGTGTCTTGCATGTTCTTCTTTCATTAAAAATTTTCAAAAATAAGTCTTGATGTTCATCTTGATCTTCAAAGTGTTCTTGGTGTTCATCTTGACATTCATAGCGTTCTTGCATGCATTGTGTGTTTTGATTCATAATTTTTATGTTATGAGTCTTTTTCATGTTTTTCTCTTTCTTCATTAAAAATTCAAAAATCAAAAAAATATCTTTTCCTTATTTTACACAAAATTTTTGAAAATATGATTTGATTTAGTCAAAAAGTTTTTAAATTTAATTGTTTCTTATGAATCAAATCAAATTTTCAATTTAAAAATCTTATCTTTTCAAATTTTTTTTCAAAAATCAAATCTTTTTCAAAATTTCTTTCTAATATTTTCGAAAATTTTTCAAATTAATTTTCAAAAATCTTTTTCTTAATTTTAGTTCATGATTTTTGAATTAGTTACTAACATTTAATGTGATTGATTCAAAAATATTAAGTTGTTACTTGCCTAGTAAGAAAGGTTCAATCTTTAAACTCTAGAATCATATCTTTTTAGTTTCTTGTTAGTCAAGTAATCAACTTTAGTTTTCAAAATCAAATCTTTTTAATTTTCTTTTCAAATCTTTTTCAAATTAAAATTTCAATCATATCTTTTTCAAAACTACCTAACTAATCCTCTCTCTTATTTTCGAAAATTCCCTCTCACTTTTTCAAAATTTCTTTTTAATTAATTAATTGTTTTCAATTTTAATTTGAATTATATATTTCCTTTAATTTTCGAAAATCATCAACTCCTTTTTAAAATTTATTTTCGAAATCTAACTTTCAAATTTAATTTTTATTTTAATTAAATTTTGAAATTCTCTTTCTCATCTCCTTCTATTTATTTATTCATCTACTAACATTTCTCTTCCATCCAAAAATTCGAACACCACCCCCCTCTCTGTGTTCGAGTTTTCCCTCTTCTCTTCTTTACATTACATTCTTTTCTTCTTCTACTCACACAAAGGAATCTCTATACTGTGACATAGAGGATTCCATATTTTCTTTGTTATTCCCTTCTTTGTCATATGAGCAGGAGCAAGGACAAGAACATTCTTGTTGAAGCAGATCCTGAACCTGAAAGGACTCTGAAAAGAAAACTAAGAGAAGTTAAAATACAACAATCCAAAGACAACCTTACAGGAATTTTTGAACAAGAAGAGGAGATGGCAGCTGAAAATAATAACAATACAAGGAAGATGCTTGGTGACTTTACTGCACTAAATTCCAATTTACATGGAAGAAGCATCTTCATCCCTACCATTGGAGCAAACAATTTTGAGCTTAAGCCTCAACTAGTTTCTCTGATGCAACAAAACTACAAGTTTTATGGACTTCCATCTGAAGATCCTTTTCAGTTCTTAACTGAATTCTTGCAGATATGTGATACTGTTAAAACTAATGGAGTAGATCCTGAAGTCTACAGGCTCATGCTTTTCCCTTTTGCTGTAAGAGACAGAGCTAGAATATGGTTGGACTCTCAACCCAAGGATAGCCTGAACTCTTGGGTTAAGCTGGTCACGGCTTTCTTAGCCAAGTTCTTTCCCCTCAAAAGCTCAGTAAGCTTAGAGTGGATGTTCAAACTTTCAGACAGAAAGAAGGTGAATCCCTCTATGAAGCTTGCGAGAGATATAAGCAACTGACCAAAAAGTGTCCTTCTGACATGCTTTCAGAATGGACCATCCTGGATATATTCTATGATGGTCTGTCTGAATTAGCTAAGATGTCATTGGATACTTCTGCAGGTGGATCCATTCACCTAAAGAAAACGACTGCAGAAGCTCAAGAACTTATTGACATGGTTGCTAACAACCAGTTTATGTACACTTCTGAGAGGAATCCTGTGAGTAATGGGACGCCTCAGAAGAAGGGAGTTCTTGAAATTGATACTCTGAATGCCATATTGGCTCAGAATAAACTATTGACTCAGCAAGTCAATATGATTTCTCAGAGTCTGAATGGAATGCAAGCTGCATCCAACAGTACTCAAGAGGCATCTTCTGAAGAAGAAGCTTATGATCCTGAGAACCCTGCAATAGCAGAGGTGAATTACATGGGTGAACCTTATGGAAACACCTATAATCCCTCATGGAGAAATCATCCAAATCTCTCATGGAAGGATCAACAAAAGCCTCAACAAGGCTTTAATAATGGTGGAAGAAACAGGTTTAGCAATAGCAAGCCTTTTCCATCATCTTCTCAACAACAGACAGAGAACTCTGAACAAAATACCTCTAATTTATCAAACTTAGTCTCTGATCTGTCCAAGGCTACTCTAAGTTTCATGAGTGAAACAAGGTCTTCCATAAGAAATTTGGAGGCACAAGTAGGCCAGGTGAGTAAGAAAATCACTGAAACACCTCCTAGTACTCTCCCAAGCAATACAGAAGAGAATCCAAAGAGAGAGTGCAAGGCCATTGATATATCAATCATGGCCGAACCCACAAGGGAGGGAGAGGGCGTAAATCCCAGTGAGGAAGACCTCCTGGGACATCCAGTGATCAACAAGGAGTTTCCCTCTAAGGAACCAAAGGAATCTGAGGCTCATCTAGAGACCATAGAGATTCTATTAAACCTCCTTATGCCCTTCATGAGCTCTGATGAGTATTCTTCTTCTGAAGAGAATGAGGATGTTACTGAAGAGCAAGTTGCCAAACTATTTGGTAATGAGACTTAGGAAGATGAACCTCTCTTGCTCATCAACGAACTGAGTGATCTGGATCAACTGACATTACCTCAAAAGAAACAGGATCCTGGAAAATTCCTAATACCTTGTACCATAGGCACCATGACCTTTGAGAAGGCTCTATGTGACCTGGGGTCAGGAATAAACCTCATGCCACTCTCTCTAATGGAGAAATTGAGAATCTTTGAGGTACAGGCTGCCCATTTCTCATTAGAGATGGCAGACAAATCCATGAAACAGGCTTATGGACAAGTAGAGGACATGTTAGTAAAGGTTGAAGGCCTTTACATCCCTGCTGATTTCATAATCCTAGACACTGGAAAGGATGATGATGAATGCATCATCCTTGGAAGACCTTTCCTAGCCACAGCAAGAGCTGTGATTGATGTGGACAAAGGAGAGTTGGTCCTTCAACTGAATGAGGACAACCTTGTGTTTAAAACTCAAGGATCTCCTTCTGTAACCATGGAGAGAAAGCATGAGAAGCTTCTTTCAGTACAGAGTCAAATAAAGCCCCCACAGTCAAACTCTAAGTTTGGTGTTGGGAGGACTCAACCAAACTCTAAGTTTGGTGTTGAACTCCCATACCCAAACTCTAAGTTTGGTGTTGGGAAGTCTCAACAATGCTCTTAGCATCTGTGAGGCTCCATGAGAGCTCACTGTCAAGCTATTGACATTAAAGAAGCGCTTGTTGGGAGGCAACCCAATTTTTATTTATCTAATTTTATTTTCATTCTTATTGTTCTTTCATGTTTTATTAGGTTCATGATCATGTGGAGTCACAAAATAAATAGAAAAATTAAAAACAGAATCAAAAACAGCAGAAGAAAAATCACACCTGGGAGTCACAAAATAAATAGAAAAATCAAAAACAAAATATTTCTGGCGTTGAACGCCAGCCAGATGCTTGTTTCTGGCGTTCAGCGCCAGCTCTTCTTCACTGTGCATTTCTGGCGTCTGAACGCCAGGATGCTGCTTGTTTCTGGCGTTCAACGCCAGAAACATGCTCTGTTCTGGCGTTGAACGAAAGGAAACAGATGCTCCTTACTAGCGTTTAAACGCCAGTGAGATCCTCCTCCTGGGTGTGATTTTTCTTCTGCTGTTTATGATTTCGTTTTCAATTTTTATATTTATTTTGTGACTCCACACGATCATAAACCTAATAAAACATGAAAAACAATAAAAATAAAATTAGATAAATAAAAATTGGGTTGCCTCCCAACAAGCGCTTCTTTAATGTCAATAGCTTGACAGTGGGCTCTCATGGAGCCTCACAGATGTTCAAAGCATTGTTGAGACTCCCCAACACCAAACTTAGCGTTTGGATATGGGAGTTCAACACCAAACTTAGAGTTTGACTGTGGGGGCTCTAGTTGACTCTGTTTTGAGAGAAGCTTACTGTGCCTCTTTTCCATGTTTACAGAAGGATGTCCTTGAGTTTTAAACTCAAGGGAGTCCTCATTCAATTGAAGGACTAATTCACCTCTGTCAACATCAATTATAGCTCTTGTTGTGGCTAGGAAGGGTCTTCCAAGGATGATAGATTCATCCTCATCCTTCCCAGTATATAGGACTATGAAATCAGCAGGGATGTAAAGGCCTTCAACCTTTACTAACACGTCCTCTACTTGTCCATAAGCCTGTTTTCTTGAATTATCTGCCATCTCTAATGAGATTTTAGTAGCTTGCACCCCAAAGATTCCCAGTTTCTCTATTACAGAGAGGGGCATGAGATTTATCCCTGAACCAAGGTCACAAAGAGCCTTTTCAAAGATCATGGTGCCTATGGTACAAGGTATTAGGAACTTTCCAGGATCCTGTTTCTTCTGAGGCAATGTCAGTTGATCCAGATCACTCAGTTCATTGGTGAACAAGGGAGGTTCATCTTCCCAAGTCTCAATACCAAATAATTTGGCATTTAGCTTCATGATTGCACCAAGGTACTTGGTAACTTGCTCCTCAGTAACATCCTCATTCTCTTCAGAAGAGGAATACTCATGAATGGCATAAGGAGGTTTAATGGAATCTCTATGGTCTCTAATTGAGTCTCAGATTTCTTTGTTTCCTCAGGGGGGAAATTCCTTATTGATCACTGGACGTCCCAGGAGGTCTTCTTCCTTGGGATTCACGTCCTCCCCTTCCTCTTTGGATTCGGCCATGATGGTTATATCAATGGCCTTGCACTCTCCTTTTGGATTTTCTTTTGTATTGCTTAGGAGAGTACTAGGAGGGATTTCAGTGACTCTTTTACTCAGCTGGCCCACTTGTGCCTCCAAATTTCTAATGGAGGACCTTGTTTCATTCATGAAACTTACAATGGCCTTAGATAGATCAGAGACTAAGTTTGCTAAATTAGAGGTATTTTGTTCAGAGTTCCCTGTCTGTTGCTGAGTGGATGATGGAAAAGGCTTGCTATTGCTAAACCTGTTTCTTCCACCATTATTAAAGCCTTGTTGAGGCTTTTGTTGATCCTTCCATGAGAGATTTGGGTGATTTCTCCATGAGGGATTATAGGTGTTTCCATATGGTTCACCTATGTAATTCAGCTCTGCTATTGCAGGGTTTTCAGGATCATAGGCCTCTTCTTCAGAAGGCGCCTCTTGAGTACTGTTGGATACAGCTTGTATTCCATTCAGATTCTGAGAGATCATATTGACTTGCTGAGTCAATATTTTGTTCTGAGCCAATATGGCATTCAGAGTATCAATTTCAAGAACTCCCTTCTTCTGAGGCGTCCCATTACTCACAGGGTTCCTCTCAGAAGTGTACATGAACTGGTTATTAGCAACCATGTCAATGAGTTCTTGAGCTTCTGCAGTCGTTTTCTTTAGGTGAATGGATCCACCTGCAGAAGTATCCAATGACATCTTTGATAGCTCAGATAAACCATCATAGAATATATCCAGGATGGTCCATTCTGAAAGCATGTCAGAAGGACACTTTTTGGTCAGTTGCTTGTATCTCTCCCAAGCTTCATAGAGGGATTCACCTTCTTTCTGTCTGAAGGTTTGAACATCCACTCTAAGCTTGCTCAGCTTTTGAGGAGGAAAAAACTTGGCTAAGAAAGCCATGACCAGCTTATCCCAAGAGTTCAGGCTATCTTTGGGTTGAGAGTCCAACCATATTCTAGCTCTGTCTCTCACAGCAAAAGGGAAAAGCATGAGCCTGTAGACTTCAGGATCTACTCCATTAGTCTTAACAGTATCACAGATCTGTAAGAATTTAGTTAAGAACTGAAAAGGATCTTCAGATGGAAGTCCATGAAACTTGCAGTTCTGCTGCATCAGAGAAACTAATTGAGGTTTCAGCTCAAAATTGTTTTCTCCAATGGTAGGGATGGAGATGCTTCTTCCATGAAAATTGGAATTAGGTGCAGTAAAGTCACCAAGCATCCTCCTTGCATTATTATTATTTTCGGCTGCCATCTCCTCTTCCTGTTCGAAAATTTCTGATAGGTGCTTGCTGGATTGTTGTAATTTAGCTTCTCTTAGTTTCCTCTTCAGAGTTCTTTCAGGTTCTGGATCTGCTTCAACAAGAATGTTCTTGTCCTTGCTCCTGCTCATATGAAAAAGAAGGGAATAGAAAAATAATAATAATAGGGATCTTTTTTGCCCAGGTATAGAGGTTCCCCTGTGTGAGTGGAAGAAGAAAAGAATGTAATGTAAAGAAGGGAAGAAGAGAAAATTCGAACACAGATAGAAGAGGGGGTTCGAATTTGGGTGAGATTAAGTGTTAGTAGATGAATAAATAAATAGAATGAGATGAGAGAGAAAGAGAATTTTCGAAAATTATTTTTGAAAAATGGTTAGTGATTTCCGAAAATTAAAAGACGAAATAAATTAAAATTCAATTTTGAAACAATTAGTTAATTAAAAAGAATTTTTGAAAAAGAGGGAGATATTTTCGAAAATTAGAGAGAGAGAGTTAGTTAGGTAGTTTTTAAAACGATAAGAAACAAACAAAAAGTTAGTTAGTTAGTTGGAACAAATTTTGAAAATCAATTTTGAAAAGATAAGAAGATAAGAAGTTAGAAAAGATATTTTAAAATCAAATTTTTGAAAAAGATAAGATAAAAAGATACTTTTGAAAAGATATGATTGAAGTTAGTTTTGAAAAAGATTTGATTTTTAAAATCACAATTAATGACTTGATTCACAAGAAATCACAAAATATGATTCTAGAACTTAAAGTTTGAATCTTTCTTAACAAGTAAGTAACAAACTTGAAATTTTTGAATCAAAACATTAATTGATGATGTTATTTTCGAAAATATGATGTAAAATTAAGAAAAAGATTTTTGAAAAATATTTTTAGAATTTTTGAAAATAAATAAGAAAAATGAAAAAGATTTGATTTTTGAAAAAGATTTTGAAAAAGATAAGATTTTTAAATTGAAAATTTGATTTGACCCATAAAAAAAAACAACTAGATTTTAAAATTTTTTGAAAAAGTCAAATCTAATTTTCGGAATTTATGAGAGAAAAAAGGAAAGATATTTTTTTGATTTTTGAATTTTTAATGATGAGAGAGAAAAACATGAAATGATGCAATGCATGAAAATTTTGGATCAAAACAATGAATGCATGCAAGAATGCTATGAATGTCAAGATGAACACCAAGAACACTATGAAGATCATGATGAACGTCAAGAACATATTTTTGAAAATTTTTATATGCAAAGAAAATATGCATGACACCAAACTTAGAAATCTTTAATGCTTAGGCACTAAGAATTCAAGAATGCATATGAAAAACACCATACAACACAAAACAAGAAAACATCAAGATCAAACAAGAAGACTTACCAAGAACAACTTGAAGATCATGAAGAACACTATGAATGCATGAATTTTTTCGAAAATTTTATGCAAACTTTAAAACATGCAATTGGCACCAAACTTAAAAATTGACTCAAGACTCAAACAAGAAACATGAAATATTTTTTTGATTTTTATGATTTTATGATTTTTTTTGGATTTTTCGAAAATTAATGTAAAAAAGAAAAATAAGGATTCCAAAATTTTTAATATGAATTCCATGAATCTTGTACTCTTAGTCTAAAGCTCCAATCTGAGGGTTAGGCATGGCTTAATAGCCAGCCAAGTTTTAGCATGTAACATCAGAATATACTGCTCATTACTTATCAAATTAACTTGCCTCTATGATGATGGTTTGGAAGCCTCAGTCCAAAAGAATTTAGACATGGCTTTACAGCCAGCCAGGCTTCACATGCTTCATGAAACTCTAGAATTCATTCTTAAAAATTCTGAAGAAAAATATATTTTTGAAAAGATTTATTTATTTTTTTTTTCGAAAACAAATGAAAAATTTTTAAAAGGTTTTTGAAAAATTTTTGAAAATAAAACAAAAAGAAATTTACCTAATCTGAGCAACAAGATGAACCGTCAGTTGTTCAAACTCGAACAATCCCCGGCAACGGCGCCAAAAACTTGGTGCACGAAATTGTGATCTCAGGCAACGGCGCCAAAAACTCTGTACGCACGTCTTAATAAATCGTTTTTCATTCACAACTTCGATACAACTAACCAGCAAGTGCACTGGGTCGTCCAAGTAATAAACCTTATGTGAGTAAGGGTCGATCCCACGGAGATTGTCGGCCTGAAGCAAGCTATGGTCACCTTGTAAATCTCAGTCAGGCGGATATCAAATGGTTATGGAGTTTTCGAAAATACTAATAAATAAATAGAAAATAAAGATAGAAATACTTATGTATATCATTGGTGAGAATTTCAGATAAATGTTTGGAGATGCGTTCATTCCTCTGAACTTCTGCTTTCCTGCTGTCTTCATCCAATCAATCTTACTCCTTTCTATGGTTGGCTTTATGTAAGGACATCACCATTGTCAATGGCTACTTTTCATCCTCTCTGGAAAATGGTCCGATGCGCTGTCACTGCATGGCTAATCATCTGGAGGCATCATCATGGTCAATGGCTGCATCCTATCCTCTTGTGAAAATGGTCCAAATGCTCTGTCACAGCACGGCTAATCATCTAAGGTTTTCGATCATACTGGAATAGGATTCACCCTCCTTTTGCGTCTATCACTACGTCCATCACTCGCGAGTTTGAAGTTTGTCACAGTCATTCAATCACAGAATCCTACTCGGAATACTACAGAGAAGGTTTAGACTTTTCGGATTCTCATGAATGCCGCCATCAATCTAGCTTATACCACGAAGATTCTGATTAAGAGATCCAAGAGATAATCATTCAATCGAAGGTAGAACGGAAGTGGTTGTCAGGCACGCGTTCATAGGGAATGATGATGATTGTCACGTTCATCACATTCATGTTGAAGTGCGAATGAATATCTTAGAAGCGGAATAAGTTGAATTGAATAGAAAAACAGTAGTACTTTGTATTAATTCATGAGGAACAGCAGAGCTCCACACCTTAATCTATGGAGTGTAGAAACTCTACCATTAAAATTACATAAGTGATGAAGGTCCAGGCATGGCCGAATGGCCAGCCCCCAAACGTGATCACAAGATCAAAAATACAATCCAGGATGTCTAATACAATAGTAAAAAGTTCTATTTATAATAAACTAGCTACTAGGGTTTACAGAAGTAAGTAATTGATGCATAAATCCACTTCCGGGGCCCACTTGGTGTGTGCTTGGGCTGAGCTTGAATGTTACACGTGCAGAGGCTCTTTCTGGAGTTGAACGCCAGGTTGTAACATATTTCTGGCGTTCAACTCTGGTTTGTGACGTGTTTCTGGCGTTTAACTCCAGACAGCAGCGTAGAACTGGTGTTCAACGCCCTTTTACGTCATCTAAACTCGGCCAAAGTATGGACTATTATATATTGATGGAAAGCCCTGGATGTCTACTTTCCAACGCAATTAGAAGCGCGCCATTTTGAGTTTTGTAGCTCCAGAAAATACACTTTGAGTGCAGGGAGGTCAGAATCCAACAGCATCAGCAGTCCTTCTTCAACCTCTGAATCTGATTTTTGCTCAAGTCCCTCAATTTCAGCCAGAAAATACCTGAAATCATAGAAAAACACACAAACTCATAGTAAAGTCCAAAAATGTGAATTTAACATAAAAACTAATGAAAACATCCCTAAAAGTAACTAGATCCTACTAAAAACATACTAAAAACAATGCCAAAATGCGTATAAATTATCCGCTCATCAATAAGCTTTCAGCCAACACTCCCGAACCAGTTGGTTCAAGGTGCTAGGTGTTGAAGCACCCCTAAGGACTTACTTCCTCAAGTCTCTCCCCCATACATATACACCACAGGCACATGGTTTGTTTATTTTCTTTCTTGAGACATTGGTGTCCAGCACCTCTTTGGGTTACTAAATGCTCTATAGTGAGGGTTACTCTTGATAGTGGACTTTCAGCTGATAATCACGAGTTAGTTAACCCAAGTTACCAAGTGATAAGGCACCCCTAAGAGCTTATTCATCCAAGTAAATCCCTCACACAGGAACACCACAGACACATGCTTCAAGATTAAAACCATTGGTGCCTAGCCTTATTGCTTACTCTTTTTCTTTTATTTTTCCACTTTCATTTTTCTTTTCCCCTTTTTCTTATTAGGATCTTGTTATTTAGCTAGTCTCATGGGGTGTGTTCAAAGCATAGTATTCATGACAGATAGTTGTCTTCCCACCTTGTGGTTGAACCAACTTAGCTAACTTATGATCACACCATAAACTCATGAACTTACTCCATAGTATGAACTCCACTCTGGTCTATCTTTTGTAAACACTCATTCTCTTTTTATTTGATTTAAAGGAACAAGCATACAAGTAAGCCTAGTGATGATGCAGTGACATAAAGACTAGCAAGCATGGACCTCTTCAACAAAAAACTTAAAAGACAAAATAAAAAAAGTTCAAACTAACATGGAAGCAAGTTCTATTTCATACAAGATCTTCCTTATTTAAAGCATAGAGAAAGATGGACCAAAGAAGGAACTCCACCACCTTTTACTCGTGTGGTTGCCCATGCTCTCTTCCTTGTTTGTTCTCTTTGTGTCCTCTTGCATTTCCTCGCATCCGTGCCAATCTTGCTTGCTTCCAATCCTCAAGTGCCTTCCTTACTGATTCATGACTCTCTTCCACCTTTTGTCTTTCTTCTCGTGCTAATTCATCCCTCATTTCTTCGTACCTTGTAATTCCTGGATGCAATATAGGTAGCTGTCCCACTAAGTAACCGAGCCTGGCTTGAGTGTTTATATGATGCCCAGTCTCGCTCAGGTAAACTCCTTCTGCGAATGCCCTTTTATTTGTCCAGTAGTTCTGCCTGTTCTATTTGTCTTCGATGCATCTCATGTATGTGTGCACCTTGATGTGCTTGGATGTTGATTAGCCTCTGGATGGATTGTTGTTGTTCATTTTGCCTTTGTTCCATCCTGTGGAATGTTTCACTCCATTGTTGTCCTTGACTCAGTTGTTGCTCCATCATTTGCTTTTGCCACTCCCCTTGTTGAGTCATCCATCTTGAGAGTGATTCCTCTTGCTGCCCCATCATCTATAGTTGAAGCTCTTTCTGTGCTCCTTGGCTTTCCAAATATTGTCGAGATAGGCCATCAATAGCTTTCTGCAGTTGGTGCATATCCAAGGTGACTAGTGCTTGCCCTTCTAAGACTTGTCCTTCTACTACTTGAGGGGCTGGCCTCTTCCTTTGCTTCCGTTGAGGCAGGAGGGATGCGGTAGCATGCATTCGTCGAGCGGTTATTGGAATGCCCTCTTTTATCCACACGGGGTCCTCATCTTCAAACACCACCCCAGCTTTCTTGCACAGTCGGTAAATAATGCTGGGGTAACCTAACGTTCCTCTTGAGTCGCTTTTCTCTGCCATTTTTCTAAAGCCTTCTGCTATGAGTTCATGAACCTTGATCTCTCCTCCTTTGAGTATACAGTGCACCATTGTGGCTCTCTTGAGATTCACCTCCGAGTTGTTCCCTGCTGGGAGGATGGACCTCCTTACAATTTCAAACCACCCTTTTGCTTCCGGGGTGAGATCTGCTCTCTTGATTAACCTTGGTCTCCTATCCGCATATCTTTCCGAGTCAGCTCCTGGTGCACAAATGTCTTGTACAATCTGGTCATGATTGGGGTTGTTGTCCATTCTTGAATGATAACTCTCTTCTTCAAACGGTATGGACCGTAGCTTTAATGCCCTCATGACACTCATGGGACCGAAATCCACAATCTTTCCTCTCACAAAGCTTGTATACGACTCGTCAGCCTTATCATATCGGACCGCATTTGCATAAAATTCTCTTACAAGATTTGCATTCACCTTAATGACCGGATCAGTGAGGAGCTCCCATCTTCTCTTTTCTACCTTCTTTGTGATTTCGGGGCACTCAGTTTTCTTAACTTGAAAACCCAGCTCATAAATGATCTCCTTATCCACCATCCACCCGTATTGCAATGCATGGTGCAAGCTTCTAAATCTCTTTTCATCATACGGGTGTTGCTCCATAGGTTCCTTTCCCTGCCTTCTTTTAGAGCTCAAAGATGCCATGAATGAGAGTTAATGTGTGAAGGTGGTAAGTGTGTGGAGACTTTTGGTTGTTTAGGGTTGATTGCAGTGAAGGAAATGAGGGAGAATGTGTCTAATGTGGTGTGAGGTGCTGGGTTTCAAAAGGAAGAGGTGTGAAGATTGGGCGTGGAGTGTGAAGGTGGGGTACGGAACAAAGGTCACTTATATAGAGGGGTTGTGAGTGAATGGAAAGTGTGGATTGACGGAGTGGTTGCTTGATGGATGGTTGGGGTTGTGCATGGAGAAAGGACAAGGATCATCACTTTATGAGGGTTATTGGTTCGGTCTTCAAGGGTCCCATTCTTTTCCATGTTGTATGGCAACATTTTCCAATGTGTTCCCTTTTGAGAACAAGTGTGTAGTCCCTCTTCATGAAGTGGCCGATCCTTCCTCATTTCATTGTCCAATCAATCCCTTTCAATTTTCCTTTTTCCCTATAAGAAAAATTAATATCATAAAAAAAATTAAACTTTACGGATAGTATAATAAAGACAAAAGATTAGATTGTTTATTCATGAACACCAACTAACTAACTAACTGTGCGTCCTTATATGCATATTCGTGGCACCCTAGGGTGACACCAAACTTAGTTTGGAGCACTGTGATGAAAAGTTTTGTTCAAAGCTCCAAGACTAGCATGCTCTGAGTTGCATCCATGCTTTCTTGGAATGCTTTGAACACCAAACTTGTTCTTCACTATATATTGCATAATAAGGATTTCACCAAGTGTTTGTCGAGTTTGGGTTGGAATTCATGAATATTGACTTATTTACTATTAAAAGCATATAAAACATGGGTTGCCTCCCATGAAGGGCTTCTTTAGCGTCACTAGCTTGACGTTTCTCCTTCATCAGGGAGGTTGATAATGCTTCAAGTCCTTCCCTCTTGCCTTGGACTTATATCCATTGATTGTATCAATGATCTCAACATGTTCCAAGGAGAGAACTCTGTTGATAGTGAAGACCTTAGGTAACTGAGATGGTACAGTAGGGAGATCAGGGGGGATATCTGGGAAGTAAGTTGAGATCACTTTATCCCCTGGAGAGAAGTCCTCGGTAGGGATCTTCTTGTTCCTCCACCTCCTTGGTACCTTCTTCTTTGTTCCTTTTGATGTTGCCTTGCTCTTTGTAACTTCTTCTTCTAAGGGAATTTTGTTGTTGTCTTCACATGTCTCTAGTGGTTTAGGTTCCTCCAGCTTTTCCTTGAGCTGTGACAACTACTTATTTCCTTGTTCATCAAACAAGGGCTTTCCCAGCTGGGCTGGTTGTCCTTCAGTGCTTGCTTCCTCTTTCAGTATCTCATTATGATCTTTGCTTGGTTCTTTGTTCTCTTGGTCTGCTTCTTGTGAGAGTTTGAAGACATTAAAGCTGAGTCGTTCATCATGGATCCTCAATATTAGCTCCCCTCGCTCCACATCTATGAGTGCTCTGGCTGTAGCTAGGAAGGGTCTTCCCAATATGATTGGGTGGGTGTGACTCTCTTCCATGTCCAGGAAGTCAAAGTCTGTGGGAAGGAAGTATTTCCCAACTTTTACCAACACATTTTCCACCACTCCTATTGCTTGTTTTTGAGTTTTGTCTGCTGGCCTGATGACTACATCTGTGGGCATTATCTCATTGATCTGCAGCCTCTTCACCAGGGATAAGGGCATTAAGTTGATGCTTGCTCCCAAATCACAGAGTGATCTATCAAACATTGTTTCTCCTATGGCACAGGGGATGTGAAAACTCCCTGAGTCCTTTCTTTTTGTAGGCAACTCTGGTTGAATGAGGGTGCTGCACTCCTTGTTCATTACTATAGTTTGGCCTCCTTTGAGTGAGCTTTTCTTGGGAAGCAGTTCCTTCATATACTTGATATATGCAGGCATTTGTTGGATGGTCTTGATGAAAGGTATGTTGACATGCAGAGATGCAAACAAGTCAAGAAATCTTGAGTATATTCTCTTCTCAACAGCACCATTGAGTCGTTGGGGAAAGGGTGCATAAAGTCTCAGCAGCTCCTGCTGTGAGAGTTCTGGTTCTTGGTGATCTTTTTCCTCCTTCTCCGTTGAGGTATCTCCAGGTTGTTCTGCCGATTTGTTTGGCTTGTCCTCAGTCTCCTTATCACTTATAGTGACCATCTTGCAATCTTCCCATCTTACTTTCTTTGTTTCACCTCTCGGATTCTTCTCTGTGTCACTTGGGAATCCATCTGTAGGTTTGGGAATCTGCTCAGAGAGATACCCCACTTGGGATTCCAACCTCTTGATTGTGTCTCCCTGGTTCTTGAAATCGGCTCGCACTTCCTCCTTGAATGCCTTGTTGTCTTGAATCTCTTTGCCTATGCCTTCAAGTAGATTCTCAATCCTTGAGAGTCTGTCATCAAATGATGGTAGATTGGGATTAGAGGTGGAAGGATGAGGAGGGTTATTTTGGCCTTGGTAAAGGTTTTGAGAGGGTTGGTTATGTGGGTGCTGATATGGTCTAGATGTGAAATGTTGGTGGGCTGCATTGTTGTTGGGATTTGAACGTCTTTGATCTAGGCCTTGGTCTTGTTGATTTTCCCACCCAAAGTTTGGGTGATTCCTCCATCCAGGGTTATAGGTCTTAGAGTATGGATCATGGTTTTGCCTAGGTGAATTCCCAATGTAGTTGGCTTGCTCCTGACTACCCTCTGCTTCTTCATTCACTCCTTCTTGGGTTGTTGATGAAGTAGTGATTGTTGCTACTTAGTTCCTCTCCATCTTCTTGGTGAGGTCAGCCAGCTGCTGGGTAATGAGCTTGTTTTGGGCCAGCAGAGCATCTACATTGTTTAGCTCCATTACTCCTTTAGTGTTGCCTCTTTCAGAAGCATAGAAATAATCATTCTCTGCTACTGTTTCAATGACATCTATGGCTTCCTCAATGGTCTTCTTCTTGTTCAAAGATCCTCCAGATGAATGGTCTACTGCCTTCTTTGATTCATATGACAGGCCTTCATAGAAAATGTGCAGCTGCACCCATTCGTTGAACATGTCAGGTGGACACCTCCTTGTCAGGTCCTTAAACCTCTCCCATGCTTCATAAAGAGTCTCACCATCTTGTTGCCTGAAAGTTTGGACCTCAGCTCTCAGCCTATTAATTCGTTGAGGAGGGTAAAATCTTGCTAAGAATTTGTTCACCACATCTTCCCAGGTTGTCAAGCTCTCCTTCGGGAAAGACTCCAGCCACTTGGCTGCCTTATCCTTGAGTGAGAATGGAAATAAGAGCAGTCTATAGGCATCAGGATGAACAACATTAGACTTCACTGTGTCACATATTCTCAGGAAGGTGGTTAGATGTTGATTGGGGTCTTCTTGGACACTTCCTCCGAACGAACAGTTATTCTGAACAAGGGTGATGAGCTGTGGTTTTAGTTCAAAATTGTTGGCATGGATGGTTCTACTTCCACAGTTTCCTGGGTTTGGATTGATGTAAGAGCCTAAAACTCTTCTATCCTCCCCAGCATGATTTGCTCGACCTCCTCCGCCATGGTTGTGAGCCTCTTCTTCATGATGGTTTTCCATGTTTTCTTCCATGTTTGGTTCAAAGTATTCCTCCTCTTCCTCGGCACCAACTACTCTTTTTCCTCTTGCTTCCCTCCTTAATCTAAAGAAGGTTCTCTCAGGTTCAGAATCAAAGGAAGTTCAAGTCCCGCTTCTTCTCCTTGTCATACAACCAACAAAGCACAAGCAAGGAAAATAAATGTAGAAAGTATTCTGTTAGAGTTACTGTTAGTGTGAGTGATGCAATATATCAAACAGTTAATGGGTTAGTGAACTGAATTGTAAATAACAAAGAAAATTGAAAAAGTAGGGAGAAGGGAAGAAATTAACCAGAACTGAAAGTAAATTACTCAAACAGAAAATTAAATCAAACAAAACAAAAATGCTCAATCTAGTTATCTTCCAATTTAATCATTGTTGATGCACAATCAATCCCCGGCAACAGCGCCATAAACTTGATGCACGGAAAACTTGTCTCATAACAAATTTCCTTCGGCAAGTGTACCGAATTTCGTCGTCAAGTAAAAACTCACAATAGAGTGAGGTCGAATCCCATAGAGATTGATTGATCAAGCAACTTTAATTAGAGGAATGTTCTAGTTGAGCGAATCAGAATTTGAGTTGAGAATTGCAGAAAATAAAATGGCGGGAAAGTAAATAACAGAAAAAGTAAATGCTAGAAATAAAGAGCTGAAAGTAAATGACAGAAAGTAAATTGCAGAATTGTAAATGGGAATGGGGTAATTGCTCATAAAAGTAAATGACAGAAACTAAAGAGAATGGGTAAGATCAGAAATGGGGAGTTCATTGGGCTCAGGAGATGTTCCATTCTCCGGATCAATTTCATTTTCATCTCTTCCTCAATCAATGCATTCATTGATCTCCTTGGCAATCTTAAGTGATCGAATTACAATTCCTTGTAATTCAATCTCTCAAATCTTGATCAATAGCCAATTCCTTGGTCAATTGCTCATGAGAAGAGATGAAGTATGGTCACTGATTATACTACATGCATTTCCCAAATTAAGTATTGAGAGGATTATAGTCACATATCCATCCAAACCCAATTTGGTCCAGCATGAGAAAGCATTTCTAGCATGATCTCTTTCAAGGTTCAGAAGAGATCCAAGTTTGAATAGCTTCTTTTCCAAGATAACTATCCAATTGGATGAAGATGGAAAGCTTTCAAGTAAAATCAAGAAAACAGATAGAAGAAGAATAATGAAAACTAGTATTGATCTATCAAATTACAACAAAGCTCCCTAACCCAATGAAAGGGGTTTAGTTGTTCATAGCTCTGGAAAATAAAAGCAAAGATGGAGAATACATCATGAACCTAGAAGTGCAGAGAAAGTAAAATACAGAGAGTAATTCTATGCCAAGAGGCTCCCTATAATTTCCAACTCCTATTTTAATTCAAGGCTACTCCTATATATACTACTCTTCTGATCTTCTAGTTGGCTCTTCAAGTCTTGGGTATGGGCCTTTGGATCTTGAGTTTGAAGCAGTTATTTTCTTCATTGGGCTTAGTTTTACTTGCAGAGAGAAAGTGTGAAGTGGGCAGAGACTTTAGCTCAGGATGTTAGTGGTGTTAACGTTTAAGTGGAAATGTAGGTTCGAGAACGTTAGTGACAATCACCTTTTTCACTAACGTTCCACACCAAAGTAAGAGCCACGTTAACTCCAACGTTAGTGGCACAAACGTTGCTACTAACGTTGCCTCTTTGTCCTTCGCACACGTTATTGGGACTTACCTTTCCCAATAACGTTGAGAAGTCTCCCCCTTTCCTACGTTAGAGCCACGTTAACTTAGTTAACGTGGATCTTTTAACGTAGGCTTGCCAACCTTCGAGAACGTTAGTGACACTTACCTTTGTCACTAACGTTCCAATGTGCCCCTATTTCTCACGTTAGAGTCCACGTTAACTAGGTTAACGTGGCTTCTAACGTGGCCATGCTAGCCATCTCCAACGTTAGTGACAAAGTTGAGTGTCACTAACGTTGGCTCATCATTCCCTTATCCACGTTAGCTTCCACGTTAACTAAGTTAACGTGGGAGTTAACGTGGCTCATAGTGGCTTGTGTGGTTCATTCCAATGTTAGTGACAATGTTAGGTGTCACTAACGTTGGCGATCACATTCTTGCTTCACGTTAACTTCCACATTAACTAAGTTAACGTGGGAGTTAACGTGGCTTATGGAGGCTTGGCCAACGTTAGTGACAAAGGTGAATGTCACTAACGTTGGCTTCCCTCTTGCTTCTTAATGTTAGAGCTCACGTTAATTAAGTTAACGTGGCTCTTAACGTGGCCACTTATGAGCTTGGTCCAACGTTAGTGACAAAGGTAAGTGTCACTAACGTTGGCTCCATTTCCTTTCCTCCACGTTAGAGTTCACGTTAACTTAGTTAACGTGACTCTTAACGTGGGCAATGATGGCTTCGAGAGCATTATTGGCGATTACTTTTCTCATTAACTTTGCAAGTTACTCGCATTCCACGTTAGGAGTTACGTTAATTAGATTAACGTGGCTGCTAACGTGGTTCTTCCTTGCTTCCTTTGTCCTGAAATCAAGCAATAGAGTGCATCAAAGTTCTAGTCCAAGTCATGGGAAGTACAATATCCAATTTGTCATTAATTTCATGCAAAATCCTCATGAAATCATGTAAGGTGCACCATGTATGCTTGAATCAAGAGGTAAGTGAATATCTACCCAAAACTAGCTTATTTTCTAAGAAAATGCATGAAACTAACCTAAAAACAGTAAAGAAAAGGTCAGTCAAACTGGCCAAAATGCCCTGGCATCAAGGATCAACAAAAGCCTCAACAAGGCTTTAATAATAGTGGAAGAAACAGGTTTAGCAATAGCAAGCCTTTTCCATCATCTTCTCAGCAACAGACAGAGAACTCTGAACAAAATACCTCTAATTTATCAAACTTAGTCTCTGATCTGTCCAAGGCTACTCTAAGTTTCATGAGTGAAACAAGGTCCTCCATAAGAAATTTGGAGGCACAAGTGGGCCAGCTGAGTAAGAAAATCACTGAAACACCTCAAAGTACTCTCCCAAGCAATACAGAAGAGAATCCAAAGAGAGAGTGCAAGGCCATTGATATATCAATCATGGCCGAACCCACAAGGGAGGGAGAGGGCGTGAATCCTAGTGAGGAAGACCTCCTGGGACGTCCAGTGATCAACAAGGAGTTTCCCTCTGAGGAACCAAAGGAATTTGAGGCTCATCTAGAGACCATAGAGATTCTATTAAACCTCCTTATGCCCTTCATGAGCTCTGATGAGTATTCTTCTTCTGAAGAGAATGAGGATGTTACTGAAGAGCAAGTTTCCAAGTACCGTGGTGCAATCATAAAGCTGAATGCCAAACTATTTGGTAATGAGACTTGGGAAGATGAACCTCCCTTGCTCATCAACGAACTGAGTGATCTGGATCAACTGACATTACCTCAAAAGAAACAGGATCCTGGAAAATTCCTAATACCTTGTACCATAGGCACCATGACCTTTGAGAAGGCTCTATGTGACCTGGGGTCAGGAATAAACCTCATGCCACTCTCTCTAATGGAGAAATTGGGAATCTTTGAGGTACAGGCTGCCCAATTCTCATTAGAGATGGCAGACAAATCCATGAAACAGGCTTATGGACAAGTAGAGGACATGTTAGTAAAGGTTGAAGGCCTTTACATCCCTGCTGAATCTTAAAGTGCAAGGAATTTAAATTGCTGAATCTAAATTGACAGGAAACTTAAATTGCATAAAGAATAAAGGAAATTTGGGTGTTGGGATTTAGAATAGAACTGGAAAATGTAAAATGCAGTAAACTAAAGAATTCTCGAATGACAGAATTTAAATCAGGACTTTAGTATCAAAACAGAAAAGTGAAATTGTAGAAGAAATAAAGCAGAATGAAAACTTAGATCGATTTTGAAATTCTAAAAGAGAAATTGACAATTGCAGTAGAATAACAAAATAGAAAGAAAACTCGAATCTCAATTGCTCTCTTGACAAAAACAGAAAGTAGAATTTGCAGAAGAAAGGAAACAAAACAGAAAGCTAATATCAGATCTCCAATTCATAAAACTATCAAAGGAAAAATGGAATGTGATTCTCAGATGAAGAAATTCAGCAGAATTCTTCAATCCAAAGTCACAAACCAAAACAGAAAGTAACAATTGCAGAAAATACAAAGCAAAACAGAAAAGAAGATTCAGATCTGATCTCAATTCTAAAACTCTAAAATGAAAACTAAAAAAAGAGAGAGCTCCCTTTGAAATCAAATTCCTTGCTATTTATACACTTTCCAATTATGGCTTTCAGTACTTGGAGTGGGCTTTGTGGCCTTGTATGAAGTGGAGCAAAATGCCATTCTGATCCAGCTCCCACTGGAATGTTGCGTTCTCTAAGTGAGCGCAGCGTTCATTCATCCACCCGTATGCGTCCCTGACACGTGCGCATCCTTTTTCGCTTTCTGCTCATCGATGCGTATGCGTCATGGATGCGTACGCGTCACTGATAACGTTAACTAAGTGAGCGCTACGTTGACTTAGTGAGCGCTGCCCACGCGTGCGCGTCCTCTGCACATGCGCGTGGTTAGCAAAATATCCATTCCATGCTTTAACACTATTCACGCATGCACGTGCTTCATCACAGCTGCTCCATCGAGGCATGCGCGTCAAGCACACGTGTGCGTCGATTGTAGAATGACGTGGCGGAAATTGGTGAGTTAAGAAATTGTTATAAGAGATACGTTGCAAGTACAGTTCTTAACCAACCGAAAATCCGCTTATCAATTTAGAAGGGGTTGTCACAAAATTAAAATTAAAATACTGGGAGTATGAATCCCAGGTCGTCTCCCAACAAGTTGTAGAAAGGTGTGCTATTTTATTAATCAGATGTTTTCTAAAATGGTTTGAGTTGATAAAAAGGAAATTAAATCAGAGAAATTATGTAATTTAAATAAAAACCTTAACTTGGAGTAGATTAGTTGGAAGCCTATCCTTGATGGAGTTCTCCCAAGATTAAAATGATAATTGAAGGTTGTTCTGCTTAGTTATCCTTTACTAGGTAGAGGAAAGTCAAGCAAGTTGGAAGGCAATTTCTATTCACAAGTCCTAATCCTCTCCCTTGGGAAGGACTAGTGTCAGTGACTAGAGGGCGATCCAACAATAAACCAATTACAATTTTTCTCTTGAGTAATCCAACTCAAGGTTTCCTTTCAATCATCTCCCAATCAAGTTATGGAACTACTCGCTCATTATGAATGTAAATTTCACAAAATAAGGAAGAGAAATACTAAAAGACATGATAAATAATAATCAAAAGGATCAATTAAAAATAAAAATAGTTCTTGTATAAATAAATTCTAGGAATAATCCAAGAGTAACTCTGAGTGAATAAAGGACATGAAAGAGTAAGTGACAAATAAGGAAACAAACTAGAATGATGAAGTCTTGACGGAGGTAATAACTCTTCTCAATATCCTAATCCAAAAAGCAATAAAATCAAAATCCTAAGAACTATGAATGTGTAGATAGAAAACCTAGAGGAGGAGTAAATTCATATCTAAAACTAAAATTATGTGGAATGAATGTTCTTCTCAGGTCTCTGCATGTTCCCCGGCTCTAATATCCTTTTATGGGCCAAAAACTGGGTCAAAATAGGGCCCAAAATCGCCCCCAGCGAATTCTGCAGATTCTGCAGATCACGCATGTCACGCGATCGCGTCATCTAGGAGTTCACGTCATCTAGCGTTTTGCCTTGCCACGCGTGCGCGTCGTCCACGCAATCGCGTCACTTTTGCAGTATCCAATCCGCGCGGTCGCGTGAGCCATGCGTCCGCGTCACTTCTCACTGGTCATCTCCTCAATTTCTTGTGTTCCTTCCATTTTTGCAAGCTTCCTTTCTAATATCCAAGTCATTCATACCCTATAAAGCCTGAAATACTTAACACACAGATTACGGCATCGAATGGAATAAAGGAGAATTAAAATACAAAATTAAAAGTCTCTAGGAAGCAAGTTTTTAACCATAAAGTATTTTTAGGAAGGAATTATAAATGCATGCTAATCATATGAATAAGTGGGTAAAGATTTGATAAAACCGCACAATTAAGCACAATATAAACCATAAAATAGTGGTTTATCAACCTCCCCACACTTAGTCATTAGCATGTCCTCATGCTTAGTTGAAGGAGATAAAATAAATGAGTAGGAACATGTAAAACACATGCAATGCAATACAACCTATATATGTGAATGCAACTATATGATTTTTGTCCACTTGGTCAAAAGTAAATAAGCTCTTCAAGACAATCACAAGTCAAATTCCACTAATTCAATTCTTATACAGTAAGAACAGATAAAAATGCAAGAAGGTAGCTCATGAAAGCAGGGAACATAGAATTTAAGCATTGAACCCTCACTGATGATGTATGTATGCTCTAATCTCTCTAGTGTATAGGGTAATCACTCTATCCTTCTCTAATCATGCTTTCTAATTTTTGTTCTTCACCTAACCAATCAACAACAATTAATATACCAATGCAAACATCATGAGGTCTTTTCAAGGTTGTAATGGGGCCAAGGTATGGGTAAGGATATATATATATATATATATATATATATATATATATATATATATATAGCTGAGTAAGCTTATAAATTGAATCTTTAATTATCCCAAGCTTTCACCTAACGCACACATATATATTCTATGTAACTTAAATTTCACACCTAGCTACCCAAAATTTTTCCTTTCACATTCGATACTCATGTATCAACTTTTATTTTAATTTTTATCATGTATGCATTAATCTTTGAAATTTAACTTAGCATTGGGGTAATTTTGTCCCCTTATTTAATTATTGAAATTTTTGGATTTTTTTTACATTAAAATAAACACAGCTTATCAATGCACATATAATTTTTATTTTTTTTTTATAGTTTCACATGAGCAGGTATCCAATTTCCCATTATATTATCATGATACATTCCCCTTATTATCTTTTGTTCCCATAATTTTTCCATACTTAATTAACACATAATTCTATCTGAAGCTAACCAAAGATTCAATTGGGATATATAATTATTTTTCCGCTTAAGGCTAGTGATGTGGTAAAATATAGAACAAATGGGATTTAAAAGCTCAAAGTGGCTAACAAAGGTAACTTAAGGGGTAGGCTTAATTTGGATAAGTGAGCTAAACAAATAATGGCCTCAATCATATGCAAGCATATAAATATATTAAACATTGGACATATAGGATGAAACAAAGTATAGATTACAATCATAGAAAAGTAAACACACAAGAACAAAATAATTATGGTTAAATAATGTAACCAAGTATTTAAGCTCAAAGTCTCGCAGGTTGTGTGTTCTTTAGCTCAAAAAACCATGTTCCAAATACAACTTCAAGCAAATTTAACACAAAAGTTTTGATTAAGATTAGTGAAATTTTGTTCTAAAAATAGGGTCTTAGAAGAAACTTACTGTCTTTTCAATCAAGTAGAACATTCATGCAACTAATCTATTATTATGCAATCTATCCTATTCTACAAAAGAAAAACTAACTAAATATCCTATTTTATTGGTGTTAGGGAAGAGAATTTACCTCTGGAAGTCAGGTACTGACCGACCTCCCCACACTTAAGGCTTTGCACCATCCTCGGTGCCATTTGTCAGGAACAAAGGTGGGCTGGTAGCAGTATCTCCACAGTCGGGACCGTCATGGCTCGCTGTGCTGGTAAAGGAAGTGGAGTCCGGGGTGTCTAAGTCTCTGTATTTTCCCTTAAGTAGCTCCATGAGGTATGTGAATCGGCACTTGTTACGGCGCTCTCCTAGCTTTGCTTTGTGTTCCTGCTGATCCAACCTTTCAAGTATCTGATGGAGCAGTTGATTGGTTGTAGGTGCTTGTGGTGTTGAAAGAGGAATGTCTTCAGCTGGTTCAGTAGGCTGGCTTGTGGTGGCTGCTGGAAGTCTGATATATTTCCCGTTAGGGACGTATTGATCATCCCGTGGGAGCATGGCTTTGGTGTCCCCAGCTCTGTAGGAGACTCCGGCTGCTGAGACAAGATCTGAGACCAAGGCGGGAAAAGGTAATTTGCCCACGATTGTACGTGTCCCATAGCATTCTGGATGTGTCTTGGTAGGTTCAGAGGTTGATCTGTAAGGATGCACCATAGTAGAACGGCCATGTCTGCAGTGAAGGAGGACTCGTGAGTGCTCGGAAAGACGTAATGGGACATAATTTGTGCCCATACGCGAGTCTCCAAGGTAAGTGCAAAAGACAATATTCCCTTAGGACGGGAACGATGGTATCCGTAGATCCATCTGCTGCCAGGTAGGGCGATAAAACTGAGAACAGCGTCCCAGTCAAATTGGTACATCTGGCACTTGAGTGCGGCCTCTTGAAATACGTCTAGTCCTTCTGGAGTAGGGGAAAGATCTAAAGTTCGTTGAATGGCCTCTTCTGTAATGGGGATTTGCTTCTGACGGACATAGACAGACTGTAGGGTTGGCAGGTGGAAATTGGAGTAGAACTCGACTACTCAAGAAAGATTAACCTGCCGTGACTGTCTCTGTAGGAAACCCCATTGTCTTCGTGTAATTTGCGGCTCAACAAATTCAGCGATATGGGTTGGGAGGATAAGAAGGTATTCGTTGTTGTAACTCCTTTCTGCCAGGATAGAGAACATCTGCTCACAGTAGCGATTGGTAAATCGCGCAATGTCTTTTGCTGGGAAGGCTTTCTCTTTATCATCAACCTTTAGAATCCTCTTAATTCTTTTTGTTGAGGGTTTAACTGCAGTTGAAGATGGCTCTACCACTAATGCTCGTTTTGTTCCTCTTCTTGCTGTTGATTTGGGGGTAGCTTTCTCCTTGCCTTTCTTGGTGGCCATCCTAAAAGAAAGAAAGGAAAAGTATGTTAAAATGTCAAGGGTTGGAGCAAGGAAGAGGGCGGAAAAAGTGGTAATCAATGCACATTAAAAGATGAATGATGTTAACACATGGTCATGACTACATGTGGAAAATCATCAATGGAAATATAGCAAGTGCATATGGGGACAATTAAATGCTAGGTGTTTATTGACATGCAAGCAAAGGCATGAGTAGCATAGATCAAGCATTCAATGTCCAAGTTAGATTACCAAGCCTTTCAAACTGATAATTTATTTGTAATGACAATTATATTTAAATAATAAAATATAAAAAAGAGTTTTGTGAAAAACAGGCATATAGAGTGGTAGATTAAAAGAAATCCAAAAATAGTGCACAATGCAATACGGACGTTTTCACAAACACATAGCATGCATGATAAATAAGCTAATGAAAGTATTAAATTGAACATGCAAGCAACCCTAAAAAATTAATATATAATTGCCAAATAATTCCTGAATAATTCACAAGCAAACCATAAGGAATAATAATGACCCTAATAAATTTCCAACACCAATTAAATGAAAAAAAAAGAAAAGGAAAACATGGATAATGCAAGCAAAAAGAAAAAGAAAAGGAGAAAAAAACATAAAAATAAAAAGAAGAATAGAAAAGTAAGGAGGGAAGAAGAAAAGAAAAACCTGGATAATGTTGGTGAGAGAGAGAAAGTAAAAACTGAGAAAGAAGGAAAGAGGAAGAAAGGGGAAGAAAATAATGAGGAGGGAAAAGAAAAAGTAGGATTTGGGGAAGAGAAAGATAAGATATTTGGCAAATTAGGATAAGTTGTGCGGCGCAAGCGACGCGGACGCATGGGGTATGTGTTCGCGCGGATGGCGCTTAAATGAATCGACGCGGTCGCGTCGGTCACGCGGACGCGTGACGCGTTTTGTGCTACTGGCGCGAGGGCAGCCTCGCGCTCGCACAACTCTCTGTTCAAAACTCATTATTGCCAAATTCCAGGGTGACGCGGTCGCGTGGTCGACGCGATCGCGTGAGTGGCCATTATAGGGATATGATGCGGACGCGTGAGCCATGCGTCCACGTGGTAAGGCCTGTGCGTTCAGCACCATTCCAACACCACTCTAGCACAAATTTCGGTCGTGCACCCTTTCTTACATCGATTCTAAGGTCACGCGTCCGCGTGAGTGACGCGGACGCGTGGGAGGCATGTTTCCCATGTGACGTGGATGCGTGAGCGACGCGGTCGCGTGACTTTCTGTTCGATTTCTTATTCTTTCTGAGCCACCTGCGACGCGGACGCATCGGCGACGCTGTCGCGTCACGTGATCTCCCTCTCTTTTTTTAAAATAAAAATATGCAAATACAGATGCAAACTAAATGTGCTAATAAAGAGAAGAGTTATTGAAAATGAAAACTAAGAATAAAGAAAGGAACGATCATACCATGGTGGGTTGTCTCCCACCTAGCACTTTGCTTTAACGTCCGTAAGTTGGATGCTCCACTAGCTCAGTCTTCTGCTGTGAGTGGATCTTCCAAGAGAAATATTTCTAACTCCTTGTTTTTCGTCACCTTCTCACCATGATATAGCTTCAAACGATGTCCATTAACTTTGATGAATTCAGATCTTGAAGGATGACTCAGGTGGAAAACTCCGTATGGCTTAGCCTTCTCTAATCATGCTTTCTAATTTTTGTTCTTCACCTAACCAATCAACAATAATTAATATACCAATGCAAACATCATGAGGTCTTTTCAAGGTTGTAATGGGGCCAAGGTATGGGTAAGGATATACATATATATATATATATGGCTGACTAAGCTTATAAATTGAATCTTTAATTATCCCAAGCTTTCACCTAACACACACATATATATTCTATGTAACTTAAATTTCACACCTAGCTACCCAAAATTTTTCCTTTCACATTCCATACTCATGTCTCAACTTTTATTTTAATTTTTATCATATATGCATTAATCTTTGAAATTTAACTTAGCATTGGGGTAATTTTGTCCCCTTATTTAATTATTGAAATTTCTGGATTTTTTTTTACATTAAAATAAACACAGCTTATCAATGCACATATAATTTTTATTTTTCTTTTATAGTTTCACATGAGCAGGTATCCAATTTCCCATTATATTATCATGACACATTCCTTTATTATCTTTTGTTCCCACAATTTTCCCATACTTAATTAACACATAATTCTATCTGAAGCTAACCAAAGATTCAATTGGGATATATAATTGTTTTTCCACTTAAGGCTAGTGATGTGGTAAAATATAGAACAAATGGGATTTAAAAGCTCAAAGTGGCTAACAAAGGTAACTTAAAGGGTAGGCTTAATTTGGATAAGTGAGCTAAACAAATAATGGCCTCAATCATATGCAAGCATATAAATATATTAAACATTGGACATATAGGATGAAACAAAGTATTGATTACAATCATAGAAAAGTAAACACACAAGAACAAAATAATTATGGTTAAATAATGTAAGCAAGTATTTAAGCTCAAAGTCTCGCAGGTTGTGTGTTCTTTAGCTCAAAAAACCATGTTCCAAATACAACTTCAAGCAAATTTAACACAAAAGTTTTGATTAAGATTAGTGAAATTTTGTGTAAAAGATCAAGCTGTAAAAGGATGACACAGCTAAGGCCAGCATAAGGACATGGAAAAGATCAAGCTAAGAGGTGGTTGAATAACCAACCTAAGGCCAGCATAAGGACATGGAAACAGCTGATAGAAAAATTCCTGAATCAATATTTCCCTCCAAAAAGGATGACACAGCTAAGGCTGGACATCCAAGGCTTTAAACAAGGATATAATGAATCCCTTTATGATGCCTGGGAGAGATACAGAGAGATGCTACGAAAATGCCCCTCTGAAATGTTTTCAGAGTGGGTTCAGTTAGACATCTTCTACTATGGGCTTGCAGAAGGAGCTCAGATGTCTCTAGATTACTCAGCTGGTGGATCTATCCATATGAGAAAAACAATTGAAGAGGCTCAAGAGCTCATTGATACAGTTGCCAGGAATCAGCATCTGTATCTAAGCAGCAACCCTTCCATGAATGAAGAGGTTAAAACAGTAACTGCTGAATTCAGTACTGTAAAATAAGCTACTGAATTCAATCAGCAATTGGATTTTCTAACAAAGCAGCTAGCTGAATTCAAGGACAGGCTACAGGAGACAAGGATAGCTAATATACATATGGACGAACAGTTTAAGCAAACAAAGCAGCAGCTATCAAGGCAAATAGCAGAAGAATGCCAAGCAGTTCAATTAAGAAGTGGAAAAACATTAAATACCCCACCTCAAGGCATCAAAAATTCAAGAAATGAGAAACCCACCAAAGATTCACCTGAGGACAGTAAGAGCCCAGGGAAAAATAATTCTGGCACTAAAACGCCAGAAAATGGGTGGAAGGCTGGCGCTGAACGCCCAGACCATGCCCAAAACTGGCGTTCAGCGCCAGAAACAAGGCAGGATTGGCGTTCAACGCCAGAAATGGGCAAGAATCTGGCGTTGAACACCCAAATGGGGCAGAATCCAGCGTTGAACGCCCAAAATGGGTACATTTCTGGCGTTCAGGCGCCAGGAACAGACAGTGAGCTGGCGTCTAACGTCACTCCAGCTTCTGACTCTGGCACTCAATTGCCAGTGAGGGATCAGACACACACAAGTGCTGATAACAACCCCTCTAAAAAGGCTTCTTTAACCACTAAGGTTGAGGAATATAAAGCCAAGATACCTTATCCTCAAAAACTCCGGAAAGAGGAGCAGGATAAGCAATTTGCTCGCTTTGCAGATTATCTAAGGACTCTTGAAATAAAGATTCCATTTGCAGAGGCACTTGAGCAAATACCTTCTTATGCCAAGTTCATGAAAGAGATCTTGAGTCATAAAAAGGAGTGGAGAGAAACAGAAAGAGTTCTCCTCACTGAAGAATGCAGTGCAGTCATTCTGAAAAGCTTTCCTGAAAAGCTTAAAGACCCTGGGAGTTTTCTGATACCATGCATATTAGAAGGTGATTGCACCAAGACAGCTTTATGCGATCTTGGGGCAAGCATCAACCTGATACCTGCATCCACTATCAGGAAGCTTGGCTTAACTGAAGAAGTTAAACCAACCCGGATATGTCTCCAACTTGCTGATGGTTCCACTAAATACCCATCAGGTGTGATTGAGGACATGATTGTCAGAGTTGGGCCATTCGCCTTTCCCACTGACTTTGTTGTGCTGGAAATGGAGGAGCACAAGAGTGCTACTCTCATTCTAGGAAGACCCTTCCTAGCAACTGGACGATCCCTCATTGACGTCCAACAGGGGGAAATAACCCTGAGAGTCAACGATGATGAGTTCAAGTTGAACGCTGTCAAAGCCATGCAGCATCCAGACACATCAACAGACTGCATGAAAGTTGATCTCATTGACTCTTTGGTAGAAGAGATCAACATGGCTGAGAGTCTCGAATCAGAGCTGGAAGACATCTTTAAAGATGTTCAGCCTGATTTGGAGGATTCAGGGGACATGAAAGAGCCTCTGAACTTTCTTCTGAAAGAGGAAAAACCTCCTAAACCCGAGCTCAAGCCACTACCACCATCCTTGAAATACGCATTTCTGGGAGAAGGTGACACTTTTCCAGTGATCATAAGCTCTGCTTTAAATTCACAGGAAGAGGAAGCACTTATTCAAGTGCTAAGGACACACAAGACAGCTCTTGGGTGGTCCATAGGTGACCTTAAGGGCATAAGCCCAGCTAGATGCATGCACAAAATCCTATTGGAGGATAATGCCAAACCAGTGGTTCAACCACAGAGGCGGCTAAATCTAGCCATGAAGGAAGTGGTGCAGAAAGAGGTCACCAAATTACTAGAGGCTGGGATTATTTATCCCATTTCTGATAGCCCCTGGGTGAGCCCTGTTCAAGTCATCCCAAAAAAGGGAGGCATGACAGTGATTCATAATGAAAAAAATGAACTGGTTCCTACAAGAACAGTTACAGGGTGGCGCATGTGTATTGACTACAGAAGGCTCAATACAGCCACCAGAAAGGATCATTTTCCTTTACCATTCATAGACCAGATGCTAGAGAGACTAGCAGGTCATGATTATTATTACTTTTTGGATGGCTATTCAGGCTATAACCAGATTGCAGTGGATCCCCAGGATCAAGAGAAAACAGCATTCACATGTCCATCTGGAGTGTTTGCTTATAGAAAGATGCCATTTGGGCTATGTAATGCGCCTGCAACCTTCCAGAGATGCATGCTCTCTATTTTCTCTGACATGGTGGAAAAATTTCTGGAAGTCTTCATGGATGACTTCTCAGTATATGGAGACTCATTCAGCTCCTGTCTTGATCACCTGAAACTTGTTCTGAAAAGATGCCAAGAAACCAACCTAGTTTTAAACTGGGAAAAGTATCACTTCATGGTGACTGAAGGAATTGTTCTTGGGCATAAAATCTCAAACAAGGGAATAGAGGTGGATCAAGAAAAAATAGAGGTAATTGAAAAATTATCACCACCTGCCAATGTTAAGGCAATCAGAAGCTTTCTGGGGCATGCAGGATTCTATAGGAGGTTTATAAAGGAATTTTCAAAAATCGCAAAACCTCTGAGCAATCTGCTAGCTGCTGACACGCCATTTGTGTTTGACACAGAGTGCCTGCAGGCATTTGAAACGCTGAAAGCTAAGCTGGTCACAGCACCAGTCATTTCTGCACCAGACTGGACATTACCATTTGAGCTAATGTGTGATGCCAATGATCATGCCATTGGTGCAGTATTGGGACAGAGGCATGACAAGCTTCTGCATGTCATTTATTATGCCAGTCGTGTTTTAAATGATGCCCAGAAAAATTACACAACCACAGAAAAGGAATTACTTGCAGTGGTTTACGCCATTGACAAGTTCAGATCCTACTTAGTAGGATCAAAGGTGATTGTGTACACTGACCATGCTGCTCTTAAGTATCTACTCACAAAGCAGGATTCAAAACCCAGGCTCATCAGATGGGTATTGCTTCTGCAAGAGTTTGATATAGAAATAAGAGACAGAAAAGGGACAGAGAACCAAGTAGCTGATCATCTGTCCCGGATAGAGCCAGTGGAAGGGACGTCCCTCCCCTTCCTTGAGATCTCTGAGACGTTCCCTGATGAGCATCTATTTGCCATTCAGGAAGCACCATGGTTTGCCGATATTGCAAACTATAAAGCTGCAAGGTTCATACCCAAGGAGTACAATAGAATACAAAAAAAGAAACTAATTACTGATGCAAAGTACTACTTGTGGGATGAGCCCTATCTCTTTAAGAGATGTGCAGACGAAATTATCCGTAGGTGTGTCCCCAGAGAGGAAGCACAGAGAATCCTATGGCATTGCCATGGATCTCAATATGGAGGCCATTTCGGAGGTGAGCGAACAGCCACCAAGGTCCTCCAATGTGGCTTCTATTGGCCCACACTCTATAAAGATTCCCGAGAGTTTGTACGTAATTGTGACAGTTGCCAAAGAGCTGGTAATCTGCCTCATGGTTACGCCATGCCTCAACAAGGAATCTTGGAAATAGAGTTGTTTGATGTATGGGGAATTGACTTCATGGGACCTTTCCCACCATCATACTCAAACACTTATATTCTGGTGGCAGTTGACTATGTATCAAAATGGGTTGAGGCTATTGCCACACCCACCAATGATACTAAAACAGTGCTGAAGTTCCTCCAGAAACATATCTTTAGCAGGTTTGGTGTCCCTAGAGTGTTAATCAGTGATGGGGGCACTCACTTCTGCAATAAACAGCTTTACTCTGCCATGGTTCGGTATGGAATTCGCCACAAAGTGGCCACTCCATATCATCCACAAACCAACGGGCAAGCTGAAGTCTCTAACAGAGAATTAAAGAGAATCCTGGAACGGACAGTAAATACCCGTAGAAAGGATTGGGCAAGGAGCTTGGATGATGCTCTGTGGGCTTACAGAACAGCATTCAAGACCCCTATAGGGACCTCTCCATACCAACTCGTGTATGGTAAGGCATGCCACTTGCCCGTGGAACTGGAACATAAGGCCTACTGGGCAACCAGATTCCTAAACTTAGATGCCAAATTAGCAGGAGAAAAACGATTGCTCCAGCTAAATGAGCTAGAGGAATTCAGATTCACAGCTTTCGAAAATGCCAAGCTTTATAAAGAAAAATAAAAAAAATGGCATGACAGAAAGCTGTCATCTAGAATCTTTGAACCAGGACAGAAGGTCCTGCTGTTTAACTCTAGACTCAGGCTATTCCCCGGGAAACTGAAATCCCGGTGGAGGGGACCATACGTGATTACAAGTGTGTCACCATATGGTTACGTGGAGCTTCAAGATATTGATTCTGATAAGAAGTTCATTGTCAATGGACAAAGAATCAAGCATTATCTTGAAGGCAACATTGAGCAAGAATGCTCAAGGCTGAAGCTAGATTAAAAGCTCAGCAAGGTCCAGCTAAAGACAATAAAGAAGCGCTTTCTGGGAGGCAACCCAGCGATGGGGCATTAATCCTCTAAGCATTTTGCCCTATTTTTCTTTTTTATTTGTTTATATAAAGTTTACTGACACTAAGGTAAAGGATCAATTGCATAAGTTTACAGGGTTACAGAAGGAATTTGCACACAAAACAGAGATTGGAAGCTCAATGGCAAGAAAACGCCAGTAAAGGGGCATTTTGGGCGTTCAGCGCCCAAAATGGGCATCCACTGGGCGCTGAACGCCAGTAATGGCAGCAATTGGGCATTCAACGCCAGAAATGGCCACCCACTGGGCGTTGAACGCCAGGAATGGCAGCAACTGGGCGCTGAACGCCCAGGAGATCAGCATTTGGGCGCTGAACGCCCAAAACAGGCAGTGTTTGGGCGTTCAAACGCCAGGAGGACAGGGAGGAGCCAAATCCAGTAATCCCACACGTATTTCCATTTTAATTTCAAATTTTATGCTTCAATGCATGATTTTTACATGAACATATCAAGAACCCTGATTTCTAAAATCCTTAATTTCTAAAAATCCATCTTTCCAAATTCAATCCAACTCTTTTCAAAATCTTTTCTGAAAACAAATCTATCTTTTTCACTCAAAAATCTTTTCAACTAATCCATATCTTTTTCAAATATCCATATTATCTTTTTCAAAATTCGGAGTTATCTTTTTCAAAAATCTATCATATCTTTTCAAAATTAAATTCTATCTTCTATCTTATCTTTTTCAACTCAATCTTTTTATCTTATCTCTTCCAATTTTTCGAAAACCCACCCCCCCACCCCTTTAAATTGGGCTCGGCCTCCCCCCTCCTTCATCAACAAGTGCTACTCAATCTCCTTCTATCCCTCTCCTTTCTTTTCTTTTGCTTGAGGACAAGCAAACCTCTAAGTTTGGTGTGTTTATCCGAGATCATTACTAAGATTATGGCTCTCAAAGGAAAACAATCCACTCCAAGAGGCAAGAAAGAGAGCATTCCAAAATCACTTTGGAATCAAGGGAAATTCTTATCTAAAGAACATTCAGACCATTATCTTAAAGTAATGGGTCTGAGATCAGTGATCCCGGAAGTAAGATTCGATCTGAAAGAAGATGAATATCCGGAGATCCAGGAGCAAATTCAAACCAGGAACTGGGAAGTCTTAGCTAATCCTGAAACGAAAGTAGGAAGGAACATGGTCCAGGAGTTCTATGCTAATATGTGGCAGACTGACAAGCAAAGACTATCTGGAACAGCCTGTTACGAATTTCGGACCATGGTCAGGGGAAAGATTGTTCATACCACCCCTGACAAGATCAGAGAGATATTAAAGCTACCTCAGCTAAAGGATGATCCAGACTCCTTCAACAGGAGGATGATGAGAGTAGACATTGGCCTGGATAAGATTCTAGAGGACATATGTATCCCTGGAGCCAGGTGGACCACCAACACAAAGGGCGTCCCAAATCAACTCAAGAGAGAGGATCTCAAACCAGTTGCCAGAGGATGGCTGGACTTCATTGGGCGTTCTCTGTTGCCCACTAGCAACCGTTCTGAAGTCAGAGTTAAAAGAGCAGTGATGATTCATTGCATCATGATGGGAAAAGAAGTGGAGGTTCATCAGCTGATTTCAACTGAGCTCTATAAGATTGCTAACAAAAATTCAAAAGAGGCCAGGTTGGCTTATCCAAGCGTGATTTCTCTGCTCTGCAAGGACGCTGGAGTCAAGATGGGAATAACTGAATATATCCTAATTGAAAAGTCAATCACCAAAGCATCAATGGAGAGACAACAAGCACAGGAGGATCTTATCAAGAAAAGAGCACAGGAATTCCTCCCAGAGATTCCTCAAGCGGAATATTGGGAATATCTTGAGACGTCTGTCACCAAGATACAGGAAGCTATGGAGCAAATAATAAAACAACAGAAGGAACACAGTCAAATGCTGACCCATATGCTTAAAGAACAAGAGGAGCAGGGACGTGACTTAAGGGAACTGAAGCGCCAAAAGTCTTCTGTAATACCAAGCCTCCCAAGGATCAGAGGAACCCCTATACCCCCAGAATAAAGGTTGTTAATTTCCAATTTCTGCCTTAACTCTGTGACAATGTCCTTATAAAAAGTCTACCTTAGAAGTCATATAATAGTAATTAGTATCTATTTGATTTTATCTCCAATTAAGCTATAGTTTATTTTTCTCATCATCATTAAACATGAATAAAATAGTAGATCTTTTGAATAAGAAGCAATAAAATTTCGAGTTTAATAAAAGAAATTCTAATTGGTTAAATGTGGTGGCAATACTTTCTGTCTTCTGAATGAATGTTTGAACAGTGCATATGTCTTTTGAATTTGTTGTTTAAGACTGTTAAATATGTTGACTCTTGAAAGAATGATGAACATGAGACATGTTATTGATAATCTGAAAATCATAAAAATGATTCTTGAAGCAAGAAAAAGCAGCAAAGAACAAAGCTTGCAGAAAAAAAAAAAAAAAAGGCAAGCAGAAAAAGCCAAAAGCTCTTAAAACCAAAAGGCAAGGGCAAATAAAAAGGATCCCAAGGCTTTGAGCATCAGTGGATAGGAGGGCCTAAAGGACTAAAATCCTGGTCTAAGCGGCTAAACCAAGCTGTCCCTAACCATGTGCTTGTGGCGTGCAGGTGTCAAGTGAAAACTTGAGACTGAGCGGTTAAAGTCAAGGTCCAAAGCAAAAAGAAGAGTGTGCTTAAGAACTCTGGACACCTCTAATTGGGGACTTTAGCAAAGCTGAGTCACAATCTGAAAAGGTTCACCCAGTTATGTGACTGTGGCATTTATGTATCCGGTAGTAATACTGGAAAACAAAGTGCTTAGGGCCACGGCCAAGACTCATAAAGAAGCTGTGTTCAAGAATCATCACACTAAACTAAGAGAATCAATAACACTATCTGAATTCTGAGTTCCTATAGATGCCAATCACTCTGAGCTTCAATGGATAAAGTGAGATGCCAAAACTGTTCAGAAGCAAAAAGCTACTAGTCCCGCTCATCTAATTAGGATCTGAGCTTCAATCAAAAACTCTGAGATATTATTGCTTCTCAACCTATTAGTCTTCTATTTTATTTGTCTAGTTGCTTGAGGACAAGCAACAGTTTAAGTTTGGTGTTGTGATGAGCGGATATTTTATACGCTTTTTGGGGATAATTTCATATAGTTTTAAGTATGTTTTAGTTAGTTGTTAGTCTATTTCTATTATTTTTTAGGAAAAATTCATATTTCTGGACTTTACTATGAGTTGTGTGTTTTTCTGTAATTTCAGGTATTTTTCTGGCTGAAATTGAAGGAGCTGAGCAAAAATCTGATTTAGGCTGAAAAAGGACTGCTGATGCTGTTGGATTCTGACCTCCCTGCACTCAAAGTGGATTTTCTGGAGCTACAGAACTCGAAATGGCATGCTTCCAATTGCGTTGGAAAGTAGACATCCAGGGCTTTCCAGAAATATATAATAGTCCATACTTTGCACAAGAATAGACGACGTAAACTGGCGTTCAACGCCAGTCTTCTGCCCAATTCTGGCGTCCAGCGCCAGAAAAGGATCAAAAGCTGGAGTTGAACGCCCAAACTGGCATAAAAACTGGCGTTCAACTCCACAAATGGCCTCTGCACATGAATTGCTTAAGTCTCAGCCCCAGCACACACCATGTGGGCCCCAGCACACACCAAGTGGGCCCCAGAAGTGGATCTCTGCATCATCCATCATAGTTTATCCAATTTTTGTAAACCTAGGCTACTAGTTTAGTATTTAAACAACTTTTAGAGACTTATTTTGTATCTCATGACATTTCAGATCTAAACTTTGTATTCTCTGACGGCATGAGTCTCTAAACCCCATTGTTGGGGGTGAGGAGCTCTGCTGTGTCTCGATGAATTAATGCAAGTATTTCTGTTTTCCATTCAAACACGCTTGTTCCTATCTAAGATGTTCATTCGCGCTTAACTGTGATGGAGGTGATGAGCTGTGACACTCATCACCTTCCTCAAATCATGAACGTGTGCCTGACAACCACCTCCGTTCTATATACGATTGAATGAGTATCTCTTAGATTCCTTAATCAGAATCTCCGTGGTATAAGCTAGAACTGATGGCAGCATTCATGAGGATCCGGAAAGTCTAAACCTTGTCTGTGGTATTCCGAGTAGGATTCAAGGATTGAATGACTGTGACGAGCTTCAAACTCTTGAAGGCTGGGCGTTAGTGACAGACGCAAAAGGATAGTAAATCCTATTCCAACCGGATCGAGAACCAACCGGTGATTAGCCGTGCTGTGACAGAGCGCATGAGCGTAGTTTTCACTGGGAGGACGGAAGGTAGCCATTGACAACGGTGATCCACCAACACACAGCTTGCCATAGGAGGGCGTGCGTGCGTGAATCAGAAGACAGAGGAAAGCAGAGATTCAGAAGACAAAGCATCTCCAAAACTCCAACATATTCTCCATTACTGCACAACAAGTAATCTTTAATTTATGTTCTCTTGGTTATTCACAATTCAACTGATAAACATAATTGACTTCCTGACTAAGATTTACAAGATAACCATAGATTGCTTCAAACCAACAATCTCCGTGGGATTCGACCCTTACTCACGTGAGGTATTACTTGGACGACCCAGTGCACTTGCTGGTTAGTGGTACGCGTTGTGAAAAGTGTGATTCACAATTCGTGCACCACCAGCTGAGAGATGAGAGCTTGTTTAGCAGATGCTAAGCCATTAAGTGAACTTTCCATGTTCCTTTGTCCTTGTGCAATGGATTGAAGAGCCTCGTCACTCGGAGAGGAATTAGATTGAGTGATCTGCGGAACTTGTTGTTAGTTGTGCTGTGGTCCTTGGGACTGCCTCAGGTGAGGTGCTCTGTAAGGCTGGTTCTGGTTCTGCTGCCTGTTGTTGTTATTATTCCACTTTTGATATCCTTGATTGTCTCTGCCTCCTCTGTTATTGTTGTCCCTCCAATTCTGGTTAGAATCATCTCTCTAACCTTGGTTAGAACTGTCCTGCCATCCATTGTTGTAACTGCCACCTTGATTGTACCCTTGGTTAGGGTGGTCATAGAAGTTATGAGTGGCTGCCACAGTGTTGTCTTCCTGCTGGAGTTGCGCACATTCATCAGTATAATGGTTGTAATCAGCACAGATCCCACACACTCTCTGTGGGACTAACTGTTGGCTTTGTTGTGCTCGTTATTGAGTCAACTGCATCTGCTTCAGTAAGTTGGTCATTTCACATATACTCTGAGTCAGAGCAGTAGTTTCTTTGCTAGAAGATACCTCTGCAACAGCCTTTGACCGGCCTTGTTTCTGCCTGTGATTCCTTGTAGACTCAGTCAAGTTGCTGATCAATTGCCATGCCTCATCAGTGGTCTTGTACTTTTTCATAGACCCATTGCTAGCACTTTCCATTGTGGTCTTATCTTGGGGCCTCATGCCCTGTGTGACATAGCCGAGCAACACTATCTTGTCAATCATATGGTCGGGACATGCTTCCAGAAGGTTGTTGAAGCGCTCCCAGTATTCATAGAGAGTCTCGGATTCGGCCTGAACAATCATGGAAATGTCCTTCCTTAGTTTATCAGTAACTTCAGCTGGGAAGAATTTTTCCAAAAATTCTCTTCTAAGCGTATCCCAGTCAGAAACAGCTGCTGCGGGTTGAGTGTAGTACCACTCTCTCGCCTTTCCCTCAATAAAGAATGGGAAAGCTTTTAACAGAATAGAAGTTTCATCTGCACCATCGCGCCTGACAGTAGAACAGGCTACTTGGAAATCCCTATGGTGCTTGATAGGCTCTTGAGCAGGTAAGCCATGAAACTTAGGCATCAAGTTGAGCAGTGCAGTCTTTATTTCAAAGTCTGTAGCCACTGCTGGGTGATGCGCTTGAAACGGTTGCATTATGAAATCAGGGGCTCCAGCCTCCTGGATAGTAACTCTCCTAGGTTCTGCCATGTCACCTGCACGTAAATCAATCGAATCAGTAGAAAGGGAGCTTGTTTCTTCCTCAAGTGACGTTTTAGATTCGCCCTCGGAGAGGACTAACCGACACCGAGCTTGCCTTATACGTGAAATAGTTCTTTCAATCTCAGGATCAAATACTGGCAAGCTTGGATCAGGAAGTGAACGCGTCATTTAACGAAAAAAACATGTAGGTCATAGTAGCAAAAATAAAATAAAATGCAAATAAATAAATTCCAATCAATAACTTAGCATTCTATTACAACTCCCCGGCAACGACGCCAAAAATTGACGCGGCGGAAATTGGTGAGTTGAGAAATTGTTATAAGAGATACATTGCAAGTACAGTTCTTCACCAACCGAAAATGCGCTTATTAATTTAGAAGGGGTTGTCACAAAATTAAAATTAAAATACTGGGAGTATGAATCCCAGGTCGTCTCCCAATGAGTTACAGAAAGGTGTGCTATTTTATTAATCAGATGTTTTCTAAAATGGTTTGAGTTGATAAACAGGAAATTAAATCAGAGAAATTATGTAATTTAAATAAAAACCTTGACTGGGAGTAGATTAGTTGGAAGCCCTATCGTTGATGGAGTTCTCCCAAGATTAAAATGATAATTGAAGGTTGTTCTGCTTAGTTATCCTTAACTAGGTAAAGGAAAGTCAAGCAAGTTGGAAGGCAATTTCTATTCACAAGTCCTAATCCTCTCCCTTGGGAAGGACTAGTGTCAGTGACTAGAGGGCGATCCAACAATAAACCCAATTACAATTTTTCTCTTGAGTAATCCAACTCAAGGTTTTCTTTCAATCATCTCCCAATTAAGTTATGGAACTACTCGCTCATTATGAATGTAAATTTCACAAAATAAGGAAGAGAAATACTAAAAGACATGATAAATAATAATCAAAAGGATCAATTAAAAATAAAAATAGTTCTTGTATAAATAAATTCTAGAAATAATCCAACAGTAACTCTGAGTAAATAAAGGACATGAAAGAGTAAGTGACAAATAAGGAAACAAACTAGAATGACGAAGTCTTGACGGAGGTAATAACTCTTCTCAATTTCCCATTCCAAAAAGCAATAAAATCAAAATCCTAAGAACTATGAATGTGTAGAGAGAAAACCTAGAGGAGGAGTAAATTCAGATCTAAAACTAAAATTATGCGGAATGAATGTTCTTCTCTGGTCTCTGCATGTTCCCTGGCTCTAATTTGATTTTCTGGGCCGAAAACTGGGTCAAAACAGGGCCCAAAATCGTCCCCAGTGAATTCTACAGATTCTGCAGATTGCGCATGTCACGCGATCGCATCATCCATGCGTTCGCGTCATCTAGCATTTTACCTTGCCACGCGTGCGCGTCGTCCACACATTCGCGTCACTTGTGCAGTTTCCAATCCGTGCGGTCGCGTGAGCCATGCGTCCGCGTCACTTCTCGCTGGTCATCTCCTCAATTTCTTGTGTTCCTTCTATTTTTTCAAGCTTCCTTTCTAATCTCCAAGTCATTCATGCCCTATAAAGCCTGAAACACTTAACACACAGATCACCGCATCGAATGGAATAAAGGAGAATTAAAATACAAAATTAAAAGTATCTAGGAAGCAAGTTTTCAACCATAAAGTTTTTTTTAGGAAGGAATTATAAATGCATGCAAAATCATATGAATAAGTGGGTAAAGATTTGATAAAACCACACAATTAAGCACAATATAAACCATAAAATAGTGGTTTATCATAGAACTTTGCTTCCACTTTTGAATCTTGCCCAAAAACGCTGAGTAGATGAACGTAGCACTCTTTTTGAAAATGAGTGCCAAACACACCCACGCATACGCGTCATGCACGTGTGCGCGTGGATCTTCGAAAATTGCCTCCTGACGCGTAAGCATCCTGTACGCGTGCACATCGCTACTGAGCGTGGCGTTCTTTGTCTGAACACAACGTTACTCTGCAGTGCTTCTCCTTTTCTTCATTTTCTCACCTAAATTCAATCAAACAAGCAATCAAAGCCTCACCAAAACCATAAGGATTTGCATCATTCATGATAATCATTTAATTCTTGCATAAATCTCATGATTTTGTATAAAATAAATGATGTTTGATTGAATCAACATAATCATGAAATTCCACTCCAACTACTTACTTATTGTGCAAGAAAGTGCATAAAACCTAATAAAAGCAAGTAAAAATGCTAGTAAAACTAGCATAAGATGACTTGTCATCACAACACCAAACTTAAACTTTTCTTGTCCCCAAGCAAGAAAAGAATTATGAACAAAGGTTCTTTGATAAACCCATATTTTATGATATATTTTGTGCTCAAATTGAGTGATTTATTCAATACTTCACCCACTTATTCATATTAATTGCATGGTTTCACTTTCCCTTCATTATTATGTGATGTATGTGAAAAACATGTTTCCTATGTTTTAAAAGTAATTATTTTAATTTCCCTTTATTACCATTCAATGTCGTGATTCGTGTGTTGAGTAATTTCAGATCTTCTAAGGCAGGAATGACTTAAAAGATGGAAATGAAACATACAAAATTGGAAGAAAACCACAAAACGGAATTTTTGAAGAAACTGGCAACGACGCGATCGCATGGACGACGCGGCCGCATGCCAGCGCGAATTAACAGCGACGCGACCGCGTGATTGACGTGATCGCGTGCCTTAAGCGAAACGCATATGACGCGGACGCATGACTGACGTGACCCCGCTACAAGAAAAACTCCAATTGACGAGACCGCGTGACCCACGCGGCTGCGTGATAGAGGCCACGCACCAGAAATTACAGAAAACGCTTCCAGCAATTTCTAAAGCCCTTTTTGGCCCAATTCCAAGTCCAGAAGGCACAGATCAGAGGTTATGAAGTGGGGAAATGCATCCATTCAGAGGAGAGTCTCCAATTAGTTAGTTTTCATGATTTAGATTTAGTTTTGAGAGGGAGATTCTCTCCTCTCTCTTTAGGATTAGGATTTAGATTAGGATTTTATTTGCTTTCAGGATTATCTCTTTTTACCAGGTTCAATATTCCTTTTTATTATTTTCTCAATTTAATTTATGAATTCTGCTATGTTGCAGATTACTCTTTTGAATTAATGTTATTTGAGGTATTTCAGTTTACAATTGTTCTCTTTTATTTATGTTATTGTTATTCCCAATCTGAAGACATTTTTATTCCGGTAGATTTATTTTTCTCCTTTTTGGTCTTGGTTAAGAAATCAGTAACTCAGAAGTTATCAAACTCAAACATGATTGATAATTGTTATCTTTGCTAATTGAATTGAACTTCAATAATCCCATTCTTTTCTTAGGAAATAAATAGGATCTGAGGATCTAACTAATTAGTCACTTGACCTTCTCTTGCTCTAGCAAAAGTTAACTAAGTGGAATTAAGATTCAATTTTCAGCATCATTGATAAGGATAACTAGGATAGGACTTCCAATTTCTCATACCTTGCCAAAAGTGTGTTTTACAGTCATTTATTTATTTTACAGTCTTTTACTTATTTTAATTGCAATTTAAATTACTTGCTCCCTACCTTCAAAACTCCAATTTACAATCTTCATAACCAATAATAAGAACATACTTCCCTGCAGTTCCTTGAGAAGACGACCCGAGGTTTAAATACTCGGTTATCAATTTTTAAGGGGTTTGTTACTTGTGACAACCAAAATGTTTGTACGAAGGGATTTCTGTTGGTTTAGAAACTATATCTACAGCGCAACTATTTTTATAAAATTCTTTACTGGCAAAAATCCTAACGTCAAAATGGCGCCGTTGCCGGGGAACTGCAATTGTGTGCCTTATTATTGGTTATTGTAAATATTTTTCTTTTACTTGTTTATTTGTCTTTATTTTCCCTTTTTATTTCCATTAGCTACTATGAATTCTCACCCCTCTCGCTTCGAGTTTGGTTCTAATATTGTTGAAAGGAATGAAAGTTATAACAGGAACATGCATCAAGGTCAGAGCAATCAAAGATGGATGGAGCCAAGAGGATCTGATCAACCCTTTAGGCAACAACACCCTCCAAGATATCATGGACAAAGACCATTCTACAATGCATACCAAGCAAATAGACATGGTGGACAACCTTGTAGTTACCAACAAGTCCCACCCTGTGCTTATAGGCCATCCTCTCAACATAAGTTCGAACCACCACACTCACAAGCTTCTTTTCACCATTCGCCACCATACGATCCTCATTTACCCCGATTCCAATCCAATTACTCCCAAACACCACCACTTCCCAATGTACCACATCCAAATCCAGCACCCCAAGAATCAGAGGTTCGCCTCAAGGAAACAGTAGATCAACTTCAAACAACCCTTTATTAAATGGAGCAAGCAATAAGTCAATTATCTTCTAGACGTTCGAACATTCAAGGACCTCCCACAACTCCGTGTGGACAATCTAATGATGAGCGTAGCATGAAGGAGATACTAGAAACTCCAGTGGACAGAACAGAGCATGACTTCGTACTGGAACAAGTAGAGGAAGCTGTCATTACACAAGAAGAAGAGTTGGTTGAAAATCTAGGAGACGCTGAGCCTCCATGGGAATCCAGAGTTGTGGAGAATTCTGTCAAGGACGTTACAATTAATGCTAAGGAGGATAGTACACAGCCCCCAAGGAAAGTCTTTTATGAAGAACTGGACGGAATAATCTAAGAAGCAAGTTTCCTTGATGATGATGATCTCAAGTCAAGTTCTCCCAGTAGTGAACTTGCACCAGCAAGTGAATTCTCTAAGATCGAAGAATCTTCCCCAAGTGAATACAAAGACGATGCGGAGGTAGATTTCTCTCAACCTCTCGTTTATGACTTAAGTGACGAAGAAGACATAGAAGGCTTTGATCAGGATATGGATGCAATTGAAGAAGTCTGCAAGGAAGTGAAGAAATTCACAGAAGAGCACAATGGAGTAGAACACACAGAACCACTAGAAACACCTATCCCAAGGCCATTACCGCCTAATACAAGCTTCAAGTGGGTACAATCCTTAACCTTTATCTTTACTTTTCCGCTTGAATATGGTTTGCTTGAAACAGATGGCCAGCTTAGAGCTCTCTGTGGCTTTAAGAGTAAGAGGGAAATGGCTCGTACTCAGAGCTGGTGCACAATGTTCAATAAGGTTCCACGCTTCAACTTGAAGTGTGCGGGTTGGCATCATGATCTATCGAATGGATTTCGAAAAACGTTTGGTCACCTTGGTAAAAATCTACATTCTAAACCGCCCAGATGGAAAAATATAGATCAAGACAAAGGCGGATTTAAAAGCAAGGTTTGGGATCCTGGAATCTATTCTGACATTCGTCACCCCGGGAGCCTGAGAATATATTTGAGGCTGCTCAGAAGCTTCACATGCCTAGTTTGGTACCCCGGAGGCTATTGGCATTCCAAACGTTGGTGGAGATTTCTGGATGAATTTAAGCGCAAGCCACCATAACAAGAAGCTCATCCAATGTCCAACTTAAGGACTTTAACTAAAAGTGCTAGGTGGGAGACAACCCACCATGGTATGGTCGTTTCTTTTTCAGTTTTATTTCATATTATTTATTTTTATTTTTATTTCCTTTTTCAATTGAACCTGAATATTATTCATTCGCATTGCATACTGCATACTTGCATACCTGCATAAAAAAAAAAGAGGGTGCGCGACGCGACCGCATCACTCATGCGATCGCATCACTTACGAAAAACACTACCCACGCGTCCGCGTCATTCACGTGGCCGCGAGATCTGGAGATCGGCGTAAATCCCCGACGTCCCGAGAGTTAGGCTAGAATCGTGTGGCCATTGTGCGTTTCGCACAAAACGACCCACGCGGTCGTGTCGTTGATGCGATTGCGTCACTTGCACAACACCAATCCCATGCGACAGCATGAGCGACGTGATCGCGTCGCATGGATTGCACCACCACCCCAGAGGAGACAGAGAGTTGCGCTGAAATGACGCTGAAATTGTGCATTTAGCACAATTTCCAGCGATGCAGTCGCATGCCTCACTCGACCGCGTCATTCATAATTTACCCATTCCACGCGATCGCGCCACCCACGCGATTGCGTCGACCCTCATTTCACCCCGGCCACGCGACCGCGTGCCCCACGCGATCGCGTGGATTCAAATTTAATAACCCCCAACCATGCGAAACCTTACCCATTCGCACCCCGCAGCCCCCTCTCCTTCCTCTTTTCTCTCCATAACCACCACCCACAACTTCCAGCCACTACCACCGCCCACCACAACCCCCGACGACCACCCAGAAGCCGCCGCCACGCCTTCCCCCTTCCTCCTTCCCCCTCCTTCTTCTTCTTCTTCTTTCCTCTTCTCCCTCCACCACCACTGCCCCCTCCGCGACCACCATCCACCACCGCCGCTCCGTCCCAGCCGCGCCACCCATCCGCCACCCATGGCCCCCTTCCCTTCCTTCCCCTTTTCCCCCCCATTCCCTACCCGAAACCCTACCTCCGAACAGCCGCCACCGCTGCCATGCCACCCTCAACCGCCGCGTTTGCCGCCACCACCGCCATCCCCCAGCCACCTTTCTGCCCCACTTTCTTTCCTTCGCCTTCCAGGTTCCGCTGATCGTCACCCTTCTTTCCATTCATCGTTAATTTCCTATTTTTCTATTTTTGTTCATCATTAGGCTAGTTAGATATGCATGTTGTAGTGGACTCTAGGTTGTTAGGTAGTCTAGGATGTGGTTAGTAGATTTAGGCCTGAATAATTGTGCTGTTCTTGCTACCTGTTTTATTCAATTCGCAATTCTACTGCTGCTGTGATGTTGTTACTGTTCATATACTGTAATTTCTTGTTTCATGCCGCTCTTTACACTACTTTACATGTTCTTATTCCTTATATGTAATTGTAGCTATATTTTCATTCATATGAACTATTCTAATTGCTATTTATTTTCCGGGAAAATCCAATTTTAGCCGAAATGCTGCCCAAATTTCTGTCAACTGTTTTGATTTTCATTCATGTTTTGGTTTTGGCATTTTTAACTCTGCTTTCCCCTGCTTTTACCAAACCAATTCATGAATGCCAGGGCAAGCTTTCTTATTCTTTTTTATTTCCTGGTTCTTAATATGCATTTTTGATGTTTAGATTCCAATTTTTGCTATTTCTATATCTATCTAAATCATCATCAACCTAATTTCCTTGTTTGGATATGAATTACCTATAGCTTCTAATTGTGAATGCTTGTTACTTGGAATATGATCATTATGCCACTTACCTTAACCCACTTTTTACTAACTCAATAATTTTAACTTCCTCAACTCTTTTTCAATTCTAACCAAACCTAACCTTTCAAAACATCTCTTCTGGTTTTTCACTTTCTTTTAACATTCTAACCAAGGCATGATGATACTTTTTCTAATTAACTTGAATTGAAGTACATTTTAGATTGTGACATTTTTCTTCTCAGTATTCTAACTCTTATACAATCCTTAATGCAAATTTACTTAACTCAATTTCCTCTTCTATTGCTACTTTGCCACTTTGTGTTTCTTTTGATTTTTTTGCCTATTTATTTTCCTATTTTTTTTATATATGCTGGTTTTCTGTTTTTCAGGATGTCAGACACCCAGAGAAAAGGAAAAGGAAAGGCAACCACTGACAAACAAAAAAGAGGAGAATCCTCTATGTCCATCTTGGACCTCATGCATGATGACTCCTGGCGGGAGAAACACTTTACCCCGCAGGAGAAGGCTGACCAACTACTCCCTGCTACTGATCCCATTAAATTTCAAACCGATACTGCAAGCTTAAGTATCCGGTGTTTGCTAACTCCAGGAACCTGTACCTGGAAAGGACTCTGAAGATCCCAGAAGAACTCCAGCAATACACCTCTGATCAAATCAAACAAAGAGGCTGGTTCTTCCTAGAGAGAAACCTGACTAAGGTTAATACATCTTGGGTAAGGGAATTCTACTGCAATTACTTCAAAACTTCCCTAGATGCAGTGAACCTAAGAGGGAAGAAGATTCTGGTTACTGAAGAGGCTATAGAGGATGTTTTGAAGCTTCTGCCTAAATCCGATCAGCCAGATGGATATCAAAAGGCTGAGGAGGACATGCGCTTCATGAAATTTGACTGGGATGCAGTCAAGGCCAGGATAGCCCTTGACCCGACTGTCCCATGGGTCATGGGTCAGAACACCACCATGCTTAAGGGAATCAAGTGGGCATACTTGAACGATGAGGCTCGGCTATGGCATCAGATCCTTAGCAACTTTATTACGCCGAGTACTCATGAGACGGAGCTACCTGCCGCTATGATCACCCTCCTATGGTGTGTGATGGAGGGTAAGGACCTGTACCTGCCACGCTTCATTCGGTACTACATGGCCAGGGTCCACATCCGAGGCACTCTCCCCTTCCCCTATCTGATTACACAGCTAGGCCGTCGAGCTGACGTGCCCTGGGAGGATGCTGATGAGAGGCCACCTACTGCAGAATGCAAGAAAATTATCCCTCACAGCAGGAACTTTCTGGCTTTGGGCTACAGACCTCCATTCCCCACTCCTACTGATGAGACAGCCACACCATCTGCCGGCCCCTCTTCCTCCATAGCTACCCCTGCTACTACCACTGCACTTCCACCTGCCTCAGAGCTAGTTTATCACCTAGTGCACCGCCTGTTTCGACAGCCAGACCAGATGGAGCGCCGCAACCGGCGCTGATATGAGAAAGCTGAGCGTCACAGTCAGCGTTGCTATGAGCACCTGAAGCTGATGATACGATCTGGTAATATCCCTTCCGAGCCTGACACACCATCAGAGCCATCTGAGGAGGAGGCGGATGATCACGAGGCAGATACCCACACCAAGAGAGAGGCTGAGTAGGTAGGCACAGAGCAGGCTGCATCATAGCAAGAGGCCCCGCATTAGATTCAGGTTTCCGACCCTGAGATCCCTATTCAGTCAGCACCTCCTCTGCAGTAGGCAGACCCTCAGACCACCACCACAGAGACTCCAGCTATAACAATCCTGATTTTCGAGTACGCGAGATCTTTTCTAATGGCACGGATTTCTCCGGAAGTTCAGTAAAGAGAACATCTCTTCTATATCAACAAGTATCTCGATCCTCATTGTCATTATGTCATCCTTAAGCTACAACCTTTTCTGAGGCAAGCTCGATAACGCGGTCACGAAGAACCTAGTTTTTGAACTGTATCGGTTGGCAGTTTTGATTCTGATTTTCATAAATAGTCTCTGTTTGACGAACCGGACTTGATTCATGAGAGGAGAGAGATAATAGTATAATATTATCATTATATTAGTATTAGAAAATGCTTGAATGATATTATAAGGTTACCTGGTCTGTTTTAGTTAAAAACAGGAAAATCGGTTTAACCGAGTTTACGGTTTACTGGTGCAGCTTAGCACCAGCACTCTTTGATGACTTTAGCAATGCTAAGGCCTCATCATACATGTTCTATTCTCATAATAAATATGTTACTAGTGTTATTTATTCTAGTATCTCAGAAAATAATTTTTAGAGATGTTTTCACAAGTGTTCCGATACATCTAGTTTTAGTAGTTATACACCTGAGATATTTTAATATTATTTTAACCCACCTCCAAGCCAACCAATCACAACTCACCCTACACCCCCAAGACCTCCAAGGCTGTATAATTTCATCATTTTGGCCGAAAATAACAAGAGAAAAAAGAGAGAAACTTTCATGAACACTTAATCTTCAAAGCTTGATTTCTTCTGAACCAAAACTCAAATCAAAACTCCGATTTCACCAAAATGATCCTCTCTTCTTCCTCTACATAACCATGTGACTTATCAAGGCTGGAAATAAGGTTAGATGGCTGTCTTCCTCCCTCTTCAATTCGGTTTTCAAGAAAAACCATGCAAAACATGTGTTTTTTTGATGTTCTTCCTTAGGAATCATGCTTAACTTGACTTGAGGGCCAAGAAACGTTAATTTCCAGCAAGTATAATGTGAGATATCTCTTCCTAACGTGCTGAGGGAGATTTGGTCAGTTGAGAGTTTGTGGATTTAAAGTTGTTCTTGATGTGTTTTAGGAGGAAAAAGTGCTTTAAGAATACTTCAAAGAGTAACCGGATTCGGAGCAGCAAATCAAGGTAGGGATTGACGAATTTAATCTTGATTGATTGTGTTTGAGTTGTGTGATTATGATATGGTTTGGCTGTGCTTGAAATTGATTGTTTGTATGAGTAATTCTTGTTGAAATTTTGGTGAAAATTTGATGAAATTTGATGAAATTCAAGCTATGAATGTGTGTTCTTGTGGCTGCTGGAAAACGAAATCCTACAGCTTAAATTGAGGTTCAATTTGTATTAAAATCATGTAGAAAAGATGGGGTTTTAGTGGCTGGAAATTTATTTTGAATTTTGGTAAAAATCGGTTGCTGAAAAGACTGAAAAACGGGTAAAAACAGAGAAAGAATCTGAAGAATTTACGAAGAACACGAAGAACACTTTGAGTATGGTGAAGAACATTGAAGAACACCTTTTAGATCTTAGAAAGGGCAAGGAAGTAAATATTTTGGTGTTTGAGGGGTTATTTTGTAATTTCTGAAAGTTAGGGTGGTTAAAGTAGAAATATTAAAAGTTATGGGTGGTAAAAAGTGAATTTTAAAGGTTAAAAGTTAAAAGGGGTAATTTTAGAAATTTAATGATAAAATAATAAATAATAATAAAATATTAAATAATAATATTTTAATTAAAAATAATATTTTAATAAAAATAATAAAATAATACGGAAAATGCAGTTTTCTGTAAAAGCTTTAGAAAGACAACTTTAAGCACAGAATCTCATAATTACCTTCATAAAACACTTAGTGAGTGGTAATAACATGTTAGTGAGGCAAAGATAAATGAAATATAAGAAGTTAAAGAAAAGATAAAAACCAAAGAAAAAGTCTGTAAAATTTTAATGACAGAAAAACAGACAGAGACTAGTGAATGAACTTGGACAACATAGTTAGTCCTTGAGTTGCGACTAGGGTTAGATATAATATGAAAAGTTAAAATGTTTCAGTATAGACTTAATGAACCTATACTTGGGACAGGCTAACTATTCATACCGACATTTACATAAGCTTTAAATACATACGTTAAACAGAGAAATCAGAGCAGAGTAGAGAAACACAGAGAATAGGGCAACCAGAGTAAAGTAAAGAGATAAAGAGAAAAAGAGTAATATAGATACAGAGGAAAGAGTAATCAGAAAAAAGTAAAGAGATACAGAGAACAGAGTAATCAGAGCAGAGTAAAAAGACAAAGTGAAAAGAGTAATATGATAAAGAGAATAGAGAACAAGCAGAGGCCCTGTTGAAAGGTCATTTGTTGCGTTAAGGCAACTCCAGAGATATTTGTATATTCATCTGCTACTTTTCTGTTGGCCCTAGAGATCCTGTAGGCCCATGTTCACCTACAGTGAGTTGTTATTCCTGTAGGCCGAAGTTCACCTACAGTGAATATCAATTGTGTATCTCAGGGTGTTGCTCCTGTAGGCCGAAGTTCACCTACAGAGAGTTGTGATTCCTGTAAACCGAAGTTCACTTACAGAGGTGTCATTTCTGTAGGCCGAAGTTCACCTACAGAAAGTTGTTGTGCTGTAATTAGACTTTTTCTGTAAGCCGAAGTTCACTTACAGAGGTGTTATTTCTGTAGGCCGAAGTTCACCTACAGAAAGTTGTTGTGTTGTGTTTAGACTATTCCTGTAAGCCGAAGTTCACTTGCGGGAGTGCTATTTCTGTAGGCCGAAGTTCACCTACAGAGAATAAGCCATATCTAGGACTAGTTCCTGGATAATGTCGGGCTGCAGGGTGTAAACCGACACGTGAGCTCATGGCCTGCATAGGACAGACATGCATCATACTTGGTTGTGCATTTCTTCTGTTATGATTGTTGAATGAATGTATGCTTTCTTTGTTTGTATTCTATTCATTGTGTCTGTGTTTTGTTTTCTTGTATTTTTTTGTTTGTGTTTTGCTTTCTGTTTTCTCTATTTTCTCTATTTATCTGTATCTTCTGTTCACTACTTCTCGGTATTCTGCTATATATCTGCTAAGAAACACAAATTAATGAACTTAACTAATAACCTCGGCCCTACTAAGAACTCCCCAGTTCTTACCCCTTCTCTCCCTTCCCCCTTCAGATGGAAGCAGGAGTACCCTTCCGTAATCTACTGATGACCGTTTCGCAAAGAGGATTCCACTCTAGGTAGTGTTTTGAGTCTAGGGTGAATCTCTTTATCTGTTTATATGTATATATGGTATGCGAAATTGTTACTCTGAGGTTGTAAAATTTTTTGTTCGTTCTCTCCCTGGCATGGCGCCAATAACTGGTGCACAATACCATGGTCCAGACATAACTTCACAACTTCGCACAACTAACCAGCAAGTGCACTGGTTCGTCCAAGTAATAAAACCTTACGTGAGTAAGGGTCGATCCCACGGAGATTGTTGGTATGAAGCAAGCTATGGTCATCTTGTTAATCTCAGTCAGGCGGATATCAAATGGTTATGGAGTTTTCGAATAATAATAATAAATAAATAGAAAATAAAGATAGAAATACTTATGTAATTCATTGGTGAGAATTTCAGATAAGCGTATAGAGATGCTTGCGTTCCTCTGAATCTCTGCTTTCCCGCTGTCTTCATCCAATCAATCTTACTCCTTTCCACGGCAAACTTTATGTAAGGGCATCACCGTTGTCAATGGCTACATCCCATCCTCTTTGTGAAAATGGTCCGATGCACTGTCACTGCATGGCTAATCATCTGGATGTTCTCGATCATACTGGAATAGGATTTACTATCCTTTTGTGTCTGTCACTACGCCCAGCACTCGCGAGTTTGAAGTTTGTCACAGTCATTCAATCCCTGAATCCTACTCGGAATATCACAGAAAAGGTTTAGACTTTCCAGATTCTCATGAATGCCGCCATCAATCTAGCTTATACCACGAAGATTCTGATTAAGAGATCCAAGAGATAATCATCCAATCTAAGGTGGAACGGAAGTGGTTGTCAGGCACGCGTTCGTATGGGAATGATGATGATTGTCACGTTCATCACATTCATATTGAATTGCGAATGAATATCTTAGAAGCGGAATAAGTTGAATTGAATAGAAAAACAGTAGTACTTTGCATTAATTCGTGAGGAACAGCAGAGTTCCACACCTTAATCTATGGTGTGTAGAAACTCTACCGTTGAAAATACGTAAGTGATAAGGTCCAGGCATGGCCGAATGGCCAGCCCCCAAACGTGATCAATATGATCCTAAGAAAATCCAAAGATCATAAGATGTAAATACAATAGTAAAAAGTTCTATTTATACTAAACTAGTTACTAGGATTTACAGAAGTAAGTAATTGATGCATAAATCCACTTCCAGGCCCCACTTGGTGTGTGCTTGGGCTGAGCTTGAATTTTACACATGGAGAGGTCATTCTTGGAGTTGAACGCCAGCTTGTAACGTGTTTCTGGCGTTCAACTCTGGTCCGTGACGTGTTTCTGGCGTTTAACTCCAGACTGCAGCGTAGAACTGGCGTTCAACGCCCTTTTGCGTCGTCTAAACTCGGCCAAAGTATGGACTATTATATATTTCTGGAAAGCCCTGGATGTCTAATTTCCAACGCAATTGGAAGCGCACCATTTTGAGTTATGTAGCTCCAGAAAATCCACTTTGAGTGCAGGGAGGTCAGAATCCAACAGCATCAGCAGTCTTTCTTCAACCTCTGAATCTGATTTTTGCTCAAGTCCCTCAATTTCAGCCAGAAAATACCTAAAATCACAGAAAAACACACAAACTCATAGTAAAGTCCAGAAATGTAAATTTAACATAAAAACTAATAAAAACATCCCTAAAAGTAACTAGATCCTACTAAAAACATACTAAAAACAATGCCAAAAAGCGTATAAATTATCCGCTCATCAATACACTATGAGACCAGCCAATGTCTGCACCCCGTTCATATGCGCACTTTAGCCTAAATCCTGTGTACGAGACTCCTGTTGTGTGGCTACCTGATGAGGTACCAGAGAGACGTCATATGGCAACGTCTGATCGTGCAGAGGAATAGTAGATGATGTTCCATCTTTTGGTGACGTTCCACCTGACTTGAGTTTTGAAGACTTAGAACACACTTTCCCTCGCTTTAGTAGTTTAGAGGGACTAGACGAGTATAGAGTCTAGGCTAGCCTAGGTGCCAGCTTAGGGACCTCTTGAACAGGTCAGGACCTGGGATGTTGTATGTATGTATATGTATATAGTTATTATCTAGCTATATCTAGGGGTGTTCTAACTAAAAGTCTATACTCTAATAAAGGCTGGATCACTGAATGTTGTTAGCTGCTTGTGATGTATTTATGTGTGATTGTTTATAACTATTTTATCTGTTTTTATTTGTGAATTGATTATAAATGATTATATTTATTAATCCAAATGTTTTCAGAAAAAAAAAGTACCTCGCTAACTAACTATGCTTTTAACAACGAATTAGGCTCATATAATAAATAATAGATAATAATTAGGATGACAAATTGGTAGCACTCGGTTTCTGGTATGTCCTAGGCGTACTAAAAATTGGGTCGTTACACCAGCTACCCACCCTTCCAGTAATGACACGCCTTCACACCCTGCTTGAGTGAGCATCAGGGACGATGCTTCATTTTAAGTGTGGAGAGGTCGCCATCTCTGGCGTTTTTTTTGGTGAACCACTACAGACTCTTTCATTTTATTTTGCTATTTTCTGTATTTTTCTCTTTTATTTTTTTTTTATTTTCTCAGCACTTATACACTGCTATTTTCATGTATTTTGACTCTATTTCTGCATGTTGCACCTTAGTTCATATTTTAGCTATTTAGTTTAGTTGCAATTCTAACTTATTAGTTATAGAAATTGTGGATTGATTAGTATAGTTTACCCTTTTTTTAGCATAAGACAACTTAGTTTAATTTGAAAATATAAAAAGGAAGTAAACTAGAGACTTGAACATAATAGAAACAACCCACACCTTGTATATATAGCATTCTATGTTAGTTAGTTAACAACATTTCATCAAGGAGAAACACAAACTTTAAAGCCACTCAAAATAAATTTTACATTGAGAATAATGGGAACTCTTGATTTTTACTTGCTTGACATATATAACTGATATATGATTTCTGAGTTAGAGAACATACAGCCTGTAAGTTTTGAGCTTAATTGTATGATTACATTCAAACCATAATTTTTATTCCTGTGTGTTCCGCCCTTCTTTTTTATTCTGGTGTTCTTTACTTTGTTTTAATCTATATGTCCGATTATAGAATAGAAATACATACCAAGAGAGTGATTGAGGCCATTGTTGATTTTAGCTCACTTATCCCAAATTAGCCTACCTTTTACATCACCCTTGTTAGCCCCCTTGAGCCTTTAAATTCTCTCTTATTCTACAAACCACATTACTAGCCTTAAGCAGAAAAACAAAATAAAAATTCCAAGTTGAATCCTTGGTTAGCTTAAGATAGAAATTGTGTAATTGTTTAAGTGTGGGAAACCTATTGGGAACATGGATGATAAAAACAAAGGATAGAAAGTTGAAAAGAATAAAATAATTCAAAATAAAAATTTTTTGGGAAGCCTGCTCATGTGGAATCAAAATAATTGAATTACCATGTGCATAAAAAAAAAATTATTTATTTTTCAGTATTTGAATAAAGGGGATACAAAAGAATTCCCCAAATGCAAAATAAGGCAATGCACATGGGACAAAATTGAAACTAATGCATGAGCATATAACATCAAAAGTGGGAAAATATGGGAAAAATAAGTAAAGAAGCTTTAATTTACAAAGTTATGTATGTTAGGTGAGATCTTAGACTAATCAAGGATTCGCTTAATTAGCTCACTTAGCCTTATACATATACCCTTACCTTTACCTTGGCCCCATTACAACCTTAATTAAAGACCTCATGACTTTTGTATACCTATATTCTATAATTATTGATTAGTTAGATGAAGAACAAAGTTATAGAAAGTAAGGATAAAAAGAAGAATAGAGTGATTAACCCAATAAACACTGAGTGACCAGAGAGTAAACACAAAATCCAGTGAGGGTTCAATAGCTCATTAACATATATCTCTGCTTGAATTATTAATCGTCTTGCAAGTTTATAAAATATTTTCCCATCTCAATTGTAAAAGTGCTTTATCATTATCTGAGGTCTGGCTATATATATGATTCCTTAAGAAATGTGAATTAATTCAATTACATGTGAGCTTTATATACAAGTGAATAAAAATAATTAGAATTGCATGATACATTTAGGTAGTTGCATTTAGAATAGATTACATTGCATGAGATTCCACCACTTCAACCTTACCTTACTCTTTATCTTGGATTTAGCATGAGGACATGCTATTGTTTAAGTGTGGGGAGGTTGATAAACCCATATTTTATGATATATTTTGTGCTCAAATTGAGTGATTTATTCAATCCTTTACCCACTTATTCATATTAATTGCATGGTTTTACTTTCCCTTCCTTATTATGTGATGTATGTGAAAAACATGTTTCCTATATTTTAGAAGTAATTATTTTAATTTCCCTTTATTACCATTCGATGCCGTGATTCGTGTGTTGAGTAATTTGAGATCTTCTAAGGCAGGAATGACTTAAAGGATGGAAAGGAAACATACAAAATTGGAAGTAAAGCACAAAACAGAGTTTTTGAAGAAACTGCCAACGACGCGATCACATGGACGACGTGGCCGCATGCCAGCGCAAATTAACAGCGACGCGACCGCGTGATTGACGTGATCGCGTGCCTTAAGCGAAACGCATATGACGCGGACGCATGACTGACGCGATCGCGCGACAAGGAAAACTCCAATTGACGCGACCGCGTGACCCATGCGGCTGCGTGACAGAGGCCACGCACCAGAAATTACAGAAAATGCTCCCAGCGATTTCTGAAGCCCTTTTTGGCCCGATTCCAAGTCCAGAAGGCACAGATCAGAGGTTATGAAGTGGGGGAATGCATCCATTCAGAGGAGAGTCTCCAATTAGTTAGTTTTCATGATTTAGATTTAGTTTTGAGAGAGAGATTCTCTCCTCTCTCTTTAGGATTAGGATTTAGATTAGGATTTTATTCGCTTTCAGGATTATCTCTTTTTACCAGGTTCAATATTCCTTTTTATTATTTTCTCAATTTAATTTATGAATTCTGCTATGTTACAGATTACTCTTTTGAATTAATGTTATTTGAGGTATTTCAGTTTACAATTGTTCACTTTTATTTATGTTATTGTTATTCCCAATCTGAAGACATTTTTATTCCGGTAGATTTATTTTTCTCCTTTTTGGTCTTGGTTAAGAAATCAGTAACTCATGAGTTATCAAACTCAAACATGATTGATAATTGTTATCTTTGCTAATTGAATTGAACTTCAATAATCCCAATCTTTTCTTAGGAAATAAATAGGATTTGAGGATCTAATTAATTAGTCACTTGAACTTTCCTTGCTCTAACAAAAGTTAACTAAGTGGAATTAAGATTCAATTTTCAGCATCAATGATAAGGATAACTAGGATAGGACTTCCAATTTCTCATACCTTGCCAAAAGTGTGTTTTACAGTCATTTATTTATTTTACAGTCTTTTACTTATTTTAATTGCAATTTAAATTACTTGCTCCCTACCTTCAAAACCCCAATTTACAATCTTCATAACCAATAATAAGAACATACTTCCCTAAAGTTCCTTGAGAAGACAACCCGAGGTTTAAATACTCGGTTATCAATTTTTAAGGGGTTTGTTACTTGTGACAACCAAAACGTTTGTACGAAGGGATTTCTGTTGGTTTAGAAACTATATCTACAACGTAACTATTTTTATTAAATTCTTTACTGGCAAAAATCCTAACATCATTCTTTCAATTGGGATGGATTGAAGAATAACTTGTAATATCCTGTGAGTGAAGTGATTAAGTGACAGTGGGGTGAACTCTAAATCATATGCTCATGCAAGGGTTTCAATGCCTACTAGTTCCCACATCTTGGAAGTCTTAGATCTTAGGACTTTCATCCAAATGATATCATGGAGATCTCTCTATAGGTAATCACCTTGAAGCAGCTTATGGTTTTTGTGTTTTGGCATTAACTCTAAGTGTCATGTCTCAAAGTGGCTCTTTAAATAAGCTTTCAATCAATACTCCTAAACCAGTTGGTTTTAAGGTATTAGGTGTTAAAGCACCCCTTAGGATTTACTTGCTCAAGCCTCTCTCTTTGACACAATTTTACCACAAGCATTTAAATAGGACAGTAGCTCTTTGAATTCTTATATCTTTTCTTCTTTTTTTTTGTTTTTTCCTAGTAATTGATGCTTAGAGCCTTTTGCCATGTTCTTTTGTTTTTCTGTTTCTTTTGTTTTCCTTTGTTGCTGCTTCTAGGATCAATAAATATTTGAGAATCTCCATAATACTTTTTTGAACGCTATGTCCTGCCTATGAGCTCCTGATGAGTGGATATTTTATACGCTTTTTGGGGTTAATTTCATATAGTTTTTAGTATGTTTTAGTTAGTTTTTAGTTTATTTTCATTAGTTTCTAGGCAAAATTCATATTTCTGGACTTTACTATGAGTTTGTGTATTTTTCTGTAATTTCAGGTATTTTCTGGCTGAAATTGACGGAGCTGAGCAAAAATCTGATTCAGGCTGAAAAAGGACTGCTGATGCTGTTGGATCCTGACCTCTCTGCACTCGGAATGGAATTTCTGGAGCTACAGGAGTCCAATTGACGGGCTTCCAATTGCGTTGGAAAGTAGACATTCAGGGCTTTCCAACAATATATAAAGTAGACGTTCAACGCCAGTTCCATGTTGCAGTCTGGCGTCCAGCGCCAGAAACAAGTTACAAGTTGGAATTCAACGCCAGAAACAGGTTACAACCTGGCGTTGAACGCCCAAAACAGCCCAGGCACGTGAGAAGCTTTAGTCTCAGCCCCAGCACACACCAAGTGGGCCCCAGAAGTGGATTTCTTCACTATCTATCATGGTTTACTCATTTTCAGTAAACCTAGGTTACTAGTTTAGTATTTAAACAACTTTTAGAGATTTATTTTGCATCTCATGATATTTTAGATCTGAACTTTGTAATCTCTGACGGCATGAGTCTCTAAACTCCATTGTTGGGGGTGAGGAGCTCTGCTGTGTTTTGATGAATTAATGCAACTATTTCTGTTTTCCATTCAAACATGCGTGTTCCTATCTAAGATATTCATTTGCGCTTAATTATAGAGAAGGTGATGATCCGTGACACTCATCACCTTCCTCAATCCATGAACGTGTGTCTGACAACCACCTCCGTTCTACATCAGATTGAATGAGTATCTCTTAGATTCCTTAATCAGAATCTCCATGGTATAAGCTAGAATCCATTGGCAGCATCCTTGAGAATCTGGAAAGTCTAGACCTTGTCTGTGGTATTCCGAGTAGGATTCTGGGATTGGATGACTGTGACGAGCTTCAAACTCGCGAGTGCTGGGCATAGTGACAGACGAAAAAGGATAGTAAATCCTATTCCGGTATGATCGAGAACCTACAGATGATTAGCCGTACGGTGACAGCGCATCTAGACCATTTTCACTGAGAGGAAGGATGGTAGCCATTGACAACGGTGATCCACCAACACACAGCTTGCCATAGGAGGGACGTGCGTGCGAGAAGAAGAAAATAGGGAGAAAGCAGAGATTCAAAAGACAAAAAATCTCCAAAACTCCAACATATTCTCATTTACTGCATAACAAGTAACCTTTAATTCATGCTCTCTTGTTCATTTGCAAGTCAATTGATAACCACAAATTAATATCCTGACTAAGAGTTGCAAGATAACCATAGCTTTCTTCCAACCAATAATCTCCGTGGGATCGACCCTTACTCACGTAAGGTATTACTTGGACGACCCAGTGCACTTGCTGGTTAGTTGTGCGGAATTACATAGTGTAAAGTAATTTTCGTGCACCAAGTTTTTGGCACCGTTGCCGGGGATTGTTTGAGTTTGAACAACTGACCGTGAATCCTGTTGCTTAGATTAGGAAAATTTTATCTTTTGGGTCAGAGTCTTTTATATTCTTTTCAAAAAATTTTCAAAAAAATATTATTTTTCTTTATTAGTTTTTAGTTTTTCTTGTTCTGTTTCTTTTCTTGTTTTTCGTGTGCCTTTTCAGAACATTAGCTTTCAAAAAAATATTGTTTCTTAGTTATTAAAAATACTTCTTCAAAACAAGTGTTACATTTACAGCTCAATTGGTTAGAGCATTGGTTTATGTTCTTGATGATTGGGCACCGGTTTTATTAAAAATATTTTTCAAAAATAATTTTTCTTGATCTTGTGCCAAACTTTAAGTTTGGTGTTTTCTTGTTAATCTTTCTATAATTTTCGAAAATTTTAGTTTGGTTTTCTAAAAATTTTAAGTTTGGTGTTCTTTCTTCATGTTCTTGTGTTCTTGTGAGTCTTCAAAGTGTTCTTGAGTTTTCCTTATGTCTTGATCTTAAAATTTTTAAGTTTGGTGTTCCTTGGTGTTTTCCCTCCAAAATTTTTGAAAACAAGGAGCATTAGATCTAAAAATTTTAAATCTTGTGATATCTTATTGTTTTTCTCTTTCCTCTTTAAATTCAAAAATATCTTTTCTCTCTATTCTAAAGCAAATTTTCGAAATTTACTTTTAAAATTCAGATTTCTTTCTCAAAATTTAAAATCTTTTTTTCAAATTATATCTTTTCCAATCAAATCCTTTCAATCTTATCTTTTTCAAAACTTCTTAACCATTTTTTTTCTCTCTCCATTTTTCAAAAATCTTCACCCATTTTCATTTATTTTATTTTAATTTATTTTATTTTCGAAATAAATAAATAAACAAATAAATAAAAATATATTTTTTATTTTATATCATCTCCCTTTCTCCATCATGGATCTAAGTGGAAATGAACAGTCCAGAAGGACTCTGGGGTCATATGCTAACCCCACTACTGCTTCATATGGGAGTAGTATCAGTATACCCTCCATTAGAGTCAGTAGCTTTGAGTTGAATCCTCAGCTCATTATCATGGTGCAGCAAAGTTGCCAGTATTTCGGTCTTCCACAGGAAGAACCTACAGAGTTTCTGGCACAGTTTTTACAAATTGCTGACACAGTACATGATAAGGAAGTGGATCAGGATATCTACAGATTATTACTGTTCTCATTTGCTATAAAAGACCAAGCTAAGAGGTGGTTAAATAACCAACCTAAGGCTAGCATAAAGACATGGAAACAACTGATAGAAAAATTCCTGAATCAATACTTTCCTCCAAAACGGATGACACAGCTAAGGCTGGACATCCAAGGCTTTAAACAAGGAGATAATGAATCTCTTTATGATGCCTGGGAGAGATACATAGAGATGCTAAGAAAATGCCCCTCTGAAATGTTTTCAGAGTGGGTTCAGTTAGACATCTTCTATTATGGGATTACAGAAAGAGCTCAGATCTCTCTAGATTACTCAGCTGGTGGATCTATCCACATGAGAAAGACAATTGAAGAAGCTCAAGAGCTCATTGATACAGTTGCCAGAAATCAGCATCTGTACCTAAGCAGTGACCCTTCCATGAAATAAGAGGCTAAAACAGTAACTGTTGAACTCAGTCCTGTAGAATAAGCTGCTGAATTCAATCAGCAATTGGATTTTCTAACAAAGCAGTTAGCCGAATTCAAGGATAAACTACAAGAGACAAGGATGGCTAATATAAATATGGAAGTACAATTAAAGCAAACAAAGCAGCAGCTGTCAAAGCAAATAACAAAAGAATGCCAAGCAGTTCAATTAAGAAGTGGGAAGACATTAAAAACCCCCCTCAAGGTAGCAGGAAGCCAAGAAATGAGCAAACTACCCAAAATCCATCTGAGGACAGTAGGAGCCCGGAGAGAAATAATTCTGGCGCTAAAACGCCAGAGATTGGGTGGAAGACTGGCGCTGAACGCCCAAACCATGCTCAAGACTGGCGTTCAACGCCAGAAGCAAGCAAGGAACTGGCGTTGAACGCCCAAAGGAAGCACAGTTTTGGCGTTCAGATGCCAGGAGCAGATGAGGAGTTGGCGTCTAACGTCACTCCAGCTTCCAACCCTGGTACTCAAATGCCAGTGAGGGATCAGACACACACAAGTGCTGATGACAACTCCTCTAAAAAGGCTCCTTCAACTACTTCTGTAGGAAATAAACCTGCAGCAACCAAGGTTGAGGAGTATAAAGCCAAGATACCTTATCCTCAAAAACTCCGCCAAGAGGAGCAGGATAAGCAATTTGCTCGTTTTGCAGATTATCTCAGGACTCTTGAAATAAAGATTTCGTTTGCAGAGGTACTTAAGCAAATACCTTCTTATGCCAAGTTCATAAAAGAGATCTTGAGTCATAAGAAGGATTGGAGAGAAACTGAAAGAGTTCTCCTCACTGAAGAATGCAGTGCAGTCATTCTGAAAAGCTTTCCAAAAAAGCTTAAAGATCCCAGAAGCTTTCTGATACCATGCACATTAGAGGGTAATTGCACCAGGACGGCCTTATGTGATCTTGGGGCAAGCATCAAACTAATACCTGCATCCACTATCAGAAAGCTTGGTTTAACTGAAGAAGTTAAGCCAACCCGGATATGTGTCCAACTTGCTGATGGCTCCATTAAATACCCATCAGGCGTGATTGAGGACATGATTGTTAGGGTTGGGCCATTCGCCTTTCCCACTGACTTTGTAGTACTGGAAATGGAGGAGCACAAGAGTGCTACTCTCATTCTAGGAAGACCTTTCCTAGCAACTGGACGAACTCTCATTGATGTCCAAAAGGGGGAAGTCACCCTGAGAGTCAATGAGGATGAGTTTAAGTTGAATGCTGTCAATGCCATGCAGCATCTAGACACACCAAAAGACTGCATGAAAGTTGATCTTATTGACTCTTTAGTAGAGGAGATCAACATGGCTGAGAGTCTCGAATCAGAGTTGGAAGATATCTTTAAAGATGTTCCGCCTGATCTAGAGGATTCAGAGGAATTGAAAGAGTCTCTGAAATTTCCTCAGGAAGAGGAAAAACCTCCTAAACCCGAGCTCAAACCATTACCTCTGGGGGAAGGTGATACTTTTCCAGTGATCATAAGCTCTGCTTTAAATCCACAGGAAGAGGAAGCACTAATTCAAGTGCTGAGGACACACAAGACAACTCTTGGGTGGTCCATAAGTGACCTTAAGGGCATAAGCCCAGCTAGATGCATTTACAAAATCTTATTGGAGGACAATGCTAAGCCAGTGGTGCAGAAAGAGGTCCCCAAATTACTGGAGGATGGGATTATTTATCCTATTTCTCATAGCTCCTGGGTGAGCCCTGTTCAAGTTGTCTCCAAAAAGGGAGGGATGACAGTGGTTCATAATGAAAAAAATGAGCTGGTTCCTACAAGAATAGTTACAGGGTGGCGCATGTGTATTGACTACAGAAGGCTCAATACAGCCACCAGGAAGGATCATTTCCCTTTACCATTCATAGACCAGATGCTAGAGAGACTAGCAGGTCATGATTATTACTGCTTTTTGGACGGTTATTCAGGCTACAACCAAATTGCAGTAGATCTCCAGGATCAAGAGAAAACAGAATTCACATGTCCATCTGGAGTATTTTCTTGCAGAAGGATGCCATTTGGGCTGTGTAATGCGCCTGCAACCTTTCAGAGATGCATGCTCTCTATTTTCTCTGATATGGTGGAAAAATTTCTGGAAGTCTTCATGGATGAATTCTCAGTATATGGAGACTCATTCAGCTCCTGTCTTAATCACCTGACATTGGTTTTGAAAAGATGCCAAGAGACCAACCTGGTTTTAAACTGGGAAAAATGTCACTTTATGGTGACTGAAGGGATTGTCCTTGGGCATAAAATTTCAAACAAGGGAATAGAGGTGGATCAAGCTAAAATAGAGGTAATTGAAAAATTACCACCACCTGCCAATGTTAAGGCAATCAGAAGCTTTCTGGGGCATGCAGGATTCTACAGGAGGTTTATAAAGGATTTTTCAAAAATTGCAAAACATCTAAGCAATCTGCTAGCTGCTGACTCACCATTTGTGTTTGACACAGAGTGCCGGCAAGCGTTTGAAACTCTGAAAGCTAAGCTGATCATAGCACCAGTTATCTCTGCACCAGACTGGACATTGCCATTTCAATTAATGTGTGATGCCAGTGATCACGCCATTGGTGCAGTACTGGGGCAGAGGCATGACAAACTTCTACATGTCATTTATTATGCTAGCCGTGTTTGAAATGATGCCCAGAAAAATTTCACAACAACAGAAAAGGAATTGCTTGCAGTGGTCTATGCCATTGACAAGTTTAGATCATACTTAGTAGGATCAAAAGTGATTGTGTACACTGACCATGTTGCTCTTAAATATCTACATACAAAGCAGGATTCAAAACCCAGGCTTATAAGATGGGTATTGCTTCTACAAGAGTTTGATATAGAAATAAGAGACAGAAAAGGGACAGAAAACCAAGTGGCTGATCATTTGTCCCGAATAGAGCCAGTAGAAGGGGCGCCTTCTCCCTCTATTGAAATCTCTGAAACCTTTCCAGATGAGCATTTGTTCGCCATTCAGGAAACACCATGGTTTGCGGACATTGCAAACTATAAAGCTGCAAGGTTCATACCCAAGGCATACAGCAGGCAACAAAAGAAAAAATTAATTTCTGATGCAAAGTACTACTTGTGGGATGAACCCTATCTCTTTAAGAGATGTGCAGACGGAATAATCCGTAGGTGTGTGCCTAGAGAAGAAGCACAGAGGATCCTATGGCATTGCCATGGATCACAATATGAAGGCCATTTCGGAGGTGAGTGAACAGCCACCAAGGTCCTCCAATGTGGTTTCTACTGGCCTACACTCTACAGAGATTCCCGAGAGTTTGTACGTAACTGTGACAGTTGCCAGAGAGCTGGTAATTTGCCTCATAATTATGCCATGCCTCAACAAGGAATCTTGGAGATTGAGTTGTTTGATCTATGGGGAATTGATTTCATGGGGCCTTTCCCTCCATCATACTCAAACACTTATATTATGGTGGTAGGTGACTATATATCAAAATGGGTAGAGGCCATTGCCACACCCACCAATGATACTAAAACAGTACTGAAGTTCCTCCAGAAACATATATTCAGCAGATTTGGTGTCCCTAGGGTACTAATCAGTGATGGGGGCACTCACTTCTGCAACAAACAGCTTTACTCCGCCATGGTCCGGTATGGGATTCGACACAAGGTGGCGACTCCATATCATCCACAGACAAATGGGCAAGCTGAAGTTTCTAACAGAGAACTGAAAAGAATCCTGGAACGGACTGTAAGTACCCGTAGAAAGGATTGGGCACGAAGCTTGGATGATGCTCTGTGGGCTTACAAAACAGCATTCAAGACTCCTATAGGGACCTCTCCGTACCAACTTGTGTATGGTAAGGCTTGTCACCTGCCCGTGGAACTGGAACATAAGGCCTACTGGGCAACCAGATTCCTAAACTTTAATGCCAAACTAGCTGGAGAAAAGAGATTGCTCCAGCTGAATGAGCTAGAGGAATTCAGATTCACTGCTTTCGAAAATGCCAAGTTTTATAAAGAGAAATAAAAAAGATGGCATGACAGAAATCTATCTTCTAGAATCTTTGAATCAGGACAAAAGGTTCTGTTGTTTAACTCTAGGCTCAGGCTATTCCCCGGGAAACTGAAGTCCCGGTGGAGGGGACCATATGTGATTACAAGTGTATCACCATATGGTTATGTGGAGCTTCAAGACATTGACTCTGATAGAAAGTTCATTGTTAATGGATAGAGAATCAAGCATTATCTTGAAGGTAATGTTGAGCAAGAATGCTCAAGGCTGAGGCTAGATTAAAAAGCTCAGCAAGGTCCAGCTAAAGACAATAAAGAAGCGCTTGCTGGGAGGCAACCCAGCCATTGGCATCACTTCCTCTAAGCATTTTGCCCTATTCTTGATTTTATTTGTTTATATAAAGTTCATTGATACTAAGGTAAAGGAGTCAATTGCATAAGTTTACAGGGTTACAGAAGGATTCAGCACATAAAACAAAAAAAAAAGAGCTCACTGGCAAGAAAACGCCAGTAAGAGGCACAATTGGGCGTTCAACGCCCATAAGAAGCATCCACTGGGAGTTAAACGCCAGAAAGAAGCATCTTCTGGGCGTTTAACGCCAAAACATGCAGCGTTTGGGCATTTAACGCCAGGATGATGGGGAGGAGGTAATTTCGTTTTTACTTCATATTTTTCATTTTAATTTTAATTTTCATGTTTCAATTCATGATTTCTTAAATAAACATGTTACAAACCCTGATTTCTAAAATCCCTAATTTTTAAAGACCCTACTTTCAAAATATCAAATGTATCTTAATCCATAAGCACAAATCCTTTTTTTCAATGCAATTCAACTCTTTTTCAAATTTTCAAAACAAATCTATCTCTTTTCATTCTAAAATCTTTTCAACTAATCAATATCTTTTTCAAATCTCCATATTATCTTTTTCAAAAATCTAAATTTATCTTTTTCAAATATCTTTCATATCTTTTCAATTTTAAATTATATCATTTCTTATCATACTTATTTCTTTTTAAATCATATTTTCTATCTTATCTTTCTCCATATTTTTGAAAACCCACCCCCTTCCCTTTTAAAAACACATTCGGCCTCCCTCCTCTCATCCACCATTCAACACTAGCTCTCCTTCTATCCCTCTCCTTTCTTTTCTTTTGCTTGAGGACAAGCAAACATCTAAGTTTGGTGTGTTTATCCGTGATCACTAAACCATACCCACTAAGATCATGGCTCCTAAAGGAAAACAACCCACTCCAAGAGGCAAGAAAGAGAGTATTCCAAAACCACTTTGGAATCAAGGAAGGTTCTTAACCAAAGAACATTCAGACCATTACTACAAAATAATGGGTCTAAGATCAGTGATCCCGGATGTCAAGTTCGATCTGAAAGAAGATGAATATCCGGAGATCCAAGAGCAGATTCGAAACAGAAACTGGGAAGTCCTAGCTAATCCTGAAACGAAAGTGGGAAGGAATATGGTTCAGGAATTCTACGCTAATCTGTGGCAAACAGACAGGCAGAGAATATCTGGAACTTCCCTCTATGACTATCGAACTTTGGTCAGAGGAAAGATTGTTCACATCCACCCTAACAAAATCAAGGAGATCTTTAAGCTACCTCAGCTAAAAGATGACCCAGACTCCTTCAATAGGAGAATGATGAGAACAAACAAGGGCCTGGATAAGATTCTAGAGGATATATGCATCCCTGGAGCCAGGTGGACCACCAGCAGCAAGGGTGTCCCAAATCAACTCAAGAGAGAATATCTCAAACTAGTCGCCAGAGGATGGCTGGACTTCATTGGGCGTTCTATACTGCCCACAAGCAACCGTTCTGAAGTCACTGTTAAAAGAGCAGTAATGATCCATTGCATTATGTTGGGAAAAGAAGTAGAAGTTCATCAACTGATCCCATCTGAATTTTACATACTTGCTAACAAGAACTCCAAGGATGCCAGGTTGGCTTATCCAAGCTTGATCTCTATGCTCTGCAAAGATGCTGGAGTAAAAATGGGAATAACAGAGTATATCTCAGTGGAGCAACCAATCACTAAAATCACAAAGGAAAAACAACAAGTGCAGGATGATCCCACCAAGAGGAGGGCGCAAGAATTCCTCCCAGAAGTCCCTCAATTTGAATATTGGGAAACACTTGAAGCATATGTTACCAAGTTGCAAGAATATATGGACCAAATAAAGGAAGAACAGCAAAATCAAAACAGTATGCTCTGCAAACTGCTCAGGGAACAAGAAGAGCAAGGGCGTGACTTAAAAGAACTGAAGCGTCAGAAGTTATCTCTTGAAGGACCAAGCACTCCACAGACTAGAGGAACATCCACATCCCAAACTCAAGGTTGTTGAGCCCTAATCTTAGCCTTAACTCTGTGATAATTGTTCTTATTTGAGTTTTACCTTAGTAGTTATAGTAGTAATTAGTAGTTATTTTATCTCCAATTAAGCTATAATTTATTTTCCTCATCATCATTAAAAATGAATAAAATAGAAGATTTTCTTTAGGATAAGGAGGCAATATTTTTTCGAGTTTTTAATACAAGAAATTCTAATTAATTACATGTGGTGGCAATGCTTTCTGCCTTCTGAATGAATGCCTGAACAGAGCATATGTCTTTAGAATTTGATGTTCTTGAATGTTAAGTATGTTGGCTCTTGAAAGAATAATGAACATGAGACATGTTATTGACAATCTGAAAAATCATAAAAATGATTCTTGAAGCAAGAAAAAGCAGTGAATACAAAGCTTGCAAAAAAAAAAAAGCAGAAAAAGCCAATAGCCCTTAAAACCAAAAGGCAAGGTGAATAAAAAGGATCCAAGGCTTTGAGCATCAGTGGATAGGAGGCCTAAGGGAATCAAATCCTGGTCTAAGCGGCTAAACCAAGCTGTCCCTAACCATGTGCTTGTGGCGTGAAGGTGTCAAGTGAAAACTTGAGACTGAGCGGTTAAAGTCAAGGTCCAAAGCAAAAAGAAGAGTGTGCTTAAGAACCCTGGACACCTCTAATTGGGGACTTTAGCAAAGCTGAGTCACAATCTGAAAAGGTTCACCCAATTATGTGTCTGTGGCATTTATGTATCCGGTGGTAATACTGGAAAACAAAGTGCTTAGGGCCACGGCCAAGACTCATAAAAGTAGCTGTATTCAAGAATCAACATACTGAACTAGGAGAATCAATAACACTATCTGAATTCTAAGTTTCTATAGATGCCAATCATTTTGAGCTTCAATGGATAAAGTGAGATGCCAAAGTTGTTCGGAAGCAAAAAGCTACTAGTCCCGCTCATTTAATTAGAATATGAGATTCACTCAAAAACTCTGAGATATTATTGCTTCTTGACTTATTTGTATTCTATTTTATTTGTCTAGTTGCTTGGGGACAAGCAACAGTTTAAGTTTGGTGTTGTGATGAGCGGATATTTTATACGCTTTTTGGGGTTAATTTCATATAGTTTTTAGTATGTTTTAGTTAGTTTTTAGTTTATTTTCATTAGTTTCTAGGCAAAATTCATATTTCTGGACTTTACTATGAGTTTTTGTGTTTTTCTGTAATTTCAAGTATTTTCTGGCTGAAATTGAGGGAGCTGAGCAAAAATCTGATTCGGGCTGAAAAAGGACTGCTGATGTTGTTGGATCCTGACCTCTCTGCACTCGGAATGGAATTTCTGGAGCTACAGGAGTCCAATTGACGCGCTTCCAATTGAGTTGGAAAGTAGACATTCAGGGCTATCCAGCAATATATAATAGTCCATATTTGCTCAAGGATAGACAACGTAAACTGGCGTTCAACGCCAGTTTCATGTTGCAGTCTGGCGTCCAGCGCCAGAAACAAGTTACAAGTTGGAGTTCAACGCCAGAAACAGGTTACAACCTGGTGTTGAACGCCCAAAACAGCCCAGGCATGTGAGAAGCTTTAGTCTCAGTCCCAGCACACACCAAGTGGGCCCCAGAATTAGATTTCTTCACTATCTATCATAGTTTACTTATTTTCTGTAAACCTAGGTTACTAGTTTAGTATTTAAACAACTTTTAGAGATTTATTTTGAATCTCATGATATTTTAGATCTGAACTTTGTAATCTCTGACGGCATGAGTCTCTAAACTCCATTGTTGGGGGTGAGGAGCTCTGCTGTGTTTTGATGAATTAATGCAACTATTTCTGTTTTCCATTCAAACATGTGTGTTCCTATCTAAGATATTCATTTGCGCTTAATTATAGAGAAGGTGATGATCCGTGACACTCATCACCTTCCTCAATCCATGAACGTGTGTCTGACAACCACCTCCGTTCTACATCAGATTGAATGAGTATCTCTTAGATTCCTTAATCAGAATCTCCGTGGTATAAGCTAGAATCCATTTGCAGCATCCTTGAGAATCCGGAAAGTCTAAACCTTGTCTGTGGTATTACGAGTAGGATTCTAGGATTGGATGACTGTGACGAGCTTTAAACTCACGAGTGCTGGGCGTAGTGACAGACGAAAAAGGATAGTAAATCCTATTCCGGTATGATCGAGAACCTACAGATGATTAGCCGTGCGGTGACAGCACATCTGGACCATTTTCACTGAGAGGAAGGATGGTAGCCATTGACAACGGTGATCCACCAACACACAGCTTGCCATAGGAGAGACGTGCGTGCGTGAAGAAGAAGATAGGGAGAAAGCAGAGATTCAAAAGACAAAGAATCTCCAAAACTCCAACATATTCTCATTTTCTACATAACAAGTAACCTTTAATTCATGCTCTGTTGTTCATTTGCAAGTCAATTGATAACCACAAATTAATATCCTGACTAAGAGTTGCAAGATAACCATAGCTTGCTTCAAAAGAATAATCTCCGTGGGATCGACCCTTACTCACGTAAGGTATTACTTGGACGACCCAGTGCACTTGCTGGTTAGTTGTGCGGAATTACATAGTGTGAAGTAATTTTTGTGCACCAGCTCCCATGCAAGTTTTCATAAACATGCAACCACAATACACAATCATACAACTAGAACCACCACTTCTCTTAATCTTTTTGCTTGCCTCAAAACTTTTTAATTCCTCAATCCTTTTTTTCAAAGAACTGTCCTTTTATGCCTTTTTGAAATATTGAGTGCAAGCAAGTTTTCAAGAGTATAGGGTTGTGAATTATCAGGCATCTCAGTTATTGAATTGTAGAGAAGCTATACTAGGCAGACAGATATGGGTACAATATCACTTCCAATCATAGCAGGGTCTAATATAAAACAATCACTTAACAATACAACCTTTTGGAGTTTACTTGCTTTACTCCTTATCATCATCATTGCTGTTCTTCACATTCCTCTTTATCTCCTTGGTTGATGATGTTTAATCTTTCCAAAAACTTGGATGATCCTCTGCAATGATATTGGAAGTTACTTGTTCCCCAAGCACTTGAAAAATGGTTAGCATGCATGTATGTTTGTAGACTTCTGAACTTAGATTGGTGTGTGAACACCAAACTTAGTTCCTTGCCTTATGCAGCAGTTTGTACATATGTAGAAAACCACATGTGCTTCTAGTAAGAAAACATACTATAAACTAGAAAAGCTATGAACTAGAAAATAGACTATGAACTAAAAAAAACTAAACAATTCTTAAGTAGTTCCACTGATTGTTTGGAGCTGATAACTAGTCATGCTGCGGGTGCAATGTATTTTCAAATATTTGGTGGAACACCAAACTTAGCATCCAACATTCACCTTTGAATTACTTTGGTGTGTAACACCAAACTTAGCTCCTTGCAATACAGATAAATCTACTTAAATTTTTTATTGAAACAGTGAAGTAAAATAGAGTTACCTCCGGTTGGGTTGCCTCCCAACAAGCGCTATTTTATCATCACTAGCTTGACGGTTATCCCTCATTAGGGAGGGTAATGAACGTAATGCCTCAACCTTTCCCCTCTCATTGTGAGCTTTCCTCCAGTATCATTCTTGATGATTTCCACATGTTCAAGTGAAAGGATCTTATTCACTGTGTAGTACCTAAAGAAATGTGTGGATGTTTCCATTGGTTGGTAAGCTAGCATCACTTTGTCCCCTGGTGTGAAGCCTTCAGTGGGAATTTTCTTATTTCTCCACCCTTTTGGCACTCTTTTCTTAGAATTCTTTTCTTTTCCAAGAGGTGGTTCATGTTTTGGAGTCTCAATCTTTGGAAGGTTCTTGCTGAGGATCTCATATCGAGGTTTTGGTTGTGGTTCCTTCTCAACTCCTTGAGCTTGTTGCAGCACTTCTACCTCTTCCTTTTCTTTCCAGCATACGATTGAGTGCATTGAGACTGACTCATCAGGTGCCTCTTCCAAGTTTGGATCTCTCAGATCATTCTTCTTACACTCTTTTTCTTGATTGGGATCTTGTAAACTCTTGAAGACATGAAACACTATATGCTTTTCGTGCACTCTCAGCATTAATTCTCCCTTCTCAACATCTATTAATGCTCTGCCTGTAGCTAGGAAAGGTCTTCCTAGAATGATGGGAGTGTTATGATCTTCCTCTATGTCTAGAATGACAAAGTCAACTGAGAGGAAAAATTTTCCCACCTTTACCAATACATTCTCCACAACTCCAAGTGCTTGCTTAATGGATTTGTCTGCCATTTGGAGAGCTATTTGTGTGGGTTTTAATTCATGAATTTGAAGCTTCTTCATCAAGGATAGAGGCATCAGATTGATGCTTGCACTAAGGTCACAAAATGTTCTATGAATTATCATGTTGCCTATGGTGTAGGGGATATAAAAGGAAATTAACAGAAGTAAAATTGCAAGGAAACTAAAGTGTATAATTGAAATTGGCCGAATCTTAAAGTGCAAAAGTGGTAACTTGCAGAAACTTAAAGTGCAAGAAAGGTAAATGACTGAAACTTAAAGTGCAAGGAATTTAAATTGCTGAATCTAAATTGACAGGAAACTTAAATTGCATGAAGAGTAAAGGAAATTTGGGTGATGGCATTCAGAATAGAACTGGAAAATTTAAAATGCAGTAAACTAAAGAATTCTCGAATGACAGAATTTAAATCAGGACTTTAGTATCAAAACAGAAAAGTGAAATTGTAGAAGAAATAAAGCAGAATGAAAACTTAGATCGATTTTGAAATCCTAAAAGAGACATTGACAATTGCAGTAGAATAACAAAACAGAAAGAAAACTCGAATCTCAATTGTTCTCTTGACAAAAATAGAAAGTAGAAATTGCAGAAGAAAGGAAACAAAACAGAAAGCTAATATCAGATCTCCAATTCATAAAACTATCAAACGAAAAATGGAATGTGATTCTCAGATGAAGAAATTCAGTAGAATTCTTCAATCCAAATTCACAACCCAAAACAGAAAGTAACAATTGCAGAAAATAGAAAGCAAAACAGAAAAGAAAAATCAAATCTGGAAGAGAGAGCCCCTTTTGAAATCAAATTCCAAGCTATTTATACACTTTCCAATTATGGCTTTCAATACTTGGAGTGGGCATTGTGGCCTTGTATGAAGTGGAGCAAAATGCCATTCTGATCCAGCTCCCACTGGAACGTTGCGTTCTCTAAGTGAGCGAAGCCTTCTTTCATCCACGCGTACGCGTCCCTGATGCGTGTGTGTCCTTTTTCGCTTTCTGCTCATCGACGCGTACGCGTCATGTACGCATACGCGTCACTAATATCGTTAACTAAGTGAGTGCTACATTGACTTAGTGAGCGTTGCCCACGCGTGCGCATCCTCTGAGCGTATGCGTGGTTAGCAAAATATCCATTCCATGCTTCAGCGCCATTCACGCGTGCGCGTGCTTCATCACAACTTCTCCATTGATGCGTGCGCGTCGATTGCAGAACTTTGCTTCCACTTTTGAATGTTGCCCAAAATCGCTGAGTAGATGAACGTAGCGCTCTTTTTGAAAATGAGCGCCAAACACACCCACGCGTACGCGTCATGCACGCGTGCCCGTGGATCTTCGAAAATTGCCTCCTGACGCGTAAGCGTCCCGTACGTGTGCGCGTCGCTACTAAGCGTGGCGTTCTTTGTCTGAACGCAACGTTACTCTGCAGTGCTTCTCCTTTTCTTCATTTTCTCACCTAAATTCAATCAAGCAAGCAATCAAAGCCTCACCAAAACCATAAAGATTTGCATTATTCATGATAATCACTTAATTCTTGCATAAATCTCATGATTTTGTATAAAATAAATGATGTTTGATTGAATTAACATAATCATGAAATTCCACTCCAACTACTTACTTATTGTGCAAGAAAGTGCATAAAACCTAATAAAAGCAAGTAAAAAATGACTTGTCATCACCTGTCTCCGAGAGTGCCATACAGAGAGAACTGGATCTTTCACCTAGTCTAGAGGGATGGGACGCCTATCAAGAGGCCTCTTTCAAGTGCCAGACATACTAGTTTGACTGGAATAGCGTCCTTGGTGTCATAGCACAACCTGGCAGCAAGTGGATCTACAGACAGCATAGGACTCGACCTAAGAGCATCTCAGCCTAGTCACTTACCCTGGAGGCTCACGTGTGGGCACAAATCATATCCCACTATGTCTTTCCGAGCACTCACGAGTCGACCTTCATAGCAGACATGGCTGTTCTCATCTGGTGCATCCTGACAGAGCAACCCCTCAACCTGCCCCGACACATCCAGACTGCCATGGGACACGTACAGATAGTGGGTAACCTGCCTTTTCTCGCCTTGGTTTCAAATTTAGTCTCTGCAGCAGGTGTGTCCTATCGGGCAGGAGACACAAAGGTCATGATCCCTAGAACCGACCAGTATGTCCCAAACGGGAAGTACATCAGGCCGCCAGTTCCTTCTACATGCCGGCCTACAGGTCCATCTTTGGATTCTCCTCCCACCCCCACTCCACCATCATCTACACCACAAGCACCATCCACCCATCAGATGTTCCTTCAAATCCTTGAGAGGCTCGACCGGCAAGACCGGCGGATGGAGCAAATGGAGCGCCGTAACAAGCGCCGATACAACTACCTGAAGGAACTCATAGTTGGTGCACACCCACCTCCAGAACCAAAGGACACCCCAGACTCTCCTTCATCCAGTAGCACGGGCAGCCAAGGCGAACCAGACACTGGAGGTGACGCTTGCAGCCCGCCCTTTCTCTTTACTGATGGCACGGAGGACCGTGCCAAGCCTTAAGTGTGGGGAGGTCAGTCCTTGACTTCCGGAGGTAACTTCTCTCTCTTAACACAAACATTTTACTTTTTCTTTGGTTAGGTAGTATAGATTGCATGATAACAATTGTTTGCATGTATGTTCTGCTTGATCGGAGTAATAAGTTTCTTTTCAAGACCCTATTTTACAGCATTTCACTAATTTAAATTGAAAATTTGTGTTAAAATTGTTTGAAGATTGTAAATTGGAACATGGTTTTTATGCTAAGTGTAACGACCCAATTTCTGGTACGTCATGATCATACTAGAAACTGAGCGCTACCAACTTGTCTACCTAATTATTATATATTATTTATTATATGAGCCTGATTCGTTGTTAAAAGCGTAGTTATTTTACGAGGTACTTTTTTTTAAAAAAAAACATTTGGATTAACAAATAGTATCATTCATAATCAATTCACAACTAATAATATATAAAACAATTATAAACAACCACACATAAATACATCACAAGCAGTTGACAATATTCGGTGATCCAGCCTTTATTAGAGTATAGACTTTTAGTTAGAACACCCCTACACATAGCTAGATAATAACTATATACATATATACATACAACATCCCAGGTCCTGACCTGTTCAAGAAGTCCCTAAGCTGGCGCCCAGGCTAGCCTAGACTCTATGCTCACCTAGTCCCTCTAAACTACTAAAGCGAGGGAAAGTACGTTCTAGGTCTTCAAAACTTAAGTCAGGTGGATCGTCATCAAAAGGTGGAATGTCGTCTACTAATCCTCTGCACGATCATATCTCATCAAAGAGCGTCTCTCAAGTACTTCATCGAGTGGCCACATAACAGCAACATCGTACGGAGGACTTAGGTTAAAGTTTGTAGATAAGCAGGGTGCAGACGTTGGCTGGCCTCACAGTATATACATATAAACAGGTAACGGAGTTCACTCTAGACTCAGAAGACTACCTAGAGCGGAATCCTCTTTGCGAACGGTCGTCAGTGAATTATGGAAGGGTACTCATGCTTCCATCTGAAGGGGGGAGGGAGAGAGAACGGGTAAGAACTGGGGAGTTCTTAGTAGGGCCGGGGTTATTAGTTACGTTCATTAATTCTGTGTTGTTTAGCAGATAAATAGCAGAATACTGAGAAGTAGTAGACAGAAGAAACAGATAAATAGAGAAAATAGAGAAAACAAAAAGCAAAACATAAACAAAAGAATACAAGAAAACAAAACACAAACACAAAGAATAGAATGAAAACAAAGAAGGCATACATTCAAACAACAATCATAACAGAGGAAATGCGCAACCAAATATGATGTATGTCTAGCCCTAGTGTAGGTAATGAGCTCATCTGTCGGTTACATACCCGCTCCCGACGTTACCCAGCAACCTCTGTCTGGATAAGGCTTTCCTGTTGGCAATATCCACAGCAAGCAACCTTTGTCTTGCAGGGCGGCACTTATTAGCCGATATACGCCCACCAGACTCACTGTAAGCAACCTCTGTCTTACAGGAGCAACAACATACTCACTGTAAGCAACCTCTGTCTTACAGGAGCAACAACACACTCACTGTAAGCAACCTCTGTCTTACAGGAGCACACTTATCTCGATACCTCTGTAAGCAACCATTGTCTTACAGTAAAGCATTATAGCAAGGTATCCCAGGAAAGTGTTCTCAGTGGTCGTACCACCATCTATCTGACTGCCTCTCTGCAGCAGATTCTTACATAATCATTCTCATTATCATCATTCATTAACATTCTCATTATTCATCATCACTTTCACATTCTTATGCAGTACCTCTTTCTTTCGCTGTTCAATCATACTATACAAACTCTACAGCTTTTACTTTTACAACATCTTAACTCAAACCATTTCTCTTTATCAAATTACTCTTTTTTCTTGATCTCTTTTCTCTACTCTGGTTACTCTGTTTTCTATATCTCTTTACTCTGCTCTGGTTACTCTTTTCTCTGCTTAACGTATGTATTTAAAGCTTATGTAAATTTCGATATGAATAGTTAGCCTGTTCCAAGTATAGGTTCATTAAGTCTATACTGAAATAGTTTAACTTTTCATATAATACCTAACCCTAGTCGCAACTCAAGGACTAACTATGTTGCCCTAGTTTGTTCACTAATTTCTGTCTGTTTTTCTGTTATTAAAACTTAACAGACTTTTCTTTAGTTTTTATCTTTTCTTTAACTTTATATCTTTCCTTTATCTTTGCCTCACTAATATGTTCTTACCACTCCCTAAGTATTTTCTGAAGGTAATTATGAGATTCTGCGCTTAAAGTTGTCTTTCTAAAGTTTTTATAGAAAACTACCTTTTTCGCATTATTTTATTATTTTTATTAAAATTTTATTTTTAATTAAATATTATTATTTATTATTTTATTAATATATTTTTGAAAATTACCTTCCTTTAACCTTTTACTTTATAAATTCACTTTTTACCACCTGTAACTTTTAATATTTCTACTTTAACCACCCTAACTTTCAGAAATTACAAAATAACCCCTCAAACACCAAAATATTTACTTCCTTGCCCTTTCTAAGATCTAAAAGGTGTTATTCAATGTTCTTCACCACACTCAAAGTTTTCTTCGTGTTCTTCGTATATTCTTCAGATTCTTTCTCTGTTTTTACCAGTTTTTCAGTCTTTTCAGCAACCGATTTTTACCAAAATTCAAAATAAATTTCCAGCCACTAAAACCCCATCTTTTCCACATGATTTCAACACAAATTGAACCTCAATTTAAGCTCCAGGGTTTCATTTTCCAGCAGCCACAAGAACACACATTCATAGCTTGAATTTCATCAAATTTCATCAAATTTTCACCAAAATGTCAACAAGAATTACTCATACAAACAATCAATTCCAAGCACAGCCAAACCATATCATAATCACACAAATCAAACACAATCAATCAAGATTAAATTTGTCAAACCCTACCTGGTTTTGCTGCTCCTAATTCGGTTAGACTTTCAGGTGGTCCTTAAGCACTTTTTCCTCCTAAATCACATCAAGAACAACTTTAAATCCAAAAACCCTCAACTAACCATATCTCCCTTAGCACATTAGGAGGTGATTTCTAACCTTAGACTTTCTGTAAAGTCACGTTTCTTGGCCCTCAAGTCAAGTTAAGCATGATTCCTAAGGAAGAACATCAAGAAAACACATGTTTAAGCATGTTTCCTTAAAACCGAATCAAAAGAGAGATGGTGCAGCCAACTCACCTTGATTCCAGCCTTGATAAGTCATATGATTATGTAGAGAAAGAAGAGAGGATCATTTTGGTTGGATTGGAATTTTGATTTGAGTTTTAGTTCAGCAGAAATCAAGCTTTGAAGATTTGGAACTAAGAACTTTTCTCTCTTTTTCTCTCTTGAGAATTTCGGCCACAAGGTGAAAATGAACCAGCCTTGGGGGTTTTGGGGGTGTAGGGTGAGTTGTGATTGGTTGGCTTGGAGGTGGGTTAAAATAATATTAAAATATCTCAAGTGTATAACTACTAAAACTAGATGTATCGGAACACTTGTAAAAACATCTCTAAAAATTATTTTTTGAGCTACTAGCATAAATGACACTAGTAACAAATTTATTATGAGAATAAAACATGTATGATGAGGCCTTAGCCTTGCTAAAGTCATCAGAGAGTGCTGGTGCTAAGCTGCACCAGTAAACCGTGAACCCGGTTAAACCGATTTCCTGTTTTTAACTAAAACATACCAAGTAACCTTATAATATCTTTCAAGCAACTTCTAATACTAATATAATGATAATATTATACTATTATCTCTCTTATCTCATGAATCGAGTCTGGTTTGTCAAGCAGAGACTATTTACGAAAATCAGAATCAAAACTGCCAACCGATACGGTTCAAAAACTAGGTTCTTCGTGACCGCGTTATCGAGCTTTCCTCGGAAAAGGTTCTAGCTTAAGGATGACATAATGACAATGAGGATTGAGATACTTGTTGATATAGAAGAGGTGTTCCCTTTACTGATCTTTTGGTGAAATCCGTGCCTTCGGAAAAGATCTCGCATACTCGAAAATCAGGGTTGTTACATTTTATCCTCCTAAAAGAAAATTTTGCCTTCAAAATTTCAGCCACGTGCAAGAATCCTTCTTCAAGCGGTGTATTTCCTTCAAGCCATCCTAACGAAGAGATAGGTCCGTTCCTTACAACATCCAAATCTCACACAGCCATAGCCACGAAGATCATAACAGCTTTGAAGATAGCTGTGGCTCACGTCGATTCATCGTTCGGAGCTCGATTAAACCATGCCTATTCACAGTCATTGAGGTCTTATCCGCACTAAACAATCAACATTAAGGTGATCAGTCTTAATATCTCAAGTTAAGTATGAACATTCCCAAAATGAGCACTCATAGACATTCATGCCAAATGTATCTTGAAGATACCCTAAAAGCATGGGACACACAAGCAGAGTATGCAGTAAAGTATAGTCAGTCCACTTCCCAGGCTCTATTGGAAATGAACTGCTCTGATACCAAATTATATCGACCCAATTTCTGGTACGTCATGATCATACTAGAAACTGAGCGCTACCAACTTGTCTACCTAATTATTATCTATTATTTATTATATGAGCCTGATTCATTGTTAAAAGTGTAGTTATTTTACGAGGTACTTTTTAAAAAAAAAAACGTTTGGATTAACAAACAGTATCATTCATAATCAATTCACAACTAATAATATATAAAACAATTATAAACAACCACACATAAATACAAACAAGCAGTTGACAATATTCCGTGATCCAACCTTTATTAGAGTATAGACTTTTAGTTAGAACACCCCTAGACATAGCTAGATAATAACTATATACATATATACATACAACATCCCAGGTCCTGACCTGTTCAAGAAGTCCCTAAGCTGGCGCCCAGGCTAGCCTAGACTCTATACTCACCTAGTCCCTCTAAACTACTAAAGCGAGGGAAAGTACATTCTAGGTCTTCAAAATTCAAGTCAGGTGGATCGTTAGCAAAAGGTGGAAGGTCGTCTACTAATCCTCTGCACGATCATATGTCATCAAAGAGCGTCTCTCAAGTACTTCATCGAGTGGCCACATAACAGCAACATCGTACGGAGGACTTAGGTTAAAGTTTGTAGATAAGCAGGGTGCAGACGTTGGCTGGCCTCACAGTATATACATATAAACAGGTAACGAAGTTCACTCTAGACTCAGAAGACTACCTAGAGCAGAATCCTCTTTGCGAATGGTCGTCAGTGAATTACGGAAGGATACTCATGCTTCCATCTGAAGGGGGAAGGGAGAGAGAAGGGGTAAGAACTGGGGAGTTCTTAGTAGGGCCGGGGTTATTAGTTACGTTCATTAATTCCGTGTTGTTTAGCAGATAAATAGCAGAATACCGAGAAGCAGTAGACAGAAAAAACAGATAAATAGAGAAAATAGAGAAAACAAAAAGAAAAACACAAACAAAAGAATACAAGAAAACAAAACACAGACACAGAATAGAACGAAAACAAAGAAGCCATACATTCAAACAATAATCATAACAGAGGAAATGCGCAACCAAATATGATGCATGTCTTGCCCTAATGCAGGTAATGAGCTCATCTGTCGGTTACATACCCGCTCCCGACGTTACCCAGCAACCTTTGTCTGGAGAAGGCTTTTCTGTTGGCAATATCCACTGCAAGCAACCTTTGTCTTGCAGGGTATCCACTGCAAGCAACCTTTGTCTTGCAGGGCGGCACTTATTAGCCGATATACGCCCAACAGACTCACCGTAAGCAACCTCTGTCTTACAGGAGCAACAACATACTCACTGTAAGCAACCTCTATCTTACAGGAGCAACAACATACTCACTGTAAGCAACCTCTATCTTACAGGAGCACACTCATCTCGATACCTCTGTAAGCAAACTCTGTCTTACAGCAAAGCATTATAGAAAGGTATCCCAAGAAAGCGTTCTCAGTGGTCGTACCACCATCTATCTGACTACCTCTCTGCAGCAGCTTCTTACATAATCATTCTCATTATCATCATTCATTAACATTCTCATTATTCATCATCACTTTCACATTCTAATGCAATACCTCTTTCTTTCGCTGTTTAATCATACTATACAAACTCTACAGCTTTTACTTTTACAACATCTTAACTCAAACCATTTCTCTTTATCAAATTACTCTTTTCTCTACTCTGGTTACTCTGTTTTCTGTATCTCTTTTCTCTGCACTGGTTACTCTTTTCTCTGCTTAACGTATGTATTTAAAGCTTATGTAAATTTCGATATGAATAGTTAGCCTGTCCCAAGTATAGGTTCATTAAGTCTATACTGAAATTGTTTAACTTTTCATATAGTACCTAACCCTAGTTGCAACTCAAGGACTAACTATGTTGCCCTAGTTCGTTCACTAATTTCTGTCTGTTTTCTGTTATTAAAACTTTACAAACTTTTCTTTAGTTTTTATCTTTTCTTTAACTTTATATATTTCCTTTATCTTTGCCTCACTAATATGTTCTTACCACTCCCTAAGTGTTTTATGAAGGTAATTATGAGATTCTGCGCTTAAAGTTGTCTTTCTAAAGTTTTTACAGAAAACTGCCTTTTTCGCATTATTTTATTATCTTTCTTAAAATATTATTTTTAATTAAATATTATTATTTTAATATTTTATTATTATTTATTATTTTATTAATATATTTTCGAAAATTACCTTCCTTTAACCTTTTACTTTGTAAATTCACTTTTTACCACCCGTAACTTTTAATATTTCTACTTTAACTACCCTAACTTTAAGAAATTACAAAATAACCCCTCAAACACCAAAATATTTACTTCCTTGCCCTTTCTAAGATCTAAAAGGTGTTCTTCAATGTTCTTCACCATACTCAAAGTGTTCTTCGTGTTCTTCGTATATTCTTCAGATTCTTTCTCTGTTTTTACCCGTTTTTCAGTCTTTTCAGCAACCGATTTTTGCCAAAATTCAAAATAAATTCCCAGCCACTAAAACCCCATCTTTTCTACATGATTTCAACACAAATTAAACCTCAATTTAAGCTCTAGGGTTTCGTTTTCCAGCAGCCACAAGAACACACATTCATAGCTTGAATTTCATCAAATTTCATCAAATTTTCACCAAAATGTCAACAAGAATTACTCATACAAACAATCAATTCCAAGCACAGCCAAACCATATCATAATCACACAACTCAAACTCAATCAATCAAGATTAAATTCGTCAAACCCTACCTGGTTTTTCTGCTCCTAATTCGGTTAGACTTTCAGGTGATCCTTAAGCACTTTTTCCTCCTATATCACATCAAGAACAACTTTAAATCCAAAAACCCTCAACTAACCATATCTGTCTCAGCATGTTAGGAGGTGATTTGTAACCTTAGACTTGCTGAAAATTCACGTTTCTTGACCCTCAAGTCAAGTTAAGCATGATTCCTAAGGAAGAACATCAAGAAAACACATGTTTAAGCATGTTTCCTTGAAACCGAATCAAAAGAGAGATGGTTCAGCCAACTCACCTTGATTCCAGCCTTGATAAGTCATATGATTATTTAGAGAAAGAAGAGAGGATCATTTTGGTTGGATTGGAATTTTGATTTGAGTTTAAGTTCAGCAGAAATCAAGCTTTGAAGATTTGGAACTAAGAAATTTTCTCTCTTTTTCTCTCTTGAGAATTTCGGCCACAAGGTGAAAATGAACCATCCTTGGGGGTTTTAGGGGTGTAGGGTGAGTTGTGATTGGTTGGCTTGGAGGTGGGTTAAAATAATATTAAAATATCTCAGGTGTATAACTACTAAAACTAGATGTATCAGAACACTTGTAAAAACATCTCTAAAAATTATTTTCTGAGATACTAGCATAACTGACACTAGTAACAAATTTATTATGAGAATAAAATATTTATGATGAGGCCTTAGCCTTGCTAAAGTCATCAAAGAGTGCTGGTGCTAAGCTGCACCAGTAAACCGTGAACCCGGTTAAACCGATTTCCTATTTTTAACTAAAACAGACCAAGTAACCTTATAATATCTTTCAAGCAACTTTTAATGCTAATATAATAATAATATTATACTATTATCTCTCTTCTCTCATGAATCGAGTCCGGTTCGTCAAGCAGAGAATATTTACGAAAATCAGAATCAAAACTGCCAACCGATACGGTTCAAAAACTAGGTTCTTCGTGACCGCGTTATCGAGCTTGCCTCGGAAAAGGTTCTAGCTTAAGGATGACATAATGACAATGAGGATTGAGATACTTGTTGATATAGAAGAGGTGTTCCCTTTACTGATCTTTTGGCGAAATCCGTGCCTTCGGAAAAGATCTCGCATACTCGAAAATCAGGGTTGTTACACTAAGAACACACAACCTGTGAGATTTTTAGCTTATTTATATGGTTACATTATTTAACCATAAATTTTTATTCTTGTGTGTTTTCTTCTCTATGATTGTAATCTATCTTTTGTTCCATTCTACATGTCCATTGTTTATTGTATTTAGATGCTTGCATATGATTGAGGCCATCATTTGTTATTTGTTCACTTATCCTAAATAGCCTACGTTTTCAATTACCTTTGTTTGCCACTTTGAGCCTTTTAATCCCATTTGTTATGTATTTTACCACATCACTAGCCTTAAGCGGAAAAACAATTAATTACCCCAAATGAATCTTTGGTTAGCTTAAGTTAGAGATTGTGTATCAATTAAGTGTGGGGAATTGTGGGAACTTGGGTTGATGAAAGTGTGTTGTGTTTTAGTGATAAAAGTATTGGAAATTTGGGTACATACTCACATGAGACCAGAAAAATTAAAAAAAAACTCATGTGCATTGATATGTTATGTTTGCTATCATATATATATATAAAAAAAAGAGAGAAAAAAAAACCAAAAATATTCAAATAATTAAGTAAATAAGTGAATAAGGGGACAAAATTACCCCAATGTTAAGTTTAATAAAAGATCAATGCATATGTGATAAAATTAAAAGAAAATTTGGTACATGAGTATGTGATGCAAAAGTGAGAATTATGGGTAGCTAGGCATGATTTTAGAATTACATAGAGTGTGTGTGTGTGTTAGGTGAACTTAGGCTAGTCAAAGATTCATATTTTAGCTCACTTGGCCATATATATATCCTTACCCTTACCTTAGCCCCATTACAACCTTGAAAAGACCTCATGATGTTTGCATTGGTATACTAAATATTTTTTGATTGGTTAGATGAAGAACAAAGTTTGGAAAATATGACTAGAGAAGGGTAGAGTGATTAGCCCTAAACACTTGAGAGATTAGAGTGCACATACACTACCAGTGAGGGTTCAATGCTTGATTCTATGTTCCCTGCTTTCATGAGCTATCTTCTTACAAGTTTACTTGTCTTTACTGTATAATTTGAATTAGTGGAATCTGATTTATATTTATCTTGGAGAACTTGTTTATTTTCAACTAAGTAGATAGAATCATCTCAGTATATAGTTGCATTCATAGGTTGCATCTCATGAATCTTACTTTCCCTCATTCATTTTATCTCATTGAGCTTAGCATGAGGATATGCTAATGTTTAAGTGTGGGGAGTTTAATAAACCACTATTTTATGGTTTATCTTGTGCTAATTTGAGTGGTTTTTATCAAGCCTTTGCACACTTATTCATACTATTTGCATGATTTTACAATTCATTCCTAGATTTTATTCTATGATTGAATTCTTGCTTCCTAAGCCTTTAATTTGTGTATTTTAATTCCCCTTTTTACCATTCGATGACGTGATATGTGCGTTAAGTGTTTTTAGGCTTTATAGGGCAGGAATGGCTTAGAGGATGGAAAGCAAGCTTGCAAAAATGGAAGAAAAACAAGAAATAAAGGAGACAACCAGCGAGCATCGACGCGCACACATGGCACACATATGCGCGTGAATTGGAGTTTTGTACGGCGACGCATGCGCGTGCCTGACACGTATGCGTGACACGCGAAGTTGACTAGCGATGCGTACGCGTGACATGCGCCACGTGCAGAAATCTCAGAAAATGCTGGGGCAATTTTGGGCTGAGTTTAGACCCAGTTTTTGGCCTAGAAATGCAGACTAAAGCCAGGGGACAAGTAGAGACTCAACATCATCGAATTATTCACAATTTAGGTTTAGATGTAGTTTCTAGAGAGAGAGGAGAGACCTCTCTCTAGGTTTTAGGATTTCTCTTAGTTTTAGGTTTATTTCTTCTCAATTTTAGGTTCAAGGTTGCTTTAATTTAGTTTCTCTTCTACTTTTATTTGTCTTAGTATTCTAGTTTATCTATTTCCCCTATTGATTACTTTATGTTGCTATTTGGTTTATGAATTCTCATGTTTTAATTTGGATTTCTATTTAATGCAATTTGAGGTATTTCAGATTTATGATTGCTTTCTTCAATTTATGTTATTGATGCTTTCAATTTAATTTATATTTCTCTCTTTTTGGCCTTGGTTGAGCAATTAGAGACTCTTGAGTTATCAAACTCCTTTGTTGATTGATAATTGGAATTTTCTGGTTGATTTGGATCCCTTTAAAGCTAGTCTTTCCTTAGGAGTTGATTAGGACTTGAGGAATCAAATTGATTCATTCACTTGACTTTCCTCCATAGTTAGAGGTTAACTAAGTGGTAGCAACTGACAATCCTCATCACAATTGATAAGGATAACTAGGATAGGACTTCTAATTTTCATACCTTGCCAAGACCTTTATTAGTTATTAATTTAATTCTCGCAATTTACTTTTCTTGTTCCTTATTCAAAAACCCAAAAATATGCTTTTCCCGTAACCAATAATACTTACAGTTCCCTGCAATTCCTTGAGAGACGACCCGAGATTTAAATACTTCGGTTTATTTTTATTGGGTTTGATTAAGTGACAAACAAGTTTTTGTATGAAAGGATTATTGTTAGTTTAGAAACTATACTTGCCACGAGAATTTATTGTGAATTCTTTACCGATAAAAATCCGTTCCTCAGAGCTATGTTGTACTTGATGGATTAATGATAGTTAATTTCTTCTTCTTTTCATCTTCTCTTTGATTTGCTAGAGGGAATTTCGTTTTGATGATTAGTTTTCAATTATCTTGGAAAAGAGATTGAATGTAAAATGGGTTTCATGGGAACCTTGGAAAAGGAAACATGAAACCAAGCTAGAAATCCCTTCTCACACTTGAGTAAGATCTGGGTTTTGGTGTTTGGATATGGTGACATATAATCCTCCCTCTACTTGGACCTATGATGATGTGTGGTATAATCAGGGAACAAGTATATCTCTCTTCATGAGCAATTAGACCAAGGAATTGGCTATTGATCAAGATCTGAGAGATTGAATCACCAAGGAATTGGGGTTCAATCAATCATGATTGCCAAGAGGTAAACGAGTTGCATGATTGAAGATGATATGAACTGGATTTAATCCAAAAAGAACAACATCTCCTGATCTCAATGAATTCCCTTATTCTTATCTTCCACATTCTTTATAGCTTTCTTTATATTTTGCAAATTCCCATTCCCATTTACAATTAAGTCATTTATGTTTCTGTACTTTACATTATTGCCATTTCCTTTTATGTACTTTACTTCTTCTCTTTACTTTTGAGTCATTTATGTTTCTGCCCATTTACAATTCTGCAATCACAATCTATTCTGCTCAGCTTGACTAATTCACCAATTGGTTAAAATTACTCAAATCTACCAATCACTGTGGATACGATCCCACTCTACTATGGGTTATTACTTGACGATAATTTTGGTGCGCTTGCCAAAAGAACGGATTCATTATTTTTTATATGGGGAGTGAATTTCGGTCATCAATCCTCTCTTTGGTGCTCTTGTTGGTTGCCTTCACTTCTTGGATATCAAGACTTGGGTGTTGTGTGATGATTGGAGTGTTGTTTTCATCAAAAGCCTCTTGAATTGATGGTTCAATGAATCCTTCCTCTATGCAACTTTCTGCTTCACTTGAGTGTGGACTCCCTTCATTGACTTCCTCCCTTTCTTCTTCATGATGTTCCACTAAGTCCCTTGAGAGTGAGTCTTCATGTTCCTCCGTCACCACAAACAGCCTCTGTGGACATGGAACCCTAGGCTTATATACCTCCACCACCTTATTCTTCATTGAAATTTTATTTGATACAGGGGCCTCTTCTTCTACTTCTTTACTCACAGATTAGTCTTCATCCTCAATGCTTGGTAATCCTAAGTTTCTCCTTATTTGCTCTAAGTGCTCATCCATCTTCTTGCAGAGGATTTCTTGTCTTTCTAAGGATTCTCTAGTTCTTTCCAATGATTCTCTGGACTTTTGAAGGTGATCCTCAACTGCTAGCTCAAGAGATGAGGGTTGAGAGTAATTTTGTGGACATGGATATGTTGTGGTGAAGTTGTTTTGAGGTGTATGGAATGAGTTTTGTGGGTTGTGAAATAAATTTTGTGGATGTTGGAATGAGTTTTCTGTGTAGTGTAACGAATTTTGTGGTTGGTGAAATGAGTTGTATGGATTTTGGAGAAAACTTTTTGTTGAGGCATAGTCAAGCAATGAAGAATTTTCAAATGAGAAACTGGGAGGTAAAGTTGGACAATTTTGCATAAATGAATTGAAGGTATGCTTAAGTGTTGATGGCTCTTGATAAGTAGAGTATGAAACATTGAGTGCTCTTTGATTTTGCCCCTCCCAATCACAACTTGAGTAATTGTTGAATTCATCTTTATATGAATCATTTTGTAGCCCTGAGGAGCAATCTTGCATGAATGCATTGACAGTAAAATCAAGTGATGATGGCTCTTGATAAGTAGAATGTGGAGCATTAAAATCTTTTTGGTTTTGACATTCCCAGCCACAACATGAGTAGTTATCAGATTCATCAAAATATGACTCATTCTGTGTCTCTGGAAAGTGTTCATACTCTATCATTCCTTGTTGATACTCCCATCCACTATTAGCATAATGACATGGATCATTTTGTGATGTTGGAAAATATCCCATGGAAATTGCTTGATCATTTTGTGGCCCTGGAGTATATTCCACTAGGTGGATTGCTCATAATTTGTCATTTCTTGGTGATATTCCCAACCATCATTAGGATAATGACTTGAATCATATTGTGATGGTGGGTAATATCCCATGAAAATTGCTTGATCAAAAGATGAGGTGAACTCCATTTGAATTTTGTAAAATACAATCACCAAGAAAAATTGAAATTCTTCATGTCACAGAAAATAATTTCTTAGTGAGGCAATAACACAAACACCTTAGTCTCAAGAGAAAATGGAAAATTAAAAGAACTTAAATGAAAAAAACAAAGAAAATGCGTAACCTAGACTTATCACCCATTCAATCATTGTCGATCTTAATCAATCCCCGGCAATGGCGCCAAAAACTTGATGAGGGAAAAATTGATTTCCACACAAACTAACCGGCAAGTATACCGTGTCACATCAAGTCGTAAAACTCACGTGAGTGAGGTCGATCCCACGAGGATTGATGGATCAAGCAATTTTAGTGAAATGATTAGTCTAGTCAAGCTAACAAGTGATGAATTAAATGAAATTGGATCAACAGAAAATAAATTGCAGGAAATCTAAAGTGCTGGAAGTAAATGAATTAAATGGGATTGGAGAAATAACAGAGAACAAGATTCATTAGGGATTGGAGATATCATAATCCATCATGAATCAAACGGGTCTCAACTTCTTTCTCAATCATATGAGTAGATCTATGGCGAATTGAAATTGATTGAATCCCAATTCCTTGGCAATCCAATCTCTCTAATCATAATCAATCTTTCCAATTCCTTGATCTAATTGTCATGAGAAGAGGTTAAGTACATGTCTCTCAATTTGGGGTATTACTTGTCTTTCCGCTTAAGGCTAGTAATGTGGTAAAATATAGAACAAACGGGATTAAAAGGTTCAAAGTGGCTAACAAAGGTAAACGGAAGGGTAGGCTATTTTGGGATAAGTGAGTTAAAACAATTAATGGCCTCAATCATATGCATGCATCTAACACATTAAACATTGGACATATAGGATGGAACAAAATAAAGATTACAATCATAGAGAAGCAAACACACAAGAATAATATTTATGGTTAAATAATGTAACCATGTCATTATGCTCAAGTCCTTGTGTGTTCTTAGCGTTTTAAACTATGTTCCAATTACAACTTCTAACAAGTTTTAACACAAAAGTTTTTATTTAAATTAGTGAAATTTTTCAAAAATAGGGTCTTAAAAAGAAACTTATTATTTTTCAATCAAGTAGAACATGCATGCAATTAACCTATTACTATGCAATTTATTCTATCCTAAAAAAAGAAAAAAATTAACTAAATATCCTATTTTATTGGTGTTTTAAGGAAAAGAAATTACCTCCGAAAGTCAGGTACTGACCGACCTCCCCACACTTAAAGCTTTGCACCGTCCTCGGTGCCATCTGTCAGGAACAAAGGGGGGCTGGTAGCAGCATCTCCACCGTCGGGACCGTCATGGCTCTCTGTGCTGGTAAATGAAGTAGAGTCCAGGGTGTCTGGGTCTTCTTTAGGTGGGTGGTTACCAATAAGTAGCTCCTTGAGGTATGTGAATCTGCGCTTGTTACGGCACTTTCTTTGCTTTCCTTTCTGGTCAAGCCGGTCTAGCCTCTCAAGTATCTGATGGAACAGTTGGTTTGTTGAAGGCGCTTGTGATTTGGAAGAAGAAGTAATATCTTCTGCTGGTTCTGTGCTCCAGTTTGTAGTGGCTGCTAGAGGTCTGATATGCTTCCTATTAGGGACGTATTGATCATCTCATAGAATCATTGCCTTGGTGTCCCCAGCTTTATAGGAGACTCCGGCTGCTGAGACTAGATTTGAAACCAAGGCGGAGAAAGGTAGGTTGCCCGCAATCTGTACGTGTCCCATAGCATGCCGAATGTGTCTTGGTAAATTGAGGTGCTGGTCTGTAAGGATACACCAGAGTAAAACAGCCATGTCCGCAGTGAAGGAGGACTCATGAGTGCTCAGAAAGACGTAATGGGACATGATCTGTGCCCATACTTGAGCCTCCAAGGTGAGTGCTGAAGCCAAGATTTCCTTAGGTCGGGATTGATTGTATCCGTAGATCCATATGCTGCCAGGTTGTGCGATAACTCTGAGAACGGCATCCCAGTCAAATTAGTACGTCTGGCGCTTGAGTGAGGCTTCTTGGAATGCGTCCAATCCTTCTAGAGCAGGGGGAAGATCTAAAGCTTGTTGAATGGCCTCTTCAGTTATGGGGACTTGCTTCTGGTAGACATAGATAGACTGCATGGTTGGCATGTGAAAATTGGAGTAGAATTCAACTACCCATGATAGATTAACCTGCTGTGGCTGTCTCTGTAGGAGTCCCCATTGTCTTTGCTCAATGCGGGGCTCAACAATTTCAGCAATGTTGGTCGGGAGGATAAGAAGATACTCATTGTTATAATTCCTTTCAGCCAGGATGGGGAACATCTGCTCACAGTAGCGGTTAGTGAAGCGTGCAGTGTCCTTTGCTGGAAAAGCTTTCTCTTTTTCATCGACCTTGATGATCCTCTTGATTCGTTTTGTTGAGGGTTTCACCGCTGTTGAAGATAGCTCTGCCACTAATGCTATTTTTGTTCCTCTCCTTGCTGGTGGTTTGGGATTAACTTTCTCTTTACCTTTCTTGGTGGCCATCCTAAAAAGGGAAGAGAAAATAATATGTAAAGCTAAGGGTTCGAGCAAGGGAGCGAATATTATGGGTGATAATCAATGCATGGTAAAGAAGGATGTCGTTAACACATGGTCTAGACTACATGTGAAAAGTTCATCAAAGGTAATATAGCAAGTGCATGTGATGGCAATTAAATGCAAGATGTTTATTGGCATTCCGGCAAAGGCATGAGTAGCATAGATTAAACATTCAATGTCCAAGTTAGATTACCAACCCTTTCAAACTAACAACCTGTATGCATTGACAATTATATTTAATTAATAAAATATAAAAGGAGTTTTGTGAAAAACAGGCATTAGAGTAGTAGAATAGAATAATTTAGTGTGCAATGCCATACGGGCTTTTTCACAAACACATAGCACGCATGGTAAATATGTTATTGAAAGTATTAAATTGAACATGCAAGCAACCCTTTAAGAAGTAATATTAATTGTCAAACAATTTCACAATAATTCACAAGCAAAATATAGAAGTAAATAATCACCTAATTAAATTTCAAACACCAATTAAAGGAATAAAAAGAAAAGAAAGAAAAATAAAATATAGATAATGAAAGTAGAAAGAAAAAGGAAAAGAAAACATAAACATAAATAAGAGTAATAAAGGAAAAGTAAAAAGTAAAGAAAGAAAGAAAAGAACCTTGATAATGGATGTGAAAAATACGAAGTAAAAAGCGAGAAAGAATAAAGAAGGAGGAGGGTAGAAGAAAGAAATAAGAAGGGATAAGAAAAATAAGGATTGGGGAAGAAAAGATATGATATTTGGCTGATCTGGATAAGCTGTGCGTTGCATGTGACGCGGACACGTGAGTTACGCGGTCGCGTGGTGTGCGATGTTTTTCGAGTGACGCGGACGCGTGGGTCACGCGGACGCGTGACTTGATTGTGCTAGTGGCGCAAGAGCAGCCTCGCGTTCGCGCAACTCTCTGTTTCAAAGTTATTTTGCCAAAATTTAGGGTGATGCGTTTGCGTGGGTGACGCGATCGCGTGAATGGCCATATTTTTAAAACGACACAGCCGCGTGGGGCATGCGGTCGCGTGATAGGGCTGGTGCTTCCAACATCATTCCATCCTCATTCCATCATAACTTGCTGCCATACACCTCTTTTACGCCGATTTTTAGGGGCACGCATTCGCGTGGGTGACGCGGACGCGTGGGGAGGCTATTTTACAGAGTGACGCGGATGCGTCATTGACGCGGATGCGTCATTGACGCGGATGCATCATTGACGCGGTCACGTGGGCATGGTTGTGCCTGAGGCACGCCTCCAGCCACGCTTTCGCGTGACATTCTGTTCACTTTTATTTTATTCCCAATGCAACTATGACGCGGACGCGTCAGCGACGCTTACGCGTCGCGTGCGTTTTTTTTATGCAGTATGCAAATGTAAATGCAGGCTATATGCAGAGATTATGAGAAGAGTCATCAACAAAAATTAAATAGAATAAAGTAAAATAAAACTAAGACTGAAATGGAACGATCATACCATGGTGGGTTATCTCCCACCTAGCACTTTGCTTTTACGTCCTTAAGTTGGACGCTCTTCAGACTCATTCTGCTTCTGTTGGTGGGTCTTCCAAGAGGAAGACCTCTAGTTCTTTGTGGTCCTTCATCTTCTCACCATGATAAAGCTTCAGGCGATGTCCATTGACCTTTAGAAATTTGGACCTAGAAGGATGACGTAGGTGAAAAACTCCGTATGGCTCTGCCTTCTCTACTCTATATGGACCTTCCCATCTTGATCTCAGTTTACCTGGCATAACCCTCAGTCTGGAGTTATAAAGATGAACTAACTCCCCTGGTCTGAATTCTCTCCTTTTTATGTGCTTGTCATTGACAGCCTTCATCTTTTCTTTGTATCTCCTGGAGTTGTCATACGCTTCTAGGCGAAGGTTCTCCAGTTCTGCTAGTTGCAGCTTCCTTTCAGCACCAGCTTCCTCAAAATTCATGTTGCACTCCCTCACAGCCCAGAAAGCTTTGTGTTTCACCTCTACTGGAAGGTGACAAGCCTTTCCGTATACTAGGTGGAAGGGGCTCATCCCAATGGGTGTCTTGTATGCTGTTCTATATGCCCAGAGTGCATCTTGTAGCCTGGCACTCTAGTCCTTTCTATGAGGTTTTACTATCTTTTCCAGAATACGCTTAATTTCTCTGTTAGAGACTTCTGCTTGCCCATTGGTCTGGGGATGGTAAGCTGTTGCTACTTTGTGAACTATCCCATGCTTCTTTAGTAATCCTGTTAGTCTCCTGTTACAAAAGTGAGTGCTTTGATCGCTCACGATTGCTCGTGGTGATCCAAAGCGACAAATAATTTGGTTTCTAACAAAGAAAACAACAGTGTTAGCATCATCAGTACGGGTAGGAATTGCTTCCACCCATTTAGAAACATAATCTACAGCTAACAGTATATAAAAGTAACCATTAGAATTTGGAAATGGACCCATGAAGTTAATGCCCCAAACATCAAAAATTTCACAGAAAAGCATAATTTGTTGAGGCATCTCATCCCTCTTGGATATATTACCAAACCTATGGCAAGGGGAACAAGATTTACAAAATTCAGCAGCGTCTTTAAAAGGAGTAGGCCACCAGAATCCACAGTTTAGAATTTTTCTAACTATTCTTTGAGGGCCAAAATGTCCTCCACTCTCAGATGAGTAGCAGGCCTCTAAAATGGACTGGAATTCTGATCGAGGCATACATCGCCTAATTACCTGGTCAGCACCACACCTCCATAAATATGGGTCATCCCATATATAATATTTAGACTCGCTTTTCAGCTTGTCCCTTTGATGTTTAGTGAAATTGGAAGGGAAAGTATGGCTAACTAGATAATTAGCTACAGGTGTATACCAAGGAACTACTTCAGATATTGCATGTAAGCTATCGAATGGGAAAGTATCATTTATAGGAGTGGGGTCATCCTTAATGTGCTCAAGGCGACTCAAGTGGTCTGCCACTAAATTTTGGTTATCACTCCTATCCTTAATTTCTAAATCAAATTCTTGCAGCAGCAGTATCCAACGTATTAGCCTTGGTTTAGACTCCTTTTTAGCCAATAAATATTTAGGGCTGCATGGTCTGAGTACACTACTACCTTAGTACCAAGTAAATAGGCTCGGAATTTATCCAGAGCAAAAACAATAGCAGGAAGCTCTTTTTCAGTAGTAGTGTTATTAGATTGAGCAGCATCTAAAGTCATAGACGCATAAGCAATTACAAAAGGATCCTTACCTTCGCGCTGAGCTAGCGCCACTCCTACTGCATGGTTGGAATCATCACATATAATTTTAAATGGCTGGCTCCAGTCTGGTCCTCTCACAATTGGAGCTTGAGTCAGGGCGATCTTTAGCTTATCAAATGCTTGCATACAATCCTCACTGAACTCGAACTCAATATCTTTCTGCAGCAATCTGGATAAAGGCAATGCTACCTTACTGAAGTCCTTAATGAATCTCCTGTAAAAACCTGCATGGCCAAGGAACGAACGGACTTCCCTCACGGAAGAGGGGTAAGGTAAACTAGAAATGACATCTACCTTTGCTGGATCTACAGAAATACCAGTATTAGACACAACATGTCCTAGTACAATTCCTTGTTTTACTATAAAATGACATTTCTCAAAATTCAACACAAGGTTTGTACTAACATACCTGTCTAATACTCTAGATAAACTATCCAAAGAAAGGCTAAATGAATCATCATATACGCTAAAATCATCCATAAAAACTTCTATGCAGTTCTCAATAAGATCTGAAAAGATACTCATCATGCATCTTTGGAAAGTAGCAGGTGCATTACACAAGCCAAAAGGCATTCTTTTATAAGCATACGTTCTAAAGGGACATGTAAAAGTGGTCTTCTCCTGATCTTCAGGAGCTATATGAATTTGAAAATATCCTGTATAACCTTCTAAAAAACAATAATGGGATTTACCTGACAGGCGATCAAGCATTTGATCAATGAATGGCAAGGGGTAATTATCCTTGCGAGTGGCTTGGTTGAGACGCCTATAGTCAATGCAAACTCTCCATGAATTCTGCACTCTAGTTGTCAGGAGCTCTCCGTGCTCATTCTTTATTGTTGTGACTCCAAACTTCTTGGGTACCACTTGTACTGGGCTGACCCATTCACTATCTGAGATGGGGTAAATGATATCTGCTTCAAGTAGTCTGGTTACTTCTTTTTTGACAACTTCTAAGATGGTGGGATTCAATCTTCTTTGAGGCTGACGGATAGGCTTTGCTCCCTCTTCTAAGAATATTCTGTGCTCACAAACATGGGGACTGATGCCTACTATATCCGCCAAGCTCCATCCAATTGCTTTCTTATGTTTTCTCAGCACACTGAGCAGTTGTTCTTCTTGTTGAGAGGTGAGTTCCCTTGCAATGATAACTGGGAATTTTTGATTATCCTCAAGGTAAGCATACTTGAGGTGTGGAGGAAGGGGCTTCAATTCTAATTTAGGCTCTTGGCTAGGCTCTGGATCATTTGGGCCTAGAGATAATGGCAAAGGGTCTTTATTATGTTCAGAGGGTGTCCCCACACTTCGACCTTGCTCCATGTGCTTCTCTCCTATTTCTTCTTGGTGAACTTCAGCTACAGTTCATCAATAATGTTGCACTAGAAGATAGAATGATCTTCCGGAGGGTGCTCCATAGCTTCGTTTAAACTGAAACTCACTATTCTGCCATCTATCTCAAAGGAGTAAGTTCCTGAGAATGCATCCAGCTTGAACTTTGAAGTCTTTAGGAATGGTCTTCCAAGCATGATTGATGATGGTTGTAACGACCCAATTTTCAATATGTCCAGATCATACCGAAAACTGAGCGCTACCAATTTGTCTTCCTAATTATTATCTATTTTTTTTATCATATGAGCCTGATTCATTGTTAAACACGTAGTTAATTTGCGTGGTGTATATTTTTTTTTTGAAAATGTTTGGAATAATAGAAAGAATCATTTAAAATCAATTCACAAGTAATAACAGACAAAACAGTTATAAACAACCACACAAAAATACATCACAAGTAGTTGACAACAGAAAGCAGAACACAAACAAAAGAATACAAGAAAATAAAACACAGAAATGGCATACAAGCAGACAAACATAAAGAAGTAGATCACACACAGAAAGGAATGCAACAAAGAATGATGCGTAGACAAGAATGATGCATGTCTAGCCCTAGCGCAGGCCATGAACTCATGTGTCGGTTGGCTGCCCGCAATCCCGACATTTATCCGGTCACGAGTAATCCCGATTTCCCGAATACGATTTTCCGTTCCTAAATAAATGCGCATATAATAATAGCCGCTCATTTGAGACAGCCTCTGCTTACTGCAGGAAAATATATATATACTCTGCTTTGCTTTGGGGAAGCAGAAAATAGCTGTAGGTAACTTAGTTTCCCTACAGAAGCTCTGGGTTGCATTAAGCAACTAATATATATTAAATATAGCTCTGGGTTGCATCAAGCAACTAATATATATATAAATATAGCTCTGGGTTGCATCAAGCAACTAATATATATATATAAATATATATATAAATATAGCTCTTTATATTATATTACTCTTCTCTTTATATCTCTTTACTCTGTTCTGGTTTCTCTTTTCTCTGTATCTCTTTACTCTGTTTTAATTACTCTGTTCTCTGTATCTCTTTTCTCTTCTCCGATTACTCTTTTCATCTGTATCTATATTACCCTTTTTCTCTTTATCTCTTTACTTTACTCTGGTTACTCTGTTTTCTGTGTTTCTCTACTCTGCTCTAATTTCTCTGCTTAACGTATGTATTTAAAGTTTATGTAAATTTCGGTATGAATAGTTCGCCTGTCCCAAGTATAGGTTCATTAAGTCTATACTGAAACAGTTTAACTTTTCATATAATACCTAACCCTAGTCGCAACTCAAGGACTAACTATGTTGCCCTAGTTCGTTCACTAATTTCTGTCTGTTTTTCTGTTATTAAAACCTTACAGACTTTTCTTTAATTTTTATCTTTTCTTCAACTTTTTATCTTTCTTTTATCTTTGCCTCACTAATGTGTTCTTACCACTCCCTAAGTATTTTATGAAGGTAATTATGAGATTCTGCGCTTAAAGTTGTCTTTCTAAAACTTTTACAGAAAACTGCCCTTTCCGCATTATTTTATTATTTTTATTAAAATATTATTTTTAATTAAATATTATTATTTAATATTTTATTATTATTTATTATTTTATTATTAAATTTTCGAAAATTACCTTGCCTTTACCTTTTAACCTTTAAAATTAACTTTTTACCCCAGTAACTTTTAATATTTCTACTTTAATCACCCTAACTTTCAGAAATTACAAAATAACCCCTCAAACACCAAAATATTTACTTCCTTGCCCTTTCTAAGATCTAAAAGGTGTTCTTCATTATTCTTCACCACACTCAAAGTGTTCTTCGTGTTCTTCGTATATTCTTCAGATTCTTTCTTTGTTTTTACCCGTTTTTCAGTCTTTTCAGCAACCGATTTTTACCATAATTCAAAATAAAATTGCAGCCACTAAAACCCCATATTTTCTACATGATTTTAACACAAATTGAACCCCAATTTAAGGTCTAGGGTTCGTTTTTCCAGCAGCCATGAAGAACACAAATTCAAAGTTGAATATCATCAAATTTCATCAAATTTTCACCAAAATTTCAACAAGAATTACTCATACAAACAATCAATTTCAAGCACAGCCAAACCATATCATAATCACACAACTCAGACACAATCAATCAAGATTAAATTCGCCAATCCCTACCTGGTTTTGCTGCTCCTAATTTGGTTAAACTTTCAGGTGGTCCTTAAGCACTTTTTCCTCCTAAATCACATCAAGAACAACTTTAAATCCAAAAACTCTCAACTGACCAAATCTCACTCAGTATGTTAGGAAGAGATATCTCACCTTAGACTTGCTGGAAATTCACGTTTCTTGGCCCTCAAGTCAAGTTAAGCATGATTCCTAAGGAAGAACATCAAGAAAACACATGTTTTGCATGGTTTTCCTTGAAAACCGAGTTGAAATGGGAGGGAGACAGCCATCTCACCTTATTTCCAGCCTTGATAAACCACATGGTTGTGTAGAGGAAGAAGAGAGGATCATTTTGGTGAAAACGGAGTTTTGATTTGAGTTTTAGTTCAGAAGAAATCAAGCTTTGAAGATTAAGTGTTCATGAAAGTTTCTCTCTTTTCTCTCTTGTTATTTTCGGCCAAAATGATGAAATGAGACAGCCTTTGAGGTCTTGGGGGTGTAAGGTGAGTTGTGATTGGTTGGCTTGGAGGTGGATTAAAATAATATTAAAATATCTCTGGTGTACAACTACTAAAACTAGGTGTATCGGAACACTCGTAAAAACATCTCTAAAAATTATTTTCTGAGCTACTAGCATAAATGACACTAGTAACATATTTATTATGAGAATAGAACATGTATAATGAGGCCTTAGCATTGCTAAATTCATCAGAGAGTGCTGGTGCTAAGCTGCACCAGTAAACCGTAAACCCGGTTAAACCAATTTTCTGTTTTTAACAAAAATAGACCAGGTAACCTTATAATGTCATTCAAGCATTTTCTAATACTAATATACTGACAATATTATACTATTATCTCTCTCCTCTCATGAATCGAGTCCGGTTCGTCAAACAGAGACTATTTACGAAAATCAGAATCAAAACTGCCAACCGATACGGTTCAAAAACTAGGTTCTTCGCGATTGCATTATCGAGCTTGCCTCAAAGGAGGTTCTAACTTAAGGATGACATAATGATAATGAGGATTGAGATACTTGATGATATAGCAGAGGTGTTCCCTTTACTGATCTTCTGGAGAAATCCGTACTTTTAGAAAAGATCTCATGTACTCGAAAATCAGGGTTGTTACAATGGTCTTCCTGAGTCATTAGGGGGCATTTCCAGGATATAGAAATCAATAGGAAATGTGAGCCCCTTAATGCTCACTAATACATCTTCAGCAACTCCAACTACTGTAATAATGCTTTTATCTGCTAACACAAAACGAGCTGCCGACTTTTTAAGGGAGGGAGCCTTAAAGTATCATATACAGACAATGCATTTATGCTAACACACGCTCCTAAATCACACATGCAGTCAGAAAATATTACACCTCCTATGGTACAGTTAACCATACATGGACTTGGATCATTACATTTTTTAGGTATACCTCCCATTAACGCAGATAAAGAACTACCTAAAGGAATAGTTTTTAATTCATTAATTTTATCTTTATGTATGCACAAATCTTTTAGAAATTTTGCGTATTTAGGTACCTGCTGAATGACATCAAAAAGGGGAACAGTTACCTCAACATTTTTGAATATTTCTACCATTTTGGGATCAAGTTCCATCTGCTTTCTGGATTTCTTTGCAAAGTGTGGAAATGGGATAGGAATAGCGTCCTATACAGCTTCAGCTTCTTTTGGTTCTCCGTTCCTTGGTTGAACTGCTTCTTCCTCAAATATGTCTTGAACATCCTCTTCCTCTTCAGCATCTTCCACTTTCACTACATTCTCAGTTGGGGCGTGTTCTGGTCGGCTTGGCTCCTCATGGTTCCTCTCTTGCAGTGTGGTTCTGGACCTTAAAGTAATGGCGTTGATGCCACCCTTGGGATTAGGTAAGCGTTGAGAAGGAATTTCACTGGAGCTTAAAGGTTGAGGATTAGGTAATGAATCTATCCTGGAGGTGAGAGCTTGTAAAGTGGCATTCAGACCATTTAAAGTAGAGTTTAGCTGTGTTTGTATATCTTGTTGTCCTTGTGCAATAGAACAAAGCATGTCATCATTTGATGAGGAATTAGGATAGGTGTTCTGGGGGACTTGTTGTTGGTTATGTTGGGGTCTTTGTGACTGTCTTAAGTGAAGTGCTCTGTAAGGTTGATTCTGATTCTGCTGCCTGTTATTGTTATTCCACCTTTGGTTTCCATTGTTATCTCTGCCTCCTCTGTTATAGTTGTCCCTCCAACCTTGGTTGGAGTTGTCTTGCCATCCTTGGTTATAGTTTCCACCTTGGTTGTAGTTGCCACCTTGTTGATTGTATCCTTGATTTGGACGGTCATAGAAGTTATGAGTGGCTGCCACAGTGTTGTCTTCCTATTGGAGCTGTAGACATTCATTAGTATAATGACTATAATCAGCACAGATCATACATACTGTTTGTGGAACCAACTGTTGGCTTTATTGTGGTTGTGGAGGCTGAGCTTTATGTGCTTGTTGTTGATTTAACTGCATCTGTTTTAGTTGGTTGGTCATTTCACATATACTCTGTGTAAGAGCAGTAGTCTCACTGCTAGAAGAAACTTTGGCAACAACCTTGGGATGGTTATTCCTATGCTTGTGGTTCCGAGCAGACTCAGCCAGGTCGGCTATCAGTTGCCATGCTTCATTTGTAGTTTTGTACTTTTTTAGGGAACCATTACTCGCACCATCCAATGTGGTCTTATCCTGAGGCTTCATGCCTTGTCTGAAGTAGTTAATCAACACCAACTTGTCAATTATGTGGTGGGGGCATACGTCCAGGAGATTGTTGAAGCGCTCCCAATATTCGTAGAGAGTCTCGGATTTGCCTTGAATAATCATTGAAATCTTTTTCCTCAATCTATCAGTAACTTCAGTTGGAAAGTATTTTTCCAAGAATTCTCTTCTAAGCGTATCCCAGTTAGTAACAGTCACTTCAAGTTGAGTGTAGTACCATTCCCTCGCCTTTCCCTCATGAGAAAACGGGAAGGCGGTTAATAGAATAGAGGTTTTATCTGCACCATGACGCCTAACAGTATAACAGGCTGTCTGGAAATCCCTAAGGTGCTTGATAAGCTCTTGAGCAGGTAAGCCATGAAATTTATGCATCAAGTTGATTAGTGCAGCCTTCAGTTCAAAATCTGCAGCCAGATTTGGATGACGCACTTGATACGGTTGCAGGGTGAAATCTGGGGCTCCTGCCTCCTGGAGAGTAATTCTCTTAGGTACTGCCATGTTACCTACACGTGAATCAACTGAATTAGTAGTAAAGGAGCTTGTCTCGCTCTCAGATGGTGGTTCAGATTTACCCTCAGATGAGACTGGTGAATTGATAACAATCACTTCACCACCCTCAGAGGCTAACCGACGTCGAGCTCGCCTAATACGTGAAAGAGTTCTTTAAATTTCAGGATCAAAAGCGGCTAAGCTCGGATCAGGAAGTGAACGCGTCATTCAATGAGAAAGACATATAGCTCATGGTAACAAAATAAAAATAAAATATGAAAATAAAAATAATAATATGTACACTAATTAATAATCTAGCACACTATTGCAACTCCCCGGCAACGGCGCCAAAAACTAGTGCGTGGCAGAAGTTAGACTAATTAAGAGAATTTTAATAAGAGAACAGCGTTGCAAGTATAGCCCTTAACCAGCTAAAATCTGCCTCACCAATTTAAAAAGGATGTCACAAAAATTAAGAATAAAAATACTGGGAGTATGAGTCCCAGGTCGTCTCCCAACGAGTTGCAGGAAAGGGTGCTATTTTAGTAACTAGGAATTTTCCGAAAGTTTTGAGAGTTGAATAATGATGAGCAATTGAATAATTATAAATTAGAGCAATAAAAATAAACTAAGAATAATTATGGATATTCTAAATAAAAAGCCTTTACTAGGGGTATGATTAATTGGAAGTTCTATCCTTATTGGGGTCTCTTAAGTGTAGTATTAAAAAGGTTATTGTTTTCACTTAGTTAACCCATACTAAATAAAGGAAAGTCAAGTGATTAAGCTAACCCTTTTTCACAAATCCTAGTCCTCTCCCTTAGGAAGGTCTAGCGTTAGTAAATACAGAACTAGCCAACAACGTTAAATTTAACCGACACTTAAGCCTTCCAACTCAAGTGTCTCCTCTTAATCACCCCATGTCAAGTAGAAAAACTACTCCATTGACATGGATATAATACTCATAAAAATATATGAAGGCATAATAAATTAAATAAAATAAAATAGAGAATTAATAATTAATTAAAAGTAAAGGTAACTCTATATATTAATAAATCCAAAATGCAACATACTTATCTGAATAGTGTCAATGATCAACTGAAAAGAGTAAACGAATAAGGAAACAAACTAAAGTAGTAAATTCAACGGAGGTAATGATTCTTCAACATCCAAAATCCAAAGCAAAAGCATAAACTATATGTAAAGTGAATCTATATTCAGATCTAAAACTAAAAGTAATCCTAATATCAATGTATCTCAATGTGTATTGATGCGTGTTGAGTCTCTGCATGTTTCCTGGCTTTATTCTGTGTTTCTGGGCCGAAAACTGGGTTAAAATGCGGCCCGAAATCGTCCTCAGTGTATTCTGTTATTTCTGCAGATCGCGCAGGTCACGCGTACGCGTCATCCATGCGTTCGCGTCATTCAACTATTTTCCTTGTCACGCGAGCGCGTCGTCAACTTGTTCACGTCATTCGTGCAGACTCCACTCTACGCGTTTGCGTCAGGCATGCGTTCACGTCACTGCGATTTCTCCATTCTGCGTGCTCGCGTGAGCCATGCGCTCGCGTCAGTATTCGCTAGTCATCTCCTTAGTTTCTTGTGTTCCTTCAACTTTTGCAAGCTTTCTCTCCATTCTCTAAGTCATTCCTGCCCTATGAAGCCTGAAACACTTAACATACGGATCACGGCATTGAATGGGATAAAGAAGAATTAAAATACACAAACAAAAGATCTCTAGGAACCAAGTTTTCAACCATAGAACCTAACTAGGAAGGAATTGTAAAATCATGCAAATCATATGAATAAGTAAGTAAATAATTGATAAAAACCACTCAATTAAACACAATATAAAACATAAAATAGTGGTTTATCACTTGGCAATCCAATCTCTCTAAGCTTGAACAATTGCCCAATTTCTTTATCTAATTTGTCATGGGAAGAGATGAAGTACGATCAGTGATTATACCACATATTTTTCTAGATCAAAGTATTGGTAGGATTACATGTCACCAATGTTTTCAAAACCGGACTGGACCGATCGGTTAAACCGGTTCAATTAGGAACCGACAACAAAAAATGGTCCGGTCTGCTGTCTATAACCGCTCTGTCATGAATCGTTTAAAAACCATTGAATCGGCCGGTTGGGCCGAACTAGAAACTGACCGATTCCTTAAAAACGACGCCATTTGGAGTTTTTTGGAAAAAAAGAAAAAAAGGAAAACCAATGCATCACTCTCACCCGGTCACCCCATTTCCCCAACACCCCTCTCTCATCCCCTTCTGAAGCAAAGTTCACAATACTGACAAACCAAAACCCTAGCCTCCTCGTCAATAATTCTACTACCGCCGTGCGTGGTTGTCGGCGCCTCCTGGGTTCCTCTTTCCCCATATCCCGAGCCAAAACCCAGGACCTCTATTCTAGGGCAGCACGTAATCCCCATCCCTGGCTTCTCTATTCAAGCCTTGGAGCAGCTCGCCGTCATCTCATTGCCGTTTCGTTTACAACCCAGAAAAAATAAACAAAGCTTCGGTAGCGCTGAGAGCCCCTTGCCCCCTTCTCTCCTTCTCCACTCTCCAAAACTTAAGTCCTCTCAGCCAAAGAAAAGGTTAAAACCCTAGACTCAGTCGTTGTTCGTCTGTCCGTCGAGCCACTGCCGTCGTCTGTCGCACGCCGGGCTGCTCTCTCGTGCCGCTGTAAAAGTCTCCAACCTCTGCTCTCTTCTTTGATTACTGATTATTTGATTGTTTTATGTTAATTTTTTTGAATGATTATTTGATTACTGATGAGCTCTGGTTCTGTTCTGTTCTGTTCCTGTTTTGTGTGTGGTGATTTTGCTGGTTATTGAAGGTCTTATGATAATTAATTATTGAATGTCTTTTTATTATTGATGATGATTACTGATGTTTTGCTGATTTTGCTGTGTTGTGTTTTACTTTACTGTTTTCTGTTATGCTGTTGTTGTGCTGATGTTTTGTGTTTTGTGATTGTTTTGTAAAGTGATGTGCTGCTGGAAATTGAATTGCTATTGTTTTGTGTGTGTTTGTGTTTGTGCTTCACTATTTTATGACTTAATTCTGCTTAGATGGTGATTGTCTTCATGATTTGGTTTATGTATCAGAAGAGGAGTCCTTCTACATGGTCCACATAATACAAGGAAGACTTCCTTGGCTCAATTATGTGCTCATGATGTTGGGGTAAATTTTTTCCAAATAAATGGACCTAAAATTGTTACCCAGTATTTTGGGAAAAGTGAGCAAACGTTACATGAAGTTTTTGATTCAGCAATTCAAGCTGCACCTGCTGTGGTTAGGTTTCCTTTGCCCAAATAAAGAGTTTCTTAATTTCAGAGATTGTGTTTTATGAAATAATTTTAGATATTGTTTTGAGCTTCACATATCTTTGAGTTACATATCACATGAAAAATGGTTTTTGAAGTTATTCATTCGAGTCTTAATATTAATCTTATAGTGCTACTTTTCTCTTTAAATTTCAGGGCTATGTTAAATATGCTAAGTACATATAGGATGTAATGTTGTTATTTGATCTATGTAATGGATCCCATTTAGTGAGATATGAGGCTCTCTATTGTTGTTCTTGTTAAATTGTTGGTTGGTGGTCATAAAGAATTCACGTAGGAACTTTGGGTTCCATGATGTTGTTATTAATGTAATGTACCATACTACCGTATTCTTTACAAGCATAACGGGGTAAAAAATAAAAGGTAACCATTTCACTGGCTCTAATATGTTGCATCGGGGGTTATGAACTGCTATAATTGGTTGGTTTGTTATTGTTGGTCTCCTAGTGATTTCTTAATTGCTCTTAGGTCATAGAGATTATTTGGCCGAGTTTCATGGTATAAGTTTGGAAGATATTTTAAAATATATATCAGACTATAATTATATTTTAGGACGTTTATTTATAATTTATTTATTATTTTATTTTTAAAACAGTTTCTTTGGTTGAACTACGGTTAGACCGGTTGAACCAGTGAACCAATAACTAGAGCGGTTTGATGACCGATCCGGTTCTTAGAACCTTGCATGTCACTATATCCATCCAACCCCTAACCCAGTCTAATATGAGAAGGAATTTCTAGCATGATTTCATCATTCCTCTTTCAAGGTTCCGAGAAAATCCAAGTATGAACAATTTCTCTTTCGAGATAATTGTTCAATTGGATAGAGATCGAAAGCTTTCAAGTAAATCAGGAGAAAAGAAAGAGGAAGAAAAATGAAAACTATTATTGAGCCATTGAATTACAATAGAGCTCCCTAACCCAATGAAGAGGGGTTTAGTTGTTCATAGCTCTGGGAATGGAAATTGAAATTGAAAAGTGCATTGCAAAAGTAAACTGAGTTTACAGAGAGTGTTTACAATCCTTGATCCCCAGGTTCCCGATCCCCTTCTAACTCAAACTCTCTTCTATTTATACACTTTCTTCATTCAGTCTTTAAGTCTTGCATATGCGCCTTTGGCCTTTGTTGAAGCAAGTTAAAGTGGCTTTCAATGACGTTGAGGAGGGACGTTGGCAAACTAACGTTCATACTCTGCATGGTGCCTAATTATAATAAAGCTGGTATCAACGTTGGTGATCAACGTTTATAGGAAAACGTTGGTTCAAACGTTGTGTGAAAATGGATTGAGCATTGCCACTAACGTTTGAATAAACATTGGTGCACCAACGTTCATTCAGCCACGCGTGCGCGTCGCCCACGCGTACGCGTCAAAACAGCATTTTACGCATATGCGTTGCTCACGTGTTCGCGAGGTTGGTTAAAATTCACGTTCACGCGTACGCGTCGATCCACATTTGAAATTTTTATCGCAGGCGTTGGATTCAACCTTGGTTCACCAACGTTACCTTCAACGTTGCATACTTGTGTTACGCACACTGCCTTGTGCGTACGCACACAAGGTAATTTTCTCAGCTCTAACTTTGAGTCTTATTAAAGACATTGGAGGTAGCATTGGTGAGCCAACGTTCCCTCCAACGTTGCACCCCCTTTTGCAAGAACATTGCCAGCAACGATGGTGAGCCAGCTTTGGCCACCAACGTTGCTTCTTCTGCTCTTTCCTCTGCTTCTTCCTTGGTGCTCTTCACCTATAATCAACCAATCACATTTATCAAAGCCTCGCTAAAATCACAAGATTTTGCATCATTTATATCATTAAACAAATCTTGCATAAATCTCATGAAAATACACATAGTTAACAATATTTGATTGAATCAAGACATGCATGAAATTCTCATCTAATTACTTAATTTTTGCCCAAGAATGTGCATGAAACCTAATGAAAACAAATGAAAAGGGCTTCTGAAACTAGCCTAAGATGCCTTGACATCACAACACCAAACTTAAATCTTGCTTGTCTCCAAGCAAGCAGTAAAACATAAGATGAATGAATAAAAACAGAGAGGAATATAAGTCCTTATTGGGAAGCAATAAATCTTGTTCATGGGATTTTATGCAGGATATATTTGCAGCTCAACTTTTATTAGTTTCCAGGTTTGAGATGTCCTTCTAAGTGCTAACTAAGCTGCTACTATGGAGCCTTGTTATTCATTGATCCTTGGTGTTTGATTTTTGTTTTTCTTTTGCTTAGAAACTTATTCTTTATTTGCAGCTCAGTGTTCTATGTTGAGGCAGCCTTTTAGCTAAGTTTTCAGTCCACACTCCCGACCCAGATGGCTTAAGGTGTTGGGTGATGAAGCACCCCTCAGACTTACTAACTCAAGCCTCTCCTCTACACATACACACTACAAGCACTTGGCTCACAATTCATCCTAAAGACATTGATGCCCAGCACCTCTTTGGGTCACTAAATGCCTTGTAACTAGGTTGCTCGTGATAGTGGACTTTTTGTTGATAATCCCAGGTTAGTTAACCCAAGTTACCAAGTGTTAAAACACTCCTTAGAACCTAATCATCCAAGCAGATCCTAGTACAAAAACATCACAGGCATGTGTCTTAAAGTTCAAGCTATTGGTGCCTAATTTATTCTTTGTTTCTTTTCTTCTTTCTTGTTCTTTCTTTCTTTCAAGGAGCTTTATTCACTAAGGTTTCACATACAGCAGCTCAGTTCATGCTTAAAAGGGACATTCTACTTTTCATCTTTATTAGTGAACTAGCTAAACAATCAAACATGTACCACCATTTAACCTTTTTCTATTTCCTACCAACTTGGACAATTACTCTTTCTGTGTCAAACATTTTCTTTTATTCAATCAAAAGCAAAGGGAACAAGACATGTATTGAAGCAAGGTGAAAGTGAGATAGGCACTTAGACTAGAACACTTAAATGACAATTAAAGAAGCAAACAACAGAATTCAAATGAAGGTAAGCTAGTCAACACGGGCACATTCAAACTTCCAATTAAAATACTTCAAAGTAGAAATAGTTAAGTAACAACACAACCTCTTGGTATCTTTTTGCTTAATTTTTTATCATCCTCCTTAACTTTAGCATTCTTCTTGATGATGATGCACAGTCCTTCCAAGAAGCTGAATGACATTCTGTAATGATATTAAAAGTTACTTGCTTCCCAAGCACTTGAGAGAGTGTTAGCATGTATGTATGTTTGTAGGCTTCTGAACTTAAATTGGTGTGTGACACCAAACATAGTTCCTTGCCTTATGTAGCAAATTGAGTACATGCAGAAACTTCAAGTGCTTTTATTAAGAAAATAAACTATGAATCTAGAAATTAAACAGTTCTTAAGTAGTCTCTCTGATTATTTGGAGCTAGTGACTGATCATGTTGAGGGTTGCAATGTATTCTTAATGAAATCTTTAGTGGAACACCAAACTTAGCATCCCACATTCACCCTTGAATTTTTTGGTGTGCAAAACCAAACTTAGCTCCTTGCAACACAGAGAAATCTATTTAACTCTTTTATTGAAACAGCTTAAGAAAAAGAAGTTACCTCTGGTTGGGTTGCCTCCTAACAAGCACTCTTTTAATGACACTATCTTGATAGTTATCTCATCAGTGGAGCTTGTACTTTATCTTGGGGCTTTCTCCCATATTGCCCAGATAGTGTTTGAGTCTTTTTCCATTCACAGTAAAGATTTCCTGTGAACATTCTTTCATAATGTCTATGTGTCCATAAGGTGAGACCTTGGTGACAAGAAAGGGTCCTGACCACCTTGACTTTAGCTTTCCAGGAAAAAGCTTCAGCTTGGAGTTGTAGAGGACTACTCTCTGTCCCTCTTCAAAGTTCCTTGGTGCCAAATTGAGGTCATGCTTTTTCTTTGCCCTTTCCTTATAAATTTTGGCACTTTCATAGGTTTGGGACCTGAATTCTTCCAATTCCTGTAGTTGTAGGATCCTTCTTTCACCAGCAGTATTGTTGTCAAAGTTCAGTAGCTTGAGAGCCCAAAATGCTTTGTGATCTAGCTCCACTGGTAGATAACAAGCCTTTTCATACACCAATTGGAATAGAGACATTCCAATGGGTGTCTTGAAGGTTGTCCTATATGCCAAAAGAGCATTATCTAACTTCTTGACCAGTCTTTTCTTGAAGTTCCCATAGTCTTTTCAAGAATTCTTTTGAGTTCTATGTTGGATATATCTGTTTACCCACTTGTTTGGGGGTGATAAGGTGTGGCAATCTTATGCTTGACTCCATATCTCAAGAGGAGAGTCTCTAGCCATCTGTTACAAAAATGGCTTCCTCCATCACTGATTAGAGCTCTGGAAACTCCAAACCGGCTGAAGATATTCTTCCTGAGAAAGTTCATCACTACTTTGTTATCGTTTGTTGGAGTTACAATGGCCTCTACCCACTTGGATACATAGTCTACTGCCACCAAAATATACTTGTTTGAGTATGAGGTTGGGAATGGTCCCATGAAATCAATCTCCATACGTCAAATAGTTTAAGTTCTAGGATGAAGTGTTGTGGCATCTCATTTCTTTTGGGCAAGTTTCAAGCTCTCTGGCATTCATTAAAACTCTTCACTAGTTTTTTTGCATCCTTGAAGATAGTGGGCCAAAAGAATCCACACTGCAACACTTTGGCTGCAGTCCTTTCTCCTCCAAAGTGTCCTCCATAGCAAGAACCATGACAATTCCATAAGTCTTCCTGTCCTTTTTCCTCTGAGATGCATCTTCTAACTGTTCCATCTGAACATTTTTTGAAAAGGTATGGTTCATCCCAGATGAAATACTTGGCATCATTAATGAGCTTTCGCTTCTGATGCTTGTTGATCTCCGAAGGCACTTCCCCAGTGGCTTTAAAATTGGCAATATCCGCGAACCAGGGTGCCTTGTGAACCAACATTAATTGTTCATCCGAAAAAGACTCATTCACACTCGGGTTGTGAGTGTTACCTTCTTCACAAGGAATTCTTGACAAGTGATCTGCTACTTTGTTCTCTACTCCTTTCTTGTCTTTAATCTCTATGTTGAACTCCTGCAGCAATAAGATCCACCTTATCAATCTTGGTTTTGATTCTTGCTTGGTAAGTAGGTATTTTAGTGCTGCATGATCAGTAAAAATAATCACTTTAGAGCCAATGAGATATGATCGAAATTTATCAAATGCAAACATTATTGCCAGTAATTCCTTTTCAGTAGTGGTGTAATTCCTTTGGGTTTCATTGAGGAGCTTGCTGGCATAGTATATAACATGCACCAAATTGTCTTTCCTTTGTCTTAACACTGCCCCAATAGCAAAATCTGATACATCACACATCAGCTCGAAAGGTAAATCCCAGTTAGGTGGGGCAATGATAGGTGCTGAGGAAAGTTTTTTTTTAGATTTTCAAAAGCCAGCAGGCATTCTTGATCAAACACAAAAGGTGCATCAGAGACAAGTAAGTTACTCAAAGTTTTGGCAATTTTTGAAAAATCTCTAATAAACCTTTTGTAGAATGCAGCATGTCCCAAGAAACTCCTAATTGCTTTGACATTACTAGGTGGAGGTAATTTCTCAATTACTTCCACCTTAGCTCTGTCCACCTCTATGCCTTTATTAGAGATTTTGTGGCCAAGGACTATCCCTTCTGTTACCATAAAATGGCATTTCTCCCAATTTAAGACTAGGTTAGTCTCTTGATATCTTTTTAGCACGAAGGCAAGGTGATGCAAGCAATTTGTGAAGGAATCCCCAAATATTGAAAAGTCATCCATAAAAACTTCAATGAATTTTTTAATCTTGACTGAAAAGATAGACAACATGCATCTTTGAAAAGTGGCAGGTGCATTACACAATCCAAAGGGCATGCGTCTATAAGCAAAGACCCCATATGGACAAGTGAAAGGTATTTTCTCTTGATCTTTTGGGTCAACTACTATCTGGTTGTAGCCTGAGTAGCCATCCAAGATGCAGTAGTATGCATGCCCTGCATGTCTTTCCAGCATTTGGTCCATGAAGGGAAGTGGGAAGTGGTCTTTTCTTGTGGCCTCATTAAGTTTTCTGTAATCAATACACATTCTCCATTCCGTGACAGTTCTTGTAGGGATGAGTTCATTCCTTTCATTGGGCATTACATTGATCCCTCCTTTCTTGGGGACCACTTGGACGGGTGATGACCGGAATTCACACCCCATTATAAAATTTGTGAATCCGTTCTTTTGGCAAGCGCACCAAAATTATCATCAAGTAATAACCCATAGTGGAGTGGGATCGTATCCACAGAGATTGATATATTTGAGCAACTTTAATCAATTGGTGAATTAGTCAAGCAAAACAAAATAGATTGTGATTGCAGAATTATAAATGTGCAGAAATATAAATGACTCAAAAGTAAAGGAAAGCAATAAATAGCAGAATTAAAAATGGAAACAAAAATAAAGAGCAAAAACTTAAATGACTTAATAGTAAATGGGAATGGGGGAATTACAGAATGTAAAGAAAGCTATAAAGAAAGTGGAAGATAAGAATAAGGGAATTCATTGAGATCAGGAGATGTTGTCTCTTTGGATTAAATCCAGCTCATATCCTCTTCAATCATGCAACTCATTGACCTCTTGGCAATCATGATTGATTGAGCCCCAATCCCTTGGTGACTAAATCTCTCAGATCTTGATTAATAGCCAATTCCTTGGTCTAATTGCTCATGAAGAGAGATATGCTTGGTCCCTGATTATACCACACATTATCATAGGTCCAAGTAGAGGGAGAATTTTATGTCACCATATCCAAACACCAAAACCCAGATCCTACTCAAGTGTGAGAAGGGATTTCTAGCATGATTTCATGTTTCCTTTTCCAAGGTTCCCATGAAACCCATTTTGCATTCAACCCCTTTTCCAAGGTGATTAAACACTAGCATGAAGAATGAAATTCCTTCTAGCAAATCAAAGAGAAGATGAAGAGAAGAAGAAATTTACTATCATTAACCCATCAAGTACAACAGAGTTCCCTCTCTCAATGAGAAGGAATTTAGCTACTCATAGCTTAAGAAAAAGAAAAAGTAAAAGATGGAAAAAGTGAATCTAACTATGCTTCAACTAATAGCTCAACTGCTTCACCCCTCTTCAGTACTTCCAAGGGGTATATATACTACTCCTAGCAATAGCAAATAAAGAAAAATACAAAAGTGAAAGCAAAATTACATTTTGGAGGGAAAAAACTCAAAAAACTTGATCTCACAGCTGGCGTGTGATTGGCGCTTCAGTGGCGTGCCACGCCTTGCTCTGATTCTGCCTTGGCGTTCCCACCCAATCCTCAAGTGGCATGCCTCCCTTCACTGACCACCTTGGCGTGCCACGCCTTTGAGCCCAAGTGGCACGCCCAGGCCTTTTAATGACTTGGATAACCTGGCGTGCCACACCTTCGAGCCCAAGTGGCACGCCCAAGGTTTGGCGTGCCACGCCAATGCTATGTGCTTGATCTATCTCTTTGGAAAGTTGAACTAATGTGACACGCCCAGGGTTTGGCGTGTGATGAGCGGATATTTTATATGCTTTTTGGGGTTAATTTCATATAGTTTTTATTATGTTTCAGTTAGTTTTTAGTTTATTTTCATTAGTTTCTAGGAAAAAATCATATTTCTGGACTTTACTATGAGTTTGTGTGTTTTTCTGTAATTTCAGGTATTTTTTGGATGAAATTGAGGGAGCTGAGCAAAAATCTGATTCAGGCTGAAAAAGGACTGCTAATGCTGTTGGATCCTGACCTCTCTGCACTCGGAATAGAATTTCTGGAGCTACAAGAGTCCAATTGACGCGCTTCCAATTACGTTGGAAAGTAGACATCCAGGGCTTTCCAGAAATATATAATAGTCCATACTTTGCTCAAGGATAGAAGACGTAAACTAGCGTTCAACGCCAGTTCCATGTTGTAGTCTGGCGTCTAGCGCCAGAAACACGTTACAAGTTGGAGTTCAACGCCAGAAACAGGTTACAGCCTGGCGTTGAACGCCCAAAATAGCTCAGGCACGTGAGAAGCTTTAGTCTCAGCCCCAGCACACACCAAGTGGGCCCCAGAAGTTGATTTCTGCACTATCTATCATAGTCTACTCATTTTCTGTAAACATAGATTACTAGTTTAGTATTTAAACAACTTTTAGAGATTTATTTTGTATCTCATGACATTTTAGATCTGAATTTTGTACTCTTTGACGGCATGAGTCTCTAAAATCCATTGCTGGGGGTGAGGAGCTCTACTGTGTCCTGATGAATTAATGCAAGTATTTCTGTTTTCTATTCAAACATGTGTGTTCCTATCTAAGATATCCATTCGCACTTCAACATGAATGTGATGAACGTGACAATCATCATCATTCCCCCACGAACGCGTGCCTGACAACCACTCCCGTTCACCGTAGAATGAATGAATATCTTTTGGATCTCTTAATCAGAATCTTCGTGGTATAAGCTAGATTGATGGCAGCATTCAAGAGAATCCGGAAAGTCTAAACCTTGTCTGTGGTATTCCGAGTAGGATTCAGGGATTGAATGACTGTGATAAGCTTCAAACTCGCGAGTGCTGGGCGTAGTGACAGACACAAAAGGATAGTAAATCCTACTCCGGTACGATTGAGAACCTGCAGATGATTAGCCGTGCGGTGACAGCGCACCTGGACCCTTTTCACTGGAAGGATGGATGGTAGCCATTGACAACGGTGATCCACCAACACACAGCTTGCCATAGGAGGATGTGCGTGCGTGAATCAGAAAACAGAGGAAAGCAGAATTTCAGAAGACAAAGCATCTTCAAAACTCCAGCATATTCTCCATTACTGCATACAAGTATAATTTGTGTTCTGCCCTTCTTACTTTTCACAATTCAAATTTATAATTATTATTCATATTATATCCTGACTAAGAGTTACGAGATAACCATAGCTTGCTTCAAGCCAACAATCTCCGTGGGATCGACCCTTACTCACGTAAGGTATTACTTGGATGACCCAGTGCACTTGCTGGTTAGTTGTGCGAATTTATAAGAGAGTAATGTGAACATTGACATCACAGTTTCGTGCACCAAGTTTTTGGCACCGTTGCCGGGGATTGTTTGACTTTGAACAACTGACGGTGAATCCTGTTTCTTAGATTAGGAAAATTTTGTCTTTTGGGTCAGAGTCTTTTATATTCTTTTCAAAAAAAAAATAAAAATAAAAATAATATTTTTTCTTAGTTATTAAAAATATTTTTCAAAACAAGTGTTACATTTACTGCCCATTTGGCTAGAGCGTTGGTCTGTGTTCTTCGTAAATTGGGTACCTTCTTTTTAAAATTCTTTTTCAAAAATAATTTTTACATTAAATCTTGTGCCAAACTTTAAGTTTGGTGTTTTCTTGTTGAGTTTTCTTTGGTTTTTGAAAAATCTTATTTTGGTTTTCTAAAAATTTTAAGTTTGGTGTTCTTTCTTTATGTTATTGTGTTCTTGTGAATCTTCAAAGTGTTCTTGAGTTTTCCTTTTATCTTGATCTTAAAATTTTTAAGTTTGGTGTTCCTTGGTGATTTCCCTCCAAAATTTTCGAAAACAAGGAGCATTAGATCTAAAAATTTTAAATCTTGTGCTATCTTATTGTTTTTCTCTCTCCTCTTTGAATTCAAAAATATCTTTTCTCTCTATTTTAAAGCAAATTTTTGAAATTTACCTTTAAAATTCAGATTTTTATTTTAAAATTTAAAACCTTTTTCAAAAATCATCATATCCTTTTCAAAACTTCCTAACCACTTTTTCTCTCCTCATTTGTTCGAAAATCTTCACCCATTTTTATTTATTTTATTTTAATTTATTTTATTTTCGAAATAAATAAATAAATAAATAAATAAATAAATAAATAATTTTTTTTATTACATCATCTCCCTTTCTCCATCATGGATCTAAGTGGAAATGAACAGTCCAGAAGGACTCTAGGGTCATATGCTAACCCCTCTACTGCTTCATATGGGAGTAGTATCTGCATACCCTCCATTGGAGTCAGTAGCTTTGAGTTGAATCCTCAGCTTATTATCATGGTGCAGCAAAGCTGCCAGTATTCTGGTCTTCCACAGGAAGAACCTACAGAGTTTTTGGCACAGTTTTTACAAATTGCTGACACAGTACATGATAAGTAAGTAGATCAGGATGTCTACAGATTATTACTGTTTCTATTTGCTGTAAAAGACCAAGCCAAGAGGTGGTTAAATAACCAACCTAAGGCTAGCATAAGGACATGGAAACAGCTGACAGAAAAATTCCTGAATCAATACTTTCCTCCAAAACGGATGACACAGCTAAGGCTGGACATCCAAGGCTTTAAACAAGGAGATAATAAATCTCTTTATGATGCCTGGGAGAGATATGCTACGAAAATGCCCCTCTGAAATGTTTTCAGAGTGGGTTCAGTTAGACATCTTCTATTATGGGCTTACAGAAAGAGCTCAGATCTCTCTAGATTACTCAGCTGGTGGATCAATCCACATGAGAAAGACAATTGAAGAAGCTCAAGAGCTCATTGATACAGTTGCCAGAAATCAGCATCTGTACCTAAGCAGTGACCCTTCCATGAAAGAAGAGGCTAAAACAGTAACTGCTGAACTCAGTCCTGTAGAACAGGCTGCTGAATTCAATCAGCAATTGGACTTTCTAACACAACAGTTAGCCGAATTCAAAGATAGACTACAAGAGACAAGGATGGCTAATATAAATATGGAAGAACAATTGATGCAAACAAAACAGCAGCTTTCAAAACAAATAACAGAAGAATGCCAAGCAGTTCAATTAAGAAGTGGGAAAACATTAAATACCCCACCTCAAGGCAGCAGGAAGCTAAGAATTGAGCAAACCACCCAAAATCCATCTGAGGACAGTAAGAGCCCAGGAAAAAATAATTCTGGCAGTAAAACGCCAGAAATTTGGTGGAAGGCTGGCACTGAACGCCCAGACCATGCTCAGGACTGGCGTTCAACGCCAGAAACAAGCAAGGAACTGGCGTTGAACGCCCAAAAGAAGCACAGTTCTGGCGTTCAGACGCCAGGAACAGCTGAGGAGTTGGCATCTAACATTACTCCAGCTTCCAACCCTGGCATTCAAATGCCAGTGAGGGATCAGACACACACAAGTACTGATGAGAACCCCTCTAAAAAGGCTTCTTCAACCACTTCTGTAGGAAATAAACCTACAGCAACCAAGGTTGAGGAATATAAAGCCAAGATACCTTATCCTCAAAAACTCCGCCAAGAGCAGCAGGATAAGCAATTTGCTCACTTTGCAGATTATCTCAGGACTCTTGAAATTAAAATTTCGTTTGCAGAGACACTTCAGCAAATACCTTCTTATGCCAAGTTCATGAAAGAGATTTTGGGTCATAAGAAGGATTGGGGAGAAACTGAAAGAGTTTTCCTCACTGAAGAATGCAGTGCAGCATTCTGAAAAGCTTTCCTGAAAAGCTTAAAGATCCCAGAAGCTTTCTAATACCATGTACATTAGAGGGAAATTGCACCAGGACAGCTTTATGCAATCTTGGGGCAAGCATCAACCTAATACCTGCATCCACTATCAGAAAGCTTGGTTTAACTGAAGAAGTTAAACCAACCCGGATATGTCTCCAACTTGTTGATGGCTCCATTAAATACCCATCGGGCGTGATTGAGGACATGATTGTCAGGGTTGGGCCATTCGCCTTTCTCACTGACTTCATAATGCTGGAAATGGAGGAGCACAAGAGTGCTACTCTCATTCTAGGAAGACCTTTCCTAGCAACTGGACGAACTCTCATTGATGTCCAAAAGGGGGAAGTCACCCTGAGAGTTAATGAAGATGAGTTTAAGTTGAATGCTGTCAATGCCATGCAGCACCCAGACACACCAAAAGACTGCATAAAAGTTGATCTTATTGACTCTTTGGTAGAAGAGATCAACATGGCTGAAAGTCTCGAATCAGAGCTGGAAAACATCTTTAAAGATGTTCCACCTGATCTAAAGGATTCAGAGGAATTGAAAGAGTCTCTGAAATTTCCTTAGGAAGAGGAAAAACCTCCTAAACCCGAGCTCAAACCATTACCACCATCCCTGAAATATGAATTTCTGGGAGAAGGTGATACTTTTCCAGTGATCATAAGCTCTGCTTTAAATCCACAGGAAGAGGAAGCACTAATTCAAGTGCTAAGGACACACAAGACAGCTCTTGGGTGGTCCATAAGTGACCTTAAGGGCATAAGCCCAGCTAGATGCATGCACAAGATCTTATTGGAGGACAATGCTAAGCCAGTGGTTCAACCACAGAGGCGGCTAAATCCAACTATGAAGGAAGTGGTGTAGAAAGAGGTCACTAAATTACTGGAGGCTGGGATTATTTATCCTATTTCAGATAGCCCCTGGGTGAGTCCTGTTCAAGTTGTCCCTAAAAAGGGAGGCATGACAGTTGTTCATAATGAAAAAAATGAACTGGTTCCTACAAGAACAGTTACAGGGTGGCGCATGTGTATTGATTACAGAAGGCTCAATACAGCCACCAGAAAGGATCATTTTCCTTTACCATTCATAGACCAGATGCTAGAAAGACTAGCAGGTCATAATTATTACTGCTTTTTGGATGGCTATTCAGGCTACAACCAAATTGCAGTAGATCCCCAAGATCAAGAGAAATCAGCATTCACATGTCCATCTGGAGTATTTGCTTACAGAAGGATGCCTTTTGGGCTGTGCAATGCGCCTGCAACCTTTCAGAGATGCATGCTCTCTATTTTCTCTGATATGGTGGAAAAATTTCTAGAAGTCTTCATGGATGACTTCTCAGTATATGGAGACTCATTCAGCTCCTGTCTTGATCACCTGACACTGGTTTTGAAAAGATGCCAAGAGACCAACCTCGTTTTAAACTGGGAAAAATGTCACTTTATGGTGACTGAAGGGATTGTCCTTGGGCATAAAATTTCAAACAAGGGAATAGAGGTGGATCAAGCTAAAATAGAAGTAATTGAAAAATTACCACCACCTGCCAATGTTAAGGCAATCAGAAGATTTCTGGGGCATGCAGGATTCTATAGGAGGTTTATAAAGGATTTTTCAAAAATTGCAAAACCTCTAAGCAACTTGCTAGCTGCTGACACGCCATTTGTGTTTGACACAGAATGCCTACAGGCGTTTGAAACTCTGAAAGCTAAGCTGGTCACAGCACCAGTTATCTCTGCACCAGACTGGACATTACCATTTGAATTAATGTGTGATGCCAGTGATCACGCCATTGGTGCAGTACTAGGGCAGAGGCATGACAAGCTTCTGCATGTCATTTATTATGCTAGCCGTGTTTTGAATGATGCCCAGAAAAATTACACAACCACAGAAAAAGAATTGCTTGCAGTGGTTTATGCCATTGACAAGTTTAGATCATATTTAGTAGGATCAAAAGTGATTGTGTACACAGATCATGCTGCTCTTAAATATCTACTCACAAAGCAGGATTCAAAACCCAGACTTATAAGATGGGTGTTGCTTCTGCAAGAGTTTGATATAGAAATAAGAGACAGAAAAGAGACAGAGAACCAAGTGGCTGACCATCTGTCCCAGATAGAACCAGTGGAAGGGGCGTCCTCCCCCTCTATTGAGATCTCTAAAACTTTTCCGGATGAGCATTTGTTCGCCATTCAGGAATTACCATGGTTTGCAGATATTGCAAACTACAAAGCTGCAAGGTTCATTCCCAAGGAGTACAGCAGGCAAAAAAAGAAAAAATTAATTACTGATGCAAAGTACTACTTGTGGGATAAACCCTATCTCTTTAAGAGATGTGCAGACGGCATAATCCGTAGGTGTGTGCCTAAGGAAGAAGCACAAAGGATCTTATGGCATTGCCATGGGTCACAATACAGAGGTCATTTTGGAGGTGAGCGAACAGCCACCATGGTCCTCCAATGTGGTTTCTACTGGCCTACACTTTACAGATATTCCAGAGAGTTTGTACGTAACCATGACAGTTGCCAGAGAGCTAGTAATTTGCCTCACAGTTACGCCATGCCTCAACAAGGAATCTTGGAGATTGAGTTGTTTGACGTATGGGGTATTGATTTCATGGGGCCTTTCCCACCATCATACTCAAACACTTATATTCTTGTGGCGGTTGACTATGTATCAAAGTGGGTAGAGGCCATTGCCACACCTACCAATGATACTAAAACAGTACTGAAATTCCTCCAGAAACATATATTCAACAGGTTTGGTGTCCCTAGGGTACTAATCAGTGATGGGGGCACTCACTTCTCCAACAAACAGCTTTACTCTGCCATGGTCCGGTATGGGATTCGCCATATGGTGGCAACTCCATATCATCCACAGACAAATGGGCAAGCTGAAGTCTCTAACAGAGAACTAAAAAGAATCCTGGAAAGGACTGTAAGTACCCGTAGAAAGGATTGGGCACGAAGCTTGGATGATGCTCTGTGGGCTTACAGAACAGCATTCAAGACTCCCATAGGGACCTCTCCTTACCAACTTGTGTATGGTAAGGCTTGTCACCTGCCCGTGGAACTGGAACATAAGGCCTACTGGGCAACCAGATTCCTTAACTTTGATGCCAAATTAGCTGGAGAGAAAAGATTGCTCCAGCTGAATGAGCTAGAGGAATTCAGATTCACTGCTTTCGAAAATGCCAAGCTTTACAAAGAGAAATAAAAAAGGTGGCATGCCAGAAATCTGTCATCTAGAATCTTTGAACCAGGACAAAAGGTTCTGTTGTTTAACTCTAGGCTCAAGCTATTTCCCGGGAAACTGAAGTCCCGGTGGAGAGGACCATATGTGATTACAAGTGTATCACCATATGGTTATGTGGAGCTTCAAGATATTGATTCTGATAAGAAGTTCATTGTTAATGGACAGAGAATCAAGCACTATCTTGAAGGCAATGTTGATTAAGAGTGCTCAAGGTTGAGGCTAGATTAAAAGCTCGGCAAGGTCCAGCTAAAGACAATAAAGAAGCGCTTGCTGGGAGACAACCCAGCCAGGGGGCATCACTTCCTCTAAGCATTTTGCCCTATTCTTGATTTTATTTGTTTACATAAAGTTCATTGATACTAAGGTAAAGAGTCAATTGTATAAGTTTATAGGGTTACAGAAGGATTCTGCACACAAAACAGAGAAAAAGAGCTCATTGGCAAGAAAACGCCAGTAAAAGTCTGTTTTGGGCGTTCAACGCCCAAAAGAAGCATCCACTGGGCGTTGAACGCCAGTAAGGATAGCCATCTGGGCGTTAAACGCCAGAAAGAAGCATCTTCTGGGCATTTAACGCCAGATTTACAGCGTCCTGGGCATTCAAAAAAATGCCCAGTGACAAAGGAGTTCCTGGCGTTCAACGCCAGAAAGAAGCAACAGTTGGGCGTTGAACGCCCAGGAGAAGCAGCAGTTGGGCGTTGAACGCCCAAAACATGCAGCGTTTGGGCGTTCAAACGCCAGGATGGTGGGGAGGAGGTAAATTCGTTTTTTCTTCATATTTTTCATTTTAATCTTAATTTTCATGTTTCAATTCATGATTTCTCGCATAAACATGTTACAAACCCTGATTTCTAAAATCCCTAATTTCTAAAAACCCCACTTTAAAAATATCAAATGTATCTTAATCCATAAGCACAAATCCTTTTTTTATCCAATTCAACTCTTTTTCAAAATTTTCAAAACAAATCTATCTCTTTTCATTCAAAAATCTTTTCAACTAATCAATATCTTTTTCAAATCTCTATATTATATTTTTCAAAAAAAAAATATCCAAATTTATCTTTTTCAAATATCTTTCATATCTTTTCTTATCATACTTATCTCTTTTTAAATCATATCTTCTATCTTATCTTTCTTCCTATTTTTGAAAAACCCACCCCCCTCCCTTTTAAAAACACATTCGGCCTCCTTCCTTCTATCCCTCTCCTTTCTTTTCTTTTGCTTGAGGACAAGCAATCCTCTAAGTTTGGTGTATTTATCCGTGATCACTAAACCATACCCACTAAAGATCATGGCTCCTAAAGGAAAACAACCCACTCCAAGAGGCAAGAAAGAGAGTGTTCCAAAACCACTTTGGAATCAAGGGAGGTTCTTAACCAAAGAACATTCAGACCATTACTACAAAATAATGGGTCTAAGATCTGTGATCCCGGAAGTCAAGTTCGATCTGAAAGAAGATGAATATCCGGAGATCCAAGAGCAGATTCAAAACAGGAACTGGGAAGTCCTAGCTAATCCTAAAATGAAAGTGGGAAGGAATATGGTTCAAGAATTCTACGCTAATCTATGGCAAACAAACAGGCAAAGAATATCTGGAGCTGCCCTCTATGACTACAGGACTGTGGTCAGAGGAAAGATTGTTCACATCCACCCTGACAACATCAGGGAGATCTTTAAGCTACCTCAGCTGAAAGATGACCCAGACTCCTTCAATAGGAGAATGATGAGAACAAAGAAGGGCCTGGATAAGATTCTAGAGGATATATGCATCCCTGGAGCCAGGTGGACCACCAGCACGAAGGGTGCCCTAAGTCAACTCACGAGAGAAGATCTCAAACCAGTCGCCAGAGGATGGCTGGACTTCATTGGGCGTTCTATATTGCCCACCAGCAACCGTTCTGAAGTCAATATTTGAAGAGCAGTGATGATTCATTGCATTATGTTGGGAAAAGAAGTAGAAGTTCATCAACTGATCCCATCTGAATTCTACATACTTGCCAACAAGAACTCCAAGGATGCCAGGTTGGCTTATCCAAGCCTAATCTCTATGCTCTGCAAAGATGCTGGAGTAAAGATGGGAATAACAGAGTATATCTCAGTGGAGCAACCAATCACTAAAATCACAATGGAAAAACAACAAATGCAGGTTGACCCCATCAAGAGGAGGGTGCAAGAATTCCTACCAGAACTCCCTCAATTTGAATACTAGGAGCATCTTGAGGCATCTGTCACTAAGTTGCAAGAAACCATGGACCAATTAAAGGAAGAACAGCAAAATCAAAACAGCATGCTTTGCAAATTGCTCAGAGAACAAGAGGTGCAAGGGCGTGAATTAAGAGAACTAAAGCGTCAGAAACTATCTCTTGAAGGGCCAAGCACCCCACAGACTAAAGAGGCATCCGCTTCCCAAAGTCAAGGTTGTTGAGTTCTGATCTTAACCTTAACCCTGTGATAACTTTTTTTCTATTATTTGAGTTTCACCTTAGGAGTCATATAATGGCAATTAGTATTTATATTTTGATTTTATCCCCAATTAAGCTATAATTTATTTTTCTCATCATCATTAAACATGAATAAAATTGAAGATTTTCTTTAGAACAAGGAGGCAATAATTTTCGGGTTTTTAATAAAACAAATTCTAATTGTTTACATGTGGTGGCAATGCTTTCTGCCTTCTGAATGAATGCTTGAACAGTTAATATGTCTTTGGAATTTGATGTTCTTGAATGTTAAATATGTTGGCTCTTGAAAGAATGATAAACATGAGACATGTTATTGGTAATCTGAAAAATCATAAAAATGATTCTTGAAGCAAGAAAAAGCAGTGAATACAAAAAAAAAAAAAGAGAGAGAGAGAAAGCAAGCAGAAAAAGCCAATAACCCTTAAAACCAAAAGGCAAGGGTAATAAAAAGGATCCAAGGCTTTGAGCATCAGTGGATAGGAGGACCTAAGGAAATCAAATCCTGGTCTAAGCGGCTAAACCAAGCTGTCCCTAACCATGTGCTTGTGGCGTGAAGGTGTCAAGTAAAAACTCGAGACTGAGCGGTTAAAGTCAAGGTCCAAAGCAAAGAGAAGAGTGTGCTTAAGAACCCTGGACACCTCTAATTGGGGGCTTTAGCAAAGCTGAGTCACAATCTGAAAAGTTTCACCCAATTATGCGTCTGTGCCATTTATGTATCCGGTGGTAATACTGGAAAACAAAGTGCTTAGGGCCACGGCCAAGACTCATAAAAGTAGCTGTGTTCAAGAATCAACATACTGAACTAGGAGAATTAATAACACTATCTGAATTTTAAGTTCCTATAGATGCCAATCATTCTGAGCTTCAATGGATAAAGTGAGATGCCAAAACTGTTCGGAATCAAAAAGCTACTAGCCCTGCTCATTTAATTAGAATCTGAGCTTTACTCAAAAACTCTGAGATATTATTGTTTCTTGACTCATGTGTATTATATTTTATTTATCTAGTTGCTTGAGGACAAGCAAAAGTTTAAGTTTGGTGTTGTGATGAGCGGATATTTTATACGCTTTTTGGGGTTAATTTCATATAGTTTTTAGTATGTTTCAGTTAGTTTTTAGTTTATTTTCATTAGTTTCTCGGAAAAATTCATATTTCTGGACTTTACTATGAGCTTGTCTGTTTTTCTATAATTTCAGGTATTTTCTGGCTGAAATTGAGGGAGCTGAGCAAAAATCTGATTCAGGCTGAAAAAGGACTGCTAATGTTGTTGGATCCTGACCTCTCTACACTGGGAATGAAATTTCTGGAGCTACTTGAGTCCAATTGATGCGCTTCCAATTGCGTTGGAAAGTAGACATCCAGGGCTTTCCAGCAATATATAATAGTCCATATTTTTCGCAATAATAGACGACGTAAACTGGCATTCAACGCCAGTTCCATGTTGCAGTCTGGCGTCCAGCGCCAGAAACACGTTACAAGTTGGAGTTCAACGCCAGAAACAGGTTACAGCCTGGCGTTGAACGCCCAAAACAGCCCAGGCACGTGAGAAGCTTTAGTCTCAGCCCCAGCACACATCAAGTGGGCCCCAGAAGTGGATTTCTGCACTATCTATCATAGTCTACTCATTTTCTGTAAACCTAGGTTACTAGTTTAGTATTTAAACAACTTTTAGAGATGAATTTTGTACTTTTTGACGGCATGAGTCTCTAAACTCCATTGTTGGGGGTGAGGAGCTCTACTGTGTCCTGATGAATTAATGCAAGTATTTCTGTTTTCTATTCAAACATGTGTGTTCCTATCTAAGATATCCATTCGCACTTCAACATGAATGTGATGAACGTGACAATCATCATCATTCCCCCATGAACGCGTGCCTGACAACCACTCCCGCTCACCGTAGAATGAATGAATATCTCTTGGATCTCTTAATCAGAATCTTCGTGGTATAAGCTAGATTGATGGCAGCATTCAAGAGAATCTGAAAAGTCTAAACCTTGTCTGTGGTATTCCGAGTAGGATTCAGGGATTGAATGACTGTGACAAGCTTCAAACTCGCGAGTGCTGGGCGTAGTGACAGACCTAAAAGGATAGTAAATCCTATTCCGGTACAATTGAGAACCTGCAGATGATTAGCCGTGCGGTGACAGCGCACCTGGACCCTTTTCACTGGAAGGATGGATGGTAGCCATTGACAACGGTGATCCACCAACACACAGCTTACCATAGGAGGACGTGCATGCGTGAATCATAAAACAGAGAAAAGCAGAATTTCAGAAGACAAAGCATCTCCAAAACTCCAACATATTCTCCATTACTGCATACAAGTATAATTTGTGTTCTGCCCTTCTTACTTTTCACAATTCAAATTAAGAATTATTATTGATATTATATCCTGACTAAGAGTTACGAGATAACCATAGCTTGCTTCAAGCCAACAATCTCCGTGGGATCGACCCTTACTCACGTAAGGTATTACTTGGACGACCCAGTGCACTTGCTGGTTAGTTGTGCGAAATTGTAAGAGAGTAATGTGAACATTGGCATCACAATTTCGTGCACCAGCGTGCCACGCCCTTCATATGCTTGGCTCCTCTTCTTGGCGTGCCACGTCCAGAACTCAAGTGGCACGCACAGGTTTTCTCTTGGGTGATTGGTGATGGTGGCATGCCATGCCTGGGACTCAAGTGGCACGCCTAAGTGATTTTTAAAGCTGGCGTTCCAGGCCTTCGATACCAAGTGGCACGCCCATATGGTTGGCTTTGTTTCTCCCTCTCTAGAAAATACAACCAGCGTGCTACGCCCAGGTGTTGGCGTGCCACGACCATCATTTACCTTGGTTCCAGTAGCTGGCGTGCCACGCCTGGCATTCAAGTGGCACGCCCAGTTGAAAATCTTGAGCTGGCGTGCCACGCCTTCGACACTAAGTGGCACACCCAGCCTTTGCTTTGGCCTTCTTTGTACCTTGGCGTGCCGTGCCCAGATGCTCAAGTGGCACGCCTAAGTGAGGGTGGAAGCTTGGCGTGCCACGCCTTAATGCTCAAGTGGCACGCCCAGCCTTTTTAGCCTTCAACTTCCTCTCTGGAATTTTGTACCAGCGTGCCACGTTAAGCTGTTCAAGTGGCACGCCTAAGTGATTTTAAAGCTGGTGTGCCACGCCTTCGATACCAAGTGGCACGCACATGGCTTAAGTTGTGGGTTTGGCATGCCACGCCCCTTTGGTAGCCTTCATTGTTGCTCTCTAGAAAGTTGTACTGGCGAGCCACGCCCAGATTCTGACGTGCCACACCCATGTATATGCTTGGGGATCCTCTCTGGACTTGAGTACTGGCATGCCATGCCAGTGAAATTTTGTGGCATTTGCTCCAAGTGACACGCCTGTTTCGCACGCCTAGCTTGTTTTGTTGTTTTCTTCCCCTTTTTGATGTCTTTTTCTCCTGAAATTTAGCACAAACTCATTTCAAAGCAATGTATTATAATGTTCATCAAATAATGTATGAATTGCAATGATCTACTGAGATTATGCCCTTTTATGGCCCTTTTTATGCAAGAAAAAAGGGTAAATGATGCAAGTCATCACAACACCAAACTTAAGCTTTGCTTGTCCCAAGCAAATTAGTGTGAGTAGCCCCTTTTTATGACTTGAAACTTTGACCTTGGATAGATGCAATCATGACTAAGAGTAGGCCTAAGGGCTTAACACATGCATGAATGATTTTGTTTCAATGTCACAAAGGTTCCTAGATCCTTGAGGGTTCCTTCAAGTATAAGCTTCAGGAGTCCCTTTCTATTGATTGTCACCTTGAAGTAGCAAGAGTTATTTTATTTTCTTTTTGTTTTTTCTTTCTTTTCTATTTATTGATCACGACTCTAAGTGTTTTGTCTCAAGATAACCCTTTAGTTAGGCTTTCAATTAGCACTCCCAAACCAGTTGGCTTTAGGGTACTAGGTGTTGAAACACCCCTAAGAATTTACTTGCCTAGGTCTCTTCTTGACACACCTTCACCACAAGAATCTACTAGGTTATCTACTCTTTTGAGCTTTTTAATGTTTCTTATCATTCCTAGTAGTTGATGCTCAGAGCCTTGGGTCTTTATTTCTCACTACTTCTTGGTTCTATAGATGTTCAAGGAATACCCCTTAACCTTTACTTGTCATACTTTTAGGACTAGTTGCCTTGCATGATTTATTTTTCCTTTTTATTCATTCAAGGTTCTACACTTAGTTTCCTGTTTCTTAGTTTTTGAATGATCTCTCTTGGTCTTAATCTCTTTTATTCTTGCTCAACTCACAGTACTTCTTATGAAGATAAACTATTCTTTTATTGATATTGTAAAAACTTTAAACAACATTGCATTTTCTTTCTTGAAATTAAAAAGGACTCACAAAAGACTTCATGATAAAGAAAACTAGGTAGTGAAAATAAACTATCCTAATGTTGCAATTATTCTAAAACAGAATTTAAAGCAGAGAGAAAAACTTAAACATGATTCAGAATTTAGAGAGTGACAACCATGGGTCTTAACAACCTTGAGCAGTTCCAATTTCAGTTCACTGGCCCTTTACCTTTGTCTTTCTTGGAAGGGGAGGAGTCATCTTCATCCTTGTTAGAGGATCCTTCTTGTGCTTTCTTGTCCTTGGGCTTCCAAAATCCTAGCCTTCTCATGTAGGATTTCACATTTTTCTTGTGCTGGTATGCTATTTCTTTCTGCCTCGTATTGAGTTCCTCCAATTTCTGCATATAGGTAGGGTAATTGGTATTCATGTTGGCTATTGCATTGCACAAGTAGCTCAACTTTGTTTGTGCATAGCAGTCATATTCCCCTCTTGCTACAGTTCTTGCTTCATAAAGGTGTCTGAATTCAGCAAGGCTCTCCATTTGTTGTAGCTGTCTGATGAGAGAACTTTTGCGTGGTCTAGAAATTTGCGAATAAATCCTCGTTGCAAGTATAGTTTCTAAACCTTCAAAAGTCCTTTCATACAAACGTTTTGGTTGTCACAAGTAACAAACCCCTTTAAAATTGATAACCGAGTATTTAAACCTCGGGTCGTCTTCTCAAGGAATTGCAGGGAGGTATGTTCTTATTATTGGTCATGAGTTTGTAAATTGGGGAAGTTTGGAGTTTGGGCAATGGGCACAGGTATATTTAAATGACAAGTAAAATAAATTAACAATAATAAAATCTCTTGGCAAGGTATGAGAAATTGGAAGTCCAGACTTAGTTATCCTTATCAATAATAATGAAAGTTGGATCTTAATTCCACTTAGTTAACCTTTGCTGAAGCAAAGGAAAGTCAAGGGACTAATTAGTTTGATCTTCAAATCCTATTTATTTCCTAAGAAAAGGTTGGGATTATTGAAGCTCAATTCAATTAGCAAAGATAACAGTTATCAATTATGCTATTGAGTTGGATAATTCCTGAGTTACTGATTTCTTAACCAAAGCCAAGAATGTAGAAAGCTAAATTAAAATCATAAATATCTGGAATACCTCAAATAAAATACATTCAAAGCAGTAAAATCTAACATGGAAAAGTTCATAAATTAAATTGGAAAAATAAATAAAAATAAAGAACCTGGGATTGAGAGTCACTCTTAAAACTAAGAGAAGTCCTAAATCCTAATCCTAAGAGAGAAGAGAGAACCTCTCTCTCTAAAAACTACATCTACTCCTAAAATTGTGAATATGAGAGCCTCTTTATGAATGGATGTATTCCTCCACTTTATAGCCTCTAATCTGTGTTTTCTGGGCCGAGAACTGGGTCAGAAACAGCCCAGAATTCGCTGGTCTCGAATTCAATCACGCTGGATTTCCGTCACTGCGACGCGGCCGCATGGAGCACGCGGTCGCGTTGCCTAGCGTCTGGGAAACTATAGCATATTATATATCAAATTGAAGTCCCGAACGTTAGCTTTCCAACACAACTGGAACCGCGTCGTTTGGACCTTTGTAGCTAAAGTTATAGCCGTTTGAGTGCGAAGAGGTCAGGCTGGACAGCTTAGCAATTTCTCCAACTTCTTGTATTCCTTCCACTTTTGCATTCTTCCTTTCCATCCTCTGAGTCATTCCTGCCCTATAATCTCTAAAAACACTTAACACACATATCAAGGCATCTAATGGTAATAATAGAGGATTAATAATAAGCAACTATAAGATCAAAGAAGCATGTTTTCAATTATAGCACAAAATCAGGAAGGAAATATAAAACCATGCAAATATTATGAATAAGTGGGTAAAGAGTTGATGAAATCCACTCAATTGAGCACAAGATAAACCATAAAATAGTGGTTTATCACTGTCATTCCAGAATCATTCCTAAGTTACCTTGCATCTCTCCCCAGTTAATCTGATCTTGCTGCTCCTTCAGGTTCTCAAAACTCCCTTGGAGTTGTTGTATACTCTGATTCACTTGGTTCTATTGTTGTTGTTGATTATCCTTGAATTGGTTGACATCTTCCCTTAGATGGTGTAGGTCTCCCTTCATTTGGTGTAGATCTCCTTGCAATTGTTCCCAATTGAATCCCTCTTGAAATGGTTTGTATTGCTGATATGGTGGTGGTTGGAGTGCTAAGAAATGTGGTTGCTCCTCTGCCTCTTCTTCTTGTTGTTGTTGTTGCACATGTGGCTCATGAACATGAGCCCTATGTTCCCTATCCCTTTGAAGTGGGTTGACAGCTACCACTTTGGCCATCTTCTTGGTAGTTATGGGCTTTTCTTGCTCCACTAGCACTTCATCAATTATCCTCTCCACCCTTGCTTCATAACACAGCCTTTGGATGATGCTGGGGAATGCCAACCTTGAGCTATCTTTGGTGCTTTTCAGATTTTTGTTGATGTTGTTGGCAATCAATTCCCCAACATTGACATTCTCACCTTTCATGATGCTGTATATGAGCACAGCTCTCTCTTTGGTCACCTCCGAAGTGTTGGATTTAGGGATTAAGGGCCTCCTCACAAAATCTAGCCACCCTCTAGCTTGGGGGCTCAAGTCTCTTCTTCTTAGTTAGTTGGGCCTCCCATCCTTCTCATTTATCCATTGTACATTCAACACACAGATTTCATTTAGGATTTCATCAAATCATGGGTCTTGTTGCTTCATTCTCTCCTCATAGCTCCGGGTGGAGGTTGTCTGCTTCACCATCAGCATCCTCTCTATGTTAGTGGGGCTTTAATCAATGGACTTCCCCCTTGCATAGCTAAGATAGCCATAGGGTTGTCCTGGCTGAGGTATGGCGTTAGCATAGAACTCTCTCACCAAGCTTTCCACCACCTTCCTTGGTGGGTTGCACAAAAGTGCCCAGCCTCTATTGTTTATCTCCCTGTTGATCTCAGGGTTCTCATTCCTCCCCAGCTGGAAACCGACCTCTGGGATGATCCCCCTCTCACTCATCCAACCATAAAACTGGTTTTGGTTAAATGAGGAGAGAAACTTGTACTCATTGAAACCTGAACTTGAGGATCCAGAAGTTGGTTCCTTAGTCTTTCTTTTCTTTGATGTTGTTGAGGTTTTTGGTGGTGCCATTGGGTTGAGGGGGTATGTTTAAAGGTTCGAAGAAGGTTGGGGAAGGTTGCAAAAGAGAGCAAGCAAAACAAAGTTTTGCTCCAACACCAAACTTAGAGCTTGATCGTCCCGATCAAGAAAGAGTAGGGAAGTGGTGAGAGAAGGGTAAGGGGAGAAGAAAAGGGATGAAAAGAAGGAAGGCTTTGTGGAGTCTTTTCGTCTGTGAGATGGGGTTTGAAGTGTGGGGAGAGGTGGGAAAAGTAGGGGTTTTTATAGGTGTATAAAGTGGGGTTCGAATGGTGGGAAGTAGAAGAGTTCAATGTTTTCCCACTTGGGGAGTGGCGCCTAGCATGGGAAGAGGCGCCAATCTTTATCCCACTTCTCTTCATGCATGTTTTGAGTTCCAAAGTGCAAGTACACTTTGACCTCTTTGCTTTATGTGCTATCAATCATGTGGGTCCCATTCTCTCTCCTGAAAATAAAACTAAAACCTCATTAGTAATGACAAAAGAATCCTCCACATTCCTCTTTGATATGGATGGCTGAATTTGCAACTGATGGGTGTCCCTTGGGACACCAAACTTAATCCTATTGCATCATAATAAATTGGGTTTATCATTGGGTTTTTAATGTGTTCATAAAAGTAGAATAATTCCAATCTTTTCATATACTTTTGCTTCCATCCTCTTTTGAACACATTTAAACCACGTTCCTGCTCTCCCCAATATATTAAATGCTTTCAGATTTAGTAGTATTGGGCTTTGCTAAATGGTGGTATTTCCTGTGGCGGTGGCCACACCAAACTTAATCTCTGGGCTTACCTTTAATCATAATTTGTTCAAGGTTAGTAAGCCTAGATTAAGTAGATTGGTGGCCACACCAAACTTAATCTCTAGGCTTACCTTCAGATATGATTTGTTCAAAGGTGGTAAGCCTAGATTAAGTATATTGGTGGCCACACCAAACTTAGCTTTTTAGCCATCTCTCATCCCAATAGCTCATCATTAGCACAGGTATTCGTCAAATTGCACTTGCAGACCAACAGAAAATAGAATATAAAGATCTCCTAACAACCAAAATAGAAAATAAAATTCTTAATCCACTATCTAAAATCTACTTCTAGAAGGCAAGAAAACATAATTTTCAACTGAAACTCAAACTATCTAAATTGACAAATTTTAACTACTTCTAAGAAAGAAATAAATCAAAAGGATATAAAGTGTTGGGGTGCCTCCCAACTAGCGCTTCTTTATTGTCACTAGCTTAACGTTCTTCCTTTTGTTAGCTGAGATTGTAGCTCACTCTCTTTTCATCCAATGAGTCCCCTAGGTAATGCTTGAGTCTATGGCCATTCACAGTAAAGGTCCTTTGTGTTTTGTCTTCCATAAGCTCTACATGGCCATAGGGGATACATTGAGGATGGTGAAGGGGCCTGACTATCGAGACTTAAGCTTCCCAGGGAAGAACTTGAGTCTCGAATTGTACAGCAGCACCTTTTGCCCTTCAGTGAACTCCCTCCTTGCTATCTTCTGATCATGCCATCTTTTTACATTCTCTTTGTAGATCTTTGTACTCTCATATGCCTTAGTCCTAAACTCCTCCAGCTCATTCAGCTGCATAAGCCTCCTTTCTCCAGCAGCTTGTTCATCAAAATTCAACATTTTTAGAGCCCAAAATGCTCTATGTTCAAGCTCAACTTGTAAGTGACAAGCCTTACCAAACACCAATTGGTATGGAGACATTCCAATAGATATTTTGAAGGCTGTCCTGTAGGCCCATAGTGTAGCATCTAGCTTCTTAGACCAGTCCTTTCTTGAGCTTCCAATAGTTTTTTCAAGAATTCTTTTAAGCTCTCTGTTTGAAATCTCTGCTTTCCCGTTGGTCTGTGGGTGATATGGAGTTTTCACCTTGTGCTTGACTCCATACCTGGAAAGGAGTGCTTCAAGTTGCCTATTGCAGAAGTGTGTCCCTCTATCACTGATGAGGGTTCTAGGCACCCCAAATCTACTAAAGATGTTCTTTCTCAAAAAGCTCATTAAAACTTTATTGTCATTTGTTGGAGTGGCTATGGCTTCTACCCACTTTGATACATAATCTACAGCCACCAATATATAACTGTTTGAGTATGAGGACGGAAAGGGTCCCATAAAATCAATTCCCCACACATCAAACAATTCTAACTCCATTATGAACCTCTGTGGCATCTCATTTCTCTTGGGTAAATTGCCAGCCCTTTGGCATTCATCACATCTTCTCACTAATTTTTTTACATCTTTGAAGATGGTTGGCCAGTAGAATCTACATTGTAGCACCTTGGCTGCAGTTCTATCCCCACTAAAATGGCCTCCAAATGCAGATCCATGGCATTGCCAAAGCACTTCTTGTCCTTCCTCATGGGAAATACACCTTTTCAAGATTCCATCAGCACACTTTTTGAACAAATAGGGCTCATCCCAGATGTAGTGTTTAGCATCTTTGATTAGCTTCTTCCTCATGGCCTCTTGTATCATTATCAACTGCTCATCAGGGAAGCTTTCATTCACAGCAACTTCGTGTGCCCCCATCTTCTTCTTATGGTATTCTTGAGAGGTGGTCAGCCACTTTGTTCTCTGCTCCACTCCTATCTTTAATTTCAATGTCAAACTCTTGGAGCAGCAGAATTCATCTTATTAGTCTGGACTTGGAATCTTGTTTGGTGAGTAAGTATTTGAGTGCTACATGATCAGTGAATACAATTACTTTAGAACCAATAAGATCTGATATAAATTTATCAAAAGCAAAGACAATGGCAAGTAATTCCTTCTCAGTAGTGGTATAGTTCCTTTGATTTTCATTGAGAACCTTGCTAGCATAATAAATGATATGTACCAATTTATCCTTCCTCTGTCCTAAAATAGCGCCTACGGCAAAATCTGATGCATCACACATCAGCTCAAAAGGTAAATCCCAGCATGGTAGTGCTATGATAGGGGCAGAGGAGAGTTTATTTTTAAGTTCCTTAAAAGCTATCATGCATTCATCATCAAAAACAAAAGGTACATTAGAAACTAGTAGGTTGCTCAAAGGTTTGGCAACCTTAGAAAAGTCTCTAATGAATCTCCTGTAGAAGCCAGCATGTCCTAGAAAACTTCTAATTGTCTTGACATTGCAAGGTGGGGGCAACTTTTCAATCACCTCCACCTTAGCCTTGTCTACCTCTATGCCCCTTTTGGAGATCTTATGACCAAGGACCACCCCCTCTATAACCATGAAATGGTATTTTTCCCAGTTCAAAACAAGGTTGGTCTCTTAGAATCTCTTTAGCACTAAGGCTAAGTGGTGTAAGCAATTAGAATATGAGTTACCAAATATAGAAAAGTCATCCATAAACACCTCAATGAATCTTTCAACCATTCTGAAAATATGGAGAGCATGCACCTTTGGAATGTTGCAGGTGCATTGCACAATCCAAAGGGCATTCTCCTATAAGCAAAAACACCATATGGACAAGTAAATGAAGTTTTTTCCTGGTCCTTGGGATCTACAACAATTTGGTTGTAGCCCGAATATCCATCCAAGAAGCAGTAATACTCATGTCCAGCCAATCTCTCAAGCATCTGATCCATGAAAGGTAGGGGAAGTGATCATTCCTGGTGGCCTCATTAAGCTTCCTATAATCAATGCACATGCACCACCCGGTCACCGTTCTTGTAGGTATCAGTGATGAGATAACTTTTGCGTGGTCTAGAAATTTGCGGATAAATCCTCGTTGCAAGTATAGTTTCTAAACCTTCAAAAGTCCTTTCATACAAACGTTTTGGGTATCACAAGTAACAAACCCCTTTAGAAATTGTTAACCGAGTATTCAAACCTCGGGTCGTCTTCTCAAGGAACTGCGAGGAAGTGTGTTCTTATTATTGGCTATAAAGGTTGTAATCGGGGTTTAGAAGATGAGAAGCAAGTAATTTAAATGACAAGTAAAGTAAATCGCAATTAAAATAAATAAATACTGTAAGGCAAACTTTTGGTAAGGTAAGAGAAGTCGGAGGTCCAACGTAGTTATCTCTCTCAACTATGATGAAAGTTGAATCTAAACTCCACTTGGTCAACCTTTACTAGGGCAAAGGAAAGTCAGGAGACTAATTAAATTGACCTTTGAATCCTATTTATTTCCTAAGAAAAGGTTGGGATTGCTTAAGTTCAGCTCAATTAGCAAGATAACGATTATCAATTATGTTGAGTTTAATAACTGTTGAGTTACTAAATTCTTAACCAGAACCAAAAGGGGAAAAAGTAAAATTGCTGGAATAATAAAAATATCCTTAGATAGGAAGCAATGGCAACTTGAATCAAGAGAACAATCATAAACTGAAAATACCTCAAATATCATTAATTCAAATAACTGTCTGTAACATGGAAGAATTCTTAGATCAAATTATAATAATCAATTCAAATGTTGGAATAAATAAATAAAAGTAAAACTAAAATAAATGAACATTAAACCTGGGATCCAGAGTTACTATTAAAACAAGAAGAAATCCTAAATCCTAAAAGAGAGAGAGAGAAGATCTCCCTCTCAACTAAATCTAAATCATTGAAAAGTAAAATATGCGAGCTCTCTTTGAATGGGTGCATTCCCACACTGTATAACCTCTGGTCTATGCTGTCTGTACTTGGATCTGGGCCAAAAAGGGCTTCAGAATTCGCTGGGGGCGTATCCTGTAAATTCTGATATGTGGCCTCTGTCACGCGGTTGCGTCATCTGGAGCTTTTCCTTGCCACGCGGTCGCGTCAGTCATGCGACCGCGTCATGTGCGTTCTGCTTAAGGCGCGCGGTCGCATCAGTCGTGCGGCCGCGTCGCTGCTGATTCGTGCTTGGCACGCGATCGCGTCATCCATGCGATCGCGTGAACACCAGTTTCCTTCAAAGCTCCGTTTTGCTTTCTCCTTCCATTTTTGTATGTTTCCTTTTCCATCCTTTAAGTCATTCTGCCTTAGAAAATCTGAAACTACTCAACACACTAATCACGGCATCGAATGGAAATAATGGTAATTAAAATAATGAATTTTTAAAGCTTAGGAAATATGTTTTTCACAATATGACATAATAAGGAAGGGAAAGTAAAACCATGCAATTAATGTGAATAAGTAGGTGAAGAGTTGAATAAATCACTCTAATTAAGTACAAAAGAACTCATGAAATATGGGTTTATCAACCTCCCCACACTTAAACACTAGCATGTCTTCATGCTAAATCCAAGGTAAATAATTAAGGTTAAAGTGATGGAATGTTATGAGGTCTTTAATTAAGGTTGTAATGTGGCCAAGGTAAAGGTAAGGATTTATGTATAGGGTTAAGTGAGCTAATAAGCGAATCCTCAATTAGACTAAGATCTCACCTAACATACATTTCTAGCAAGATAAAACTTCTTTACCTATTCTCCCATATTATCCCACTTATTGTTACATGCTCATGTTTTACTCTTTTATTTTTATCCCATGTGCATTGTTTTTATTTTGCATTGGGGAATTTCTTTTGTATCCCCTTTTATTCAAATGCTGAAAAAAATAACTTTCTCTCTCTTTTTTTTTAATGCACATGGTAATTGAATCACTTAGATTTTCTCATGAGCATGCTTCTCAAATTTTATTTTATTTCTTTTAACTTCTCCTACCTTTTTGTTTCTATCATCCATGTTCCCAAAAGGTTTCCCACATTTAACTCTATTCATGATTTTCTATCTTAAGCTAACCAAGGATTCACTTGGGATTTTCTTTTGTTTTTTTGCTTAAGGCTAGTAATTTGGCTAAATAGAATAAAGGGGTTTTAAAAGGCTCAAGGGGGTTAACAAGGGTGATGTAAAAGGTGGGTTAATTTGGGGTGAGTGAGCTAAAATCAAATGATGGCCTCAATCATTCTCTTGGCATGTATCTATTCTATATTCTATAATTGGACATATAGATTAAAGCAAAGAAAAGAACATCAGAATAAAAAGAAATGTAACACACAGAAATGAAATTATGGTTTGAATGCAACCATACAATTTAAGCTCAAGACTCACAGGCTGTGTGTTCTCTAACTCAAGCATCATATATCATCTATATATTGTATGCAGGTTTAGTTAAAAATTCCCATTATTCTCAAAAAAAAAAATTATTTAGGGTAGCTTTTAAAGTTTTAATGTTCCTCCTTGATGAAATGTTGTCGGCTTAACTACATCATGTAATGCTATATATACAAGGTTTATGGATCTAAATCTATTATGTTCAAGTTCCTAGCTTACTCAATTTAAACTAAGCTATAACTAAGCTATTTTATGTAAAAAAGGGTAAACTATACTAATTGATCCACTAATAAGTTAGAATTTCAAACTAAACTAAATAACTAAAATGAACTAAATAACTAAAATATGAATAAAAAAATGCAAAATGCAGAAAATAGAGTAAAATACACAAGTAGCAATGTATAAGTACTCAGAAAATAACAATAAAAGAAAAAGAGAAAAATACAGAAAAATATCCAAAATAAAAGAAAAAGTATGTAGTAGTTCACCAAAATAAACGCCAGAGATGGCGACCTCCCCACACTTAAAAGGAAGCATCGTCCTCGATGCTTAATCAAGCTGGGTGTGAAGGAGTGTCATCACTGGGAGGGATGGTAGCGGGGGTGAGCTGAGAGTCTGGCTGCTGTAGAGGGGGGACTGACTGGAGTAGGATCTCTGGATCTGCAGCCTCAAGCTGATGTGGGGCCTCCTGCTGTGGTGTGGCGTGCTCTGTGCCTGCCTGCTGATGAGTCTCCGCCTGGGAATGAGGCTCCTCCTCGTGCTCATCCTCCTCCTCCTCTGATGGCTCTGATGGTGTGTCGGGCTCGGAGGGGATGTCGGCGCCCTGTCTGATCATCAGCTTCAGATGGGAATAGCATTGCCTGCTGCAGCGCTCCAATCTCTCATACCGGCGCCTGTTACGGCGCTCCATCTGATCAAGCTGGCGGAATAGACGGTGCACGAGGCGATAAACCGGCTCAGAGGCGGTTGGAGGTGCAGTGGTGGCAGCAGGGGCAACTGGGGCAGCTGTGGATGAAGAGGGTCCAGCAGACGGTGGGGCTGTCTCATCAGTAGCAGTGACAGGTGGTGGTCTGTAGCCCAAAGCAAGGAAGTTCCTGTTGTGAGGGATGATCTTCCTGCAGTCCGCTGCTGGTGGTCGCTCATCGGCATCCTCCCAAGGCACATCAGCCTGACGGCCTAGCCATGTAACCAGATAAGGAAAGGGGAGGGTGCCTCGGACGTGGACCCTTGCCATATAATGCCGGATAAAACGAGGCAAGTACAGGTCCTTACCCTCCAGCACACACCAAAGGAGGGTGATCATGGTAGCCGGGATCTCCGTCTCGTGAGTACTCGGCATCACCAAATTACTCAAGATCTGATGCCATAGCCGAGCCTCATCATTCAAGTACACTCTCTTGATCCCTCTAGGCATAGTGGCGTTCTGACCCATCTCCCAAGGAACAGCAGGGTCGAGAGCTATCTGTGCCTTTACGGCGTCCCAGTCAAACTGCATCTGGCCCATGTCCTCCTCAGCCTGTGCAAAACCATCTGGCTGATCGGACTTGGCTAGGAGCTGGAGAATGGTCTCTATGGCCTCCTCAGTGACCAGAATTTGCTTTCCCCTCAGGTTCACTGCATCTAGGGTAGTAAGGTAGTAGTTGCAATAGAATTCCCGGACCTAAGATGCATTGACCTCTGTCAGTGGTCTCTCCAGAAAGAACCGGCCCCGTTGCTTGATTTGCTCAGTAGTGTATTGCTGGAGGGCTTCTGGAATCTTCAAGGCACATTCCAGGTATAGCAAAGTCGGGTACTTCAAATCACAGTACCGGTTTACAAATTTTATAGGATCAGTCGAAGAGAGCAGCTGGTTAGCTTTTTCCTGCTGTGTGAAGTTCTTCTCCCGCCATGAGGAATCGTGCATTAGAGCAATGATAGACTGGGAGGAATCTCCTCTCTTGTGCTTGCCAGTGGCCTTGCCTTTGCCTTTTCTCTGTGAGGCAGACATCCTGAAAATTAGAAAACCAGGAATGGATAAAAAAATAGGAAAGCAAATAGGCAATTAAACAAAGGAAACTCAAAGCGGTAAGGGAGAAATAGAATAAGGAAAATGAGTAATTAAAAATGTGATTGAATTAATGTTAAATGGAAAGAAAATAAGCAATATGCCATGGTTAGAAAGTTAGAGGAAAGTGAAAATAATCAGAAAAGAGATCAAAAGGGTTAGTATGGTTAGGATTTGAAAAAGAAATTAGTAAATTAAAATCAGTGAGTTAGTAAAGTACGGGTTAAAGTAAGTGGCATAGAGAAAAAACCATATAACAAGGATTCACAGGTAAGAATAGAAGTACTCATAATTGAACAAGCAGTTTATGAACCAGAAAATCAAAAAGGATAAGAAAGTCTGCCATAGCATTCATGTAATGGTTTGGGTAAAGCAGAGTAAAACAGATTTAAAAAATGACAAACCAAAACATGAATGAAAACAAATTTAAAAAAAAAATTTGGGCAGCATTTCGGCTAAAATTGGATTGTCCCGGAAAATAAACAGCAATCATATCAGTTCATATGAATTAAAAAAATCAAGCTGCATGTACATAGATATAAAATAAACATAAAAACTCAATGTAAATAGCAGCAACATACAAGAAAGCAGCATATGAATCATGATTATAGCAACAACAGATTTGTACATAGGATAAAACAGAAGTAAGAACAGTGCAAGTAAACAGACCTAGATCCACTAACCACAGCCTAAGCTACCTAACAACCTAAAAATCCACTACAACATGCAAGTCTAGCTATCCTAATCATGAACGGAATAAAAAAATACAGAAAAGTGACGAACGGATAAAAAGGGTTGCGTGTTGCGGAACCTGGTAAGCGGAAGGGGTGGAACATGGAAGAAGGTGGCTGCGGCGGTGTCCGGCGCGGTGGTGGTGCACGGCGTCGCGGTGGCGGTTGAGGGGGCAGTGGCGGAGAGGGGTATTAGGGTTAGTGAGAGAGGAAGATGATAGGGGAAGGGAGGGCGGTGGTTGTTGCTGGCTGAAGAGGGTGGGTGGCGGAGAAGGGGGGCGCGGCTGGATGGCCGGCGGTGGAGGGCGGTGGTTGCGGTTGGCAGTGGTGGAGAGGGGGGAAGAGGAAGAAGGAAGAAGAGAGAAGGGGAGGGGGTGGTACGGCGGTGGCGTCTGGGCGGCGGCGGCGTCGGGGTGGTGACGTGGTGGCTGGCCGGCGGTGGCTGGGGGAGGAAGAACAGAGAGAGAGAAGAGGGTTGTGGGTGAAGGGGGGGCTGCGCGACTGATAGGGTTCACGGGCTGGGGGGGTTATATTTTCGAATCCACGCGGCCGCGTGGGGCACGCGGTCGCGTGGCTGGGGTGAAAATGGGGGGAACGCGATCGCGTGAGTCGCACGATCGCATGAGAGGGGGGAAAGAGGGGTGACGCGATCGCGTGGGTCGCGCGATCGCATGAGAGGGGGGAAAGAGGGGTGACACGATCGCGTGGGTCGCGCGATCGCGTCGCTGGAATTTGTGCTAAACGCACGACTCCAGCGCTGTTTCAGCGCAACTCTCTGTCTCCTTTTAGGGTGATGTGCAATCCATGCGACGCGATCGCGTCGCTCACGCAGTCGCGTGGGATTGGTATTTTGCAAGTGACGCGGTAGCATGGGGCATGCGATTGCGTGGGACAATTTGTGCGAAACGCACAGGGGCCGCATGATTCCAACCCAACTTTCTATTCGTTGGATTCTTACGCCGATATATATATCAAGCGGCCGCATGGGTGACGCGGTCGCATGGGTGGTGTTTTTCGCGATATGACGCGATCGCATGAGGTATGCGGTCGTGTCGTGCAACCCTTTTTTTTTTTAACTGAAAAATACAGGATGCAGTGATTAACATGAATGCTATGCATGATTCCAGGTTAATGTTAAAATAAAATAAAAAAAAGGTAAATTGAAAACAATAAACAAGAAATAGATTGAGAAAGAAGTGACCATACCATGGTGGGTTGTCTCCCACCTAGCACTTTTAGTTAAAGTCCTTAAATTGGACATTGGAAGAGTATCCTGTTATGGTGGCTTATGTTTAAATTCGTCCAAAAATTTCCACCAGTGCTTGGAATGCCAATAGCCTCCGGGGTCCCAAACTAGGCATGTAAAGCTTCTGAGCAGCTTCAAACAGATATTCAGCCTCCCGGGATGACGAATGTTAGAATATAATCCATGATCCCAAGCTGTGTTTTTAGATCCGCCTCCTTTTTGATTTGTAAATTTCCATTCGGGTGGGTTAAAAAGTAGAATCTCACCGTGGTGACCAAACGTTCTCCGTGATCCATGCAATTGAGCATGATACCAATCCGTGTACTTCGAGGTGAAGCGTGGAACCTTATTGAACTTGGTGCACCAGCTCTGAGTACGAGCCAATTCCCTCTTACTCTTTAAGCCGCAGAGAGCTCTAAGTTGGCCATCTGTTTCAAGCAAACCATATTCAAGTGAATAAGTAAAATTATAAGTTAAGGATTGTACCCACTTGAAGCTTGTATTAGGTGGTAATGGCCTTGGGATAGGTGTTTTGGTGGTTCTGCAAGTTCCGTTTCCTTGTGCTCTTCTGTGAATTCTTCCACTTCCTTGCAAAGATCTTCAATTGTATCTGTATCCTGGTTAAAGTCTTCTATGTCTTCCTCATCACTTGAGTCATAGATTGGAGGTTGAGAGAAATCTACCTCCGCATCATCTTCATATTCACTTGGGGAAAATTCTTCGATTTCATAGAATTCACTTGCGGACGCAAGTTCATCACTAGGAGAACTAGACTTGTGACTATCATCATCAAGGAAATTTGCTTCTTGGATTATTCCGTCTGATTCTTCGTAAACGACTTGCCTTGGAGATTGTACGGTATCCTCCTTGGCATCAACTGTAGCATCTTGGACGGAGTTTTCTTCCATTTTGGATTCCCAAGGAAGTTCAGCATCTCCTAGATCTTCAACCAATTCTTCTTCTTGAACAATGACAGCTTCTTCCACTTGTTCTAGTACGAATTCATTCTCTGTCTTGTCCACTGGAGTCTCTAGTATTTCTTTCATGCTACGCTCTTCATCGGGCTGTCCACATGGAGCTGTGGTTGGTCCTTGTATATTTGAGCGCCTAGTGGCCCATTGAATTAGTGCTTGCTCCAGTTGTTGAATAGTTGTTTGAAATCTAATTACTGTTTCTTTTAGGCGATCCTCTGCTTCGCGGTTTGCCAGACTTGGACATGATACAAATGAAAGTGGTGATGATTGGGGACAGTTGGATTGGTATTGGGGTAAGGAAAGATCATATGATGGCGAATGGTTAAGAGAAGCTTGTGAGTGTGGTGGTTCGAGGTTATGTTGAAAGGATGGTTCATATGCACGGGGTGGGGTTGTTGGTAGTTACAAGGTTGTCCACCATGTCCTTCAGCTGGGTATGCACCGTAGAATGGTCTTTGTCCAGGATATCTCGGAGGGTGTTGCTGCCAAAAGGGTTGATTAGATCCTCTTGGTTCCATCCATCCTTGATTGGTCTGACCTTGATGCACATTCCTGCTGTAACTTCTATTTCCTTTAACAATATTAGAACCAAACTCAAAGCGAGAGGGGTGAGAGTTCATAGTAGCAAATAAAGTTAATAAGGAAAAACAAAATTAAATAAACAAGCAAAAGAAAAATATTTACAATAACCAATAATAAGGCATACGTTAGCAGTTCCCCGGCAACGGCGCCATTTTGATGAGAGAACTTTTGCGTGGTCTAGAAATTTGCGGATAAATCCTCGTTGCAAGTATAGTTTCTAAAACTTCAAAAGTCCTTTCATACAAACGTTTTGGGTGTCACAAGTAACAAACCCCTTTAGAAATTGTTAACCGAGTATTCAAACCTCGAGTCGTCTTCTCAAGGAACTGCGAGGAAGTGTGTTCTTATTATTGGCTATAAAGGTTGTAATCGGGGTTTAGAAGATGAGAAGCAAGTAATTTAAATGACAAGTAGAGTAAATGGCAATTAAAATAAATAAATACTGTAAGGCAAACTTTTGACAAGGTAAGAGAAGTCAGAGGTCCAACGTAGTTATCTCTCTCAACTATGATGAAAGTTGAATCTAAACTCCACTTGGTCAACCTTTACTAGGGCAAAGGAAACTCAGGGGACTAATTAAATTGACCTTTGAATCCTATTTATTTCCTACGAAAAGGTTGGGATTGCTTAAGTTCAGCTCAATTAGCAAGATAACGATTATCAATTATGTTGAGTTTAATAACTGTTGAGTTACTAAATTCTTAACCAGAACCAAAAGGGGAAAAAGTAAAATTGCTGGAATAATAAATCCTTAGATAGGAAGCAATGGCAACTTGAATCAAGAGAACAATCATAAACTGAAACTACCTCAAATATCATTAATTCAAATAACTGTCTGTAACATGGAAGAATTCTTAGATCAAATTATAATAATCAATTCAAATGTTGGAATAAATAAATAAAAGTAAAACTAAAATAAAAGAACATTAAACCTAGGATCCAGAGTTACTCTTAAAACAAGAAGAAATCCTAAATCCTAAAAGAGAGAGAGAGAAGATCTCCCTCTCAACTAAATCTAAATCATTGAAAAGTAAAATATGCGAGCTCTCTTTGAATGGGTGCATTCCCACACTTTATAACCTCTGGTCTATGCTGTCTGTACTTGGATCTAGGCCAAAAAGGGCTTCAGAATTCGCTGGAGGCGCATTCTGTAAATTTTGATACGTGGCCTCTGTCACGCGTCCGCGTGGGTCACGCGGTCGCATCATCTGGAGCTTTTCCTTGCCACGCGGTCGCGTCAGTCATGCGACCGCATCATGTGCGTTCTGCTTAAGGCGCGCGGTCGCGTCAGTCGTGCGGCCGCGTCGCTGCTGATTCGTGCTTGGCACGCGATCGCGTCATCCATGCGATCGCGTGAACACCAGTTTCCTTCAAAGCTCCGTTTCGCTTTCTCCTTACATTTTTGTATGTTTCCTTTTCCATCCTTTAAGTCATTATGCCTTAGAAAATCTGAAACTACTCAACACAGTAATCACGGCATCGAATGGAAATAAAGGTAATTAAAATAATTAATTTCTAAAGCTTAGGAAACTTGTTTTTCACAATATGACATAATAAGGAAGGGAAAGTAAAACCATGCAATTAATGTGAATAAGTAGGTGAAGAGTTGAATAAATCACTCTAATTAAGTACAAAAGAACTCATGAAATACGGGTTTATCAATCAGCTCATTCTTCTCATTCGGTACAACAGTGACCCCTCCTTTTTTTGGGACTACTTGCACCGGGCTTACCCAAGGGCTATCTGAGATGGGGTAGATCACCCCTGCTTGCCACAACTTTAATACTTCTTTTTGGAGTACTTCATTCATAGTTGGGTTCAGCCTTTTTTGTTGTTGCCTTGAGGGCTTAGCACCTTCTTTAAGTAGTATCTTGTGCATGTACATTGAAGGGCTGATTCCTTTTAAGTCTGTAAATGTCCAGCCTATGGCGTCTTTGTACTGTTTCAGTACTTGGATAAGTTCTTTTTCCTGCTCCTCACTCAAACTTGAAGTGATGATTACCGGGTAGGTATTGTCGTCACCCAGATATGCATATTTCAAGCTTGGTGGTAAGGTCTTCAACTCGAATTTTGGTGCCTCTACTTCTTTACTATCTTTGGGGTTCAACATGATTGAATTCTCCATGGTTCCTTGTGTTTGTTCTCTACTTGACGCTTGCTGCTCTAACTCAATAGCTCCTTCACATTGTTCTTCTTCCAAAACTCCTTGAACTATCTGTTCCATGGTGTCTACCATCATGCATTCTCCTATGGATTCCTTGGGGTAACTCATTGCCTTGAAGACATTGAAGACCATCTTCTCTTCATGTAATCTCAAGACTAATTCCTCTTTTTATACATCAATGATGGCTCCAGTAGTAGCTAGGAAGGGCCTTCCTAGAATGATTGATGTGTTAGCCTCTTCTTCCATATCCAACACAACAAAGTCAGCTGGAAAAAATGAATTCTCCCACTTTCACCAGCAAGTCTTCCACTACCCCATGGGGGAACTTGAAGGTTCTGTCAGCTAATTGGAGTGCCATTCTTGTTGGCTTGGCTTCCTCAATCTTCATCCTCTTCATCATGGTTAGGGACATGAGATTGATGCTAGCTCCTAAGTCACACAAGGCCTTCTCAATGTTGATATCCCCTATGATGCAGGGGATTTGGAAACTCTCTGCGTCCTTCATTTTCTGGGGTAGCTTCCTTTGTATTATGGCGCTACACTCCACAGTTAGCACTATGGTCTCTTTTTCCCCCCAGTTTCTCTTTCTTGTCATGAGCTCCTTCAAAAATTTGGCATAGAGTGGCATTTGCTCCAGTGCCTCAGCGAATGGTATGTTGATTTGGAGTTTCTTGAAGATCTCTAAAAATCTAGAGAACTAGTCATCCTTCCCATCTTTCCTCAGCCTTTGAGGATATGGTGCCTTTGGCACATAAGGCTTCAAGATTGGCTTTGATGGTGATGGGGTAGGAGTCTCCTCTTCATTCTTGTCTTCAGGCTTTTCTGCAGCTCCTTTTTGTTGGTCGCTCTGACTTGGGGTTGCTTCTTCTACCACCTTTCCGCTTCTAAGTGTGATGGCTTTGCATTCTCCTCTTGGGTTAGCCATGGTATCATTGGGAAATGTATGTGTAGACATAGGAATTTGCTTGGATTGAATCCCTACTTTTGCTTCCAATTTTGAAATGGCTGCACCTTGATTCTTCAGATTTGACCTGTACTCTTCTTTGTTGGCATCTATCCTCTTGTCAGCTTGTGTTTGTCTCTCTAAAAGAGTGGAGATAGCTCCTGTCAGCTGTGATGACAGTTGTGCTATTGCAGCTTCGACTCTCTCAAAGTTGCTCTTGATTTCACATGGTTGCATGGTTGAAGTTGATGTGTCTTGATGGTGATTGTTGGGTATTTGTTGAGTGGAATGATATGATGTGTTTTATATATTGTGGTAAGGTCTGTTATTGTTTGATTGATGGTTGGGGTTGTAGTTATGGTATTGATTCGCTTGGTATGGCTTTGTATGATCTGGATTATGGTTTTGTTGGTTCCCCCACCCAAAATTTGGGTGGTTCTTCCAACCTGCATTGTACGTCTTGGAGTTTGGGTCATATGGAGGTCTAGAATTGTTCACATGATTAGCTTGTTCCCATTTACCTTCGACTTTTGGTGCATCCCCTTCTTGTTGAGGGGCTTGGACTTGGATGGCTGAGACTTGGTTACTCTCCATCTTCTTGGTCAAGGCTGCTAGTTGTGCAGTGATTAATTTGTTTTGGGCCAGCAAGGCATCCATTGAGTTGAGTTCCATCACTCATCTCTTTTGAGTTTTTTTTGAAGCATAGAAGTACTCATTCTCAGCTACAGTCTCTATGACATCTATGGCTTCTTCAATGGTTTTCTTCTTATTGAGTGAGCTTCCAAAAGAATGACCTACTGCTTGCTTTGACTCGTATGACAGCCCTTCATAGAAGATGTGTAGTTGCACCCACTCATTGAACATATCAAGCGGGCATTTCCTTGTTAAATCCTTGAACTTCTCCCAGGCTTCATAGAGTGTTTCACTATCTTGTTGTCTGAAAGTTTGCATATCAACTCTTAGCCTGTTGACTCTCTGTGGAGGATAGAATCTTGCTAGGAATTTATTTACAACATCATCCCATGTGGTTAGACTCTCCTTAGGGAATACTTCCAACCACTTTGCGGCCTTATCTCTGAGTGAGAAAGAGAAAGTAGCTTGTAGGTGTCAGGGTGCACACCATTGGACTTTACAGTATCACAAATCCTCAAGAATGTATTAAGATGTTGATTTGGGTCCTCCTGGGCTCCTCCTCCATATGAACAATTATTCTGAACAAGTGTGATGAGTTGAGGTTTCAACTTAAAGTTATTGGCATGGATTGTTGGTTTGAGGATGCTGCTGCCACAGTTTCCTGAATTTGGGTTGATGTAGGAGCCTAAGACTCTCCTCTCTTGCCCAACATGATTTCCAGTATCTCCTCCAATATTGTCTTGTACTTCATCATCCATGGTGGTACTTAGATGTTTCTCTACTAGTTCCCCTCCAACTATGCCCTTGCCTCTTGCTTCCCTCCTTAATCTAAGGAAGGTCCTCTCAATTTCACTATCAAAAAAGGATGAAGTTTCTCCCCTTCTACCTGTCATACATTCAACAAACAGCAAGTAGAGGACAAGTGAAAGAATCACTCTAGTGAAGATTAGTGGTTAACTTGGTTGATGCAATTAATCAAAAAGTTAGAAGAGTGGAAATATGAACAATGAGTAGCTAAAATAATCAAAGTAAAAAAAAGAAAACAGAGTGGACAGAAAAGTAATAAGCTAGAAGAAAATAACAAGGGAGTAAAATTGCTTAATCTAGCTCCCGAATCAATTTAATCATTGTCAAATTCAAATCAATCCCCGGCAATGGCACCATAAAACTTGATGACCGGATTTCACACCCAATTATAAAATTTTTTGAATCCGTTCTTTTGGCACGCGCACCAAAATTATGGTCAAGTAATAACCCACAGTGGAGTAGGATCGTATCCACAGAGATTGATATATTTGAGCAACTTTAATCAATTGGTGAATTAGTCAAGCTAAACAGAATAGATTGTGATTACAGAAACGTAAATGTGCAGAAATATAAATGACTCAAAAGTAAAGGGAAGCAGTAAATAGCAGAATTGAAAATGGCAACAAAAATAAAGAGCAGAAACTTAAATGACTTAATAGTAAATGGGAATGGGGGAATTACAGAATGTAAAGAAAGCTATAAAGAAAGTGGAAGATAAGAATAAGGGAATTTATCGAGATCAAGAGATGTTGTCTCTTTGGATTAAATCTAGCTCATATCCTCTTCAATCATGCAACTCATTGACCTCTTAACAATCATGATTGATTGAGCCCCAATCCCTTGGTGACTCAATCTCTCAAATCTTGATCAATAGCCAATTCCTTGGTCTAATTGCTCATGAAGAGAGATATGCTTGGTCCCTGATTATAACACACATCATCATAGGTCCAAGTAGAGGGAGGATTTTATGTCACCATATCCAAACCCAAAGCCCAAATCCTATTCAAGTGTGAGAAAGAATTTCAAGCATGGTTTTATGTTTTCTTTTCCAAGGTTCCCAAGAACCCCATTTTGCATTCAACCCCTTTTCTAAGGTGATTGAACACTAGCATGAAGTACGAAATTCCTTCTAGCAAATCAAAGAGAAGATGAAGAGAAGAAGAAATTCACTATCATTAATCTATCAAGTACAACAGAGCTCCCTCTCTCAATGAGAGGGAATTTAGCTACTCATAGCTCAAGAAAAAGAAAAAGTAAAAGATGGAAAAGGTGAATCTAACTATGCTTCAACTAATAGCTCAACTGCTTCACCCCTCTTCAGTACTTCCAAGGGGTATATATACTACTCCTAACAATAGCAAATAAAGAAAAATACAAAAGTGAAAGCAAAATTACATTTTGGAGGGAAAAGAAACTCATAAAACGTGATCTCACAGCTGGCGTGTGATTGGCGCTTCAGTGGCATGCCACCCTTGCACTAATTCTGCCTTGGCGTGCCATGCTCAATCCTCAAGTGGCACGCCTCCCTTCACTGACCACCCTGGCGTGCCACACCTTCGAGCCCAAGTGGCACATGCAGGCCTTTTTAAAGATTTGGATAACCTCGCGTGCCACGGCTTCGAGCCCAAGTGGCACGCCCAGGCCTTTTTAAAGACTTGGATAACCTGGCGTGCCACGCCTTTGAGCCCAAGTGGCATGCCCAAGCCTTTTCCTCTCATTGTTGGCTTCTGGAAGTTTGAACTAGCGTGGCACGCCCAAGGATGGGCGTGCCACACCCACGTTATGTGCTTGATCTATCTCTCTGAAAGGTTGAACTAATGTGGCACACCCAGGGTTTGGCGTGCCATGCCCTCCTTGTGCTTGGATCCTCTACTTGGCGTGCCACGCCCAGAACTCAAGTGGCATGCCCAGGTCTTCTCTTGGGTGATTGGTGATGGTGGCGTGCCACACCTGGGACTCAAGTGGCACGCCCAACTGATTTTTAATGCTGGTGTGCCACGCCTTCGATACCAAGTGGCACGCCCATATGGTTGGCCTTGTTTCTCCCTCTCTGAAAAATACAACCAACGTGCCATGCCCAGGTGTTGGCGTGCCACGCCCATCATTTGCCTTGGTTCCAGTAGCTGGCATGCCACGCCTGGCATTCAAGTGACATGCCCAGTTCGGAATCTTGAGCTGGCGTACCACACCTTCGACACTAAGTGGCACGCCCAGCCTTTGCTTTGGCCTTTTTCGTATCTTAGCGTGCCGTGCCGAGATGCTCAAGTGGCACGCCTAAGTGAGGGTGGAAGCTTGGCATGCCACGCCTTACTGCTCAAGTGGCACGCCCAGCCTTTTTAGCCTTCAACTTTCTCTTTGGAAATTTGTACCAGCGTGCCACGTCAAGCTGTTCAAGTGGCACACCCAAGTGATTTTAAAGCTGGCGTGCCACGCAGTCGATACCAAGTGGCATGCCCATGGCTCAAGTTGTGGGTTTGGCGTGCCACGCCCCTTTGGTGGCCTTTGGTGCATGAAATTACAATCACACTTTTGTAACTCTGCACAACTAACCAGCAAGTGCACTGGGTCGTCCAAGTAATACCTTACGTGAGTAAGGGTCGATCCCACGGAGATTGTCGGCTTGAAGCAAGCTATGCTTATCTTGTAACTCTTAGTCAGGATATCAGTAATTCTCAGATTTAATTGTAAAAAGTAAAAGAACATGAAATAAATACTTGTTATGCAGTAATGAAGAACAGGTTGAGGCTTTAGAGATGCTTTGTCTTCTGAACCTCTGCTTTCCTACTGTCTTCTTCTTCATGCACGCGAGACTCCTTCCATGGCAAGCTTTATGTTGGGCATCACCGTTGTCAATGGCTACATCCCATCCTCTCAGTGAAAATATTCCAAATGCGCTGTCACCGCACGGCTAATCATCTGTCGGTTCTCGATCATGTCGGAATAGGATCCATTGATCCTTTTGCGTCTGTCACTACGCCCAACACTCGCGAGTTTGAAGCTCGTCACAGTCATCCCTTCCCAGATCCTACTCAGAATACCACAAACAAGGTTTAGACGTTCCGGATCTCAGGAATGACCGCCAATGATTCTAGCTTATACCACGAAGACTCTGATTTGAATCATGAGGCTAAGAGATATGCATTCAATCTAAGGTAGAACGGAGTTGGTTGTCAGGCACGCGTTCATAGGTAAGAATGATGATGAGTGTCACGGATCATCACATTCATCAAGTTGAAGTGCGAATGAATATCTTAGAATGCAAGCAAGCGTAATAGAATGGAAAACAGTAATAATTGCATTAATTCATGAAGAACAGCAGAGCTCCTCACCCCCAACAATGGGGTTTAGAGACTCATTCAGTAGAGAACACAACAAGAAACGTGTAAAGTGTTATGAGGTACAATATGAATCACTGAAAGTAGTATTTATAGTAAACTAGTGACCTAGGGTTACAGAAAATGAGTAAGCTAGGGTGTTTATTGTAAATTTCCACTTTTGGGGCCCACTTGGTGTGTGCTTGGGCTGAGCATTGAAGCTTTCATGTGTAGAGACATTTCTTGGAGTTAAACGCCAGCTTTTATGCAAGTTTGGGCGTTTAACTCCAGCTTTTGTGCCAGTTCTAGAGTTAAACGCCAGAATTCTTGAGCTGACTTGGAACTCCTGTTTGGGCCATCAAATTCCAGACAAATTATGGACTACTATATATTGCTGGAAAGCCCAGGATGTCTACTTTTCAACGCAATTAAGAGCGCGTCAATTGGGCTTCTGTAGCTCCAGAAAATCCACTTCGAGTACAGGGAGGTCAGAATCCAACAGCATCTGCAGTCCTTTTTCAGCCTCTGAATCAGATTTTTGCTCAGGTCCCTCAATTTCAGCCAAAAAATATCTGAAATCATAGAAAAACACACAAACTCATAGTAAAGCCCAGAAAAGTGATTTTTATTTAAAAACTAATAAAACATAATAAAAACTAACTAAAATGTACTAAAAACATACTAAAAACAATGCCAAAAAGCTTATAAATTATCCGCTCATCAGCCTTCATTGTTAGTCTGTGGAAAGTTGTATTGGCGTGCCACGCCCAGATTCTGACGTGCCACACCCATGTATATGCTTGGGGATCCTTTCTGGACTTGAGTACTGGCGTGCCACGCCCAGCTCCTGGCGTGCCACGCTAGTGAAATTTTGTGGCGTTTGCTCCAAGTGGGACGCCCGTTTCGCACGCCTAGCTTGTTTTGTTGTTTTGTTCCCCTTTTTGATGTCTTTTTCTCATGAAATTTAGCACAAACTCATTTCAAAGAAATGTACTATAATGTTCATCATATAATGCATGAATTGCAATGATCTACTGAGATTATGCCCTTTTATGGTCCTTTTTATGCAAAAAAAAAAGGGTAGATGATGCAAGTCATCAACGGGGCTCACCCATTGGCTATCTGAAATTGGGTGGATCACCTCTGCCTGCCATAGCTTCATCACCTCTATTTGTGCCACTTCTTTTATGACTGGATTCAACATTCTTTGGGGCTGAATGGAAGGTTTGGCATTGTCTTCCAACAAGATCTTATAAATGCACATGGAGGGGCTTATCCCTTTTAAATCAGCAAGGGTCCATCCAATGGCATGCAACACCTTGATTAACTCTTTCTCCTGTTCTTGAGTGAGAGCAGAATTGATGATCACTGGGTAACTTTCATCACTTCCCAGGTATGCATACTTGAGAGTGGGAGGTAATGCTTTCAGTTCGAGTTTGGGTGCTTCCTTCCCTTCTTTCTTTTCCTCTAATGTGCTTGGAATGAGTACCTCGGTTGACTGAACTGTTGAAGCCTCACTGTTTAATGTGGGATCCTCTTCTGGCACCTCCTCAAGTTTTTCTTCTTCAAAGGTTTCTTGTACTAAAATTTCCACTGCATCCAACCTTATACATTCTCCTAGTGATTCCCGTGGGTAACTCATTGCCTTGAACACATTGAATACCATTTTCTCATCATGTAGCCTAAGGGTAAGTTCACCCTTTTGGACATCGATGATGGCTCCAGCTGTTGCTAGAAACGGCCTTCCCAAAATGATTGAAGCTTTGGCTTCTTCTTCCATATCCAACACCACAAAGTCTGCTGGGAAGATGAAGTCTCCCACCTTCACCAACAAGTCTTTTACTACTCCATGGGGGAATTTGAATGATCGGTCTACTAATTGAAGTGTCATTCTTGTTGGTTTGGCTTCCTCAATCTTCATTCTCTTCATCGTTACTAAGGACATCAAATTTATGCTAGCTCCCAAATCACGTAAGGCTTTTTCCACTGTGATTTCTCCTATGATACAAGGAAATTAGAAGCTCCCAGGGTCCTTCAATTTCTGAGGTAGTTTGTGTTGGATGATGGTACTACATTCCTCTGTTAACACCACAATTTCATCATTTCTCCAGCTTCTCTTCTTGGTCATTAATTCCTTCAAAAACTTAGCATAGAGTGGCATTTGCTCTAGTGCTTTAGCAAAGGGAATATTGATCTGCAGTTTCTTGAAAACCTCTAAGAATATAGAGAATTGGTTGTCCTTTCATTCTTCTTTAATCGTTGAGGGAAAGGAGCTTTTGGGACATATGGTCTCAAGATTTCTTTTTCGTGCAGGTGTTTGTGCTTCCTCTTTATCTTTTAAACTTTCATTCTCCTTCTTCTCTTGCATTTCCTTTGATATTTCCTTCAGTTCCTTCCCACTCCTGAGTGTGATGGCCTTGCATTCCTCCTTTGGGTTTGCCCTGGTGGCACTACAAGGGTTGTAGTTAGAAACTTGCTTGGATAGGTATCCAATTTGTACTTCAAGTTTCTCGATGGCAGCATCCTGATAAATCCTATTTTTAGGATTTATCATGTATAGATTTAAGAGTTTTGTCAATGATCCTCCACACTTATTCATATAAAACTGTGTGATTTTGTGTTCCTTTCCCTATTTTGCCTCATAGATGAAAATATGCTTTTTTGCATCAAAATTGATATATTGTAATCGCCCTCTATTACCATTCAATGCCTTGATCCGTTTGTTAAGTGGTTTCAGAAGTTACAGGGCAAAAATGGCTAAGAGGAGTGAAGGAAGCATGCATGAATGGAGGGAGCATGGAATAAATTAAAGATTTGAAGTTTGGACATGCATGCACACGCGCACCTTGTGCGTACGTGTGGATGCGTACACCCAGAGCCAGCGCAGTGGAGCCGAGCGAGGAGCCGGCGTGCTTATAAGGCTGGGCCATATCTCCTGTGACGCTCGCGCGCACCGTGCGCCTGCGCGCAGATCGCAAAAGACCCTAGGGGCACGTACGCGTGCTGTGCGCGTACGCGTCGATGGACGCCCATGATTTTTTAATCGAAATACATTACCAGCGATTTCAAGGAGTCTTAGGCCCTGTTTTGGAGCAAAATTTTGGAGGGAAAAGCTTAAGAAGACCAAGGGTTAGGTGTGTTAGGACAATTAGTCATAATTCTAGATATTTTAGGGAGTTAGTTACATTTTATTTTTAGAGAGAAAAACTCCAACTTCTCTCTAGGATTTTACTTCCTCCATTACAATTCTCCGTTGATTTCTTGGTGAGTTCCATTGCTAATTCACTTTTGTTTTGATACAAGTTGTAGATCTACTCTTCCTCTACTCTTAATTGATGCTCTTTTGATTCAATCTCTTAGATCTAGATTTGTTTGACTTTGTAACCTTGATTTTGGATTAATGAATTGTGTCATTTCATTCAATTGCTTGATTGTTGATGATTGTGTGGAATAGATAGCTTTAATTAAATTTTCTTCTCTCAATTACATCATGTCTTCTATGATTGCCTATCAATTATTTGTGATAATGACAACCCTAGCTGTGGAGTAGATTTTTTTTACTTGGCTTAGGGGTTGAGCTATTAGAGACACTTGAATAGTGGATATCAATTGTAGATTATAAATTGAGAAGTGCTAATTAACTTGGAGTGCACTAAAGCTAGACTTCCCTAGGGTGAGACTAGGACTTGTGACTCAAGTTAGTTACACTCACTTGACTTTCGTCCATTCTTAGGGGGTTAACTAAGTGAAGCAATAATCAATTCCTATCCTAATTGAAGGAAACTATAATGATGGAACTTCCAATTCTTACCCTTGGCCAAGGCCTTTATCTCAATTAATTGTTGTTTTCTTTTGTTAGCTTGAATTCTTGCACCAACTCTCAAAACTATAAAAGCCTTCCTAATCAATGATGTGCATTCTAAGGCAATTCCTAGGGAGAACGACCCGGGATCAACACTTTCGGTCATAGATTTTAGAATTGTTTGATGCGATATTTGCATGTTGGTTAGACTATACTCACGATTGAATTCATTACTAATTTCTAACCGGCATAAGAATATGCGGTTCATCAAAATGGCGCCGTTGCCGGGGAGTTTCTTATGTGTGCCATTCTATTGGTTAGTGTGAATATGTTAATATGTGAATACTTGCATTTCTCTCTTGATTGTTTGTTTGTTCGATTGTTAGTTAGGATTAGTCTTTGCTTAGATACAAATTGATGTCATGAGCTTCTTATCTCCTTCATTGTATGACGCATTCACTACCAAATCCGAGCTTAGCACCATTTGATTCGGAAATTGAAAGAACTTTGCTTCATATTAGGCAAGCTCGGAGGCGGTTAGCCTTTGAGGAAGGTGAAAAGGTTCTTACCAATTCACCAACCATGTCATCGTCATCCAACGAAGGCATTAATTACTCTTCCGTTGATACTACTAATAGTTCTTCTTTTGATCTAGATTTTGACAACATGGCCGCTCCAAGGAGAGTTACTCTCAAGGAAGCGGGTGCTCCAGACTTTGTTCTCCAACCTCTTCATGTGATTTATCCCAACTTAAATGCAAACTTTGAACTCAGGACCGCTCTCATCAATCTCTTACCAAAGTTCCATGGACTTCCCGCACAAGATCCAATTAGACACCTCAAGGACTTTCATGGTGTATGCTCGACTACTAGGTGGGAAGGATCCGATGAAGTGGCTATATGGTTATTTGCCTTCCCTTTCTCTCTTGAGGGAAGAGCCAAGGAGTGGTTTTATACCCTGCCTAGTGATGTTGTGTCCGATTGGGACTTGCTTAGAAGAGAATTCCTTGATAAATTCATGCCCGTAAAAATGACGAACAAGCTAAGGAAGGAGATCTCTTGTATTGTACAAGGTGAAATGGAAACTTTATATGAATATTGGGAGCAATTTTACAAACTTCTTGACTCATATCCCAACCACATGATTGACACTCAAGTATTGCTTAGCTATGTGTGTGCTATTGTTTAAGTGTGGGGAGGTTGATAAACCCATATTTTATGATGTATTTTGTGCTCAATTTAAGTGATTTATTCAATCCTTCACCCACTTATTCATGTAAATTGCATGGTTTTACTTTCCCTTCCTTATTATGTGATATATGTGAAAAACATGTTTCCTATGCTTTAGAAATATTAAAATTAATCATCCTTTATTACCATTCGATGCCGTGATTTGTGTGTTGAGTGCTTTCAGGCTTTATAGGGCAGAAATGACTTAAAGGATGGAAAGGGAACATACAAAAATGGAAGGAAAGCACAAAATGAAGTTTTTGAAAAAACTGGAAGTGACGCGTCCGCGTAGACGACGCGAACGCGTGCTTTGTGCAAACTGGCATCCGCGCGAACGCGTGCATAACACGAACGTATGATTCGCACGAAGTACAACTGACGCAGAAGCGTGCCTAACGCGACCGCGTGGAAGAGCAGAACTCCAGATGACGCGACCGCGTGACCCACGCGGATGCGTGACAGACGCCATGCACCAGAAACTGTAGAAAACGCCCCCAGTGACTTCTGAAGCCCTTTTGGCCCAGATCCAAGACCAGAAAACACAGATTAGAGGTTATAAAGTGGGGGAATGCATCCATTCAAAAAAAAAAGCCTTCCGATTATTCACTTTTCATAATTTAGATGTAGTTTTTAGAGAGAGAGGTTCTCTCCTCTCTCTTAGGTTTTAGGATTAGGATTCCTCTTAAAGGAATTAGGATTTCTTATTATTTCAACTTATTATTTCAACTTCCTCTTAGGTTCAATATTCCTTTTACTTTATATTTCTCTTTTACTTTCAGATACTTTAATGCTTTTGTTTAATTACTTATGTTGTCAAATTGGCTTATGAACCATTCATGTTAGGATTTTCTTTATTTGATATAAATTGAGTTATTTCAGATTTATGATTCCTATTTAGCTTTTTATATTCTTGGCTTTAATTGATTAACTGGAGGCTCTTGAGTTATCAAACTTATCGTGATTGTTAATTGTTATTTTTGCTAATTGAATTGAATTCCACTAACTCTAGTCCTTCCTTAGGAGTTGGCTAGGACTTGGGGATCTAACTAATTAGTTCACTTGACTTTCCCTTGCTTTCGTAAAGGTTAACTAAGTGGGATTAAACTCAATTCTCATAAGGATAACTAGGATAGGACTTCCGAATTTTCATACCTTGCCAAGAGTTTTATTAGATATTAATTTATTAATTCCTGCAATTTATTTTTCTTGTTCAAACCTTTCAAAACCCAAAAACACTGTTTTCCATAACTAATAATAAGAACACCTCCCTGCAATTCCTTGAGAAGACGACCCGAGGTTTGAATACTTCGGTTTATAAATTTTGTTGGGTTTATTACTTGTGACAACCAAAACGTTTGTAAGAAAGCATGATTGCTTGGTTTAGAAACTATACTTGCAACGGGAATTTATTCTGAATTCTAAATCGTCAATCATTCGTTCTTCAAAATGGCACCGTTGTCGGGGTTCCTGGAAGAATATAGATCAAGACAAAGGCGAATTTAATAGCAAAGTTTGGGATCCTGGAATCTATTCTGACATTCGTCACCCCAGGAGCCTGAGAATTTGTTTGAAGTTGCTCAAAAGCTTTACATGCCTAGTTTGGGACTGATGGGGCACAGAAGTTGGTGAATTAAAAATTATTAAAATAGTTACTTTGCAAGTATAGTTCTTAACTCACCGAAAATCTGCCTATCAATTTAGAAATATGTCATAGAGAGTTTAAATTAAAAATTACTGGGAGTTGGAGTCCCAGGTCGTCTCCCAACGAGTTGCAGAAAAGTGTGCTATTTTATTAATCAAATGTTCCAAAAGGTTGAGTTAAGTAGATAGAAAATTAAATTGAGAAAATTTAAATAATATGAATAAAAGCCTTGACTGGGAGTTGATTAGTTGGAATCTCTATTATTGATGGGATGATTTCAAGATTAATTTATAATTAATGGTTGTTCTGTTTAGTTATCCTTTACTAGGTAAAGGAAAGTCAAACAAGTTGGAATGCTAGATCTATTCACGAGTTGCAACCCACTTAGTTCAAAGGGATTGGTGTTAGTGACTAGACAGCAATCCAACAGTTAACCCAATTACAAATTCTCTTTCAAACCTTCCAACTCAAGAGTTCCTTTCAATCAACTCCCCATCAAGTGAAGAAACTACTCGCTCATTGTAAATAATAAATCCATAACATATGAAAGAGAATTAAAAGAAAACATGATTATTGGAATGGAAAATAAATTAAAATGGAAGAAATAATCATTGTATTAAATAGTCATGAAAGTATTCAAATGACAAAATTGAACAAAGCAAAGAACATGGAAGAATAAAACCAACTTAAGAGAACGAACTAGAATGATGAAATCTTGATGAGGAAATAACTCTTCTCAATGTTCCAATGCTAAGACCAATTAAAAATTGAAATTCTAAAACCTAGACAGAAAAACCTAAAGGAGTAAAAACTAGATCTAAAACTGAAAACTGTGTAGAATGAATCTTGTACTTTGTTTCTGCATATTCTCTGGCTCTAGTCTGCTGTTCCGGGCCGAAAACTGGGTCGAAATAAGGTCCAAAATCGCCCCCAGTGAATTCTACAGAATATGCAGATCGCACATGTCACGCGATCGCGTCATCTATGCGGATGCGTCATTCGCGCTTTTCCTTGCCACGCGTTCGCGTCGTCCACGCTACCACGTCGCTTGAGCTTTTCCAATCCGCGCGGCCGCGTGAGCCATGCGGCCGCGTCACTGCGATTTGCTCTCCTTCCCGCGGTCGCGTGAGCCATGCGACCGTGTCACTTCTCGCTGGTTATCTCCTCAAATTCTTGTGTTCCATCCATTTTTCCTAGCTTCCTTTCCAATCTCCAACTCATTCATGCCCTATAAAGTCTGAAACACTCAACACATAGATCACGGCATCGAATGGAATAAAGGAGAATTAAAAATACATAATTAAAGTCTCTAGGAAGCAGTTTTCAAACATGTTATAAATTCAGGAAGGAATTATAATTTCATGCTAATTTAATGAATAAGTGGGTAAGGATCATGATAAAACCACACAATTAAACACAATATAAACCATAAAATAGTGGTTTATCAACCTCCCCACACTTAAACATTAGCATGTCCTCATGCTTAATTGAAGGAGATGAGGAAATAAGTATGAACATGTAGAAACTCATGAAATGCAATGCAAGCCTATATATATATATATATATATAAATAAATGCAACTATATGATTCTTACCCACTTGATCATAAGTAAATAAGCTCTTCAAAACAATTACAAATCAAATTTCACTAATTCTATCATTATACAATAAAACAGATAAAAGTGCAAGAAGATAGCTCATGAAAGCCGGGGACATGAAAATTCAAGCATTGAACCCTCACTGATAATGTGTGTACGCTCTAATCTCTAGTGTATAGGGTAATCACTCTATCCTTCTCTAATCATGCTTTCTAACTTTTGTTTTTCTCCTAACCAATCAACAAAAGTTAATATACCAATGCAAACATCATGCGGTCTTTTCAAGGTTGTAATGGGGCCAAGGTACAGGTAGGGGTATACATATGGTTAAGTGAGCTGATAAATTGAATCTTTAATTAACCCAAGCTTCAACCCAACCTATATATTTTTAATGTAATCTTAAAGTTCATACCTAGCTACCCAGAATTCCCTTTTTCATTCCATACTCATGTATCAACTTTGTATTTGATTCTATCATATGTGCATTGATCTTTGAGTTCTGAATTTAACATTGGGGTAATTTTGTCTCCTTATTTATTTATTATTATTATTATTTTTTTTAAATTGAAAGAAATATAGCTTATCAATGCACATAGATTTTTAATTCTTATAGTTTCACATGAGTAGGTATCCAAATTCCCATTAAATTCTCATGACACATTCCCTTAACAACTTTTGTTCCCACGATTTCCCATACTTAACTAGCACACACAATTCTATCTTAAGCTAACCAAAGATTCAATTTGGGATATACAATTGTTTTTCAGCTTAAGGTTAGTAATGTGGTAAAATATAGAACAAATGAGATTTAAAGGCTCAAAGTGGTTAACAAAGGTAATTGAAAAGGGTAGGCTTAATTTGGATAAGTGAGTTTAAACAAATAATGCCTCAATCATGTGCAAGCATGCAAATATAATAAATATTGGACATTTAAAACAAAATATAGATTACAATCATAGAGAAGTAAACACACAAGAATGAAATAATTATGGTTAAATAATGTAACCATACATAAAGGCTCAAACCTTTCACAGGTTCTGTGTTCTTTAGCTCAAATGTCATGTTTCAAATAAGACTCAAGCAAATTTATCACAAAAATTTTGAAAAATTAGTGAAATTTTGTTCCAAAGATAGAGTCTTAAAAGAAACTTATTGTCTTTTCAATCAAGTAGAACATGCATGCAACTATCCTAACCTATGCAATTTATTCTATTCTATAGAAGAAAGAAAATCTAACTAAAATATCCTAATTATTGGTGCTAGGGAAGAGAAATTACCTTCAGAAGTCAGGTACTGACCGACCTCCCCACACTTAAGGCTTTGCACCATTCTCGGTGCTGTCTGTTAGGAACAGGAGTGGGCTGGTAGCAGTATCTCCACAATCGGGACCATCATGGCTCCCTGTGCTAGTAAAAGAAGTGGATTCCAGGGTGTCTGAGTCTTTGCAATCTCCTCTAAGTAGCTCCCTGAGGTGTTTGAATCTTCGGTTGTTACGGCGGTCTCTCAACTTAGCTTTGTGTTCTTGCCGATCCAACCTCTTGATTATCTGCTGGAGCAATTCATCAGTTGTAGGTGCTTGTGGTGTTAAAGAAGGATTATCTTCAACTGGAGTAGTAGGAAGGCTTGTAGTGGCTGCTGGGAGTCTGAGGTATTTTCCGTTAGGGACATACTGTAGGAGACTCCGGCAGCTGAGACAAGATCTGAGACCAAGGCGGGAAAAGGTAAATTGCTCGCAATTTGTACGTGTCCCATAGCATTCCGGATATGTCGTGAGAGATTCAGAGGTTGGTCTGTAAGGATGCACCATAGTAGAACAGCCATGTCCGCGGTGAAGGAGGACTCATGAGTGCTCGAAAAGACATAATGGGACATGATCTGTGCCCATACCCGAGCCTCCAAGGTAAGTGCTGAAGCCAAGATTCCTTTAGGGCGGGTACGATGGTATCCGTAGATCCAACGGCTGCCAGGTAATGCGATAACTCCGAGAACGGAGTCCCAGTCAAATTGGTACCTCTAGCGCTTAAGTGCGGCTTCTTGGAAGGTGTCCATTCCTTCTGGAATAGGGGGAAGACTCAGAGCTTGCTGAATGGCCATTTCTGTAATGGGGACTTGCTTCTGCCGGACATAAACAGACTGCAGGGGTGGCATGTAGAAGTTAGAGTAGAACTCAACTACCCAAGAAAGATTGACCTGCCTTTGCTGTCTCCGTAGGAAACCCCATTGTCTTCGTTCAATATGCGGCTTAACTAAGGTTGCAATATTGGACGGGAGGACAAGAAGGTATTCATTGTTATAGTTCCTTTCTGCCAGGATAGGAAACATCTGCTCACAGTAGCGATTGGGAAATCGCGCAGTTTCCTTTGATGGAAAGGCTTTCTCTTTGTCATCAACCTTTATTATCCTCTTAACTCTTTTTGTTGAGGGCTTGACCGCGGTTGAAGAAGGCTCTGCCACTGATGCTCTTTTAGTGCCTCTTCTTGCTGGGGGTTTAAGAGTTGCTTTTTCCTTTCCTTTCTTGGTGGCCATCCTAAAAAGAGAGGAGAAAGTAAATTAAATTCAAATAGATATATAGCAAGGAAGAGAACGGAAGAGTGGTGATGGATGCACATTAGGAAGTAGTTGACATTAGCACAGGCTCTCGAGTACATGTGAAAAGCCAACAATGAAAAATAGTCAGTGCACCGAAAGATAAGTAGATGCAACGTGTTTGTTGGCATGCCGGAAAAGGGCATGAGTAGCATAGACCAAGCATCAGTTGTAACAAGCCAAAAAGTTTTGTATTGACAATTAAATTCAATTAAAATAATAGTAAAGAGAATTTATGAAAAGCAAGCATTGAATAGTAGAGTAAAGTAATGTAGAAAAGTGCATAATGCTATATGGGCTTTTTCACAAACACATGGCATGCATGGTAAATAAGATATAGAAAGTATGAAGGTGAACATGCAAGCAATCCCTTAAAAATAATAATTGTCAAACAAATTGCAACAATCCACAAGCATATAATGAGGAATAATGACTCAAATAAATTTCTAATACCATGTAAAAAAAAGAAAAAGAAGAAGAAGGAAAATATGAATAATGAAAAGAAAAAAAAAGAAAAAGAAAATAATATATAAAATAATAGGAATGATAGAAAAGAGAAGAAGGAAGAAGAAAATAGAACCTTGGTAATGGAGGTGAGAGAGAGAGAGAGAGTGATAGGTGAGATAGAAGGAAGAAGGGAGAAGGAAGAAATAAGGAGGGAAAAGAAAAATTAGGATTTGGAGGAGAGAAAGATAAGATATGTGGCAATTTTAGGTTGAGCTGTGCGGCGCATGCGACGCGGCCGCGTGGGGCACGTATTCGCGTGGATGCGCTTCAAGTATGGTGACGCGATCGCGTCGGTCACGCGGTCGCATGACCCATGTTATGCTTCTGGCGCGAGTGCAGCCTCGCACCAGCACAACTCTCTGTTCAAATTAATTTATTTGCCAAAATTGGGACGGCGCGATCGCGTGGGTCACGCGATCGCGTGAGTGTGCGTCAGAAAATAGATGACGCCGACGCGGCCGCGTGATAAGGATTGTGCTTCCAGCACCAATCCAGCATCACTGTCGCACAATATTTCAATGTGCACCCTTTTACGTCGAAAACTCAGGGCATGCGGCCGCGTGGGGCACGCGGTCGCGTGGGAGGCCATGATTCTCATGCGACGCGAACGCGTCAGCGACGCGGTCGTGTGGGTTGATTTGTGCCATTGGCACGCCTCCAGCCACGCTCCAGCGTGACTTTCTGTTCATCTTTATTTTTTTCTTTACTCTCCTTATGACGCGGACGCGTCGCTGATGCGATCGCGTCGCGTAGCGAAATTTTTTTTTTTTTGGAAGATAAAAACATGTAAATGTAGATGCACGAAAGTACTAAGAAAGAGAAGAGTTATTGAATAGGAAAAACTAAAAATAAAGAAAAGAACGATCATACCATGGTGGGTTGTCTCCCACCTAGCACTTTGCTTTAACGTCCATAAGTTGGACACTCCACTAGCTCAATCTTCTGCTATGTGGGGATCTTCCAAGAGGAAGATCTCAAACTCCTTGTTTCTCTGCATCTTCCCGCCATGGTATAGCTTCAGGCGTTGTCCATTAACCTTAATGAGTTTAGAGCTTGAGGGATGGCTTAGGTGATAAACTCCGTACGGTTCGGCCTTCTCTACTCTGTATGGACCTTCCCATCTTGATCTCAACTTACCTGGCTTGAGCCTTAGTCGAGATTTGTAAAGGAGGACTAAATCCCCAGGTTGGAACTCTTTCTTCTTGATGTTTTGATCATGTACAGCCTTCATCTTTTCCTTGTATATTCTGGAGTTTCATAAGCTTCTAGGTGAAGGCTCTCCAGTTCTTGCAGTTGTAACTTTCTTTCAGCTCCGGCTTTTTCAATTCCCATGTTGCACTCCTTAACTGCCCAAAAAGCTCTGTGTTCTACTTCAACTGGGAGATGACAAGCTTTTCCATAAACCAAGCGGAAAGGACTCATCCCAATGGGTGTCTTGTATGCTGTTCTAAATGCCCAGAGTGCATCTTGTAGCCTGGTGCTCCAGTCTTTTCTATGAGGCTTTACTATCTTTTGCAAGATACACTTAATTTCTCTGTTTGACACCTCAGCTTGCCCATTAGTTTAGGGATGGTAAGCTATTGCAACTTTATGAATTATCCCATACTTCTTCATTAATCCTGTCAGTCTACTGTTACAAAAATGGGTGCCTTGATCGCTCATGATTGCTCGTGGTGATCCGAAGCGACATATAATATGGTTTCTCACAAAGGAAACAACAGTGTTAGCATCATCAGTGCGGGTAGGAATTGCTTCCACCCATTTGGAAACATAATCCACAGCTAACAATATATAAAAATATCCATTTGAATTTGGAAATGGACCCATGAAGTCAATGCCCCAAACATCAAAAATTTCACAGAAAAACATAATTTGTTGAGGCATCTCATTCCTCTTGGATATATTACCAAATTTCTGGCATGGGAGACAAGATTTACAAAACTCAGCAGCGTCTCTAAAAAGAGTAGGCCACCAAAATCCACAGTCTAAGATCTTTCTAGCTGTTCTTTGAAGGCCAAAATGTCCTCCATTCTCAGATGAGTGACAGGCCTCTAAAATGGACTGGAATTCTGATTGAGGCACACAATGTCTAATTACTTAATCACCGCCACATCTCCATAAATATGGGTCATCCCATATATAATAATTAGACTCGCTTTTCAGCTTGTCTCTTTGATGCTTAGAAAAATTTGGAGGAAATGTGCGGCTAACTAAATAATTAGCAACAGGTGCATACCAAGGGACTACCTCAGATACTGCTTGCAGGTTATCAAAAGGAAAATTATCATCTATAGGAGTAGAATCATCCTTAATATGCTCAAGGCGACTCAAGTGGTCTGCCACTAAATTCTGATTACCACTCCTATCCTTTATTTCTAAATCAAATTCTTGTAACAGCAGTATCCAACGTATAAGTCTTGGTTTGGACTCCTTTTTAGCTAATAGATACTTTAAAGCTGCATGGTCTGAATACACTACTACTCTAGTACCAAGTAAATAAGCTCGGAATTTATCCAGAGCAAAAACAATAGCAAGAAGCTCTTTCTCAGTAGTAGTATAGTTGGACTGGGCATTGTCTAAAGTCTTAGACGCATAAGCAATAACGAAAGGATCCTTACCTTCATGTTGAGCCAATGCTGCTCCTACTGCATAGTTGGAAGCATCGCACATGATTTCAAATGGCTGGCTCCAGTCTGGTCCTCTCACAATTGGAGCTTGAGTCAGAGCAGTCTTCAGCTTATCAAATGCTTGTTTGCAATCCTCACTGAACTCGAACTCAATATCCTTCTACAGTAATCTGGATAAGGGAAGTGTGACCTTACTAAAGCCCTTAATAAATCTCCTGTAAAAACCTGCATAGCCAAGGAACGAACGGACTTCCCTCACAGAAGAGGGTAAGGTAAACAAGAAATAACATTCACCTTTGCTGGGTCTACAGAAATGCCATTATTAGATACCACATGTCCTAATACAATTCCTTGTTTTACCATAAAGTGACATTTTTCGAAATTTAATACAATGTTTGTATTAACACATCTATCTAATACTCTAGATAATCCATCTAAGCAAAGGCTGAAAGAATCACCATAAACGCTAAAATTGTCCATAAAAACTTCCATACAGTCCTCAATAAGGTCAGAGAAAAGACTCATCATGCACCTTTGGAAGGTAGCTGGTGCATTGCACAAGCCAAAGGGCATTCTCTTGTAAGCATAAGTCCCAAAAGGACATGTAAAAGTAGTCTTTTCCTGATCCTCAGGAGCTATATGAATCTAGAAATTACCTGTGTAACCATCTAAGAAGTAATAATGTGATTTACCTGACAGGCGATCCAGCATTTGATCAATCAATGGAAGTGGGTAGTGATCCTTACGGGTAGCTTGGTTGAGACGCCTGTAATCAATGCAGACTCTCCAAGCATTCTGAACTCTAGTTGCTATGAGCTCTCCATGCTCATCCTTCACTGTAGTGACTCCAGGCTTCTTGGGCACCACTTGTACTGGGCTTATGGTACGCGGAATCGTGATTACACTTTAATTATGTAAAATTCATTGCTCTTTCTTTCCCTGGAAATGGCGCCAAAAACATGATGCCAAGACCATGGTTCACAACTCCGTGTAACTAACCAGCAAGTGCACTGGGTCGTCCAAGTAATACCTTACGTGAGTAAGGGTCGAATCCCACGGAGATTGTTGGTATGAAGCAAGCTATGGTCACCTTGCAAATCTCAGTTAGGCAGATATAAATTGATAATGGTGTTTTCAAATAATAATTAATAGAATAGGGATAGAAATACTTATGTAATTCATTGGTGAGAATTTCAGATAAGCGAATGGAGATGCTTTCGTTCCTCTGAACCTCTGCTTTCCTGCTATCTTCATCCAATCAGTCTTATTCCTGTCCATGGATGGCTTTATGTGATACATCACCACTGTCAATGGCTACTTTCGGTCATCTCTCGGGAAAATGATCCAATGTCCTGTCACGGCACGGCTAATCGTCTGGAGGCATCACCCTTGTCAATGGCTTCATCTTATCCTCTCAGTGAAAATGGTCAACGCACCCTGTCACGGCACGGCTATTCATCTGTCGGTTCTCGATCATGCTGGAATAGGATTTACTTTCCTTTTGCGCCTGTCACTAACGCCCCGCAATCGCGAGTTTGGAGCTCATCACAATCATTCATTCATTGAATCCTACCCGGAATACCACAGACAAGGTTTAGAACTTCCGGATTCTCTTGAATGCCGCCATCATTCTAGCTTATGCCACGAAGATTCCGATTAAGAGATCTAAGAGATACTCATTCAATTCTAATGTAGAACGGAGGTGGTTGTCAGGCACGCGTTCATAGGGAATGATGATGATTGTCACGTTCATCACATTCAGGTTGAAGAGCGAATGAATATCTTAGAAGTGAAATAAGATGAATTGAATAGAAAACAGTAGTACTTTGCATTAATCTTTGAGGAACAGCAGAGCTCCACACCTTAATCTATGGAGTGTAGAAACTCTACCGTTAAAAATACATAAGTGAAGGTCCAGGCATGGCCGAATGGCCAGCCCCTCTGATCTAAGAACCAGGCGTCCAAAGATTAAATATGGTCAAAAAGACATTCCCGGATTCAAAGATGTCAAATACAATAGTAAAATGTCCTATTTATAATAAACTAGCTACTAGGGTTTACAGAAGTAAGTAATTGATTCATAAATCCACTTCCGGGGCCCACCTGGTGTGTTCTTGGGCTGAGCTTGAGTGTTGCACGTGTAGAGGTCCTTCTTGGAGTTGAACGCCAGTATTTGTGCCAGTTTGGGCGTTCAACTCTGGTTTTGGATCCTTTTCTGGCGCTGGACGCCAGAATTGGGCAGAGAGCTGGCGTTGAACGCCAGTTTACGTCATCTATTCTTGGCCAAAGTATGGACTATTATATATTTCTGGAAAGCCCTGGATGTCTACTTTACAACGCAATTAAAAGCGCACCATTTCGAGTTCTGTAGCTCTAGAAAATCTACTTTGAGTGCAGGGAGGTCAGAATCCAACAGCATCAGCAATCCTTCTTCAACCTCTGAATCTGATTTTTGCTCAAGTCCCTCAATTTCAGCCAGAAAATATCTGAAATCACAGAAAAACACACAAACTCATAGTAAAGTCCAGAAATGTGAATTTAACATAAAAACTAATGAAAACATCACTAAAAGTAACTAGATCCTACTAAAAACATACTAAAAACAATGTCAAAAAGCGTATAAATTATCCGCTCATCACAACACCAAACTTAAATTGTTGCTTGTCCCCAAGCAACTGAAAATCAAATAGGATAAAAAGAAGAGAATATACTATAAATTCCAAACTATCAATGAAACATAGCTCCAATCAAATGAGCGGGACTTATAGCTTTTTGCCTCTTGAATAGTTTTGGCATCTCACTTTATCCATTGAGGTTCAGAATGATTGGCATCTATAGGAACTCAGAGTTCAGATAGTGTTATTGACTCTCCTAGTTCAGTATGATGATTCTTGAACACAGCTTCTTTATGAGTCTTGGCCGTGGCCCTAAGCACTTTGTTTTCCAGTATTACCACCGGATACATAAATGCCACAGACACATAATTTGGGTGAACCTTTTCAGATTGTGACTCAGCTTTGCTAAAGTCCCTAATTAGAGGTGTCCAGGGTTCTTAAGCACACTCTTTTTTTGCTTTGGACTTTGACTTTAACCGCTCAGTCTCAAGTTTTCACTTGACACCTACACGCCACAAGCACATGGTTAGGGACAGCTTGGTTTAGCCGCTTAGACCAGGATTTTATTCCTTTAGGCCCTCCTATCCACTGATGCTCAAAGCCTTGGGATCCTTTTTATTACCCTTGCCTTTTGGTTTTAAGGGTTATTGGCTTTTTCTGCTTGCTTTTTCTTTTTCTCCCTTTTTTTTCTATTTTTTTCGCCTATTTTGTTTTTTCTGCAAGCTTTGTTCTTTGCTGCTTTTTCTTGCTTCAAGAATCATTTTTATGATTTTTCAGATTATCAAATAACATGTCTCCTAGTCATCATTCTTTCAAGAGCCAACATATTTAACATTCTTAAACAACAACTTCAAAAGACATATGCACTGTTCAAGCATACATTCAGAAAAGAAGAAGCATTGTCACCACATCAATATAATTAAACTAAGTTCAAGGATAAATTCGAAACTCATGTACTTCTTGTTCTTTTGAATTAAAACATTTTTCATTTAAGAGAGGTGATGGATTCATAGGACATTCATAACTTTAAGACAAAGTTACTAACTACTAATGATCATGTAATGAAGACACAAACATAGATAAGCACATAACACACTACAAGAAAAATACCCATTTAGCCACACTTTTTTTAAACTACATTTAAAAAGCGTAGCCTATTTATAAAATAGGCTACGCTTTTTTCAGTGTTGCCTTTTTTTATAGAAAAGGAAACACAATTCTGGCATCATTTAAAAAGTGTAGCCTTAGATATTATAGAAATCACTTATAAAGCGTAGCTGTATGTTAATATCTATGAGTTCACTTTTTATATCAAAGAAAACGCTTTTTGAGGGTAGCCTATTTGTTAAGTTTTGGGTACGCTTCAAAAGTGATGCCTAATAAAAGCTTTTCCCTTTTTTTTTTCCGGATGGAAACCAAACTCAAAATACTTGGTGAAATTTTTGTTCCCTCCAAAGCTCATTATCCCCTTTCTGAAACTCACAACACCTTTATCCCCTTTCTGGAACCAGACGAATCACAGCGCCTTTGTTCCCTCTAAAGCTCATCACTCATCATCGCGAAGAACCCTCTCTGAAATTTTTGTAATCAAATGCCTTTATCCCTTTTCTGAAACCCTCCCACCATCGCGAAGAACCACCCGCAGCACTCACTATCGCCACTGACCGTCGCTCCTCTTCGCCCTCCTGCACTGAGCTGCGCCGCTCTCAGCATCGTCATCTCTGCGCTTCTCATCGTCCTTCCCCTTTCAGTTCGATCGTCATCTCTGTAACCCTCACCTTCGCCATTCTCGGTTTCTCACCGTCGCTGGTGACCGTCGCCACCCAGTAACCACTCACCGCCAGTCACCGTCGCTGTTGATCGTCGCTGTTGCTGCACTGACCATCGCTCTTCTTCGCCGTTCTTCTCATCATCGTCTTCTCTGTGCTCACATCGTTGAGTATGTATGTATTGATTTGTATTTGGTTCTGCAATTTCAGAGGTTTAGGGTTCCGATTTTAGGGGTTTTAATTTGGGGGTTTTAATCTGTGAAATATGGGTTTGTGAATTGTGATTTGATAACATGCATGCTGTTGTTGATGAAGATGCGTGGTTTAATAGATTATTTTTCTGCCTGTTTTGTACTTATAAATAACTAACTCATTCGGGGGAAAGTGTTTCTGATATTCTGTTATTTATTAAGAATTAGAATGCTCATGATAAGACACAAGTAAAAACTGGAAGAAGTTAGAGAAAAGAGTATTGGCTTTCACAACAACGATGAAAATTTTTGTTCATTGAAATATTAATTCAATTGGACACAAGGGAAAACTTAAGAAAAATTTTTAGTGTGGTGAAAGACAAGGAATATCACCATTCTCCTATGTGAATAGAATTGCAGGATTTGCAGGAAAACTATTGATTAGTGAAAAATAAATTCAGTTATTAATGAATTCTAACCTATGACTAGAATCATATTCAAATGCTGCTGCACCTATAGACTATAGTGAAATTCTAACTAAAAGCATGTATCGAAGCTCAAAAATTATATTCCTTCATATGATTGCTGATTGCAGATCCTTCTTCACGGGGCATCTACCTGAGGGAGGCTAGTGCTTTCCAACAATCTACTGAGGTGAGAGCATAATCAGCTTGTTGTCCATTGATGATCAAAGCATATCTTTAGGTCAGATATTTGAAAACTGTGATGTGAAAATGGATTAAAGATTGGAACGTGGGAAAACTAATAAATGATGAGTGATGACTGTGCATTTTCTAATTCTAATAAACTCTTGGATGAAATAACAAAAAATTATTGAATTCATAAACAATATTAGTGTACCTTCTGAGGTGATAAAAGGACAAGAGTAGTGTTTGCTTAGATTTAGTTTGTTAACAGAAATTGTTGATGAGGCATGTAATGAAACTTGATAACAGTCTCACAATTGTTCTTTTGCTGGTGTAATTGCTGATAAGTGCAATGTTGTTTGCCAAATCTATTCACAGTTAATTGTAAATTTTAGTTTGTGCTCAAATGGCAATTTATTTTATGACTTGTATTTACAGTGGACAGTGGAAGTTGATCCAAAATTTCATGAGGATGCCAACAAAATTGAAGAATTGGCTGTGTTTGAGGAGCACATTGAATTACATTCTACAGATAGCTTAGTTGTGAAAGCCCCTGATTATCTACTGCTCGCTCATAATGGTCGTACCTTCAAGTTAGTCAGTGTTCCTTCACCGTTATATTTTCAGTTTTAGGGTACATGGCCATTTATTTAAAATGCAAGTGTTGCTCATGAGATAATCTTTCCTGGGGAATTTTTTTTTCTTTGTTTTCCTGATATCATAGTGTTGTTCTTGAACTATTATTAGGTCACATGAACATTTGATTTAGGGGGTCAGAAAATGACATAATTATTTGGCGAAAAGAACTGGGTTCTCTATGCTACTTTGAAGTGCATATATATCATCCGTTAAATTGTCTTATTAATATCTCCAACTTCCGCATCCATCACCCTTAAACTATTCTGCTTAAATGCAGTTATTCCATCAACACTTTATGCTGCTTAATTTTTATTTTTCAACTAAGTTTCTGTCTGATGACACTTTTCAGTTTTGCTTTATTAGTAAATTACAAGTTATCTTCTATTTTCAGCGTAATTGTTAATCCTACTAATTTAGCTGATGGTCTGCATTATTATGAGGTCTACAGTATTGACTGCAAAGCACCATGGCGCGGTCCTCTTTTCAGAATTCCAGTTACTATAACCAAGCCAGTGGCTGTTACTAATAGACCTCCACAAGTTTCATTTTCAAAGATGTTATTCCAGTCGGGTGTGCTTTAGTCAATTAAGTTTATTTCTATGCTTCTTTCTGCTGGTGACTTAATGGTTTTCAAATTTTGAGATTATGTATAATGCATTGAGATCATGTTGTGTAGGCTATTTCCCAGTTGTCTTTTATTTTCTCTAATAAAGAAAGTGTTATTGGACACCTTACTTTGTCTTGAAATTGTTTTATCATATGGCATTTGTCATTCTGGTCGAGTTTCTGTTCTCTAGTTGTCTTAAAAGCAATAATTGTGTTAAAATTTTTTGCTTCGTTAGGCCATGTAGAAAGGAAATATATAGAAGTGCCACATGGTGCATCTTGGGTTGAGGGAACCATGAACACGTCAAGTTTTGATACAACGAGAAGATTTTTCGTGGATGCTGTTCAGGTACAACTTGCAGCTCGAAACTGTAAAGATTTGTCTGGACCGTTTCTTTGACATGCTTGCTGTGTCCAGATATGTCCATTGCATAGACCGTTGACATGGAGGAGTGTGATGACTTTTTCTTCCCCTGCTGCCAAAAGCTTCGCCTTCAAGGTTGTAGGTGGTCAAACATTGGAACTAGTCATAGCTCAGTTTTGGTCAAGTGGCATAGGGAGTCAAGAGACTCCAAGTGTGGATCTGAAGGTGATACAATTCATATTTGTATGAAGAATTTATTTTCTGTGTCCAAAGTTTTGGATAAATCTTCCTTTCTCTTCCCATCTTCCCCCTCTCTCTTTTATCTTTCTTCAAATTAAGCTGGATCTCAGTTTTTTGAATTGGCCAAGCCACTAACCCACATTATGTAGGCAAAAGATACAATCTTGCTAATTTTAATAAAATTCTAAGTTATGTTTCATGGTGTAAAAGTCAACCAAGAGGAAATTGTACTTGATGGGAGTGAAGCACCAGTTAGAATTAATGCTGAAGCATTACTGGCATCTAAGAGACTTGCACCTTTAGCAATACTAAACAAGGTTTCCTTGTAAAGTTTGTTTCCTTCTTGTTCTGTACCATTGTGCTTGTGATGTTGGACAGTAAAGAGGTTAACTTTTCTCCTAATTTGTGTTGAACTTACAGATAAGGATCCCTTATAGACCAACAGATGCTAAGATTAGTGCACTTACGACTGATCGTGACAAACTTCCCTCTGGAAAGCAGATACTTGCACTGACACTAACGTGAGTACTCCATTACGTGTTTCATTATATTTGAATGTTTAGATTGTCTTTTCTTATTATTCTGCTACTTTTGCATTTGTCTTTACTTAAGCATGTTTAGGTGTACCAATTAACAAAAGAAAACTAGAAATTTTGTTGATAGTTTAGACTTAGTATTTTGATTGTTTTCTTGTTCAATTGCTTGTGTTTTTGTTCATTTATATATGTTTTGTAGGACTCATGATGACCTTTTTGTGCTTTCCTATTCTCTCTTAAGAGTACTTTTATTTTATCATAACTTTTTAGTAATTTATTATGCTTATAAGATATTTTCGAAATGTAAAGTTTACACAAACTGAGACTAACTTTTTCCTGAAGCACTGAGATATCCTCATATATGAGTTGGTTCTGCAAGTTATATATTACATATAAGTAAAATCAGAATCATCATCACTATATATATGGCCAAAAACACCCAAGGTTTGCATGGTTTTACTACCCTTAGTGATCTAACTTGTTTGAGGGCAGAATCAAGCTGCTGTTCTAAATTCTGAAGCTCTTTTAGACTTAAGCATTGCAGATCTTGTCCCATAAAATTCCTGAAAAAGAAAAATTAAAAAGCATATAATATAGGAACACAAACCCTTGCTTTTACTTAATTATTTTCTTTGATACCTTTGATTTCTCTCTAAGACTTCCACCCTTGCTTTGAGCCTTGCATATTCTAGAGTCCAATTTTCCTGACAGCGTGGATAGATATGAATAATCGTAGCGAATTAATAATAAGTAATTAGATAAAAAAAATTAAACAATTCATTAGAAGAGTTAAATCCAAGCAATATTACTTCAGTTGTATTCATTATTGTCCTATTGTTAGAATCTTTGATAGAAATCAAGGGATTGCTGAGTGAAATTACTTGTGTTTTCTTTGGTGTCTGCATTGTACTGTGCTACATTAAAAAGTGAAGGAGATTAATGCTATTTTAGACCTCAACGTTGCCTCCATTGACCAAAACCTTACGAGTGCACATTTTGGCTTAGTGTTGTTGATTGATTTCACTCTTAATTCATACAAAAAGGAATAAGACTGATTCTGGATTTCTGTATGCTTGTCATTGTTATCAATGGTGTTATTAGTGTTTTAGACTTTGCATACTTTTTGAGGAGAAGCTATAGAAGCAGAGGAGAAGCTTCATGGCGACTTTTTGAGGCTGGTGATCTATTTCTCCTATCTTTTTTCATTTAAATGTACAAGGCTATAATTTGTGCCTACTTATTTTTACTAACAAAAAAAATGCATCCATATTTATGCAGAACCATGTTGAGGGCTACCTTGAAGCTTGAACTATCAGCAAAGACAAAGACCTATTTTTCAACTGCTATTGATTTGTGGGATGCAGATTTTATTAGAAAATACTTATGTATGTAGGATATGTTTTTTTGTAGAGTATTACTAGTAAATTCTAAGTGATATTATGCTTATTTTGATATGGTTATGCTTACTTTAGTGTGAAATGTATGAATTTTTACAATTAACTTCATTCTAGTACTTTTGGATCATTATTATAAATATATTTTGGTTAGAGATAATTTTTATTATTTAAAGAAATTATTTAGTATAATTATGTATTTATTTTTATTTTATAATATTTAACTCATTTAAATAAAAATGCAGAATTATTATACATATAATCATATTATTAATTATTATGTTGTATTAATAATTATTAGAAAATTATATATATATATATATAGAAAAAAAAATGAGACCTAAGGCTACACTTATAAACAGTAGCTATAGTATATATATATAAAAAAAAACGAGGGACCTAAGGCTACACTTATAAAAAGTAGTCATGGTATACAATGTGGCTACGCTTTACAGGTGATGCAGTAGCGTTGAAAAGCGTAGCCTATTCTGGCAAAAATGGAAGCTGAAAAGCGTAGCCTTTGGTCCTGGATAGCATCACTTGAAAAGCGTACCCTATTCCCAAACGTCAAAAGCGTAGCCCTTGGTGCAGAAAAGCGTAGCCTTTGAGAATAGGCAACGGCCGAATAGGAATCACTCCAAAAAGCGTAGCCGTAGCCCAAAAAGCGTAGCCGTAGCCTAAGGCATCATTTTTTTTCACTTTTGGCTACACTTTTCAAGTGTACCTGAATGGGTGTTTTTCTTGTAGTGACATAGAAAACGAAAAACAGAAGAAATAAGAACAAGGAATGAATCCACCTTAGTGATGATGGCGTTTCCTTCTTGAGGAACCAATGATGTCCTTGAGCTCTTCTATGTCTCTTCCTTGTCTTTGTTGCTCCTCCTTCATTGCTTTTAGATCTTCTCTGATTTCATGAAGGATGATGGAGTGCTCTTGATGTTCCACCCTTAGTTGCTTCCAATAATTATGTGGAAGAAAATGTATCCCCTGAGGTATCTCAGGGATCTCTTGATTTACAGTCAAATGTTCTACCGCTGAGCTATAGACCCTTGATGGAAGCTTTTGTCTTCCCTTTCCTCTTTCTAGAGGTTTCTCTGGCCTTAGGTGCCATCAATGGTTATGGAAAAAACAAAAAAGCTATGCTTTTACCACACCAAACTTATAATGTTTCTCGCCCTCGAGCAAAAGAAGAAAGAATAGAAAAAGAAGAAGAAGAAGATACGGAGGAGATGGATGGAGGTGTGTATTCGGCCATATGGGTGGGATTGGATGGGAGAGAGATGTTGAATTTTGAAGGTAGTGGGTGTATCGATGTGAGTGGTAAATGGAAAACAGAAGGGATGATCATGAATGGAAAGAGAGATGATGAGGTAGGTGGGGATCCTGTGGGGTCCACAGATCCTGAGATGATCCTGTGGGGTCCACAGATCCTTAGGTGTCAAGGCATTTACATCCCTACACCCATTAGGCCTGTAAAATGCCTTTGCACACAACTCTGGGCGTTCAGCGCCAGGTTGGTGCCCATTTTGGGCGTTCAACGCCCATTTGTGTGCCATTTCTGGCGTTGAACGCCAGAACCATGCCTGTTCTGGCGTTCAGCGCCCAGAAGCTGCCCATTTTGGGTGTTCAGCGCCAGAACCATGCTCTGTTCTGGCGCTGAACGCCAGAGAGATGCTCCTCCAGGGTGTGATTTTTCTTCTGCTATTTTTGATTCCGTTTTCAATTTTTATATTTATTTTGTGACTCCACATGATCATGAACCTACAAAGACATATAACTAAGAAAAATATAGTTAGATAAATAAAAATTGGGTTGCCTCCCAACAAGCGCTTCTTTAATATCAATAGCTTGACAGTGGGCTCTCATGGAGCCTCACAGATGTGCAGAGCTTTGTTGAGACTCTCCAACACCAAACTTAGAGTTTGGATATGGGAGTTCAACACCAAACTTAGAGTTTGGTTGTGGCCTCCCAACACCAAACTTAGAGTTTGACTGTGGGGGCTCTGGTTGACTCTGCTTTGAGAGAAGCTTTTTCTGCTTCCTCTCCATGGTTGCAGAGGGAGATCCTTGAGTTTTAAACACAAGGGAGTCCTTATTCCATTGAAGGACTATTTCACCTCTGTCAACATCAATCACAGCTCTTGCTGTGGCCAGGAAAGGTCTTCCTAGGATGATGGATTCATCCTCTTCCTTTCCAGTATCCAGGACTATGAAATCAGCAGGGATGTAAAGGCCTTCAACCTTTACTAACACGTCCTCTACTTGTCCATAAGCCTGTTTTCTTGAACTGTCTGCCATCTCTAATGAGATTTTAGCAGCTTGCACCCCATAGATTCCCAGTTTCTCTATTACAGAGAGGGGCATGAGGTTTATTCCTGAACCAAGGTCACACAGAGCTATAAAGATCATGGTGCCTATGGTACAAGGTATTATGAACTTTCCAGGATCCTGTCTCTTCTGAGGCAATGTTAGTTGATCCAGATCACTTAGTTCATTGATGAACAAGGGAGGTTCAACTTCCCAAGTATCAATGCCAAATAATTTAGCATTCAGCTTCATGATTGCACCAAGAAACTTGGCAGTTTGCTCTTCAGTAACATCCTCATTCTCTTCAGAAGAGGAATACTCATCAGAGCTTATGAAGGGCATAAGGAGGTTCAATGGAATCTCTATGGTCTCTAGATGAGCCTCAGAGTCCTTTGGTTCCTCAGAGGGAAGCTCCTTATTGATCACTGGACGTCCCAGGAGGTCTTCCTCCTTGGGATTCACGTCCTCCACTCCCCTTGTAGGTTCGGCCATGGTGCTTATGTCAATGGCCTTGCACTCTCCTTTTGGGTTCTCTTCTGTATTGCTTGGGAGAGTACTGGGAGGGATTTCAGTGATCCTTTTACTCAGCTGGCCCACTTGTGCTTCCAAATTTCTAATGGAAGACCTTGTTTCATTCATGAAACTCACAGTGGCCTTGGACAGATCAGAGACTAAGTTTGCCAAATTAGAAGTATTTTGTTCAGAGTCCTCTGTCTGTTGCTGAGTGGATGGTGGAAAAGGTTTATTATTGTTAAACCTGTTTCTTCCACCATTATTAAAGCCTTGTTGAGGCTTTTGATCCTTCCATGAGAAATTTGGATGATTTCTCCATGATGAGTTATAGGTGTTTCCATAAGGTTCACCTAAATAATTTACCTCTGCTATTGCAGGGTTTTTAGGATCATAAGCTTCTTCTTCAGAAGATGCCTCTCGAGTACTGTTGGATGCAGCTTGCATTCCATGCAGACTCTGAGAGATCATATTGACTTGGTGAGTCAATATTTTATTCTGAGCCAATATGGCATTCAGAGTATCAACTTCAAGAACTCCCTTCTTCATAGGCGTCCCATTGCTCACAGGATTCCTTTCAGAAGTGTACATGAACTCGTTATTAGCAACCATGTCAATGAGTTCTTGAGCTTCTGCAGGCGTTTTCTTTAGGTGAATGGATCCACGTGCAGAAGTATCCCATGACATCTTAGATAACTCAGATAAACCATCATAGAATATATCCAGGATGGTCCATTCTGAAAGCATGTCAGAAGGACACTTTTTGGTCAACTGTTTGTATCTTTCCCAAGCTTCATAGAGGGATTCACCTTCTTTCTGTCTGAAGGTTTGAACATCAGCTCTAAGCTTGCTCAGCTTTTGAGGAGGAAAGTACTTGGCTAAGAAAGCCGTGACCAGCTTATCCCAAGAGTTCAGGCTGTCTCTGGGTTGAGAATCCAACCATAATCTAGCTCTGTCTCTTACAGCAAAAGGGAAAAGCATGAGCCTGTAGACTTCAGGATCTACTCCATTAGTCTTAACAGTATCACATATCTGCAAGAATTCAGTTAAGAACTGAAAAGGATCATCAGATGGAAGTCCATGAAACTTGCAGTTCTACTGCATCAGAGAAACTAATTGAGGTTTCAGCTCAAAGTTGTTTGCTCCAATGGCAGGAATGGAGATGCTTCTTCCATGTAAATTGGAATTAGGTGCAGTAAAGTCACCAAGCATCTTCCTTACATTATCATTATTTTCGGCTGCCATCTCCTCTTCTTGTTCGAAAATTTCTGAAAGGTTATCTCTGGATTATTGTAATTTAGCTTCTCTTAGTTTCCTTTTTAGAGTCCTTTCAGGTTTTGGATCTGCTTCCACAAGAATGTTCTTATCCTTGCTCCTGCTCATATGACAAAGAAGAGGGCATAGAAAGATAATAATAATAATAGAAATCCTTTATACCACAGTATAGGGATCCCTGTATGAGTAGAAGAAGAGGGGGAGACAAAGAATGTAATATAATGAAAGAAACACAACTGTGAGGAGGGTTGAGATGTGAGATGAGATGTTAGTAGATGAATAAATAAATAGAATAAGATGAGAGAGAAGGAATTTTCGAAAATAATTTTTGAGAAAGAGTTAGTGATTTTTGAAAATAGTTTTTGAAAAATGTTAGTAATTTTTGAAAATTAAGATTTAAGAACTAAAATAATTAATAAATTAAAAAGAAATTTTGAAAAAGGGGGGAGATATTTTCGAAAATGAGAGAGAGAGAGTTAGTTAGGTAGTTTTGAAAAAGTTAAGAAACAAACAAAAAGTTAGTTAGTTAGTTGAAACAAATTTGAAAATCAATTTTGAAAAGATAAGAAGTTAGGAAGTTAGAGAAGATATTTTGAAATCAAATTTTTGAAAAAGATAAGATGAGAAGATATTTTTGAAAAGATATGATAGGAATTAGTTTTTGAAAAAGATTTGATTTTTAAAATCTCAATTAATGACTTGATTCATAAGAAATTACAAGATATGATTCTAGAACTTAAAGTTTGAATCTTTCTTAACAAGCGAGTAACAAACTTCAAATTTTTGAATCAAAACATTAATTGATTATGTTATTTTCAAAAATTTGATATAAAAATAAGAAAAAGATTTTTGAAAAATATTTTTGGAATTTTCGAAAATAACTAAGAATTTTGAAAAAGATTTGATTTTTGAAAAAGATTTTGAAAAAGATAAGATTTTCAAATTGAAAATTTGATTTGACTCATGAGAAACAATTTTATTTTAAAAATTTTTGAAAAAGTCAATCCAAATTTTTGAATTTGATAAGAGAAAAAGGGAAAGATATTTTTTTGATTTTTGAATTTTTATGATGAGAGAGAAAAACAACAAAAAGACTCAATGCATGAAAATTTTGAATCAACACAATGAATGCATGCATGAATGATATGAATGTCAAGATGAACACCAAGAACACTTTGAATGTCAAGATGAACATCAAGAAAATATTTTTGAAAAATTTTTTATGCAAAGAAAACATGTAAGACACCAAACTTAGAAATCTTTCATGTTTAGACTCTAAGAAACGAAAAATGCACATGTAAAACAAGAAAAGACACAAAACATGAAAACATCAAGATCAAACAAGAAGACTTACCAAGAACAACTTGAAGATCATGAAGAACACTATGAATGCATGATATTTTCGAAAAATGCAAGATGCATATGCAAGTGACACCAAACTTATGATATGACTCAAGACTCAAACAAGAAACACAAAATATTTTTTGATTTTTATGATTTTCTAATTTTTTTTGGATTTTTATTTTATATTTTTCGAAAATTATTTAGAAAGAAAGAAAAATAAGGATTCCAAAATTTTTGATATGAATTCCAGGAATCTTGCCATGTTAGTCTAAAGCTTCAGTCCAGGAATTAGACATGGCTCACTAGCCAGTCAAGCTTTCAATGAAAGCTCCGGTCCAAAACACTAGACATGGCCAATGGCCAGCCAAGCTTCAGCATGTAATTCAAACATGACATGCCTGACATACCCTACAGTCGTATAACAGCTGATTGTTGGAAGCCTCAGTCCAAAAGAATTTAGTCATGGCTTTACAGCCAGCCAGGCTTCACATGCTTCATGAAACACTAGAATTCATTCTTAAAAGTTTTGAAGCCATAGAATAATTTATTTTTGAAAACATTATATTTATTATTATTTTTTTTTTCGAAAACAAAAGGAAAATTTTTAAAAGATTTTTGAAAAATTTTGGAAAAGAAAACAAAAAGAAAATTACCTAATCTGAGCAACAAGATGAACCGTCAGTTGTCCAAACTCGAACAATCCCCGGCAACGGCGCCAAAAACTTGGTACGCGGAATCATGATTACACTTTAATTATGTAAAATTCATTGCTCTTTCTTTCCCTGGAAATGGCGCCAAAAACATGATGCCAAGACCATGGTTCACAACTCCGTGTAACTAACCAGCAAGTGCACTGGGTCGTCCAAGTAATACCTTACGTGAGTAAGGGTCGAATCCCACAGAGATTGCTGGTATGAAGCAAGCTATGGTCACCTTGCAAATCTCAGTTAGGCAGATATAAATTGATAATGGTGTTTTCGAATAATAATTAATAGAATAGGGATAGAAATACTTATGTAATTTGATGTGTATTTTTGGAAAACGAATTCCAAACACACAAATCTAACCGGCAAGTGCACCGGGTCGCATCAAGTAATAATAACTCACGGGAGTGAGGTCGATCCCACAGGGATTGAAGGATTGAGCAATTTTAGTTTAGTGGTTGATTTAGTCAAGCGAATCAAGATTTGGTTGAGAGATTTGTGATTATAAAATTTAAATTGCATGGAAAGTAAAGGGAATGGGTAAATTGTAAGAAAGTAAAGAGAACTGAAACTTAAAGTGCTGAATCTTAAAGAACAAGAAATTAAATGGCAGAAACTTAGAACGCAAGAAATATAAATTGCAGAATCTTAAAGTACAAGAAATGTAAATGGCTTGAATTGTAAAGGGAATTGGGAATTGGATTTGTAGAAATTAAACAAGGAAAAGTAAAATTGCAACAAGCAGAGAAGTAAAGGATGACTTGAATTGAACCGGATCTTAAAACAGAAATGTAAATGAGCTTGAAAGCAGTGAACAGAGAATTGAAAATGATAATTCAGATCTCAGGACCCAAGAGACTAGATAACCAAGTCTAGATCTCAATGCCTTCCTAGATCCAACAAGAACAATTGCAAAGGAAATGTAAATTGCAGAGAAAGTAGATGAAGAAGCAATTAACAGAAATTTAAATTCAATTGTGCAGTAAAGAAACAAAGAGGTCTTAGGATGAAATTGAAACAGAATTCCTTCAATTCTCCAACCCAAGATCCAAGACAATTGTAATTGAAATTGAAAGCAAGAAAACTAAGAGGAAGGGAATTCAATTCTCCTTCCCCAAGACTTAGAAATTAAAATTCACTCAACACCAAAAGCTTTCCGAAAACTCTCTATGAAAACTAAAAGGGAAAGCTCTCTGAAAAACTTCCAGGAAAAAAAACTCCCCGAAAAACTTAAATCCTATGCTATTTATACACTTTCTTCAAATGGTCTTCAAGCCTTCAATTGGGCCTTTGCTCTTGATAGAATTGGGTTGATAGAGGCCTTGGTTGATTGCTCTTGGAGTTTGGAGAAGAACCGAATTGAACCGGGTTTGGAATCATGAAAGCTTGAGTAAAAGTTTGAGTAAAAGTTTGAGGCAAACTTTTACTCAAACTTTTCACATCAGCCACCCTCTTTTGCTGATACCGACGTTGGGGCAAAAGTTTGGGGTCAAACTTTTGCTCAAACGTTGGCCTCCCCTTGCACACTCATGGCGCCAACGTTTGCCAAAAAGTTAGAGGCAAACGTTGGCACAAACTTTTGCTCTCCAGGGTGTGTTGTTCATGCGCCAACGTTTGCCAAAAAGTTTGAGGCAAACGTTGGCGCAAACTTTTGCTCTCCAGGGTGTTGATTTGTGATGCCAAAAGTTTGCCAAAAAGTTTGAGGCAAACTTTTGCTCAAGCTTTTTGCCCAAAAGTTTGCACAAAAGTTTGAGGCAAACTTTTGCTCCAGCTTTTTGCCCAAAAGTTTGCCCAAAAGTTTGAGGCAAACTTTTGGTCAAGCTTTTTGCTCCCTGGTTCGTTTTCAATTAATCCAAAAGTTTGAGCTAAAGTTTGAGGCAAACTTTTGCTCAAACTTTTTGTCCTCTCTTCCTCCTAGCCATTCCTTCTTGCTTCAACCTTTCTCCAAGCTTTCTTCACCTATCATTAATCAACCAAACACATCAAAGCTATGCTCAAAATCATGAGATATTCATTCTTTCATAATATGTGACAATTATAGCATAAAACCTCATGAAATTGCATTAATTCATCTATGGTTGATTAAATCAAAGGAAGCATGAAAATCTACCCAATTGGCTTGCTTATGGCTCAAGAAAGTGCATAATTCCAATGAAAACATAAGAAAAAGGCTAGTGAAACTAGGCTAAGATGACTTGTCATCACAACACCAAACTTAAAGCTTGCTTGTCCCCAAGAAAGAAATGAATTATGCTCATAGGTTCTTTCAATTAAGACGGATTGAAGAACAACTTGTAAAGTCCTGTGAGTGAAGTGATAAGTGACAGTGGGGTAAACTCTAAATCATATGCTCATGCAAGGGCTTCAGTGCTCACTAGTCCTCACATATTGGGAGTCTTAGGTCTTAGGATTTTCATCCAAATGGTATCATAGAGATCTCTTTATATGTAAACACCTTGAAGCAGCTTATAGTTTCTGTGCTTTGGCCTCGACTCTAAGTGTCATGTCTCAAAGAGGCTCTTTAGATAAGCTTTCAATCAATACTCCTAAACCAGTTGGTTTTAAGGTATTAGGTGTTAAAGCACCCCTAAGGATTTACTTGCTCAAGCCTCTTTCTTTGACACAACTCAACCACAAGCATTTACTAGGCTAATAACTCTTTGAGTTTTGTTTCTTCTTTCTTTTTCTGCCTAGTAATTGATGCTCAGAGCCTTGGGCCATGTTCTTTTTGCTTTTGTATTTTCTTTATTTTCTTTTGTTTTGTTTGCTGCTTCTTGGATCAATAGATTTTTGAGAATCTCCACAATACTTCTTTGAACTTCATGTCCTGCCTATGAGCTCCCATGCAAGTTTTCACAAGCATGCAACCTCAATACATAATCATACAACTAGAACCACCACTTCTCCTAATCTTTTGCTTGCCTCAAAATTGTTTGATTCCTCAATCCTTCTTTTCAAAGAACTTTCATGTGATGCATTTTTGAAATGTTGAGTGCAAACAAGTGTGAAGAGTGTAGTGTTGTGAATAATCAAGCATCTTAATTATTGAATTACAGAAAAACTATACTATGCAGACAAGCAGGGGTATTATATCACTTTCAATCGTAGCAGTATCTGATATAAAACAATCACTGAACAATACAACCTTTTGGAATCTACTTGCTGTCCTCCTCCTCATCATCCTCATTGCTGGTTTTAGCATTCCTCTTTCATTTCTTTGGGTGATGGTGCTTAATCTTTCCAAAAGCTTGTATGACACTCTGCAATGATATTGAAAGTTGCTTGTTCCCAAAGCACTTGAAAAATGGTTAGCATGCATGATTTATTTGTGGGCTTTTGAACTTACTTTGGTGTGGGAACACCAAACTTAGTACCTTGCCAATGGTTCTCATGCATCAGATTAACCATGTGTGAAACTCTTTTTCTTTTTCAAAAGTAATAAAACTGAAAACTTAGGAAACAACAGAATAGTTAACTAGTTTATCTAAATGCTTGAAGCTAGCATTATGCAGAAAGTGAGAATACGTTTTATGATGAAATTTTGGTGGAACACCAAACTTAGAATCCTTCATTCTCCCTCAGATTGTTTTGGTGTGCAATACCAAACTTAGCTTCTTGCAATATAGATAAAATTAATTAACCTTTTTATTAAAATAGCTATGAAAAGAAAACTACCTCAGGTTGGGTTGCCTCCCATCAAGCGCTCTTTTATTGTCACTAGCTTGACATTGTAGCTTTCTTTTATGGTGGTTGAGGATTGTAGTGCCTCAACTTGTCTCCCCTGACTGTGATCCTCCTCTTTGTTCTCTGGTGTTCAATTTCAGCATGTTCCAACGAGAGTATGTTGCTGACATTGTAATAGTCATCAGTCTGTCGGCTTGCTCCCAGTTGTTGATATATCAATTGCACTTTGTCACCTTTGGAAAGCCCCTCTGTCGGAATCTTCCTGTTCTTCCAACCCCTTTTTGTTTTGTTTCTGCGTTTCATCCCTTTTTTTGTTGATCTTTCTTTTATGGCTGTAGACTTACCTTGGGGATTTCTCTCTTCAGTGGCTAATACTCCAATATCCTCTTGGACTTTTTCATCCTTCTGCACAATCTTCTGCCTTGGGATATTGTTGTGAATCACCTTGTCAATTTCCATAGAGTCCCTCCTCCTATTACTATACTGGGCTTCTGGTAATACTTTCAGAGTGACACTCTCATCATGCATCCTGAGAGTTAGTTCTCCTTGCTCTATGTCTATGATAGCTCTAGCAGTGGCCAAGAATGGCCTTCCCAGTATAATAGAATCACCATCATCCCCATCTGAATCTAGAACCACAAAATCTGCAGGGTATATGAAATTGTTCACCTTGACTAGAAGGTTTTCAATCATACCCCTGGGGTATACCGTTGACTTATCTACTAGCTCTAGAGATATCTGTACTAGTTTAACTTCCTCTATATGCAACTTTTTTACCAAGGAGGATGGTATTAAGTTGATACTTGCTCCTAGATCGCACATTGCTTTAGTGATGGTTAATTCCCCAATGGTGCAAGGTAGCAAAAAGCTCCCTGGGTCCTCAAGCTTAGGAGGAAGCCCTTTTTGAATCAAGGCTCTGCATTCCTCAGTAAGCAGTATGGTTTTTTTCTCATCCCAACTTCTTTTCTTATTGATAAGCTCCTTCAAAAACTTGGCATACAGAGGCATTTGCTCAAGTGCTTCAGCCAAGGGAATATTGATTTCCAGCTTTTTGAAAGTCTCAAGGAACTTATGAAAATGTTGGTCCTTAGTTTCTTTGTTGAACCTCTGGGGATATGGCAGTGGAGGTGTGATGCTCTTTCCTATTTGCTGCTGTCCCTGAGTTACTTCTTTTGAACCGTGTGGTTGGTTGTCCTTCTCTTTGAGTTTCTCAATGCTCTTGTTTGGCATCACAACTTGATCCTTGGTTTCATCTGCCTTTGTTTACTCCTCATCTTCTATTAGCCTTTTGCTGCTCTCTGCTTGCTTCTTTGTAGTGTCATTATTGCTCATCAATGTTCTCCCACTCCTTAATTGTATTGCCTTGCATTCTTCCTTAGGATTTGGAATTGTGTCACTTGGCAGAGAGCTTGAAGGTCTCTCAATAGAGATCTGCTTGGAGATTTGCCCCATTTGCCTCTCTAGGCTCTTCAGGGAAGCTTCATGATTCTTGGTTGTCATTTCCTGGTGTTTCAGCATTTTGTCTATCAAGGTCTCCAAGTTAGTGATTCTTTGAGCTTCAGGTGATGCTTGTGGTGGGTTGTGAGATGTGGGTGGTGATGAGTATTTTGGTGGAAAAGTGAATTTCTCCCAAAACACACAAATCTAACCGGCAAGTGTACCGGGTCGCATCAAGTAATAAAAACTCACGGGAGTGAGGTCGATCCCACAGGGATTGAAGGATTGAGCAATTTTTAGTTTAGTGGTTGATTTAGTCAAGCGAATCAAGATTTGGTTGAGTGTTTTGTGATTTGCAGAAATTAAATTGCATGGAATTAAAGAGAACAGGGAATTAAAGAGCTGAATCTTAAAGAACAAGAAATTAAATGGCAGAAACTTAGAATGCAAGAAATGTAAATTGCGGAATCTTAAAGTGCAAGAAATGTAAACGGCTGGAATTGTAAAGGGAATTGGGGACTTGGATTTGCAGAAATTAAACAAGGAAAAGTAAATTTGCATCAAGCAGAGAAGTAGAAGAGGGTTTGGGTTGAATCGGATCTTGAAGCAGAAAAGTAAATGAACATGAAAATAGTAAACAGAGAATTAAAAATTGAAAGTTCAGATCTCAGGACCCAGAGACTAGAAAACTGAGTCTAGATCTCAATGCCTTCCTAGATCCAACAAGAACAATTGCAAGGGAATTGTAAATTGTAAGGAAAGTAGATGAAGAGCAATTAACAGAAATCAAATTCAATAAGCAGTAGAAGAAACAGAGAGATCTTCGGATGAGATTGAAACAGAATTCCTTCAATTCTCCAACCCAAGATCCAAGACAATTGCAATTGAAATTGAAAGCAATAAAATGAAGAGGAAGAGAGTGGAATTCTCCTTCCCCCAAACTAAGAAATTAAAGATCACTCAATATCCAAAGCTCTCCGAAAACTATTATGAAAACTTTAAAGGAAAGCTCCCTGAAGAACTTGAATTCTATCCTATTTATACACTTTCTTCAAATGATCTTCAAGCCTTGAGTTGGGCCTTTGCTCTTGGTGGAATTGGGTTGAAAGAGGCCTTGGTTGATTGCTCTTGGAGTTTGGAGAAGAACCAAAGTGAACCAAATGAACCGGGTTGGAGTTTTGCAAAAGTTGGAGCAAAAGTTAGGGTCTAACTTTTGGTCCAACTTTTCATATCAGCTCCCATATCTTGCTGATACTCACGTTGGTGCAAAAGTTAGGGGTCTAACTTTTGCACCAACGTTGGCCTTCCTTAGTGCACTTGTGGCGCCAACGTTAGCCTAAAAGTTAGGGGCTAACGTTGGCGCAAACTTTTGCTCCTCCCCTTGTAGTTTTCATGTGCCAACGTTAGCCCAAAAGTTAGGGGCTAACGTTGGCGCAAACTTTTGGTGCCCAGGGAGTGTTTTTCTCATGCCAACGTTAGCCTCAAAGTTAGGGGCTAACGTTGGCACAAACTTTTGGTGCCCAGGGAGTGATTTTCAAGTTCCAACGTTAGCCCAAAAGTTAGGGGCTAACGTTGGGGCTAACTTTTCACCCAAAAGTTTATGCAAAAGTTTGAGGCTAACTTTAGGTCCAGCTTTTTGCTTCCTGGTTCAATTTCACTTATTCCATTGTCTTCTCTTTACTCCTAGCTATTCCTTCTTGCTTCAACCTTTCTCCAAGCTTTCTTCACCTATCATTAATCAACCAAACACATCAAAGCTATGCTTAAAATCATGAGATATTCATTCTTTCATAATATGTGACAATTATAGTATAAAACCTCATGAAATAGCATGAATTCATACATGGTTGATTCAATCAAAGGAAACATGAAAATCTACCCAAATTAGCTTACTTGTGGCTCAAGAAAGTGTACAATTCAAGTGAAAACAAAAGAAAAAAGCTAGTGAAACTAGGCTAAGATGACTTGTCATCACAACACCAAACTTAAAGCTTGCTTGTCCCCAAGCAAGAAAAGATTTATTGAGAAGAAAGAATGAAATGGAAGAGGATGTTCATGCTAGCAGAGTATTATTGATAGTTCATGGGATTTTGTGTGGATATGTAAATACTCACTTCTTATTGACTCCTAGGCCTAGAAAGTCTCCTTCAAGATTCAAGTAACATACTGCTATGACCTCTCATTATTCCTTTATCCTTGGCTATTACTTTGTTTATAAGCTTTATTTGAGTGTCATGTGTAGCAAGTTCATCTCCTTTTCTTTATACTTGACACATTATTCACCATAGACACTTGGCTCACATTCCTTCTTAAAATATTGATGCCCAGCACCTTTTTGGGTTACTAAATGCCTTGTAGTTAGGTTGCTCTTGATAGTGGACTTTCAGCTGATGATCCCGGATTAGTTAACCCAAGTCACCGAGTGTTGATGCACTCCTAAGAGCTTACTAATCCAAGCAGATCCTAGTACAAAGACACCACAGGCATATATTTTAAAGTTCAAGCTATTGGTGTCCAGCTTTGTTTCTTTTTGTTTCCTTTTGTTCTGCCACTTTTTGGCTATCTCTTTTCTTTCTTTCTTTTTGTTTTTCTTTCTAACCAAGGAATTTTTTATTTAATTGAGATTCATAGACAGTAGGCCACTCTTTACTTAGAATGAGATATCCTAGCTCTTTATTCACTAAAAGTGAGCTATTATACAACCACACACATACTACCATTTACTTTTATTCTACTTCTATCTAACAGAGACTATCTTGCTCACATTCAAACATTTCTTTAATTGAACTTAAAGATGCAGGGGACAAAACATGCTTCTTGTCAAGTGAAAGTAAACACACAAGCACACACATAAACTAGCTTACTTATTTTAAAAAAAAATTGAATCTGTTTGAACTAAATGAACACTTTAACAAGACATCAATCAAAATTATTTCTCAACAGCAAAGGTTAAGTATAGATACAACCTATTGGTTTGCATTTCTTTTGTTCTTCTTTCTGCTGTGCCCCTTTTTGAGTCTTGATGCATAGTATCTTCAATTGGTGGTTAACTCCCACACTTAATTCCTTGCTACTTCTTCTGATTCAACAGGTTAACTCTGGGCAAACTTTTGTGTCCTTGCTAAAGGTTATGAAATTGAGACTAAACAAAAACAGTTAAGTTGTTTGAATAATCTGTTTGATTGCTTGGAACTAGCAATGTGCAGGAAGTTAGAATGTAATTTTAAATGAAGTTTTGGTGGAACACCAAACTTAGCATCCTACATTCTCCCTTCGATTGTTTTTGGTGTGCAACACCAAACTTAGCTTCTTGCAATACATAGCAGTTATCCAACACTCTTATTGAAAAAGTTATGAAAAGAAAACTACCTCAGGTTGGGTTGCCTCCCAACAAGCGCTCTTTTATTGTCACTAGCTTGACATCTTTCAATTCTTTTTAAGAGGGCTGTAGGTGTTGAACCTCTTTTTCCTTATCCCATTGTCCTCCTAAATACAGCTTTGCTCTGTGACCATTTACTGTGAATTGATTCTTTGTTGCCTCATCTAGCTGTTCAATATTCCCATAGGGAAAAATCTTTGTCACCAAGTATGGGCCAGTCCACTTAGACTTCAGTTTGCCAGGGAAAATTTTAAGCTTCGAATTATGCAGGAGCACTTGCTGTCCTGGCTTGAATTCCTTCTTTGTGATCTTCTTGTCATGCCACTTCTTAGCTCTCTCCTTGTATATCTTAGCACTTTCATAAGCTTCTAGTCTAAATTCATCCAACTCATTTAGTTGTAACAACCTTTTTTCTCCTGCAGCTCGGGGATCAAGGTTGAGGAGTTTAGTGGCCCAAAAAGCTCTATGTTCAAGCTCTATAGGGAGGTGGCAGGATTTGCCATACAATAGCTGAAAAGGTGACTTGCCAATAGGAGTTTTAAAAGCTGTCCTATACGCCCACAATGCATCCTCTAGCTTTCTAGCCCAATCTTTTCTTGTGATTCCCACTGTTTTCTCTAGGATCTTCTTTAATTCCCTATTTGCAAGTTCAGCTTGGCCGTTAGTCTGAGGATGGTAAGGTGTGGCTACTTTGTGAATTACTCCATATTTGTGGAGGAGTTTCTCCATCTGTTTGTTGCAAAAGTGACTACCACCATCACTAACAAGACCCTTGGGCACTCCATACCTAGTGAAAATGTGCTTTTTAAGGAATTGGAGGACAATCTGTGCATCACAGGTGGTTGTGGCTATGGCTTCCACCCACTTTGAGACATACTCCACTGCTACCAAGATGTATCTAAAAGAATAAGAAGGAGGAAAAGGCCCCATGAAATCAATTCCCCATAGATCGAACAATTCTAATTCTAAGATAAAGTTTTGAGGCATCTCATTCATTTTTGTTAATCCTCCTGCTTTCTGGCATTCATTACATTGGTGTACATATTCTCTGGCATCCTTGAAGATAGTTGGCCAATAGAAGCCACTCTGCAGTATTTTTGCGGCTATTTTTTTCTGGACCAAAGTGTCCACCATAAGCTGAACCATGACAATGCCACAAGATGTCCCTCACTTCACTTTCAGGAACACACCTTCTGATTACTCCATCAGAGCATCTCTTGAACAAGAAGGGTTCATCCCATGAAAATTTCCTTGCTTCATTGATCAACTTCTTCACTTGTTGCTTAGAGAACTCTTGCGGTATCTTCCTTCCCACTTTGTAATTTGCTATGTCAGCAAACCAAGGTGCTTGCTGGATCTGCAGAAGGTGCTCATCTGGGAAGCTTTCATTTATGGGCTGGGATGCTTTTTGACTTGTTTCATGTGGTAGCCTCGACAGATGATCAGCGACCTGATTTTCAGTGCCCTTCCTATCTCTTATCTCAATGTCAAATTCTTATAGGAGCAGTATCCACCTGATGAGTCTTGGTTTAGCATCCTGCTTTGACATCAAATACTTAAGTGCAGCATGATCAGTGTAAACCACAACTTTGGATCCTATCAGATATAATCTAAACTTATCAAATGCATAGACTACAGCTAGCAACTCTTTCTCTGTTGTGGTGTAATTTCTTTGGGCCTCATTCAACACTTTACTTGCATAATATATGACATGATGCAAATTTCCCTTCTTTTGCCCAAGTACAGCACCAATTGCAAGGTCACTTGCATCACACATGAGTTCAAAAGGTAATTCCCAATCTGGAGGTGTGATGATTGGTGCTGTTGTGAGTCTATTTTTTAAAGTTTCAAAGGCATGCTGGCAGTTTTCATCAAAAACAAAAGGGTTATCAAGCATTAACAGATTACTCAAAGGTTTGGCTATTTTTGAAAAGTCCTTGATAAACCTTCTGTAAAATCCGGCATGCCCCAAGAAACTTCTAACAAATTTCACATTAATTGGTGGAGAGAGTTTTTCTATGATCTCAACCTTTGCCTTATCAACCTCTATCCCTTTTCTTGAAACTTTATGGCCAAGAACAATCCCTTCGGGTACCATGAAATGGCATTTCTCCTAGTTTAAAACCAAATTAGTTTTTTGGCACCGTTTCAAGACAAGGGTTAAATGGTTTAGGCAAGCATTGAAATTATCACCAAAAACAGAGAAGTCATCCATGAAGACCTCTAGAAACTTTTCGACCATATCAGAGAAGATGGATAGCATACACCTTTGAAATGTGGCAGGGGTGTTGCAAAGCCCAAAGGGCATCCTTCGGTATGCAAAGACTCCAAATGGACATGTAAAAGCAGTCTTCTCTTGATCCTTGGGGTCCACCACGATTTGATTATACCCAGAAGATCCATCCAAAAAGCAATAATATGCATGGCCGGCCAACCTTTCCAGCATTTGATCAATGAATGGGAGAGGGAAGTGGTCCTTTCTGGTCGCATCATTCAACCTTCTATAGTCTATGCACATCCTCCATCCAGTCACTGTTCTAGTAGGAATCAACTCATTCTTCTCATTAGTGATGACCGTCATTCCTCCTTTTTTTGGTACAACTTGAACCGGGCTCACCCATGGGCTGTCAGATATTGGGAAGATTATCCCTGCATTCCACAACTTCTTTACTTCCTTTTGCACAACTTCCTTCATTGTGGGATTTAGTCTCCTTTGAGGTTGAACCACTGGTTTGTAATTGTCTTCCAAGAGGATTTTATGCATACACACTGCAGGGCTGATACCTTTCAGGTCATCAATGGTCCATCCCAAAGCATCTTTGTGGGCTTTGAGTACATCAAGAAGTTCTCCCTCTTCCTTCTTTGTCAGGGATGAATTTATGATCACTGGGAAGCTTTCCGATGTGCCAAGGAATGCATATTTGAGATGGGTTGGTAAAGGTTTCAGTTCTTGTTTTCGTACATCTTCCTTCTTGTCTTGTCTTTCATCTGGCTCAGTAGAGGTCTCAGCCACTTGTTCCTCTGTTGCCCCTTGATTTCCTTCTTGCTCTTGAAAATTTTCTTCCAATATTTCTTCCACCAAACTGTCTATCATATCCACTCTTACGTAATCCTCTTGCTCAGGAACGTGTTGCATTGATTTGAACACATTTATGACCATTTGTTCATTATGGACCCTGAAGATCATTTCTCCTTTTTCTACATCAATGATGGCCCTTGCTGTGTGTAGAAATGGCCTTCCCAGAATGATTGAGTCGTTTCCTTCTTCTTCAGTATCCAAAATTATAAAATCTTCTGGGAAAATAAACTCCCCAACCTTCACTAGCAGATTCTCCACAATTCCACTGGGTGTCTTGATTGATCTGTCAGCCATGACTAGTGACATCCTGGTGGGTTTAAGCTCTTCTATTGCAAGTTTTTTCATCATTGAGAGAGGCATTAAATTGATGCTGCAACCCAGGTCACAGAGAGCCTTGTTGAGAATTATCTTGCCAATAGTGCATGAGACTACAAAGCTTCCCGGATCCTTAAGTTTTGGTGGAATACCCCGTTGAATCACAGCACTGCATTCCTCGGTGAGTAATACGGTTTCCTTCTCAAGCCAACTTCTTTTCTTGTTGATAAGATCCTTCAGAAACTTGGAATATAGAGGCATTTGCTCAAGTGCTTCAGCCAAGGGAATATTGATTTCCAGCTTCTTAAAAATCTCAAGGAATTTGTGAAAATGCTGGTCTTTAACCTCTTTGTTGAACCTCTGGGGATAAGGCAGTGGAGGTGTGATGCTCTTTCCTATTTGCTGCTGTCCCTGAGCCACTTTCTTTGAGTTATGTAGCTGGTTGTCCTTCTCTTTAAGTTTCTCAGTGCTTTTGTTTGGCATCACAACTTGCTCCTTAGCTTCATCGTCCTTTGCTTGCTTCTCATCCTCTGTTGGTTCTTTGAAGCTCTCTGCTTGCTTCTGTGTAGTGTCATTGTTGCTTATCAATATTCTCCCACTCCTTAATTGTATTGCCTTGCATTCCTCCTTGGGATTTGGGATTGTGTTACTGGGCAGTGAGTTTGAAGGTCTCTCAACAGATACTTGCTTGGAGAGTTGCCCAATCTGCCTCTCTAGGCTCTTTAATGATGCTTCATGGTTTTTGTTTGTTATTTCCTGGTGCTTCATCATTTTCTCTATCAAGGTCTCTAAGTTGGTGAGTCTTTGAGGTTCAGGTGGTGCTTGTGGTGGGTTGTGAGATGTGGGTTGTGGGTGGTAAACATTTTGGTTGGTGGAATGGTTGTTGGATTGGTACTGGTTGAGATTAGGGTAGTTGTTTTGAGGTTTTCTGTATGTGTTTTGGTTAGTCTGCTGCTGGTTGTAGTTTTGGTTGTTTCTTTGGTTGTTTTGGTTTGAATTCCTCTGCCATGGTTGTTGGTTTTGGTTGTGAGTGTCTCCCCATCTGAGGTTGGGGTGATTTTTCCATGAGGGATTGTAGGTAAAACCTAGAATTCATTTGGATTTGAATGCATGTACTGGACTTGTTCCTGCTGTTGCTCCTCTTGGATTTCTTCATTTTGCCCCCATGTGGCTGATGGTTGGCTGGTGTTAACTGCTGCAACTTGGAGGCCATCAATCCTCTTGGTCATTTGCTCAAATTGTTGTTGAATTTGCTGCTGCATTAATTTATTTTGAGCCAGGATTGAATCCACTCCTTCTAGTTCCATTACTCCTCTCCTTTGTGATGGTTGGCGGCCTCTTTGATGAGCAAAGAAATATTGGTTGTTGGCCACCATATCAATGAGTTCTTGAGCCTCTTCTGCAGTTTTCATGAGTTGCAAGGAACCTCCAGCTGAATGATCTAAAGCTTCCTGGGATTTCAGTGTTAAGCCTTCATAGAAGTTCTGCAGCTTCTCCCACTCATTAAACATGGCAGGGGGACATTTCCTGATTAGAGTCTTGTACCTCTCCCATGCCTCATAGATGGGTTCAGCCTCCATTTGTGTAAATGTTTGTACCTCAGCCTTCAACCTTATAATCCTCTGAGGTGGGTAAAACTTGGCAAGAAACTTGGTTACCAAATCATCCCAGTTATTGATGCTGTCCCTTGGAAAAGATTCTAACCATTGAGTGGCCTTGTCCCTGAGAGAAAATGGGAATAGCATCAGTTTGTAACTTTCAGGAGGCACTCTATTAGTTTTGACAGTGTTGCATATCCTCAAGAAAGTGGACAAATGTTGGTGTGGGTCTTCAAGTGGTCCTCCACCAAAAGAGCAATTGTTCTGAACCAAAGTGATGAGTTGTGGTTTGAGTTCAAAATTGTTAGCATTGACATTTGGAGCCAAGATGCTGCTCCCACAATGTCTAGGATTTGCAAAGGTATAGGAAGCCAAAACTCTCCTCTGGGGTGGGTTGTCATTGTTGTTGTCTGCTCCACCTGGTGGATTGGTTGAATGTTCCTCCATCTCTTGGAATTCTTCGTCTGATTCCTCTTCTCCAACAATGTTTTTCCCTCTTTCAGCTCTTCTTAACCTCCTGAGAGTTCTTTCATCTTGTTCATGAAAATTGGGTGTGGTTCTTCTTGTACCTGACATACAAGCAGAGCATGAGAAATGCACAAAACCAGTGACACTTCAATCTACTGCTAGATTGAAGTGTTAGTTAGTTTAAGCAAAAAATCAAATAGTTAGTGGGTTAATCAAAATTAAAGAAAAAGTGCTTGATCTAGATTACCACCTCACTTAATCATTGTCAATCTAATCAATCCCCGGCAACGGCGCCAAAAACTTGATGAGTATTTTGGTGGAAAAGTGAATTTCTCCCAAAACACACAAATCTAACCGGCAAGTGTACCGGGTCGCATCAAGTAATAAAAACTCACGGGAGTGAGGTCGATCCCACAGGGATTGAAGGATTGAGCAATTTTTAGTTTAGTGGTTGATTTAGTCAAGCGAATCAAGATTTGGTTGAGTGTTTTGTGATTTGCAGAAATTAAATTGCATGGAATTAAAGAGAACAGGGAATTAAAGAGCTGAATCTTAAAGAACAAGAAATTAAATGGCAGAAACTTAGAATGCAAGAAATGTAAATTGCGGAATCTTAAAGTGCAAGAAATGTAAACGGCTGGAATTGTAAAGGTAATTGGGGACTTGGATTTGCAGAAATTAAACAAGGAAAAGTAAATTTGCATCAAGCAGAGAAGTAGAAGAGGGTTTGGGTTGAATCGGATCTTGAAGCAGAAAAGTAAATGAACATGAAAACAGTAAACAGAGAATTAGAAATTGAAAGTTCAGATCTCAGGACCCAGAGACTAGAAAACCGAGTCTAGATCTCAATGCCTTCCTAGATCCAACAAGAACAATTGCAAGGGAATTGTAAATTGCAAGGAAAGTAGATGAAGAGCAATTAACAGAAATCAAATTCAATAAGCAGTAGAAGAAACAGAGAGATCTTCGGATGAGATTGAAATAGAATTCCTTCAATTCTCCAACCCAAGATCCAAGACAATTGCAATTGAAATTGAAAGCAATAAAATGAAGAGGAAGAGAGTGGAATTCTCCTTCCCCCAAACTAAGAAATTAAAGATCACTCAATATCCAAAGCTCTCCGAAAACTATTATGAAAACTCCAAAGGAAAGCTCCCTGAAGAACTTGAATTCTATCCTATTTATACACTTTCTTCAAATGATCTTCAAGCCTTGAGTTGGGCCTTTGCTCTTGGTGGAATTGGGTTGAAGAGGCCTTGGTTGATTGCTCTTGGAGTTTGGAGAAGAACCAAAGTGAACCAAATGAACCGGGTTGGAGTTTTGCAAAAGTTGGAGCAAAAGTTAGGGTCTAACTTTTGGTCCAACTTTTCATATCAGCTCCCATATCTTGCTGATACTCACGTTGGTGCAAAAGTTAGGGGTCTAACTTTTGCACCAACGTTGGCCTTCCTTAGTGCACTTGTGGCGCCAACGTTAGCCTAAAAGTTAGGGGCTAACGTTGGCGCAAACTTTTGCTCCTCCCCTTGTAGTTTTCATGTGCCAACGTTAGCCCAAAAGTTAGGGGCTAACGTTGGCGCAAACTTTTGGTGCCCAGGGAGTGTTTTTCTCATGCCAACGTTAGCCTCAAAGTTAGGGGCTAACGTTGGCACAAACTTTTGGTGCCCAGGGAGTGATTTTCAAGTTCCAACGTTAGCCCAAAAGTTAGGGGCTAACGTTGGGGCTAACTTTTCACCCAAAAGTTTATGCAAAAGTTTGAGGCTAACTTTAGGTCCAACTTTTTGCTTCCTGGTTCAATTTCACTTATTCCATTGTCTTCTCTTTACTCCTAGCTATTCCTTCTTGCTTCAACCTTTCTCCAAGCTTTCTTCACCTATCATTAATCAACCAAACACATCAAAGCTATGCTTAAAATCATGAGATATTCATTCTTTCATAATATGTGACAATTATAGTATAAAACCTCATGAAATAGCATGAATTCATACATGGTTGATTCAATCAAAGGAAACATGAAAATCTACCCAAATTAGCTTACTTGTGGCTCAAGAAAGTGTACAATTCAAGTGAAAACAAAAGAAAAAAGCTAGTGAAACTAGGCTAAGATGACTTGTCATCAGGTGGTGGATGGTAGGCATTTTGGTTATTGGATTGGTATTGGTTGGGGTTGGGGTAGTTGTTTTGGGGTTTTCTATAGGGATTCTGGTTAGTTTGCTGCTGGTTGTGATTTTGGTTGCTTCTTGGGTTGTTTTGGTTTGAGTTCCTCTGCCATGATTGTTGGTTTTGGGTGTGATTACCTCCCCATCTGAGGTTTGGGTGGTTCTTCCAGGATGGATTGTATGTATCACCATACACTTCATTTGGTCCTTGGTTGTGCATATACTGTACTTGCTCTTGTTGTTGTTCTTCTTGAGTTTCTTCATTTTGCCCCCATGTGGATGATGGTTGGCTTGTGTTAACTGCTGCAACTTGGAGGCTATCAATCCTCTTGGCCATTTGCTCAAATTGTTGTTGAATTTGCTGCTGCATCATCTTGTTTTGAGCCAAGATTGAGTCCACTCCTTCTAGCTCCATTACTCCTCTCCTTTGTGATGGTTGGCGATTTCTTTGGTGAGCAAAGAAATATTGATTGTTGGCCACCATGTCAATAAGATTTTGAGCTTCTTCTGCTGTTTTCATCAGTTGCAATGATCCTCCAGCTGAGTGGTCAAGTGATTCTTGAGCCTTTAGAGTGAGTCCTTCATAGAAGTTATGTAGCTTGTCCCACTCAGTGAACATTTCTGGTGGACATTTCCTCAGCAGAGCCTTGTATCTCTCCCATGCTTCATACAGATTTTCAGCATCCAATTGTGTGAATGTTTACACCTCAGTTTTCAGCCTGATGACTCTTTGAGGTGGATAGAATTTGGCTAGAAATTTAGTCACCAAATCATCCCAGCTAGTGATGCTTCCTTGAGGAAAAGTTTCAAGCCATTGTGCGGCCTTGTCCCTTAATGAGAACGGGAACAGCAGAAGCTTGTAGGTCTCAGGATTCACGCCATTGGACTTGACAGTGTCACAAATCCTTAAGAAGGTAGATAGATGTTGATTTGGATCCTCCAATGGTCCTCCCCCAAACGAGCAGTTGTTTTGGACCAATGTAATGAGTTGTGGCTTCAATTCAAAGTTATTTGCATTGACATTAGGGGTGAGAATGCTGCTTCCACAATGTCTAGCATTTGCAAAGGTATAGGAGGCCAAAACTCTCCTCTCGGGTGGGTTGTTGTTGTTATTGTCTGCTCCACCAGGTGGATTGGTTGAATGTTCCTCCATATCTTGGAATTCTTCTTCTGATTCCTCTTCTCCAACAATATTTTTCCCTCTTTCAGCTCTTCTTAACCTCCTGAGAGTTCTTTCGTCTTGTTCATGAAAGGTGGGTGTGGTTCTTCTTGTACCTGACATACAAGCAGAACATAAGAAACACTCAAACCAGTGACACTTCAATCTACTGCTAGAATGAAGTTTTAGTTAGCTTAAGCAAAAATTCAAACAGTTAGTAGGTTAGTCAAAATTAGAGAAAAATAAAGAAAAAGTGCTTGATCTAGATCACCACCTCACTTAATCATTGTCAATCTAATCAATCCCCGGCAACGGCGCCAAAAACTTGATGTGTATTTTTGGAAAACGAATTCCAAACACACAAATCTAACCGGCAAGTGCACCGGGTCGCATCAAGCAATAATAACTCACGGGAGTGAGGTCGATCCCACAGGGATTGAAGGATTGAGCAATTTTAGTTTAGTGGTTGATTTAGTCAAGCGAATCAGATTTGGTTGAGAGATTTGTGATTATAAAATTTAAATTGCATGGAAAGTAAAGGGAATGGGTAAATTGCATGAAAGTAAAGAGAACTGAAATTTAAAATGCTGAATCTTAAAGAACAAGAAATTAAATGGCAGAAACTTAGAATGCAAGAAATGTAAATTGCAGAATCTTAAAGTGCAAGAAATGTAAATGGCTTGAATTGTAAAGGGAATTGGGAATTGAATTTGCAGAAATTAAAAAAGGAAAAGTAAAATTGCAACAAGCAGAGAAGTAAAGGATGACTTGAATTGAACCGGATCTTAAAACAGAAATGTAAATGAGCTTGAAAGCAGTGAACAGAGAATTGAAAATGATAATTCAGATCTCAGGACCCAAGAGACTAGATAACCAAGTCTAGATCTCAATGCCTTCCTAGATCCAATAAGAACAATTGCAAAGGAAATGTAAATTGCAGAGAAAGTAGATGAAGAAGCAATTAACAGAAATTTAAATTCAATTGTGCAGTAAAGAAACAAAGAGATCTCAGAATGAAATTGAAACAGAATTCCTTCAATTCTCCAACCCAAGATCCAAGACAATTGTAATTGAAATTGAAAGCAAGAAAACTAAGAGGAAGGGAATTCAATTCTCCTTCCCCAAGACTTAGAAATTAAAATTCACTCAACACCAAAAGCTTTCCGAAAACTCTCTATGAAAACTAAAAGGGAAAGCTCTCTGAAAAACTTCCAGGAAAAAAAACTCCCCGAAAAACTTAAATCCTATGCTATTTATACACTTTCTTCAAATGGTCTTCAAGCCTTCAATTGGGCCTTTGCTCTTGATAGAATTGGGTTGATAGAGGCCTTGGTTGATTGCTCTTGGAGTTTGGAGAAGAACCGAATTGAACCGGGTTTGGAATCATGAAAGCTTGAGTAAAAGTTTGAGTAAAAGTTTGAGGCAAACTTTTACTCAAACTTTTCACATCAGCCACCCTCTTTTGCTGATACCGACGTTGGGGCAAAAGTTTGGGGTCAAACTTTTGCTCAAACGTTGGCCTCCCCTTGCACACTCATGGCGCCAACGTTTGCCAAAAAGTTAGAGGCAAACGTTGGCACAAACTTTTGCTCTCCAGGGTGTGTTGTTCATGCGCCAACGTTTGCCAAAAAGTTTGAGGCAAACGTTGGCGCAAACTTTTGCTCTCCAGGGTGTTGATTTGTGATGCCAAAAGTTTGCCAAAAAGTTTGAGGAAAACTTTTGCTCAAGCTTTTTGCCCAAAAGTTTGCACAAAAGTTTGAGGCAAACTTTTGCTCCAGCTTTTTGCCCAAAAGTTTGCCCAAAAGTTTGAGGCAAACTTTTGGTCAAGCTTTTTGCTCCCTGGTTCGTTTTCAATTAATCCAAAAGTTTGAGCTAAAGTTTGAGGCAAACTTTTGCTCAAACTTTTTGTCCTCTCTTCCTCCTAGCCATTCCTTCTTGCTTCAACCTTTCTCCAAGCTTTCTTCACCTATCATTAATCAACCAAACACATCAAAGCTATGCTCAAAATCATGAGATATTCATTCTTTCATAATATGTGACAATTATAGCATAAAACCTCATGAAATTGCATTAATTCATCTATGGTTGATTAAATCAAAGGAAGCATGAAAATCTACCCAATTGGCTTGCTTATGGCTCAAGAAAGTGCATAATTCCAATGAAAACATAAGAAAAAGGCTAGTGAAACTAGGCTAAGATGACTTGTCATCATAATTCATTTGTGAGAATTTCAGATAAGCGAATGGAGATGCTTTCATTCCTCTGAACCTCTGCTTTCCTGCTATCTTCATCCAATCAGTCTTACTCCTTTCCATGGCTGGCTTTATGTGATACATCACCGCTGTCAATGGCTACTTTCGGTCATCTGTCGGGAAAATGATCCAATGCCCTGTCACGGCACGGCTAATCGTCTAGAGGCGTCACCCTTGTCAATGGCTTCATCTTATCCTCTCAGTGAAAATGGTCAACGCACCCTGTCACGGCATGGCTATTCATCTGTCGGTTCTCGATCATGCTGGAATAGGATTTACTATCCTTTTGCGTCTGTGACTAACGCCCCGCAATCGCGAGTTTGGAGCTCGTCACAGTCATTCATTCATTGAATCCTACTCGGAATACCACAGACAAGGTTTAGACCTTCCAGATTCTCTTGAATGCCGCCATCATTCTAGCTTATGCCACGAAGATTCCGATTAAGAGATCTAAGAGATACTCATTCAATTCTAATGTAGAACGGAGGTGGTTGTCAGGCACGCGTTCATAGGGAATGATGATGATTGTCACGTTCATCACATTTAGATTGAAGAGCGAATGAATATCTTAGAAGTGAAATAAGATGAATTGAATAGAAAACAGTAGTACTTTGCATTAATCTTTGAGGAACAGCAGAGCTCCACACCTTAATCTATGGAGTGTAGAAACTCTACCGTTAAAAATACATAAGTGAAGGTCCAGGCATGGCCGAATGGCCAGCCCCTCTGATCTAAGAACCAGGCGTCCAAAGATTAAAGATGGTCAAAAAGACATTCCCGGATTCAAAGATGTCAAATACAATAGTAAAATGTCCTATTTATAATAAACTAGCTACTAGGGTTTACAGAAGTAAGTAATTGATGCATAAATCCACTTCCGGGGCCCACTTGGTGTGTGTTTGGGCTGAGCTTGAGTGTTGCACGTGTAGAGGTCCTTCTTGGAGTTGAACGCCAGTATTTGTGCCAGTTTGGGCGTTCAACTCTGGTTTTGGATCCTTTTCTGGCGCTGGACGCCAGAATTGGGCAGAGAGCTGGCGTTGAATGCCAGTTTACGTCGTCTATTCTTGGCCAAAGTATGGACTATTATATATTGCTGGAAAGCCCTGGATGTCTACTTTACAACGCAATTAAAATCGCGCCATTTCGAGTTCTGTAGCTCCAGAAAATCCACTTTGAGTGCAGGGAGGTCAGAATCCAACAGCATCAGCAGTCCTTCTTCAACCTCTGAATCTGATTTTTGCTCAAGTCCCTCAATTTCAGCCAGAAAATATCTGAAATCACAGAAAAACACACAAACTCATAGTAAAGTCCAGAAATGTGAATTTAACATAAAAACTAATGAAAACATCACTAAAAGTAACTAGATCCTACTAAAAACATACTAAAAACAATGTCAAAAAGCGTATAAATTATCCGCTCATCAGCTTACCCATTCACTGTCTGAAATGGGATATATGATACCTGCTTCCAATAGTCTGGTCACTTCCTTTTTGACAACTTCCAAGATGGTGGGATTCAATCTTCTTTGGGGTTGACGGACAGGTCTTGCTCCCTCTTCTAAAAATATTCTGTGCTCACATACATGAGGGTTGATGCCTACTATGTCTGCCAAGCTCCACCCAATTGCCTTCTTATGCTTCCTCAGCACATCAAGTAACTGCTCTTCTTGTTGAGAAGTAAGTTTCCTTGCAATAATAACTGGAAACCTTTGCTCATCTTTGAGATAAGCATATTTGAGATGCAGAGGGAGGGGTTTCAATTCTAACTTCTGATCATGAGCAGGCTCTGGATTATTTGGGGCTTGTGAAAATGGCGAAGTGCCCTCATTGTCAGTTAAAAGGGTCCCCACACTTGGACCTTGTCCAGTGTGCCTCTCTTCAAACTCTTCCTTGTGAACTTCAGCTACACTTTCATCTATGACATCACACTTGAAGATAGAACGATCTTCAGCTACACTTGTCAATGATTCCATTCAGATTGAAGATTACTATGCGGCCATCTATTTCAAAGGAGTATGTTCCTGAAAAAGCATCCAATTTGAATTTTGATGTCTTTAGGAATGGTCTTCCAAGTAGGATTGATGATGGCTTATCTGAATCATTATGGGGCATCTCCAAGATATAAAAATCAGTGGGAAATGTAAGCCCTTTAATATTCACCAAAACATCTTCAGCAACTCCAGCCACTGTAATAATACTTTTATCTGCTAACACAAAACAAGCTGTCGACCATTTTAAGGGAGGGAGCCTCAAAATATCATATATAGACAAAGGCATTATACTGACACATGCTCCTAAATCACACATGCAATCATAAATTACTACACCACCAATAATACAGCTAACTATACAAGGACCTGGATCACTACATTTTTCAGGTAATCCTCCCATTAAAGCAGATATAGAACTACCTAAAGGAATAGTTTCTAATTCATTAATTTTGTCTTTATGGATACATAAGTCTTTTAGAAACTTTGCATATTTAGGTACCTGCTGAATAACATCAAAAAGAGGAACAGTTACCTCAACCTTTTTGAATATTTCTACCATTTTGTGGTCGGGTTCCAGCTGCTTCCTGGGCTTCCTTGCAAGTTATGGAAATGGAATAGAAGTAGTGTTTTCTGTAGTGTTTGCGCCTTTTGGTGTTTCCTCCTATGGTTGAGCTATTTCTTCTTCAGCTATGTCCTGTATGTCCTCTTCCTCTTCAACATCTTCTATTTCTACTACCTCTTCAGCTGAGGTGTGTTCTGGTGGGCTTGGTTCCTCCTGATTCCTCTCCTGCAGTGTAGTTCCAGACCTTAGGGTGATGGCATTAATGCCTCCTTTTGGATTGGGTAATGGTTGAGAGGGGATTCCAGTGGAGCTTGAGGGTTGGTTACTGGAATTTTGTGTTGATCCAATCTGTGACATAAGAGCTTACAAAGTAGAGGTGAGACTATTCAGACTGGCATTAATACTATTCATGATATTATTTTCCATGGTCTATTGTCTTCGCTCAAGAGATTGTAGTAGCTCTTCATTAGGAGATAAAGAAGAATAAGTAAATTGAGAGGTCTGCTGTTGATTGTTCTTTGGTCCTTGGTTTTACCTCAGGTGAGGTGCTTTGTAAGGTTGATTCTGCTGCCTGTTGTTGTTATTATTCCACCTCTGATTTCCCTGATTATCTCGGCCTCCTCTGTTATTGTTGTCCCTCCAATTCTGGTTAGAATTATCCTGTCATCCATGGTTATTATTTCCACTTTGATTGTACCCTTGGTTGGGGCGGTCATAGAAGTTATGAGTGGATGCCACCATGTTGTCTTCTTGTTGGAGCTGCGGGCATTCATCAGTTTAATGGCTATAATCAGCACAGATTCCACAAATTCTTTGCGGGACTAATTGTTGGTTTTGCTGTGGCGAGGGAGGTTGAGCTTGCTGAGCTTGTTGTTGATTCAATTGCATCTGCTTCAGCAAGTTGGTCATCTCACATATACTCTGAGCTAGAGTCGCAGTCTCTCTGTTAGAGGATACTTCTGCAACGGCTTTTGAATGGCCTTGATTTTGCCTGTGGTTCCTAGTAGATTCAGCTAAATTACTAATCAATTGCCAAGCCTCATCAGTAGTCTTGTACTTCTTCATAGACCCATTTTTAGCACTTTCCAATGTGGTCTTATCTTGGGGCCTCATGCCCTGTGTGATATAACTAAGTAACACTATCTTGTCAATCATGTGGTGGGGGCATGCCTCCAGAAGATTATTGAAGTGCTCCCAGTATTCAAAGAGAGTCTCATTGTCATCCTGAACAATTGTGGAAATATCCTTCCTCAGTTTATCAGTAACATCAGATGGAAAGAATTTCTCCAAAAACTCCTTTCTGAGTGTATCCCAGTTGGAAACATTTGCTTGAGGTTGAGTGTAGTACCACTCTCTTGCTTTTCCCTCGAGAGAAAACGGGAAAGCTTTCAGCAAAATTGAAGTTTCATCAGTACCATCACGCCTGACAGTAGAACAGGCTGCCTAGAAATCTCTCAAGTGCTTGATAAGCTCTTGAGCAGGTAGGCCATGAAACTTGGGCATCAAATTTAGCAGTGCGGTCTTTATTTCAAAATCTGTAGCTACTGCTGGATGATGCGCTTGAAACGGTTGCATTGTAAAATCAGGGGCTCCTTCCTCCTGGATGGTAACTCTCCTAGCTGCCATGTCTTCTGCACGTAAAACAACCGAATCAGTAGAACGGGGGCTGGTTTCTTCCTTAAGTTCACTTTCATATCCGCCCTCAGAGCGGACTAACCGATGCTGATCTCGCCTTATTCGTGAAATAGTCCTTTCAATTTCAGGATCGAATATTAGCAAGCGCGGATCAGGAAGTGAACGCGTCATTTGACGAAAGAAACATGCAGCTCAAAGTAGCAAAATAAAATAAAATGTAAATAAATAAATTCTAATTAATAACTTTAGCACTCTATTGCAACTCCCCGGCAACGGCACCAAAAATTGATGGGGCGGAGAAATTGGTGAATTAAAAATTATTAAAATAGTTACGTTGCAAGTATAGTTTTTAACTCACCGAAAATCTGCCTATCAATTTAGAAATATGTCACAGAGAGTTTAAATTAAAAATTACTGGGAGTTGGAGTCCCAGGTTGTCTCCCAACAAGTTGCAGAAAAGTGTGCTGTTTTATTAATCAGATGTTCCAAAAGGTTGAGTTAAGTAGATAGAAAATTAAATTGAGAAAATTTAAATAATATGAATAAAAGCCTTGACTGGGAGTTGATTAGTTGGAATCTCTATTATTGATGGGATGATTTCAAGATTAATTTATAATTAATGGTTGTTCTGTTTAGTTATCCTTTACTAGGTAAAGGAAAGTCAAACAAGTTGGAATGCTAGATCTATTCACGAGTTGCAACCCACTTAGTTCAAAGGGATTGGTGTTAGTGACTGGACAGCAATCCAACAGTTAACCCAATTACAAATTCTCTTTCAATCCTTCCAACTCAAGAGTTCCTTTCAATCAACTCCCCATCAAGTGAAGAAACTACTCGCTCATTGTAAATAATAAATCCATAACATATGAAAGAGAATTAAAAGAAAACATGATTATTGGAATGGAAAATAAATTAAAATGGAAGAAATAATCCTTGTATTAAATAGTCATGAAAGTATTCAAATGACAAAATTGAACAAAGCAAAGAACATGGAAGAATAAAACCAAGTTAAGAGAACGAACTAGAATGACGAAGTCTTGATGAGGAAATAATTCTTCTCAATGTTCCAATGCTAAGACCAATTAAAAATTGAAATTCTAAAACCTAGAGAGAAAAACCTAGAGTAAAAACTAGATCTAAAACTGAAAACTGTGTAGAATGAATCTTTTACTTTGTTTCTGCATATTCTCTGGCTCTAGTCTACTGTTCCGGGCCGAAAACTGGGTCGAAATAAGGTCCAAAATCGCCCCCAACGAATTCTATAGATTAAACAGATCGCACATGTCACGCGATCGCGTCATCCATGCGGACGCGTCATTCGCGCTTTTTCTTGCCACGCGTTCGCGTCATCCATGCTACCGCGTCGCTTGAGCTTTTCCAATCCGCGCGGCCGCGTGAGCCATGCGGCCGCGTCACTGCGATTTGCTCTCCTTCGCACGATCGCGTGAGCTATGCGACCGCGTCACTTCTCGCTGGTTATCTCCTCAAATTCTTGTGTTCCTTCCATTTTTGCTAGATTCCTTTCCAATCTCCAACTCATTCATGCCCTATAAAGTCTGAAACACTCAACACACAGATCATGGCATCGAATAGAATAAAGGAGAATTAAAAATACATAATTAAAGTCTCTAGGAAGCAGTTTTCAAACATGTTATAAATTCAGAAAGGAATTATAATTTCATGCTAATTTAATGAATAAGTGGGTAAGGATCATGATAAAACCACACAATTAAACACAATATAAACCATAAAATAGTGGTTTATCAGGGACCCCAGAGGCTGTTGGCATTCCAAACATTGGTGGTGATTTCTGGATGAATTTAAGCACAAGCCACCATGACAGGAAGCTCATTGGTATGCGAAATTGCTACTCTGAGGTTGTAAAATTTGTTGTTCGTTCTCTCCCTGGCATGGCGCCAATAACTGGTACACAATACCATGGTCCAGACATAACTTCACAACTTCACACAACTAACCAGTAAGTGCACTGGGTCGTCCAAGTAATAAAACCTTACGTGAGTAAGGGTCGATCCCACGGAGATTGTTGGTATGAAGCAAGCTATGGTCATCTTGTAAATCTCAGTCAGGCGGATATCAAATGGTTATGGAGTTCTTGAATAGTAATAATAAATAAATAGAAAATAAAGATAGAAATACTTATGTAATTCATTGGTGAGCATTTCAGATAAGTGTATAGAGATGCTTTCGTTCCTCTGAACCTCTGCTTTCCTGCTGTCTTCATCCAATCCTTCCTACTCCTTTCCATGGCAAACTTTATGTAAGGGCATCACCGTCGTCAATGGCTACATCTCATCCTCTCTGTGAAAATGGCCCGATGCGCTATCACTGCATGGCTAATCATCTGGAGGCATCACCATTGTCAATGGCTACATCCCATCCTCTCTGTGAAAATAGTCCGATGCGTTGTCACTGCATGGCTAATCATCTGGAGGTTCTCGATCATACTGGAATAGGATTTACTATCCTTTTGCGTCTATCACTACGCCCAGCACTCGCGAGTTTGAAGTTCGTCACAGTCATTCAATCCCTGAATCCTACTCGGAATACCACAGACAAGGTTTAGACTTTCCAGATTCTCATGAATTCCGCCATCAATCTAGCTTATAACACGAAGATTCTGATTAAGAGATCCAAGAGATAATCATCCAATCATAAGATGATCCGAAGATGATAAATACAATAGTAAAAAGTCCTATTTATACTAAACTAGTCACTAGGGTTTACAGAAGTAAGTAATTGATGCATAAATCCACTTTCGGGGCCCACTTGATGTGTGCTTGGGCTGAGCTTGAAGTTTACACGTGGAGAGGTCATTCTTGGAGTTGAACGCCAGTTTGTAACGTGTTTCTGGCGTTCAACTCTGGTCCGTGACGTGTTTCTGGCGTTTAACTCCAGACTGCAGCATAGAACTGGCGTTCAACGCCCTTTTGCGTCATTTAAACTCGGCTAAAGTATGGACTATTATATATTGCTGGAAAGCCCTGGATGTCTACTTTCTAAAGCAATTAGAAGCGCGCCATTTTGAGTTCCGTAGCTCCAGAAAATCCACTTTGAGTGCAGGGAGGTCAGAATCCAACAGCATCAGCAGTCCTTCTTCAACCTCTGAATCTGATTTTTGCTCAATACCTGAAGTCACAGAAAAACACACAAACTCATAGTAAAGTCCAGAAATGTGAATTTAACATAAAAACTAATAAAAACATCACTAAAAGTAACTAGATCCTACTAAAAACAAACTAAAAACAATGCCAAAAAGCGTATAAATTATCCGCTCATCACAACACCAAACTTAAATTGTTGCTTGTCCCCAAGCAACTGAAAATCAAATAGGATAAAAAGAAGAGAATATACTATAAATTCCAAACTAACAATAAAACATAGCTCCAATCAGATGAGCGGGACTTGTAGCTTTTTGCCTCTTGAATAGTTTTGGCATCTCACTTTATCCATTGAAGTTCAGAATGATTGGCATCTATAGGAACTCAGAGTTCAGATAGTGTTATTGATTCTCCTAGTTTAGTATGTTTATTCTTGAACACAGCTACTTTATGAGTCTTGGCCGTGGCCTTAATGATGGTGTAATTTTGTGGAAAAACGAATTTCTCCAAAACACCCAAAACTAACCGGCAAGTGCACCAGGTCGCATCAAGTAATAATAACTCACGGGAGTGAGGTCGATCCCACAGGGATTGAAGGATTGAGCAATTTTAGTTTAGTGGTTGATTTAGTCAAGCGAATCAAAATTTGGTTGAGAGATTTGTGATTAACAAAATTTAAATTGCATGGAAAGTAAAGGGAATGGGTAATTTGCATGAAAGTAAAGAGAACTGAAATTTAAAGTGCTGAATCTTAAAGAACAAGAAATTAAATGGCAGAAACTTAGAACGCAAGAAATGTAAATTGCAGAATCTTAAAGTGCAAGAAATGTAAATGGCTTGAATTGTAAAGGGAATTGGGAATTGGATTTGCAGAAATTAAACAAGGAAAAGTAAAATTTCAACAAGCAGAGAAGTAGAAGATCACTTGGATTGAATCGAATCTATAAACAGAAATGTAAATGAGATTGAAAAACATTAAACAGAGGATGTAAAATTGGAATTCAGATCTCAGGACCCAAGAGACTAGTTAATCAAGTCTAGATCTCAATGCCTTCCTAGATCCAATAAGAACAATTGCAAAGGAAATGTAAATTGTAAATTGCAGAGAAAGTAGAAGACAGAAGCAATTAACCAAAATGGAAATTCAATTATGCAGTAAAATGAAACAGAGAGAGATCCCAGGATGAGATTGAAACAGATTTCCTTCAATTCTCCAACCCAAGATCCAAGACAATTGTAATTGAAATTGAAAGCAAGAAAACTAAGAGGAAGGGAATTCAATTCTCCTTCCCCAAGACTTAGAAATTAAAATTCACTCAACACCAAAAGCTCTCCGAAAACTCTCTATGAAAACTAAAAGGAAAGCTCTCTGAAAAACTTCAATCCTATGCTATTTATACACTTTCTTCAAATGGTCTTCAAGCCTTCAATTGGGCCTTTTCTCTTGATGGAATTGGGTTGATAGAGGCCTTGGTTGATTGCTCTTGGAGTTTGTAGAAGAACCGAATTGAACAGGGATTGGAATCATGAAAGCTTGAGTAAAAGTTTGAGTAAAAGTTTGAGGCAAACTTTTACTCAAACTTTTCACATCAGCCACCCTCTTTTGCTGATACCAACGTTTGGGCAAAAGTTTGGGGTCAAACTTTTGCTCAAACGTTGGCCTCCCCTTGCACACTCATGGCACCAACGTTTGCCAAAAAGTTAGAGGCAAACGTTGGCACAAACTTTTGCTCTCCAGGGTGTGTTGTTCATGCGCCAACGTTTGCCAAAAAGTTTGAGGCAAACGTTGGCACAAAATTTTGCTCTCCAGGGTGTTGATTTGTGATGCCAAAAGTTTGCCAAAAAGTTTGAGGCAAACACCGTCTCTATGTCCCTCCTTAGAAGATTTTCATAGAACTCTCTCACGATGGATTCATTAATTTCCATCGGATCAAGCTCCATGAAATTCCACGAGTAGAAGGCAAGGCGGTTATGAATGGTATCCACATACTCTTCTGGAATATTTATCTTTCTTTCCCAATGTATTGCCTTTGTCTCAAGCTTCCTATATTGAATTTGGGCCTCTTCACTTGCAAAGGTGTTCAGCCTATCGCTTGGTTTATCGATAGCGGGAGCAGATGATGAAGCCGGGGCTCTTTGCCTTTGCGACGCATCCTGAGAAAGAATCAGTGGAGTACAACTTAGAATCAAATGGTAAATGGCACAAAAGCAGAAGAGGAATTAATTAAAATTAAAATTTGGAGCCAAGAAAACTAAATAAACATTTAATTGAGGAAAACATTCTAAAAGTGTGGTATGTTCAAGAAAAAGCAATGTATTCCTCAATTAAGTAGCCTAAGGTTGTAAGTAATGAGTAGCAGAAAAGTTAAAGCATAAGAAACTTAGGCAATTGATTAAAGTGAATTGGAATTGTTAGGTATGTTGGATATTGAAGTTGTGCAAGTAAAAGCGCAAAATTAAAAAAAATGGCACAATCAATAATATCCAATTCAATGGTGATCAATTACTTATTCATCCAAAATTAACGAAGTAAGCCCAGAAGGTACTTATTACAGAAAGTGACAAGCTTGATAAAAATCAAGTTAAGTCGCCTAAACAAATGCAAGCATTAAGGAACAAGTACTCGTCACGTGATTAAATGGTTCCAAAAATCAAGATGAACAAGTGACCCAATTCAACTTACTACTTCCACTACATACTTATTACATAACACCAAGTAAGTGACCAAAGCAAAATTGTAAAACCAATTTCGTGATATAACTCAAAGTGACAGATAAGTACCTTAGTGAAATTCAATCATAAACATCTTCAAAATCATCCAAAATTGCACAATTCTTAATTATAATGCCTAATGAGAATAGAATCTAAAACATATCATGGCGAAACACATGAATTAAACAAAAAAGACTCATTGAGGCATTATGACAAATAATTGGTGTGCCCAACATGTAATCAGTGAATTTGAGTTCAATCTAAGCAGTCATGAACCATAGAAATAGCAATCAAACATTTGCAATATAATTAACTACTAATTAGGCAATTTAAACCTAACCTAATAACTAGAATCAATATTAAAAAGCATTTAAATTGATTGAAAAAATGAGAAACAGTGGATGAACCTGCGTTGATGATGGAGTGAGAATGGAGGGAGATGGGTGGCAACGGAGTCGCAACGGCACAGTGACTACCGCTACTAGGGTCGTGGCGGCGCTGTGTCACCAGAGCAGGGGATGCGGCTGGTTGGTGCAGGAAACAGGGCACATCTCGAGGAGGCTAGGCGTGGAGGGTAGAGAGAGAAGAAAGAGGGGAAAGGAGATAGAAGGAAGGCGACGGTGGTCACCGGCGGTAGTGGCGGTGTCGGTTGGAGGGATGGATGTTGGAATGTGGTTTAGTGATAGGGGTGGGAATATAGGAGGACAAAGAAGGGAAAAGGGTAATGGGAGTGGGTGAGGCACGATAGGGCTTTCTTTCAAAATTCTACCTAGTAGGTGTTTTGTGCGTACGCACTAATCCTCTATCAAAGGCTTAGGAGCTCTGTTTATATTTTCTACGGATTATTAATCTACGTTTATTTTAGTTATTCGTGCTTCATTCAGATTAGTATCATCGGAAGGTATACGAGTCCCTTTTGAATTCTTTTATTATAATTGAAAAATTTGATATTTGAGTTAAAGCTTGAAACTCTTTCACGTGACTGTTTGAATTCAGCTAGGAATAGTGATTCAATTAGTGTGCATCACATGCATGATTTTTAATCACTCTACTTTTGAATAAATGACATATAATTTGGATTACAACAACTTTTGAAAATTGTGTTTTCTTCTAAGGTTTAAATGGACAGGACTAGCTTGAATACATGACATATAATTCGACCTAAGGACTACTTTTAAATCTTATTAGAAATTAAATCAGTTTTTGTGCTTAAACTCTTTTATTAATTAACTAAAAATTATTTGATTAAAGAGAAACTAAGGAACCAAGGAATTAAAAATGAGTTACTAATGATTTGTCGTGAAAAATCTTTGCATACTTCAAAATAAGTAAACAAGGTTTGGTTTTTCTAAGAGCATGAATGTCTCCGAAATCCTTGACTCTCACAAACATTGTCTTCTCTCAATCAACATCCAAGCTCACTTTCTCTCAAGTATTTAAGTACTCAAGATTCCAAGCAAGATACAAGTTCTTCCCTCATCAATCTAGGTTATTTTAATCTAATTAGGCATTTAATCTGACATTTGCTTATTCAATCCTTTAATCCTCGTAGGAATGGTATCCACTCACCGTGACATTACTTGAATGATCCGGTGCACTTGCTGGTATCCATGAGCTTTAACTTTCGCTCATCAAATACGTAAACTAAAAGAAGAAAAATAAACAAGATCTAAGTCAGTGATTTAACCGGACGTATGTTGTCAATCTCAATTAATCCTTGGCAATGGTGCCAAAAACTTGAGGAGCCAAAATTGATACGCCCATACTATTGGCAAGTGCACTAAATCGTATCAAGTAATAACACGATGGTTGGATATCGTTCCTATGAGGATTAATGGATTGAGGCAAGCAACGTTTAATTATATCTCGAATTAGATCAATCACACCTTGGTAAGAGGAATTGGTTCGTAACTTGGAAGAGACAGAGAAGTGAGAATTGATTTTGTTTGGATTATTGGGCGAAGGAAGGCTTAAAGAATCAGAAAGAAGTCAAGATAGGGAATGTTGAAGGTTTCGGGGATGAAGGTTTCAGGGATGATAAATCCTTTAGGAAGAACAGCGCTTGTGTTTTCAAAACATTCATTCATGCAAAAATCTTTTCATAGCAAATCATTTATAATTAAATTCCAATATCTTGAGAATCTAATTTCTCTTAACTTAATTAATAGCCAATGTCTTGGTCAATTAATCAAGAGAAGAGGTTAAGAACTATTTCAATTTTAAGCCACACTGATGAGAGAACTTTTGCGTGGTCTAGAAATTCGCAGATAAAGCCTCGTTGCAGGTATAGCTTCTAAACTAACAAAAGTCCTTTCATACAAACGTTTTGGTTGTCACAAGTAACAAACCCCTTAAAAATTGATAACCGAGTATTTAAACCTCGGGTCGTCTTCTCAAGGAATTGCAGGGAGGTATGTTCTTATTATTGGTTATGAGTCTTGTAAATTGGGGGTTTTGAAAGTAAGGAACAAGTATGTTAAATGATAAGAAAAATAAAATAATAATAAATGACAAAAATAAACTCTTGGCAAGGTATGAGAACTGGAAGTCCTATCCTTATCAATTGTGATGAGAATTGGATTTTAATCCCACATTGTTAACCTCTAACTATGAAGGTAAATCAAGTGGATTAATTAGCTTAATCCTCAGGTCCTAGTCAATTCCTATGGAAAGACTAGAGTTATTGGAGCAACTCCCAATTTCAACCACTGCTTTATTTTACAGCTCAAGCGTTACCAATTACTTAACCAAAGCCAAAAGGAAGGAAATATCTAAATTAAATTAAAAGCATTCATAAATATAATAGAACATTCATAAACTGAAATACCTCAATTTGTACTAATAAAGATATCAAATGTAACATGGAAAAGTTCATAAATTAAATTGGGAAAAAAAAAGAAAAATTTAACCTGATAAAAAGAAACAATCCTGAAGGTAAGAAAAATCCTAATCCTAAATCCTAAGAAAGAGGAGAGAACCTCTCTCTCTAAAAACTACATCTAAATCCTAAAATTGTGTATTGTGAGCTCATTTATGAATGGATGCATTTCTCCACTTTATAGCCTCTAATCTGTGTGTTCTGGACTGAAAAATGGATCAAAAACAGCCCAGAAATCGCCCCCTACGATTTCTGTTACGTTCAGGTCGCGGGAAAATGATGCGGAGGTGTCGTCCACGCGTCTGCGCGGATTGAAGTTCGCAAATGCGACGCGGGCGCGTCATTCACGCGTTTGCGTCACCTAACTTTGAGGCAGCTATAGTAAATTATATATCAAATCGAAGCCCCGGACGTTAGCTTTCCAACGCAACTGAAACTGCGTCGTTTGGACCTCTGTAGCTAAAGTTATATCCGTTTGAGTGCAAAGAGGTCAGGCTGGACAGCATAGCAATTTCTCCAACTTCTTGTATTCCTTCCACTTTTGCATGCTTCCTTTCCATCCTCTGAGCCATTCCCGTCCTGTAATCTCTGAAATCACTTAACACACATATCAAGGCATCTAAAGGTAATAAGAGAGAATTAATATTAGCAATTTAATGGCCCAGGAAACATGTTTTCAATCAAAGCACATAATTAGGAAGGCAAATATAAAACCATGCAAATAGTATGAATAAGTGGATAAAGAGTTGATAAAAACCACTCAATTGAGCACAAGATAAACCATAAAATAGTGATTTATCAACCTCCCCACACTTAAACATTAGCCTGTCCTCATGCTAAGCTCAAGAGGAGCTATAAAGGTGGAGAGGAGTAGTAGAATGTATGAAATGCAGCCTATCTATATGAATGCAACTACATGCAAAATGATTCTACCTACTTGGTTAAAAGTAAATAAGTTCTCCAAGACAAATATGAATTAAATTCCACTAATTCAAATTTATACAATGAAAGACAAGTAAACTTGTAAGAAGATAGCTCATGAAAGCAGGGAACATAGAATTAAGCACTGAACCCTTACTGGTAGTATATATCACTCTAATCTCTCAAGTGTTTAGGGTAATCACTCTACTCTTCTCTAATCATACTTTCTAAACTTTGTTCTTCATCTAACCAATCAACAATATTTAATATACCAATGCAAACATCATGAGGTCTTTTCAGGGTTGTAATGGGGCTGAGGTAAAGGTAAGGATGCAAGTATGGCCAAGTGAGCTAAAATATGAATCTTTGACTAACCTAAGCTCTTACCTAACTTTAAAATCATACCTAGCTACCCATAATTCCCACTTTTGTATTACATGCTCATGTATCGACTTTTCTCTTTTTTTTTTATTTATCACATGTGCATTGATTTTTCATTAATTTAACATTAGGGTAATTTTGTCCCCTTATTTATTTACTTATTTATTGAATATTTTTTTCTCTTTTTTTTTAAATTTTTTATTATTTTTTTTTATTTTTTTTATAGAAAAATAAACATAACTTATCAATGCACATGGATTTTTTATTTTTCTAGTCTCACATGAGTAGGTACCCAAATTCCTAATATTTTATCAGAGTAAAAACATAACACATTCCCTTATTAACCCATGTTCCCACAGTTTTCCCACACTTAGTTGATGCACAATCTCTAACTTAAGCTAACCAAAGATTCAATTTGGGATAATTAATTTGTTTTTCTGCTTATGGTTATAGAACAAGAGGGGATTAAAAGCTCAAGGGGCTAACAAAGGTGATGTAAAAAGTAGGCTAATTTGGGATAAGTGAGCAATTTAAACAATGGCCTCAATCATATGTAAGCATATAAATACACTAAATAATAGATATATAGAATGGAACAAAGCAAAGATTGCAATCATAGAGAAGAAAACACACAAGAATAAAAATTTATGGTTAAATAATGTAACCATATAAATAAGCTCAAAATCTTATAGGTTGGGTGTTCTTAGCTTTTTAAACTATGTTCCAAATACAACTTCAAACAAGTTTCAATAGAAAAGTTTTTAATTTAAATTAGTGAAATACTATAAAAATTTCTTGAAAAAAAAAGTATTATTTCAACCAAGTGGTAACTAAATGCATAAAATCAAACAAACATGCAATTAAATATGCAAATGCAGCAATTAACGAAGAAAATAAAATATTGGTGTTGAGAAGAAAATACTAACCCATGGAGATCGGTATCGACCTCCCCACACTTAAAGATTGCACCGTCCTCGGTGCATGCTGAGATGTGCAGGTGGACGGGTGAAGAACTGAAGATTGATGGTTTAGAAGTTATAATAAACTCTCGTTGTAAGTATAGTTACTAAACCAAGCAATCAACCTTTCATACAAACGTTGTGGTTGTCACAAGTAACAAACCCCTAAATAAATTGATAACCGAAGTATTCAAACCTCGGGTCGTCTTCTCAAGGAATTGCAGGGAGGTGTTCTTATTATTGGTTATGAGTTGTAAATTGGGGTTTTGGATCAAGGTAAAAAGTATGTTGAATGACAAGTAAAATAAAATAATAATAATTCTAAAATAAACTCTTGGCAAGGTATAAGAACTAGAAGTCCTATCCTGGTTATCCTTATCAATTGTGATGAGAATGGATTTTTCTCCCACTTTGTTAACCTCAAACTATGAAGGTAAGTTAAGTGAACGAATTAATTCGAATCCTCAAGTCCCAGTCTTTCCTTGGGAAAAGTTAGAGTTATTGGATCTCGAAGTAATTCTTGAAGAATTCCAATTTTCAATCAACAATGAATTTGATAACCCAAGAGTTACCAATGACTCAACCAAAGCCAAAAGGGAAAAATCCAAATTATTTATATAAATAAAAGAAAGCAATCATTAGTTTGAAATACCTCAAAATATATTAAATAGAAAATCAATCTAAACATAGAGAGTCATAAACAAAATTGAGAAAATAAATAATTAGAACATTGAACCTGGGATTGAGAGTCACTCCTAAAACTAAGAGAAGTCCTAAATCCTAATCCTAAGAGAGAGGAGAGAACCTCTCTCTCTAAAAACTACATCTACTGCTAAAATTGTGAATGTGAAAGCCTCCTCATGAATGAATGGATTTTTCCACTTTATAGCCTCTAATCTGTGTTTTCTGGGCCGCAAACTGGGTCGAAAACAGCCCAGAAATCGCTGGAGAAGAATTCAAAAACGTTGATTTTTGTCACTGCGACGTGGCCGCGTGGGGCACGCGTTCGCTTCGCCTAGCTTCAGGGCAACTATGGCATATTATATATCAAATCGAAGCCTCGGACGTTAGCTTTCCAACAAAACTAAAACCGCGTCGTTTGGACCTCTGTAGCTAAAGTTATAGCCGTTTGAGTGCGAAGAGGTCAGGCTGGACAGCTTAGCAGTTTCTCCAACTTCTTGTATTCCTTCCACTTTTGCATGCTTCCTTTCCATCCTCTGAGCCATTCTTGCCCTGTAATCTCTGAAATCACTTAACACACATATCAAGGCATCTAATGGTAATAAGAGAGGATTAAACATAGGGAACTTAAGGCCAAAGAAGCATGTTTTCAATCAAAGCACATAATTAGGAAGGCAAATATAAAACCATGCAAATAGTATGAACAAGTGGGTAAAGAGTTGATAAAAACCACTCAATTGAGCACAAGATAAACCATAAAATATTGGTTTATCAACGGGTTATTTCAACTGATGCTTTTCTTCAAGGATTGTGCAGATGGACTTGTTTGTCTTGTTTTTTAGAAGTTTCTCCCTTTTTCCGTCTTCGGTGGCCAGCCTGAAAGAAGAGAAAAGGAAGAAAAGTAACCCAAAAGATAGAAAATAAATAATATATGGGTATTAATGCCAGATTATAAGGGTCTCATTTACATGGAAGCTTCAACATGTTCGTGAGAAAATAATAGAAGCACATGGCATATCAGTGGTGCAGAAATTGCAACAAAGGGGAGGAGTGTGGGTAATGAAAATATCAATATAAGTTCATGTCAATGCAAATGAAGTGCAAGTATCATAAAAGATTGGCATTGGTAGATAAGTAATATCATCCCACAGTGTAAAACAAGTTACTAAGTACCAAAGTAAATTCAAGAAAAGATGCAACAGTTAATAAGAAAATCTTTAACACCAACGGAAAAAATAATGAATTTAGAAGAAAATAAAAATATGCACAGAATTAAAATGTAATGAATGAAAGTATGTAAATAAATTAGGTAAAATAGAATGGAAGTGAAAAAAGATGAGAAGTTAAAAAGATAAAGTAAGAAAGAAAGAAGAAAGAAGAAAAGATGGAAGACATTAGGATTGGGGAAGAAAAGGTAAGATATTTGGCTGATCTGGATAAGCTGTGCGCCGCATGTGACACGGATGCGTGAGTGACGCGGTCGCGTGGTGCGCGATAAGGTCAGGTGACACGGACGCGTGGGTCACGCGATCGCATGACCTGATTTGTACGATTGGCGCGAGTGCAGCCTCGCGTTCGTGCAACTCTCTGTTCGAAACTCTTTTTGCCAAATTTTTGGGTGACGCGGTCGCGTGGTTGACGCGATTGTGTGGATGCATATTTGTGCCTAAGACACGCCTCCAGCCATGCTCTCGCGTGACTCTCTGTTCGATTTCTTTTCTTCCCAATGCACTGGTGATGCGGTCGTGTCAACGACGCTGCCGCGTCGCGTGCTTTTTTTTTATATATGCAATATGCAGTATGCAGAATGTAAAATGCAGATGTGGATGTTATCAATAAATCCAGGTTCAATAAAAATAGAATAAACTCAAAAATAAACAAAACGAAATAAAATTAAAACTGAAAAGCGAACGATCATACCATGGTGGGTTGTCTCCCACCTAGCACTTTTAGTTAAAGTCCTTAAGTTGGACATTTGATGAGCTCCCTGTTATGGTGGCTTGTGCTTGAACTCATTCAGGAACCTCCACCAATGTTTGTACTTCCAGTAACCTCCGGGATCCCAAACTAGGCACCAGAAGCCTTTGAGCAGCTTCAAACAGATTCTTAGGCTCCCGGGGTGTTGGATGTTAGAACAGATTCCAGGATCCCAAACCTTGCTATTGCACCCGTCTTCTTGTTGACCATCATGATTCCATCCGGGTGGCAAGCAATCTGAATTCTCACTAAAGCGGCTAACCAACTTCCTAGACCCATTCAGTTGAGCTTTACACCAACCTTTGCGTTCAAACTTAAAGCTTCCAACCATAATGAACCTTGCAGGACAATTCTTACCACTAACCATCTTCTTCTTACTCTTAATGCCACAAAGAGCTCTAAGTTGACCATCCATCTCCAGTAGCCCATATTCAAGTAGAATTAGAAAGCTAAGGGATATGAATTTTACCCACTTGAATGTTGTGAAGGATGATGGCAACTTAGGGGGAGGTATTTTTAACGAAATTGCAAGCTCCACTCCTTTGTGCTCTTCTCTGACAACTTCCACCTCTTTGCAAACTTCTTTAATTTCAACCTCTTCATCTTGGTAGATTTCTTCCAATTCAGTCTCTTCTGCACTACTTACCAAAGGCATAGGAGGTTGTCCTTCTTCTTCTTGAATCTCCATCTCTTGATTAACCTCTTCAAAGTCTTTAGCCATGATATGCCTTGGAGGTTGTACACCTTCCTCAACATCAATTTCAAATGTCTTTGAAGGAGGCTCTATAACTTGACTTTCCCATGGAGGTTCTGCATCTCCTAAGTCTGCAACCAATTCTTCTTCTTCGATAATTTCGACTTTCTCCACTTGTTCCAGTATAAAGTCATGATCCTTACTATCCACTAGAGTTTCTAGTATCTCCTTCATGCTACGATCTTCATTAGATTGCCCACATGAAGCCATGGGGGTTCCCTGAATGTCCGAACGTTTGGAAGGTAATTGATTTATTGCTAGGTCCAGCTGGCGAAGGGTTGCATTATGTCTTTCCATTGCTTCCTTAAAATGCTCTGTTGAGTCTTGAGGTGATGGATATGGACATGGTTCATAGGGAAGTGGTGGTTCTTGATATGGTTCATATGGCTCATAAGGTGGTTGGTATGGTGGATAAGGGTTAGGATCATATGAGGGTGTTTGGTGGTAAGGGGCTTGTGAGTATGGTGGTCCAAAGCTATTTTGAGGAGGCAGTTCATTGGCATATGATGGAGCTTGCTGGTAACTATAAGGGGGTCCACCATATCTATTGTCCTGGCATGCATTGTAGGATGGTCTTTGTCCATGGTATCCTGGAAGGTGTTGTTGCCTAAAGGGTTGATCAGATCCTCTTGGCTCCTTCCATCTCTGATTGTTTTGACCTTGATGCATGTTCCTGTTATAATTTCCATTCCTTGCAACAGCATTGGAACCAAACTCAAAGAGATGGGGTGAGAATTCATAATAGCAAATAAAAATTAAAAACGAAAATAAAATCAAATTTTAAATTAAAAGGTTATTTAAATTTTGAATTTGAAAATTAAATTTTGAAATTTGAATTTTGAAATTTGAAATTTGAAATTTAAATATTGAAATTTGATTTTTGAAATAAGATAAGATAAGATTTTGAAAAAGATATGATTTTTTTTAAAAGATTTAAATTTAGAAATTTAAATTTTGAAATTTTAAATTTTAAAATTTGAGATTTGAATTTTAAATTTTTAAATTTGAATTTTAAAAATTGGAATTTGAAATTTTGAAATTTGAATTTAAATTTTTTTTAATTTGAATTTTGAGAATTGAAATTTGAAATTTGAAATTTGAGTTTTAAATTTTTAAATTTGAATTTTAAAATTTGATTTTTAAATTTTGAATTTTTGAATTTAATAAGAAAAAAGAAAAACAATAAAATGACACCAAACTTAAAAATTTTTGGATCAAAACGAAGAAAACAACTAAGAACAACTTGAAGGTCAAGATGAACATGAAGAACAACTTGAAGATCAAGATGAACACCAAGAAAAAAAAATTTTTGAAAAATTTTTAATAATTAAATAAAAACCAATAACCTCTTAATTTATGAAAAAAGTAAAAATAAAAACAAATAAACAAGCAAAAAGCAAATATTTACAATAACCAATAATAAGGCACACGATTGCAATTCCCCGGCAACGGCGCCATTTTGATGAGAGAACTTTTGCGTGGTCTAGAAATTCACAGATAAAGCCTCGTTGCATGTATAGATTCTAAACCAACAAAAGTCCTTTCATACAAACGTTTTGGTTGTCACAAGTAAGAAACCCCTTAAAAATTGATAACCGAGTATTTAAACCTCGGGTCGTCTTCTCAAGGAATTGCAGGGAGGTATGTTCTTATTATTGGTTATGAGTCTTGTAAATTGGGGGTTTCGAAAGTAAGGAACAAGTATGTTAAATGATAAGAAAAATAAAATAATAATAAATGACAAAAATAAACTCTTGGCAAGGTATGAGAACTGGAAGTCCTATCCTTATCAATTGTGATGAGAATTGGATTTTCATCCCACTTTGTTAACCTCTAACTATGAAGGTAAATCAAGTGGATTAATTAGCTTAATCCTCAGGTCCTAGTCAATTCCTATGGAAAGACTAGAGTTATTGGAGCAACTCTGATAAGCGGATAATTTATACGCTTTTTAGCATTGTTTTTAGTATGTTTTTAGTAGGATCTAGTTACTTTTAGGGATGTTTTCATTAGTTTTTATGTTAAATTCACATTTCTGGACTTTACTATGAGTTTGTGTGTTTTTCTATGATTTCAGGTATTTTCTGGCTGAAATTGAGGGACTTGAGCAAAAATCAGATTCAGAGGTTGAAGAAGGACTGCTGATGCTGTTGGATTCTGACCTTCCTGCACTCAAAGTGGATTTTCTGGAGCTATAGAACTCTAAATGGCGCGCTTCCAATTGCGTTGGAAAGTGGACATCCAGGGCTTTCTAGCAATATATAATAGTCCATACTTTTCCCAAGTTTAGATGACCCAAAATGGCATTCAACGCCAGCTCTCTGCCCAATTCTGGCGTCCAGCGCCAAAAACAAGCTGCAAAGTGGAGTTCAACGCCCAAAATGGCACAAAAGCTGGCGTTCAACTCCAAGAATGACCTCTACACGTGCAACACTCAAGCTCAGCCCAAGCACACACCAAGTGGGTCCCGGAAGTGGATTTATGCATCAATTACTTACTTCTGTAAACCCTAGTAGCTAGTTTATTATAAATAGGACTTCTTACTATTGTATTAGACATCCTGGATCGTATTTTGATCCTGTGATCACGTTTTGGGGGCTGGCCATCTCGGCCATGCCTGGACCTTTCACTTATGTATTTTTAACGGTAGAGTTTCCACACACCATAGATTAAGGTGTGGAGCTCTACTGTTCCTCAAAGATTAATGCAAAGTACTATTGTTTTCTATTCAATTCATCTTATTTCGCTTCTAAGATATTCATTCGCACTTCAACCTGAATGTGATGAACGTGACAATCATCATCATTCCCTATGAACGCGTGCCTGACAACCACCTTCGTTCTACATTAGATTGAATGAGTATCTCTTAGATCTCTTAATCGGAATCTTCGTGGTGTAAGCTAGAATGATGGCGGCATTCAAGAGAATCCGGAAAGTCTAAACCTTGTCTGTGGTATTCCGAGTAGGATTCAATGATTGAATGACTGTGACGAGCTTCAAACTTGCGATTGCCGGGCGTAGTGACAGACGCAAAAGGATAGTAAATCCTATTCCAGCATGATCGAGAACCGACAGATGAATAGCCGTGCCGTGACAGGGCATTTGGATCATTTTCCCGAGAGAAGACCGAAAGTAGCCATTGACAGTGGTGATGTATCACATAAAGCCAGCCATGGAAAGGAGTAAGACTGATTGGATGAAGACAGCAGGAAAGCGGAGGTTCAGAGGAACGAAAGCATCTCTATTCGCTTATCTGAAATTCTCACCAATGATTTACATAAGTAGTTCTATCCCTATTTTATTAATTATTTTCGAAAACCCCACTACTATTTTATATCCGCCTGACTGAGATTTACAAGGTGACCATAGCTTGCTTCATACCAACAATCTCTGTGGGATTCGACCCTTACTCACGTAAGGTATTACTTGGACGACCCAGTGCACTTGCTGGTTAGTTGTGCGAAGTTGTGAACCATGGTATTGGCATCATGTTTTTGGCGCCATTACCAGGGAAAGAAAGAGCAATGAATTTTACATAATCAAAGTGTAATCACAATTTTTGCACACCATGTTTTTGGCGCCGTTGCCGGGGATTGTTCGAGTTTGGACAACTGACGGTTCATCTTGTTGCTCAGATTAGGTAATTTTCTTTTTGTTTTCTTTTCAAAAGGTTTTCAAAAATTTTTCAAAAATCTTTCAAAAATTTCTCCTTTGTTTTCGAAAAAATTTTAAAACAAAAATGTTTTCTTCTGTTTTCGAAAAGTTATTCAGAATTTTTAAGAATGAATTCTAGTGTTTCATGAAGCATGTTGAAGCCTGGCTGGCTGCAAAGCCATGTCTAAACTCTCTTGGACTGAGGCTTCCAAACCATCATCACAAGAGCAAGCTAGTTGTTGCCAATAAAATTTGCTGTTGTATGCATGAGAGGTATCTGCTGAAGCTTGGCTGGCCATTGGCCATGTCTAGTGTTTTGGACCGGAGCTTTCATTGAAAGCTTAGCTGGCTAGTGAGCCATGTCTAATTCCTGGACTGAAGCTTTAGACTAAGAATCCAAGATTCCTGGAATTCATATTAAAAATTTTGGAATCCTTATTTTCCTTTTTCAATTAATTTTCGGAAAATCCAAAAAAAAAATTAGAAAATCATAAAAATCAAAAATATTTTTCTGTTTCTTGTTTGAGTCATGTGTCATGTTATAAATTTGGTGTCAATTGCATATGCATCTTGCATTTTTTTCGAAAATTCATGCATTCATAGTGTTCTTCATGATCTTCAAGTTGTTCTTGGTAAGTCTTCTTGTTTGATCTTGATGTTTTCTTGTTTTGTGTTGTATGGTGTTTTTCATATGCATTTTTCATTTGTTAAAGTCTACACATGAAAGAATTCTAAGTTTGGTGTCTTGCATGTTTTCTTTGCATTAAAAATTTTTCAAAAATGTGTTCTTGATGTTCATCATGATCTTCATAGTGTTCTTGGTGTTCATCTTGACATTCATAGCATTCTTGCATGCATTCATTGTTTTGATCCATAACTCTCATGCATTGCATCATTTTTCTTGTTTTTCTCTCTCATCATAAAAATTCAAAAATAAAAAAAAAAATATCCTCCCCTTTTTCTCTCTTAAAATTTCGAAAATTAGATTTGACTTTTTCAAAAAAATTTAAAATCTAGTTGTTTTCATTTGTCAAGTCAAATTTTCAATTTAAAAATCTTATCTTTTTCAAAATCTTTTTCAAAAATCAAATCTTTTTCATTTTTCTTAGTTATTTTCGAAAATTTTAAAAATCTTTTTCAAAAATCTTTTTTTTTCTTTTTTTTCTTATTTTTATATCAAATTTTTGAAAATAACAATAACAATTAATGTTTTGATTCAAAAATTTCAAGTTTGTTACTTTCTTGTTAAGAAAGATTCAAACTTTAAGTTCTAGAATCATATCTTGTGATTTCTTGTGAATCAAGTCATTAATTATGATTTTAAAAATTCAAATCTTTTTCAAAAACTAATTTCTATCATATCTTTTCAAAAATATCTTCTTATCTCACCTTTTTCAAAAACTTGATTTCAAAATATCTTTTCTAACTTCCTAACTTCTTATCTTTTCAAAATTTGTTTCAACTAACTAACTAACTTTTTTTTTGTTTCTTATCTTTTTCAAAACTACCTAATTAACTCTCTCTCTCTCCAATTTTCGAAAATATCTCCCTCTTTTTCAAAATTTCTTTTTAATTAACTAATTATTTCAATTTTTAAATCTTAATTTTCAAAAACTACTAACCTTTTTCAAAAACTACTTTCAAAAATCACTAACTCTTTTTCAAAAATTATTTTCGAAATTTTTCCTCTCTCATCTTATTCTATTTATTTATTCATCTACTAATATCTCTCCCTCACCCACCAAAAATCCGAACCCTCTCTCTCTCTCTTTCTGAGTTCAGATTTTTCTCTTCTTCTTTTCTTCTACTAACAATAAGGAACCTCTTTATTGTGACATAGAGGATTCCTCTTCTTTTCTTTTTCTCTTCTCTTTCTTATGAGCAGGGACAGAGAAAAAGGCATTCTTGTTGAAGCTGATCCAGAACCTGAAAGGACTCTGAAGAGAAAACTAAGAGAAGCTAAATTACAACAATCCAGAGACAACCTTATTGAAAATTTCGAACAAATACAGGAGATGGCAGCCGAACCTAACAACAATAATGCAAGGAGAATGCTTGGTGACTTTACTGCACCTAATTCCAATTTACATGGAAGAAACATCTCCATTCCTGCCATTGGAGCAAACAACTTTGAGCTGAAACCTCAGCTAGTTTCTCTGATGTAGCAGAACTGCAAGTTTCATGGACTTCCATCTGAAGATCCTTTTCAGTTCTTAACTGAATTCTTGCAGATCTGTGATACTGTTAAGACTATTGGAGTTGATCCTGAAGTCTACAGGCTCATGCTTTTCCCTTTTGCTGTAAGAGACAAAGCCAGAGTGTGGTTGGACTCTCAACCCAGAGATAGCTTGAACTCTTGGGATAAGCTGGTCACGACTTTCTTAGCCAAGTTCTTTCCTCCTCAAAAGCTTAGTAAACTTAGAGTGGACGTTCAGACCTTCAAACAAAAAGATGGTGAATCCCTCTATGAAGCTTGGGAAAGATACAAACAGTTGACCAAAAAATGTCCTTCTGACATGCTTTCAGAATGGACCATCCTTGATATATTCTATGATGGTTTATCTGAGTTATCAAAGATGTCATTGGATACTTCTGCAGGTGGATCCATTCACATGAAAAAAACGCCTGCAGAAGCTCAAGAACTCATTGACATGGTTTCTAATAACCAGTTTATGTACACTTCTGATAGGAATCCTGTGAGTAATGGGACGCCTATGAAGAAGGGAGTTCTTGAAGTTGATACTCTGAATGCCATATTGGCTCAGAACAAAATATTGACTCAGCAAGTCAATATGATTTCTCAGAGTCTGAATGGAATGCAAGCTGCATCCAACAGTACTCAAGAGGCATCTTCTGAAGAAGAAGCTTATGATCCTGAAAACCCTGCAATAGCAGAGGTAAATTACATGGGTGAACCTTATGGAAACACCTATAATCCATCACGGAGAAATCATCCAAATCTCTCATGGAAGGATCAAAGGCCTCAACAAGGCTTTAATAATGGTGGAAGAAACAGGTTTAGCAATAGCAAGCCTTTTCCATCATCCACTCAGCAACAGACAGAGAATTCTGAACAAAATACCTCTAATTTGGCAAACTTAGTCTCTGATCTGTCGAAGGCCACTGTAAGTTTTATGAATGAAACAAGGTCTTCCATTAGAAATTTGGAAGCACAAGTGGGCCAGCTGAGTAAAAGGATCACTGAAATCCCTCCTAGTACTCTCCCAAGCAATACAGAAGAGAATCCAAAAGGAGAGTGCAAGGCCATTGACATAAGCACCATGGCTTAACCTGTAAGGGAAGGAGAGGACGTGAATCCCAAGGAGGAAGACCTCCTGGGACGTCCAGTGATCAATAAGGAGCTTCCCTCTGAGGAACCAAAGGAATCTGAGACTCATCTAGAGACCATAGAGATTCCATTGAACCTCCTTATGCCATTCATGAGCTCTGATGAGTATTCCTCTTCTGAAGAGAATGAGGATGTTACGGAAGAGCAAACTGCCAAGTTTATTGGTGCAATCATAAAGCTGAATGCCAAATTATTTGGTACTGAAACTTGGGAAGATGAACCTCCCTTGTTCACCAATGAACTAAGTGATCTTGATCAACTGACATTGCCTCAGAAGAGACAGGATCCTGGAAAGTTCATAATACCTTGTACCATAGGCACCATGATCTTTAAGGCACTGTGTGACCTTGGTTCAGGAATAAACCTCATGCCCCTCTCTGTAATAGAGAAACTGGGAATCTATGGGGTGCAAGCTGCTAGAATCTCATTGGAGATGGCAGATAATTCAAGAAAACAGGCTTATGGACAAGTAGAGGACGTATTAGTAAAGGTTGAAGGCCTTTACATCCCTGCTGATTTCATAGTCCTGGATACTGGAAAGGAAGAGGATGAATCCATCATCCTAGGAAGACCTTTCCTAGCCACAGCAAGAGCTGTGATTGATGTGGACAGAGGAGAATTAATCCTTCAATTGAATGAGGACAACCTTGTGTTTACAACTCAAGGATCTCTCTCTGCATCCATGGAGAGGAAGCATAAAAAGCTTCTCTCAAAGCAGAGTCAAACAAAGCCCCCACAGTCAAACTCAAAGTTTGGTGTTGGGATGCCACAACCAAACTCTAAGTTTGGTGTTGAACTCCCATATCCAAACTCTAAGTTTGGTGTTGGAGGGTCTTAACAATGCTCTGAACATCTGTGAGGCTCCATGAGAGCCCACTGTCAAGCTATTGACATTAAAGAAGTGCTTGTTGGGAGGCAACCCAATTTTTATTTATCTAACTATATTTTTCTTAGCTATATGTCTTTATAGGTTCATGATCATGTGGAGTCACAAAATAAACAAAAAAATTAAAAAAGGAATAAAAAACAGCAGAAAAAAAATCACACCCTGGAGGAGCATCTGTCTGGCGTTCAGCGCCAGAACAGAGCATGGTTCTGGCGCTGAACGCCCAAAATGGGCAGTGTCTGGGCGCTGAACGCCCAAAAGGGGGCATCATCTGGGCGCTGAACGCCAGAATTGCACCCTGGAGAGGAGTTGGCGCTGAACGCCCAGAACAAGTATGGTTCTGGCGTTCAACGCCAGAAATGGCCAGTAAATGGGCGTTGAACGCCCAAAATGGGCACCAACCTGGCGCTGAACGCCCAGAGTTGCGTGCAAAGGCATTTTGCATGCCTAATTTGGTGCAAGGGTGTAAATCCTTGAACACCTCAGGATCTGTGGACCCCACAGGATCACCTCAGGATCTGTGGACCCCACAGGATCCCCACCTACATCCACTCACTTCTTCTCATCCCTCACCACTCTCTTTCACACAATCCCATAAACACTCTTCCCCAAAAATCCTTCACCAATCACCTCAATCTCTCTTCCCCATCACGTCTTCACCACTCACATCCATCCACTCTTCCCCATAAACCTACCTCATAAACTCAACCTACCTTCAAAATTCAAAATCAATTTCCCACCCAAACCAACCCATATGGCCGAAACCTTCCCCCCTCCCTTCCCTATATAAAGCCCTCCATTCCTCTTCAAATTCACACAACACAACCCCTCTATACCCTTCTTGGCCGAAACACAACACCTTCCCCCTCTACTCCATATCTTCTTCTTCTTCATCTATTCTTTCTTCTCTTGCTCGAGGGCGAGCAATATTCTAAGTTTGGTGTGGTAAAAGCATAAGCTTTTTGTTTTTCCATTACCATTGATGGCACCTAAGACCGGAGAATCCTCTAGAAAGGGAAAGGGAAGACAAAAGCTTCCACCTCCGAGTCATGGGAGATGGAAAGGTTCATCTCCAAAGCCCATCAAGACCACTTCTATGATGTTGTGGCCAAGAAGAAGGTGATCCCCGAGGTCCCTTTCAAACTCAAAAGAAATGAGTATCCGGAGATCCGACATGAAATTCAAAGAAGAGGTTAGGAAGTTCTAACAAATCCCATCCAACAAGTCGGCATCCTAATGGTTCAAGAGTTCTATGCCAATGCATGGATCACTAAGAACCATGATCAAAGTAAGAACCCGGATCCAAAGAACTATGTTACAATGGTTCGGGGGAAATACTTAGATTTTAGTCCGGAAAATATGAGGTTGGCATTTAACTTGCCTATGATGCAAGGAGATGCATGCCCCTACACTAGAAGGGTCAACTTTAATCAAAGGTTGGACCAAGTCCTTTTGGACATATGTGTGGAAGGAGCTCAATGGAAGATTGACTCCAAAGGCAAGCCGGTTCAACTAAGAAGATTGGACCTCAAGCCTGTGGCTAGAGGATGGTTGGAACTCATCCAATGCTCCATCATCCCCACTAGCAACCGATCTGAAGTTACTGTGGATCAGGCCATCATGATTCATAGCATCATGATTGGAGAGGAAATAGAAGTTCATGAAGTCATCTCTAATGAACTCTACAAAATAGCCGAAAAGTCATCCCCCATGGCAAGGCTAGCTTTCCTTCATCTTATTTGCCATCTATGTTACTCAGCTGGAGTTTTCATAGAAGGAGACATTCCTATTAAGGAAGAGAAGCCCATCACTAAGAAAAATATGGAGCAAGCAAGAGAGCCCATTCATGGAGCTCAAGAGGCGTATGAAGCTCACCACCATGAGATCCCGGAGATGCCTCAAATGCATTTTCCTCCACAAAACTATTGGGAGCAAATCAACACCTCCCTAGGGGAATTGAGTTCCAATATGGGACAATTAAGGGTAGAACATCAAGAGCACTCCATCATCCTTCATGAAATAAGAGAAGATCAAAAAGCAATGAGGGAGGAGCAACAAAGACAAGGAAGAGACATAGAAGAGCTCAAGGACATCATTGGTTCCTCAAGAAGGAAACGCCACCATCACTAAGGTGGATTCATTCCTTGTTCTTATTTCTTCTGTTTTTCGTTTTCTATGTTATGTTCTTATCTATGTTTGTGTCTTCATTACATGATCATTAGTAGTTAGTAACTATGTCTTAAAGTTATGAATGTCCTATGAATCCATCACCTCTCTTAAATAAAAAATTGTTTTAATTCAAAAGAACAAGAAGTACATGAGTTTCGAATTTATCCTTGAACTTAGTTTAATTATATTGATGTGGTGACAATGCTTCTTGTTTTCTGAATGAATGCTTGAACAGTGCATATGTCTTTTGAAGTTGTTGTTTAAGAATGTTAAATATGTTGGCTCTTGAAAGAATGATGACTAGGAGACATGTTATTTGATAATCTAAAAAATCATAAAAATGATTCTTGAAGCAAGAAAAACCAGCAAAGAACAAAGCTTGCAGAAAAAAAAATAGGCGAAAAAAATAGAAAGAAAAAGAAAAAGCAAGCAGAAAAAGCCAAAAGCTCTTAAAACCAAGAGGCAAGAGCAAAAAGCCAATAACCCTTAAAACCAAAAGGCAAGGGCAAATAAAAAGGATCCCAAGGCTTTGAGCATCAGTGGATAGGAGGGCCTAAAGGAATAAAATCCTGGCCTAAGCGGCTAAACCAAGCTGTCCCTAACCATGTGCTTGTGGCGTGTAGGTGTCAAGTGAAAACTTGAGACTGAGCGGTTAAAGTCAAGGTCCATAGCAAAAAAGGAGTGTGCTTAAGAACCCTGGACACCTCTAATTGGGGACTTTAGCAAAGCTGAGTCACAATCTGAAAAGGTTCACCCAATTATGTGTCTGTGGCATTTATGTATCCGATGGTAATACTGGAAAACAAAGTGCTTAGGGCCACGGCCAAGACTCATAAAGAAGCTGTGTTCAAGAATCATCATACTGAACTAGGAGAGTCAATAACACTATCTGAACTCTGAGTTCCTATAGATGCCAATCATTCTGAACCTCCATGGATAAAGTGAGATGCCAAAACTATTCAAGAGGCAAAAAGCTATAAGTCCCGCTCATATGATTGAAGCTATGTTTCATCGATAGTTTGGAATTTATAGTATATTCTCTTCTTTTTATCCTATTTGATTTTCAGCTGCTTGGGGACAAGCAACAATTTAAGTTTGGTGTTGTGATGAGCGGATAATTTATACGCTTTTTGGCATTGTTTTTAGTATGTTTTTAGTAGGATCTAGTTAATTTTAGGGATGTTTTCATTAGTTTTTATGTTAAATTCACATTTCTGGACTTTACTATGAGTTTGTGTGTTTTTCTATGATTTCAGGTATTTTCTGGCTGAAATTGAGGGACTTGAGCAAAAATCAGATTCAGAGGTTGAAGAAGGACTGCTGATGCTGTTGGATTCTGACCTCCCTGCACTCAAAGTAAATTTTCTGGAGCTACAGAACTCGAAATGGTGCGCTTCCAATTGCGTTGGAAATTAGACTTCCAGGGCTTTCCAGCAATATATAATAGTCCATACTTTGCCCAAGTTTAAGAAAAGCAAACTGGCGTTCAACGCCAGCTCTCTGCCCAATTCTGGCGTCCAGCGCCAGAAACAAGCTGCAAAGTGGAGTTCAACGCCCAAAATGGCACAAAAGCTGGCGTTCAACTCCAAGAATGACCTCTACACGTGCAACACTCAAGCTCAGCCCAAGCACACACCAAGTGGGCCCCGGAAGTGGATTTATGCATCAATTACTTACTTTTGTAAACCCTAGTAGCTAGTTTATTATAAATAGGACTTCTTACTATTGTATTAGACATCCTGGATCGTATTTTGATCCTGTGATCACGTTTTGGGGGCTGGCCATCTCGGCCATGCCTGGACCTTTCACTTATGTATTTTTAACAGTAGAGTTTCTACACTCCTTAGATTAAGGTGTGGAGCTCTGCTGTTCCTCAAAGATTAATGGAAAGTACTACTGTTTTCTATTCAATTCATCTTATTTCGCTTCTAAGATATTCATTCGCACTTCAACCTGAATGTGATGAATGTGACAATCATCATCATTCCCTATGAACGCGTGCCTGACAACCACCTCCGTTCTACATTAGATTGAATGAGTATCTCTTAGATCTCTTAATCGGAATCTTCGTGGTGTAAGCTAGAATGATGGCGGCATTCAAGAGAATCCGGAAAGTCTAAACCTTGTCTGTGGTATTCCGAGTAGGATTCAATGATTGAATGACTGTGACGAGCTTCAAACTCACGATTGCCGGGCGTAGTGACAGACGCAAAAGGATAGTAAATCCTATTCCAGCATGATCGAGAACCGACAGATGAATAGCCGTGCCGTGACAGGGTGCGTTGACCATTTTCACTGAGAGGATAGGATGAAACCATTGACAAGGGTGATGCCTCCAGACGATTAGCCGTGCCGTGACAGGGCATTTGGATCATTTTCCCGAGAGAAGACCGAAAGTAGCCATTGACAGTGGTGATGTATCACATAAAGCCAGCCATGGAAAGGAGTAAGACTGATTGGATGAAGACAGCAGGAAAGCGGAGGTTCAGAGGAAGGAAAGCATCTCTATTCGCTTATCTGAAATTCTCACCAATGATTTACATAAGTAGTTCTATCCCTATTTTATTAATTATTTTCGAAAACCCCACTACTATTTTATATCCGCCTGACTGAGATTTACAAGGTGACCATAGCTTGCTTCATACCAACAATCTCCGTGGGATTCGACCCTTACTCACGTAAGGTATTACTTGGACGACCCAGTGCACTTGCTGGTTAGTTGTGCGAAGTTGTGAACCATGGTATTGGCATCATGTTTTTGGCGCCATTACCAGGGAAAGAAAGAGCAATGAATTTTACATAATCAAAGTGTAATCACAATTTCTGCGCACCAAACTCCCAATTTCAACCACTGCTTTATTTGACAGCTCAAGCGTTACCAATTACTTAACCAAATCCAAAAGGAAGGAAATATCTAAATTAAATTAAAAGCATTCATAAATAGAATAAAACATTCATAAACTGAAATACCTCAATTTGTACTAAAAAAGATATCAAATGTAACATGAAAAAGTTCATAAATTAAATTGGGAAAATAAAAGGAAAATTGAACTTGATAAAAAGAAACAATCCTGAAAGTAAGAAAAATCCTAATCCTAAATCCTAAGAGAGAGGAGAGAACCTCTCTCTCTAAAAACTACATCTAAATCCTAAAATTCTGTATTGTGAGCTCGTTTATGATGGATGCATTTCTCCACTTTATATCCTCTAATCTGTGTGTTCTGGGCTGAAAACTGGTTCAAAAATAGCCCAAAAATCGCCTCCTGCAATTTCTGTTACGTTCAGGTCGCGGGAAAGTGACGTGGAGGCGTCGTCCACGCGTCCGCGCGAATTGAAGTTCGCAGATGCGACGCGGACGCGTCATTCACGCGTTCGCGTCGCCTAACTTCGGGCCAGCTATGGTAAATTACATATCAAATAGAAGCCCCGAACGTTAGCTTTCCAACGCAACTGAAACCGCATCGTTTGGATCTTTGTAGCTAAAGTTATAGCCATTTGAGCGCGAAGAGGTCAGGCTGGACAGCTTAGCAATTTCTCCAACTTCTTGTATTCCTTCCACTTTTGCATGCTTCCTTTCCATCCTTTGAGCCATTCCTGCCCTATAATCTCTGAAATCACTTAACACACATATCAAGGCATCTAATAGTAATAAGATAAAATTAATATTAGCAATTTAAAGGCCCAGGAAACATGTTTTCAATCAAAGCACATAATTAGGAAGGCAAATGTAAAACCATACAAATATTATGAATAAGTGGGTAAAGAGTTGATAAAAATCACTCAATTGAGCACAAGATAAACCATAAAATAGTGGTTTATCACACACAATATTCAAAGACTATTCCTAGATGAATTAAATCTCACATATTCAAGAACTAGTTCAAAAATCAGTGGAGATTATGAGATGAGTTTCAAGCTAATTGCGATATTAAATCTCTCGAACTAATACCGGAATCCAAGACAGAATTAGAATATCTCTCAATACTTCTAATCATTATTAATGAAGAACGAAACTCATCTTGAAAAAGTGGAGAGGCATGAATCAAAATAAAGAAAACACTTACATTATTAATCCATAAAAAATAAACAGAGCCCCTAACCTTTAACAATAGAGATTTAGTTGCTCATGATAGAAAAGAAAATAATTAACTAGATAGAGAGGTGGCGGATGGTGTATGATCCGTGTGTGATATCCTTTCTTTGTGAACCTTATTCACTTATTTATATCTAACTTCCTAACTAATTGAAATTCAAAAACTAATCTAATGTTATCTTCTAAAAAGAAAGATAGCTTATTTAAATTCAAATCTAATCTAATCCTAACAACCAAATCTTAACCTTCTAGAAGAGGTTATTGCTAACTAATCATTTAAATCTTGAATCTTGAATTGAATTGAAGTTTCCTGAGAGTTAGTTACACAATGGAGCCGGGCTTAGAGAAATGGCGGTGGGCTTGAATCAAAATTGGATTCCTGAGAGTGAAAATTACACTTGGAGCCGGACTCTGAGTCTTGGAGCCGGGCTTTGGGTCGTGGAGCTGGGCTCCAAGTTTTGGTGCTGGGTGCCCAATACATACATTTGGAGTGGAGTTGGGAGCCACCTTATAGAGCTGGGATTTAGACCTTTATTCTTCCTCCCAGTACACGAAGGTGATGGACTTCTACTCTTTGATGCTAGGCACCATTCATTGGAGTCGGACTCCAGGTTTGGGTGCCCAGCTTGACATTCTAGGCATTGGGCTTGTCTTCTTTGAGCTTGCGTCTCCAAGCTTGTTTCTATGTTGATTTTCATCCTGATTTTCTTGATTTTAGCCTGAAAATACAATTATTCTAACACAACTCCAAATATATAATTAATTATCAAAATATCACTAAAAATATAAGGATTTGATTCAAAAACTAAGAAAACAAGTAGAAAAAAAAGCTCAAAAAGTGGTTAAGATGATGTATCATCAGTGTTCAGTGCCCATTACTTAAAGTAGGGTGCCTAAATCTTGAAGTAGTGCACCTAAATCTTGAAGTAGGGCACCCATGTGTTATTATATTTTCAGGGAATATTAAAATATCACGTAAACACACTTTCATATATCAAATAATTCAAATCATCAACCAAGCATCAAAACACAATCAGTTTGTAATCAATTTATCGAACCCTACCTCTCGGTGTTAGCTCAGAAAAACTGATTCTTCCCTGATAATCTTCAGCTCACGTTCTTCCTATTTTTTAACCAAAACGACGTTTAAACCACAATATATATGATAACCAAACATCCATCATAAGTTTAAAAAGAAAATCCTCACCTTGATGAATCTAGTACAGTTGTAAAGAGGAGAAAGAAACGAACACTTTGATCAGTTCAAGATCTTCGTTGGAATTTTAGAATTAAAGGACTGAGCCTCAGAAAACTTACTGACTATCGAGCTTTAACTTTTCTCTCTCATTCTTCATTCTCAGCATTTTGTGGGTAAAAGAGTGTAAAAGTAATTCTAAAGGTTAAACACACATAACGGAAGCAAGCAGGAGATGGCAAAGTTACCAAGGGATCAAATCCCTAGTTGATTATTCACCTACATTAATTAATAAAATATATTTTAAGGAGATAATTACTAAAACTAGATATATTAGATCTCAGAAATTATACTCCTAGAGTAAATATATGAGCTACTAGTATAAATGACAATAGTAACGTGATTATCTCTTGTTCAACTATAGCGGGTAAAATAATATAATAATAATAAATTATATTATTATTTTTGTTCTCTCACGATTCAAATCTGGCTCGTCAAAATGAGTCGAACTGCGAAAATCAAAATTTCAAAATTTCTTGCGTAGTGATTCGAAAATGAAATTGTTTCTAGTTAGTAACTAATGACCTGGCAAGGTGCTTGCTTTAACTAGGCCGTTACACATCCAAACTATCCCCAATTGGGTCCAGGTGAAAAGAAATTGTGGTTTGAGAATTATGAACATATAAAGTATGCTCCCTTGTTTTTGAAACTATACTTTTAAAACATGCATAATTCACTAACCTCAACTCCAAATAACAAAAACTTCATGGAAACTATTCCGGGGGTTACCTGAAACTGGAGATCGATCTCGGACAAAATCTCCTGTACTGGTCGGTGCTGACGTGTCCGGCCGGTGAGTGGCGGCTGGAGCTGTTGTATCCAACTTGTGGACTGGCTATGCTGCTGATCCTTCGTCACAGGAGGGTGGGGGATACCTGCAAGGGACTCTGATGAGCGGATATTTTATACGCTTTTTGGGATTAATTTCATGTAGTTTTTAGGATGTTTTAGTTAAGTTTTTAGTATATTTTCATTAGTTTATAGGAAAAATTCATATTTCTAGACTTTACTAAGAGTTTGTGTGCTTTTCTATAATTTCAGGTATTTTCTGGCTAAAATTGAGGGAGCTGAGCAAAAATCTGATTCGGGCTGAAAAAGGATTGCTGATGCTGTTGGATTCTGACCTCTCTGCACTCGGAATGGATTTTCTGGATCTACAGGAGTCCAATTGGCGAGCTTCCAATTGCGTTGGAAAGTGGACATCTAGGGCTTTCAAGAAATATATAATAGTCCATACTTTTCTCAAGAATAGATGACGTAAACTGGCGTTCAACGCCAGTTCCATGTTGCAATCTGGCGTTCAGTGCCAGAAACAGGTTACAAGTTGGAGTTCAATGCCAGAAACAGGTTACAACCTGGCGTTGAACGCCCAAAACAGCCCAGGCACGTGAGAAGCTTTAGTCTCAGTGCCAGCACACACCAAGTGGGCCCCAGAAGTTGATTTCTGCAATATCTATTATAGTTTACTCATTTTCTGCAAACCTAGGTTACTAGTTTAGTATTTTAACAACTTTTAGAGATTTATTTTGTATCTCATGACATTTTTAGATCTGAACTTTGTACTCTTTGACGGCATGAGTCTCTAAAATCCATTGTTGGGGGTGAGGAGCTCTGCTGTGTTTCGATGAATTAATGCAATTACTTCTGTTTTCTATTCAAACACGCTTATTCCTATCTAAGATATTCATCTGTGCTTCATTATGATGAATGTGATGATCCGTGACACTCATCACCATTCTCAACCTATGAACGTGTGCTTGACAATCACTTCTATTCCACATTAGATTGAATGAGTATCTCTTAGATTCCTCAATCAGAATCTCCGTGGTATAAGCTAGAATCTATTGGCGGCATCCTTGAGAATCCAAAAAGTCTAAACCTTGTCTGTGGTATTCCGAGTAGGATTCTGGGATTGGATGACTGCGACGAGCTTCAAACTCGCGAGTGCTAAGCGTAGTGACAGACGCAAAAGGATAGTAAATCTTATTCCGGTATGATCGAGAACCTACAGATGATTAGCCATGCGGTGACAGCGCACCTGAACCATTTTCACTGAGAGGAAGGATGGTAGCCATTGACAATGGTGATCCACCAACTCACAGCTTGCCATAGGAGGGACGTGCGTGCGTGAAGAAGAAGACAGGGAGAAAGCAGAGATTCAAAAGACAAAGCATCTCCAAAACTCCAACATATTCTCTATTACTGCATAACAAGTATTTATTTCATGCTCTTTTATTCCTCGCAATTCAATTTGATAAGTGAATTGTTTTCCTGACTAAGAGCTACAAAGTAACCATAGATTGCTTCAAGCCAACAATCTCCGTGGGATTCGACCCTTACTCACGTAAGGTATTACTTGGATGACCCAGTGCACTTGCTGGTTAGTTGTGCGAATTTGTGAAAAATAGTAATATTGACATTAACATGTAACAAATTCGTGCACCATGTTTTTGGCGCCGTTGCCGGGGATTGTTCGAGTTTGGACAACTGACGGTTTATTTTGTTACTTAGATTAGGAAAAAAATTTTTCTTTTAAAATTTTCGAAATTTGTGTTCTTTGTTCTTCCTTCATCTTCAAATTGTTCTTGTTTATTTTTCTTGTTTTTCGTGTTCCTTTCCAAAAAATTAGTTTTCAAAAAAAAAATTATTATTCTTAGTTATTAAAAATACTTCTTCAAAACAAGTGTTATATTTACTGCCCAATTGACTAGAGCGTTGGTCTATGTTCTTGGTAATTGGGTATCTTCTTTTTAAAAGTCTTTTTTTCAAAAATAATTTTTCTATTAAATCTTGTGCCAAACTTTAAGTTTGGTGTTTTCTTGTTGATTTTTCTTTGGTTTTCAAAAATTTTATTTTGGTTTTCTAAAAATTTTAAGTTTGGTGTTCTACCTTCATGTTCTTGTTGTTCTTGTGATTCTTCAAAGTGTTCTTGAGTCTTCCTTGTGTTTTGATCTTAAAATTTTTAAGTTTGGTGTTCCTTGGTGTTTTCCCTCCAAAATTTTTGAAAACAAGGAGCATTAGATCTAAAAATTGTAAATTGTGTGTCTTTTGTGTGTTTTTTTCTTTCATCATAAAATTCAAAAATTAAAAAAAAAAAATAATATCCTTTCTTTATTCTACTCATAATTTTCAAAAAATTAGCATTAAATTAGTCATCAAATTTAAAAATCATAACTTTTTCAAATCATATCTTTTCCAATAAAATCCTTTCAATCATATCTTTTTCAAAACATCCTAACCATTTTTTTTTCTTTCTCGCTCTCCATTTTTCGAAAATCTTCACCCATTTTTATTTATTTTATTTTAATTTATTTTATTTTCAAAATAAATAAATAAATAAATAAATAAATATATTTTTTCTCTATTTTACATCATCTCCCTTTCTCCATCATGGATCTAAGTGGAAATGAACAGTCCAGAAGGACTCTGGGGTCATATGCTAACCCCACCACTGCTTCATATGGGAGTAGTATCAGTATACGCTCCATTGGAATCAGTAGCTTTGAGTAGTATCAGTATTGACAGCGCACTTGGACCATTTTCACTGAGAGGAAGAATGGTAGCCATTGACAACAGTGATCCACCAACACACAGCTTGCCATAGGAGGGACGTGCGAGCGTGAAGAAGAAGACAGGGAGAAAGAAGAGATTCAAAAGACAAAACATCTCCAAAACTCCAACATATTCTCTATTACTGCATAACAAGTATTTATTTCATGCTCTTTTATTCCTCGCAATTCAATTTGATAAGTGAATTATTTTCCGGACTAAGAGCTACAAGGTAACCATAGATTGCTTCAAGCCAACAATCTTCGTGGGATTCGACCCTTACTCACGTAAGGTATTACTTGGACGACCCAGTGCACTTGCTGGTTAGTTGTGCGAATTTGTGAAAAATAGTAATATTGACATTGACATGTAACAAATTCGTGGACCAAGTTTTTGGCGCCGTTGCCGGGGATTGTTCGAGTTTGGACAACTGACGGTTTATTTTGTTGGTTAGATTAGGAAAAAAAAAATTTTCTTTTAAAATTTTCGAAATTTGTGTTCTTTGTTCTTCCTTCATCTTCAAGTTGTTCTTGTTTATTTTTCTTATTTTTCGTGTGCCTTTTCAAAATATTAGTTTTCAAAAAAAAAATTTACTATTCTTAGTTATTAAAAATACTTCTTCAAAACAAGTATTACATTTACTGCCCAATTGGCTAGAGCGTTGGTCTATGTTCTTGGTAATTGGGTATCTTCTTTTTAAAAGTCTTTTTTTCAAAAATAATTTTTCTATTAAATCTTGTGCCAAACTTTAAGTTTGGTGTTTTCTTGTTGATTTTTCTTTGGTTTTCGAAAATTTTATTTTGGTTTTCTAAAAATTTTAAGTTTGGTGTTCTACCTTCATGTTCTTGTTGTTCTTGTGATTCTTCAAAGTGTTCTTGAGTCTTCCTTGTGTTTTGATCTTAAAATTTTTAAGTTTGGTGTTCCTAGGTGTTTTCCCTCCAAAATTTTCGAAAACATGGAGTATTAGATCTAAAAATTTTAAGTTGTGTGTCTTTTGTGTGTTTTCCTCTTTCATCATAAAATTCAAAAATAAAAAAAAATAATATATTTTCTTTATTCTACTCATAATTTTCAAAAAATTAGCATTAAATTAGTCATCAAATTTAAAAATCATATCTTTTTCAAATCATATCTTTTCCAATCAAATCCTTTCAATAATATCTTTTTCAAAACTTCCTAACCATTTTTTTCTTTCTCTCTCTCCATTTTTCGAAAATCTTCACCCATTTTTATTTATTTTATTTTAATTTATTTTATTTTTGAAATAAATAAATAAATAAATAAATAAATATATTTTTTCTCTATTTTACATCATCTCCCTTTCTCCATCATGGATCTATGTGGAAATGAACAGTCCAGAAGGACTCTGGGGTCATATGCTAACCCCACCACTGCTTCATATGGGAGTAGTATCAGTATACCCTCCATTGGAGTCAGTAGCTTTGAGTTGAATCCTCAGCTCATTATCATGGTGTAGCAAAGTTGCCAGTATTCTGGTCTTCCACAGGAAGAACCTACAGAGTTTCTACACAGTTTTTAGAAATTACTGACACAGTACATGATAAGGAAGTAGATCAGGAAGTCTATAGATTATTACTGTTCCCATTTGCTGTAAAAGACCAAGCTAAGAGGTGGTTAAATAACCAACCTAAGGCTAGCATAAAGACATGGAAACAGCTGACAGAAAAATTCCTGAATCAATACTTTCCTCCAAAACGAATGACACAGCTAAGGCTGGACATCCAAGGCTTTAAACAAGGAGATAATGAATCTCTTTATGATGCCTGGGAGAGATACAGAGAGATGCTAAGAAAATGCCCCTCTGAGATGTTTTTAGAGTGGGTTCAGCTAGACATCTTCTATTATAGGCTTACAGAAAGAGCTCAGATGTCTCTAGACTACTCAGCTAGTGGATCTATCCACATATGGAAGACAATTGAAGAAGCTCAAGAGCTCATTGATACAGTTGCCAGAAGGCAGCATCTGTACTTAAGCAGCGAACCTTCCATGAAAGAAGAGGCTAAAACAGTGACTACTGAACTCAGTCTTGCTGAACAAGCTACTGAATTCAATCAGCAATTGGATTTTCTAACAAAATAGTTAGCTGAATTCAAGGAGAGACTACAAGAGACAAGGATGGCTAATATAAATGTGGAAGAACAATTAAAGCAAATAAAGCAGCAGCTGTCAAAACAAATAACAGAAGAATGCCAAGCAGTTCAATTAAGAAGTGAAAAAACATTAAATACCCCACCTCAAGGCAGCAGGAAGCCAAGAAATGAGCAAACTACCCAAATTCCATCTGAGGACAGTAAGAGCCAAGGGAAAAATAATTCTGGCGCTAAAATGCCAGAAATTGGGTGGAAGGCTGGCGTTGAACGCCCAAACCATGCTCAGGACTGGCGTTCAATGCCAGAAACAAGCAAGGAACTGGCGTTGAATGCCCAAAGGAAGCACAGTTCTGCCGTTCAGACGCCAGGAACAGATGAGGAGTTGGCGTCTAACGTCACTCCAGCTTCCAACCCTGGCACTCAATTGCCAGTGAGGGATCAAACACACACAAGTGCTGACGACAACCCCTCTAAAAGGGCTTCTTCAACCACTTCTGTAGGAAATAAACCTGCAGCAACCAAAGTTGAGGAATATAAAGCCAGGATACTTTATCCTCAAAACCTCCGCCAAGAGGAGCAGGATAAGCAATTTGCTCGCTTTGCAGATTATCTCAGGACTCTTGAAATAAAGATTCCGTTTGTAGAAGCACTTGAACAAATACCTTCTTATGCCAAGTTCATGAAAGAGATCTTAAGTCATAAGAAGGATTGGAGAGAAACTGAAAAGGTTATCCTCACTGAAGAATGCAGTGCAATCATTCTGAAAAGCTTCCCTGAAAAGCTTAAAGATCCCGGAAGCTTTCTGATACCATGCATATTAGAGGGTAATTACACCAAGACAGCCTTATATGATCTTGGGGCAAGCATCAACCTAATACCTGCATCCACTATCAAAAAGCTTGGTTTAACTGAAGAAGTTAAACCAACCCGGATATGTCTCCAACTTGCTGATGGCTCCATTAAATACCCATCAGACGTGATTGAGGACATGATTGTCAGGGTTGGGCCATTCGCCTTTCCCACTGTCTTCGTAGTGCTGGAGATGGAAGAGCACAAGAGTGCTACTCTCATTTTAGGAAGACCTTTCCTAGCAACTGGACGAACTCTCATTGATGTTCAAAAGGGGGAAGTCACCCTGAGAGTCAATGAGGATGAGTTTAAGTTGAATGCTGTCAATGCCATGCAGCATCCAAACACACCAAAAGACTGTATGAAAGTTGATCTTATTGACGCTTTGGTGGAGGAGATCAACATGGCTGAGAGTCTCGAATCAGAGCTGGAAAACATCTTTAAAGATGTTCCGCCTAATTTAGAAGATTCAGAGGAATTGAAAGAGTCTCTGAAATTTCTTCAGGAAGAGGAAAAACCTCCTAAACCCGAGTTCAAACCATTACCACCATCACTGAAATATGCATTTCTGGGAGAAGGTGATACTTTTCCAGTGATCATAAGCTCTGCTTTAAATCCACAGGAAGAGGAAGCACTAATTCAAGTGCTAAGGACACACAAGACAGCTCTTGGGTGGTCCATAAGTGACCTTAAGGGCATAAGCCCAGCTAGATGCATGCACAAGATCTTATTGGAGGACAATGCTAAGCCAGTGGTTCAACCACAGAGGCGGCTAAATCCTGCAATGAAGGAAGTGGTGCAGAAAGAGGTCACCAAATTACTGGAGGCTGGGATTATTTATCCTATTTCTAATAGCCCCTGAGTGAGCCCTGTTCAAGTTGTCCCCAAAAAGGGAGGCATGACAGTGGTTCATAATGAAAAAAACTGAACTGGTTCCTACAAGAACAGTTACAGGGTGGCGCATGTGTATTGACTACAGAAGGCTCAATACAGCCACCAGGAAGGATCATTTTCCTTTACCATTCATAGACCAGATGCTAGAGAGACTAGCAGGTCATGATTATTACTGCTTTTTGGACGGCTATTCAGGCTACAACCAAATTGCAGTAGATCCCTAGGATCAAGAGAAAATAGCATTCACATGTCCATCTGGAGTATTTGCTTACAGAAGGATGCCATTTGGGCTGTGTAATGCACGTGCAACCTTTCAGAGATGCATGCTCTCTATTTTCTCTGATATGGTGGAAAAATTTCTGGAAGTCTTCATGGAAGACTTCTCAATATATGGAGACTCATTCAGCTCCTGTCTTGATCATCTGACACTGGTTTTGAAAAGATGCCAAGAGACCAACCTGGTTTTAAACTGGAAAAAATGTCACTTTATGGTGACTGAAGGGATTGTCCTTGGGCATAAAATTTCAAACATGGGAATAGAGGTGGATCAAGCTAAAATAGAGGTAATTGAAAAATTACCACCACCTGCCAATGTTAAGGCAATCAGAAACTTTCTGGGGCATGCAGGATTCTATAGGAGGTTTATAAAGGATTTTTCAAAAATTGCAAAACCTCTAAGCAACCTGCTAGCTACTGACACACCATTTTTGTTTGACACAGAGTGCCTACAGGCGTTTGAAATTCTGAAAGCTAAGCTGGTCACAGCACTAGTTATCTCTGCACCAGACTGGACATTACTATTCGAATTAATGTGTGATGCCAGTGATCACGCCATTGGTGCAGTACTAGGGCAGAGGCATGACAAACTTCTGCATGTCATTTATTATGCTAGCCGTATTTTAAATGATGCCCAGAAAAATTACACAACCATAGAAAAGAAATTGCTTGCAATGGTCTATGCCATTGACAAGTTTAGATCATACTTAGTAGGATCAAAAGTGATTGTGTACACTGACCATGCTGCTCTTAAATATCTACTTACAAAGCAGGATTCAAAACCCAGGCTTATAAGATGGGTGTTGCTTCTGCAAGAGTTTTTAATATAGAAATAAGAGACAGAAAAGGGACAGAAAACCAAGTGGCTGATCATCTGTCCCGAATAGAGCCAGTAGAAAGGGGCGCCCTCTCCCTCTATTGAGATCTCTGAAACCTTTCCGAATGAGCATTTGTTCGCCATTCAGAAAACACCATGGTTTGCAGACATTGCGAACTATAAAGCTGCAAGGTTCATACCCAAGGCGTACAGCAGGCAACAAAAGAAAAAATTAATTTCTGATGCAAAGTACTACTTGTGGGATGAACCCTATCTCTTTAAGAGATGTGCAGATGGAATAATCCGTAGGTGTGTGCCTAGAGAAGAAGCACAGAGCATCTTATGGCATTGCCATGGGTCACAATATAGAGGTCATTTCGGAGGTGAGCGAACAGCCACCAAGGTCCTCCAATGTGGTTTCTACTGGCCTACACTCTACAGAGAATCCCGAGAGTTTGTACGTAACTGTGACAGTTGCCAGAGAGCTGGTAATTTGCCTCATAGTTACGCCATGCCTCAACAAGGAATCTTGGAGATTGAGTTGTTTGATGTATGGGAAATTGATTTCATGGGGCCTTTCCCACCATCATACTCAAACACTTATATTCTGGTGACAGTTGACTATGTATCAAAATGGGTAGAGGCCATTGCCACACCCACCAATGATACTAAAACAGTGCTGAAGTTCCTCCAGAAACATATATTCAGCAGGTTTAGTGTCCCTAGGGTACTAATCAGTGATGGGGGCACTCACTTCTACAACAAACAGCTTTACTCTGCCATGGTCCGGTATGGGATTCGCCACAAGGTGGCGACTCCATATCATCTACAGACAAATGGGCAAGCTGAAGTTTCTAACAGAGAACTGAAAAGAATCCTGGAATGGACTGTAAGTACCCGTAGAAAGGATTGGGCATGAAGCTTGGATGATGCTCTGTGGGCTTACAGAACAGCATTCAAGACTCCTATAGGGACCTCTTCGTACCAACTTATGTATGGTAAGGCTTGTCACCTACCCGTGGAACTGGAACATAAGGCCTACTGGGCAACCAGATTCCTAAACTTTGATGCCAAATTAGCTGGAAAAAAAAGATTGCTCCAGCTAAATGAGCTAGAGGAATTCAGATTCACTGCTTTCGAAAATGCCAAGCTTTATAAAGAGAAATCTAAAAGGTGGCATGACAGAAAGCTGTCATCTAGAATCTTTGAACCAGGACAAAAGGTTCTGTTGTTTAACTCTAGGCTCAGGCTATTCCTAGAGAAACTGAAATCCCGGTGAAGGGGACCATATATGATTACAAGTGTATCACCATATGGTTATGTGGAGCTTCAAGACATTGATTCTGATAAGAAGTTCATTGTTAATGGACAGAGAATCAAGCACTATCTTTAAGGCAATGTTGAGTAAGAATGCTCAAGGCTGAAGCTAGATTAAATGCTCAACAAGGTCCAGCTAAAGACAATAAAGAAGCGCTTGCTAGGAGGCAACCCAGCCATTGGGAAGACTTTTTCTGTTATTTTGCCCTATTCTTGATTTTATTTGTTTATATAAAGTTCATTGCTACTAAGGTAAAGAGTCAATTGTATAAGTTCACAGGGTTACAGAAGGATTCAGCACACAAAACAGAGAAAGAGAGCTCATTGGCAAGAAAACGCCAGTAAAAGTCTGTTTTGGGCATTCAACGCCCAAAAGAAGCATCCACTGGGCGTTGAACGCCAGTAAGGATAGCTATCTGGGCGTTAAACGCCAGCAAGAAGCATCTTCTGGGCGTTGAACGCCAGAAAGAAGCTCCTTCTGGGCGTTTAACGCCAGATTTACAGCGTCTTGGGCATTCAGAAAAATGCCCAGTGACAAAGGAGTTCCTGGCGTTCAATGCTAGAAAGAAGCAACAGCTGGGCGTTGAACGCCCAGGAGAAGCAGCAATTGGGCGTTAAACGCCCAAAACAAGCAGCGTTTGGGCGTTTAACGCCAGGATGGTGGGGAGGAGGTATATTCGTTTTTACTTCATATTTTCCATTTTAATTTTAATTTTCATGTTTCAATTCATGATTTCTTGCATAAACATGTTACAAACCCTGATTTCTAAAATCCCTAATTTCTAAAAACCCTACTTTAAAAATATCAAATGTATCTTCATCCATAAACACAAATTCTTTTTCAATCCAATCCAACTCTTTTTCAAAATTTCCAAAAACAAATCTATCTCTTTTCCTTCTAAAATCCTTTCAACTCATCAATATCTTTTTCAAATCTCCACATTATCTTTTTCAAAATCAAAATTTATCTTTTTCAAATATCTTTCATATCTTTTCAATTTTAAATCACATCTTTTCATATCATACTTATTTTTTTTATAAATCATATCTTCTATCTTATCTTTTTCTTAAATTTTCGAAAACCCACCCCCTCCCTTTTAAATCCACATTCGGTCTCCCTCCTCTCATCCACCATTCGACACTAGCTCTCCTTCTATCCCTCTCCTTTCTTTTCTTTTGCTTGAGGACAAGCAAACCTCTAAGTTTGGTATGTTTATCCATGATCACTAAATTATACCTACTAAGATCATGGCTCCTAAAGGAAAACAAACCACTCCAAGAGGCAAGAAAGAGAGTATTCCAAAACCACTTTGGAATCAAGGGAAGTTCTTAACCAAAGAACATTCAGACCATTACTACAAAATAATGGGTCTAAGATCAGTGATCCCGGAAGTCAAGTTCGATCTGAAGGAAGATGAATATCCGGAGATCCAAGAGCAGATTCGAAACAGGAACTGGGAAGTCCTAGCTAATCCTGAAACAAAAGGGGGAAGGAATATGGTTCAGGAGTTCTACGCTAATCTGTGGCAAACAGACAGGCAGAGAATATCTGGAACTGCCCTCTATGACTATCGGACTATGGTCAGAGGAAAGATTGTTCACATCCACCCTGACAAAATCAGGGAGATCTTTAAGCTACCTCAGCTGAAAGATGACCAGACTCCTTCAATAGGAGAATGATGAGAACATACAAGGGCCTGGATAAGATTCTAGAGGATATATGCATCCCTGGAGCCAGGTGGACCACCAGCAGCAAGGGTGTCCCAAATCAACTCAAGAGAGAAGATCTCAAACCAGTCGCCAGAGGATGGTTGGACTTCATTGGGCGTTCTATATTGCCCACTAGCAACCGTTCTGAAGTCACCGTCAAAAGAGCAGTGATGATCCATTGCATTATGTTGGGAAAAGAAGTGGAAGTTCATCAACTGATTCCATCTGAATTTTACATACTTGCAAACAAGAACTCCAAAGATGCCAGGTTGGCTTATCCAAGCCTAATCTCTATGCTCTGCAAAGATACTGGAGTAAGGATGGGAATAACGGAGTACATCTCAGTGGAGCAACCAATCACTAAAACCACGATGGAAAAATAACAAATGCAGGATGACCCCATTAAGAGGAGGGCGCAAGAATTCCTCCCGGAAGTCTCTCAATTTGAATATTGGGAAGAGCTTGAAGCATCTGTCACTAAGTTGCAAGAATCTATGGACCAAATAAAGGAAGAACAGCAAAATCAAAACAGTATGCTCTGCAAACTGCTCAGGGAACAAGAAGAGAAAAGGTGTGACTTAAAGGAACTGAAGCGTCAAAAGTTATCTCTTGAAGGACCAAGCACTCCACAGACTAGAGGAACATCCACATCCCAAACTCAAGGTTGTTGAGCTCTAATCTTAACCTTAACTCTGTGATAATTATTCTTATTTGAGTTTTACCTTAGAAGTTATAGTAGTAATTAGTAGTTATTTTATCTCCAATTAAGCTATAATTTATTTTTCTCATCATCATTAAACATGAATAAAATAGAAGATTTTCTTTAGAATAAGGAGGCAATATTTTTCGAATTTTTAATAAAACAAATTCTAATTGTTTATATGTGGTGGCAATGCTTTCTTTCTTCTGAATGAATGCCTGAACAGAGCATATGTCTTTGGAATTTGATTTTCTTGAATGTTAAATATGTTGGCTCTTGAAAGAATAATGAACATGAGACATGTTATTGATAATCTGAAAAATCATAAAAATGATTCTTGAAGCAAGAAAAAGCAGTGAATACAAAGCTTGCAAAAAAAAAAAAGCAAGCAGAAAAAGCCAATAGCCCTTAAAACCAAAAGGCAAGGGTAGTAAAAAGGATCCAAGGCTTTGAGCATCAGTGGATAGGAGGGCCTAAGGGAATCAAATCCTGGTCTAAGCGGCTAAACCAAGCTGTCCCTAACCATGTGCTTGTGGCGTGAAGGTGTCAAGTGAAAACTTGAGACTGAGCGGTTAAAGTCAAGGTTCAAAGTAAAAAGAAGAGTGTGCTTAAGAACCCTGGACACCTCTAATTGGGGACTTTAGCAAAGCTGAGTCACAATCTGAAAAGGTTCACCCAATTTTGTGTCTGTGGCATTTATGTATCCGGTGGTAATACTGGAAAACAAAGTGCTTAGGGCCACGGCCAAGACTCATAAAAGTAGCTGTGTTCAAGAATCAACATACTAAACTAGGAGAATCAATAACACTATCTGAATTCTAAGTTCCTATAGATGCCAATCATTCTGAGCTTCAATGGATAAAGCGAGATGCCAAAACTGTTCGGAAGCAAAAAGCTACTAGTCCCGCTCATTTAATTAGAATCTGAGCTTCACTCAAAAACTCTGAGATATTATTGCTTCGTGACTTATTTGTATTCTATTTTATTTGTCTAGTTGCTTGGGGACAAGCAACAGTTTAAGTTTGGTGTTATGATGAGCGGATATTTTATACGCTTTTTGGGGTTAATTTCATGTAGTTTTTAGGATATTTTAGTTAAGTTTTTAGTATATTTTCATTAGTTTCTAGGAAAAATTCATATTTTTGGACATTACTATGAGTTTGTGTACTTTTCTATAATTTCAGGTATTTTTTGGTTGAAATTGAGGGAGCTGAGCAAAAATCTGATTCGGGCTGAAAAAGGATTCCTGATGCTGTTGGATTCTGACCTCTCTGCACTCGGAATGGATTTTCTGGAGCTACAGGAGTCCAATTGGCACGCTTCTAATTGCGTTGGAAAGTAGACATCTAGGGCTTTCCAGAAATATATAATAGTTCATACTTTGCTCAAGGATAGATGACGTAAACTGGCGTTCAACGCCAGTTCCATGTTGTAGTCTGGCGTCCAGCACCATAAACAGGTTACAAGTTGGAGTTCAACGCCAGAAACAGGTTACAACCTGGCGTTGAATGCCCAAAACAGCCCAGGCATGTGAGAAGCTTTAGTCTCAGCCCCAACACACACCATGTGGGCCCCAGAAGTGGATTTCTGCACTATCTATCATAGTTTACTCATTTTCTGTAAACCTAGGTTACTAGTTTAGTATTTAAACAACTTTTAGATATTTATTTTGTATCTCATGACATTTTTAGATCTGAACTTTGTACTCTTTGACGGCATGAGTCTCTAAACTCCATTGTTGGGGGTGAGAAGCTCTACTGTGTTTCGATGAATTAATGCAATTACTTCTGTTTTCTATTCAAACACGCTTGTTCCTATCTAAGATATTCATCCGTGCTTCATTATGATGAATGTGATGATCCGTGACACTCATCACCATTCTCAACCTATGAACGTGTGCTTGACAATCACTTCTATTCCACATTAGATTGAATGAGTATCTCTTAGATTCCTCAATCAGAATCTCCGTGGTATAAGCTAGAATCTATTGGCGGCATCCTTGAGAATCCGGAAAGTCTAAACCTTGTCTGTGGTGTTCCGAGTAGGATTCTGGGATTCGATGACTGTGACGAGCTTCAAACTCACGAGTGCTGGGCGTAGTGACAGACGCAAAAGGATAGTAAATCTTATTCCGGTATGATCGAGAACCTACAGATGATTAGCCGTGCGGTGACAGCGCACCTGGACCATTTTCACTGAGAGGAAGGATGGTAGCCATTGACAACGGTGATCCACCAACACACAGCTTGCCATAGGAGGGACGTGCGTGCGTGAAGAAGAAGACAGGGAGAAAGCAGAGATTCAAAAGATAAAGCATCTCCAAAACTCCAACATATTCTCTATTACTGCATAACAAGTATTTATTTCATGCTCTTTTATTCCTCGCAATTCAATTTGATAAGTGAATTGTTTTCCTGACTAAGAGCTACAAGGTAACCATAGATTGCTTCAAGCCAACAATCTCCATGGGATTCGACCCTTACTCACGTAAGGTTTTACTTGGACGACCCAGTGCACTTGCTGGTTAGTTGTGCGAATTTGTGAAAAATAGTAATATTGACATTGACATGTAACAAATTCGTGCACCAAGTTTTTGGTGCCGTTGCCGGGGATGGTTCGAGTTTGGACAACTGACGGTTTATTTTGTTGCTTAGATTAGGAAAAAAATTTTTTCTTTTAAAATTTTCGAAATTTGTGTTCTTTGTTCTTCCTTCATCTTCAAGTTGTTCTTGTTTATTTTTCTTGTTTTTCGTGTGCCTTTTCAAAATATTAGTTTTCAAAAAAAAAAATTTACTATTCTTAGTTATTAAAAATACTTCTTCAAAACAAGTGTTACATTTACTGCCCAATTGGCTAGAGCGTTGGTCTATGTTCTTGGTAATTGGGTATCTTCTTTTTAAAAGTCTTCTTTTCAAAAATAATTTTTCTATTAAATCTTGTGCCAAACTTTAAGTTTGGTGTTTTCTTGTTGATTTTTCTTTGGTTTTCAAAAATTTTATTTTGGTTTTCTAAAAATTTTAAATATGGTGTTCTACCTTCATGTTCTTGTTGTTCTTGTGATTCTTCAAAGTGTTCTTGAGTCTTCCTTGTGTTTTGATCTTAAAATTTTTAAGTTTGGTGTTCCTTGGTGTTTTCTCTCTAAAATTTTCGAAAACAAGGAGCATTAGATCTAAAAATTTTAAGTTGTGTGTCTTTTGTGTGTTTTTCTCTTTCATCATAAAATTCAAAAATAAAAAAAATAATATCTTTTCTTTATTCTACTCATAATTTTCGAAAAATTAGCATTAAATTAGTCATCAAATTTAAAAATCATATCTTTATCAACTCATATCTTTTCCAATCAAATCCTTTCAATCATATCTTTTTCAAAACTTCCTAACCATTTTTTTTCTTTCTCGCTCTCCATTTTTCGAAAATCTTCACACATTTTTATTTATTTTATTTTAATTTATTTTATTTTCGAAATAAATAAATAAATAAATAAATAAATAAATAAATAAATAAATAAAAATATTTTTTCTCTATTTTACATCATCTCCCTTTCTCCATCATGGATCTAAGTGGAAATGAACAGTCCAGAAGGACTCTGGGGTCATATGCTAATCCCACCACTACTTCATATGGGAGTAGTATCAGTATACCCTCCATTGGAATCAGTAGCTTTGAGTAGTATCAGTATTGACAGCACACCTGGACCATTTACACTGAGAGGAAGGATGGTAGCCATTGACAATGGTGATCCACCAACACACAGCTTGCCATAAGAAGGACGTGCGTGCGTGAAGAAGAAGACAAGGAGAAAGCAGAGATTCAAAAGACAAAGCATCTCCAAAACTCCAACATATTCTCTATTACTGCATAACAAGTATTTATTTCATGCTCTTTTATTCCTCGCAATTCAATTTGATAAGTGAATTGTTTTCCTGACAAAGAGCTACAAGGTAACCATAGATTGCTTCAAGCCAACAATCTCCGTAGGATTCGACCCTTACTCACGTAAGGTATTACTTGGACGACCCAGTGCACTTGCTGGTTAGTTGTGCGAATTTGTAAAAAAAAGTAATATTGACATTGACATGTAACAAATTCATGCACCAAGTTTTTGGCACCGTTGCCGGGGATTGTTCGAGTTTGGACAACTGACGGTTTATTTTGTTGCTTAGATTAGGAAAAAAAATTTTTCTTTTAAAATTTTCGAAATTTGTGTTCTTTGTTCTTCCTTCATCTTCAAGTTGTTCTTGTTTATTTTTCTTGTTTTTCGTGTGCCTTTTTAAAATATTAGTTTTCAAAAAAAAAATTTACTATTCTTAGTTATTAAAAATACTTCTTCAAAACAAGTGTTACATTTATTGCCCAATTGGCTAGAGCGTTGGTCTATGTTCTTGGTAATTGGGTATCTTCTTTTTAAAAATCTTTTTTTCAAAAATAATTTTTCTATTAAATCTTGTGCCAAACTTTAAGTTTGGTGTTTTCTTGTTGATTTTTCTTTGGCTTTCGAAGATTTTATTTTGGTTTTCTAAAAATTTTAAGTTTGGTGTTCTACCTTCATGTTCTTGTTGTTCTTGTGATTCTTCAAAGTGTTCTTGAGTCTTCCTTGTGTTTTGATCTTAAAATTTTTAAGTTTGGTGTTCCTTGGTGTTTTTCCTCCAAAATTTTCGAAAACAAGGAGCATTAGATCTAAAAATTTTAAGTTGTGTGTCTTTTGTGTGTTTTTCTCTTTCATCATAAAATTCAAAAATAAAAAAATAATATCTTTTCTTTATTCTACTCATAATTTTCGAAAAATTAGCATTAAAGTAGTCATCAAATTTAAAAATCATATCTTTTTCAAATCATATCTTTTCCATTCAAATCCTTTCAATCATATCTTTTTCAAAACTTCCTAACCATTTTTTTTCTTTCTCTCTCTCCATTTATCAAAAATCTTCACCCATTTTTATTTATTTTATTTTAATTTATTTTATTTTCGATATAAATAAATAAATAAATAAATAAAAATATTTTTTCTCTATTTAGCATCATCTCCCTTTCTCCATCATGGATCTAAGTGGAAATGAACAGTCCAGAAGGACTCTGGGGTCATATGCTAACCCCACCACTGCTTCATATGGGAGTAGTATCAGTATACCCTCCATTGGAATCAGTAGCTTTGAGTAGTATCAGTATTGACAGCGCACCTGGACCATTTTCACTGAGAGGAAGGATGGTAGCCATTGACAACGGTGATCCACCAACACACAGCTTGCCATAAGAGGGACGTGCGTGCGTGAAGAAGAAGACAGGGAGAAAGCAGAGATTCAAAAGACAAAGCATCTCCAAAACTCCAACATATTCTCTATTACTGCATAACAAGTATTTATTTCATGCTCTTTTATTCCTCGCAATTCAATTTGATAAGTGAATTGTTTTCCTGACTAAGAGCTACAAGGTAACCATAGATTGCTTCAAGCCAACAATCTCCGTGGGATTCGACCCTTACTCACGTAAGGTATTACTTGGACGACCCAGTGCACTTGCTGGTTAGTTGTGCGAATTTGTGAAAAATAGTAATATTGACATTGACATGTAACAAATTCGTGCACCAGACTCTGATGCTTAAGTTAGCAAGGGTATTAAGCAGGTTTTTAGTAGAATCAGAGTATGAGTTATACCTGGGTGCTCCAGTGTATTTATAATGGTCGTGGGCTGACCTTCTTAGGTAAGATAAGTTAGTTATCTTATCTTATCTTATCTTTGGGTGAGGTCAGCTTATCTTTAAGGGAACCGCCTTTTTCTCTATAGGCTTGGACTGCCTTTGGATATGGGTCGTGTTCCTCTATTTGGGCCCTTTACTGGGCTTTCCTAGCAATTTGGCCGATCTCTTTGAGAAGAGGTCAGATAGTCGGACCTGAAGAGGTCGGTCGCCTTGTCGCTAAACATCCCGGGTCGGACAGCTCGACCCAGGGTATGAACATTGCCCCTGCTCGAGCTCGGTCTTTCTTTTTGAGATTGAGTCTTAGTCTTAGGACTTCGATCCTTCTCATGTGAAGCCGAACTCGAGAATTTGTCAACTTCTTTCTTTGTAGAATCTTCCTTTTTGAATGTGGAACATTTTCTTTTGAAAGCGCGCGCTTTGTATTAGCGCTCTGTTCCTGGGAACGTGCAAGGGTTTAATACCCTCATTAATTGGTTTTAATTGTCCCATTTCTCTTAGCCTCTTTATTTTGAATTTCACATTTCAGAAAAACAGTCTCTCTTCTCCGTAACCTCCCTGTTCTTTCTCTCTTTCTGTTTTCGCTTGGAGTTTGTAGCTTTCGCCTCTTTCCTTGCGACATTGCTTGGTTATTGTTTCCTTCTGGCTGTGGAAGGGCGATTCCAGATTCTGTTCCTCTCTTCAACTTGCTCTCGAGGCTTTCTGCTTTTTCCAGGTTGGTTTTTTCTTACTTATTCTCATCATTTTTCTGGAAAAACTTTGATTCTGAATGTATGTTGGAAAGCTTAAACCTTTTTGTGGTCTTTGTGTTTGTTCGTCACTGTGATGTATTTTTTGGCTTCTATTCCGTTTGGTTGCTATGATGCATGTTTCTAGTATTCCTCCTGATGATTAGGTTTTTCCTAGAGCTTTGCCCATTTTACTGTCCTTGCTGTTGCCTTTTTGGGATAATGGCTTCGGCTTTTAATTCTTCAAGAAAAAGGTTGCATCTTTGATGTCCGTTTTTTGTCCTTTGTTTGAGCTGCTTTTTTCCTTTGATGACTTTGTTAAAAAACTTCAATGCCAAAAGAAAAAGGGTTGCTTTCTTTTGTTGGGAGAGGGTGTGGATTCTTCACTCTGTTATTGCCTCCAAAGGATGCCCCTGGTCCTTTGAGTTGTGTCCTGGGGCTTTCCTTTTTACTGCTGAGTCTGCAATCTGCTATTTTTATTTTTGCCGTCCGAGTTATTTGTCTATTCTTGAGTAATTTTAGTAATTCATCTTTTCTTTGGTTGTAGGACTAGTTGGCCATGTCTTCTCGCCAAAATATTATAGAGATGTCTTCTAAAGTTCCTGAGGGGATGTCCGATTGGCTGGACTCCCTTGTCTTAATGTGTGTTTCTGTGGTGGATGCTGAGTTTTGTGTAGAGCTGAGAAAACATCATAGGGTTTGTGGTAGTGGTGCCCAGGAGAGGGATTACGAGCTTGTAGCGCCTGACTCTGACGAGAGGGTTTGTTTTTCAACCTCGGTCGAGGGGGAGCGTCCCTTCTTGTATGCATATGAATATTTCTTCAGCCAGTTGAACATTACCTTGATCAGAATGATGAGCCTGCTTTTCCTCTAGAATGGCAAAAGAATGTGACAGTGTCTCGTTATACTTGGGAGATGCTTGACGAGGTCGAGCGGGTTTTTGTAATTGTTCTTGAAGATATATGGGGGGAACCTCCCCATCTTGATACGAAAAAGTCTCTAGGGGACCCGTCCCTGGTCCGAACTGCGTTGGGTACTATCTGACTTGTTTTTATCCTTGTTTTTAGCTTTGCTTCCTCTTTTTGTGATTGTAACCCATTACTGTGGTTGATTCTATTTTTCAGAGATGTCTAAAAATAATGACTCCATGAAGGCCTTCAAGAAGGCAAGGAAGGCTACTACTACTAAAAACATGTCGGCCAAGGTGGCAGGAGAGGGATCTTCTCAGGTTCAGGTGAAGCCACCCGTGCCGAGTTCACCTGGGCCGAAGAGGGTGATCCCCACTACCCAGGTTCGTCTGGCTGACCCTCCACAAACTTTAGCTGCTGCTTCTGGCGCTCCTCCTCGGAAAAAGAAAAAAACATCTGAGCCCTTTAACCTTGATGCCCCTGATTTTGATGCCATCGAGTTTGTCGACCAGCAAATTTGTAACAACCCTGATATTTGAGTACGCGAGATCTTTTCTAAAGGCACGGATTTCTCCGGAAGATCAGTAAAGAGAACACCTCTTCTATATCAACAAGTATCTCGATACTCATTGTCATTATGTCATCCTTAAGCTAGAACCTTTTCTGAGGCAAGCTCGATAACGCGGTCACGAAGAACATAGTTTTTGAACTGTATCTGTTGGTAGTTTTGAATCTGATTTTTGTAAATAGTCTCAGTTTGACAAACCGGACTCAATTCATGAGAGGAGAGAGATAATAGGATAATATTATCATTATATTAGTATTAGAAGATGCTTGAATGATATTATAAGATTACCTGGTCTGTTTTAGTTAAAAACAGAAAATCGGTTTAACCGGGTTCACAGTTTACTGGTGCAGCTTAGCACCAGCACTCTCTGATGACTTTAGCAATGCTAAGGCCTCATTAGAAATGTCTTATTCTCATAATAAATATGTTACTAGTGTCATTTATGTTAGTAGCTCAGAAAATAATTTTTAGAGATATTTTTACGAGTGTTCCGATACACCTAGTTTTAGTAGTTGTACACCAGAGATATTTTAATATTTTAATCCACCTCCAAGCCAACCAATCACAACTCACCTTACACCCCTAAGACACTCCAAGGCTGGTCATTTACTCCCTTTGGCCGAAATTGAAAGGAGAGAAAAGAGAGAAAACTTCATGAACACTTAATCTTCAAAGCTTGATTTCTTCTGAACCAAAACTCAAATCAAAACTCCGATTTCACCAAAATGATCCTCTCTTCTTCCTCTACATAACCATGTAACTTATCAAGGATGGAAATAAGGTGATATGGCTGTCTCCCTCCCATTTCAATTCGGTTTTCAAGGAAACATGCTTAAACATGTGTTTTCTTGATGTTCTTCCTTAGGAATCATGCTTAACTTGACTTGAGGGCCAAGAAACGTGACTTTCCAGCAAGTCTAAGGTGAGATATCTCTTCCTAACATACTGAGTGAGATTTGGTCAGTTGAGAGTTTGTGGATTTAAAGTTGTTCTTGATGTGTTTTAGGAGGAAAAAGTGCTTTAAGAACACTTCAAAGAGTAACCGGATTTGGAGCAGCATATCAAGGTAGGGTGTCACGAAATTAATCTTGATTATTTGTGTTTGAGTTGTGTGAATGTTGTATAAATTGGCTTTGCTAAAAATTGGTTGCATAGATGATTGATTCTTGGTGAAAATTTGGTGAAATTTTGATGAAATATGATGAAATTCAAGCTTTAAAGTTCATGTTCTTGGGGCAGCTGGAAAAACGAAACCCTAAGCTTAAATTGAGTTTCAATTTGTGTTGAAATCATGTAGAAAAGATGGGGTTTTAGTGGCTGCTAATTTATTATGAATTATGGTAAAAATCGGTTGCTGAAAAGACTGAAAAACGGGTAAAAACAGAGAAAGAATCTGAAGAATTTATGAAGAACATGAAGAACACTTTGAGTGTGGTGAAGAACAATGAAGAACACCTTTTTGATTCATAAAAGGGCAAGGAAGTAATTAATTTGGTGTTTGAGGGGTTATATGGTAATTTCTGGAAGTTAGGGTGGTAAAAGTAGAAATATTAAAAGTTACGGGTGGTAAAAAGTGAATTTTAAAGGTTAAAAGTAAAAGTAAGTTAATTTTCGAAAATATATTAATAAAATAATAAATAATAATAAAATATTAAATAATAATATTTAATTAAAAATAATATTTTAATAAAAATAATAAAATAATGCAGAAAAGGCAGTTTTCTGTAAAAGCTTTAGAAAGACAACTTTAAGCACAGAATCTCATAATTACTTTCATAAAACACTTAGGGAGTGGTAATAACATATTAGTGAGGCAAAGATAAAGGAAAGATAAGAAGTTAAAGAAAAGATAAAAATCAAAGAAAAAGTCTGTAAATTTTTAATGACAGAAAAACAGACAGAGATTAATGAACGAACGAGGGCAACATAGTTAGTCCTTGAGTTGCGACTAGGGTTAGGTATTATATGAAAAGTTAAACTGTTTTAGTATAGACTTAATGAACCTATACTTGGGACAGACTAACTATTCATACCGAAATTTACATAAGTTTTAAATACATATGTTAAGCACAGAAATCAAAGCAGAGTAAAAAAACACAGAGAACAGAGTAACCAGAAAAAAGTAAAGAGATACAGAGAAAAGAGTAATCAGAGCAGAGTAAAAAGACAAAGAGAAAAGAGTAATGTGATCATGAGAAATGGTTTGAGTTACAATGTTGTAAAAGTAAAGCTGTAAAGTTTGTATAGCATGATTGAACAGAGAAAGAAAGAGGTAGTGCATAAGAATGTGAAAGTGATAATGAATAATGAGAATGATAATGAATGATGATAATGAGAATGATTATGTGATGATCTGCTGCGTGAAGGCAGTCAGATGGATGGTAGTACGACCACTGAGAATGATTTCTTGGGATACCTTGCTATAATGCTTTGCTGTAAGACAGAGGTTGCTTACAGAGGTATCGAGATTAGTGTGCTCCTGTAAGACAAACGTTGCTTACAGTGAGTGTGTTGTTGCTCTTGTAAGACAGAAGTTGCTTACAGTGAGTGTGTTGTTGCTCCTATAAGACAGAGGTTGCTTACAGTGAGTCTGTTGTGCTCCTGTAAGACAGAGGTTGCTTACAGTGAGTGTGTTGGGCATATATCGGCTAATAAGTGCCGCCCTGTGTAACAACCCTGATTTTCGAGTACATGAGATCTTTTCTGAAAGTACGGATTTCTCCGGAAGATCAGTAAAGGGAACACCTCTGATATATCATCAAGTATCTCAATCCTCATTGTCATTATGTCATCTTTAAGTTAGAACCTTTTCCGAGACAAGCTCGATAACGCGGTCACGAAGAACCTAGTTTTTGAACCGTATCAGTTGGCAGTTTTGATTCTGATTTTCGTAAATAGTCTCTGTTTGATGAACCGGACTCGATTCATGATAAGAGAGATATAATAGTATAATATTATCATTATATTAGTATTAGAACATGCTTGAATGTTATTATAAGGTTACCTGGTCTGTTTTAGTAAAAAACAGAAAATCGGTTTAACCGGGTTTACAGTTTACTGGTGCAGCTTAGCACCAGCACTCTCTGATGACTTTAGCAATGCTAAGGCCTCATTATACATGTTTTATTCTCATAATAAATATGTTACTAGTGTCATTTATGCTAGTAGCTCATAAAATAATTTTTAGAGATGTTTTTACAAGTGTTCCGATACACCTAGTTTTAGTAGTTATACACATGAGATATTTTAATATTATTTTAATCCACCTCCAAGCCAACCAATCACAACTCACCCTACACCCCCAAGACCTCCAAGGCTGTCTCATTTCATCATTTTGGCCAAAAATAACAAGAGAGAAAAGAGAGAAACTTTCATGAACACTTAATCTTCAAAGCTTGATTTCTTCTGAACCAAAACTCAAATCAAAACTCCGATTTCACCAAAATGATCCTCTCTTCTTCCTCTACATAACCATGTAACTTATCAAGGCTGGAAATAAGGTTAGATGGCTGTCCCTTTCCCATTTAAATTCGGTTTTCAAGGAAAACCATGCAAAACATGTGTTTTCTTGATGTTCTTCCTTAGGAATCATGCTTAACTTGACTTGAGGGCCAAGAAACGTTAATTTCCAGCAAGTCTAAGGTGAGATATCTCTTCCTAACGTGCTGAGGGAGATTTGGTCAGTTGAGAGTTTGTAGATTTAATGTTGTTCTTGATGTGTTTTAGGAGGAAAAAGTGCTTAAGGACCACCTGAAAGTCTAACCGAATTTGGAGCAGCAAATCAAGGTAGGGTGTCACAAAATTAATCTTGATTATTTGTGTTTGAGATGTGTGAATGTTGTATTATTTGGCTGTGCTAAAAATTGGTTGCATATATGATTGATTCTTGGTGAAAATTTGGTGAAATTTTGATGAAATTTGATGAAATTCAAGCTATGAATGTGTGTTCTTGTGGCTGCTGGAAAACAAAACCCTAGAGCTTAAATTGAGGTTCAATTTGTGTTAAAATCATGTAGAAAAGATGGGGTTTTAGTGGCTGGAAATTTATTTTGAATTTTGGTAAAAATCGGTTGCTGAAAAGACTGAAAAACGGGTAAAAACAAAGAAAGAATCTGAAGAATCTGAAGAATTTACGAAGAACACGAAGAACACTTTGAGTGTGGTGAAGAACAATGAAGAACACCTTTTTGATCCATAAAAGGGCAAGGAAGTAAATATTTTGGTGTTTGGGGGTTATTTTGTAATTTCCAAAAGTTAGGGTGGTTAAAGTAGAAATATCAAAAGTTACGGGTGGTAAAAAGTGAATTTTTAAAGGTTAAAAGTTAAAAAGGGGTAATTTTCGAAAATATATTAATAAAATAATAAATAATAATAAAATATTAAATAATAATATTTAATTAAAAATAATATTTTAATAAAAATAATAAAATAATGCGAAAAAGGCAGTTTTCTGTAAAAGCTTTAGAAAGACAACTTTAAGTGCAGAATCTCATAATTACCTTCATAAAACACTTAGGGAGTGGTAATAACATGATAGTGAGGCAAAGATAAAGAAAAGATAAAAAGTTAAAGAAAAGATAAAAACCAAAGAAATTTCTGTAAAGTTTTAATGACAGAAAAACAGACAGAGACTAGTGAACAAACTAGGGCAACATAGTTAGTCCTTGAGTTGCGACTAGGGTTAGGTATTATATGAAAAGTTAAACTGTTTCAGTATAGACTTAATGAACTTATACTTGGGACCGGCTAACTATTCATACCGAAATTTACATAAGCTTTAAATACATATGTTAAGCAGAGAAATCAGAGCAGAGTAAAGAAAACACAGAGAATAGAGTAACCAGAGAAAAGTAAAGAGATATAGAGAAAAGATTAATCAAAGCAGAGTAAAAAGATAAAGTGAAAGATGTAAAGTTTGTATAGTATGATTGAACAGAGAAAGAAAGAAGTACTGCATAAGAATGTGAAAGTGATGATGAATAATGGGAATGATAATGAATGATGATAATGAGAAAAGAGTAATATCACAAAGAAAATAAAGGAGAAGAGTATAAGAATAAAGAGTTAAGCCTTGTGGCATGATGTTCTGTTGTATGTTCATCTGCTACTTTTCCATTGGCCCTAGAGGTCCTGTAGGCCCAAGTTCACCTACAGTAAGTTGTTATTCCTGTAGGCCGAAGTTCACCTGCAGTGAATATCAATTGTGTATCTCAGGGTGTTGCTCCTGTAGGCCGAAGTTCACCTACAGAGAGTTGTGATACCTGTAAGCCGAAGTTCACCTACAGAAAGTTGTTGTGTTGTGTTTAGACTATTCCTGTAAGCCGAAGTTCACTTACGGGAGTGCTATTTCTGTAGGCCGAAGTTCACCTACAGAAAATAAGCCATATCTAGGACTAGTTCCTAGGTAATGTCGGGCTGCAGGGTGTAAACCGACACGTGAGCTCATGGCCTGCATAGGACAGACATGCATCATACTTGGTTGTGCATTTCCTCTGTTATGATTGTTGAATGAATGTATGCTTTCTTTGTTTGTATTCTATTCACTGTGTCTGTGTTTTGTTTTCTTGTATTCTTTTGTTTGTGTTTTGCTTTCTGTTTTCTCTATTTTCTTTATTTATCTGTATCTTCTGTTCACTACTTCTCGGTATTCTGCTATATATCTGCTAAGCGACACAAATTAATGAACTTAACTAATAACCCCGGCCCTACTAAGAATTCCCCAGTTCTTACCCCTCTCTCTCTCCCTTCCCCCTTCAGACGGAAGTAAGAGTACCTTACAGTAGCTCGTTGATGATGGTTCTGCAAAGAGGATTCTGCTCTAGATAGTCTTCTGAGTCTAGGGTGAATATCGTTCTCTGTTCATATGTATATACGGTGAGACCAGCCAACATCTACACCCCGTTTGTACGTGAACTTTAACCTAAATCCTGTGTACGAGATTCCTATTTTGTGGATACTTGATGAGGTACCAGAGATACGCCGTATGGTAATGTCTGATCGTGCAGAGGAGTAATAGATGAAGTTCTACCTTTTGATGACGTTCCACCTGACTTGAGTTTTGAAGACCTAGAACGTACTTTCCCTCGCTTTAGTAGTTTAGAGGGACTAGGCGAGTATAGAGTCTAGGCTAGCCTAGGTGCCAGCTTAGGGACCTCTTTAACAGGTCAGGACCTAGGATGTAGTATGTATATATATGTATATAGATATTATTTAGCTATATCTAGGGGTGTTCTAACTAAAAGTCTATACTCTAATAAAGGCTGGATCACTAAATGTTGTTAGCTGCTTGTGATGTATTTATGTGTGGTTGCTTATAACTGTTTTATCTGTTATTATTTGTGAATTGCTTATAAATGATTCTGTTTATTAATTCAAACGTTTTCAAAAAAAAAAGTACCTCGCTAACTAACCTCGCTTTTAACAACGAATCAGGCTCATATAATAAATAATAGATAATAATTAGGATGACAAATTGGTAGCACTTAGTTTCTGGTATGTCCTAGGCGTACTGAAAATTCGGTCGTTACACCCTGCAAGACAAAGGTTGCTTGCAATGGATACCCTGCAAGACCAAGGTGTCTTGCAGTGGATATTGCCAACAGGAAAGCCTTATCCAGACAGAGGTTGCTGGGTAACGTCGGGAGCGGGTATGTAACCGACAGATGAGCTCATTACCTGCACTAGGACTAGACATGCATCATTCTTGTCTACGCATCATTCTCTGTTACATTCCTTTCTGTGTGTGGTCTATTTCTTTATGTTTGTCTACTTGCATGCTATTTCTGTGTTTTATTTTCTTGTATTCTTTTGTTTGTGTTCTACTTTCTGTTGTCTCTACTTTCTCTTTCTATCTTTATCTTCTGTTTACTGCTTCGCTATATTATGTTATTTGTCTGCTAATCGACCCTAAATAAACGAACTTAACTAATAACCCCGACCCTACTAAGAACTCCCCAGTTCTTACCCCTTTTCTCTCCCTTCCCCCTTCAGATGGATGTACGAGTACCCTTCCGTAGTTCATTGATGATGGTTCTTCAAAGAGGATTCCGCTCTAGATAGTCTTCTGAGTCTAGGGTGAATCTCGTTCTCTGTTTAGAGTTTGTGGATTTAAAGTTGTTCTTGATGTGTTTTAGGAGGAAAAAGTGCTTTAAGAACACTTCAAAGAGTAACCGGATTTGGAGCAGCAAATCAAGGTAGGGTGTCACGAAATTAATCTTGATTATTTGTGTTTGAGTTGTGTGAATGTTGTATAAATTGGCTGTGCTACAAATTGGTTGCATATATGATTGATTCTTGGTGAAAATTTGTTGAAATTTTTATGAAATTTGATGAAATTCAAGCTTTAAAGTTCATGTTCTTAGGGCAGCTGGAAAAACGAAAACCTAAGCTTAAATTGAGTTTCAATTTGTCTTGAAATCATGTAGAAAAGATGGGGTTTTATTGGCTGCTAATTTATTATGAATTATGGTAAAAATCGGTTGCTGAAAAGACTGAAAAACGGGTAAAAACAGAGAAAGAATCTGAAGAATTTATGAAGAACATGAAGAACATTTTGAGTGTGGTGAAGAACAATGAAGAACACATTTTTGATTCATAAAAGGGCAAGGAAGTAATTAATTTGGTGTTTGACGGGTTATATGGTAATTTCTGGAAGTTAAGGTTATAAAAGTAGAAATATTAAAAGTTACGGGTGGTAAAAAGTGAATTTTAAAGGTTAAAAGTAAAAGTAAGTTAATTTTCGAAAATATATTAATAAAATAATAAATAATAATAAAATATTAAATAATAATATTTAATTAAAAATAATATTTTAATAAAAATAATAAAATAATGCAGAAAAGGCAGTTTTCTGTAAAAGCTTTAGAAAGACAACTTTAAGCACAGAATCTCATAATTACTTTCATAAAACACTTAGGGAGTGGTAATAACATATTAGTGAGGCAAAGATAAAGGAAAGATAAGAAGTTAAAGAAAAGATAAAAATCAAAGAAAAAGTCTGTAAATTTTTAATGACAGAAAAACAGACAGAGATTAATGAACGAACGAGGGCAACATAGTTAGTCCTTGAGTTGCGACTAGGGTTAGGTATTATATGAAAAGTTAAACTGTTTTAGTATAGACTTAATGAACCTATACTTGGGACAGACTAACTATTCATACCGAAATTTACATAAGTTTTAAATACATATGTTAAGCACAGAAATCAAAGCAGAGTAAAAAAACACAGAGAACAGAGTAACCAGAAAAAAGTAAAGAGATACAGAGAAAAGAGTAATCAGAGCAGAGTAAAAAGACAAAGAGAAAAGAGTAATGTGATCATGAGAAATGGTTTGAGTTACAATGTTGTAAAAGTAAAGCTGTAAAGTTTGTATAGCATGATTGAACAGAGAAAGAAAGAGGTAGTGCATAAGAATGTGAAAGTGATAATGAATAATGAGAATGATAATGAATGATGATAATGAGAATGATTATGTGATGATCTGCTGCGTGAAGGCAGTCAGATGGATGGTAGTACGACCACTGAGAATGATTTCTTGGGATACCTTGCTATAATGCTTTGCTGTAAGACAGAGGTTGCTTACAGAGGTATCGAGATTAGTGTGCTCCTGTAAGACAAACGTTGCTTACAGTGAGTGTGTTGTTGCTCTTGTAAGACAGAAGTTGCTTACAGTGAGTGTGTTGTTGCTCCTATAAGACAGAGGTTGCTTACAGTGAGTGTGTTGGGCGTATATCGGCTAATAAGTGCCGCCCTGCAAGACAAAGGTTGCTTGCAGTAGATACCCTGCAAGACAAAGGTTGCTTGCAGTGGATATTGCCAACAGGAAAGCCTTATCCAGACAGAGGTTGCTGGGTAACATCAGGAGCGGGTATGTAACCGACAGATGAGCTCATTTCCTGCACTAGGGCTAGACATGCATCATTCTTGTCTGCGCATCATTCTCTGTTGCATTCCTTTCTGTGTGTGGTCTATTTCTTTATGTTTGTCTAATTGCATGCTATTTCTGTGTTTTATTTTCTTGTATTTTTTTGTTTGTGTTCTGCTTTCTGTTGTCTCTAATTTCTCTTTATATCTTTATCTTCTGTTTACTGCTTCGCTATATTAGGTTATTTGTCTTCTAATCGACCCCAAATAAACGAACTTAACTAATAACCCCGACCCTACTAAGAACTCCCCAGTTCTTACCCCTTCTCTCTCCCTTCCCCCTTCAGATGGAAGTACGAGTACCCTTCCGTAGTTCATTGATGATGGTTCTTCAAAGAGGATTCCGCTCTAGATAGTCTTCTGAGTCTAGGGTGAATCTCGTTCTCTGTTTACATGTATATACTGTGAGACCAGCTAATGTCTGCACCCCGTTTGTACGTGAACTTTAACCTAAATCCTATGTACGAGACTCTTATTGTGTGGCTACTTGATGAGGTACCAGAGAGACGTCATATGGCAATGACTGATCGTGCAGAGGAGTAGCAGATGATATTCTACCTTTTGGTGACGTTCCACCTGACTTGAGTTGTGAAGACTTAGAATGTACTTTCCCTCAGTTTAGTAGTTTAGAGGGATTAGGTGGGTATAGAGTCTAGGCTAGCCTGGGCGCCAGCTTAGGGACTTCTTGAACAGGTCAGGGCCTAGGATATTGTATGTATATATATGTATATAGTTATTATCTAGCTATATCTAGGGGTGTTCTAACTAAATGTCTATACTCTAATAAAGCCTGAATCACTGAATGTTGTTGACTACCTGTGATATATTTATGTGTGGTTGTTTATAACTGTTTTATCTGTTATCAGTTCTGAACTGATTATGAATGATTCTGTTTATTAATTCAAACGTTTTCAAAAAAAAAAAGAAAGAAAGTACCTTACAAACTAACCTACGGATATTTTATACGCTTTTTGGGGATAATTTCATATAGTTTAGAGTATGTTTTAGTTAGTTTTTAGTCTATTTCTAGTAGTTTTTAGGAAAGATTCATATTTCTGAACTTTACTATGAGTTGTGTATTTTTCTGTAATTTCAGGTATTTTTCTGGCTGAAATTGAAGGAGCTGAGCAAAAATCTGATTCAGGCTGAAAAAGGACTGCTAATGCTGTTGGATTCTGACCTCCCTGCACTCAAATTGGATTTTCTGGAGCTACAGAACTCTAAATGGCATGCTTCCAATTGCATTGGAAAGTAGACATCCAGGGCTTTCCAGCAATATATAATAGTTCATACTTTGCACAAGGATAGATGACGTAAACTGGCGTTCAACGCCAGTTCTCTGCCCAATTCTGGCGTCCAGCGCCAGAAAAGGATCAAAAACTGGAGTTGAACGCCCAAACTGGCATAAAAACTGGCGTTCAACTCCACAAATGGCCTCTGCACGTGACTCACTTAAATCTCAGCCCCAGCACACACCAAGTGGGCCCCAGAAGTGGACCTCTGCATCATCCATCATAGTCCACTCATATTTTGTAACCCTAGGCTACTAGTTTAGTATTTAAACAACTTTTAGAGACTTATTTTGTATCTCATGACATTTCATATCTAAACTTTATATTCTCTGACGGCATGAGTCTCTAAACCCCATTGTTGGGGTTGAGGAGCTCTGCTGTGTCTCGATGAATTAATGCAAGTATTTCTGTTTTCCATTCAAACACGCTTGTTCCTATCTAAGATGTTCATTCGCGCTTAACTGTGATGGAGGTGATGAGCTGTGACACTCATCACCTTCCTCAAATCATGAACGTGTGCCTGACAACCACCTCCGTTCTATATACGATTGAATGAGTATCTCTTAGATTCCTTAATCAGAATCTCCGTGGTATAAGCTAGAACTGATGGCAGCATTCATGAGAATCCAGAAAGTCTAAACCTTGTCTGTGGTATTCCGAGTAGGATTCAAGGATTGAATGACTGTGACGAGCTTCAAACTCCTGAAGGCTGGGCGTTAGTGACAGATGCAAAAGGATAGTAAATCCTATTCCAACCGGATCGAGAACCAACCGGTGATTAGCCGTGCTGTGACAGAGCACGTGAGCGTAGTTTTCACTGGAAGGATGGAAGGTAGCCATTGACAACGGTGATCCACCAACACACAGCTTGGCATAGGGGGACGTGCGTGCGTGAACAAGAAGACAGAGGAAAGCAGAGATTCAGAAGACAAAGCATCTCCAAAACTCCAACATATTCTCCATTACTGCACCACAAGTAACTTTTAATTTATGCTCTACTGGTTACTCACAATTCAATTGATAAACATAATTGACTTCCTGACTAAGATTTACAAGATAACCATAGATTGCTTCAAACCAACAATCTCCGTGGGATTCGACCCTTACTCACGTAAGGTATTACTTGGACGACCCAGTGCACTTGCTGGTCATGTGTGCGAAATTGTAAGAGAGTAACAATTTCGTGCACCAAGTTTTTGGCGCCGTTGCCGGGGATTATTCGAGTTTGAACAATTGACGGATTATTCTGTTGCTTAGATTAGGAAAAATCTTTCTTTTTTTTTGGTTTAGAGTCTTTCATTATTTATCCCTTGTTAAAATACTTTAAACTTATAGCTCAGTTATTTAGAACGTGGTGTTTATGTTCATGATAATTGGCTATCATATTTTTTAAAACCTTTTTCAAAAATAATTTTTCTATTAAATCCTGTGCCAAACTTTAAGTTTGGTGTTTTCAAAAATAATCTTTCTTAAAATTTTTGAAAGTCCCATAACTCATTTGGCTAGAGCGTTAATCTGTGTTCTTGGTAATTGGGTTAGAGTCTTTTATATTCTTTTTAAAACCTTCTTTTTCATAAATAATATTTTCTCTATTAAATTTTGTGCCAAACTTAAAGTTTGGTGTTTTCTTGTTGATTTCCCTTTGGTTTTCGAAAATTTTGGTTTGGTTTTCTAAAAATTTTAAGTTTGGTGTTTTTTCTTCATGTTCTTGTGTTCTTGTGAGTCTTCAAAGTGTTCTTGAGTTTTCCTTGTGTCTTGATCTTAAAATTTTTAAGTTTGGTGTTCCTTGGTGTTTTCCCTCCAAATTTTTTGAAAACAAGGAGCATTAGATCTAAAAAATTTTTAAATCTTGTACTATCTTATTGGTTTTCTCTCTCCTCACTAAATTCAAAAAAAATATCTTTTCAAAATATCTCTTCTAACTTCCTAACTTCTTATCTATTCAAAATTTGTTTCAACTAACTAACTAACTTTTTGTTTGTTTCTTAACGTTTTCAAAACTACCTAACTAACTCTCCCTCTCTCTAATTTTCGAAAATATCTTCCCTCTTTTTCAAAAATTTCTTTTTTTATTAACTAATTAATTTCTTTTTTTTTATAAACAAAAAAAAATTTTTTTAACTTCAAAATTCAAATTCTTTTTAGTTATTTTATTTTATTTAAGTATTTACTTCTTATAAAATAAAATAAATAAAAAGGTAAATCAGTCCAAGTTATATCCATAGATCCATCATGGACATAAGTGGAAATGAACAGTCCAGGAGGACTCTGGGGTCATATTCTAACCCCTCTACTGCTTCATATGGAAGTAGCATCTGCATACCCTCCATTGGAGTCAGTAGCTTTGAGTTGAATCCTCAGCTCATTATCATGGTGCAGCAAAGTTGCCTGTATTCCGGTCTTCCACAGGAAGAACCTACAGAGTTTCTGGCACAATTTTTACAAATTGCTGACACAGTACATGATAAGGAAATAGATCAGGATGTCTACAGACTATTACTGTTTCCATTTGCTGTAAAAGATCAAGCTAAGAGGTGGTTAAATAACCAACCTAAGGCCAGCATAAGAACATGGAAACAGCTGACAGAAAAATTCCTGAATCAATATTTCCCTCCAAAAAGGATGACACAGCTAAGGCTGGACATCCAAGGCTTTAAACAAGGAGATAATGAATCTCTTTATGATGCCTGGGAGAGATACAGAGAGATGCTACGAAAATGCCCCTCTGAAATGTTTTCAGAGTGGGTTCAGTTAGACATCTTCTACTATGGGCTTGCAGAAGGAGCTCAGATGTCTTTAGATTACTCAGCTGGTGGATCTATCCATATGAGAAAGACAATTGAAGAAGCTCAAGAGCTCATTGATACAGTTGCCAGGAATCAGCATCTGTATCTAAGCAGCAACCCTTCCATGAATGAAGAGGTTAAAACAGTAACTGCTGAATTCAGTACTGTAAAACAAGCTGCTGAATTCAATCAGCAATTAAATTTTCTAACAAAACAGCTAGCTGAATTCAAAGACAGGTTACAGGAGACAAGGATAGCTAATATACATATGGACGAACAGTTTAAGCAAACAAAGCAGCAGCTATCAAAGCAAATAGCAGAAGAATGCCAAGCAGTTCAATTAAGAAGTGGGAAAACATTAAATACCCCACCTCAAGGCATCAAAAATTCAAGAAATGAGCGACCCACCAAAGATTCCCCTGAGGACAGTAAGAGCCCAGGGAAAAATACTTCTGGCACTAAAACGCCAGAAAATGGGTGGAAGGCTGGCGTTGAACGCCCAGACCATGCCCAAAACTGGCGTTCAGCGCCAGAAACAAGGCAGGATTGGTGTTCAACGCCAGAAATGGGCAAGAATCTGGCGTTGAACGCCCAAAGGGGGCATAATCCAGCGTTGAACGCCCAAAACGGGCACATTTCTGGCGTTCAGGCGCCAGGAACAGACAGTGAGTTGGCGTCTAACGTCACTCCAGCTTCTGACTCTGGTACTCAATTGCCAGTGAGGGATCAGACACACACAAGTGCTGATAACAACCCCTCTAAAAAGGCTTCTTTAACCACTAAGGTTGAGGAATATAAAGCCAAGATACCTTATCCTCAAAAACTCCGGAAAGAGGAGCAGGATAAGCAATTTGCTCGCTTTGCAGATTATCTAAGGACTCTTGAAATAAAGATTCCTTTTGCAGAGGCACTTGAGCAAATACCTTCTTATGCCAAGTTCATGAAAGAGATCTTGAGTCATAAAAAGGAGTGGAGAGAAATAGAAAGAGTTCTCCTCACTGAAGAATGCAGTGCAGTCATTCTGAAAAGCTTTCCTGAAAAGCTTAAAGACCCTGGGAGTTTTCTGATACCATGCATATTGGAAGGTGATTGCACCAAGACAGCCTTGTGCGATCTTGGGGCAAGCATCAACCTAATACCTGCATCCACTATCAGGAAGCTTGGCTTAACTGAAGAAGTTAAACCAACCCGGATATGTCTCCAACTTGCTGATGGTTCCACTAAATACCCATCAGGCATGATTGAGGACATGATTGTCAGAGTTGGGCCATTCGCCTTTCCCACTGACTTTGTTGTGCTGGAAATGGAGGAGCACAAGAGTGCCACTCTCATTCTAGGAAGACCCTTCCTAGCAACTGGACGATCCCTCATTGACGTCCAACAGGGGAAAATAACCCTGAGAGTCAACGATGACGAGTTCAAGTTGAACGCTGTCAAAGCCATGCAGCATCCAGACACATCAACAGACTGCATGAAAGTTGACCTTATTGACTCTTTGGTAGAAGAGATCAACATGGCTGAGAGTCTCGAATCAGAGTTGGAAGACATCTTTAAAGATGTTCAGCCTGATTTGGAGGATTCAGGGGACATGAAAGAGCCTCTGAACTTTCTTCTGAAAGAGGAAAAACCTCCTAAACCAGAGCTCAAGCCACTGCCACCATCCTTGAAATATGCATTTCTAGGAGAAGGTGACACCTTTCCAGTGATCATAAGCTCTGCTTTAAATTCACAGGAAGAGGAAGCACTTATTCAAGTGCTAAGGACACACAAGACAGCTCTTGGGTGGTCCATAGGTGACCTTAAGGGCATAAGCCCAGCTAGATGCATGCACAAAATCCTACTGGAGGATAATGCCAAACCAGTGGTTCAACCACAGAGGCGGCTAAATCCAGCCATGAAGGAAGTGGTGCAGAAAGAGGTCACCAAATTACTAGAGGCTGGGATTATTTATCCCATTTCTGATAGCCCCTGGGTGAGCCCTGTTCAAGTCGTCCCAAAAAAGGGAGGCATGACAGTGATTCATAATGAAAAAAATGAACTGGTTCCTACAAGAACAGTTACAGGGTGGCGCATGTGTATTGACTACAGAAGACTCAATACAGCCACCAGAAAGGATCATTTTCCTTTACCATTCATAGACCAGATGCTAGAGAGATTAGCAGGTCATGATTATTACTGCTTTTTGGATGGCTATTCAGGCTATAACCAGATTGCAGTAGATCCCCAGGATCAAGAGAAAACAACATTCACATGTCCATCCGGAGTGTTTACTTATAGAAGGATGCCATTTGGGCTATGTAATGCGCCTGCAACCTTCCAGAGATGCATGCTCTCTATTTTCTCTGACATGATGGAAAAATTTCTGGAAGTCTTCATGGATGACTTCTCAGTATATGGAGACTCATTCAGCTCCTGTCTTGATCACCTGAAACTTGTTTTGAAAAGATGCCAAGAAACCAACCTAGTTTTAAACTGGGAAAAGTGTCACTTCATGGTGACTGAAGGAATTGTTCTTGGGCATAAAATCTCAAACAAGGGAATAGAGGTGGATCAAGCAAAAATAGAGGTAATTGAAAAATTACCACCACCTGCCAATGTTAAGGCAATCAGAAGCTTTCTGGGGCATGCAGGATTCTATAGGAGGTTTATAAAGGATTTTTCAAAAATCGCAAAACCTCTAAGCAATCTGCTAGCTGCTGACACGCCATTTATGTTTGACACAGAGTGCCTGCAGGCGTTTGAAACGCTGAAAGCTAAGCTGGTCACAGCACCAGTCATTTCTGCACCAGACTGGACATTACCATTTGAGCTAATGTGTGATGCCAGTGATCATGCCATTGGTGCAGTATTGGGACAGAGGCATGACAAGCTTCTGCATGTCATTTATTATGCCAGTCGCGTTTTAAATGATGCCCAGAAAAATTACACAACCACAGAAAAGGAATTACTTGCAGTGGTTTACGCCATTGACAAGTTCAGATCCTACTTAGTAGGATCAAAGGTGATTGTGTACACTGACCATGCTGCTCTTAAGTATCTACTCACAAAGCAGGATTCAAAACCCAGGCTCATCAGATGGGTATTGCTTCTGCAAGAGTTTGATATAGAAATAAGAGACAGAAAAGGGACAGAGAACCAAGTAGCTGATCATCTGTCCCGGATAGAGCCAGTGGAAGGGACGTCCCTCCCCTTCCTTGAGATCTCTGAGACGTTCCCTGATGAGCATCTATTTGCCATTCAGGAAGCACCATGGTTTGCCGATATTACAAACTATAAAGCTGCAAGGTTCATACCCAAGGAGTACAATAGAATACAAAAAAAGAAACTAATTACTGATGCAAAGTACTACTTGTGGGATGAGCCCTATCTCTTTAAGAGATGTGCAGACGGAATTATCCGTAGGTGTGTCCCCAGAGAGGAAGCACAGAGAATCCTATGGCATTGCCATGGATCTCAATATGGAGGCCATTTCGGAGGTGAGCGAACAGCCACCAAGGTCCTCCAATGTGGCTTCTATTGGCCCACACTCTATAAAGATTCCCGAGAGTTTGTACGTAATTGTGACAGTTGCCAAAGAGCTGGTAATCTGCCTCATGGTTACGCCATGCCTCAACAAGGAATCTTGGAAATAGAGTTGTTTGATGTATGGGGAATTGACTTCATGGGACCTTTCCCACCATCATACTCAAACACTTATATTCTGGTGGCAGTTGACTGTGTATCAAAATGGGTTGAGGCTATTGCCACACCCACCAATGATACTAAAATAGTGCTGAAGTTCCTCCAGAAACATATCTTTAGCAGGTTTGGTGTCCCTAGAGTGTTAATCAGTGATGGGGGCACTCACTTCTGCAATAAACAGCTTTACTCTGCCATGGTTCGGTATGGAATTCGCCACAAAGTGGCCACTCCATATCATCCACAAACCAACGGGCAAGCTGAAGTCTCTAACAGAGAATTAAAGAGAATCCTGGAACGGACAGTAAATACCCGTAGAAAGGATTGGGCAAGGAGCTTGGATGATGTTCTGTGGGCTTACAGAACAGCATTCAAGACCCCTATAGGGACCTCTCCATACCAACTCGTGTATGGTAAGGCATGCCACTTGCCCGTGGAACTGGAACATAAGGCCTACTGGGCAACCAGATTCCTAAACTTAGATGCCAAATTAGCAGGAGAAAAATGATTGCTCCAGCTAAATGAGCTAGAGGAATTCAGATTCACAGCTTTCGAAAATGCCAAGCTTTATAAAGAAAAATAAAAAAAATGGCATGACAGAAAGCTGTCATCTAGAATCTTTGAACCAGGACAGAAGGTCCTGTTGTTTAACTCTAGACTCAGGCTATTCCCCGGGAAACTGAAATCCCGGTGGAGGGGACCATACGTGATTACAAGTGTGTCACCATATGGTTACGTGGAGCTTCAAGATATTGATTCTGATAAGAAGTTCATTGTCAATGGACAAAGAATCAAGCATTATCTTGAAGGCAACATTGAGCAAGAATGCTCAAGGCTGAAGCTAGATTAAAAGCTCAGCAAGGTCCAGCTAAAGACAATAAAGAAGCGCTTTCTGGGAGGCAACCCAGCCATGGGGCATTAATCCTCTAAGCATTTTGCCCTATTTTTCTTTTTTTTTTATTTGTTTATATAAAGTTTACTGACACTAAGGTAAAGGATCAATTGCATAAGTTTACAGGGTTACAGAAGGAATTTGCACACAAAACAGAGATTGGAAGCTCAATGGCAAGAAAACGCCAGTAAAGGGGCATTTTGGGCGTTCAGCGCCCAAAATGGGCATCCACTGGGCGCTGAACGCCAGTAATGGCAGCATTTGGGCGTTCAACGCCAGAAATGGCCACCCACTGGGCGTTGAACGCCAGGAATGGCAGCAACTGGGCGCTGAACGCCCAGGAGATCAGCATTTGGGCGCTGAACGCCCAAAACAGGCAGTGTTTGGGCGTTCAAACGCCAGGAGGACAGGGAGGAGCCAAATCCAGTTATCCCACACGTATTTCCATTTTAATTTAAAATTTTATGATTAAATACATGATTTTATTTACATAAACATGTCAAGAACCCTGATTTCTAAAAATCCTACCCTCAAAATATCAAATGTATCTTAATTCATAAGCACACACCCTCTTTGCAAAATCAATCCAACTCTTTTCAAATCTTTTCCAAAAACAAATCTATCTTTTTCACTCTAAAATCTTTTCAATATCTTTTTCATATTATCTTTTTCAAAAACCCAGATTTATCTTTTTCAAAAATCTATCCCATCTTTTCAAAATCAAACTATATCTTCTATCTTATCTTTTTCACTCTAAAATCTTTTCAATATCTTTTTGATATTATCTTTTTCAAAAACCCAGATTTATCTTTTTCAAAAATCTATCCTATCTTTTCAAAATCAAACTATATCTTCTATCTTATCTTCTTCAACTCAATCTTTTTATCTTATCTCTTCCAATTTTTCGAAAATCCACCCCCCCACCCCTTTAAATTGGGTTCGGCCTCCCCCCTCCTTCATCAACAAGTGCTACTCAATCTCCTTCTATCCCTCTCCTTTCTTTTTTTTTGCTTGAGGACAAGCAAACCTCTAAGTTTGGTGTGTTTATCCGAGATCACTACTAAGATTATGGCTCTCAAAGGAAAACAATCCACTCCAAGAGGCAAGAAAGAGAGCGTTCCAAAATCACTTTGGAATCAAGGGAAGTTCTTATCTAAAGAACATTCTGACCATTATCTTAAAGTAATGGGTCTGAGATCACTGATCCCGGAAGTGAGATTCGATCTGAAAGAAGATGAATATCCGGAGATCCAGGAGCAAATTCGAACCAGGAACTGGGAAGTCTTAGCTAATCCTGAAACGAAAGTAGGAAGGAACATGGTCCAGGAGTTCTATGCTAATATGTGGCAGACTGACAAGCAAAGATTATCTGGAACAGCCTGCTACGAATTTCGGACCATGGTCAGGGGAAAGATTGTTCATACCACCCCTGACAAGATCAGAGAGATATTAAAGCTACCTCAGCTAAAGGATGATCCAGACTCCTTCAACAGGAGGATGATGAGAGTAGACATTGGCCTGGATAAGATTCTAGAGGACATATGTATCCCTGGAGCCAGGTGGACCACCAACACAAAGGGCGTCCCAAATCAACTCAAGAGAGAGGATCTCAAACCAGTTGCCAGAGGATGGCTGGACTTCATTGGGCGTTCTCTGTTGCCCACTAGCAACCGTTCTGAAGTCACAGTTAAAAGAGCAGTGATGATTCATTGCATCATGATGGGAAAAGAAGTGGAGGTTCATCAGCTGATTTCAACTGAGCTCTATAAGATTGCTAACAAAAATTCAAAAGAGGCCAGGTTGGCTTATCCAAGCGTGATTTCTCTGCTCTGCAAGGACGCTGGAGTCAAGATGGGAATAACTGAATATATCCTAATTGAAAAGTCAATCACCAAAGCATCAATGGAGAGACAACAAGCACAGGAGGATCTTATCAAGAAGAGAGCACAGGAATTCCTCCCAGAGATTCCTCAAGCGGAATATTGGGAATATCTTGAGACGTCTGTCACCAAGATACAGGAAGCTATGGAGCAAATAATAAAACAACAGAAGGAACACAGTCAAATGCTGACCCAGATGTTTAAAGAACAAGAGGAGCAGGGACGTGACTTAAGGGAACTGAAGCGCCAAAAGTCTTCTGTAATACCAAGCCTCCCAAGGATCAGAGGAACCCCCATACCCCCAGAATAAAGGTTGTTAATTTCCAATTTCTGCCTTAACTCTGTGACAGTGTCCTTATAAAAAGTTTACCTTAGAAGTCATATAATAGTAATTAGTATCTATTTGATTTTATCTCCAATTAAGCTGTAGTTTATTTTTCTCATCATCATTAAACATGAATAAAATAGTAGATCTTTTGAATAAGAAGCAATAAAATTTCGAGTTTAATAAAAGAAATTCTAATTGGTTAAATGTGGTGGCAATGCTTTCTGTCTTCTGAATGAATGCTTGAACAGTGCATATGTCTTTTGAATTTGTTGTTTAAGACTGTTAAATATGTTGGCTCTTGAAAGAATGATGAACATGAGACATGTTATTGATAATCTGAAAATCATAAAAATGATTCTTGAAGCAAGAAAAAGCAGCAAAGAACAAAGCTTGCAGAAAAAAAAAAAAAAGAGAAGCAAGCAGAAAAAGCCAAAAGCTCTTAAAACCAAAAGGCAAGGGCAAATAAAAAGGATCCCAAGGCTTTGAGCATCAGTGGATAGGAGGGCCTAAAGGACTAAAATCCTGGTCTAAGCGGCTAAACCAAGCTGTCCCTAACCATGTGCTTGTGGCGTGCAGGTGTCAAGTGAAAACTTGAGACTGAGCGGTTAAAGTCAAGGTCCAAAGCAAAAAGAAGAGTGTGCTTAAGAACTCTGGACACCTCTAATTGGGGACTTTAGCAAAGCTGAGTCACAATCTGAAAAGGTTCACCCAGTTATGTGTCTGTGGCATTTATGTATCCGGTAGTAATACTGGAAAACAAAGTGCTTAGGGCCACGGCCAAGACTCATAAAGAAGCTGTGTTCAAGAATCATCACACTGAACTAAGAGAATCAATAACACTATCTGAATTCTGAGTTCCTATAGATGCCAATCACTCTGAGCTTCAATGGATAAAGTGAGATGCCAAAACTGTTCAGAAGCAAAAAGCTACTAGTCCCGCTCATCTAATTAGGATCTGAGCTTCAATCAACAACTCTGAGATATTATTGCTTCTCAACCTATTAGTCTTCTATTTTATTTGTCTAGTTGCTTGAGGACAAGCAACAGTTTAAGTTTGGTGTTGTGATGAGCGGATATTTTATACGCTTTTTGGGGATAATTTCATATAGTTTAGAGTATGTTTTAGTTAGTTTTTAGTCTATTTCTAGTAGTTTTTAGGAAAAATTCATATTTCTGGACTTTACTATGAGTTGTGTGTTTTTCTGTAATTTCAGGTATTTTTCTGGCTGAAATTGAAGGAGCTGAGCAAAAATCTGATTCAGGCTGAAAAAGGACTGCTAATGCTGTTGGATTCTGACCTCCATGCACTCAAATTGGATTTTCTGGAGCTACAGAACTCGAAATGGAATGCTTCCAATTGCATTGGAAAGTATACATCCAGGGATTTCCAGCAATATATAATAGTCCATACTTTGCACAAGGATAGACGACGTAAACTGGCGTTCAACGCCAGTTCTCTGCCCAATTCTGGCGTCCAGCGCCAGAAAAGGATCAAAAACTGGAGTTGAATGCCCAAACTGGCATAAAAACTGGCGTTCAACTCCACAAATGGCCTCTGCACGTGACTCACTTAAATCTCAGCCCCAGCACACACCAAGTGGGCCCCAGAAGTGGACCTCTGCATCATCCATCATAGTCCACTCATATTTTGTAACCCTAGGCTACTAGTTTAGTATTTAAACAACTTTTAGAGACTTATTTTGTATCTCATGACATTTCAGATCTAAACTTTATATTCTCTGACGGCATGAGTCTCTAAACCCCATTGTTGGGGGTGAGGAGCTCTGCTGTGTCTCGATGAATTAATGCAAGTATTTCTGTTTTCCATTCAAACACGCTTGTTCCTATCTAAGATGTTCATTCGCGCTTAACTGTGATGGAGGTGATGAGCTGTGACACTCATCACCTTCCTCAAATCATGAACGTGTGCCTGACAACCACCTCCGTTCTATATACGATTGAATGAGTATCTCTTAGATTCCTTAATCAGAATCTCCGTGGTATAAGCTAGAACTGATGGCAGCATTCATGAGAATCCGGAAAGTATAAACCTTGTCTGTGGTATTCCGAGTAGGATTCAAGGATTGAATGACTGTGACGAGCTTCAAACTCCTGAAGGCTGGGCGTTAGTGACAGATGCAAAAGGATAGTAAATCCTATTCCAACCGGATCGAGAACCAACCGGTGATTAGCCGTGCTGTGACAGAGCACGTGAGCGTAGTTTTCACTGGAAGGATGGAAGGTAGCCATTGACAACGGTGATCCACCAACACACAGCTTTCCATAGGGGACGTGCGTGCGTGAACAAGAAGACAGAGGAAAGCAGAGATTCAGAAGACAAAGCATCTCCAAAACTCCAACATATTCTCCATTACTGCACCACAAGTAACTTTTAATTTATGCTCTACTGGTTACTCACAATTCAATTGATAAACATAATTGACTTCCTGACTAAGATTTACAAGATAACCATAGATTGCTTCAAACCAACAATCTCCGTGGGATTCGACCCTTACTCACGTAAGGTATTACTTGGACGACCCAGTGCACTTGCTGGTCATGTGTGCGAAATTGTAAGAGAGTAACAATTTTGTGCACCATAGCACTCGGTTTCTGGTATGTCCTAGGCGTACTAAAAATTGGGTCGTTACAAGATTGCCCCCTATGGAGGTCTTCCAATGGATGATGTGTCCATTCTTCATCACCTTAAGTTCATAACCAGAAGTAGTGTGAAGATGGCTCATATGGGTGCGGCTCTTTTTTGAACTGCTCAGGGTATCCCGGTTCATGCTACAAAATCTTTCATGATGGAGGCTAAGTCGGAGTTTGATAGAATAAGGGGTTTGAAGGAGGAGCTGGAGGTAAAGTTGGCGAAAGTGGAGAAAGAATTAGAGGGTGAAAAGGCTAGTTCTGTGGCCTTGGCGGCTTCTGTGAAGTTGGCTGAAGACACAGCATTGAGGCACAAGGATAGCTATGTTTCGGCCTATAGAGAAGTGGTGCGTCTCAGGAGTGAGTTGGAGACTGCTCGGGATGATTATACCGAGCTCCAAGGTCACCTTGTGGGCAGCGTGACTGCTGCTTATGAGAACTTAAGGGAGCAGGTTCGGGTTTTGGTGCCCGAGCTCGACCTTACTCTCTTTAGTCTTGACAATGTTGTGAGGGACAGTAAGATTGTCCCTGATGACCCTGATGATGATGCTGTTGAACCTCCTCCTGCGCCTGCTGCCAAGGCTTCTGTCGTGCCGCCTCCTTCAGCTCCTTCAGCCGGAATTGAGTCAGAACCTGACTGTCAAATCTTGAATCGGGAAGATGGGACAGTGGATGTTGTGCCCCTCCAGACTCGTCCTCCTTCGCCCCATGTTGATGCAGCTTCTGGGAAACCTCTGGATCCTCTTTAGTTATTCTTGGTATATTTGCATATGGCCCTATTTGTGGGCTTTTGAACTTTATATTTTTGTAAATGGTCATTTGATGACTGTTGACACTCATTTAGTTGCTTGTTTAGCAACTTATTTTTTGAAAAACAAGAAATAGCTTCCATGTTCTTGGGGCTGACTTAGGTAGCCTCTTTGAGCTTGTTCTTATTATAACTTCATGCCTTTAATATCATGTCGGTCTTTATCTACCTCGGTACTCATTTTAGGTTTTTAGTAGTGCTGGAGCCTTGTTGCTCGACCTCTTTGGATTGCCCTTGTATTTCCTGCTTGTGGCATTGATTCCTTTGAGGCTTCTGAAGTTATTTCTAGTAATCCTATTTTGTTTGGGCCCTTTATGAGGTCTCTGCCAGGTATTACTTTTTATAACTTTAGCATTTTATGGAGGCCGACTTCGTCATGTCGGGTCTGTCTAAGTTATTTTGTAATCCTCTTTCTTGGACCTTGTTCAGGTCTCTTTCAGGGATTACTTTTATAACTTTTATGTTTTGGGCCGACTTCGTCATGTCGGGCCTTTTTAAGTTATTTTGTAATCCACTTTTTTGGACCCTGCTCGAGTCTCTTTCAGGGATTACTTTTATACCTTTTATGTTTTGGGCCGACTTCGCCACGTCGGGCCCTTCTAAGTTATTTTTGTAATCCACTTTTTTGGACCCTGCTCGAGTCTCTTTTAGGGATTACTTTTATAACTTTTATGTTTTGGGCCGACTTTGCCACGTCGGCCCCTTCTAAGTTATTTTTGTAATCCTCTTTCTTGGACTTTGTTCAGGTCTCTTTCAGGGATTATTTTATAACTTTGCAGGAGACCGACTTCGTCATGTCGATCTCTTCTAAGTTATAGCAATCCTCTTTTATAGGGTTGGCCAGACCTCTTTCCAGGGACTTACTTATAACTTTGGTTACTGCGACTGGTCTGACTTCTTGACGTCGGCCAGTCTTTAAGTTATTATTTAGCAATCCATTTTATTAAGACCTCGTCAGGTCTTTTCTCTGGATCACTTTTGATAACTTCTTGCATTATTCTATTTTCATCTTTGCCGATTTGTAGAAATTGGGTTCAATCCTCGTTTTTTGACCTTTTGATGAATTTGGTTTTCATCTCTGTTGGTCTTTATCGTGATCGTGCAGTGAATTTGATTTTCACTTTCTGCCGATCTATTGCTTTATAATCGGACAATGAATGTTACAGATTAATGCGTCTTGAGGATTTGTAGAATATCTAAACATATTTTATTCAAAAAGAAAATGCAAATATATACATGCGGGAGTTTTTTCTCCTTTAAGTCGGATAATTAGTAGGTCTTGGCTTGGTGTCTCATTAAAAAACCTTTTCAGGAAAAAGAGTGTACCTTATGCCAAAATCCTTTATCATCCCTAACTATAGTACCTTCTTAGGTTGCAGGCGTGCCACGACCTTGGAAGCTCTCGTCCATCGAGTTCGGACAGTCTGTAGTAGCCCTTCCCAAGTACTTCTACGACTCGGTAGGGTCCTTTCCAGTTTGCTGCCAGCTTTCCTTTTCCAGGTCGAGTTGCTCCGATATCATTTCGGATTAGGATGAGGTCGTTTTCAGCAAAACCTCGTGGCACTACCTTTTGATTATATCTCGAAGCCATTCGACGCTTTAGTGCTTCTTCCCTGATCTGAGCTCTTTCTTGGACTTCCAGAAGTAGGTCGAGTTCTTCCCTTTGAAGTTGGGAGTTGGCTTCTTCATTATAGTGGATTACTCTAGGCGATCCTTCTTCGATCTTTACTGGGATCATTGCCTCCATTTCGTATGCTAATCGGATGGGTGATTCTTTTGTGGTGGAATGCGGTGTTGTTCGATATGCCCATAGAACTTGTGGGAGCTCTTCAGCCCAGGCTCCCTTCGTGTCCTGTAATCTTTGTTTTAGTCCGGCTAATATGACCTTATTGGCAGCTTCGGCTTGTGCATTAGCTTGGGGATGTTCTACGGAAGTGAACTGGTGTTTTATGTTCAAGTCGGCCACTAACTTTCTGAAGCCTGCATCTGTGAATTGGGTGCCATTGTCTGTAGTGATGGAGTATGAAACCCCGAACCTTGTGACAATGTTCCTATATAAGAATTTTCAACTTCTTTGAGCAGCGGCGTTAGCTAGGGGTTCTGCCTCGATCCACTTTGTGAAATAGTCTACCCCTACTATGAGGAATTTAACTTGTTCCGATCCCAGAGGAAAGGGTCCGAGAAGGTCGAGTCCCCATTTTGCAAATGGCCAAGGTGAGGTTACGCTGATGAGCTCCTCTGGCGGAGCGATGTGAAAGTTGGCATGTTTTTGACATGGTGGACATGTCTTTACAAATTCTGTGGCCTCCTTTTGTAGAGTTGACCAATAAAATCCTGCCCGGAGTACTTTTTTGGTAAGCGCTTGTGTTGGAAGTCGGCACACATTTTAACAATGGTATTGAAATTCCTCTTTTGTATAGAGTATTATTTATGATAGTATAGTGTTGTGCCTCCCGTTTTAACCTCTTTGCCTCTTTTTCATCTGTGGGGAGTGTTTCTGTTTTGAGGTAGTTAATTATGGGGGTCATCCATCCTTGATCTTGACCTGTTATGGCTAGGATTTTTTCTTCTTCTGAGATTGATAGAGCATGCAGCATTTCTTGGATGAGGCTTCTATTGTTGCCCCCTAGTTTGGTGCTGGCTAGTTTTGAGAGTGCATCAGCTCGGGCATTCTGTACTCGGGGTATGTGACGGACTTCATATTCTCCTAGTTGTCCGAGCTGTTCCCTGGTTTGGTCCAAATATTTTTTCATGGTGGGATCTCTGGCTTGCTAGCTTCCTGCTATTTGTGAAGTGACGACTTGCGAATCACTGAAGATGATAAGCTTTTGAGCTCCAACCTCTCTGGCCAGCTTCAAACCAACTAGTAGTGCCTCATATTCTGCTTGGTTGTTTGAGGCAGGAAACCCGAATTTGAGGGAGAGTTCGATTTGGGTTCCTTGGTTGCTTTCGATTATCACACCTGCGCCTCTTCCGGTTTTATTTGAGGAACCGTCCACGTAGAAACTCCATTCTGTGGGGGTTTCGGGGTGTCCGTAAATTCTGCGATGAAGTCGGCTAGGTATTGTGACTTGATGGCTGTCCGAGCTTCGTATTGAAGATCCAATTCGGACAACTCGACTGCCCATTGCAAAATTCTGCCTGCTAGGTCTGTTTTTTGCAAAATCCCTTTTATGGGCTGGTTAGTCCGAACCCTAATGGTGTGGGCTTGGAAGTATTAACGAAGTCGTCGAGATGTCAGTATGAGGGCATATGCAAACTTTTCTATTTTTTAGTAGTTCAGCTCGGACCCTTGTAATGCTTTGCTGATGAAGTATACGGGTTGTTGCCCACTGTCATCTTCTTGAACTAGTGCTGAAGTTACTGCCTGACTTCCTACTGCGAGGTACAATGTGAGTGGTTCTCCTTCCCGTGGCTGAGTTAGGATGGGTGGTTGTCCCAGGAATCTTTTGAAATCTTGGAAGACTTGCTCGCACTCTTTTGTCCATTTGAACTTTTTCCCTTCCTTAAAGTAGCGTAGAAGGGGAGAGATCTTATTGCCGATCCAGCTAGAAATCTGGACAAGGCTGCCAACCTCCCGTTGAGTTGTTGTACCTCTTTGACACAAGTCGGGCTCTTCATGTCGAGTATAGCCCGGCATTTATCCGGATTAGCCTCAATTCCTCTTTGTGTGAGCATAAAGCCCAAAAATTTGCCAGCTTCTACGGTGAAGGTGCATTTTGCAGGATTGAGTCACATGCCATGCCTTCTTATAGTGTCGAATACTTGGGCCAGGTCGGACAATAGCGTCTCCTCACTTTATGTCTTTATTAACATATCGTCCACGTAGACTTCCATGATTTTTCCGACATGATCCGAAAAGACCTTATTCATTAACCTTTGATAAGTAGCTCCCACATTTTTAAGACCAAAAGGCATGACGATGTAGCAGTAGTTTGCTTTTGGGGTTAAGAATGAAGTTTTTTCCTGGTCGGGTGGATACATTAGGATTTGGTTGTATCCTGAATATGCGTCCATAAACGAGAGGTATTTATATCCGGAGGAGGCATCTACCAGAGCGTCGATACTTAGGAGTGGATAAGGATCTTTCGGGCAGGCTTTGTTAAGAACAGTGTAGTCGGTGCACATTCGCCACTTCCTGTTTGATTTTTTCACCAAGACGACGTTAGCTAGCCATAGTGGGTACTTGACTTCATTTATGAATCCTGCCTCCAATAGAGCTTGTACCTGCTCTTCCACAGCTTGGGATCGTTCTGGTCCGAGCTTTCTTCGTCGCTGTTGTACTGGCCGAGACCCTGGGTAGACCGCCAACTTGTGGCACATTAATTTTTGGTCTATGCCTGGCATGTCTGCAGCTTTCCATGAAAAAAGGTTGACGTTATCTCGTAAGAACTGTACGAGTAATTCTTTTATGTCTCCTCTTGGAATCGTACCAATATTGGTCGTTTTGTCCGGGATGTCTCCGATCTGGACTTTCTCTACTTCGCCTTCGGGTTGTGGGCGGAGTTCTTCTCATATCTGAACTCCCCCCAGTTCGATTGTGTGGACTTCGTCTCCTCTGCCTCTGAGGTTTAGACTTTTGTTGTAACAGCGGTGCGTCATCTTCTGATCTGCTTTTATTGTAGCTATCCCTTCTACAGTTGGGAATTTCATGCATAGATGTGGAGTTGAGACTATTGTGCCGAGGCATTGTAGGCTGAACTTACGTCGACCACGATGTAGTCTATCTTGAGTGTTCTGGATTGGTTTTCTTTTCTGAAGGTTGTGTGTAGTGAGATGTGTCCGAGTGGTTGAACTGGGGTGTCTCCCAGTCCGAACAAGCTGTTTGGATATGCTCTAAGTTCTTTTTCTTCTAGGCCGAGCTTGTCGAAGGCAGTTTTGAACAAGATGTCGGCTGAGCTCCCTTGGTCTATCAATGTGCGATGGAGATTTGCGTTTGCCAGTATAATAGTGATGACCATGGGATCATCGTGTCCTAAGATGATACCGGATGCGTCTTCTTTAGTGAAAGTAATCGCGGGGATGTCGAGTGCTTCCTCTTTCCCCTCGACATGATATATTTCTTTGAGATATCTTTTGCGAGATGACATGGAGATTCCTCCTCCCGCAAATCCGCCGTGTATCATGTGGACGTGTCTTTCTGGTGTATGAGGTGATCGCTCAGTTCGTCCGACATCTTCATCTCTTCTTCTTTTTCTTTGTTCATCGTCCCGGGTGGCCAGGTACCGATCTAATTTCCCTTCTCTTACTAATTTTTCTATGACATTTTTTAAGTCAAAACATTCGTTGGTGGAATGCCCGCGGATTCGATGCTGTTCACAATATTTGGTCCGATTACCTCCTCCTTTTATGCCTCTGAGTGGTCGAGCTGGGGGTATTTTTTCAATGTGGCAAACTTTTCTGTAGACATCCACAAGGGACACCCGAAGAGGGGTGTAATTGCAGTATTTTTTTATTTTTTCTCCATGTCGATCTTCCTTCTTTTTGGACTCTTTTTCCTTATCCCGGAAGGGATAGGTGGATCCAGATTTTGAGGTTTCTCCTAGCCGAGAGTTTTCCTCCATGTTAATGTACTTCTCCGCTCGTTCTTGCACTTCGTTCAGAGATGTGGGGTATTTTTTTGATATGGATTGACTAAAAGGTCCCTCTCGTAAGCCATTGATGAGGCCCATAATGGCAGCCTCTGTTGGTAGGCTTTGTATGTCCAGGCATGTTTTGTTGAATCTTTCCATGTAATTGCGAAGACTTTCCCGATCTCCTTGCTTAATTCCTATTCGACTTGGGGCGTGTTTATCCTTATCTTTTTGGATGGAGAATTTGGCCAAAAACTTCTTGGCTAAGTCGTCGAAGCTTGAGATGGACCTAGGAGGTAGGTTATCGAACCACCTAATTGTTGTCTTTGTTAAAGTAGTTGGAAAGGCTTTGAAGCAAAATGCATCTGAGGCATCGGTGAGATACATTCTACTTCTGAAATTGCTGAGATGATGGCCAGGATCTGTAGTGCCATCGTACAAAGTCATATCCGAAAGTTTGAAGTCCTTAGGGATTTCGGTTTTCATGATCTCCCTAGTGAATGGATCTTGATCCTTGCGAGAGTTGTCCTTAGGGGTGGATCGAATAGCTTTGGCTTTGAGATCGGCTTCAAGTTTTAGAAGTTTATCTTTTAATTCTAGGCGTCACCTTATCTCCCTTTGTAGATCCGTCCCAGCTTCTCGCTGATGTTGGGCTTCTTTTTCAAGTTGCTTTAAACGATCTTGAAGTGCCTCTATCATTCTCGAATTTGGTGAGTCTTTATTTCCGTTAGATTCCGGGGTATCTTTTGGTGTGGTGTCCGCGTTTTTGTGCGGCGTTCTATCCTCCAGATCTGAATCATGGTCGTTGTCATGGTCATCCACCATGGTAATGTGATGACTTCCAGGTTCCCCGGCAATGGCGCCAATCTTCCGAGGGTTACCTAAAACTGGAGGTCGATCTCGGACGAGATCTCCTGTACTGGTCGATGCTGACATGTCCGGCCGGAGCTGTTGTATCCGACTTGTGGACTGGCTATGCTGCTGATCTTTCGTCACCGGAGGGTGGAGAGTACCTGCAAGGGACTCCGATGCTTAAGTTAGCAAGGGTATTAAGCAGGTTTTTAGTAGAATCAGAGTATGAGTTATACCTGGGTGCTCCAGTGTATTTATAATGGTAGTGGGCTGACCTTCTTATGTAAGATAAGTTAGTTATCTTATCTTATCTTATCTTTGGGTGAGGTCAGCTTATCTTTAAGGGAATCACCTTTATCTCTATAGGCTTGGACTGCCTTTGGATATCGGTCGTGTTCCTCTATTTGGGCCCTTTACTGGGCTTTCCTGGCAATTTGGCCGATCTCTTTGAGAAGAGGTCGAATAGTCGGACCTGAAGAGGTCGGTCGCCTTGTCGCTAAACATCCCGGGTCGGACAGCTCGACCCAGGGTATGAACAGAAACTAACTGGACATTCTAATAAAAAATTTATTGGTCACACTCAATCTACTAATAAAAATTTGTCTAGGGAGTTGGTACCTTTTGTATAAATCAAAATTTGAATTTCTTTGGTTTTAGGATTTTAAAAATTGAAGTTCTTCTTGTTTTCCAAAACAACCTCTTATTTCTCTCACTTTTCCCTTTTTTTCTCTCACTTTTCCCTATCAACTCATGACCTAGGTCTTGGTCAACAGTAACTAAAAGTCACAATTTAAGTTATACAAGTATTCGGTGACAATTTTTCTATATAACTCTCTGTAGCTCTAAATTTCAGAAACATAAGGCTATGTAACTAACACAATTTATGATCAATTATCAAACTCACACATAATATCATACATACAAGTAAAAATTTAGTGAAACATAGTAGCCCTACCATATGCATCCATCAAAAAACACATAAAAACATATTAACCTACCTCTGAAGCTAGAAAAGTAGTGTAGATTTGTGTGTGTTGTTTTGGTGATGAGGTCTAGTTTCCAACAGAATTTTAAGAAGCTCCCACTCTCTTGATTTCATAAACTCTTTCTAATTTCAATGGTGATTGATGATGACAATGGTGGAGATGCAGAATCAGTGTCACCTCCTCCAAATTTCTTTCGGTTTCAAGCTCTCCATCCAAGCTCCTTAGTCGGCTTCACCAAGACTTTCCTTCGAGTGAAGGTAGAATTTGAGAGAATTGTTTACTTTGAAGGAAGTGTTGATGGTTTTAGAGACTAAAATCGTGTATAAAATGGAAATATTAGTAGTATCTGTCTCGCTCAACCCTTATATAAGTTGTGGGGAGCTAAAAATTTTTAGAGGAAAAGTTTGTAGTTCACCAGTATTATGTATTTTTACATTGTATGGAGTATTATCTGGAATTCGTATTTTATCAATTGAAGTTTTTCTATTAACACTCCAACTTTTGAATCTTTACATTTAGGTCCCAATGTGTAATTAATGCACATAGTGCACACATTCTATTTCAAAATGTAAAAGTGACATTTCTGCCCTTTATAGGCCATACTGCAATTTTTGAAAATTTTAGGGACCTAAACACAATTATTTTCAGCCATTAAATATAAATTTTTCTAAAATCTGTAATTTATCAAATTTCTTAATTATTACTCCTAGATAAAAGTGATTAAGCTAATCCAAGTATTAACAAACTAAATTCTAGAAATTAACTCAAATTAACCTCCTAAAATTTAAGATGTTACATTTTGACCCATAGAAGCTTCATTGCAAATGTTTCTATGACTTCTTTGGATGAAAAATTTGGCCCTTTTGATGTGTGAATTAATTTTGAATAACTACCACAGCAATTATTGTCATTTTTTGGCTCATAAAATATTCTAAGTGCTCTTGCTCTAGGTTCCTTTTTATTTTCAATTGTATAAAATATCTCCATTTACATTTAGCACACATCTATGAGTAGGAAAATCAATTCATGATAGTATATTTTGTAATTACAGTGAGATTCTACTAGGGGTATGAATCTTGAACATGGTTGTTCCAGGAAATATTTCAAGTCAAAATTTTGTGAAAATGGTAAGTGAGTCCATGCCTTCTCATTCATTGAGCTCAATACACATTCCTTGCTCTTCTTATGAGAGATAATATTTTTGGCTTATAGCATCTGACTATGTATAAAGAATGTGTATATTGGGATAAGATTTAAGAATTAAGATTGGTCTTGAATTATACATATGTTGCATTTATTCAAATAATAATGCAATATATTGGTATACGTCGAAATTGAGTATAGGATGGAGAGGATCTGTTTCAAGAGAGACTTGATAATTCTCATCAATTATCATTTCCATGATAGCTATCACAAATTTTTGGATGTTAGCTTTAATGATGATGGTGTATTTACTAATACGATGGCATTGTTTGATTTACATGGCCAGTTTTATATAGTTGAATAAAAATACTTGGTGGTTGTTAACGAGCATGATGTCTTACTCACATTTATAATTTAAAAAGTTCTTTGGGATAACTTAGTTGTTTGATTTAGTGTAGACTAAAAATTGTGGTAAGTATTTTGATTTTGATTTATACTTTCCAACTTGCATGTTATTATTTAATTAGTTTTTATTTGCAATTGATAATTTTATATTTTTCTTCTTTTAGATAATCTCGGTTGTACTGCAAAAGAAGAAAATGATTACAGGTGTGGTGACTAGGGCTACTTTTTGCAACTAACAACAATTAGAAAGGAGAATTGTCATGGATGCCATTACGGGTGCAGCAGTTCCTACTAATATAGAGTTCATCAATCCTCATAAATAGGTCATTTTAGCTTAATGGTTCTGCTTGGTTATGTAAAGTTATCCTTACACAATATGTTGATTCAAAAAGCCACCATATACATCCTCAAGGCTCTGAAGTAAATGCCAATAAAAAATAATTATGAAGGGTTGTATTCCTATCCCAAGAGTCACTAAAGTCTTAACATAAAACAACAATGAATTTACGAATTTAAAACCATTTGAAAAAATTCTATTGATGAGTTTGTTGTAAATTTGTAATATTGGATGACTTTTTATTTATTTCTCCATTTAAGTTTCCAACTAATGATCACAATACAATTAGAAACCACTAAATTACTTGATAATCATAATATTAAGACAACAACCAAAGTGGTAATAATGTCTCATATGACAATAAAATTTCAAGAGTATTCAACCATATAATATTCTTACTCAATAGTATCCTACTCCAAATTATAAGTTTCTGATTGAGTTTATAATTCTTTTCATCAATTTTTTTTATTATAAGTTCAATGCAAGAAATTTGCTAAAAATCATCGGATTTACCGTTAGATTTTGCGATGGCCTTTAACGGTAGTTTTGCCGTCGAATTTTGCGACAGTTAGCATGCCATTTTCGTCGAGCCGTTAGCATTACAATCGAATTGGAGAATCCATCTGAAAATCCGACGGTAACAGATGCGTGAATTTAAATTAAATTAGTGTACTTTTTACCGTCAAATTAAATTAATAAACGTTACTATCGGATTTTCTAGAAAATCTGATAATAAATATGACATAAATTCGAATTTGAACCCCTCCTCATTTCTACATTGTTGATCTATCTTCTCTCTTCTCTCTCTTCTCTTCTCTCACCACTAGCTTCTATTGTCGCCGCCACGCTAACACAACTAAAAAATTTTTTAATAAAGACGAATTTACAGACAGATTTAGTCTTTATTATAGACGAATTTTTTGTTACCGACAGATTGTATCCCTCTGTAAAACCTTTGTTGGAAAATATTTACCGACAGATATTTCTCTGTTACTGATAGATTTTCTCTCGGTAATCATCCTCTCCATTTTGCTAAAGACATAAAATTTTTTAACTAATTTTCTATCGGTAACTAACATCAGATTGTCCGACAAATTTTCTCTCAGTAACTAGTGTCAGATTTTTTGATAGATTTTCCATCGGAAACTAGTGTCAGATTTTTCGACAGATTTTCTATTGGCAACTAGCATCAAATTTTTCAACAGATTTTCTGTCAGTAATTGGAGCCTGAAAAAGCATTTTGAACTCTGAATACAGATGGATTTTTCATCTATAAATCCGTTAGTAAGGTAAAATAGAATTTTTTTTAGATTTTTCCATTACAAAATAAACCTATTTTCACACAAAATAAATATAAATTTAATGAATACAAATTTTCATCTAACTTGTATTCGAACATTTATATTATTTTAAAAAATAAACAAGTTCATCGTATTATCAAACTAAAAGAAAATATTAGTCTCAAAAGAATGTTTATAATAAAGAGTGTATGCATAATTGGATTGTTTTACAAGACATTGATTACCAAAACCCTAGCTGAACTACAACACCAATAATTTGAAGTAATGGTCAATAACTATTAACCAAGATCTTCATTTAGGTCCTTTCATGTTATAGAATGACCTTCAAACAAAAAAAAGTTACAAGGAGAATTCTTTTCTAAACACTTTGTTAAATCATTTCAGCTGCAGCAATTCATGGCAGCGGATATAGGCTAACCAGGGTATGATGTAAGCAAATCAGTGTAAGCAACAAACAAGATTAGGCTGTGATTACCTATATACACCTTCCTCAAAGAATACAAAATTTATATTTCTATGTACATCAAATCTTCTTCCACTGTATCTTAACGGAAGTGAATACAATGGCCAGCAAGATATCAATATGGTTTCCAAAGAAATTACATGTGTATAAGCATTCTGATACTTGAGAGGAAAAGAGCTGCAAACAGGTTTCGAATTGGTTCTATCTATATATAATATGAAAGCATAATCAAACAACTACAATGAACTTCACAATTTAGAAAAATTAAATAAACACGAGAATGATATCTTATCCAAAGTATGTTGAGCAAAATCTGTTGTAGAAACCATAACACCACCCATGAATGAACCCAGCCTAAGACTAAGGCCGAGCTTATCATTGCATTGGAAAGATGTTAAATAAAGTTAACAAAATGTAGAGAATAATAACTAATTGTTTACTCCAACAAACTGCATATAACACAAATGTTAGACAAGGCCATTAGGTTTTGAATTGTTTTGGAAAAGTAATATGGAATGGCACATAAATAAAAGAAAACTTAGTATACGGTTTTCTTACCCATGTAAAGAGTAAGCAAAAAGTAACAGCAGCTAGCTGATAAAGTTCATTTGTCTGAAACGAAAGAAAGCTCATGAAAATTGCTAACAAAGGCAAGAAAGTGGAAATAATACTGTGAAACAGGGCAAATAGTAAACCCACAAGGCAATCTTGGATATAAAAGTGTTGAATAAGGGCCAAGAAACAGACAAGTCAAACCTTAGACATTATTTTATGAAAATATAACAAGTTACCATTTAACAGTGAACAAGAGAGATACTTAAAAAATAAGAGTCCCAATTGTAACTTGAACTTGAAGATCATTATTAGTATTCCATTCCACCAAAAACTTTATGACCTGGTTAAAAGTGAAAGTAAATGCGTCGTGTCAAAATTCACGAAGCACCAGGTTTTTTTTTTGGGGTTAACTATCAAAAATGCCACCGAATTATTTAAATGCTAAAAAAATACACTCAAATTTTACTATCGATAAAAATGCCTTCAAATAATTTAAAAACACAACAAAAATACCTAACAGTAAATATATATTTTCAAAAAATACCTTAGAGTTTGAAGTTTGATGTAATTTTTTGCAATCATGATTATAAAAATAACATATTATTATACTTAAAATTTTGTGATTTTTCGTCAAGTATATATTTTTTATAATTTTTTTAACAACCAATAATACTTTTAAAAAAATCACAAAACAATATATACTTAACAAAAAATCACCAAATTTTAAGAATAATAATATATCATTTTTCTAATCATGCTTGCAAAAAATCGAATCAAAATTTAATCTCTAATGTATTTTTTGAGAAATACATATTTGATGTTAGTTTTTTTTTTTGCAAGATTATTTAACATTAAATATGTATTTCTCAAAAAATACATTAGAGATTGAATTTTGATACAATTTTTTTCAAGTATAATTAAAAAATGACATATTATTATGCTTAAAATTTGGTGATTTGTCGTCAAGTATATATGTTTTTTGTAATTTTTTGTTAACAATTAATAATACTTTTAAAATATCACAAAACAATATATACATAGAAAAAAATCACCAAATTTTAAGAATAATAATTTCTCATTTTTTTAATTATGCTTACAAAAAATCACATCAAAATTCAATCTCTAAGGGATTTTTTGAAAATATATATTTACTGTTGGACATTTTTGTTGCGTTTTTAAATTATTTAAAGGCATTTTTGTCGACAGTAAAATAAGGGTGCATTTTTTTCAGTGTTTGAATAATTCGGGGGTATTTTTGGTGGTTAACCCTTTTGTCAGCATTTGTCTATAGTTGAATTACTGTGATTACATGCTATGTTTGTGGATGTCACTACTGCGAGGAGTTATTGGAACTGCCGGTACTACTGCTATTGTCGCATTTATATTGTTGTCATTAGTTCGGTCATGTAGTTGAGTCACGATTGAGGTAATGTTTTTCTTAACTCACTTTTATTTCAAAAAATTGTTATAAATCAATATCGACCTGAAAAAATATATTTTAGTGATTATGTGAGTATTATGAATTATGTGAGTCTTATGAATTAAAAAATATATTTAAGTGATTTCGAATTTTTAAGCAGTAAAATTAAATGAGTAATTGCAAATCGACTATGGCTGCTTTGTGAGATTAATTGATGAAGTAGATTGTTTTGCGGTTTTGAAATGTGATTGAACTAATTTTGTGGTTTATCTTATGTTGAATTTAGGGAATTTTATCAACTTTTCTCACATTTATTCAATGAAATAGCATGCTTTTATAATTCTCCTTAATTTGTGCCTAAGAGTGAAAACATGCTTTTTAGCCCTTAAAATACCTAAATTTAATTCACCTTAATTCCATTCGATGCCTTGATATGTTCGTTGAGTGATTTCAGGCTTATAAGGCAAGGATTAGATGGAAGAAGTGAAGAGAAAAGCATGCAAAGTTGAGAATTTATGAAGAAATGAGGATTTGCTGAACTCAAGGCCACGCGCACGCGTCACCTACGCATACGCGTGAGAAGGAAATTTGCCAGCGACGTGCACGCGTGGCCAGAGACTCGTCAAGCGACGTCCACGCGTTATACACGGGCACGCATGACGTTGGTCACGTGACCTCATTAAAGTGAATATGCTGGGGCGATTTCTGAGCTTTTCAAGCCCAAATCCAACTCATTTCTGAGGCTATTTCATGCAGAACTCAAGATGGGTCAAGGGGGGAGCAATTAGTTTAGCTTAGGATCATGGTTTAGGTAGTTTCTCGAGAGAGAAGCACCCTCTTCTCTGTAGACTTAGGGTTCTTAGGTTTATTTTCCTCTTAGAGCTAGGCTTAATTTCTTGTTTTCATCTTGTTTTCTTTACAATTTCTTGTTATTACATCTTTATTCTCTTAGTTTACATTGTTAAATTTCCCTTTTATGCCTCCTTTTATGTTGATAAACTCTTGTTGGATTTGGATTTTCTTTTAATGCAATTTGATATTTGATGTTCTTTTCATGCTTATTTCAGTTATTGTTATCCATTCCTTGCTTTGGGTAGTTGTAGATTTATTACTCTTGCACTTTTATGATGCTTTCTTTTTATGCCTTCCAAGTGTTTGACAAAATTCTTGGTTGGATGTTAGAGTAGATTTTTGAGCATTCTTGGCTTGGAAAGAGGATTTAGGCAATCTTGAGTCATTAATACCCAACTTGTGTTGGTGTCCTAGAGTGATTGGTTAATATTATTTCTATTGGCTCTAATCTCTTACTAATTCAATTAGTGGGTTGATGCACGGAAAACTTGTCTCACAACAAATCTCCCTTCGGCAAGTGTACCGAATTTGTCGTCAAGTAAAAACTCACAATAGAGTGAGGTCGAATCCCACAGGGATTGATTGATCAAGCAATTTTAATTAGAAGAATGTTCTAGTTGAGCGAATCCAGAATTTTGGTTGAGAGTTGCAGAAAATAAAATGGCGGGAATGTAAATAACAGAAAAGTAAATGCTAGGATTAAAGGATTGGAAGTAAATGACTGAAAATAAATTGCAGAATTGTAAATGGGAATGGGGGATTTGCTCATAAAAGTAAATGGCAGAAATTAAAGAGAATGGGTAAGATCAGAGATGGGGAGTTCGTTGGGCTTAGGAGATGTTGCAATTCTCCGGATCATGTTCATTTTCATCTCTTCCTCAATCAATGCACTCATTGATCTCCTTGGCAATCTTAAGTGATTGAATTACAATTTCTTGCAATTCAATCTCTCAAATCTTGATCAATAGCCAATTCCTTGGTCAATTGCTCATGAGAAGAGATGAAGTATGGTCACTGATTATACCACATGCATTTCCCAAATCAAGTATTGACAGGGTTATAGTCACATACCCATCCAAACCCAATTTGGTCCAGCATGAGAAAGCATTTCTAGCTTGATCTCTTCATTCCTCTTTCAAGGTTCAAAAGAGAACCAAGTTTGAATAGCTTCTCTTCCAAGATAACTACTCAATTGGATGAAGATCGAAAGCTTTCAAGTAAAATCAAGAGAAAAGATAGAAGAAGAATAATGAAAATTAGTATTGATCCATCAAATTACAACAGAGCTCCCTAACCCAATGAGAGGGGTTTAGTTGTTCATAGCTCTAGAAAATGAAAACAAAGATGGAGAATACATCATAAAACTAGAAAATGCAGAGAAAGTAAAATACAGAGAGTAGTTCTCCTCTTCCAGCCTCCTCAAACTCCCTTTTACAATTCAAAGCTACTCCTATATATACTACTCTTCTCAGCTTCTAGTTTGCTCTTCAAGTCTTGGGCCTTTGGATCTTGAGTTTGAAGCAGTTCTTTTCTTCATTTGGGCTTGGCTTTACTTGCAGAGAGAAAGTGTTAAGTGGGCAGAGACTTTAGCTCAGGGCGTAAGGGGTGTTAATCATTTAGTGAAAGTATAAGTTCGGGAATGTTAGTGACACTTAACATTTTCACTAACGTTCCAATGTACCCCCTTGCCTCACGTTAGATCTCACGTTAACTAGGTTAACGTGGCTTCTAACGTGGCCTTGCCAACCTTCGAGAACGTTAGTGACACTCAACATTGTCACTAACGTTCTAGTGTGCCCCTTTTTGCTTCACGTTAAAGCCCACGTTAACTAGGTTAACGTGGCTTCTAACGTGGCCTTGCCAACCTTCGAGAACGTTAGTGACACTCAACATTGTCACTAACATTCCAATGTGCCCCTAGATCTCACGTTAAAGTCCACGTTAACTAGGTTAACGTGGCTTCTAACGTGGCCATTCTTAGCCATCCCAACGTTAGTGACAATGTTGGGTGTCACTAACGTTGGCTCATCATTCATTCCTCATCGTTAGCTTCCACGTTAACTAAGTTAACGTGGCTCCTTGGGGGGTTGTGTGGTTGCTTCCAACGTTAGTGACAATGTTGAGTGTCACTTACGTTGTCGACAACTCTCACTTCTTACGTTAGCTCCCGCGTTAACCAAGTTAACGTGGGAGTTAACGTGGTGTGTTGCATCCTTAGGCCAACGTTAGTGACAATGTTGAATGTCACTAACGTTGGCTTCTCTTCCCCCTTTAACGTTAGAGGTCACGTTAACTAGGTTAACGTGGGCTCTAATATGGCCACTCATGAGTGTTTTCCAATGTTAGTGACAATGTTAAGTGTCACTAACGTTGGCTCAACTTCCCTTTTCCACGTTAGAGTTCACGTTAACTTAGTTAACGTGACTCTTAACGTGGGCAATAATGGCTTTGAGAGTGTCATTGGCAATCACTTTTGTCATTAATCTTGCAAGTTTCCTCCCTTTCCTTGCTTCCTTTGGTCCTGAAATCAAGCAATAGAGTGCATCAAAGTTCTAGTCCAAGTCATGGGCAATGCAACATACAATTTGTCACTAAACTTATGCAAAATCCTCATGAAATAATGTGAAATGCACAATGTATGCTTGAATCAAGGTGTAAGTGAATATCTACCCAAAACTAGCTTATTTCCTAAGGAAATGCATGAAACTAACCTAAAAACAGTAAAGAAAAGGTAAGTGAAACTGGCCAAGATGCCCTGGCATCACAACACCAAACTTAAAGCTTGCTTATCCCTAAGCAAGTACTGGAACAAGAGAATGATGAATGGAATATCCAGAGGAATGAGTCATTCTTGTGGAAGTCATGTTACTAATTTTATGGTGGTTTCATGCATAGCAACTTAGGTTCATTCCATTACTGGCTTTCAGACCTATATCATGTCCCTAAACACTTACTTTGTCTATATCCCATGAGACTTTTATTCATTGATCCTTTTATTGTTATTTCAAGGGTTATTTGTGTTATTTGGGCTAAGTGCTCTGTAAGGGGGCAACTCTTTAAGATAAGCTTTCAGCCAACACTCCCGAACCAATTGGTTCAAGGTGCTAGGTGTTGAAGCACCCCTAAGGACTTACTCCCTCAAGTCTCTCCCCCATACATACACACCACAGGCATATAGTTCCTTTATTTTCTTTTCTTGAGACCTTGGTGTCCAGCACCTCTTTGGGTTACTAAATGCTCTGTGGTGAGGGTTACTCTTAATAGTGGATTTTCAGCTGATAATCCCGGGTTAGTTAACCCAAGTTACCAAGTGATAAAGCACCCCTGAGAGCTTATTCATCCAAGTAGATCCCTCACACAGGAGCACCACAGACACTTGTCTCAAGGTCCAAACCATTGGTGCCTAGCCTTATTGCTTACTCTTTTTCTTTTGTTTTTCACTTCCATTATTCTTTCCCTTTTCTCTTATTAGGATCTTGTCATCTACGTAGTCTCATGGGTATATCCAAAGTCAAGTATTCAGGATAGATAGTTGTCCTCCTAAACTTGCGGTTGAACCAACTTAGCTAACTTATGACTACCCCAAAGATTCATGAATGCACTTCCACAATATGAATTCCACTCTGGTCTTTTAAAAACATAAACATTCTCTTCTTCATTTGATTTAAAAGGAACAAGCATATAAGTAAGTTAAGTAAGGATGCAGTGACATAAAGACTAGCACACATAGACCTATTCAATACCACAAACTTAAAAGACATGATTGAAAAAGGTTTAAACATAACATGGAAGCAAGTTCTATTTCACACAAGATCTTCCTTATTTAAGACATAGAGAAAGATGGAACAAAGAAGGAGCTCCACCACCTTTTACTGTTGCGGATGTCCATGCTCTTTTCCTTGCTTGTCCTCCTTGTTTCCTCTTGCATTTCCTCGCATCTGTGCCAATCTTGCTCGCTTCCAATCCTCAAGTGCCTTCCTCACTGACTCATGACTCTCTTCCACCCTTTGTCTTTCCTTTCGTGCTAATTCATCCTTCATTTCGTCATACTTGGCTATTCCTGGATGCAATACTGGCAGCTATCCCACTAAGTAGCCGAGCCTGGCTTGAGTGTTTATATGATGTCCTGTTTCGCTCATGTAAACTCCTTCTACGAATGCCCTTTGCTCGTCCAATAGTTCTGCCTGTTCTATTTGTCTTCGATGCATCTCATGTATGTGTGCCCCTTAATGTGCTTGGATGTTGATTAGCCTCTGGGTATATTCTTGTTGCTTGTTTTGCCTTTGTTCCATCCTGTTGAATGCTTCTCCCCATTGTTGTCCTTAGCTTAGTTGCTGTTCCATCATTTGCCTTTACCACTCACCTTGCTGAGTCATCCATCTTGAAAGTGTTTCCTCTTGCTGCCCCATCATCTGTAGTTGAAGCTCTTTCTGTGCTCCTTGGCTTTCCAAATATTGTCTAGACAAGCCATCAATGGCCTCCTGCAATTGGTGCATGTCCAAGGTTTGTTGTGCTTGACCCTCTGAGACTTGGCCTTCCACTACTTGAGGGGCTGTCCTCTTTCTTTGCTTCCGTTGAGGCAGGGGGGATGCTGCAGCATTCATCCTTCGGACTATTATTAGAATGCCTTCCTTTATCCAAACGGGGTCCTCATCTTCAAAAACCACCCTAGCTTTCTTGCATATTCGGTAAATAGTGCTGGGGTAACCTAATGTTCCTCTTGAGTCACTTTTCTCTGCCATCTTTCTAATGCCTTGAGCTATGATCTCATGAACTTTGATTTCTCCTCCCTTGAGTATACAATGCACCATTGTTGCTCTCTCGAGATTCACCTCCGAGTTGTTTGCAGCTGGGAGAATAGACCTCCTTACTAGCTCAAACCACCCCTTAGCTTCAGGAGTGAGGTCTATTCTCTTAATGAACTTTGGTTTATTTCCCGCACCCCTTTCCCAGTCAGCTCCTGGTACACAAAGGTCTCGTAAAAGCTGGTCATAATTGGAGTTGTTGTCCAATCTTGAGTGATAACTTTCTTCTTCAAACGGTATAGACCGTAGCTTCAATGCCCTCATTACACTCATGGGACCAAAATCCACCATTGTTCCTCTCACCAAGCTTGTATATGACTCATCTTTCTTATCATATCTGACTGCATTTGCATAAAATTCTCTTATGAGATTTGCATTCACCTTAGTGACCGGGTCAGTGAGGAGCTCCCATCTTCTCCTTTCTACCTTCTCTGTGATTTCGGGGCATTCAGTCTTCTTAACTTGAAATCCCAACTCATAAATGATTTCCTTATCAACCATCCACCCGTATTGCAATGCATGATGCAAGCTTCTAAATCTCTTCTCATCATATGGGTGTTCTTCCATGGGTTCCTTTCCCTCCCTTCTCTTAGAACTTGAAGTTGCCATGAATGATGATTAATATGTGAAGGTGGCAAGGTTGTGGAGACTTTTGGTTGTTTAGGGTTTTATGGCAATGAAGAGAGTGAGGGGAGGAATGTTTATAATCGGATAGGGGGTGTATTGTACCGAAATGAAGAGTGGTGAAGGGTGTGTGATGACAAGGGTCGTTTATATAAAGAAGTTGTGAGAGAATGGAGGGTGTAGATTGATGAAGTGGTCACTTGATGGACGGTTAGGGTTATGCATGGCTAGAAGACAAGGATCATCACTTTATGATGGGGATTGCTCGGTCTTCTAGGGGTCCCATTTTTTCAATGTTGCATGGCAATATTTTCCAATGTATTCCCTCTTTAGAACAAGTGTGTAACCCCTCCTTTTGTGGTGTCCGAACCTTCTTTGTTTGGTTGTCCAATCTATCCCTCTTAATGCTCCTTTTCCTTTCCTATAAAGATTTAAAATAAGGAAATTAATATCATAAAAAAAATAATCAAACTCTACGGCTAGAATACTAAAGGGAAGAAAAAGAGTTTGTATATTTATGAATTTCAACTTAGCCAACCACTGGTGTATCCTCATGCATTTTGGTGGCACCATGGGGTGATACCAAACTTAGTTTGAAGCATTGTGATGAAAAGTTTTGTTCAAAGCTCCAAGAGTTCTGCTTTGAACACCAAACTTATTCTTCACTATAGACTGCATGATAAAGATTTCACCAAGTGTTTGTCAAGTTTGGGTTGAAATTCATAAACATTGATTTATTCATTATTTTAAAAACATATAAAACATGGGTTGCCTCCCATGAAGCGCTTCTTTAGTGTCACTAGCTTGACGTTTTTCCTTCATCAGGGTGGTTGGTAGTGCTTAAAATCCTCCCCTCTTGCTGTGGACTTGTATCCATTGGTTTGATCAATGATCTCCACATGTTCCAGGGAAAGAACTCTGTTGATAGTGAAGACCTTAGGTAACTGAGATGGTACAGTAGGGAGATTAGTGGGAATGTCTGGGAAGTAAGCTGAGACAACTCTATCCCCTGGAGAGAAATCTTCCGTAGGGATCTTCTTGTTCCTCCATTTCCTTGGTACCTTCTTCTTTGTTTCTTTTGAGGTTGCCTTCCCCTTGGTGACCTTTTTTTCCAAGGAGTTGTGATGTTGTCTTCACATGCCTCTAGAGGTTTAGGTTCCTCCAACTTTTCCTTGAGCTGTGGCAATTTCTGTTTTCCTTGTTTATCAATTGAGGGGGTTTCAGAATGAACTTGCTGTGCTTCAGTGCTTGTCTCCCCCTTCAGTGTCTCTTTATCGTTTGTGCTTAGTTTCTTGTCCTCTTGATCTGTTTCTTGTGAGAGTTTGAAGACATTGAAGCTGAGTCGTTCATCATGGATTCTCAATATTAGCTCCCCTTTCTCTACATCGATAAGTGCTCTGGCCATAGCTAGGAATGGTCTTCCCAATATGATTGGGTGAGTGTGACTCTCTTCCATGTCCAGAATGACAAAGTCTGTTGGGAGAAAGTATTTTTCAACCATTAGCAACTCATTTTCCACCACTTCTATTTCTTGCTTTTGAGTTTTGTCAGCCAGTCTGATGATTACATCTGTGGGCATTATCTCATTAATCTGCAGCCTCTTCACCAGGGATAAAGGCAGTAAGTTGATGCTGGCTCCCAAATCACATAGTGCTCTATCGAACATAGTTTCACCTATGGCACAAGGGATGTGAAAACTCCCTGGGTCTCTTCTTTTTGTAGGCAACTCAGGTTGAATAAGGGCACTACATTCCTTGTTCATCACTATAGTCTGGCCTCCTTTGAGTGAGCTTTTCCTGGGAAGAAGTTCCTTCATATACTTGATGAATGCAGGCATTTGTTGAATTGCCTTGATGAATGGTATGTTTACATGTAGAGATGCAAACAAGTCTAGGAACCTTGAGTATATTCTCTTTCCCACAGCACCATTGAGCAGTTGAGGGAATGGAGCATAGAGCTTCAGCAACTCTTGTTGTGAGATTTCTCATTCTTGGTGATCTCTATCCTCCTCCTTTGTTGAGTTGTCTTCAGGTTATTTGCAAAATTTGCCTTGCTTGTCTTCAGTCTCTTGATCACTCATAGTGACCATTTTGCAATCTTCCCATCTTACTTTCTTTGCTTCTCCCTTGGAGTTTTTCTCCGTGACACTTGGGATGCTATCGGTAGGTTTGGGAATCTTCTCAGCTAAATATCCCACTTGGAATTCCAGCTTCCTAATGGTCTCTCCCTGGTTCTTAATATTGGCTCGCACTTCCTTTTTGAACACCTTATTTTCTTGAATATCTTGGCATATTCCTTAAAGTAAGGCTTCAATCTTAGAGAGCTTGTCATCAATTGATGGGTGATTCGGAGCAGATGTGCTATTTTGGTTTTGATAAGCATATGAAGAAGTGTTGTTGTGGGGGTGTTGAGACGTCCTCTGTGTGAATTGCTGGTGAGCTGCATTGTTGTTGGAGTTGTAATGTCTCTGGTCTTGGTTTTGATCTTGCTCACTTCCCCACCCAAAGTTTGGGTGGTTTCTCCATCTAGGATTGTAGGTCTTGGAGTATGGATCATAGTTTTTCCTTGGTGAACTCCCAATGTAGTTGGCTTGCTCCTGACTCACCTCTGCTTCTTTATTCACTCCTTCTTGGATTATTGATGAAGTGGAGATTGCTGCTACTTGGTTCATCTCCATCTTCTTGGTGAGGTCAGCCAGCTGCTGGGTAATGAGCTTGTTTTGGGCCAACAGAGCATCTACATTGTTTAGCTCCATTACTCCTCTTGTGTTCCCTCTTTCGGAAGCATAGAAGTAGTCGTTCTCTGCTACTGTTTCAATAACATCTATGGCTTCCTCAATGGTCTTCTTCTTGTTCAAAGATCCTCCAGATGAATGGTCTACGGCCTTCTTTGACTCATAAGAGAGCCCTTCATAGAAAATGTGCAGCTGCACCCATTCGTTGAACATGTCAGGTGGACACCTCCTTGAACCTCTCCCATATAGAGTCTCACTATCTTGTTGCCTGAAAGTTTGGACCTCAGCTCTCAGCCTATTGATTCGTTGAGGAGGGTAAAATCTTGCTAAGAATTTGTTCACCACGTCTTCCCAAGTTGTCAAGCTTTCCCTTGGGAAAGATTCCAGCCATTTGGCTGCCTTGTTCCTGAGTGAGAATGGAAATAAGAGCAGTCTATAGGCGTCAGGATGAACACCATTAGACTTCATTGTGTCACATATTCTCAGGAAGGTGGTTAAATGTTGATTGGGGTCTTCTTGAACACTTCTTCCAAATGAACAGTTGTTCTGAACAAGGGTGATGAGCTGTGGTTTAAGTTCAAAGTTGTTGGCATGGATTGTTGGCTTTTGGATGCTACTTCCACAATTGCCTGGGTTTGGATTGATGTAAGAGCCCAAAACTCTTCTATCCTCCCCAGCATGATTTGCTCTACCTCCTCCCCCATGGTTGTGATCTTCTTCTTCATGATGGTTTTCCATGTTGTCTTCCATGTTTGTTTCAAAGAATTCCTCTTCTTCCTTAGCACCAACCACTTTCTTTCCTCTTGCCTCCCTCCTTAATCTAAGGAAGGTCCTCTCAGGTTCAGAATCGAAGGAAGTTGAAGCCCCGCTTCTTCTCCCTGTCATACAACCATCAAGTGCAAGCAAGAAAAGATAGGTGCAGAAAGTATTTGTGTCAGAATTACTGTTAGTTGTGGGTGATGTAATATATCAAATAGTTAGTAGGTTAGCAAACAGAATTGAAAATAACAAAGAAGAACAAAAGAGTAGATGGGGAAGGGAAGAAGTTTAACTAAAACAAAAAGTAAATCACTAAAACAGAAAATGAAATTCACGAAATAAAAATGCTCAATCTAGTGATCTTCCAATTTAATCATTGTTGATGCACAATCAATCCCCAGCATCGGCGCCATAAACTTGATGCACGGAAAACTTGTCTCACAATAAATCTCCCTTCGGCAAGTGTACCGAATTTTTCATCAAGTAAAAACTCACAATAGAGTGAGGTCAAATCCCACAGGGATTGATTGATCAAGCAACTTTAATTAGAAGAATGTTCTAGTTGAGCGAATCCATAATTTTGGTTGAGAGTTGCAGAAAATAAAATGGCGGGAATGTAAATAATAGAAAAGTAAATGCTAGGATTAAAGGATTGGAAGTAAATGGCTGAAAATAAATTGCAGAATTGTAAATGGGAATGGGGGATTTGCTCATAAAAGTAAATGGCAGAAATTAAAGAGAATGGGTAAGATCAGAGATGGGGAGTTCATTGGGCTTAGGAGATGTTGCAATTCTCCATATCAAGTTCATTTTCATCTCTTCCTCAATCAATGCACTCATTGATCTCCTTGGCAATCTTAAGTGATTGAATTACAATTTCTTGCAATTCAATCTCTCAAATCTTGATCAATAGCCAATTCCTTGGTCAATTGCTCATGAGAAGAGATGAAGTATGGTCACTGATTATACCACATGCATTTCCCAAATCAAGTATTGACAGGGTTATAGTCACATACCCATCCAAACCCAATTTGGTCCAGCATGAGAAAGCATTTCTAGCTTGATCTCTTCATTCCTCTTTCAAGGTTCAAAAGAGATCCAAGTTTGAATAGCTTCTCTTCTAAGATAACTACTCAATTGGATGAAGATCAAAAGCTTTCATGTAAAATCAAGAGAAAAGATAGAAGAAGAATAATGAAAATTAGTATTGATCCATCAAATTACAACAGAGCTCCCTAACCCAATGAAAGGGATTTAGTTGTTTATAGCTCTAGAAAATGAAAACAAAGATGGAGAATACATCATAAAACTAGAAAATGCAGAGAAAGTAAAATACAGAGAGTAGTTCTCCTCTTCCAGCCTCCTCAAATTCCCTTTTACAATTCAAAGCTACTCCTATATATACTACTCTTCTCAGCTTCTAGTTTGCTCTTCAAGTCTTGGGCCTTTGGATCTTGAGTTTGAAGCAGTTCTTTTCTTCATTTGGGCTTGGCTTTACTTGCAGAGAGAAAGTGTTAAGTGGGCAGAGACTTTAGCTCAGGGCGTAAGGGGTGTTAATCATTTAGTGAAAGTATAAGTTCGGGAACGTTAGTGACACTTAACATTTTCACTAACGTTCCAATGTACCCCCTTGCCTCACGTTAGATCCCACGTTAACTAGGTTAACGTGGCTTCTAACGTGGCCTTGCCAACCTTCGAGAACGTTAGTGACACTCAACATTGTCACTAACGTTCTAGTGTGCCCCTTTTTGCTTCACGTTAAAGCCCACGTTAACTAGGTTAACGTAGCTTCTAACGTGGCCTTGCCAACCTTCGAGAACGTTAGTGACACTCAACATTGTCACTAACGTTCCAATGTGCCCCTAGATCTCACGTTAAAGTCCACGTTAACTAGGTTAACGTGGCTTCTAACATGGCCATTCTTAGCCATCCCAACGTTAGTGACAATGTTGGGTGTCACTAACGTTGGCTCATCATTCATTCCTCATGGTTAGCTTCCACGTTAACTAAGTTAACGTGGAAGTTAACGTGGCTCCTTGGGGGGTTGTGTGGTTGCTTCCAACGTTAGTGACAATGTTGAGTGTCACTAACGTTGTCGACAACTCTCACTTCTTACGTTAGCTCCCACGTTAACCAAGTTAACGTGGTGTGTTGCATCCTTAGGCCAACGTTAATGACAATGTTGAATGTCACTAACGTTGGCTTCTCTTCCCCCTTTAACGTTAGAGGTCACGTTAACTAGGTTAACGTGGGCTCTAACGTGGCCACTCATGAGTGTTTGCCAACGTTAGTGACAATGTTAAGTGTCACTAACGTTGGCTCAACTTCCCTTTTCCACGTTAGAGTTCACGTTAACTTAGTTAACGTGACTCTTAACGTGGGCAATGATGGCTTTGAGAGTGTCATTGGCAATCACTTTTCTCATTAATCTTGCAAGTTTCCTCCCTTTCCTTGCTTCCTTTGGTCCTGAAATCAAGCAATAGAGTGCATCAAAGTTCTAGTCCAAGTCATGGGCAATGCAACATACAATTTGTCACTAAACTTATGCAAAATTCTCATGAAATAATGTAAAATGCACAATGTATGCTTGAATCAAGGTGTAAGTGAATATCTACCCAAAACTAGCTTATTTCCTAAGGAAATGCATGAAACTAACCTAAAAACAGTAAAGAAAAGGTCAGTGAAACTGACCAAGATGCCCTGGCATCATGGGTTGATTAGGACTTTTGGATTGAGATTAACTAGGCCTATTTGACTTTCTTCCGATGTTGAAGATGACTAAATACGATTAGCTCTTGTCAATTATTGTGATATGATTAATAACTAGGATAGAAAGTCTAGATTCTCAATCCTTGCCATGAATGCCTCTCTTTATTATTTGTTTGTTTCCTCTATTTTCTTGTCATTTAATTTCTAGTTTCATTATATACAAACCACCCCTCCTTGGATACCATAACCAATAGCACACATACCTCACTGCAATTCGTTTGAGAAGATGATTCGGGACTAATACTCTCGGTTATTATTATTGGTTTGCACTCGTTACAAAGAAATTAAACTTTGATTGAGCGTTATTTGTTGGCTTGGAACTATACTTGCAATGAAGTTATTTCCACTTAACCGAGAAGAAATTCTAAGCCAACGATTTTGCTCTTTCATGTTTTTGGCGCCATTGCTGGGGAATTGCAATGTGTGCTTGTTATTGGTTATTGTATATATTGTGAATAGCTTGAATTTTGGTTTGTTTGCTAGTTTTTCTAGTTTTAGGATTTGGTTTCTGTTCACACCCTGGGTCGAGCTATCCGACCCGGGATGTTCAGTAACAAAGCGACCGACCTCTTCAGGTCAGGCTGTCCGACCTCTTCTCAAAGAGCTCGGCCAAATCGACAGAAAAGCCCAGTAAAGGGCCCAAATAGAGGAACACGACCCAAATCTAAAGGCAGCCAAAGCCTAAAAAGATAAAGGCGGTTCCCCAGAAGATAAGATGACCTCACTTAAAGATAAGATAAGATAAGATAACTATCTTTTCTCCAGAAAGGTCACTCCACACTACTATAAATACACTGGAGCACCCAGGTATAACTCATACTCTGACTCTACTAAAAACCTGTTTAATACCCATACTAACTTAAGCATCGAAGTCTCTTACAGGTACCCCCCACCCTCCGGTGACAAAGGATCAGTAGTGCAGCCAGTCCCACAAGTCAGACACGACAGCTCCGGCCGCCACCCGCCAGCCGGACATATCATCTCCGACCAGCACAGAAGATCTCGTCCGAGATCGACCTACAGTTTCAGGTAACCCTCGGAACATTAGCACCGTTGCCGGGGAACCTGGAAGTCATCCCATCACCATGGCGGATGACCATGACAACAACCACGATTCAGATCTAGAGGATAGAACACCGCACAAAAACGCGGACACAACACTGAAAGATTCCCCGAAATCTAACGGGGACAAAAACTCATCAAATCCGGGAGTGATAGAAGCGCTTCAAGATTGTTTAAAGCAACTTGAAAAAGAAACCCAGCATCAACGAGAAGTTGGAAATGATCTACAAAGAGAGGTAAGGCGACGCCGAGAATTAAAAGATAAACTTCTAAAACTTGAAGCCGATCTCGAGGCCAAAGCTATTCGGTCCACCCCTGAGGACAACTCTCGCAAAGATCAAGATCCATTCACTAGGAAAATCATGAAGACCAAAATCCCTAAAGACTTCAAACTTCCGGATATGACTTTATACGATGGCACTACAGATCCCAACCATCACCTCAGTAATTTCAGAAGTTGAATGTACCTCACCGACGCCTCAGATGCAGTTCGCTGCAAAGTTTTTCCAACAACTCTCTCAAAGACAGCGATTAGATGGTTCGACAACCTACCTCCGAAGTCCATCTCAAGCTTTGACGACTTAGCCAAAAAGTTCTTGGCCAGATTCTCCATCCAAAAAGATAAGGCTAAGCACGCCCCCAGTCTATTAGGAATCAAGCAAGGAGATCGGGAAAGTCTTCGCAACTACATGGAAAGATTCAACAAAACATGCCTAGACATACAAAGCCTACCAACAGAGGCCACTATCATGGGCCTCATCAATGGCCTACGAGAGGGACCTTTTAGCCAATCCATATAAAAAAAATACCCCACATCTCTGGATGAAGGGCAAGAACGAGTAGAGAAATACATCAACATGGAAGAAAATTCTTGACTAGGAGAAACCTCAAAATCCGGATTCACCTACTGAGACAAAGATAAAGAGCCCAAAAAGAAGGAAGATCGACAAGGGGAAAAATTAAAAAATATCATAATTACACCCCTCTTCGGGTGTCCCTTGTGGATGTTTACAAAGAAGTCCGCCACACAGAAAAAATACCCCCAGCTCGACCACTCAAAGGCAAAAGAGGGGGAGGAAACCGGAACGAATATTGTGAATACCATCGAGTCCGTGGGCACTGCACCAAGGAATGCTTTGACTTAAAAAATGTCATAGAAAAATTCGTGAGAAAAGGAAAACTAGATTGGTATCTAGCCACCCGGGACGATGAGCAAAGAAAAAGGAGAAGGGACGAGGAGGTTGGACGGACCGAGCGATCACCTCGTACACCAAAAAGACATGTTCATATGATTCATGGAGGGTTTGCAGGAGGAGGAATCTCCAAATCATCTCGCAAAAGATATCTCAAAGAAGTATATCATGTCGAAGGAAAGGAGGAAGCACCCGATATCCCAACAATTACGTTTACCAAAGAAGATGCATCTGGTGTCATCTCAGGACACGACGATCCCATGGTCATCACCATTATACTAGCAAATGCAAATCTCCACCGCACACTGATAGACCAAGGGAGCTCCGCCGACATCTTATTCAAAACTGCCTTCGACAAGCTCGGCCTGGAAGATAAAGAACTTAGAGCATATCCAAATAGCCTGTTCGGACTGGGAGACACTCCAGTGAAACCACTGGGATACGTCCCACTACACACAACCTTCGAAAAAGGAAACCAATCCAGAACACTCAAAATAGACTACATCGTGGTCGACGTGAGTTCAGCCTACAATGCCCTAATAGGTCAGACAACATTAAATCAACTCAGCGCAATAGTCTCAACTCCACATCTATGCATGAAATTTCCAACTGCAGAAGGGATAACTACGATAAAAGCAGATCAGAAGATGGCTGAGTTTAGAGGCGAGAAGAACTCCATCCACAACCTGAAGGTGAAGTAGAGAATGTCCAGATCGGAGACATCCCGGACAAAACAACCAATATTGGCACGATTCTAAAAGGAGACATTAAAGAATCACTCGTACAGTTCTTACGAGAAAATGCCGACCTCTTTGCGTGGAAGGCTGCAGATATGCCAGGCATAGACCCCGAGTTAATGTGTCATAAGCTAGCAGTCTACCCTGGATCTCGGCCAGTACAACAGAGGCGCAGAAAGCTCGGACCCGAATGATCCCAAGCTGTGGAAGAGCAGGTACAAGCTCTATTGGAGGCAGGATTCATAAGAGAAGTCAAGTACCCACTATGGTTAGCTAACGTCGTCTTGGTGAAAAAATCAAACGGGAAGTGGCGAATGTGCACCGACTATACTGATCTCGACAAAGCCTGCCCAAAAGACCCTTATCCACTCCCAAGTATCGATGCTCTAGTAGATGCCTCCTCAGGATATAATTACCTCTCATTTATGGATGCATATTCTGGATACAATCAAATCCCAATGTATCCACCCGATCAAGAAAAAACCTCATTTTTAACACCAAAAGCAAACTACTGCTACATTGTGATGCCTTTTGGTCTCAAAAACGCGAGAGCTACTTATCAAAGGCTAATGAATAAAGTCTTTTCAGATCATATCGGAAAAGTCATGGAAGTCTATGTGGACGACATGTTGATAAAGACACAAAGTGAAGAGACATTATTGTCCGACCTGGTCCAAGTGTTCGACACTATAAGGAAGCATGGCATGCGACTCAATCCTGCAAAATACACCTTTGCAGTAGAAGCTAGCAAGTTCTTAGGTTTTATGCTCACACAAAGAGGAATTGAGGCAAATCCGGATAAATGCCAGGCCATACTCAACATGAAGAGCCCAACTTGTGTCAAAGAGGTACAACAACTCAACGGGAGATTGACAGCCCTGTCCAGATTCCTAGCAGGATCAGCGATAAGATCTCTTCCCTTCTATGCTACTCTAAGAAAAGGAAAGAGGTTCGAATGGACAACAGAGTGCGAACACGCCTTCCAAGATATCAAAAGATTCCTAGGACAACCGCCTATCCTATCTCGGCCACGAGAAGGAGAACCACTCATATTATACCTCGCGATAGGGAGTCGGGTAGTAGCCTCAGCACTAGTTCGAGAAGACGACAGTGGGCAACAACCCGTATACTTCATCAGTAAAGCATTACAAGGATCCGAGCTGAACTACCAAAAAATAGAAAAATTTGTCTATGCTCTCATACTAACATCTCGACGACTTCGCCCGTACTTCCAAGCTCACAACATTAAGGTTCGGACCAACCAGCTCATAAAAGGGATATTGCAGAAAATAGATCTAGCAGGCAGAATTTTACAATGGGCAGTCGAGTTGTCCGAGTTCGACCTTCAATACGAAACTCGGATAGCCATCAAATCACAATACTTAGCCGACTTCATTGCAGAATTTACAGACACCCCAGAAACCCCCACAGAATGGAATCTCTACGTGGACAGTTCCTCGAATAAGATTGGAAGCGACGCAGGTGTGATAATTGAAAGTGATCAAGGAACACAAATCGAACTCTCTCTTAAATTCGGGTTCCCTGCCTCAAACAACCAAGCGGAATATGAGGTACTGCTAGCTGTTTTAAAGCTGGCTAAAGAAGTCGGAGCTCAAAGACTCATTATCTTCAGCGACTCACAGGTGATCACTTCACAAATAACGGGGAGCTACCAAGCCAAGGACCCCACTATGAAATGCTACCTGGGTAAAACCAGGGAACAGCTCGGACAACTCCGGGAATATGAGATCCACAACATACCCCGTGAACAGAATGCCCAAGCTGACGCACTCTCAAAACTAGCCAGCACCAAACTAGGAGGCAACAATTGAAGCCTCATCCAGGAAATACTACAGAACCCGTCAATCTCAGAAGAGGAAAAAGTCCTAGCCATAATAGGTCTAGATCAAGGATGGATGACTCCTATAATTAACTCCTATCATAGGATTTGGGCCGAAGAGCTCCCACAAGTCCTATGGGCATATCGAACAACGCCACATTCCACCACAAAGGAATCACCCTTCCGATTAGCATACGGAACGGAGGCAATGATCCCAGTGGAGATCGAGGAAGGGTCGCCTAGAGTGGTCCATTACAATGAAGAAGCCAACTCCCAACTTCAAAGGGAAGAGCTCGACCTACTTCCTAAAATCCAAGAAAAAGCTCGGATCAGGGAAGAAGCACTAAAACGTCGAATGGCTTCCAGATATAATCAAAAGATAGTGCCAAGAGGTTTTGCTGAAGATGATCTCATCCTAATCCGAAATGATATCGGAACAACTCGACCTGGAGAAGAAAAGCTGGCAGCAAACTGGAAAGGACCCTACCGAGTCATAGAAGTACTTGGGAAGGGCTACTATAGACTGTCCGACTCGAGGGGCGAGAGCTTCCCAGGTCATGGCACGCCTGCAAACTAAGAAGGTACTATAGCTAGGAATGGTAAAGGATCTTAGCATAGGGTGTACTCTTTTTCTTGAAAAGGTTTTTTAACGAGGCACCAAGTTGAGATCCACAAATTATCCGACTTAAAAGGATAAAAACTCCACATGTACATATTTGCATTTTGAGTATCTATTTTGAGTGTTCTGGATTGGTTTCCTTTTCCGAAGGTTGTGTGTAGTGGGACGTATCCCAGTGGTTGCACTGGAGTGTCTCCCAGTCCGAACAGGCTGTTTGGATATGCTCTAGGTTCTTTATCTTCCCCGGCAACGGCGCCAATGTTCCGAGGGTTACCTGAAACTGTAGGTCGATCTCGGACGAGATCATCTGTGCTGGTCGGAGATGACGTGTCCGGCTGGCGGGTGGCGGCCGGAGCTGTCGTGTCCGACTTATGGGACTGGCTGCACTGCTGATCCTTTGTCACTGGAGGGTGGGGGGTACCTGCAAGAGACTCTAATATTTAAGTTAGCATGGGTATTAAATAGTTTTTTAGTAGAATCAGAGTATGAGTTATACCTGGATGCTCCAGTGTATTTATAGTAGTGTGGAGTGACCTTTCTGGAGATAAGATAGTTATCTTATCTTATCTTATCTTTAAGTGAGGTCATCTTATCTTCTGAGGAATCGCCTTTATCTTTCTAGGCTTTGGCTGCCTTTGGATTTGGGTCGTGTTCCTCTATTTGGGCCCTTTACTGGGCTTTCCTGTCAATTTGGCTGAGCTCTTTGAGAAGAGGTCGGATAGCCTGACCTGAAGAGGTTAGTCGCTTTGTTACTGAACATCCCGGGTCGGATAGCTCGACCCAGGGTGTGAACAGTGCCCCTGCTCGAGCTCGGTCTTTCTTTTTGAGGTCAAGTTCTAGTTTTTTAAGACTTCAATCCTTCTCTGATGAAGCCGAACTCGAGCATTTGTCAACTTCTTTCTTTGTAGAATCTTCCTTTCTTGAATGTGGAAGGTTTTCTTCTGAAAGCGCGCACTTTTATGTTAGCGCTCTGTTCTTGGGAACGTGCGAGGGTTTAATACCTTCATTAATTTGGTTTTATTTGTATTTTCTTTTAAATAAAATATGTTAGATGTTCTACAAGTTTCCAAGACGCATTAATCTGAAACATTCATCGCACGATTATAAAGCAACAGATCAGTAGAAAGTAAAAAATAAAATTCACTGCACGATCACGATAAAGACCAGCAGAGATGAAAACCAAATTCATCTAAAGGTCAACTGAAGGATTAAACTCACCTTCTACAAATCGGCAAAGATGAATATAGAATAATGCAAGAAGTTATCGAAAGTGATCCGGAGAAAGGACCTGACGAGGTCTTAATGGATTGCTAAATAATAACTTAAAGACTGGCCGACGTTAAGAAGTCGGACCAAGTTAACCAAAGTTATAAGTAAACCCTGGAAAGAGGTCTGGCCAACCTTATAAAAGAGGATTACTTTAACTTAGAAGGGCTCGACATGACGAAGTCAGCCTAAAACATAAAAGTTATAAAAGTAATCCCTTAAAGAGACCTGAACAAGGACCAAGATAGAGGATTACAAAAATAACTTAGAAGGGCCCGACATGACGAAGTCAGCCCAAAGCATAAAAGTTATAAAAGTAATCCCTGAAAGAGACTTGAATAAGGTCCAAGAAAGAGGATTATAAAAATAACTTAGAAGGGCCCGACATGACGAAGTCGGCCCAAAACGTAAAAGTTATAAGTAATCCTTGAAAGAGACCTGAATAAGGTCCAAGAAAGAGGATTACAAAAATAACTTAGAAGGACCCAACATGACGAAGTTGGCCCAAAACGTAAAAGTTATAAGTAATCCCTGAAAGAGACCTGAACAAGGTCCAAGAAAGAGGATTACAAAAATAACTTAGAAGGGCCCGACATGACGAAGTCGGCCTAAAACGTAAAAGTTATAAAAATAATCCCTGATAGAGACCTGAATAAGGTCCAAGAAAGAGGATTATGAAAATAACTTAAGAGGACCCAACACGAGGGAGTCAGCCCAAAAACGTAAGGTAATCCCTGAAAAAGACCTAAGCAAGGTCCAAAAAAGAGGATTACCTGCTAACAACTTGAACAAAACCGACATGACGAGATCGGCCTCCCGAAAGCTTTAGCGTTATACCAAGTAATTTCGGATAAAGACCCGAACGAAGTCCAAACAACACAAATTACTGGAAATAACATCAGGAAAAGGCTCAAGCCAGTCCAAAGAGATCAGACAACGAAAATTCCAACACTCCCAAAAACCTAGAAAGGTGCCTAGACGAGTGCAGAAGGACATATTACGAAAAAACACAAGTTATGATAATAACAAGCCCAAGAGGTTACCAAAACTAACCCCAAGAGCTTGGAAATTACTTTGTTTTTCAAAATAAAGTTGCTAAACAACCAACTCGGAGTGCAGTGAAAGTCAAAAACACCATTTACGAAATAAAGAGTTTAAAAAGCCCATAAGCCGGGCTACCTACACAAGCAATTAGAAAATTCATTAAAGATCCTAAGGCTCCTTAGCAGCATCAACACGGGGCAAAGGAGGACAAGTTTGAAGAGGCACGGCATCCACAGTCTCATCATCCCGATTTAAGATTCAACAGTCAGGTTCTGACTCGGGATGACTGGCCTCAACCGAAGGAGCTGAAGAAGTCGGCACCACAGAGGCTTTGGCAGTAGGCACGAAGGGAGGTTTAACATCATCGTCATCAGGGTCGTCAGGGACAATCTTGCCATCCTTTACAACATTTTCCAGACTAAAGAGAGTAAGGTCGGCCTCAGGTGCAATAACTCGAACCTGCTCATTCAAGTACTCATAAGCAGCATTTACACTGCCCACAAGGTGACCCTGGAGCTCGACATAATCAACCCGGGCCAACTCTAACTCCTCCCTAAGACGCATCACTTCCCTATAGGACGTGACGTAGCTATCCTTGTGCCTTAATGCTGTGTCTTCAGGCAACCTCACAGAAGCTGCCAAAGCAATGGAACTAGCTTTCTCGCCCTCCAATTCCTTCTCCAGTTTGGACACCTTCACTTCGAGCTCCTCCTTCAGACCCTTTATCCGGTCGAACTCCCACTTAACCTCCTCCATAAAGGCTTTGGTAGCATGCAGAGGAAGGTCTTGGGCAGTTCAGTACAGGGCAGCACCCATATGCGTCATCTTGATGCTACTCCGAGTTATAAAATCTAAATGGCGAAGGAGAGAAACATCATCCATAGAAAGGACACTATAAGGACCAATCTGCTGGTCAACGAAGCCAATAGGATCAAAATCAGGCGCATCCAGATTAAAGGGTTCTACAGTTCGAGGTCTTTTGGATGGAGGAATAGCCGGAGGAGAAGATGCAGCCGCAGCAGAAGACTGCGGAGAATCCACCAAACGGACTCGAGGAGTAGGAATCACTCTCCTCGGACCAGGAGAGCTCGGCACAGATGGTTTTGACGTCGTCTGAGAAGATCCTTCCCCATCCGTCTTGGTCGAGATGTTCTGAGCTGCAGTAGCCTTTCTCGCCTTCTTGAAAGCTTTCATTGCATCGTTATTCTTGGGCATCTCTGCGAAATGAAAACCAGCAGTTTTACAGACCAGGAGAGAAGAAAAAAGCAGAGTAAAAACAAGAAGCAATATATATCAAGTAATACCCAACGCAGTTCGGACGAGGGAGGGGTCCCTGTTCCGAGGGTTACCTGAAACTGGAGGTCGATCTCGGATGAGATCTTCTGTACTGGTCGGAGATGGCGTGTCCGACTGGTTGGTGACGACCGGAGCTGTTGTGTCCGACTTGTTAGACTTGCTACACTGCTGATCCTTGGTCCCCGGAGGGTAGGGGGTACCTGCAAGAGACTCCGATGCTTAAGTTAGCACGGGTATTATGCAGGTTTTTAGTAGAATCAGGGTATGAGTTATACCTGGGTGCTCCAGTGTATTTATAGTGGTTGTAGAGTGACCTTTCTAGATAAAATAAGTAAGTTATCTTATCTTATCTTTATCTTTGAGTTGAGGTCAGCTTATGTTCAAGGGAACCGCCCTTATCTCTATAGGCTTATACGGCCTTTGGATTTGGGTCGTGTTCCTCCGTTTGGGCCTTCTTGGGCCTTCCTGTCGATTTGACCGAGCTCTTTTTTCGAAGAGGTCGGATAGTCTGACCTGAAGAGGTCGGTCGCTTTGTTGCCGTTCGTCCCGGGTCGGATAGCTCGACCCAGGGTATGAACAGTGCCCCTGCTTGAGCTCGGTCTTTCTTGTTGAGGTCGAATCCTTGGCTTCGGTCCTTTTTAGTGAAGCCGAACTCAACCATTTTGTCAATTACTTTCTTTGTAGAGTCTTTTTGAATGTGGAACGTTTCTTCTTTCGCTTCTTCTGAAAGCGTGCGCTTTTGCATTTAATATTTTGACTTTGGGATTATGCGAGGCTTTAAATACCTTCATTAATTGGTTTTAATTGCCCGTTTCCCTTGGTTTTTATTTTGAATCTTTCGATCAAAAAATGGTTTCTCTCCTTCGTAATTTCTTCCTTTACTCTCTCACTTTCTGTTTTCATCCGCATCGTTCTGCCTTTCCTTGCATGATAGCGTCATTTGGCGATTCTCTGGGTTGATTCCATTTTCCCGTCTTCAGTTTTTGCAGCTTCTCTTTTGTTCCAGGTTGGTTTTCTCCTTCCCTTTCTTCTACGTCATTTTCTTGTCTGATTTAGAGAAAGTCTGATTTGGAGAAAGTTTGGATTTTTCTATTTTACTGTGCCTGATTGTTGTGTGTTCTGGGATTTCTTCGTCTTTTTGTGTGATTTCTTTGACTTTCTCTGCTGCTTGATGCCTTTAGAGTTTTGCATGTTGTCGTCGCTTCCGCTTGTGCTTTTGATGATTGTATTTGAAATGATGATTTTTGTTTCTGAAAAAAGGTTGTATCTTTGACGATTTTCCTGCTTTCGGCTTTTTTGCTATGCCCTTTTGTTTGGTAAAACTGTAGAAAGATAGTGGCTTTTTGTGTTTTTGCTTCCTTTGCGTTTATTTGAGACCTTCGTAAGCTGTAGGAATTTCCTGAAACCTTGCCTTGTTTCTGCCTCCAAAGGATGCCCCAGGACTTTGGTTTTGAGTCTTGGGGTTTTCTTTTCCTATGTGTTTGCCTGTGTCATTTTTGTCGAGTTATTTTGCCCCTTGTCCGAGATGTTTTTTAGTAATCCAATCTTCTTTTCTTATTTGTAGGATTAGTCGGCATCATGTCTTCTCGCAATAACATTGTAGAGGTGTCTTCCAAAGTTCTTGAGGGGATGTCTGATTGGCTGGACTCCCTTGTCCTAATGTGTGTCTCTGTCGTGGATGCTAAATTTTGTGTAGAATTGAGGAAGTGTCATAGGATTTGTAGTAGCAGTGCCCGGGAGAGGGATTACGAACTCGTAGCACCTGATTCCGATGAGAGGGCTTGTGTTCCGAGGGTTACCTGAAACTGGAGGTCGATCTCGGATGAGATCGTCTGTACTGGTCGGGGATGACGTGTCCGGCTGGCTGATGGCGGCCGGAGCTGTTGTGTCCGACTTGTTGGATTGACTGCACTGCTGATCCTTGGCCACCGGAGGGTGGGGGTACCTGCAAGAGACTCCGATGCTTAAGTTAGCACGGGTATTAAGCAGGTTTTTAGTAGAATCAGAGTATGAGTTATACCTGGGTGTTCCAGTGTATTTATAATAGTTGTAGAGTGACCTTTCAAGATAAGATAAGTTAGTTATCTTATCTTATCTTTATCTTTGAGTTGAGGTCAGCTAATCTTCAAGGGAACCGCCCTTATCTCTACAGGCTTCGACGACCTTTGGATTTGGGTCGTGTTCCTCTACTTGGGCCCTTTATGGGCTTTCCTGTCGATTTGGCCGAGTTCTTTAAGAAGAAGTCGGTCCGCTTGACCTGAAGAGGTCGGTCGCTTTATCGTTAATCATCCCAGGTCGGATAGCTCGACCCAGGGTATGAACAGTGCCCCTGCTTGAGCTCGGTCTTCTTTGTTGAGGTTGAGTCCTTAACTTCAGTCTTTAGCGAAACCGAACTCAAGCATTTTGTCGACTCCTTTTTGTAGCAGCTTTTGAATGTAGAACATTTTTCCTCTATAAGCGCGCGCTTTTGTATTAGCGCTTTTTTGGGAATGCAAGCGGTTTTAATATCCGCATTTAATTGGCATTTAATTGCCCTGTTTCCCTAACTTCTCTATTTTTGAATTTTGCATTTCAAGAAACGGTTTCTCTCCTTCGCCCTTTTCGTAACTTCTTCGCACTTATTCATTTTCTGCTTTTCACCCACATTTCAACTTTCTTGTGACTTCGCTATGTGATTTTTCTGAAGCTTCTGTTTTCGCCTGGCATTTTTGTAGTTTCGCATTTCTTTCTGTGGTACTAATTTTGTTCGTGCTTCTTTGCTCGTGGGAGGGCGATTCCCAATTTCTCTTCCATCCTCAATTTCTCTGAAGTTTGCTACTTTTTCCAGGTTGGTACTATCTTTCTTGCTTCTTTCATAGCTTCGTCTTCAATTTTTTAGTGAAGCTTTGATTTTGCATGTTGGAAAGTTTGAATCTTTTTCGTGGTCTTGTATTCGCTTGTTATTGTAATGTGTTTTTCCTGACTTTTCTTTTACGCATTCTCTTGGCATTTCCGTCGAGGCTTTCTAGGGTTTTGTTGTTGCTTCTAGTTGTTTTACCTGTCTGATATCGATAGAGAATCTGCCTCTGTTTCTCGCTTTGCTTGGAGATTTCTTTTTGATTCTGACAAAGTTTTGCACCTTTTGATGATTTCTATTTGGCGTGTTCAGTGTTAGTGCTTGCTCTTTGCTGATGATTTTTTGCTCGATTTTGAAAAAGTTTGCGTCTTTGCTGTTTTTCCGCTGATAAACTGTAGGAGGGTGGATCTTTGTTTTCTGGATTTTATTTTGATGAGTGCCGGGATGTCGGTTGTAGAAATAACTTAAAGACCTTGCATTGTTTATTGCCTCCAAGGGATGCCCCAAGACCTTTGTCTTAAGTCTTGGGGTTTTCCCTTTTTGTTTATCCGTCCGTCAAGATGTTTTGCCCTTTGTCCGAGATGTTTTTGAGTAATCCGTTCTTCTTTTCTTCTGTAGGATTTAGTTGACCTCATGTCTTCCCGAAATAACGTTGTAGAGATGCCTTCCCAGGTTCCCACGGGTATGGCCGATTGGGTGGACTCCATGGTTCTCATGTGTCTCTCGCTGGTTGATTCTGAATTTTGTGCTCAGCTTAGGCAGTTTCACAGTGTCTGTAGTAATTCTAGTGATGAGAAGAACTATGAACTTGTCCCTCCCTCTTCTGACGAGAGAGTCTGCTTTTCAACTCGGATTGTTGATGGTCGCCCTTTCTTTTATGCTTATGATTTTTTCTTTGGTCAGCTGGGTATCACCCTTCTTTTTACCAAATTTGAAACCGACCTGTTATGGTCTTGTAATGTTGCCCCTTCTCAACTTCACCCCAATTCCTAGGGTTTCATTAAAATTTTCCAATTACTATGCAATGGCTTTGGTATTCCTGCTTTCCAGTCTCTCTTTTTCTATCTGTTTGTCTTGACTAAGCCCGGTGTGGTAAAAAAGAAGTCAGCTTGGGTCTCCTTTCGTTCTACCCAGGGAAAGAAGGTTTTCTCCATGTTTGACGAGTCGTTCCGTGATTTTAAAAACTACTTTTTCAAGGTCCGAGCTGTTGAAGGAGCTCGGCCCATTTTTCTGGATGAAAATGACGAACCTGCTTTTCCCTTGGAATGGCAAAAAGACGTGAGGGTCTCCAGGTATTCGTGGGAGATGTTGGATGATGCTGAGCGAGCCTTTGTGACTATCTTGGAAGAACGCTGGGTCAAGCTCCCCATCTCGACACAAAGAAATTTCTAACCAATCCTTCTCTTCTTCAAACTGAACTTGGTATCTTTGCGTATTTTTTATTATCCGTGTATATTGCTTGTAGCTGTCTTTCCGACTTGTCTGACTTGTAACTGATTTTCTGTTTTATTTGCAGAGGCAATGAAGAACAGTGAATACATGAAAGCTTTTAAGAGGGTGCAGAGGGCAACTGCTGCCAGAAATGTTGCTGCCAAGGCGGCTGGGGAGGGATCCTCCCAAGTGCGCAAGAAGCCATCAGTGCAGAGTTCCGCCGGGGTGAAGAAAGTGATCCCTACGCCCCGAGTTCATTTGGTAGATCCTCACGTTACCTCTGCTGCTCCTTCCGTTGCTCCTCCCAATAAAAAACAAAAGACTACTGAACCCTTTGACCTCGATGCTCCTGATTTTAATGCTATTGAATTCGTGGATCAACAAATCGGTCCCTACGGCGCTCTCTCCATGGACAATGTGTCCATCCTCCATCACTTGGAATTCATGGCCCGAAATCATGTGAAGATGGCGTATATGTCGGCTGCCATATATCGGACTACTCAGAATCTCCCTCTCCACGCTACTAAAGCGTTTATGGAGGAGGCGAAACAAGAGTTTGATCGGATGAAGGAGTTAAAGGAGGAGCTTGAGACAAAGGTAGCCAAGTTGTGGAAGGACTTGAACAATGAGGAGGCGAGTTCTCAGTCGTTGGTGGCTTCTTTGAGGTTAGCTGAGGACGCAGTCCTGATGCACAAGAAGAGTTACCTTTCATCTTATCGGGAGGTGATGCGCCTGAGGGGGGAGCTTGACAGTGTTCGCGAAGATTATGCTGAGCTCCAAAGTCATCTCGTTGGCAGCGTGACTGCTGCTTATGAGAACTTGAGGGAGCAAGTTCAGGTCATTGCTCCTGAAGCCGACCTCACCCTTTTTAGCCTGGATAATGTAGTCAGGGATGGCAAGATTGTCCCTGATGATGAGGGTGATGATGATGATGTTGTTCCTCCCCCTGTGTCCTCTACCAAAGTGCCGACCTCTTCAGTTCCTCCTGCTGTGCCCGACTCGGATTGTCAGATCCTGAATTGGGAGGATGGAACTGTGGATGCTGTGCCGATTCAGACTCGCCCTCCTTCTCCTTGTCCTGATGCTGCCGAGAAGGCTCCCGATGCTTGTTGATCTCTTCCTGAAATTTTGTGTAGTTGGCCCGACTTGTGGGCTCATTTAGAACTTTTTTATTTATTTGCTGACGCTTCCTAGTTGCTTGTCTAGCAACTTTTTATTTTGAAAAACAAAAGGTAACTTGTTATCTCTTTGTGGTAGGTTTTGGTGGCCTTCGAGGCCTTATAACTTTATAGAGTAGAAGCAGTTGTTTGACTTGACATCTTTTTTGTTTTTCTATTGATGTTCAAAATCATGCTGCTCGACCTCCTTGGGTTACTTTGCTTTATTTGCTTGTATCTTGGATCTTTTGAGGCTGTGATTGTATAGATCCAACTTGTTACTCGATTTTCTGTGTTTGTGACCGATTCCTTTGTGTTCCCTCCTGAGTTATTTTTGTAGTCCTCTTTCTTGGATCTTTGTCAGATCTCTTTCAGGGACTATTTTGATAACTTTTTAGTAGTAGGAGTCCGACTTGGTTATATCGGTCTCCTTTAAGTTATTTTTTGTAGTCCTCTTTCTTGGATCTTTGTCAGATCTCTTTCAGGGACTATTTTGATAACTTTTTAGTAGTAGGAGTTCGACTTGGTTATATCGGTCTCCTTTAAGTTATTTTTGTAGTCCACTTTCTTGGATCTTTGTCAGATCTCTTTCAGGGACTACTTTGATAACTTTTTAGTAGTAGGAGTCCGACTTGTTTATATCGGTCTCCTTCTAAGTTATTTTCGTAGTCCTCTTTTTTGGATCTTTGTCAGATCTCTTTCAGGGACTATTTTGATAACTTTTTAGTGGTAGGAGTCCGACTTGGTTATATCGGTCTCCTTTAAGTTATTTTTGTAGTCCTCTTCCTTGGATCTTTGTCAGATCTCTTTCAGGGACTATTTTGATAACTTTTTAGTAGTAGGAGTCCGACTTGGTTATATCGGTCTCCTTCTAAGTTATTTTCGTAGTCCTCTTTTTTGGATCTTTGTCAGATCTCTTTCAGGGACTATTTTGATAACTTTTTAGTAGTAGGAGTCCAACTTGGTTATATCGGTCTCCTTTAAGTTATTTTTTGTAGTCCTCTTTCTTGGATCTTTGTCAGATCTCTTTCAGGGACTACTTTGATAACTTTTCGTTTTGGGCTGACTTTGTTATGTCGGGCCCTTCTAAGTTAAAGTAATCCTCTTTAATAGGGTTGGCCAGACCTCTTTCCAGGGTTTACTTATAACTTGGTTTGACTTGGTTCGACCTCTTAATGTTCGACCAGTCTTTAAGTTATTATTTTAGCGATCCGTAAGACCTCGTCAGGTTCTTTTTTAGATCACTTTCGATAACTTCTTACATTATTCTGTGTTCATCTTTGCCGATTTGTAGAAAGTGGTTGTCATCTCTAGATCGTCCTTTGGGTGAATCGCGTTTTCACCTTTATCGGACGGTTGTCTTTATCGTGATCGTGCAGTGAAATTCTTTTTCACTTTCTATCGATCTGTTGCTTTATAATTGGATGATGAATGCTTCAGATTAATGCGTCTTGAAATCTTTGTAGAATATCTAAAATATATTTTATTTAAAGGAAAAGTGCAGATAGATACATATGGGATTGTCTGAGTCTCAACTTGGTGCCTCATTAAAAAACCTTTTCAGGACAAAGATTGCATCCAATGATGAGATCTTTTATCTCTTCTTAACTGTAGTACCTTCTTAGGTTGCAAGCGTGCCACGTCCTGGGAAGCTCTCGTCCATCGAGCTCAGACAGTCTGTAGTAGCCCTTTCCGAGTACTTCTACAACTCGGTAGGGTCCTTTCCAGTTTGCTGCCAGCTTTCCTTCTCCTGGTCGAGTTGTTCCGATATCATTTCAGATTAGGATGAGATCATTCTCTGCAAAACTTCTCGGTACTACCTTTTGATTATATTTGGAAGCCATTCGGTGCTTTAGAGCTTCTTCCCTGATCCGAGCTCTTTCCTGGAGTTCGGGTAACAAGTCGAGCTCTTCTCTCTGAAGTTGGGAGTTTGCTCCCTCATTGTGGTGAACTACTCTGGGCGACCCTTCCTCAATTTCTACTGGAATCATCGCCTCTATTCCGTATGCTAATCGGAAGGGGGATTCCTTTGTGGTGGAATGTGGCGTTGTTCGATATGCCCATAGGACCTGTGGAAGCTCTTCTGCCCAGGCTCCCTTTGCATCTTGTAATCTCCGTTTTAATCCGGCCAGTATGACTTTGTTAGCAGCTTCGGCCTGTCCGTTGGCTTGTGGATGTTCAACGGAGGTGTATTGGTGCTTTATATTCAAATCGGCTACTAGTTTTCTGAAGCCTGCATCTGTGAATTGAGAGCCATTTTGTCTGTGGTTATTGAATATGGAACCCCGAACCTTGTGACAATGTTTCTATATAAGAATTTCTGGCTTCTTTGAGCGGTGGCATTGGCTAGGGGCTCTGCCTCGATCCACTTTGTAAATTAATCTACCCCTACTATGAGGAATTTAACTTGTCCTGATCCCTGTGGGAAGGGGCCGAGAAGATCGAGTCACCATTTTGCAAACGGCCAATGCGAGGTCACGCTGATGAGCTCTTCTGGCGGGGCGACGTGAAAGTTGGCATGTTTCTGACATAGTGGGCATGTCTTTACAAATTCTGTGGCTTTTTTCTGTAGAGTCGACCAATAAAATCCCGCCCGGAGTACTTTTTTGGCGAAAGCTCGTGCTCCGAGATGATTGCCACAAATACCGCCATGTATTTCTTCTAGCACTTCCCTTGTGTTGGAGGTCGGCACGCATTTTAGTAAAGGTGTTGAGATTCCTCTTTTGTACAGCATGTTGTTTATGATGGTGTAGTACTGTGCCTCCCTTTTTAATCTCTTTGCCTTCTTTTCTTCTGTAGGGAGTGTCCCTGTTTTGAGGTAGTTGGTTATAGGGGTCATCCATCCTTGGCCCTGACTTGTTATAGTCAGGACTTTTTCCTCTTCCGAGATTGACGGGTTTTGAAACATTTTCTGGATGAGGCTTCTATTGTTACCCCCTGGTTTGGTGCTGGCTAGTTTTGAGAGTGCATTAGCTCAGGCATTTTGTTCGCGGGGTTTGTGGCAGATCTTATACTCCCCGATTTGTCTGAGTTGTTCCTTGGTTTTATCCAAATACTTTTTAATGGTGGGATTATGGCTTGGTAGCTCCCTATTATTTGTGATGTAACCACTTGTGAATCGCTGTAAATGTTGAGTTCTTGAGCTCCGACCTCTTTAGCCAGCTTTAAACCAGCTAATAATGCTTCATATTCCGCCTGGTTGTTTGAGGCCGGGAACCCGAACTTGAGGGAGAGCTCAACTTGGGTGCCTTGGTTGCTTTCTATTATCATGCCTGCGCCGCTTCCAGTTTTATTTGAAGAACCATCCACGTAAAGGTTCCATTCTGTGAGGGTTTCTAGGGCATCTGTGAATTCTGCAATAAAGTCGGCCAGATAGTGTGATTTGATTGCCGTCCGAGTTTCATATTGGAGATCAAACTCTGACAACTCAACTGCCCATTATAGAATTCTGCCTGCTAGATCTATTTCCTGCAATATTCCTTTTATGGGCTGGTTAGTTCGAACCTTAATAGTGTGAGCCTGGAAGTACGGACGGAGTCGTCAAGATGTTAGGATAAGAGTGTAGGCAAATTTTTCTATTTTCTGATAGTTCAGCTCGGATCCCTGTAGTGCCTTGCTAATGAAGTAGACAGGTTGTTGCCCATTTTCGTCTTCTCTGACTAGTGCCGAGGTATTTGCCCGGTTCCCTACTACGAGATACAATATGAGCGGTTCTCCTTCTCGTGGTCGGGATAGGATAGGTGGCCGTCCTAAGAACTCCTTGAAGTCTTGGAAGGCTTGCTCATATTCTGTCGTCCATTCGAACTATTTTCCCTTTCTTAACGTAGCGTAGAAGGGGAGGGATTTTATCGCAGCTCCTGCTAGAAATCGGGATAGGGCAGCCAATCTCCCGTTGAGTTGTTGTACTTCTTTGACACAGGTTGGGCTCTTCATGTTGAGTATGGCTTGACATTTGTCTGGATTTGCTTCAATTCCCCTTTGCGTGAGCATGAAACCTAAGAATTTGCCTGCTTCTACCGCGAAGGTGCATTTTGCGGGATTGAGTCGCATGTTGTGCTTCCTTATGGTGTCGAACACTTGAGCCAGGTCGGATAATAATGTATCTTCGCTCTGTGTCTTTATCAACATGTCATCCACATAAACTTCCATGATTTTTCCGATGTGATCTGAGAAGACTTTATTCATTAGCCTTTGATAAGTAGCTCCTGCGTTCTTGAGACCGAAAGGCATCACGATGTAGCAGTAGTTTGCCTTTGGTGTTAAGAACGAGGTCTTTTCTTGATCTGGTGGATACATGGAGATTTGGTTGTATCCCGAATATGCATCCATAAACGAGAGGTATCTGTATCCGGAGGAAGCATCTACCAGAGTTTCGACGCTTGGGAGTGGGTATGGATCTTTTGGGCAGGCTTTGTTGAGATCGGTGTAATCGGTGCACATTCGCCACTTCACATTTGATTTTTTCACCAAGACAACGTTAGCTAGCCATAGTGGGTACTTGACTTCTCTTATAAATCCTGCCTCCAGTAGTGCTTGTACTTGTTCTTCCACAGCTTTGGATCGTTCTGGCCCGAGTTTTCTTCGTCTCTGCTGCACCAGCCGAGATCCTGGGTAGACTGCCAACTTGTGGCACATTAGCTCAGGGTCTATGCCTGGCATGTCTGCGGCTTTCCATGCGAAGAGATCGACATTATCTCGTAAGAATTGTATCAGTAATTTTTTTGAGTCTCCTCTTAGGATCGTGCCAATATTGGTCGTTTTGTCCGAGGTGTCTCCATTTTGAATCTTCTCTATCTCGCCTTCTGGTTGTGGACGGAGTTCTTCTCGTTGCTGGGCTCCGCCCATTTCAATTGTATGAAACTCTTCTCCTTTGCCTCTGAGGTTTAGGCTTTCGTTATAACAGCGACGTGCCATCTTTTAGTCAGCTTTTATCGTGGCTATCCCTTTCGGAGTTAGGAATTTCATACATAGGTGTGGGGTCGAGACTATTGCGCCGAGTTGGTTGAGTGTTGTCCGACCTATGAGAGCATTGTAAGCTGAACTTACATCGACTACGATGTAATCTATTTTGAGGGTCCTGGATTGGTCCCCTTTTCCGAAGGTTGTATGTAGTGGTATGTATCCTAGTGGTCGAACCGTGGTATCTCCTAACCCGAACAGACTGTTTGGATATGCTTTAAGTTCTTTTGCTTCTAAGCCGAGTTTATCAAAGGCTGTTTTGAATAAGATGTCGGTAGAACTCCCTTGGTCTATTAAGGTGCGGTGTAGGTTGGCGTTTGCCAATATGATGGTGATAACCATGGGATCGTCATGTCCTGTGATGACGCCCGACGCGTCTTCCTTAGTGAATGTTATCGCTGGGATGTTGAGCGCTTCTTCCTCTCCTTCGACGTGGTATACTTCTTTGAGATATCTTTTGCGAGAGGATTTGGAGATCCCTCCTGCTGCGAATCCGCCATGTATCATGTGGACATGTCTTTCTGGTGTCCGAGGTGATCGTTCTGTTCGTCCGTCATCCTCGTCCCTTCGTCTTTTTCTTTGGTCATCATCCCGGGTAGCCAGAAATCGATCTAATCTTCCTTCTCTCACTAATTTTTCTATGATATTCTTTAAGTCAAAGCACTCATTGGTAGAGTGCCCTCAAACTCGATGGTATTCCAATATTCCTTCCGGTTTCCCCCTCCCCTTTTGCCTTTGAGTGGTCGCGCTGGGGGATTTTCTCTGTGTGACAGACTTCTTTGTATACGTCGACCAGGGATGCCCTAAGGGGGTGTAATTATGGTACTTTTTGATTTTCTCCCGCTGTCGGTCTTCTTTCTTTTTGGATTCCTTGTCTTTATCTCGGTAGGTGTTCTGAGATTTTGAGGTTTTTCCCAACCGAGCGTTTTCTTCCATGTTGGTGTATTTTTCTGCTCGCTCCTGTACTTCGTCTAATGAGGTAGGGTACTTCTTTGATATAGATTGGCTAAATGGTCCCTCTCGTAGGCCATTGATGAGTCCCATGATGGCAGCCTCTGTTGGTAAGCTTTGTATGTCCATGCATGTTTTGTTGAATATTTCCATGTAGTTGCGGAGGCTCTCCCGATCTCCTTGCTTGATCCTTAGTAGACTGGGGGCGTGCTTGACTTTATCTTTCTGGATGGAGAATCGGGCCAGGAACTTTTTGGCCAGGTCGTCGAAGTTTGAAATGGACTTTGGAGGTAAGTTGTCGAACCATCGGATTGCTGTCTTCGTGAGAGTTGTTGGGAAAGCTTTGCAGCGAACGGCGTCTGAGGCGTCGGTAAGGTATATTCTGCTTCTGAAATTGCTGAGATGGTGGTTGGGATCTGTGATACCATCATATAAAGTCATATCTAGGAGTTTAAAGTCCTTTGGGATTTTGGTTTTTATGATCTCCCTGGTGAATGGATCCTGTTCTTTACGTGAGCTTTCCTCAGGAGTGATCCGAGGGGCCTTCGATTTGAGATCGGCTTCTAATTGCTGTAATTTTTCTTCCAACTCTCGACGTCGCCGCACCTCTCTTTGTAGATCCTTTCCGATTTCTCGTTGTTGTTGGGTTTCTTTTTCAAGTTGTTTCAAGCGATCTTGAAGAGCTTCTATTGCTCCTGGTTTAGATCTATTTTTGTCTCCATTGGATTCTGGGGTGTCTTCTAGTGGGGTGTCCGTATTTTTGTGCGGCGTTCTATTTTCTAGATCTGAATCGTGGTCGTTGTCACGGTTATCCGCCATGGTGATGGGATGACTTCCAGGTCCCCGGCAACGGCGCCAATGTTCCGAGGGTTACCTGAAACTGGAGGTCGATCTTGGATGAGATCGTCTGTACTGGTCAGGGATGACGTGTCCGGCTGGCTGATGGCGGCCGAAGCTGTTGTGTCCGACTTGTTGGATTGACTGCACTGCTGATCCTTGGCCACCGGAGGGTCGGGGTACCTGCAAGAGATTCCGATGCTTAAGTTAGCACGGGTATTAAGCAGGTTTTTAGTAGAATCAGAGTATGAGTTATACTTGGGTGTTCCAGTGTATTTATAATAGTTGTAGAGTGACCTTTCTAGATAAGATAAGTTAGTTATCTTATCTTATCTTTATCTTTGAGTTGAGGTCAGCTTATCTTCAAGGGAACCGCCCTTATCTCTATAGGCTTGGACGACCTTTGGATTTGGGTCGTGTTCCTCTACTTGGGCCCTTTATGGCCTTTCTTGTTGATTTGGCCGAGTTCTTTAAGAAGAAGTCGGTCTGCTTGACATGAAGAGGTCGGTCGCTTTGTCATTAATCATCCCAGGTCAGATAGCTCGACCCAGGGTATGAATAGCTTGCTTTTCTACTTTTGTCGAGGGGGAGCGTCCCTTCTTTTACGCTTATGACTACTTCTTCAGCCAGTTAGACGTTACTTTTCCTTTTACTGCTTTTGAAACCGACCTGTTGTGGTCATGTAACATTGCTCCATCCCAGCTTCATCCGAATTCCTGGGGTTTTATCAAAATATTTCAACTGCTTTGCCAAGAGTTAGGCATAGCACCTTCTGAAACTCTTTTCCTTTATCTTTTCGTCTTGGCCAAGCCCGGAGGTTCCTCCAAAAAGAAAGCTTCCTGGGTTTCTTTCAGGTCGGCCCAGGGGCATAAAGTTTTTGCCATGTATGATGAGTCTTTTAAAGATTTTAAGAAGTATTTCTTCTGCGTCCGTGCTGTTGAGGGGGTCCGCCCCTTCTTTGTTGATGAAAATGATGAGCCTGCTTTTCCTCTAGAGTGGCAAAAGAATGTGAGAGTGCCACGTTATACATGGGAGATGCTTAATGAGGTTGAGCAGGATTTTGTGGTTGTTCTTGAGGATTTGTAGGGGAAACCACCCCATCTGGATACAAAAAGATTCTTGAGTGATCCGTCTTTGGTTCGAACTGCTTTGGGTACTGTCTGATTTGTTTTTATACTTTCTTTCTGAGCTTTTCTTTTCCTGTGTTGTAACTTGTCGTTATGGTCGATTCTATTCTTTCAGAGATGTCAAAAAATAATGATTCCATGAAGGCCTACAAGAAGGCGAAGAAGGCTGCTGCTGCTCAGAACATCTCGGCCAAGGCGGCCGGGGAGGGATCTTCCCAAGTGCCAGTGAAGCCGCCCATGCCGAGTTCTCCTGGGCCGAGAAAAGTGATCCCCACTCCTCGAGTTCGTCTGGCTGAGCCTCGACAGTCTTCAGCTGCTATTTCTGGTGCTCCTCCCAATAAGAAACAAAAAACAACTGAGGTCTTCCACCTTGACGCCCCTGATTTTAATGCAATCGAATTCGTAGATCAGTAGATCGGTCCCTACGGTACCCTCCCCATGGATGATGTGTCAATCCTTCGCCATCTCGATTTTATGACCCGAAACAGTGTTAAAATGGCATACATGGGGGCTGCCTTGTACCGAACTGCTCAGAATCTTCCTCTCCATGCCACTAAGGAATTTATGGAGGAGGCTAAACAGGAGTTCGACCGGATGAAGGGCCTGAAGGAAGAGCTTGAGGTAAGGGTAGCCAAGTTGGAGAAGGATCTGAAGAATGAGAAGGCGAGTTCCCTCTCTCTGGCGGCTTCGGTGAGGCTGGCCGAGGATACGGCTATGAGACATAAGGACAGTTATGTGACATCTTATCGGGAGGTGGTGCGCCTGAGGGAGGAGTTTGAGAATGCCCGAGCTGATTACTCTGAGCTCCAGGATCATCTCGTTGGCAGTGTGACTGTTGCTTACGAGAACCTGAAGGAGTAGGTTCGGATTATTGCTCCCGAGGCTGACCTCAATCTCTTCAGCCTGGAGAATATCGTCAGGGATGGTAAGGTTGTCCCTGATGATGAGGATGATAATGATGTTAAACCTCTCCCTGTTCCTTCTGCCAAGGTTTCAACTCCTACTGTTCCTCCTGCTGAGGTCGGCCCTCCTGTTTCTGATCCTGATTGCCAGATCTTAAACCGGGACGATGGTACTGTGAATGCTGTTCCTCTCCAGGCTCGCCCTCCTTCTCCTCAGACTGGTGCTATTAAAAAGTCTTCTGATCTTTAGTTCTTAGATATCTGTGTAGTTGGCCCGGCTTGTGGGCTTTTAACTTTTTACTTTGTGGGTGGTATCCTTTCATGACACTCTTTTTGGTTGCTTTTAGCAACCCATTAAAACAAACGCAACGAGTAGCTTTTAAGCTTTTTTGGGTCTGACCCTGAAGCTTGGTATTTTATGTCATGCTTGCTTGCACTTCTTTATGCGCCTTGAGAATGTTGAGGCCTAGTTGCTCAGCCTTTTTGAGCTGTTTTTAAGTGTCAATCCATGACCGGCTTCTCTTATGTTGTCCTTTTCCAAGTTTATTTGTAGTTGACCGATCCTATCATGTCGATCTTTTGCATAATTTGTTTGAGAGGTCTTTTCGGCCTTCTTTCGACTTGTCTGTGGTGTCTCCTTTTTGGTTGAGGTAGGACGACTTTCGTTCGACAACTCTTAGTGTTCTTGGTGGAACCTTTTTAGTTAGTCTTGAACAATTTCGTTAGCCTTGTCGGGTGGCTTATTGGGTAAAGCTATGTCCCTTTTAGCGCTTGTTTATTTTTGGTCCGACTTTTCTTGCCGGTCCTTCTTTAGATTTCTTTGGTCCGATTTCTCTTGTCGGTCCAAGTGGTAGTTTTGTTGGTCCGACTTCTCTTGTCGGTCCAAGCTGTAGTTTTCGTTGGTCCGACTTCTCTTGTCGGTCCAAGCTGTAGTTTTCGTTGGTCCGACTTCTCCTGTCGGTCCAAGCTGTAGCTTTTGTTGGTCTGACTTCTCCTGTCGGTCCAAGCTGTAGCTTTCGTTTTTAAGTTATTCCTAGTAATCCTCTTTTTTTGACCTTTGTCAGGTCTCTTTCAGGGATTACTTTTATAACTTTCTTTTGTAGGAGATCGACTTCGTTAGGTCGATCTCTTCTAAGTTATTTTGTAATCCTCTTTTTTGGACCTTTGTCAGGTCTCTTTCAGGGATTAATTTTATAACTTGTTTGTAGTAGGTCGACTTCTTTGCGTCGTCCTCTTTCTAAGTTATTTTTGTAGTCCTCTTTTTTGGACCTTTGTCAGGTTTCTTTCAGGGACTACTTTATAACTTTTTCATTTTGGGCTGACTTTGTCATGTCGGGCCCTTCTAAGTTAAAGTAATCCTCATTAATAGGGTTGGCCAGACCTCTTTCCAGGGTTTACTTATAAATTGGGTTGACTTGGTCTGACTTCTTAACGTCGGCCAGTCTTTAAGTTATTATTTTAGCAATCCGTAAGACCTCGTCAGGTTCTTTTTTGGATCACTTTCGATAACTTCTTACATTATTCTGTGTTCATCTTTGCCGATTTGTAGAAAGTGGTTGTCATCTCTAGATCGTCTTTTGGGTGAATCGCGTTTTCACCTTTATCGGACGGTTTATCTTTATCGTGATCGTGCAGTGAAATTGTTTTTCACTTTCCGCCGATCTGTTGCTTTATAATCGGACGATGAATGCTTCAGATTAATGCGTCTTGAGATCTTGTAGAATATCTAAAAAATATATTTTATTCAAAGGAAAGTGCAAATATATACATGTGGGAATTTTTCATCCCTTTAAGTCGGATAGTGTCTGAGTCTCAACTTGGTGCCTCGTTAAAAAACCTTTTCAGGAAAAAGAGTGCATCCAATAATGAGATCTTTTACCTTTTCTAACTGTAGTACCTTCTTAGGTTACAGGCGTGCCATGATCTGGGAAGCTCTCATCCATCGAGTTCGGACAGTCTGTAGTAACCCTTCCCAAGTACTTCTGCGACTCGATAGGGTCCTTTCCAGTTTACTGCCATCTTTCCTTCTCCTGGTCGAGTTTTTCCGATATCATTTCGGATTAGGATGAGATCATTCTCCGTGAAACTTCTCGGCACTACCCTTTGATTATATCTGGAAGCCATTCGACGCTTTAGTGCTTCTTCCCTGATCCGAGCTCTTTCTTGGATTTTAGGTAGTAGGTCAAGCTCTTCCCTCTGAAGTTGGGAGTTTGTTCCCTCATTGTAATGAACCACTCTAGGCGATCCTTCCTCGATCTCTACTGGGATCATTGCTTCTATTCCATATGCTAACCGGAAGGGGGATTCCTTCGTGGTGGAATGTGGCGTCATTCGATATGCCTATAGGACCTGTGGAAGCTCCTCTGCCCAAGCTCCCTTTGCATCTTGTAATCTCCGTTTTAACCCGGCCAATATGACTTTGTTGGCAGCTTCGGCCTGTCCATTGGCTTGTGGGTGTTCAACGGAGGTGTACTGGTGCTTTATATTCAAGTCGGCTACTAGTTTTCTGAAGCCTGCATCTGTGAATTGAGTGCCATTGTCTGTGGTTATTGAATATGGAACCCCGAACCTTGTGACAATGTTTCTATATAGGAATTTCCGGCTTCTTTGAGCGGTGGCATTGGCTAGGGGTTCTACCTCAATCCACTTTATAAAATAGTCTACCCCTACTATGAGAAATTTAACTTGTCCTGACCCCTGGGGGAAGGGGCCGAGAAGATCGAGTCCCCATCTTGCAAATGGCCAGGGCGAAATTATACTGATGAGCTCTTCTGGCGGGGCGATGTGAAAGTTGGCATGTTTCTGAGATGGTAGGCATGTCTTTACAAATTCTGTAGCTTCCTTCTGTAGAGTCGGCCAATAAAATCCCGTCGAAGTACCTTTTTGGCGAGAGCTCGTGCTCCAAGATGATTGCCACAAATACCGCCGTGTACTTCTTCTAGCACTTCCTTTGTGTTGGAGGTCGGCATGCATTTTAGTAATGGTATTGAGATCCCTCTTTTGCACAGGATGTTGTCTATGAAAGTGTAGTACTGTGCCTCCCTTTTTAACCTTTTTGCCTCCTTTTCTTCTGTGGGGAGTGTTCCTGCTTTGAGGTAGTTGATTATGGGGGTCATCCATCCTTGGTCCTGACTTGTTATGGCTAGGACTTTTTCCTCTTTCGAGATTGACGGGTTTTGTAATATTTCCTGGATGAGGCTTCTATTGTTGCCCCCTGGTTTGGTGCTGGCTAGTTTCGAGAGTGCGTCAGCTCGGGAATTTTGTTCGCGAGGTATGTGGCAGATCTTATATTCCCCGAGTTGTCCGAGCTGTTCCTTGGTTTGATCCAAATACTTTTTCATGGTGGGATCTTTGGCTTGATAGCTCCCTGTTATTTGTGATGTGACCACTTGTGAATCACTGTAAATATTGAGTTTTTGAGCTCCAACCTCTTTAGCCAGCTTCAAACCAGCTAATAATGCTTCATATTCCGCCTGGTTATTTGAGGCCGGGAACCCGAACTTGAGGGAGAGCTCAACTTGGGTTCCTTAGTTGCTTTCTATTATCACGCCTGCGCCGCTTCCAGTTTTATTTGAAGAACCATCCGCATAGAGATTCTATTCTGTGGGGGTTTCCAGGGCATCTGTGAATTCTGCGATAAAGTTGGCCAGATACTGTGATTTGATGGCCGTCCGAGCTTCATATTGGAGGTCGAACTCTGATAACTCGACTGCCCATTGTAAAATTCTGCCTGCTAAATCTGTTTTCTGCAATATTCCTTTTATGGGCTGGTTAGTTCGAACCTTAATGGTGTGAGCCTGGAAGTACGGGCGAAGTCGTCAAGATGTTAGAATGAGAGTATAGGCAAACTTTTTTATTTTCTGGTAGTTCAACTCGGATCCCTGTAGCACTTTGCTAATGAAGTAAACGGGTTGTTGCCCACTTTCGTCTTCTCTGACTAGTGTTGAGGCTATCGCCCGACTTCCTACCGTGAGATATAATATGAGCAGTTCTCCTTCTCGTGGCCGAGATAGGATAGGCGGCCGTCCTAAGAATTTCTTGAAGTCTTAGAAGGCTTGTTCACATTTCGTCGTCCATTTGAACTGCTTTCCCTTCCTTAAAGTAGCATAGAAGGGGAGAGATCTTATCGCTGCTCCTGCTAAGAATCTGGATAGGGCGGCCAACCTCCCGTTGAGTTGATGTACTTCTTTGACATAGGTGGGGCTCTTCATGTTGAGTATGGCGTGACATTTATCCGGATTTGCTTCAATTCCTCTTTGTGTGAGAATGAAACCTAAGAATTTGCCTGCTTCTACTGCAAAGGTGCGTTTTGCGGGATTGAGTCGCATGTCATGCTTTCTTATAGTGTCGAACACTTGAGCCAGGTCGGACAATAACGTATCTTCGCTTTGTGTCTTTATCAACATGTCGTCTATATAGACTTCTATGATTTTTCTGATATGATATGAGAAGACCTTATTCATTAGCCTTTGATAAGTAGCTCCCGCGTTCTTGAGACCGAAAGGCATCACGATGTAGCAGTAATTTGCTTTCGGTGTTAAAAACGAGGTCTTTTCTTGATCTGGTGGATACATGGAGATTTGGTTGTATCCCGAGTATGCGTCCATAAACGAGAGGTATCTATATCCGGAGGAAGCATCTACCAGAGCGTCGATACTTGGGAGTAGGTAAGGATCTTTTGGGCAGGCTTTGTTGAGATCGGTGTAATCGGTACACATTCGCCACTTCCCATTTGATTTTTTCACCAAGACGACGTTGGCTAGCCATAGTGGATACTTGACTTCTCTTATGAATCCTGCCTCTAGTAGTGCCTATACCTACTCTTCCACAGCTTAGGATCGCTCTGGCCCAAGTTTTCTTCGTCTCTGCTGTACCGGCCGAGATCCTGGATAGACTGCCAACTTGTGGCACATTAGCTTGGGGTCTATGCCTGGCATGTCTGCGGCTTTCCATGCGAAGAGATCGACATTGTCGCGTAAAAATTGTATCAGTAATTCTTTTGAGTCTCCTCTTGGGATCATTCCTATATTAGTTGTTTTGTCCGAGGTGTCTCCGATCTGAACCTTCTCTATCTCGCCTTCTGGCTGCGGACAGAGTTCTTCTCGTTGCTGAATTCCGCCAAGCTCAATTGTATGAAACTCTTCTCCTCTGCCTCTGAGGTTTAGACTTTCGTTATAACAGCGGCGCGCTATCTTTTGATCTGCTTTTATTGTAGCTATCCCTTCTGTAGTTGGGAATTTCATGCATAGATGCGGGGTCGAGACTATTGCGCCAAGTTGATTTAGTGTGGTCCGACCTATTAGGGCATTGTAGGCTGAACTCACGTCGACCACAATGTAGTCTATCTTGAGCGTCTTGGACTGGTTCCCTTTTCCGAAGGTTGTGTGCAGTGATACATATCCCAGAGGTTGTACTGGGGTATCTCCCAGCCCGAAGAAGCTGTTTGGGTATGCCTTAAGCTCCCTTTCTTCCAAGCCGAGCTTGTCGAAGGCAGTTTTGAATAAGATGTCGGCAGAGCTCCCTTGGTCTATTAATGTGCGATGTAGATTGGCGTTTTCCAGTATGATAGTGATAACCATGGGATCGTCGTGTCCCGGGATGATGCCGGATGCGTCCTCTTTAGTGAATGTTATTGCAGGGATGTCGGGTGCTTCCGCCTTTCCCTCGACATGATATACTTCTTCGAGATATCTTTTGCGAGATGATTTGGAGATCCCACCTCCTGTGAATCTACCGTGTATCATGTGGACGTGTCTCTCTAGTGTCTGAGGTGATTGTTCAGTTCGTCCGGCATCTTCGTCCCTTCGTTTCTTTCTTTGGCCATCATCTCGGGTGGCCAGAAATCGATCTAATTTTCCTTCTCTCACCAATTTTTCTATGATATTTTTTAAGTCGAAGCACTCGTTGGTGGAGTGCCCTCGAACTCGATGGTATTCACAGTATTCCTTCCGGTTTTCTCCTCCTCTTTTGCCTTTGAGTGGCTGCGCTGGGGGAATTTTCTCTGTATGGCAGACTTCTTTATATACGTCGACCAGGGATGCCCTGAGAGGAGTGTAATTATGGTATTTTTTGATTTTCTCCCCTTGTCAATCTTCTTTTCTTTTGGATTCCTTGTCTTTATCTCGGTAGGGGGTCCCAGATTTTGAGGCTTCTCCCAACCGAGCGTTTTCTTCCATGTTGATATATTTTTCTGCTCGCTCTTGTACTTTGTCTAAGGAGGTAGGGTACTTCTTTGATATAGATTGGCTAAAAGGTCCCTCTCATAGGCCATTGATGAGTCCCATGATGGTGGCTCTGTTGGTAAGCTTTGTATGTCCATGCATGTTTTGTTGAATCTTTCCATGTAGTTGCAGAGGCTTTCCCGATCTCCTTGCTTGATCCCTAGTAAACTGGGGGCGTGCTTGGCCTTATCTTTCTGGATGGAGAATCTGGCCAGGAACTTTTTGGCTAGGTCATCAAAGTTTGAGATGGACTTGGGAGGTAGGTTGTCGAACCATCTGATTGCTGTCTTCGTGAGAGTTGTTGGAAAGGCTTTGCAGCGAACGGCATCTGGAGCGTCGGTGAGGTATATTCTACTTCTAAAGTTGCTGAGATGATGGTTGGGATCTGTGGTGCCATCATACAAAGTCATATCCGGAAGTTTAAAGTCTTTAGGGATTTTAGTCTTCATGATTTCCCTAGTGAATGGATCTTGATCCTTGCGAGAGTTGTCCTCAAGAGTGGTCCGGGTAGCCTTTTCTTTGAGATCGGCTTCAAGTTGTAGGAGTTTGTCTTCCAGTTCTCGACATCGCCGTACCTCTCTTTGAAGATCCTTCGCAACCTCTCGTTGTTGTTGTGTTCTTTTTCGAGTTGCTTTAAACGATCTTGAAGTGCTTCAATTACCCCGGGATTTGATGAGTTTTTGTCCCCGTTGGATTCCGGAGCATCCTTCAGTGTAGTGTCCGTGTTCTTGTGCGGCGTTCTGTTTTCTAGATCTGAATCGTGGTCGTTGTCATGGTCATCTGCCATGGTTTTGGGATGACTTCCAGGTTCCCCGGCAACGGCGCCAATGTTTCGAGGGTTACCTAAAACTGGAGGTCAAACTCGGATGAGATCTTCTGTACTGGTCGGAGATGGCGTGTCCGGCTGGCTGGTGACGGCCGGAGCTGTTGTGTCCAACTTGTTGGACTTGCTGCACTGCTGATCCTTGGTCCCCGGAGGGTGGGGGGTACCTGCAAGAGACTCCGATGCTTAAGTTAGCACGGGTATTAAGCAGGTTTTTAGTAGAATCAGAGTATAAGTTATACCTGGGTGCTCTAGTGTATTTATAGTGGTTGTAGAGTGACCTTTCTAGATAAGATAAGTTAGCTATCTTATCTTATCTTTATCTTTGAGTTGTGCTCAACTTATCTTCAAGGGAACCGCCCTTATCTCTATAGGCTTGGTCGGCCTTTGGATTTAGGTTGTGTTCCTCCGTTTGGGCCATCTTGGGCCTTCCTGTCGATTTGACCGAGCTCTTTTTGAGAAGAGGTCGGATAGTCTGACCTGAAGAGGTCGGTCGCTTTGTCACCGATCGTCCCGGATCGGATAAGGGCGGGCTATCCAAAGCGACCGACCTCTTCAGGTCAGGCTATCCGACCTCTTCTCAAAGAGCTCGGCCAAATCGACAGGAAAGCCCAGTAAAGGGCCCAAATAGAGGAACACGACCCAAATCCAAAGGCAGCCAAAGCCTAGAAAGATAAAGGCGGTTCCCCAGAAGATAAGATGACCTCACTTAAAGATAAGATAAGATAAGATAACTATCTTATCTCCAGAAAGGTCACTCCACACTACTATAAATACACTGGAGCACCCAGGTATAACTCATACTCTGATTCTACTAAAAACCTGTTTAATACCCATGATAACTTAAGTATCGGAGTCTCTTGCAGGTAAGCCCCACCCTCTGGTGACAAAGGATCAGCAGTGCAGCCAGTCCCACAAGTCAGACACGACAGCTCCGGCCACCACCCGCCAGCCGGACACATCATCTCCGACCATCACAGAAGATCTCGTCCGAGATCGACTTACAGTTTTAGGTAACCCTCAGAACAGTTTCTTTGTTTCTTATTAGTTTTTGTTTTCATTTTCTCTTTTCCACTATGAATTCTCATCACTTTGGCTATGAGTTTGGTTACAATTATGTTGTAAGGAACGAAAGCTTCAATAAGGAACCACATTGTGGGAATGGATATTAAATTAGGGAGGAGCCACATGCTTATGGTCAACCTTTGTGGCAACAACCTCCTCCGATCTCTCATGGCTACAACCCACCCCATAATGTATATAACCAAACCCTCAATATTGTTGTCAATCATACTCACAAGCCCCATACCACCATTCACCTCCATATGACCTTAATCCATATATACCATACCAACCACCATATGAACCATACCTAGAGCTACCACCATTCCAACACCAATACTCCCTAGAACCACCATCTCTATATACACCACCTCAAGACTTTCACCAATATGAACCACCTTCCAACTATGACACTCTTCCTCCAAATAATGAACTCTCTCTTTCACCACCACCTTCATTGGACGAATCTCTCCAACCCCTAATGCATGAACAATAATAACTTCTAGCTCGTTGCCAAAAGCAAGGGGAATTTGTGGCTAGCTTAACCGAAGTGGTGAGCCAGTTGGCATCGTTGTGCTCAACTATCCAAGACACCCTTATTGTCAAATATGGAGGATTAAGTGAGGAGCACAATGAAAAGAAGAATTTGGAGCTTCAAGGCAAAGGAGAGGAGTTGAAGCAATAATTACAAGAAGAGGAGGAAGTAGAGATAATTGAATCAAAGGAATTGGTTGAAGATCTAGGAGATGTTGAATGCAAAGAAGAATCTCAAATTGAAGAACCTTCTTCCATGGAGCTTGAAATTGATGTAAGGAAGGCTAGTGCACAACCTCCAAGGCACAATGTGATTGAAGAATTGGAAGAACTAAGGCAAGCAACAAGTCCCCCTGTTTATGATGATTCCGCATCAACATATGATCCTTTTGAGCTTGATGAATCCTTCCCCCATTAAGCTTGGAATTGATGTTAAGATAGACTTCACTCAACCTCTTATTTATGACTTAAGTGATGGGAAAGAGCTAGAAGACATTAATGAAGAAGCATTTGATCTTGAGGAAGCTTGGTAAGAGGTGGAAGTTGAAGAAACTTGTCAAGTGGTGGAAGCCCCTAGAAGAGGATGGACGGGAGTGGAATATACTTTATCAAGATCATTGGAAACTCCTCTACCTAAGTCACCATCTAATCCTTCATTTGAGTGGGTAAAACTTATCACTCTTAGCTTTATTATCCCACTTTAATTTGGCTTGCTTGAAACGAATGGCCAACTTAGGGCGCTTTGTGGAATGAAGTGTAAGAGAAGGATGTTTAGTGGTTGGCGTTGTAAATCTAGGCTCATTATGGTTGAAGCTTCAAGGATTGGGAGCAAAGGTTGGACTAGCGCTCAATTGAATGGGTCTAGGAGGATAGTTTGGTGCCTAGATGAGAATTCCAAGGCTAAACCATCCGGATAGAACCATGATGATCAACTTGAAGACGGGTGTGAAAACAAGGTTTGGGATCTTGAATTACAAGAAGATGATCAATTTTAGGAGCCCTTAGCTTGTGTGGAACTCCATCAACACTTGGTACAATTAATTGAGAATCTTGGAGCACAATGGAAGACCAAGCATTGGTGGAAGCTCCAAGATGAATTCAATCACAAACCACCTTGATGAGAGCTCCCCATAAGCCCAACTTAAGGACAATAAATAAAAGTACTAGGTGCGAGACACCCCACTATGGTAAATTCTTTTCAATTTTTCTCTATTGTACATATTGGTAAAAGTATTTTAATTTCAAGTTTTGTTTAATTTTTTGAGTTTATTTAGCAGTCTAATACGTTAAATAAGGTTTGATGGTGTTTTGGTAGTTGTTTGGATGCTTGAAATGCTTGGGTTGGTGCTAGAACTTGAAAAATTTTGAAAAACAGAGCACCCTCCAACGCGTACGCGTCACCCACGCGTACGCGTCACCCATCATTTTCAACCACCCACGTGTACGCGTGCCTTATGCGTACGCGTGCCACACTGATGCCGCAACCCATGGTACAAAAACCAGAGAGTTGTGCACGAGTGGTGCTGAAATTTAGCCTCTAGCACAATTTCCACCCATGCGTACGCGTGACCCACGCGTACGCGTCGCACCTCTCTTTTTGACCATCACGCGTACGCCTTCTTGACGCGTACGCATCGCATCCCCTTTCTGCCACTCACGCGTATGCGTGACCCTTACCTCTATTCCACTCATTTCCTTTCTTCTTTTCTTCCTATTTCTTTTCTTCTTCCCTCTTCTCTTCTTTTCTTTCCCTCTCTTAACCACCATTCACCACTGATAAACCGCTATTTTTTAGTTTATCTTGTGCTAATTTGAGTGATTTTTATCAACCCTTTACTCACTTATTCATACTACTTGCATGATTTTACAATTCCTTCCTAATCATGCTCTATGATTGAAACTTGCTTCCTAAGCCTTTAAATTATGTATTTTTAATGTCTTTTATACCATTCGATACCGTAATCCGTGTGTTAAGTGTTTTCAGGCTTTACAGGGCAGGAATGGCTTAGAGGATGGAAAGGAAGCTTGCAAAAATGGAAGGAGCACAAGAAATAAAAGAGATAACCAGTGAGAAGCGACACGCACGCATGGCTCACGCGTGCGCGCGATTTGGAGAAATTCACAGCGACGCGTGTGCGTACCTAACGCGTACGCGTGGACTGGAGTTCGCACAACGATGCGAGCACGTGCCTAATGCACACGCGTAACAAGGAAAATCGTCAAGCGACACATACGTGTGACTGACGCAAACGCGTGACATGTGTGATCTACAGAAATTACAGAAATACTGGGGGTGATTTCGGGCCGAGTTTTGACCCTGTTTTTGGCCCAGAAACACAGACTAGAGCCGGGAAATAGTAGAGACTCAACACACATTCTTATTACGCATAGTTCTAGTTAGTTTTTGAATCTTAGAGATAATTCTACTCCTTCCTCTAGGGTTCTTCACATTCATAGTTTTAGAGTTTCATGCTTTTGCTTTTGGATACTGAGAAGGATCATTACCTCCGTGGAAGTTTCATTATTCTAGTTTGTTTTCTTATTCCTTTACTTTTTACTGCCCATTAACCCTGTTTGGATAAGTATGTTTATGATTTTGGGATTTATTAATGCAAGGAACCATTTTTACTTTAATTAATTTGTAGTTATTGTCTATCATGTCTTCCTTTTATTCCCTTTTTAACTCTGTGAAAGTTATATTTATGTTAATGGAGTAGTTTCCTAACTTGATTGGGAGTTGATTAAAAGGAGAACCTTGAGTTGGAATACTCAAGTGTTAATCCTAATTGGTAGTTGATGACTGACAACTCTAGTCTCTCACTCTAATCCTTCCTTAAGAGAGGATTAGGACCTGAGAATATAGTTGGTTAGTTAGTTACTTGACTTTCCCTTATCAATTAAGGGATGACCAAGTAGAGCAACAACCTTTTATTATTACACTTGGGAAATTCCAACAAGGATAGAAATTCCAATTAATCTTCTCCCGGTCAAGGCTTTTAATTGAATTATATAAATTCTCTCGTTAATTTCTGTTGCTTAATTTTATAATTATTTATTTTTCTGTTTCTCAACTCAAAATTTCTGGGAAAACCTCTGACTAATAAGCTGTACTCTTTAATCAACTCGTTGGGAGACGACCTGGGATTTATACTCCCAGTATCTTATTCTTAAATCTGTGATAACTCTTCTAAATTGACAAGCGGATTTTTGTTGGTTAAGAACTATACTTGCAACGTATTTCTATTATTAATTTCTTAACCGACCGAATTATGCTACGTCAACCACCAACCACCATCAACCATTAGTTAGTTTAGTTAGTTAGCTATTTAGTTAGTTTCATTTTTGTTTAAATTTTCTATTTAAGTGTTAAGTGTTGGATTGTTAATTTGAATTGCTGTTTCTTAATGCTAAAAATGTTCAGTGTTGGATCTCTTTATTGAGGTTATATTTTGTTACTTGGTTTTGAATTGATCATGCTTAATAGTTGTGCATACCAAGTACTTTTAACCATTGCCCTCAAGCACTTTAAATCTTTTAAATTACGTGTTTAGCCACCATGTGATTTAATTTCGTTATTCATTATTAGGCAATTGTAAAGAGTCAATGCATTTTTTTTTTGTTAGGTGATGCTTGTTGTTGATTGAGCTTTATTTTCGTCATCTATTTCATGCATTGAGACTTTGGACTTGTGAAGTTGGATCATAAGCTTATATAGTGACATATTTTTTAGCTTTGTAAAGCTTTATGGACCATGCTTGCTATGTGATGAATTTTGACCTCTGTCTCTCTATTCCTAAGTTGCATAGCACCCATGTTTTCCACTTCTATATCACTTAGGTATTGCAAACAAACTTCAAAGTGTGTCATTGATTGATGTGTAAGTTTCATTTTTCATTTTGTTCATTAAGTTCTGTTGCACATCCATCAATGTTCACTCCTTCTCCAATTCACAATTGTTTCATTATTGCTTGAGTACTTTTGTACTTCTTTATTACTTGTTGTTTGCCTTAACCAACTAGTTTTTCTTTAAAGTATTTCAAGCACACTAGAATGAGTAAAGTACATACCCCTTTTGTGTAGTTGTGACACACTTGTTTGTATAATGTCACACACTTATTACTTCACTTCATTCTAGTGGTCATCACTTCATTCCAACAATATATGCTTCTTTACTTTTGCATTTACTTGTCTTCTTATCCTGTCTTCTATTTTCAGGGTGAGCCATCATAAGCAAGAATGGAAGTGGAAGAAAGAACATGCAGCAGCCGGTTGATCCACCAGCTGAAGGTGGCAATCTAGAGAGACGTCGTATCCCCTTGCTCATCTTTGAATGCACCGAGGACAGTGCAAACTTTTAAATGTGGGGAGGTCATCCGATCGATTGGCGTTTTTGGGTAACAAATCTCTAATCCCGATACTTTCACATGTTATTTTATTTTACTACCATGCATTTTCGAAATTTTAGTTGCATTTTCTTAGTTTGCATATATATAATATGTTTAGTCAAAATAAGAAAATTTTCCAAGAAATTTATCTATAGGGCACCTCAATTGATTTGAGTAAAAATTTTTCATTGAACTTGCTGGAACTTTATATTGTGGATCATGTTTTTGACCTAAGAACACATAAGCATGTGAGTTTTCAGCCTAATTGCGAGGTTACATCATATAACCACTATTTTAATTCTTGTGTGTATTATTCTCTTTCTATGATTGTAATCTTTGATTTGCTTGGTTCTATATGTCTATTATTTTGTGTATGAATGCATTTATATGATTGAGGCCATCATTTCAAATAGCTCACTTACCCAAATAGCCTTGCCTTTTATCTACCATTGTTAGCCAACTTTGAGCCTATGCTAAACCCCTTTTGTTCTTAATTTTAGGACATTACAAGCCTTAAAGCGGAAAACAATAAATGTCCTTAGTTTGGATCTTTGATTAGCTTAGGCTAGTGAGGTTGCTTATCATTCAATTGTGGGAAACTTGGGAACGTGAGTGAGGTAAAAGCATATTTTTGTATTTTTGTTGAAAATCTTGGGAATTGGGTACATACTCATGCATTAAATGCTTAAACCATACGCATTAATGTCCTTGTATATATTCCAGTTTGAAAAAAAATATAATAAAAGAAAAATAAAAAGAAAAAATATATATACATATATAGAAAAAAAAAGAAAGAAAAGAAAGCAATAAAAAGGGGACAAAAATGTCCAAAAGTAAAGTTCAATAATAATCAATGCATATGGGTTGCGAATAAAAAAGAGAATGCATGAGGGTGTAGAAAAGTGAAGAATGGGGTAGTTAGGTTTGTATTAGATTTGGATAGGTTGTCATAGGTTAGGTGGAAAGTTTAAGATAGTCAAAGATTCAAATTTCAAGCTCACCTGATCATATGCATCCTTACCTTGACCCTAGCCCCATTACAACCTATGGATAAGTCCACATGATAAATATATGCATACATCAAATAATTTTTTATTGTTAGATGAAAATCAAACCTTAGAAAGCATGATTAGAGGAGAATTGAGTATATCAACCCTATACACTTGAGCGACTAGAGTGGATACACATCCGCTGAGGGTTCGATTGCTCAACTACATGTTTTCACCTATGATCATCTCTATCTTGCAAGTTTGTAATTCATTTTCAATAACTCAATTCAATTGTGGATTTGACTTGGTTTTTAATACCTCTAGACCATGTGTTCATATATGAATTATTAGAAATTGATTTATTTTGACCAAGTGATTGCATTCATTTAGATAGATTGCATTTAGATAGTTGCACGCATTTAGATAGTTTATTTGCATTGAAAAAATGTTGATACCCCTTGTCTCTTTCTTGGTTTAGCATGAGGATATGCTTGGTTTAAGTGTGGGGGGGTTTGATAAACCCCAATTTTGTGGTGTATCTTGTGTTGAATTTAGGGGATTTTATCAACTTTTCCCACATTTATTCAATGAAATAGCATGATTTTATAATTCTCCTTAATTTCTGCTTAAGAGTGAAAATATGCTTTTTAGCCCTTAACATAGCTAAATTTAATTCACCTTAATTCCATTCGATGCCTTGATATATTCGTTGAGTGATTTCAGGCTTATAAGGCAAGGATTGGATGGAAGAAGTGAAGAGAAAAACATGCAAAGTGGAGAATTCATGAAGAAATGAGGATTTGCTGAACTCAAGGCCACACACACGTGTCACCCACGCGTACGCGTGAGAAGGAAATTTGCCAGTGATGTGCACGCGTCACCCATGTGCACGCATGATATTGGTCACGTGACCTCATTATAGTGAATACGCTAGGGGCGATTTCTGAGCTTTCCAAGCCCAAATCCAACTCATTTCTGAGGCTATTTCATGTAGAACTCAAGATGGGTCAAGGGAGGAGCAATTAGTTTAGCTTAGAATCATGCTTTAGGTAGTTTCTATAGAGAGAAGCTCCCTCTTCAGTTTAGAATTAGGGTTCTTAGGTTTATTTTCCTCTTAGATCTAGGCTTAATTTATTGTTTTCATCTTATTTTCTTTACAATTTCTTGTTATTATATCTTTATTCTCTTAGTTTACATTGTTAATTTTCCCTTTTATGCCACTTTTTATGTTGATGAACTCTTGTTGGATTTGGATTTTCTTTTAATGTAATTTGATGTTTGATATTCTTTTCATGCTTATTTGAGTTATTGTTATCGATTCCTTGCTTTGGGTAGTTGTAGATTTATTATTCTTGTACTTTTATGATGCTTTCCTTTTATGCCTTCTAAGTATTTGACAAAATGCTTGGTTGGATGTTAGAGTAGATTTTTGAGCATTCTTGGCTTGGAAAGAGGAATTAGGCAATCTTGAGTCATTAATACCCAACTTGTATTGGTGATCTAGAGTGATTAGTTAATATTTTTCCATTGACTCTAATCTCGTACTAATTCAATTAGTGGATTGATTCGGACTTTTGAATTGAGATTAACTAGGCCTATTTGACTTTCTTCCGATGTTGAAGATAACTAAAGAGGATTAACTCTTGTCAATTATTGTGATATGATTAATGACTAGGATAGAAAGTCTAGATTCTCAATCCTTGCAATGAATGCTTCTCTTTATTATTTGTTTGTTTTCTCTATTTTCTTGTCAATTAATTTCTAGTTTCATTATATGCAAACCACCCCCCTTGTATACCATAACCAAAAGCACGCATACCTCACTGCAATTTCTTTGAGAAGACGACCCGGGATTAATGCTCTCGGTTATTATTATTGGTTTGTACTCGTGACAAACAAATTAAACTTTGATTGAGCGTTATGTGACAAACAAACTAAACTTTGATTGAGCGTTATTTGTTGACTTGGAACTATACTTGCAACGAAGTTATTTCCTCTTAACTGAGAAGAAATTCTAAGCCGATGATTTTGCTCCCATCAGCAGCCATGAAGTTTGCAGGGTTGTCCGTATTCGTCTCGTGTTCCTTATTTGATTCCTACAGCCCCCTTGCCCGCGACCGTGTCCACAAGTCGCCATCTGGTCCTGTTCACACTAAACAAGTGATATCAAGGTGATCAGTCTAAATATTGCAAGTCTAGCGCTTCAAAGTTCCAAATGCAAACTCATGAACCTTATGTTATATTTATCAATCAAATATCCTAAATAGCACGTAAACACAACTCAGAGTATGTTCAGAAGCATAGTCAGTCTATCCCTCAGACTCTACAGGAATGAATTGCTCTAATACCATAATGTAACATGATGCACCACTATTTTGTGGTACATCATGTGCTTAATTGAGTGGATTTTATCCACTAAACTCACACTTATTCATAAAATTTTCATGTTTTACATTTTCCTTCCTAATTCTGTGCTTTGATTCAAAACATGCTTCTTTGGCCTTAAAATTGCTAATTATTAATCCTCTCTTATTACCATTCGATGCCTTGATATGTGTGTTAAGTGATTTCAGGGTTTATAGGGCAGGAAAGGCTTAGAGGATGGAAAGGAAGCATGCAAAAGTGGAAGGAATACAAGAAATTGAAGGAATTGCTGAGCTGTTAAGTCTGACCTCTTCGTACTAAATCGATCATAACTTGAGCTACAGAGGTTCAAATGAAGTAGTTCTAGTTTCGTTGGAAATCTAACATCCGGGGCTTCAAAATGATATATAATTTGCCATAGTTACCCTGAAGATAGGTGACGCGCACGCGTGCATGTGCGAAAGTTCAGCGATCAGAAATCGCTGGGGCTGTTTTTGGCCCAGTTTCAAGCCCGAAAAACACAGATTAGAGGCTGGGAGTGAAGCAGAATTGGGGGATGCATCCCATCATTCAGAAATTGTTAGGTTTTAGATGTAGTTTTCTAGAGAGAAAGGCTAGCCTCTCCTCTCTCTAGGATCTTAGGTTTCTAGGTTTATTTCTTCCCAATTCCAGGTTCAATGTTCCTTTAATTTAGTTTTCTTCCACTTTTTATTTATTCTATTACTTTAGTTTATCTTCTTCTCTTGTTAATTTATTAATGCAAAGAGTATTTTTCCATTTAATTTCTTTATTTGCTTGATTATCTCAATTCAATTACAATTATCATGTCTTCTTTCTACTCCCTTTACATGTATGTGAAAATGGCATCCATGTCAATGGTGTAGGCTTCCAACTTGACTTTGGAGTTGATTAATATTTAATAGGAGACCATTGAGTTGGAAGACTCAAGAGTTAAATTGTAATTGGAAGTTGTTGGCTGGCTCTCTAGCCACTAACGCTAATCCTTCCCAAGGGAGAGGATTAGGACTTGTGAATTGGAGTTAGCTCAATTACTTGACTTTCCTTTATTCGATAAGGGTTAACTAAGTAGAAACAACAACCTATTACTATTAATCTTGGGAAATCCAACAAGGATAGAACTTCCGATTAATCTTCGCCTAGCCAAGGATTTTTATTTTAATTACATAAAACCTCTTATTAATTTTCATTGATTTAATTTATAATCATTTATTTTTCCATTCCTCATTCAAAATTTTCTCAGAAAACTCATAACCAATGACAAGAACACTTCCCTGCAATTCCTTGAGAGACAACCCGAGGTTTGAATACTTCGGTTATTTTTATTAGGGTTTGTTACTTGTGACAACCAAATTTTTGTATGAAAGGATTCTTTGTTGGTTTAGAAACTATACTAGCAACGAGAATTTATTGTGAATTCTTTACCAGCAGAAATCCACTCATCAAAATGGCACCGTTGCTGGGGAATTGCAAACGTGTGCCTTATTATTAGTTATTGTGAACATTGTGAATAATTTTGCTTTTTCGTTTCTTTGTTATTGTTTCTAGTTTTAGTAGTTTATTTTCATTAATTCTTATTAGTTTTTATTTTTTCTTGCTACTATGAATTCTCACCCCTTTGTCTATGAGTTTGGTCACAATTATGTTGTAGGGAATGGAAGTTACAATTAAAGCATGCATCAAGGTTAGGACAATCGAAGATGGGAGGAGCCACAAGGATTTGATCAACTCTTTCGGCAACAACCTCCTCCAATATGCCATGAGCAACAACCATTATATGATGCATCCTAGGACAATGGTTATGGTGGACCTTTTCGTGACAATTAACCTCTACCAATCTACTATGAACAAGAGCCATTCCGAGGTGCGTACCAAGAAAATAGATATAGTGGACCCCCTTGTAGTTACCAACAAGCCCCACCATATGCCTACGAAACCCCTCCTCAACATAGCTTCGAACCACCATACTCACAAGCCCCTTTCCACCATTCACCACCATATGACCCTAACTGTTATCTACCACACAACCACCATATGAACCATATGAACTATACCCAGAACTACCACCTCAATATACACCATACCCTTATCAAGAAGAACCACCTCCGTATTATGAGCCTTTTCTCCCAACAAATGAACCCTCCTATCCACCCCAAGCTCCTAGAGATAATACCTTTAGTGCTCTTCGCCAAGGGCAAAGAGAGCTTCAAACCACACTCACCTCTACTCTCACCGGTCTCACCTCTACTCTCCAAGCTCTTATATCCCGTGTGGATCCATCCTTTACTCCCAATACTCAACCCTCAAACTCTGGTGCACTTACTTTTAACCCATATCCATCAATCCAAGAGCAACATGATCCCAATTACGCTATTGACATGGAACAAGAGAGAAGGGATCGTCTTAGGGACGTAATGGATCGGGTTCATGCATACATACTTCAAGAGAAGCAAGAGGAGGCCCAAAAGTTGGAGGTAGAAGAGACCCTTGAAGAAAGTTGTCAAGAGGTGGAAGTTATCAAGGAGGAGCTGGATTTTGTACTAGAGCAAGTGGAGAAAGCTGAAACTATCGAAGAAGATGAAGTGGTTGAAGACTTAGAAGATGCACAACCTCACATGCCCTTGGTAAGCAATGAAAAAGAGATTAAATGGGAAGAAAGCTACCAAGAGGAAGAGGTTGAAATTGAAAAAGCTCGCAAAGAGGTGGAAGTTGTCAAGGAAAAGCATTAGGGAGTAGAGCTTGCAAGATCATTAGAAACACCTCTCCCAAAGCCATTACCATCCAATACAACATTCAAGTGGGTAAAATTCTTATCCTTAACCTTTACTTTCCCACTTGAATATGGGTTACTTGAGACGGATGGTCAACTTAGAGCTCTTTGTGGCTTTAAGAGTAAGAGGGAGATGGGTAGTGGTTGGAATTGTCAGGCAAGGTTCAATAAGGTTGCATGCTCAAAGTTGAAGTGCAAGGACTGGTGTAGAGCTCGATTAAATGAGTCTAGGAAGTTGTTTGGATGTCTCAGTGAGAATTCAGATTGCTTGCCACCCGGTTGGAACCATGATGATCAATACGAAGACGGGTGCAAAAGCAAGGTTTGGGACCCTGGAATTCATTCTAGCAATCAACACTTTTGGGGCCTTTTCACTTGCTTTAACTTGCTTGAAGGCTTTATGCGCCAAGTTTGGGATCCCGGAGGCTATTGGAATTGCAAACATTGGTGGGGATTCCTGGATGAGTTCAAGCACAAGCCACCATGACAAGGAGCTCACCAAATGTCCAACTTAAGGACAGTAAATAAAAGTGCTAGGTGGGAGACAACCCACCATGGTATAGTCTTTCCTTTTATTAGTTTTAATTTATTTCTGTCAGTCTTAATTTCCAGTTCTGCATATTTACTTTTACCTTGCATTTAAAAAAAAAAAAGGAAATCGACGCACAAGCGTCTGCGATGCACACACGTCATGTGTGTATGCGCAACATATTCAAAATGAATAGAGAGTTACGCGAGAGCCGAGCGGGAGGCGCACAGCTAGACCCACACGTACGCGTCACCCACACGTACGTGTCCCCTACAAATTTTTCAACCCATGCGTAAGCGTCAGCGACGTGTACGCGTGGACACCCAAATCGGCGTAAAAGGTGAAATTGAATAGAGAATTGGGCTGTCTTGATGCTGGAATCACGCGAGTGGTCACGCGTACGCGTGACCAACGCTCACGCGTCAGTGTGCAATTTTTGCCACCAATGCGTATGCGTGGGCGACACTTATGCTTTGCATGGCTAACTCAGTTTTCACGCTTACGCGTGATGCATGCGCGCGCGTCGCGTCCTGTTTTTCATTTTTTACTTCTTTCTTCTCTCCTTTCTCCTTCTTTCTTCTTCCTTTCTCACTTTCTTCTCCTCCCTTCTCATCCTTATTCCCTTTCATTCTATTTTACTTAATTTATTTGCATACTTTCATTCATTGCATTTTAATTTTGTGCATATTTTTATTTTCTTTTCTAAATTTGATACTTTTTCTTCGGTGTTGAATTTTCTTGCTCAACTGTTGGATATCTCTTGCATTATCCTGGTGCTTTATGACTTATTTTATTCTGATTGGGTAATATTATTTAAATCAATTCTAATCTTTTATGACACTTGTATTCCATTTGCATTGATATGCACTTATACTGTCTTTCATTACCTACTCTCTCTTCCCCATTGTTGCAATTTTTGCACTACTGATATGCCATTTGCTTCTACTATTTTTTCACTTGCATGTTATAGCTACCATGTAGTTGAGACCCTCATTATTTGGCATTAACCTAACCATATTTTATTTGTTTTCTATCTTTATTTCTGGGTTACTTTTCTTCCCTTTTCTCTTCTTTCATGATGGCCATCAAGAAGGGAAACGAAAGACTTTTACATGGGGCGATAAACAAGCTCCTACGCACATTGTTTGGAGAAAAAGCGTCAGATGGAGCCACTCGTTCACTTGTACATCTTTCCAGGCACCGAGGACGGTGCAATCTTTAAGTGTGGGGAGGTCAATACCGACTTTCGTGGGTTAGTTACTTCCTTTTTCAACACCAATGTTAATCTGTTAGTTGTTGCATTTGCATGTTTGATTGCATGTTTGTTTGATTTTGTGCATATTTTACCACTACTTGGTTAAAGTAATATTTTCTTTTTCAAGAAACTTTTTATAGCATTTCACTAATTTGAATTAAAATTTGTGTTAAACTTGTTTGAAGATATTTAATTTGGAACATGGTTTTAGAGCTCGAACACACAAACCAGTGAGATTTTGAGCCTATTTGATTGGTTGCATCTTATCAACCAATATTTTATTCTTGATGTGTGTTGTTCTCTCTAAAATTGTGATCTTTGTCTTGCTTTATTCTATATTTCCATTATTTGATGTATGCATGCACTTACATGATTGAGGCCTTGTTTCACTGAGCTTACATACCCATATGGCCTTAACATTTTCATTATTCTTTGTAAACCAATGTTGAGCCTTTTAACCCCATTTATTCTTTACTCTAGCTCATCACTAACTCTAAGCAGAAAACAATAAAGTCCTTAATTTGAATCCTTGGTTAGCTTAGACTAGTGAGAGTATTGATGCGTGGCAGAAGTCAGCCAATTAAGAAATAAATATAGAAATACGTTGCGAGTATAGTTCTTAACCAGCAAAAATCCGCTCATCAATTTAGAAAGGTTGTCATAAAATTAGAATAAAAATACTGGGAGTATGAGTCCCAGGTCATCACCCAATGAGTTGACAAAAGGATGCTAATTTATTAATCAGGAGTTTTCTGAAAAATTTTGAGAGTTGAATGACAGAAAAATAAATAATTGTAATTTATTACAAAAATAAATTAAAGGAGATTTATATTATTCAAAATAAAAAGCCTTGACTGGGGGAATGATTAATTGGAAGTTCTATCCTTGTTGGAATTCTCTCAAGTGTAGTATAAAGAGGTTGTTGTTTTCACTTAGTTAACCCTTACTAAATAAAGGAAAGTCAAGTGATTGAGCTAACTCTTATTCGCAAATCCTAGTCCTCTCCCTTGGGAAAGTCTAGCATTAGTAAATAGAGAATTAGCCAACAACTTCTAATTTAACTAATCACTTGAGCATTCCAACTCAAGTGTCTCCTCTTAATCAACCCCCATGTCAAGTTGGGAGTAGGGAATAGAAAAGAGACATGATAATCAAATTAATTGGAAGCAATTAAACAAATAATAAAATTTGAATTGAAAAATAATGCTTGCATTAATAAATTCTAAAAATAATCCAATTGTAACCCTAAACAAGAATTAAGAATATGGAATAATAAGGGAATAAGAAAACAAACTAGAATAGTAACTTCAACGGAGGTGATGACTCTTCTCGATATCCAAAGCAAAAGCATAAACTATAAAACTATGAATGTAAAAGAAAACCCAGAGGAAGAGTAGTTTCTCTATCTATATTCCGATCTAAAAACTAAAACTATGCTAATGAGAATGTGTGTTGAGTCTCTGCATGTTTCCTGGCTCTAGTCTGTGTTTCTGGGCCAGAAACTGGGTCAAAACTCGGCCCGAAATTGCCCCCAGCATTTTCTATTAATTCTGCAGATCGCGCATGTCACGCGTACGCATCGCTGGTCGTCTTGGCGTGTCATGCGTACGTGTCGCTGGTCATCTTGGCGTGTCACACGTATGCGTCATCCACGTGTACGCGTCTTTGTGCGAACTCCAATCCACGCGTATGCGTCAAGCACGCGCACGCGACGCTGAAAATTTTTCCATGTCGCGCGCACGCGTGAGCTATGCGTGCGCGTCGATGCTCGCTGGTTATCTCCTTAGTTTCTTGTGTTCCTTCCATTTTTGCAAGCTTCCTCTCTATTCTCTAAGCCATTCCTGCCCTATAAAGCCTGAAACACTTAACACACGGATCATGGCATCGAATGGTATAAAGGAGAATTTAAAATATACAAATGAAAGATGACTAGGAAGCAAGTTTTCAACCATAGAACAAAACTAGGAAGGAATTGTAAAATCATGCAAATCATATGAATAAGTGGATAAAGACTTAATGAAACTACTCCATTGAACACAAGATAAACTATAAAATAGTGGTTAATCAATCTCTCCATACTTAAACATTAGCATGTCCTCATGCTTAGCTTATGGAGATCAAAAGACTAAATAAGGGAAAGTAAAACTCATGAGATGCAACTTATGAATGCAACTATATGCTAAGATGTTTCTGTCTACTTGGTTAAAAGAAAATAAGTTCTCCAAGACAAACATAAATCAGATATCACTAATTAAAATCATACAGTAAAGACAAGTAAACTTGTAAGAAGACAGCTCATGAAAGTAGGGAACGTAGAATCAAGCATTGAACCCTCACTGATGGTGTATATGCACTCTGTACACTCAAGTGTGTAGGGTTATCCACTCTAGCCTTCTCTACTCCTGCTTTCTAAACTTTGTTCTTCACCTAACCAATCAACAAGTATTTATTGTACCAATGCAAACATCATGAGGTCTTTTCAAGGTTGTAATGGGGCTAAGGTAAAGGTGAGGGTATATATATATGGCTAAGTGAGCTATAAATTGAATCCTTGACCAACCTAAGCTCTTACCTATACATACACTCTTTATACTTTTAAAATCATGCCTAGCTACCCAAAGTTCTCACTTTTCCATTACATACTCATGCATCAACTCTTCTTTAATTGTATCACATATGCATGATTTTTCATTAACTTAATATTGGGGTAATTTTGTCCCCTTATTTATTTATTTATTGAATATTTTTGTGGTTTTTTTTATATATATAGAAAAATAAACATAACTTATCAATGCACATGGATTTTTAATTTTTCTGGTCTCACATGAGTAGGTACCCAAATTCCTAATATTTTATCATAACACATTCCCTATTAACCCATGTTCCCACAGTTTTCCCACGCTTAATTGACACACAATCTCTATCTTAAGCTAACCAAAGATTCAATTGGGGTGTTTAATTATTTTTCTGCTTAAGGCTAGTGATGTGATAAAATATAGAACGAATGGGGATTAAAAGGCTCAAAGTGGCCAACAAAGGTAAATAAAAAGGGTAGGCTATTTGGGATAAGTGAGCTAATAATCAAATAATGGCCTCAATCATATGCATGCATATAAATACACTAAACATTGGACATATAGGATGGAACAAAATATAGATTACAATCATAGAGAAGAAAACACACAAGAATAAAATATTATGATTAAATAATGTAACCATGTAATTAAGCTCAAGTTCCACAGGTTGTGTGTTCTGGCTTTAAACCATGTTCTAATTTACAATCTTCAAACAAGTTTTAACACAAAAGTTTTAGTTTAAATTAGTGAAATTTTTCAAAATAGAGTCCTGAAAAGAAACTTATTATTTTTCAACCAAATAGAACATGCATGTCAACGCCTATTACTATGCAACTTATCCTATCCTAACAAAAGAAAAATGACTTATTGGTGTTAAGAAAGAGCAAATACCTCCGGAAGTCAGGTACTGACTGACCTTCCCACACTTAAAGCTTGGCACCGTCCTCGGTGCCATCAGTCAGGAACAAAGGGGGCTGGTAGCAGCATCTCCACAGTCGGGATTGTCATGCCTCCCTGTGTTAGTAAATGAAGTGGAGTCCGGAGTGTCTGGGTCTTCTTCAGGTGGGTGGTTGCCAATAATCAGCTCCTTGAGGTATGTAAATCGACGCTTGTTATGGCGCTCTCCTCACTTTGCCTGCCGGTCAAGCCGGTCCAACCTCTCAAGTATCTGAAGGAGCAGTTGATTTGTTGATTTATAGAAGGAGAAGGAGTATCTCTGGCCGGTTCTACAGGCCGGCTAGTTGTGGCTGCTGGAGGTCTGATGTACTTTCTGTTAGGGACGTACTGATCATCCCGCTGAAGTATGGTCTTGGTGTCCCCAACTCTGTAGGAAACTCCGGCTGCTGAGACTAGATTTGAAACCAAGGCGAGAAAGGGTAGGTTGCCCGCAATTTGTACGTGTCCCATGGCGTGCCAAAGGTGTCTTGGTAAGTTGAGCGGCTGGTATGTAAGGATACACCAGAGGAGAATAGCCATATCTGCAGTGAAGGAGGACTCGTGAATGCTCAGAAAGACGTAGTGGGACATAATCTGTGCCCATACTCGAGCCTCCAATGTGAGTACGGAAGCCAATATACCCTTAGGTCAGGATCGATGGTATCCATAGATCCATCTGCTGCCAGGTTGTGCTATGACTCTGAGGACAGCGTCCCAGTCAAATTGGTATGTCTGGCGCTTGAAAGAGGCTTGTTGGTATGCGTCCAATCCTTCTAGAGTAGGGGGAAGATGTAAAGCTCATTGAATGGCCTCTTCGGATATAGGGACTTGTTTCTCATGGACATATACGGATTGCAGGGTTGGCATGTGAAAATTAGAGTAGAATTCAACTACCCATGAGAGATTAACCTGCCGTGGCTGTCTCTGTAAGAATCCCTATTGTCTGTGCTCAATCCGGGGCTCTACAAAATCAACAATGTGGGTCGGGAGGATGAGGAGGTGTTTATTGTTATAGTTCCGCTCAGCCAGAATGGGGAACATATGCTCACAGTAGCAGTTAGTAAACCGCGCAGTGTCCCTTGCTGGAAAGGCTTTCTCTGTGTCATTGACCTTAGTGATCCTCTTGACCCTCTTTGTTGTTGGTTTAACTGCTGTTGAGGATGGTTTTGCAGCTAGTGCTCTTTTTGTTTCTCTTCTTGCCGGTGGTTTGGGAGTAGCTTTCTCTCTACCCTTCTTGGTGGCCATCCTGAAAAGGAAAAAGGAAAGTAACATGTAAAGCTAAGGGTTAAAGCAAGGAAGAGGACACTACAAGTGATAATCAATTCCAAGGTAAAGAAGGATGTCGTTAACACATGGTCGCGACTACATGTGATTAGTTCATCCATGGAAATATAGCAAGTGCATAGTATGGCAAGTAGATGCAAGATGTTTAATGGCATGCCGGTAAAGGCATGAGTAGCCTAGATCAAGCATCAATAACTAAAATGTATTATCATTCGTAACAAACTAACCATTACGTTTGTATTGACAATTATATTCAATTAATAAAATATTTAAAGGATTTTGTGAAAAACAGGCATTAGAGTAGAAGGTTAGAATGATTAAAATTGCACAATGCCATACGGGCTTTTTCACAAACACTTAGTATGCATGGTAAATATATTATTGAAAGTATTAAATTTGAACATGCAAGCAACCCAAAAAAAATTAATATTAATTGTCAAACAATTCCTTTAATAATCCACAAGCAATTATGGAAGAAAACCATTATCCAATTAGATTTCTAACACCAAGTAAAATAATGCAAAAGAAAAAAGAAAGGCAAAGAAAACATAGATAATGAAAAATTAAAAGTTAAAAAGAAAAAAGAAGAAGGGAATATAAATTAAAGTAATAATGGAAAAGTAAAAGGGGAAGAAGAAAAGAACCTTGATGAAGAGGATGAAGAGGGAAAGAAGAAAGGAAAAAGTAAGAAGGAATAAAGAAGAAAGAAGGAAGAAGGAAGAATTAAGATGGGAGAAGAAAGAATTAGGATTGGGGGAGAAAACATAAGAATTTTGGCGCAGATCTAGTTAAACTATGCATCGCATGCGACGCGTGCGCGTGGAGCACGCGGACGCGTGGATTGTGCTGTTTTCAAGCAACGCGTACGCGTCAGGGACGCGTACGCATCCCTGGGTTGTGCGATTGGCGCGGAGGCAGCCTCGCGCACGTAGAACTCTCTATCCCATACGCACTATTGCAAAAAATTCAAACGACACGTGCGCATGAGGGACGCGCACACGTGGATGGCCTGGAGGGGAAAATGACGCGTACGTGTCAGGGACGCGCACGGGTGACGTTCCTTGTGCTCCTAGCACCATTCTAGCATCAAGCCATCATAACTCTCTGCCCAAACCTTGTTTACACCGATTTGCAGTGTCACGTGTACGTGTGGAAGGCTGATTTTGCAATTGACGCGGACGCGTCAGGGACGCGTACGCGTGGGCGTGTTTATGCCTAAAGCACGCCTCCAGCTATGCTCCCGCGCAACTCTCTGTTTCTTTTCTTCTTTGTTTTGTATGAACTTATGACGCGTACGCATCAGCGACGGTTGCGCGTCATATGCTTCTTCTTTTTTTTTTATTATGCAGAATGCAAAATGCAGCATGCAGATTAATATGCAGAAATTATGAGAAGAGTCACTAAGAAAAATAAAGTATAATAAAATAAAATAAAACTAAGACTGAAACGGAACGATCATACCATGGTGGGTTGTCTCCCACCTAGCACTTTGCTTTTACGGCCTTAAGTTGGACGGTCTTCAGGCTCATTTTGCTTCTGTTGGTGGGTCCTCCAAGAGGACAACCTCTAGTTCTTTGTGTTCCTTCATCTTCTCACCATGATAAAGCTTTAAGCGATGACCATTGACCTTGATGAATTTGGAGCTAGACGGATGACGCAGGTGAAAGACTCCGTATGGCTCTGCCTTTTTTACTCTGTAGGGACCTTCCCATCTTGATCTCAGTTTGCCTGGCATGAGCCTCAGTCTGGAGTTATAAAGGAGAACTAACTCCCCTGGTCTGAACTCTCTTCTTTTTATGTGCCTGTCATGCACAGCTTTCATCTTCTCTTTGTATCGCCTGGAGTTGTCATATGCTTCTAGGCGCAGGTTCTCTAATTCTGCTAGTTGCAGCTTTCTTTCACCGCCAGCTTCCTCAAATCCCATGTTGCACTCCCTCACAGCCCAGAAAGCCTTGTGTTCCACCTCTACTGGGAGGCGGCAAGCCTTTCCATACACTAAGCAGAAGGGACTCATTCCAATGGGTGTCTTGTATGCTGTCCGATACGCCCAGAGCGCATCGACAAGTCTGGTGCTCCAGTCCTTCCTATGAGGCTTTACTATCTTCTCCAGAATGCACTTTATTTCTCTGTTAGAAACCTCTGCTTGCCTATTGGTCTGAGGATGGTAAGCTGTTGCTACTTTGTGAACAATCCCATGCTTCTTCAGTAATCCTGATAATCTCCTGTTACAGAAGTGAGTGCCTTGATCACTCACGATTGCTCATGGCGATCCAAAGCGACGGATAATATAATTTCTAGCAAAGGAAACAATAGTGTTTGCATCATTAGTAGGGGTAGGAATTGCTTCCACCCATTTAGAAACATAATCTACAACTAACAGTATATAAAGGTAACCACTAGAGTTTGGAAATGGACCCATGAAGTCAATGCCCCAAACATCAAAAATTTCACAGAATAGCATAATCTATTGGGGCATCTCATCCCTCTTGGATATATTACCAAACCTTTGGCATGGGGAACAAGATTTACAAAAGGCAGCAGCATCTTTAAAAAGAGTGGGCCACCAGAATCCACAGTCAAAAATTTTTCTAGCTGTTCTTTGAGGGCCAAAATGTCCTCCACTCTCAGAAGAGTGGCATGCCTCTAAGATGTACTGGAATTTTGATTGGGGCACACACCTTCTAATTACCTGGTCAGCACCACACCTCCATAAATATGGATCATCCCATATATAATATTTGGACTTGCTTTTCAGCTTGTCTCTTTGATGCTTAGTAAAATTAGGCGGGAAAGTATGGCTGACTAGATAGCTACAGGTGTATACCAAGGAACTACTTCAGATACTGCATGTAAGCTATCAAATGGAAAAGCATCATTGATATGAGTAGAGTCATCTTTAATGTGCTCAAGGCGACTCAAGTGGTCTGCCACTAAATTCTGGTTACCACTCCTATCCTTAACTTCTAAATCAAATTCTTGCAGCAATAGTATCCAACGTATCAACCTTGGTTTGGACTTTTTAGCTAATAAATACTTTAGAGCTGCATGGTCCGAGTACACTACCACCTTAGTACCAAGTAAATAGGCTCAGAATTTATCCAGAGCGAAAACAATAGCCAGAAGCTCTTTTTTAGTGGTGGTGTAATTAGACTGAGCAGCGTCTAAGGTCTTAGACACAAAAGCAATTACGAAAGGATCCTTACCTTTGCGCTGAGCCAGCGCCGCTCCTAATGCATGGTTGCAGGCATCACACATAATCTCAAAAGGCTGGCTCCAGTCTGGTCCTCTCACAATCGGAGCCTGAGTCAAGGCAATTTTCAACTTATCAAATGCTTGCATGTAATTGGTGCACGAAATTGTGATCTCAAGCAACGGCATCAAAAACTCTGTACGCACGTCTTAATAAATCATTTTTCATTCACAACTTCGATACAACTAACCAGCAAGTGCACTGGGTCGTCCAAGTAATAAACCTTACGTGAGTAAGGGTCGATCCCACGGAGATTGTTGGTATGAAGCAAGCTATGGTCACCTTGTAAATCTCAGTCAGGCGGATATAAAATAGTTATGGAGTTTTCGAAAATAAATAATAAATAAATAGAAAATAAAGATAGAAATACTTATGTATATCACTGGTGAGAATTTCAGATAAGCGTATAGAGATGCTTTTGTCCCTCTGAATCTCTACTTTCCTGCTGTCTTCATCCAATCAGTCCTATTCCTTTCCATGGCTGGCTTTATGTAAAGACATCACCGTTGTCAATGGCTACTTTTCATCCTCTCTGGAAAATGGTCCGATGCGCTGTCACTGCATGGCTAATCATCTGGAGGCATCACCGTGGTCAATGGCTGCATCCTATCCTCTTGTGAAAATGGTCCAAATGCTCTGTCACAGCACGGCAAATCATCTGAGGTTCTCGATCATACTGGAATAGGATTCACCCTCCTTTTGCGTCTGTCACTACGCCCAGCACTCGCAAGTTTGAAGTTCGTCACAGTCATTCAATCCCAGAATCCTACTCGGAATACCACAGACAAGGTTTAGACTTTCCAGATTCTCATGAATGCCGCCATCAATCTAGCTTAAACCACGAAGATTCTGATTAAGAGATCCAAGAGATAATCATTCAATCGAAGGTAGAACGGAAGTGGTTGTCAGGCACGCGTTCATAGGGAATGATGATGATTGTCACGTTCATCACATTCATGTTGAAGTGCGAATGAATATCTTAGAAGCGGAATAAGTTGAATTGAATAGAGAAAAAGTAGTACTTTGCATTAATTCATGAGGAACAGCAGAGCTCAACACCTTAATCTATGGAGTGTAGAAACTCTACCGTTAAGAATACATAAGTGAAAGGTTCAGGCATGGCCGAATGGCCAGCCCCCAAAACGTGATCAATATGATCCTAAGATGAACTAAAAATCATAAGATGTCTAATACAATAGTAAAAAGTCCTACTTATAATAAACTAGTTACTAGGGTTTACAGAAGTAAGTAATTGATGCATAAATCCACTTTCGGGGCCCACTTGGTGTGTGCTTGGGCTGAGCTTGAATGATGCACATGCAGAGGCTCTTTCTGGAGTTGAACGCCAGGTTGTAACGTATTTCTGGCGTTCAACTCTGGTTCGTGACGTGTTTCTGGCGTTTAACTCCAAACAGCAGCGTAGAACTGGCGTTCAACGCTCTTTTACGTTGTCTAAACTCGACCAAAGTATGGACTATTATATATTTCTGAAAAGCCCTGGATGTCTACATTCCAACGCAATTGAAAGCGCGCCATTTTGAGTTTTGTAGCCCCAGGAAATCCACTTTGAGTGCAGGGAGGTCAGAATCCAACAGCATTAGCAGTCCTTCTTCAACCTCTGAATCTGATTTTTGCTCAAGTCCCTCAATTTCAGCTAGAAAATAGCTGAAATCACAGAAAAACACACAAACTCATAGTAAAGTCCAGAAATGTGAATTTAACATAAAAACTAATGAAAACATCCCTAAAAGTAACTAGATTCTACTAAAAACATACTAAAAACAATGCCAAAAAGCGTATAAATTATCTGCTCATCACAACACCAAACTTAAATTGTTGCTTGTCCCCAAGCAACTGAAAATCAAATAGGATAAAAAGAAGAGAATATACTATAAATTCCAAACTATCAATGAAACATAGCTCCAATCAGATGAGCGGGACTTGTAGCTTTTTGCCTCTTGAATAGTTTTGGCATCTCACTTTATCCATTGAGGTTCAGAATGATTGGCACCTATAGGAACTCAGAGTTCAGATAGTGTTATTGATTCTCCAAGTTTAGTATGTTGATTCTTGAACACAGCTAATTTATGAGTCTTGGCCATGGCTCTAAGCACTTTGTTTTCCAGTATTACCACCGGATACATAAATGCCACAGACACATAATTAGGTGAACCTTTTCAGATTGTGACTCAGCTTTGCTAAAGTCCCCAATTAGAGGTGTCCAGGGTTCTTAAGCACACTCTTCTTTTGCTTTGGACCTTGACTTTAACCGCTCAGTCTCAAGTTTTCACTTGACACCTTCACGCCACAAGCACATGGTTAGGGACAGCTTGGTTTAGCCGCTTAGGCCAGGATTTTATTCCTTTAGGCCCTCCTATCCACTGATGCTCAAAGCCTTGGGATCCTTTTTATTTACCCTTGCCTTTTGGTTTTAAGGGCTATTGGCTTTTTTCTCTTGCCTTTTGGTTTTAAGAGCTTTGGCTTTTTCTGCTTGCTTTTTCTCTTTTTTTTTTGTTTCTATTTTTTTTCGCTTTTTTTTTTCTGCAAGCTTTGTTCTTTGCTGCTTTTTCTTGCTTCAAGAATCATCTTTATGATTTTTCAGATTATCAAATAACATGTCTCCTTGTCATCATTCTTTCAAGAGCCAACATATTTAACATTCTTAAACAACAACTTCAAAAGACATATGCACTGTTCAAGCATTCATTCAGAAAACAAAAAGTATTGTCACCACATCAATATAATTAAACTAAGTTCAAGGATAAATTCGAAACTCATGTACTTCTTGTTCTTTTGAATTAAAGCATTTTTCATTTAAGAGAGGTGATGGATTCATAGGACATTCATAACATTAAGACAAAGTTACTATATACTAATGATCATGTAATAAGACACAAACTTAGATAAGCACTTAACATAGAAAACGAAAAACAGAGAATGTAAGAACAAGGAATGAGTCCACCTTAGTGATGGTGGCGTTTCCTTCTTGAGGAACCAATGATGTCCTTGAGCTCTTCCTTGTCTCTTCCTTGTCTTTGTTGCTCCTCCCTCATTGCTTTTTGATCTTCTCTAATTTCATGAAGGATGATGGAGTGCTCTTGATGTTTCACCCTTAATTGTCCCATGTTGGAACTTAATTCTCCTAGGGAGGTGTTGATTTGCTCCCAAAAGTTTTGTTGAGGAAGGTGCATCCCTTGAGGTATCTCAGGGATTTCTTGATGATGAGCTTCCTCATGTGTTTCATGAGATCCATGAATGTGCTCTCTTGTTTGCTCCATCCTTTTCTTAGTGATGGGCTTGTGAGATGAATCTTTCCATCTCCCATGGCTCAGAAGTGGAAGCAATTGTCTTCCCTTTCCTCTTTCTTGAGGTGCCATTAATGGTTACGGAAAAACAAAAAAGCTATGCTTTTACCACACCAAACTTAGAATGTTGCTCGCCCTCGAGCAAAAGAAGAAAGAATAGAAGAAGAAGAAGAAAATATGGAGGAGATGGAGGGATGTGTGTATTCGGCCATATGGGTGGGATTGGGTGGGAAAAAGATGTTGAATTTTGAAGGTAGGTGGGTGTATGGATGTGAGTGGTAAATGGAAAACAGAAGGGATGACCATGAATAGAGAGAGAAAGGGTGAGGTAGGTGGGGATCCTGTGAGGTCCACAGATGCTGAGATGATCCTGTGGGGTCCACAGATCCTGAGGTGTCAAGGAATTTCATCCCTGCACCAATTAGGCATGTAAAATGCCTTTGCATGCAATTCTGGCATTTAAATGCCGAATTGATGCTTGTTATGGGCGTTCAACGCCCAGATGCAGCATATTTCTGGCGTTGAACGCCAGCCAGATGCTTGTTTATGGCGTTCAGCACTAAACTTAGAGTTTGGATATGGGAGTTCAACACCAAACTTAGAGTTTGGTTGTGGCCTCCCAACACCAAACTTAGAGTTTGACTGTGGGGGCTCTGGTTGACTCTATTTTGAAAGAAGCTTACTGTGCCTCTTTTCCATGTTTACAGAAGGATGTCCTTGAGTTTTAAACTCAAGGGAGTCCTCATTCAATTGAAGGACTAGTTCACCTCTGTTAACATCAATCACAGCTCTTGCTGTGGCTAGGAAGGCTCTTCCAAGGATGATGGATTCATCCTCATCCTTCCCAGTATCTAGGATTATGAAATCAGCAGGGATGTAAAGGCCTTCAACCTTTACTAATATGTCCTCTACTTGTCCATAAGCCTATTTTCTGGAATTGTCTGCCATTTCTAATGAGATTCTAGCAGCTTGTACCTCAAAGATTCCCAGTTTCTCCATTACAGAGAGTGGCATGAGGTTTATTCCTGACCCCAGGTCACATAGAGCCTTCTCAAAGGTCATGGTGCCTATGGTACAAGGTATTAGGAACTTTCTAGGATCCTATTTCTTCTGAGCCAATCTCAGTTGATCCAATGCATTTAGTTCATTGGTGAACAAGGGAGGTTCATCTCCTATAGTCTCAATACCAAATAATTTGGCATTCAGCTTCATGATTGCACCAAGGTACTTGGTAACTTGCTCCTTAGTAACATCCTCATTCTCTTCAGGAGAGGAATACTCATCAGAGCTCATGAATGGCATAAGGAGGTTTAATGGAATCTCTATGGTCTCTAGTTGAGTCTCAGATTTCTTTGGTTCCTCAGAGGAAAACTCCTTATTGATCACTGGACGCCCCAGGAGGTCTTCCTCCTTGGGATTCACGTCCTCCCCTTCTTCCTTGGATTCGGCCATGATGGTCATTTCAATGGCCTTGCACTCTCTTTTTGGATTTTCTTCTGTATTGCTTGGGAGAGTACTAGGAGGGATTTCAGCGACTCTTTTACTCAGCTGGCCCACTTGTGCTTCCAAATTTCTAATGGAGGACCTTGTTTCATTCATGAAACTCACAGTGGCCTTAGATAGATCAGAGACTAAGTTTGCTAAATTAGAAGTATTTTGTTCAGAGTTCTCTGTCTGTTGCTGAGTGAATGATGGAAAAGGCTTGCTATTGCTAAACCTGTTTCTTCCACCATTATTAAAGCCTTGTTGAGGCTTTTGTTGATTCTTCCATGAGAGATTTGGGTGATTTCTCCATAATGGGTTATAGGTGTTTCCATAAGGTTCACCTAAGTAATTCACCTCTGCTATTGCAGGGTTCTCAGGATCATAAGCTTCTTCTTCAGAAGATGCCTCTTGAGTACTGTTGGATGCAACTTGCATTCCATTCAGACTCTGAAAAATCATATTGACTTGCTAAGTCAATATTTTATTCTGAGCCAATATGGCATTCAGAGTATCAATTTCAAGAATTCCCTTCTTCATAGGCGTCCCATTATTCACAGGATTCCTTTCAGAAGTGTACATGAACTAGTTATTAGCAACCATGTCAATGAGTTCTTGAGCTTCTGCAGGCATTTTCTTTAGGTGAATGGATCCACCTGCAGAAATATCCAATGACATTTTAGCTAATTCAGACAGACCATCATAGAATATATCCAGGATGGTCCATTCTGAAGCATGTCAGAAGGACACTTTTTGGTCAGTTGCTTGTATCTCTCCCAAGCTTCATAGAGGGATTCACCTTCTTTCTGTCTGAAGGTTTGAACATCCACTCTAAGCTTGCTCAGCTTTTGAGGAGGAAAGAACTTGGCTAAGAAAGCCTTGACCAGCTTATCCTAAGAGTTCAGGCTATCCTTAGGTTGAAAGTCCAACCATATTCTAGCTCTGTCTCTCATAGCAAAAGGGAAAAGCATGAGCCTGTAGACTTCAGGATCTACTCCATTAGTCTTAACAGTATCACATATCTACAAAAATTCAGTTAAGAACTAAAAAGGATCTTTCAGATGGAAGTCCATGAAACTTGCAGTTCTGCTGCATCAGAGAAACTAATTGAGGTTTCAGCTCAAAGTTGTTTGCTCTAATGGTAGGGATGGAGATGCTTCTTCCATGTAAATTGGAATTAGGTGCAATAAAGTCACCAAGCATCCTCCTTGCATTATTATTATTTTTGGCTGCCATCTCCTCTTCTTGTTCGAAAATTTCAAAAAGGTGCTTGCTGGATTGTTGTAATTTAGCTTCTCTTAGTTTCCTCTTCAGAGTCCTTTCAGGTTCTGGATCTGATTCAACAAGAATATTCTTATCCTTGCTCCTGCTCATATGAAAAAAAAGGGAACAAAAAAATAATAATAGGGATCCTTTTTACTACAGTATAGAGGTTCCCCTAGGTGAGTGGAAGAAAAGAAGAGTAGAAGAAAAGAAGAAGAAAAGAATGTAATGTAAGGAAAGAAACACAAGGGTGAGGAGAGCAGAGATGTGAGATGAAGAGAAGTGTTAGTAAATAAATAAATAAATAGAAGAAGATGAGAGGGGGAGAGGATTTTTGAAAATTATTTTTGAAAAATGGTTAGTAATTTTCGAAATTAGTTTTTGAAAAAGGTTAGTAATTTTCGAAAATTAGGAAAAAAAATTAAAATCAAAAATTAAAATAATTAGTTGATTAAAAAGAATTTTTGAAAAAGAGGGAGATATTTTCGAAAATTAGAGAGAGAGAGTTAGTTAGGTAGTTTTGAAAAAGATAAGAAACAAAAAAAAAGTTAGTTAGTTAGTTGAAACAAATTTGAAAATCAATTTTGAAAAGATAAGAAGATAAAAAGTTAGAAAAGATATTTTAAAATCAAATTTTTGAAAAAGATATGATTTTGAAAAAGATAAGATAAAAAGATATTTTTGAAAAGATATGATTGAAATTAGTTTTGAAAAAGATTTGATTTTTTTTAATCACAATTAATGACTTGATTCACAAGAAATCACAAGACATGATTCTAGAACCTAAAGTTTGAATCTTTCTTAACAAGCAAGTAACAAGCTTGAAATTTTTGAATCAAAACATAAATTGATGATGTTATTTTCGAACATTATGTGGTAAAGATAAGAAAAATATTTTTGAAAAATATTTTTAAAATTTTCGAACATAACTAAGAAAAATGAAAAAGATTTGATTTTTGAAAAAGATTTTGAAAAAGGTGAAATTTGAAAATTTGATTTGACTCATAGAAAACAATTGAATTTTAAAAATTTTTGAAAAAGTCAACTCAAATTTTCGAATTTATGAGAAGAAAAAGGGAAAGATATTTTATTTTTTTGATTTTTGAATTTTTTATGATGAGAGAGAAAAACATGAAAATGATGCAATGCATGAAAATATTGGATCAAAACAATGAATGCATGCAAGAATGCTATGAATGTCAAGATGAACACCAAGAACACTTTGAAGATCAAGATGAACACCAAGAACTTATTTTTGAAATTTTTTTTTATGCCAAGAAAACATGCAAGACACCAAACTTAGAAATCTTTAATGCTTAGACACTAAGAATTCAAGAATGCTTATGAAAAACACCATACAACACAAAACAATATAATATGAAGATCAATCAAGGAGGTTTATCAAGAATAACTTGAAGTTCATGATGAATGCAATGCATGAATGCAATTTTCGAAAAATGCAAGATGAACATGCAATTGACACCAAACTTAAAATCTGACTCAAGAGTCAAACAAAAAACACAAAATATTTTTTTGATTTTTATGATTTTCTAAATTTTTTTGTATTTTTCGAAAATTAATTTGAAAAAGGAAAATAAGGATTCCAAAATTTTTAATATGAATTCCAGGAATCTTGTACTCTTAGTCTAAAGCTCCAATCTGAGGGTTAGACATGGCTTAATAGCCAGTCAAGCTTTAGCATGTAAATCTTTTGGATCTGGAACAGCAGCAGGTGGATCAGCAACAACTAGCTTGCTCTTGATAATGATGGGTTGGAAACCCCAGTCTAATTGAATTTAGACATGGCTTTACAGCCAGTCAGGATTCAACATGCTTCATGAAACACTAGAATTCATTCTTAAAAAAATTTTAGAATAATTTTCGAAAACAGATGAGAAATTTTTGAAAGATTTTTGAAATTTTTTTTTTGAAAACAAAATAAGAAGAAAATTACCCAATCTGAGCAATACGATGAACCGTCAGTTGTCCAAACTCGAACAATCCCCGGCAACAGCGCCAAAAACTTGGTGCACGAAATTGTGATCTCAGGCAATGGCGTCAAAAACTCTGTACGCACGTCTTAATAAATCGTTTTTCATTCACAACTTCGATACAACTAACCAGCAAGTGCACTAGGTCATCCAAGTAATAAACCTTACGTGAGTAAGGGTCGATCCCACGGAGATTGTTGGTATGAAGCAAGCTATGGTCACCTTGTAAATCTCAGTCAGGCAGATATAAAATAGTTATGGAGTTTTCGAAAATAAATAATAAATAAATAGAAAATAAAGATAGAAATACTTATGTATATCACTGGTGAGAATTTCAGATAAGCGTATAGAGATGCTTTCGTCCCTCTGAATCTCTACTTTCCTGCTGTCTTCATCCAATCAGTCCTACTCCTTTCCATGGCTGGCTTTATGTAAGGACATCACCATTGTCAATGGCTACTTTTCATCCTCTCTGGAAAATGGTCCGATGCGCTGTCACTGCATGGCTAATCATCTGGAGGCATCACCGTGGTCAATGGTTGCATCCTATCCTCTTGTGAAAATGGTCCAAATGCTCCATCACAGCATGGCTAATCATCTGAGGTTCTCGATCATACTGGAATAGGATTCACCCTCCTTTTGCGTCTGTCACTACGCCCAGCACTTGCGAGTTTGAAGTTCGTCACAGTCATTCAATCCCAGAATCCTACTCGGAATACCACAGACAAGGTTTAGACTTTCCGGATTCTCATGAATGCCGCCATCAATCTAGCTTAAACCACGAAGATTCTGATTAAGAGATCCAAGAGATAATCATTCAATCGAAGGTAGAACGGAAGTGGCTGTCAGGCACGCGTTCATAGGGAATGATGATGATTGTCACGTTCATCACATTCATGTTGAAGTGCAAATGAATATCTTAGAAGCGGAATAATTTGAATTGAATAGAGAAACAGTAGTACTTTGCATTAATTCATGAGGAACAGCAGGGCTCCACACCTTAATCTATGGAGTGTAGAAACTCTACCGTTAAGAATACATAAGTGAAAGGTTCAGGCATGGCCGAATGCCCAGCCCCCAAAACGTGATCAATATGATCCTAAGATGAACTAAAAATCATAAGATGCTTAATACAATAGTAAAAAGTCCTATTTATAATAAACTAGTTACTAGGGTTTACAGAAGTAAGTAATTGATGCATAAATCCACTTCCGGGGCCCACTTGGTGTGTGCTTGCACTGAGTTTGAATGTTACACGTGCAGAGGCTCTTTCTGGAGTTGAACGCCAGGTTGTAACGTATTTCTGGCATTCAACTCTGGTTCGTGACATGTTTCTGGCGTTTAACTCCAGACAGCAGCATAGAACTGGCGTTCAACGCCCTTTTACGTTATCTAAACTCGACCAAAGTATGGACTATTATATATTGCTGAAAAGCCCTGGATGTCTACTTTCCAACGCAATTGGAAGCGTGCCATTTTGAGTTCTATAGCTCCAGAAAATCCACTTTGAGTGCAGGGAGGTCAGAATCCAACAGCATCAGCAGTCCTTCTTCAACCTCTAAATCTGATTTTTGCTCAAGTCCCTCAATTTCAGCCAGAAAATACCTGAAATCATAGAAAAACACACAAACTCATAGTAAAGTCCAGAAATGTGAATTTAACATAAAAACTAATGAAAACATCCCTAAAAGTAACTAGATTCTAGTAAAAACATACTAAAAACAATGCTAAAAAGCGTATAAATTATCCGCTCATCAGTAATCCTCACTCAGCTCGAACTCAACATCTTTCTGTAGCAGTCTGGATAAAGGCAATGCTACCTTACTGAAGTCCTGAATAAATATTCGGTAAAAACCTGCATGACCAAGGAACGAACAGACTTCCCTCAAGGAGGAGGGGTAAGGTAAACTAGAAATAACATCTACCTTTGCTGGATCTGCAGAAATACCAGTATTCGAGACAACATGTCCTAAAATAATCCTTTGTTTTACCATAAAATGACATTTTTCAAAATTCAATACAAGGTTTGAACTAACACACCTGTCTAATACTATAGCCAAACAATCCAAGCAAAGGTTAAAGGAGTCACCATATACGCTAAAATCATCCATGAAAACTTCCATACAGTTCTCAATAAGATCTGAAAAGATGCTCATCATGTATATTTGGAAAGTAGTCGGTGCATTACATAAGCCAAAAGGCATCCTCTTATATGCATATGTTCCAAAGGGACATGTAAAAGTAGTCTTTTCCTGATCTTCAGGAGCTATATGAATTTGAAAATAGCCTGTATAACAATCTAAAAAGCAGTAATGGGATTTACCTCACAGGCAATCAAGCATCTGATCGATAAATGGCAAGGGGTAATGATCCTTGCGAGTAGCTTAGTTGAGACACCTGTAATCAATGCAAACTCTCCATGAATTCTGCACTCTAGTTGTCAGGAGCTCTCCATGCTCATTCTTTACTGTTGTGACTCCAGACTTCTTGGGTACCGCTTATACTGGACTGACCCATTTGCTGTCTAAGATGAGGTAAATGATATCTGTTTCAAGTAGCCTGGTCACTTTTTTCTTGACAACTTCTAACATGGTGAGATTCAATCTTCTTTGGGGTTGACGGACAGGCCTTGCTCCCTCTTCTAAGAATATTCTGTGCTCACAAACTTGAGGGCTGATGCCTACTATATCCGCCAAGCTCCACCCAATTTCTTTCTTGTGTTTTCTCAGCACACTGAGCAGCTGCTCCTCCTGTTGGAAAGTGAGTTCCCTTACAATGATAAATGGGAGCTTCTGATTATCCTCAAGGTAAGCATACTTGATGTGGGGTGGAAGGGGTTTTAATTCCAATTTCTGCTCATGGCTAGGCTCTGGATCATCTGGAGCTAGTGATAATGGCAAGGTGTCCCCATTGTGTTCAGAGGGTATCCCCACACTTGGACCTTGCTCCATGTACTTCTCTTCTACTTCTTCTTGGTGAACTGCAGCTACAGTTTCATCAATGATGTCACACTGGAAGATGGAATGATCTTCCTGAGGGTGCTTCATAGCTTCATTCAGATTGAATCTCACTTCTCTGCCATCTATCTCAAAGGAGTAAGTTCCTGAGAAGGCATCCAGCTTGAACTTTGAAGTCTTCAGGAATGGCCTTCCAAGCAGGATTGATGATGGTCTTCCTGAGTCATTAGGAGGCATTTCCAAGATATATAAGTCAATGGGAAATGTGAGCCCCTTAATGCTTTTATCTGTAATAATGCTTTTATCTACTAACACAAAATGAGCTGCCGACCTTTTTAAGGGAGGGAGCCTCAAAGCATCATATATAGACAATGGCATTATACTAACATATACTCCTAACTCACACATGCCGTCAGAAAATATTACACCCCCAATAGTACAGTTAACCACGCATGGACCTGGGTCACTACATTTTTCAGGTATACCCCCCATTAAAGCAGATATAGAACTACCTAAAGGAATATTTTCTAATTCATTAATTTTATCTTTATGTATGCATAAATCTTTCAGAAACTTTGCATATTTAGGTACTTGTTGAATAACATCAAAAAGGGGAACAGTTACTGGTGCACGAAATTGTGATTCACACTTTTCACAACTCCGCACAACTAACCAGCAAGTGCACTGGGTCGTCCAAGTAATACCTTACGTGAGTAAGGGTCGATCCCATGGAGATTGTTGGCTTGAAGCAAGCTATGGTCATCCTTGTAAATCTCATTCAGGCGGATTCAAATGGTCATGAATTTTTTCGTAATTAAAAGATAAGGGAAACATAAAATAAGGATAGAAGTACTTATGTAATTCATTGGTAGGAGTTTCAGATAAGCGTATGAAGATGCTTTGTTCCTTCTGAATCTCTGCTTTCCTATTGCCTTCATCCAATCATTCATACTCCTTTCTATGGCAAGCTGTATGTTGGGAGATCACCGTTGTCAATGGCTACCGTCCGTCCTCTCAGTGAAAATGGTCCGGCTACGGGTTACGTAGGGCTAATCATCTGTCGGTTCTCACTTGTGTTGGAATAAGATCCAACGATCCTTTTGCACACTGTCACTGTGCCCAGCACTCATGATTTTAAAGCTCGTCACAGCCATCCCATCCCAGATCCTACTCGGAATACCACAGACAAGGTTTAGATTTTCCGGATCTCAAGAATGCTGCCAATTGATTCTAGATTATACCACGAAGACCTTGATCTCACGGAATAGAAGGCTCTGTTGTCAGGAGAGGCAACCATGCGTCGTGAACCAGGAGGCTAAGAGATATGCATTCAAGCTCATTTTCAGGTAGAACGGAAGTGGTTGTCAGGCACGCATTTCATAAGTGAGAATGGTGATGAGTGTCACTTGATCATCACATTCATCATGTTGAAGTGCGAATGGATATCTTAGAACAAGAATAAGCATGAATTGAATAGAAAAATAGTAGTACTTTGCATTGATTCATGAGGAACAGCAGAGCTCCACACCTTAATCTATGGGGTGTAGAAACTCCACTGTTGAAAATACATAAGAACAAAGTCTAAGCATGGCCGAATCGCCAGCCCCCTAAACGTGATCAAGAGATCAAAAGTGATACAAAGATAGTCTCAAAAATGATCTCGAGATGAAAATACAATAGTAAAAGGTACTATTTATAATGAACTAGTAACCGCTAGGGTTTATAGAAATAAGTAAATGATGCAGAAATCCACTTTCGGGCCCACTTGGTGTGTGCTTGGGCTGAGCATTGAAGCTTTCACATGTAGAGACTTTTCTTGGAGTTAAACGCCAGTTCTGGAGCCAGTTTGGGCGTTTAACTCCAGCTTTTATGCCAGTTCTGGCGTTTAACGCCAGAATAGGGTAGAAAGTTGGCGTTTAAACGCCAGTTTTCTTTATCAAAATTCAGGTAAAGTGTAACAACCCTGATTTTCGAGTAAATGAGATCTTTTCTGAAAGTACGAATTTCTCAAGAAGATTAGTAAAGGGAACACCTCTGCTATATCATCAAGCATCTCAATCCTCATTATCATAGTAAAGGCAAGCTCGATAATGCAATCGCGAAGAACCTATTTTTTGAACCGTATCGGTTGGCAGTTTTGATTCTGATTTTCATAAATAGTCTCTGTTTGACGAACCGGACTCGATTCATGAGAGGAGAGAGATAATAGTATAATATTATCATTATATTAGTATTAGAAAATGCTTGAATGATATTATAAGGTTACCTAGTCTATTTTTGTTAAAAATAGAAAATCGGTTTAACCGGGTTTACGGTTTACTGGTGCAGCTTAGCACCAGCACTCTCTGATGAATTTAGCAATGCTAAGGCCTCATTATAAATGTTCTATTCTCATAATAAATATGTTACTAGTGTCATTTATGCTAGTAGCTCAGAAAATAATTTTTAGAGATGTTTTTACGAGTGTTCCGGTACACCTAGTTTTAGTAGTTGTACACCAGAGATATTTTAATATTATTTTAATCCACCTCCAAGCCAACCAATCACAACTCACCTTACACCCCGAAGACCTCCAAGGCTGTCTCATTTCATCATATTGGCCGAAAATAACAAGAGAGAAAAGAGAGAAACTTTCATGAACACTTAATCTTCAAAGTTTGATTTCTTCTGAACTAAAACTCAAATCAAAACTCCGATTTCACCAAAATGATCCTGTCTTCTTCCTCTACATAACCATGTAACTTATCAAGGATGGAAATAAGGTGAGATGGCTGTCTCCCTCCCATTTCAATTCGGTTTTCATGGAAAACCATGCAAAATATGTGTTTCCTTTATGTTCTTCCTTAGGAATCATGCTTAACTTGACTTGAGGGCCAAGAAACATGAATTTCCAGCAAGTCTAAGGTGAGATATCTCTTCCTAACATACTGAGTGAGATTTGGTTAATTGAGAGTTTTTGGATTTAAAGTTGTTCTTGATGTGATTTAGGAGGAAAAAGTGCTTAAGGACCACCTGAAAGTTTAACCGAATTAGGAGCAGCAAAACCAGGTAGGGATTGACGAATTTAATCTTGATTGATTGTGTTTGAGTTTTGTGATTATGATATGGTTTTGTTGTGCTTGAAATTGATTGTTTGTATGAGTAATTCTTGTTGAAAATTTGGTGAGAATTTGATGAAATTTGATGAAATTCAAGCTATGAATGTGTGTTCTTGTGGCTGCTGGAAAATGAAACCCTAGAGCTTAAATTGAGGTTCAATTTATGTTAAAATCATGTAGAAAAGATAGGGTTTTAGTGGCTGAAAATTTATTTTGAATATTGGTAAAAATCGGTTGCTGAAAAGACTGAAAAACGGGTAAAAACAGAGAAAGAATTTGAAGAATATACGAAGAACACGAAGAACACTTTGAGTGTGGTGAAGAACAATGAAGAACACCCTTTTGATCCATAAAAGTGCAAGGAAGTAAATATTTTGGTGCTTGGGGGGTTATTTTGAAATTTCTAAAAGTTAGGGTGGTAAAAGTAGAAATATTAAAAGTTACGGGTGGTAAAAAGTGAATTTTAAAGGTTAAAAGTTAAAGTAAAATTAATTTTCGAAAATTTAATAATAAAATAAAATATACGCCACGCAAATTAACTGCGCGTTTAACAACGAATCAGGCTCATATGATAAATAATAGATAATAATTACGAAGACAAATTGGTAGCACTCGGTTTCCGGTATGATCTAGACATATTGAAAATGGGTCGTTACAATTTGGTATCAGAGCAGTTCGTTCCCAGTAAAGCCTGGGGAGTGGACTGACTATGCTTTATTGCATACTCTGTTGTGTGTCTCATGCGTATAGGATATCCCAGTGATATATGTTGCATGATTGTCTCTGTGTTTTCATTTTGGGAATGTTCACACTTGACTTGAAGTGTTAAGACTGATCACCTTAACAATGAGTATTTGGTGTGAACAAGACTACAATGGGTTCACGGAGACGAGGCATACGGGAAGGAATTCCTAATGTTAACTACGAGAGGTAACAGGAAACGTTTATGACTACCATGAACGCTGTGGCTGAGGCAGTGCATGAGGCTGCAGTAGCAGCGGCTAGGGTTGTTGATCGTCTTGGAGTGAGAAACGGGAATGAGAATGAGCATGGGGAAGATAGTGGAAATGATGAGAATAACTTGGGGCATCTCGAAAGACATATGACCCTTGCGACTTTTTCTGAAGGTTAAACCGCCTAAGTTTAAAGGTACACTCATTGCGACTGATGCTGACAACTGGTTTCGAGGTATTGAACGATCACTGAGAGTACAACATGTTCCGAAAGGATAACACGTGGAGTTTGCTACTTATATGCTCGAGGGAAAAGATGAGTACTGGTGGCAGGGGATACAGCGACTGCTACAACAGAATGAAAATGACATTCCTTAGGATATCTTTAGGGACGAATTTTATAAAAAGTATTTTCTGGGAGCAGCACGAGATGCTAAGGAGATGGAGCTTATACAGTTGAAACAAGGGGATATGATTGTTGCTGAGTATGCTCGTAATTTCGATGACTTGTGTCGTTTCTCTAAGATCTGTCAAGGGAATCCTGCTGACTTTGAAGAATGGAAGTGCTTGAAGTTTGAAGGAGGCCTTCGTGATGATCTGATGAGTTCAATAGTTCCACTGGAGATACGTAATTTTGCTGAATTAGTCAACAAGAGCAAGTTAGTGGAAGAATGTATTAAGAAAGTGACTGTGGCCAAGGTGAGTCGCCAAGGATTTCCACCAAGGCGTCTTAGCAATCATCAGGCAGTTGGGAGAAGGGTGCATTTTAAAGCGCGTGGCATACGACAGCATAAGAACCTACAAGTTGGTAACATTACTGCTCGCTGTACGGGTAAGAATGGAGGTAAAGTAAGGCATGGCAATGGTAAACGAGCCCATCAGGCTTACATAAACCCTGCATGTAAGCAATGTGGAAAAGAGCATAGTAACAGGTCTTGCCAGTTTGGATCACCTAACTGCTATGCTTGTGGAGAACTTGGACATATTGCTAAGGATTGTCTAAAGGAATTTACTCAAAATTCAGTTAGAACCCAGCAACAAGGACGAGTGTTTGCTATCACCATTGACGATGTTGTGCAATCGAACGCCCTCATTCAAGGTCAGGTTATGTAAAGAATCGATTTCTAATTGTACTGTATAATTCGGGTGCATCGCATTCTTTATTTCTCTAACTATTGCTCACGAGTTAGGATTATATTTTTTTAAATTGAATTTTTACTTGATTGTCCATACACCTGCATCCCAAAATGCTTTGACCAGTTTAGTGTGCCTGCAAGTACCATTCACTATTAGGAACAGGACTTTTATACACGATCTAATCTGTTTGCCTCTATGTGGTTTAGAAGTTATTTTAGGATTAGATTGGTTATCTAAGTGTCATGTTTTCCTTGATTATTTTAAAAGAACTACTGTTATTCCATCTGATAGTCTATGTACTAAACCATTTCTGTCCCACACCTTATATCTGAATTCTGTAAGAGTTACCTTAGGCGGGAGTGATTGTGAGGGGTACGTTCTGTTAGCGGCTAGCTCGAATGATAGTGAATTAAGCTTAGAACGAATCTGAATGATGAAGGAATTTCCTGATGTTTTCTTGGACGATATACCTGAGTTTCCTTCTCAGCGAGAGATAGAATTCAGCATTGATCTAGTACCTGGAGCCGGACCGATTTCCATAGCACTGTATTGGATGTCACCATTGCTTGCAGAGCTGAAGAAGCTGTGAGATAGGATCGTAGTGGCCTATGGAGGTACAAGAAAAGAATTTGTGTGCCTAACTCTGGAGAATTGCGATAAAAGATTCTTGCTGAAGCTCACCAAAGTAGACTTTCTATGCATCCTGGAGTGACAAAGATGTATCGAGATTTAAAACAAATGTTCTGGTGGCCGAGCTTAAAGAAAGAAGTAGCTGATTATGTCTCAAAATGTTTAACCTACCAGAAGATGAAGGTGGAACATCAGAAGCCGTCAGGAACCCTGCAACCCATGGAAATACCACAATGGAAATAGGAGCAGATTACTATGGATTTTGTCACGGGATTGCCAAGGACCTCAACAGGACACGATGCCATCTGGGTAATTGTGGACAGGTTGACAAAGTCAGGGCACTTCCTTCTGATTCGAGTTGACTATACTTTAGAAAGGCTGGCACGGATATATATTCAAGAAATCATACGATTGCACGGGATACCTTTGTTAATTGTTTCAGATCGAGATCCGATGTTTACATCCAGATTCTGGGGAGCATTCCAGAAAGCGTTGGGAACAGAATTGCACATGAGTACAGCATACCATCCTTAGACAGACGGACAATTAGAGCAGACAATCCAGACGTTAGAAGACATGTTACGATCATGTATGATAGACAACCAAAGCAGTTGGGATAAGTATTTGCTTTTGGTCAAATTCGTCTACAATAACAGTTTCCAATAAAGTATCGGGATGGCACCATATGAAGCTCTCTATGGAAGAAGATGTCGGACACCATTGTGTTGGAATGACGATGGAGAAGCTAGTGTCTTAGGTTCAGACTTAGTGTAAGAAACTACTGAGAAGATAAAGGAGATTCGTCGGAAGATCCAGATAGCACAAAGCCTTCAAAAGAGCTATGCCGATAATAGACGTAGACCCTTAGAGTTTAGTGAAGGAAACCGTGTCTTTCTAGAAGTAACCTCGATTACTGGAATAGGTAGAGCCCTTAAGACTAAAAAGCTTAACCCACGATACATAGAACCTTTCCAGATACTTAAAAGAGTCGATCTAGTAGTTTATCAAATAGTCCTTCCTCCTTATTTATCAAACCTTCATGATGTTTTTCATGTCTCGCAACTTAAGAAATATATTCCCGACAAGAGTCACGTTTTACAACCAGAGACAGTACAGTTATGAAATGATTTGACATATCAAGCATCACCGGTTCAGATCATAGAAAGAAGTGATAAGCAGCTAAAAGGCAAGACTGTTCGCTTAGTCAAAATAGCATGGGAACCAAGAGGAGAGGAAGAGCACACTTGGGAACTGGAAGATAAGATGAAAGCTGATTACCCGTATTTATTCCTAGGTAACTGAAATTTTGAGGGCAAAATTTTCTTTTAGGAGGGTAGAATGTAACAACCCTGATTTTCGAGTACATGAGATCTTTTCTGAAAGTATGGATTTCTCCAGAATATTAGTAAAGGGAACACCTCTGCTATATCATCAAGCATCTCAATCCTCATTATCATTATGTCATCCTTAAGCTAGAACCTCCTTTGAGGCAAGCTCGATAATGCAATCGCAAAGAACCTAGTTTTTGAACCGTATCGGTTGGTAGTTTTGATTCTGATTTTCGTAAATAGTCTCTGTTTGACGAACCGGACTCGATTCATGAGAGGAGAGAGATAATAGTATAATATTATCATTATATTAGTATTAGAAAATGCTTGAATGATATTATAAGGTTATCTGGTCTATTTTTGTTAAAAACAGAAAATCGGTTTAACCGGGTTTACGGTTTACTGGTGCAGCTTAGCACCAGCACTCTCTGATGAATTTAGCAATGCTAAGGCCTCATTATAAATGTTCTATTCTCATAATAAATATGTTACTAGTGTCATTTATGCTAGTAGCTCAGAAAATAATTTTTAGAGATGTTTTTATGAGTGTTCCGGTACACCAAGTTTTAGTAGTTGTACACCAGAGATATTTTAATATTATTTTAATCTACCTCCAAGCCAACCAATCACAACTCACCTTACACCCCCAAGACCTCCAAGGCTGTGTCATTTCATCATTTTGGCCGAAAATAACAAGAGAGAAAAGAGAGAAACTTTCATGAACACTTAATCTTCAAAGTTTGATTTCTTCTGAACTAAAACTCAAATCAAAACTCCGATTTCACCAAAATGATCCTCTCTTCTTCCTCTACATAACCATGTAACTAATCAAGGATGGAAATAAGGTGAGATGGCTGTCTCCCTCCCATTTCAATTCGGTTTTCAAGGAAAACCATGCAAAACATGTGTTTTCTTGATGTTCTTCCTTAGGAATCATGCTTAACTTGACTTGAGGGCCAAGAAACATGAATTTCCAGCAAGTCTAAGGTGAGATATCTCTTCCTAACATACTGAGTGAGATTTGGTTAGTTGAGAGTTTTTGGATTTAAAGTTGTTCTTGATGTGATTTAGGAGGAAAAAGTGCTTAAGGACCACCTGAAAGTTTAACCGAATTAGGAGCAGCAAAACCAAGTAGGGATTGACAAATTTAATCTTGATTGATTGTGTTTGAGTTGTGTGATTATGATATGGTTTGTCTGTGCTTGAAATTGATTGTTTGTATGAGTAATTCTTGTTGAAATTTTGGTGAAAATTTGATGAAATTTGATGAAATTCAAGCTATGAATGTGTGTTCTTGTGATTGCTGGAAAACGAAACCCTAGAGCTTAAATTGAGGTTAAATTTATGTTAAAATCATGTTGAAAAGATGGGGTTTTAGTGGCTGGAAATTTATTTTGAATTTTGGTAAAAATCGGTTGCTGAAAAGACTGAAAAACGGGTAAAAACAGAGAAAGAATTTGAAGAATATACGAAGAACACGAAGAACACTTTGAGTGTGGTGAATATCAATGAAGAACACCTTTTTGATCCATAAAAGGGCAAGGAAGTAAATATTTTGGTGTTTGGGGGGTTATTTTGTAATTTCCAAAAGTTAGGGTGGTAAAAGTAAAAATATTAAAAGTTACGGGTGGTAAAAAGTGAATTTTAAAGGTTAAAGGTTAAAGTAAAGTTAATTTTCGAAAATTTAATAATAAAATAATAAATAATAATAAAATATTAAATAATAATATTTAATTAAAAATAATATTTTAATAAAAATAATAAAATAATGCGAAAAATGTAGCTTTCTGTAAAAGCTTTAGAAAGACAACTTTAAATGCAGAATCTCATAGTTACCTTCATAAAACACTTAGGGAGTGGTAATAACATGATAGTGAGGCAAAGATAAAGAAAAGATAAAAAGTTAAAGAAAAGATAAAAACCAAAGAAAAAGTCTGTAAAATTTTAACGACAGAAAAACAGACAGAGACTAGTGAACGAACTAGGGCAACTTAGTTAGTACTTGAGTTGCGACTAGGGTTAGGTATAATATGAAAAGTTAAACTGTTTCAGTATAGACTTAATGAACCTATACTTGGGACAGACTAACTATTCATACCGAAATTTACATAAGCTTTAAATACATACGTTAAGCAGAGAAATCAGAGCAGAGTAGAGAAACACAGAAAACAGAGTAACCAGAGTAAAGTAAAGAGATAAAGAGAAAAAGAGTAATATAGATACAGATGAAAAGAGTAATCAGGGAAGAGAAAAGAGATACAGAGAATAGAGTAATTAAAACAGAGTAAAGAGATACAGAGAAAAGAAAAACCAGAACAGAGTAAAGAGATATAAAGAGAAGAGTAATATAATAAAGAGATATTATATATATTTGTTGCTTAATGCAACCCAAGAGATATTATATATATATATATATATATATATATATATATATGTTGCTTAATGCAACCCAAGAGATATTATATATATATTTGTTGCTTAATGCAACCCAAGAGATGTTTGTTTATTTATCTGTTTCCCTAAGGCAACCCAAGAGTAATTTTCCGTTCCCAAGAGTATATTTCCTGCGAGTAGAAAGCAAAGGCTGTCACAATAGAGCTGCTAATAATTATATGCGCATTTATTTGAACGGAAAATCGTATCCGGGAAATCGTGAACTCGTGACCGGATAAATGTCGGGAATGCAGGTGCTAACCGACACATGAGCTCATGGCCTACGCTAGGGCTAGACATGCATCATTCTTGTCTGCGCATCATTCTCTGTTGCATTTCTTTCTGTGTGTGATCTACTTCTTTATGTTTGTCTGCTCGTATGCTATTTCTGTGCTTTATTTTCTTGTATTCTTTTGTTTGTGTTTTGCTTTCTGTTGTCTCTACTTTCTCTTTCTATCTTTACCTTCTGTATACTGCTTCGCTATATTATGTTATTCGTCTACTAATCGACCCCAAATAAATGAACGTAACTAATAACCCCGACCCTACTAAGAACTCTCCAGTTCTTACCCCTTCTCTCTCCCTTTCCCCTTCAGATGGAAGTAAAAGTTCCTTTCCATAGTTCGCTGATGATTGTACGCAAAAAGGGATTCTGCTCTAGGTAGTCTTCTGAGTCTAGGGTGAATATCGTTCTCTGATTATATGTATATACTGTGAGACCAGCCAACGTCTTCACCCCGTTCGTATGCGCACTTTAACCTAAATCCTGTGTACAAGATTCCTATTGCGTGGCTACTTCATGAGGTACCAGAGACATGTCCTATGGAAAAGTCTGATCGTGTAGAGGAGTAGCAGATGATGTTCTATCTTTTGATGACGTTCCACTTGACTTGAGTTTTGGAAGACCTAGAATGTACTTTTCCTCGCTTTAGTAGTTTGGAGGGACTAGGTGAGTATAGAGTATAGGCTAGCCTAGGTGCTAGCTTAGGGACCTCTTGAACAGGTTAGGACCTGGGATGTTGTATGTATATATATGCATATAGATATTATTTAGCTGTATCTAGGGGTGTTCTAACTAACAGTCTATATGCTAATAAAGGCTAAGTCACCGAACGTTGTCAACTACTTGTGACGTATTTTTGTGTGGTTGTTTATAACTATTTTATCTGTTATTACTTGTGAATTGATTTTAAATGATTCTGTCTATTAATCCAAATGTTTTTTTAAAAAAAATAAAATAAAATATACACCACGTAAATTAACTACGCATTTAACAACGAATCAGGCTCATATGATAAATAATAGATAATAATTAGGAAGACAAATTGGTAGCGCTCAGTTTCCGGTATGATCTAGACATATTGAAAATTGGGTCGTTACATAAAGTATGGACTATTATATATTGCTGGAAATCCCAGGATGTCTACTTTTCAACGCAATTGAGACCGCACCAATTGGGCTTCTCTTGCTCCAGAAAATCCATTTCGAGTGCAGGGAGGTCAGAATCCAACAGCATCTGCAGTCCTTTTTCAGCCTCTGAATCAGATTTTTACTCAGGTCCCTCAATTTCAGCCAGAAAATATCTGAAATCATAGAAAAACACACAAACTCATAGTAAAGTCTAGAAATGTGAATTTTTCATAAAAACTAATAAAAATATAACAAAAAGTAACTAAAACATATTAAAAACTACCTAAAAACAATGCCAAAAAGCGTATAAATTATCCGCTCATCACAACACTAAACTTAAATTGTTGCTTGTCCCCAAGCAACTGAAAACAAAATAGGATAAAAAGAAGAGAATATACAATGAATTCCAAAAACATCTATGATGATCAGTCCTAATTAGATGAGCGGGGCTATTAGCTTTTTGCTTCTGAACAGTTTTGGCATCTCACTTTATCCTTTGAAGTTCAGAATGATTGGCATCTATAGGAACTCAGAATCCAGATAGTGTAATTGATTCTCCTATTTCAGTATGTTGATTCTTGAACACAGCTACTTTGTGAGTCTTGGCCGTGACCCTAAGCATTTTGTTTTCCAGTATTACCACCAGATACATAAACGCCACAGACACATAACTGGGTGAACCTTTTCAGATTGTGACTCAGCTTTGCTAGAGTCCCCAATTAGAGGTGTCCAGAGCTCTTAAGCACACTCTTTTTTCTTTGGACCACGACTTTAACCGCTCTGTCTCAAGCTTTTCACTTGACACCTTCACGCCATAAGCACATGGTTAGGGACAACTTGGTTTAGCTGCTTAGGCCAGGGTTTTATTCCTGTGGACCCTCCTATCCATTAATGCTCAAAGCCTTGGATCCTTTTTATTTTACCCTTGCCTTTTGGTTTAAAGGGCTATTGGCTTTTTCTACTTGCTTTTTCTTTTTCTTTATCTCTTTTTTTTTTTGCCAATTTTTTTCTTTCTGCAAACTTTTCACTGCTTTTTCTTGCTTCAAGAATCAATTATATGATTTTTCAGATTATCAATAATATTTCTCCTTTTTTACTATTCTTTCAAGAGCCAATAATTTTAACATTCATAAACAACAAGTTAAAAAATATGCACTGTTCAAGCATTCATTCAGAAAACAAAAAGTATTGCCACCACACCAAAATAATTAAACTATTTTAAAATTTGAAATTTATGTACTTGTTTTTCTTTTTCAGAAAACATTTTTTTTATTTAAGAGAGGTGAAGGATTCATAGGACATTCATAGCTTTAAATCATAGACACTAGACACTAATGATCATGTAATAAAGATACAAACATAGATAAAACACAAATCATAGTAAACGAAAAACAAAAAATAAAGAGCAAGGAAATTAAAGAACAGGTCCACCTTAGTGATGGCGACTAGTTCTTCCTCTTGAAGATCTTATGGAGTGCTTTAGCTCCTCTATGTCTCTTCCTTGCCTTTGCTGCTCTTCCCTCATGGCTATTTGATCCTCTCTAATTTCACGGAGAATAATGGAGTGCTCATGGTGCTCCATTCTTAGTTGTTCCATGTTGGAACTCAAATCTCCTAAGAAGGTGTTGATTTGCTCCCGAGAGTTGTGTGGAGGAAAATGCATCCCATGAGGCATCTCAGGGATTTCATGATGAGGAATTTCCTCATGCTCTTGTTGAGGTCTATAAGAGGGCTCTCTTATTTGCTCCATTCTCTTTTTAGTGATGGGCTTGTCCTCTTCAATGAGGATGTCTTCTCCTATGACAACTCTAGCTAAATTGCATAGGTGACAGATGAGATGAGGGAAGGCTAACCTTGCCAAAGTGGAGGTTTTGTCAGCCACTTTGTAGAGTTCTAGAGATATGACCTCATGAACTTCTACTTCCTCTCCAATCAAGATGTTGTGGATCATGATAGCCCGGTCTATTGTAACTTCAAACCAGTTGCTAGTAGGAATGATAGAGCGTTGGATGAACTCCAACCATCCCCTAGCCATAGGTTTGAGGTCATGCCTTCTCAATTGAACCGGCTTGCCTTTGGAGTCTCTTTTCCACTGAGCTCCATCCATACATATGTCCATGAGGACTTGGTCCAACCTTTGATCAAAGTTGACGCTTCTGGTGTAGGGGTGTGCATCTCCTTGCATCATGGTTGAATGCCAACCTTACATTTTCCGGACTGAAATCTAAGTATTTCCCCCGAACCATTGTAAGCCAATTCTTTGGGTTCGGGTTCACACTTTGATCATGGTTTTTGGTGACCCATGCATTAGCATAGAACTCTTGAACCATTAAGATTCCGACTTGTTGAATGGAGTTGGTGAGAACTTCCCAACCTCTTTTTCGAATCTCATGTCGGATCTCCGGATACTCATTCCTTTTGAGCATGAAAGGGACCTCAAGAATCACCTTTTTCTTGGCCACAACTTCATAGAAATGGTTGATAAACCCCAATTTTGTGGTTTATCTTGTGCTTATTTTGGGGGATTTTATCAACTTTTCTCACATTTATTCAATGAAATAGCATGGTTTTACAATTCTCCCTTGATTTGTGCTTAAATGTGAAAAAATGCTTTTTAGGCCCTAAAATTGGTGATTTTAATTCACTTTAATTCCATTCGATGCCTTGATATGTTTGTTGAGTGATTTCAGTTCATAAGGCAAGTATTGGATGGAAGAAGTGAGGAGAAAAGCATGCAAAGTGGGAGAACTCATGAAGAAATGAAGGAACCGTAAAGCTGTCAAGCCTGACCTCCTGGCACTCAATCAGCCATAACTTGAGCTACAGAGGTCCAAATGAGGCGGTTCTAGTTGCGTTGGAAAGCGAACATCTGGGGCTTCGAAATGATATAAATTTTAACATATGTTTCTTCGCACTCAGGGGCACGCACGCGCCATGTACGCGTGCGCGCCGATTCACTTTAATGAAATCGCCCCCAGCGATTTTGCAGCTCATTTTGGGCCCAATCCAACCCAATTCTGATGCTATTGAACCCAAGGACTGAAGGGGGAATGTAGGAAGTAGTCATAGTTTAGTTTTCATAATGTTTTAGGGTAGAATTCTAGAGAGAGAGGTTCTCTCCTCTCTCTAGATTTTAGGGTAGTTTTAGTTAATTCTTCTTGGATCCAAGTTATAATTCTTGTTTTGATTTAGTTCTTCCTTTTAATTTCTTGTTATTACATCTCTATTCTTCTAGTTTTACTTGTAATTTCCTTTATTTTACCATTTTTATGTTTATGAACAATTGTTGGATCTTAATTTTCTTTAATGCAATTTTATGTTTCTGAGTTCTTTTATGCTTACCTTAGTTGTTATTGTTAATTTCTTGTAATTGGTAGTTGGTAGATTTATTATTCTTGCACTTTTATTATGCTTTCCTTTATTACCCACCAAGTGTTTGACAAAATGCTTGGTTGGGCTTTAGAGTAGATTTTGAGCATTCTTGGCTTGGAAAGAGTAATTGGGCAATCTTGAGTCATGAAAACCCAACTCATGTTGGTGATCTAGAGTTGTTAGCTAATATTGTTTCCATTGACACTAATCTTTTGCTAATTAAATTAGTGAGTTGATTAGGACTTTTGGATTGAGATTAGCTAGTCTTGTTAGACTTTCTCTCATGGAAGATAATATGATACCTTCTTCTAGTGTTTGAGATGACGTAATGAGATAAATTCTTGTTATTATTGTGGTATGATTGATTAGTCTTGTTTGACTTTCTCCCTATTGTTGGAGTTGACTAAATAAGGTGAATTAATCATTGCATGACTAGGATAGAAAGCCTATGATCTCAATCTTTGCCATGAATGTCTCTCTTCATTAATTGCTTTCTTTAATTACTCTCTTTATTTTTCTTGTCATTTATTCTCTTGTCCTCTTATCAAATCAAACCCCCCTTGCATTTTCATAGCCAATAATTGATCATTTCATTGCAACTCTTTGTGAGATGACCCGAAGTCTAAATACTCCGGTTAATTTTCATTTGGGGTTTGTTACTTGTGACAACCAAATTTAATTTGATTTGAGGATTGACTATTGGTTTGGACTATACTAACAACGGAATTATTTTGTGGGATTCCGAACCGGTATAAATCCTTGTATCAAATTAATGGTGCCGTTGCTGGGGAGTTGCAATGGTGTTATATTATTGGCTATTGTATATATGTTAATATACTTATTTGCTAGTTTTTGTTTGTTTTAGGAGTTAGTTTTTATTAGTTCTTATTAGTATTTGTTTTATTTTCTCTTGCTACTATGAATTCTCATCACTTTGGCTATGAGTTTGGTTCAAATTATGTTGTAGGAAATGGGAACTACAATGAGAATATGCATCAAGGATTGAACAATCAAAGGTGGGAGGAGCCTCAAAGGATTGATCACCCTTCTTGGCAACAATAACCTCCGGTTTCTTATGGGTATAATTCTCATCCTAATGCATATCAATCTAATGGATGTGGTGACCCTTATTGTAATTGTCAACAACCACCACTACATGCCTATGAACCACCCCCTCAACATAATTTTGAACCACCTTACTCACAAGCCCCTCTTCACCAAACACCTCCATATGACCCTAACCCATATCCATCATACCAACCACCTTATGAACCATATGAACCACACATGGAACCACCACCATTCCAACACAATTACTCTCAAGAACCACCTCAATATACACCAACTCCATACCCTTACCAAAATGAACCACCTTCCAATTATAATGCTTTTCCCTCAAACAATGAACCCTCTCTTCCACCACCGCCCTCCGATGAAGCCTCCATGTTGGAATTGAGAGACCTTGAATCTCATATCTCAAGGCGACAAGAGGAGGATGAGAAGAAGTTTAAAGAGCTAGGAGTCAAGATGGCTATCCTAGTGGAAGCCGTTAGCAATATGGCCTCCTCCCAACTAAGCCTAAGCAACCAAGACACTCCCATTGACGAATGTGGAGAAGCAATTAAGGAGCATAGTAAGGGAGTGAATTTAGAGCTTCAAGGTGAAGAAGATGAGTTGAAGCAAGAATTGCCACAAGGGGAAGAAGATGAGACAATTGAGCCGGAAGAAGTGGTTGAAGCCTTTGAAGAGGTTGACCAAGAGATAGATTCAATCATTGAAGAATTCTTATGTACAATTGAATCCTCTCCAATTGGGATTGATATGGAGATTGAAGAAGAAGATACCTCGCCTCTCATGCCTTTGGTGATAAATGAAGAAGAAATTGAATTGGAAGCAAGCCACCAAGAGGAAGAGGTTGAAGTTGAGGAAAGTTGTAAAGAGGTGGAGATAGTCAAGGAAGAGCACAAGGGAGTAGAGCTTGCAAGATCATTGGAACCACCCCTTCCTAAGTCACCCTCCTACACAACATTCAAGTGGGTAAAATTCTTATCTCTAATCTTTACTTTCCCACTTGAATATGGTTTGATTGAAAATGATGGTCAACTTAAAGCTCTTTGTGGAGTTAAGAGTAGGAGAGAGTTGTGTAGTGGTTGGAAACATCACTCCAAGTTCATAATGGTTGCATGCTCAAAGTTGAATGGCAATGGTTGGTGTAGAACCAAGTTGCATGAGTCTAGGAGGTTGTTTGGAAGCTTCTTTGAGAATTCTAAGGTCATGCCACCCAATTGGAATCGTGATAATCAATTTGAAGATGGGTGTCAAAACAAAGTGTGGGATCCCGGATCGCACAAGGAGAATCAAATTTGGGAGCTCATGGTTTGTGAATAACTCCATCAAAGCTTGGAGTTATTAAATTTGAATGATAAAGCACAATGGAAGTCCAAGCATTGGTGGATGTTCAAGGATGGATTCAAGCACAAGCCACCTTGATGAAGAGCTCCCCATAACTCCAACTTAAGGACAATAAACAAAAGTGCTAGGTGGGAGACAACCCACCATGGTAACATCTTTCCCTTTTCCTCTTTGTACATATTGGTAAAATAGGTTTAATCTCATGTTTTGATTGATTTGTTAAGTTTGTTTGGTAATCTAGTAGGTTAAATAAGGTTTTATGATGTTTTGGTAGTTGTTTGGAGGTTTGGAATTCTTGGTTTGGTGCAAAAACATAGAAATTTTTGAAAAACAGAGCACCACCCACACGCACGCGCACTCCACGCGTACGCACGCCTCAAGTATTTTCGACCATCCACGCGAACGCGCCATTTACGCGTACGCGTGGATTGAGTTTTTCCACCCCTCCATACATTCACCCGAGAGTTCTGCCTGAAGTGTGCCAACTTTGTGCCCAAAGGCACGCACACGCGTACCTTGTGCGTACGCGCCGATTCTCTGCTTTGCCATGGACGCATACGCACACCGCACGTGTACGCGTCGTGTCCATTCCATCAATCCACGCTTACACGCACATGACGCGCACGCGTGGATTGCCCTATTTTCACTCACCTTCTTTTCTTCCCCTCTTTCCATTTCTTCCCTTCTTTTCTCTTCTCTTCTTTACTTTCCACCCTTCAATCATCATCCAACACTACCAAATATCAGATAACACCATTTCTTTTAGTTAGTTGGTTGGTTTAATTTTTGTTTTCCATTATAAGTGTTGGATTACTAATCTTGTTTACTGTTTACTGCTGCTTATTTCTAATAGGATGTTAGTTTAACATCATTGTTGTTATTGTCATTGTTGGATTCCTTTATTAAGGCTGCAATTTATTACTTAGTTTTGAATTTTCATGTTGAATATTTGTGAGCACCAAGTGAATGTTACATTGCCTTTAAGCTTCTCAACTCTTTTAAATTGCATGTTTTGGCCACCATGCATTCATCATCTATTGTTAGGCAATTGTATATTATCATTGATTTTTTTTAGGTGATGCTTGTTTATGGTTTATCCTTATTCACGTCACTTATTTCATGCATTAAGATTGTGGAATTGTGAGATTGGATCTAAAGCTTACCTAGTGACATATTTTTGAGCTTTGTAAAGCTTTGTGGGCCATGCTTGCTATGTGATTGATTTTTATATCTCTTTTCCTAAGTTCCATAGAATCCATGTGTTCCACCTCTATGTCACTTAGGTGTTGCAACAACTTCAATATGTGTCATTGATTATTGTGTGAGTTTCATATACCATTTTGTTCACTAGGTCTACCTACACATCAATCAATGTCCATGCATTATCCAATTTCACAATTGCTTGATTTTTGCTTGAATGCTTTTATGCCTCTTCACTACCTGTGTGGTTGACTTAACCTACAAGTCTTTTAAAGTATTTCAAGCACACTAGAATGAGTGAAGTACATTTTTCTTTTGTGTAAATGTGACACAGCTTTTTATACTAGTATGTGTGTGTGTGTTCTAAACCGTACGTAATTTTAGAACCCATACACCTATTTTTCGTCACTGCCACACCAATTCACCCACTTAATTCTAGTGATTTACCTCATTCCAACAATTCACGCTTCCTTGCTTTTGTATTCTCTCATCTTACGGTGTTTATTTTATTTTTCATGATTGATGCACCATAAGCAAAAACAGAAGCGGGAGAAGAACACGCAGCACCGGTTGACCTACAAGCTGAAGCTAGCAACTCGAAAAGTCGCCGTACCCCTTGCTCATATTTGAGTGCACCGAGGACGGTGCAAACTTTTAAGTGTGGGGAGGTCGTCCGACCACTCGGCATTTTGGGTGACAAGTTTCTAATCCCAACACTTTTGCATTTCATTTTTAGGTCTTTAAAGATTTTTTGTTGCATTACATGATAGGTTGCATGTTAGTTAGAATTTGTACATATTTCACAATTTCTTTTTATGATAGGACTACTTGGTTAGGGTGATGAGTTTTTTTTCCAAGAAACTGTTTTTAGGGCACCCTACCAATTTAAAAAAAAAATTTGTTGAACTTGCTTGAAGAATTTATTTTGGAACATGGTTTTTGAGCTAAGAACACAAGCATGTGAGTTTTGAGCCCTATGGTGTGGTTACATCTTATAACCACTTATTTTCCATTCTTGTGTGCATTATTCTTTTTCTATGATTGTAATCTTTGATTTGTTTGATTCTTTATGTCCATTATTCCATGTATACATGCATTTATATGATTGAGGCCATCATTTTATTTAGCTCACTTACCCAAATAGCCTACCTTTCATCAACCATTGTTAGCCAAATTTGAGCCTATTTAATCCCTTTCGTTCTTAATTTTAGCACATCACTACCCTTAAGTGAAAAACAATAAATGTCCTTAATTTGGATCTTTGATTAACTTAGGCTAGTGAGAGTGTGTATCATTTGGGTATGGGAAACTTGGGACATTGGTTGAGGTAAAAGTGTAATTTTTATTTTTGTTGAAAATATTGAGAATTGGGTACATATTCATGCACTATATGTAAAACCATATGCATTGATACATTTGTATATACTTTAGAAAAAAAAATAAAAAAATGATAAAAAAATATGGAAAAGGAAAAAGAAAAATATATAGAAAAAGAATACAATAAAAAGGGGACAAAAATGCCCCAAAGTAAAGTTCAATAAAAATCAATGCATATGGAATGTTAATTAAAAAAAATGCATGAGTATGTGAAAAAGTGGGAATCATGGGTAGCTAGGTATTGTGTTAGAATTGTATAGGTTGTTATATGTGTTTGGTGAGAGCTTAGGTTAATCAAAGATTCAAATTTCAAGCTCACTTGACCATATACATCCCTACCTTGACCCTAACCCCATTACAACCTATGAATAAGACCTCATGATGAATGTATGCATGCATTGAATAATTGTTGATTGTTAGATGAAAAATAAATCTTAGAAAGCATGAGTAGAAGAGGATTGAGTGAATCGACCCTATACACTCGAGTGACTAGAGCGGATACACTTCCGGTGAGGGTTCGATGCTCAATTCCTTGTTTCCGACTTTCATGAGCTTTCTTCTTGCAAGTCTATTTGAACTTTATTTTTATATTTGAATTGGTAGAGTTTGTGAGTCATCATATGACCTCAGCCCTACATGTGCATATATGTTCTTGGAGATTGATTTACCTTTAACCAAGTAGGTAGAATCATTTTGCATTTAGTTGCATTCATATAGATAGGTGCATATAGTTTATTTGCATTGAATAAATGTTCATACCACTTTTCTTGTCCTTCTTTATTCTTAGCATGAGGACATGCTTGGTTTAAGTGTGGGGAGATTTGATAAACCCCAATTTTATGGTTTATCTTGTGCTTATTTTGGGGGATTTTATCAACTTTTCTCACATTTATTCAATGAAATAGCATGGTTTTGCAATTCTCCCTTGATTTGTGCTTAAATGTGAAAACATGCTTTTTAGGCCCTAAAATTGGTGATTTTAATTCACTTTAATTCCATTCGATGCCTTGATATGTTTGTTGAGTGATTTCAGTTCATAAGGCAAGTATTGGATGGAAGAAGTGAGGAGAAAAGCATGCAAAGTGGGAGAACTCATGAAGAAATGAAGGAACCGTAAAGCTGTCAAGCCTGACCTCCTGGCACTCAATCGGTCATAACTTGAGCTACAGAGGTTCAAATGAAGCGGTTCCAGTTGCGTTGGAAAGCTAACATCCGGGGCTTCGAAATGATATAAATTTGGCCATATGTTGTTTCGCGCTCAGGGGCGCGCACGCGCCATGTACGCGTGCGGGCCAATTCTGCCCTTGGGTCCACTTTAATGAAATTGCCCCCAGCGATTTTGCAGCTCATGTTGGGCCCAATCCAACCCATTTCTGATGCTATTGAATCCAAGGACTGAAGGGGGAATGTAGAAAGTAGTCATAGTTTAGTTTTCATCATGTTTTAGGGTAGAATTTTAGAGAGAGAGGTTCTCTCCTCTCTCTAGATTTTAGGGTAGTTTTAGTTAATTCTTCTTGGATCCAAGTTATAATTCTTGTTTTGATTTAGTTCTTCCTTTTAATTTCTTATTATTACATCTTTATTCTTCTAGTTTTACTTGTCATTTCCTTTATTTTTCCATTTTTATGTTTATGAACAATTGTTGGATCTTAATTTTCTTTAATGCAATTTTATGTTTCCGAGTTCTTTTATGTTTACCTTAGTTGTTATTGTTAATTTCTTGCAATTGGTAGTTGGTAGATTTATTATTCTTGCACTTTTATTATGCTTTCCTTTATTACCCACCAAGTGTTTGACAAAATTCTTGGTTGGGCTTTAGAGTAGATTTTGAGCATTCTTGGCTTGGAAAGAGTAATTGGGCAATCTTGAGTCATGAAAACCCAACTCATGTTGGTGATCTAGAGTTGTTAGCTAATATTATTTCTATTGACGCTAATCTTTTGCTAATTAAATTAGTGAGTTGATTAGGACTTTTGGATTGAGATTAGCTAGTCTTGTTAGACTTTCTCTCATGGAAGATAATATGATACCTTCTTCCAGTGTTGGAGATGACGTAATGAGATAAATTCTTGTTATTATTGTGGTATGATTGATTAGTCTTGTTTGACTTTCTCACTATTTATTGGAGTTGACTAAATAAGGTGAATTAATCATTGCATGACTACGATAGAAAGCCTATGATCTCAATCTTTGCCATGAATGTCTCTCTTCATTAATTGCTTTCTTTAATTACTCTCTTTATTTTTCTTGTCATTTATTCTCTTGTCCTCTTATCAAATCAAACCCCCTTGCATTTTCATAGCCAATAATTGATCATTTCATTGCAACTCTTTGTGAGACGACCCGGAGTCTAAATACTCCGATTAATTTTCATTTGGGGTTTGTTACTTGTGACAACTAAATTTAATTTGATTTGAGGATTGACTATTGGTTTGTACTATACTAACAACGGAATTATTTTGTGGAATTCCGAACCGGTATAAATCCTTATATCAGTGGTCTTGATGGACCTTTGAGATGAATCTCTCTATCTCCCATGACTCGGAGGTGGAAGCAATTGTCTTCCCTTTCCTCTTTCTAGAGGTTTCTCCGGCCTTAGGTGCCGTTAATGGTTATGGAAAAATAAAAAGCAACACTTTTACCACACTAAACTTAGAAGGTTTGCTCGTCCTCGAGCAAAAGAAGAAAAAAGGGAGGAGAAGAAGAAGTAAATAGAGGAGATGGAGAGGTGTGAGTGGTTCGGCCAAGGGGGGAAAGAAGTATTTATGATGTGTGAAAATGAAGGAGGGATAAGGGGTTTATATAGGAGTGGAGAGAGGGGTAGGGTTCATGTATTTGGGGTTGGGTTTGGGAGGGAAAGGATTTGAATTTTGAATTGTGAGGTGGGTGTCATGGGGAAGAGTGGTGGAGGTGATTGGTGAGGGGTATTTGAGGAAGGGTGTTATGGGAAGGTGTGAAGAAGAGAGAGAGAGAGAGTTGAGGTAGGTGGGGATCCTGTGGGGTCCACAGATCCTGAGGTGTTAAGGATTTCTCATCCCTGCACCATTTTGGTGTGTAAACGCCCCTTGGAGTGCCAATCCTGGCGTTAAACGCCAGGTTGCTGCCCATTTCTGGCGTTTAACGCTAGCTTTTCTCCCTTTTTTGGCGTTAAGCGCCAGCTTTTCTTCCCTTACTGGCGTTTAAATGCCAGTAAGCTCCTCCTCCAGGGTGTGCTATTTTTAATGCTGTTTATGATTTTGATTTAATTTTTGCAGTTATTTTTGTGACTCCTCATGATCATCAACCTAAGGAAAACATAAAATAACAATGGAAATTTAACATAGACAAGTAAATATTGGGTTGCCTCCCAACAAGCGCTTCTTTAATGTCAATAGCTTGACAGTGGGTTCTCATGGAGCCTCACAGATACTCAGAGCATGATGATGGCCTCCCAACACCAAACTTAAAGGTTGAATGTGGGGGCTCTGTTTGACTCTGTGTTGAGAGAAGCTTTTCATGCTTCCTCTCCATGGTTACAGAGAGAGATTCTTTAGCTTTAAATACAAGGTAGTCCTCATTCACTTGAAGGACTAACTCTCCTCTGTCAACATCAATCACAACTTTTGTTGTGGCTAGGAAGGGTCTCCCAAGGATGATGGATTCATCCTTATTCTTCCCAGTGTCCAGGATTATGAAGTCAGGAGGGATGTAAAGGCCTTCAACCTTTACCAAGACATCCTCTACAAGTTCATAAGCCCGTTTCCTTGAATTGTCTGCCATCTCTAGTGAGATTCTTACAGCTTGCACCTCAAAGATCCCTAGTTTCTCCATTACAGAGAGGGGCATGAGGTTTATACTTGACCCTAGGTTACACAGAGCCTTTTCAAAGGTCATGGTGCCTATGGTACAAGGTATTAAGAACTTTCCAGGATCCTGTTTCTTCTGAGGTAGTTTCAGTTGAATCAGATCATTCAGTTCATTGATGAGAAATGGAGGTTCATCCTCCCAAGTCTCATTACCAAATAACTTGGCATTTAGCTTCATGATTGCTCCAAGGTACTTAGCAATTTGCTCTTCAGCAATATCTTCATCCTCTTTAGAAGACGAATACTCATTTGAGCTCATGAATGGCAGAAGGAAGTTTAATGGAATCTCTATGGTCTTTGTATGAGCCTCAGATTCCTTTGGTTCCTCAAAGGGGAACTCCCTTTTGTCCAGAGGACGTCCCATGAGGTTCTTCTCACTGGAACTCACGTCTTCCTCACTCTCTCCAGGTTCAGCCATGTTGGTTATGGTTATGGACTTGCACTCTCTCTTGGGATTTTCTTCTGTATTACTTGGGAGAGTGTTAGGATGAGTTTCAGTAATTCTCTTACTCAGCTGACCCACTTGTGCCTCCAAATTTCTAAAAGAGGACCTCGTTTTAGTCATGAAATTAAGAGTGGCCTTAGATAGATTAGAGACTATGTTTGCTAAGCCAGAGGGACTCTGCTCAGAATTCTCTGTCTGTTGCTGAGAAGATGATGGGAAAGGTTTGCTATTGTCAAACCTATTTCTCCCACCATTATTATTGAACCTTTGTTGAGGCTTCTGTTGATTCTTCCATGAGAGATTTGGATGATTTCTCCATGAAGGATTATAGGTGTTTTCCATAGGAATCTCTCATGTAATTCACCTCTTCCATTCTAGGATTCTCAGGATCATAAGCTTCTTCTTCAGAGGAAGCTTCTTTAGTACTGCCGGATGCAGCTTGCATTCCATATAGACTCTGAGAAATCATATTGACTTGCTGAGTCAATATTTTATTCTTAGCTAGTATGGCATTCAGAGTATCAATCTCAAGAACTCCTTTCTTCTGAGTTGTCCCATTATTCACAGGATTTCTTTAAGAAGTGTACATGAACTGGTTATTTGAAACCATGTCAATGAGTTCCTGGGCTTCTTCAGGCGTCTTCTTCAGATGAAGAGATCCTCCAGCAGAGTTGTCCAATGACATCTTGGACAGTTCAGACAGACCATCATAGAATATGCATATGATGCTCCATTCTGAAAGCATGCCAGAAGGACACCTTCTGATCTTGTATCTTTCCCAAGCTTCATAGAGGGATTCGCCTTCCTTCTGTCTGAAGGTCTGCACTTCCACTCTAAACTTACTCAATTTTTGAGGTGGAAAGAACTTTGCCAAGAAGGCATTGACTAGCTTTTCCCAAGAGTTCAAGCTTTCTTTAGGTTGTGAGTCCAACCATGTCCTAGCTCTATCTCTTACAGCAAAATGGAAGAGCATAAGTCTCTAGACCTCTGGGTTAACCCCATGGGTCTTAACAGTGTCACATATTTGCAAGAATTTAGCTAAAAACTAATGAGGATCTTCCAATGGAAGTCCATGATACTTGCGATTCTGCTGCATTAGAGAAACTAATCGAGGCTTAAGCTCAAAGTTGTTTGCTCCAATTGTACGAATTGAGATGCTCCTTCCACAGAAGTCAGAAGAAGGTGCAATGAAGTCACCAAGCATCTTCCTTACATTATTGGCATTGTTGTTATTTTCGGCTGCCATGTCTTCTTCTTTTTCGAAAATTTTTGTTAGGTCCTCTCCAGAGAGTTATGCTTTAGCTTCTCTTAGCTTCCTTTTCAAGGTCCTTTCAGGTTCAGGATTAGCTTCAACAAGAATGCCTTTGTCTTTGTTCTTGCTCATATGAAAGAGAATAGAACAAGAAAGTATGAAATCCTCTATGTCACAGTATAGAGATTCCTTAAGGTGTCAGAGGAAAATAGGAATAGAAGGATGGGGTAGATAGAGAAGAATTCGATCATATAAAGAAGGAGAGAGTCCGAATTTCTACTAGAGGAGAAGTGTTAGTCCTTAAATAGAAGAAGGTGAGGAGGGGGAGGAATTTTCGAAAACAAACTAAAAATTTTAAAATAATTAAAAAAAATTTAAAAAAAAAGTGTTGATGATTTTTCGAAAATTAAAAGTGAGAAAGTGGTTAGGTGATTTTGAAAAAGATTTTGAAATCAGTAATCAAAAAGATGTGATTGAAAATTATTTTGAAAAAGATGTGATTGAGAACAATTTAAAAAGATTTGATTTCAAATATTAAAGTTGATTACTTGACTAACAAGAAACTAAAAAATATGACTTTAAAGTTTAAAGATTGAAGTTTTCTTAATAGGCAAGTAACAACTTGAGATTTTTAAATCAAGATTTTTGAAAATAGTGAATGAAAATGAGAAAGATTTTATTTTTGAAAAAAAAATGATTCAAAAGATATGATTTCAGAATTAAGAATTAAAACACGAAAAACTGAAAAAGATTTGAATAGAAAACTAACATTCCTCCCTTGTGCCATTGATAAACCACTATTTTATGGTTTATATTGTGTTTAATTGTGCGGTTTTATCAAATCTTTACCCACTTATTCATATGATTAGCATGCATTTATAATTCATTTCCGAAAATACTTCATGGTTGAAAACTTGCTTCCTAGAGACTTTTAATTATGTATTTTAACTCTCCTTTATTCCATTCGATGCTGTGATCTGTGTGTTAAGTGTTTCAGGCTTTATAGGGCATGTATGACTTGGAGATTGGAAAGGAGGCTTGCAAAAATAGAAGGAACACAAGAAATTGAGGAGATGACCAGCGAGAAGTGACGCGGACGCATGGCTCACGCGACCGCGCGACATAGAGGAAATTGCAGTGACGCGGACGCATGGCTCACGCGACCGCGCGACATAGAGGAAATTGCAGTGACGCGGACGCATGGCTCACGCGACCGCGCGGATTGGAAACTGCACAAGTGACGCGAAGGCGTGGACGACGCGCACGCGTGGCAAGGCAAAATGCCGGATGACGCGGACGCGTGAAATTGAGGAGATGACCATTGATAACTGAGCAGGCAACCTTTAATTATCACTTTTATCTTGAGAGAACTCCATCAAGGATAGGGCTTCCAACTAATCTACTCCCGGTCAAGGTTTTTATTTAAATTACATAAATTCTCTGATTTAATTTCCTGTTTATCAACTCAAACCATTTTTTAGAAAATATCTGATTAATAAAATAGAACATCTTTCTGCAACTCGTTGGGAGACGACCTGGGATTCATACTCCCAGTATTTTAATTTTAATTTTGTGACAACCCCTTCTAAATTGATAAGCGGATTTTCGGTTGGTTAAGAACTGTACTTGCAACGTATCTCTTATAATAATTTCTTTACTCGCCAATTTCAGCCACGTCAATTTTTGGCGCCGTTGCCGGGGAGTTGCAATAGAGTGCTAAGTTATTGATTGGAATTTATTTATTTGCATTTTATTTTTATTTTGCTACTATGAGCTGCATGTTTCTTTCATTAAATGACGCGTTCACTTCCTGATCCAAGCATGCCTGTATTTGATCCTGAGATTGAAAGAACTATTTCACGTATAAGGCAAGCTCGGCGTCGGTTAGTCCTCTCTGAAGGCGGATCTGAAATGTCACTTGAGGAAGAAACAAGCCCCCGTTCTACTGATTCGGTTGATTCACGCGCAGGTGAAATGGCAGCACCTAGGAGAGTTACTATCCAGGAGGCTGGAGCCCCTGATTTCACAATGCAACCGTTTCAAGCACATCACCCAGCAGTGGCTACAGACTTTGAAATAAAGACTGCACTACTCAACTTGATGCCTAAGTTTCATGGCTTACCTGCTCAAGAGCCTATCAAGCACCTGAGGGATTTCCAAGTAGCCTGTTCTACTGTCAGGCGTGACAGTGCAGATGAAACTCCCATTTTGTTAAAAGCTTTCCCATTCTATCTTGAGGGAAAGGCGAGAGAGTGGTACTACACTCAACCCACAGCAACTGTTTCTGACTGGGATACGCTTAGAAGAGAATTTTTGGAAAAATTCTTCCCAGTTGAAGTTACTGATAAACTGAGGAAGAACATTTCCATGATTGTTCAGGACGAATCTGAGACTCTCTATGAATACTGGGAGCGCTTCAACAACCTTCTGGAAGCATGTACCCACCATATGATTGACAAGATAGTGTTGCTCGGCTACGTCACATAGGGCATGAGGCCCCAAGATGACCACATTGGAAAGTGCTAGCAATGGGTCTATGAAAAAGTACAAAACCACTGATGAGGCATGGCAATTGATCAGCGACTTGGCTGAGTCTACAAGGAATCACAGACAGAAACAAGGCCGGTCAAAGGCTGTTACAGAGGTATCTTTTAGCCAGGAAACTACTGTTCTGACTCAGAGTATATGTGAAATGACCAACTTAATGAAGCAGATGCAGTTGAGTCAATAACAAGCACAACAAAGCCAACAGTTAGTCCCACAGAGAGTGTGTGGGATCTGTGCTGATTACAGCCATTATACTGATGAATGTCCACAGCTCCAGTAGGAAGACAACACTGTGGCAGCCACTCATAACTTCTATGACCGCCCCAACCAAGGTTACAATCAAGGTGGCAGTTACAACCATGGATAGCAGGACAATTCTAACCAAGGTTGGGGAGATAACTCTAACCAGAATTAGAGGGACAACAATAACAGAGGAGGCAGAGACAATCAAGGATGTCAGAGGTGGAATAATAACAATAACAGGCAGCAGAACCAGAACCAGCCTTACAGAGCATCTCACTTGAGGCAGTCCCAAGGACCACAGCACAACCAACAACAAGTTCTGCAGATCACTCAATCTAATCCCTCCACGAGTGACGAGGCACTTCAATCCATTGCACAAGGACAAAAGAACGTGGAAAGTTTAGTTAATGGCCTAGCAGCTGCTATACAAGCTCTCATCTCTCAGCTGGCATCACCCAACACTTCAAACACTCAACATGCAAGCTCCAGTGGAATTCCTTCTCAACCCTTACCCAATCCAAAGGGTGGAATCAATGTCATCATCCTAAGATCCGAAACCACACTGCAAGAGAGGAATCAGGAGGAGCCAATCCCATCAGAACACGCCTCAGCTGAAGAGGTGGTAGAAGTAGAGGATGCTGAAGAGGAAGAGGAGATACAAGACATGGGTGAAGAAGTAGAGGCTCAACCATAGAAAGAAGCACCCAAGGAGGCAGACCCTGCAGAAAATGCCCTCCCTATTCCATTTTCACAAATTGCAAGGAAGCCCAGGAAGCAGATGGAACTTGATCCCAAAATGGTAGAAATATTCAAAAAGGTTGAGGTAACTGTTCCCCTTTTTGATGTTATTCAGCAGGTACCTAAATACGTAAAGTTTCTGAAAGATTTATGTATACATAAAGACAAAATTAATGAATTAGAAACTATTCCTTTAGGTAGTTCTATATCTGCTTTAATGGGAGGTTTACCTGAAAAGTGTAGTGATCCAGGACCATGTATGGTAAATTGTACTATTGGTGGTGTGATATTTTCTGACTGCATGTGTGATCTAGGAGCATGTGTTAGTATAATGCCTTTGTCTACATATGATACTTTGAGGCTCCCTCCCTCAAAAAGGTCGGCAGCTCATTTTGTGTTAGCAGATAAAAGCATTATTACAGTGGTTGGAGTTGCTGAAGATGTATTAATGAGCATTAAGGGACTCACATTTTCCATTGACTTCTATATTCTGGAAATGCCCCCTAATGACTCAGGAAGGCCATCATCAATCCTGCTTGGAAGACCATTCCTGAAGACTTCAAAATTTAAGCTGGAGGCATTTTCTGGAACTTATTCTTTTGAAATAGATGGCAGAATAGTGAAATTCAGTTTAAATGGGGCTATGAAGCACCCGCTGGATGACCTTTCTATCTCCCGGTGTGACATCATATATGAAACCGTGGCTGAAGTTCACCAGGGGGAGTTAGAAGAGAAGTACACAGGACAAGGTCCAAGTGTGGGGATACTCTTGGAGGATAATGAGGGCACTTTGCCATTATCACCAGCCCTAGATAATCCAGAGTCTGACCATGAACAGAAATTGGAATTAAAGCCCCTCCCTCCACACCTCAAGTATGCTTACCTTGAGGACAAGCAGAGATTTCCAGTAATTATTACAAGGGAACTCACTCCCCAACAAGAAGAACGGCTACTCAATGTGCTGAGGAAACACAAGAAAGCAATTGGATGGAGCCTAGCGGATATAGTAGGCATCAGCCCTCAAGTTTGTGAGCACAGAATATTCCTAGAAGAAGGAGAAAAGCCTGTCCATCAACCTCAGAGAAAACTGAATCCCACTATCTTAGAAGTTGTCAAGAAAGAAGTGACCAGGCTACTTGAAGCAGATATTATTTACCCCATCTCAGATAGTGAATGGGTCAGTCCAATACAAGTGGTGCCCAAGAAGTCTGGAATCACAACAGTAAGAAATGAACATGAAGAGCTTTTGACAACTATAGTGCAGAATTCATGGAGAGTTTTCATTGACTATAGGCGTCTTAACCAAGCCACTCGCAAGGATTATTACCGCTTGCCATTCATTGATCAGATGCTTGATCGCCTGTCAGGTAAATCCCATTATTGCTTTTTAGATGGTTATACAGGTTATTTTCAAATCCATATAGCTCCTGAAGATCAGGAAAAGACTACTTTCACGTGTCCTTTTGGCACTTATGCTTATAAGAGAATGCCCTTTGGCTTGTGCAATGCACCAGCTACTTTCCAAAGGTGCATGATGAGTCTTTTCTCTGACCTTATTGAGGACTGTATGGAGGTTTTTATGGATGATTTTAGCGTTTATGGTGATTCATTTAGCCTTTGCTTGGATAGTTTATCTAGAGTATTAGATAGATGTGTCCGTACAAACCTTGTATTGAATTTTGAAAAATGTCACTTTATGGTTAAACAAGGGATTGTACTAGGACATGTTGTGCCTAATACTGGCATTTCTGTAGATCCAGCAAAGGTGGATGTTATTTCTAGTTTTCCTTACCCCTCCTCTGTGAGGGAAGTCCGTTCGTTCCTTGGCCATGCAGGTTTTTACCGGAGATTCATTAAGGACTTTAGTAAGGTAGCACTTTCCTTATCCAGATTACTGCAGAAAGATATTGAGTTTGAGTTCAGTGAGGATTGCAAACAAGCGTTTGATAAGCTGAAGACTGCCCTGACTCAAGCTCCAATTGTGAGAGGACCTGACTGGAGCCAGCCATTTGAAATCATGTGCGATGCTTCCAACCATGCAGTAAGAGCAGCGCTGGCTAAGCGTGAAGGTAAGGATCCTTTTGTAATTGCTTATGCGTCTAAGACTTTAGACACAGCTCAGTCCAATTACACTACTACTGAGAAAGAGCTTCTTGTTATTGTTTTTGCTCTGGATAAATTTCGAGCCTATTTACTTGGTACTAAAGTAGTAGTGTACTCAGACCATGCAGCTCTAAAGTATTTATTAGCTAAAAAGGAGTCCAAACCAAGGCTTATACGTTGGATACTGCTACTACAAGAATTTGATTTAGAAATTAAGGATAGGAGTGGTAACCAAAATCTAGTGGCAGACCACTTGAGTCGCCTCGAGCACATTAAGGATACCGCTACTCCTATAAATGATAATTTCCCGTTTGATGGCTTACATGCAGTATTTGATGTAGTCCCTTGGTATGCGCCTGTAGCTAATTATCTAGTTAGCCGCACCTTTCCTCCAAACTTTACTAAGTATCAAAGAGACAAGCTGAAAAGCGAGTCCAAATATTATATATGGGATGACCCATATTTATGGAGATGTGGCGCTGACCAGGTAATTAGACGGTGTGTGCCTCAATCAGAATTCCAGTCCATTTTAGTGGCCTGTTACTCATCTGAGAGTGGAGGACATTTTGGCCCTCAAAGAACAGCTAGAAAAATTTTAGACTGTGGATTCTGGTGGCCTACCCTTTTTAAAGATGCTGCTGAATTTTGTAAATCATGTTTCCCATGCCAAAGGTTTGGTAATATATCCAAGAGGGATGAGATGCCTCAACAGACTATGCTTTTCTGTGAAATTTTTTATGTTTGGGGCATTGACTTCATGGGTCCATTTCCAAATTCTAATAGTTATTTTTATATATTGTTAGCTGTAGATTACGTTTCTAAATGGGTGGAAGTAATTTCTACCCACACTGTTGTTTCCTTTGTTAGAAACCACATTATTTGTCGCTTTGGATCACCACGAGCAATCGTGAGCGATCAAGGCACCCAGTTCTGTAACAGGAAACTAACAGGATTACTGAAGAAGCATGGGATAGTTCATAAAGTGGCAACAGCCTACCATCCCCAGACTAATGGGCAAGCTGAGGTGTCTAATAGAGAGATAAAGAGTATATTGCAGAAGATAGTCAAACCTAATAGAAGAGACTGGAGCACCAGGCTACAAGATGCACTCTGGGCATACAGAACAGCATACAAGACACCCATTGAGATGAGTCCCTTTCGCTTAGTTTATGGAAAGGCCTGTCACCTCCCAGTAGAGGTAGAGCACAAAGCCTTTTGGGCAGTGAAGGAGTGCAATATGGAATTTGAGAAGGCCGAAACTGAGAGAAAGTTGCAACTGTAGGAATTAGAGAGCCTACGCCTAGAAGCTTATGAGAACTCAAGACTGTACAAGGAAAAGATGAAGGCTGTGCATGATAAGCACATCAAGAGGAGAGAGTTCCAACCTAGGGACTTTGTCCTCCTTTACAACTCTAGACTGAGACTTATGCCAGGCAAGTTAAGATCAAGATGGGAAGGTCCATATAGAGTGGAGAAGGTTGATCCATACGGAGTTTTCCACCTGAGTCATCCTTCGAGCTCTGAATTCATCAAAGTTAATGGACATCGCTTGAAGCTATATCATGGGCAAAAGAGTGGGCTAGAGATCTTCCTCTTGGAGGATCAACCCACAGCAAAAGAGTGAGCTAGTGGAGCGTCCAACTTAAGGACGTTAAAGCAAAGTGCTGGGTGGGAGACAACCCACCATAGTATGATCGTTCCTTTCTTTATTCTTAGTTTTCTTTTTCAATAACTCTTCTCTTTATTAGCAAATTTAGCTTGCATCTGCATTTGCATATTTTTATTTTTTTTAAAAAAAAGAGGGAGAGCATGCGACGCGACAGCGTCGCCGATGCATCCGCGTCGCAGGTGGCTCACAAAGAATAAGAAATCGAACAGAAAGTCACACAAGAGTGTGGCTGGAGGCGTGCCTTTGGCACAAATCGCCCCACGCGACCGTGTCGCTGACGCGTCCGCATCATGTGGGAGAATTGCCTTCCACGCGTCCGCGTCACCCACGCGGACGCGTGACCTGAAAATCGACGTAAAAGAGGGTGCATGGCAGAAAGATGTGCTAAAGGGGTGCTGGACTGGCGCTGGACGCACAGTCCCTTCCACGCGAACATGTGCCCTACGCGTCCGCGTCATCTCCCAATATTGGCCACCCACGCGACTGCGTCACCCTGAAATTTGGCAAAAATGAGTTTTGAACAGAAAGTTGTGCGAGCGCGAGGCTGCCCTCGCGCCAGTAGCACAAAATGAGCCACGCGTCCGCGTGACCGACACGACCGCGTCGACCCATCTAAGCGCTATCCGCGCGAACACGTACCCCACGCGTCCGCGTCACTTGCGCCGTACATCTTAACCTAATTTGCCAAAATATCTTACCTTTCTCTTTCCCAAATCCTTTTTTTTCTTTTCCCTCCTTATTTCTTCCTTCTTCCTTCTTTTTCACTCTCTACTTTTTCTCTCTCTCACCACCATTATCAAGGTTTTTCTTTTCTTCCTCCCTCCTTACTTTTCTATTCTTCTTCTTTTTATGTTATCTTTTTCTTTTCTTTTTCCTTACATTATCCATGTTTTCTTTTTCTTTATTTTTCTTTTAATTGGTGTTGAAAATTTATTTGGGTCATTATTCTTTCCTATGATTTGCTTGTGAATTATTCAGGAATTGTTTGACAATTATATATTACTTTTTAATAGCTTTTTATTTAATACTTTCAATAGCTTATTTACCATGCATGCTATGTGTTTGTGAAAACGCCCGTATGACATTGTGCACTATTTTTAGATTTCTTTTATTCTACTACTCTAAATGCTTGCTTTTCACAAAATCCCTTTTTATATTTTATTAATTTAATATAATTATTGTTACAAATAGGTTATTAGTTTGAAAGGCTTGGTAATCTCACTGGGACATTAAATGCTTGATCTATGCTACTCATGCCTTTGCCTGCATGCCAATAAACACCTTGCATTTAATTGTCATCATATGCACTTGCTATATTTCCATTTATGATTTTTCACATGTAGTCATGACCATGTGTTAACTTCATTCATCTTTTAATGTGCATTGATTACCACCTTACCCACCCTCTGCCTTGCTCTATCCCATGACATTTTGACATACTTTCTCTTTTCTCCCTTTTAGGATGGCCACCAAGAAAGACAAGGAGAAAGCTACTCCCAAACCACCAGCAAGAAAAGGAACAAAGAGAGCATTAGTGGCAGAGCCATCTTCAATTGTAGTAAAGCCCTCAACAAAAAGAATTAAGAGGATTATAAAGGTTGATAAAAAAGAGAAAGCTTTCCCAGCAAAGGACACTGCGCGATTTCCTAATCGCTTCTGTGAACAGATGTTCCCCATCCTGGTAGAAAGGAGTTACAACAACGAATACCTTCTTATCCTTCCGACCCGTATTGCTGAATTTGTTGAGTCGCAAATTGAACGAAGACAATGGAGTTTCCTACAGAGACAGCCATGGTAGGTTAATCTTTCTTGGGTAGTAGAGTTCTACTCCAATTTCCACCTGCCAACCCTGCAGTCTGTCTATGTCCGACAGAAGCAAGTCTCCATTACAGAAGAGGCCATTCAACGAGCTTTAGATCTTCCCCCTACTCCAGAAGGACTGGACGCATTTCAAGAAGCCGCACTCAAGCACCAGATGTACCAATTTGATTGGGACGCTGTTCTCAGAGTCATCGCGCTACCTGGCAGCAGATGGATCTACGGATACCACCGTTCCCGTCCTAAGGGAATATTGGCTTCCGCACCTACCTTGGAGGCTCGCGTATGGGCAGATTATGTCCCATTACGTCTTTCCGAGCACTCACGAGTCCTCCTTCACTGCAGACATGGCCGTTCTACTATGGTGCATCCTTACAAATCAACCTCTGAACCTACCAAGACACATCCGGAATGCAATGGGACACGTACAAATTGCGAGCAACTTACCTTTTCCCTCCCTGGTCTCAAATCTTGTCTCAGCAGCTGGAGTCTCCTACAGAGCTGGGGACACCAAAGCCATGCTTCCATGGGATGATCAGTACGTCCCTAACGGGAAATATATCAGACCTCCAACAGCCACTACAAGCCAGCCTACTGAACCGGCTGAAGACATTCCTCCTTCAACACCACAAGCACCTACAACAAACCAACTGCTCCATCAGATACTTGAAAGGTTGGATCGGCAGGAACACAAAGCAAAGCTAAGAGAGCGCCGTAACAAGCGCCGATTCACATACCTCAAGGCGCTACTTAAGGGAAAATACAGAGACTCAGACACCCCAGACTCCACTTCCTTTACCAGCACAAGGAGCCATAACGGTCCTGACTGTGGAGATACTGCTACCAGCCCACCTTTGTTCCTAACAGATGGCACCGAGGACAGTGCAAAGCCTTAAGTGTGGGGAGGTCGGTCAGTACCTGACTTCCGGAGGTAAATTCTCTTCCCTAACACCAATAAAATAGGATATTTAGTTAGTTTTTCTTTTGTAGAATAGGATAAATTGCATAGTAATAGATTAGTTGCATGCATGTTCTACTTGATTGAAAAGACAATAAGTTTCTTCTAAGACCCTATTTTTAGAACAAAATTTCACTAATTTTAATCTAAACTTTTATGTTAAATCTACTTGAAGTTGTATTTGGAACATGGTTTTTGAGCTAAAAAACACACAACCTGTGAGATTTGAGCCTTTATACAAGGTTACAATATTTAACCATAATTATTTTATTCTTGTGTGTTTACTTCTCTATGATTGTAATCTATACTTTGTTTCATCCTATATGTCCAATGTTTAATATATCTATATGCTTGCATATGATTGAGGCCATTATTTGTTTAGCTCACTTATCCAAATTAAGCCTACCCTTAAGTTACCTTTGTTAGCCACTTTGAGCTTTTAAATCCCATTTGTTCTTTATTTTACCACATTACTAGCCTTAAGCGGAGAAATAATTATATATCCCAATTGAATCTTTGGTTAGCTTAAGATAGAATTATGTGTTAATTAAGTATGGGAAAATTAGGGGAACAAAAGATAATAAGGGAATGTGTCATGATAATATAATGGGAATTTGGGTGCCTACTCATGTAAAACTATAAAAATTAAAAATCTATGCGCATTGATAAGCTACGTTTATATTTATGTTCAAAAAAAATTCAAAAAAAATATTCAATAATCAAATAAGGGGACAAAATTACCCCAATGTTAAGTTAAGAATTCAAAGATCAATGCATATATGATAAAATCAAAATAAAGTTGATGCATGAGTAAGGAATGTGAAAGGGAAATTTTAGGTAGCTAGGTGTGAAATTTAAGCTATAAAGAATATATATGTGTGTTAGGTGAAAGCTTGGGTTAATTAAAGATTCAATTTATAAGCTTACTTAGCCATATATGTACCCTTACCCATATCTTGGCCCCATTACAACCTTGAAAAGAACTCATGATGTTTGCATTGGTATATTAATTGTTGTTGATTGGTTAGGTGAAGAACAAAAATTAGAAAGCATGATTAGAGAAGGATAGGGTGATTGCCCTATACACTAGAGAGATTAAAGTGTACATACATCATCAGTGAGGGTTCAATGCTTAAGTTCTATGTTCCCTGCTTTCATGAGCTACCTTCTTGCATTTTTATCTGTTCTTACTGTATAAGAATTGAATTAGTGGAATTTGATCTGTGATTGTCTTGAAGAGCTTATTTACTTTTGACCAAGTGGACAAGAATCATATAGTTGCATTCACATATATAGGTTGCATTGCATTGCATGAGTTTTACATGTTCCTACTCATTTATTTTATCTCCTTCAACTAAGCATGAGGGCATGCTAATGACTAAGTGTGGGGAGGTTGATAAACCACTATTTTATAGTTTATATTGTGTTTAATTGTGCGATTTTATCAAATCTTTACCCACTTATTTATATGATTAGCATGCATTTATAATTCTTCCTAAAAATACTTCATGGTTGAAAACTTGCTTCCTAGAGAATTTTAATTATGTATTTTAACTCTCCTTTATTCCATTCGATGCCGTGATCTGTGTGTTAAGTGTTTCAGGCTTTATAGGGCATGAATGACTTGGAGATTGGAAAGGAGGCTTGCAAAAATGGAAGGAACACAAGAAATTGAGGAGATGACCAGCGAGAAGTAACGCGGACGCATGGCTCACGCGACCGTGCGGCATAGAGAAAATTGCAGTGACGCGGACGCATGGCTCACGCGACCACGCGGATTGGAAACTGCACAAGTGACGCGAAGGCGTGATCGACGCGCACGCGTGGCAAGGCAAAACGCCGGATGACGCGAACGCGTGAATGACGCGATCGCGTGACATGCACGATCTGCAGAATCTGCAGAATTCGCTGGGGGCAATTTTGGGCCCTGTTTTGACCCAGTTTTCGGCCCAGAAAAGCATATTAGAGCCAGGGAACATGCAGAGACCAGAGAACAACATTCATTCCGCATAATTTTAGTTTTAGATCTGATTTTACTCCTCCTCTAGGTTTTCTCTCTACACATTCATAGTTCTTAGGATTTTGATTTTATTGCTTCCTGGATTGGGATATTGAGAAGAGTTATTACTTCCGTCAAGACTTCATCATTCTAGTTTGTTTCCTTACTTGTTACTTACTCTTCCATGTCCTTTATTTACTCAGAATTATTATTGGATTATTTTTAGAATTTATTAATACAAGAACTATTTTTATTTTTAATTGATCCTTTTGATTATTATTTATCATGTCTTTCAATATTTCCCTTTCTTATTTCGTGGTTTTTACAATCATAATGAGCGAGTAGTTCTACAACTTGATTGGGAGTTGATTGACAGGAGGACCTTGAGTTGGATGATCAAGAGTAAAATTATAGTTGGGTTTCGCGTTGGGTCGCCCTCTAATCACTGACACTAGTCCTTCCCAAGGGAGAGGATTAGAACTTGTGAATAGAAATTGACTTCCAACTTGCTTAACTTTCCTTTACCTGGTAAAGGATAACTGAGCAGGCAACCTTTAGTTATCACTTTTATCTTGAGAGAACTCCATCAAGGATAGGGCTTCCAACTAATCTACTCCCGGTCAAGGTTTTTATTTAAATTACATAAATTCTCTGATTTAATTTCCTGTTTATCAACTCAAACCATTTTTTAGAAAATATCTGATTAATAAAATAGCACATCTTTCTGCAACTCGTTGGAAGATGACCTGGGATTCATACTCCCAGTATTTTAATTTTAATTTTGTGACAACCCCTTCTAAATTGATAAGCGGATTTTCGGTTGGTTAAGAACTGTACTTGCAACGTATCTCTTATAACAATTTCTTAACTCGTCAATTTTCGCTACGTCAGCCATCATGGCGTTAAACGCCCAGAATGGTATCCATTCTGGTATTTAACGCCCAAAATACTACCCTTTTGGGCGTTTAACTCCCAGCCAGGTACCTGGCTGGCATTTAAACGCCAGTTTTCCTTCCTCACCGGGCATTTTGAATGCCCATCTTTTTCTCTGTAATTCCTCTGCTGTATGTTCTGAATCTTCAATTCTCTGTATTATTGACTTAAAAAGACATAATTTTAAAAAAAAAATTGAATTTTTAACGATGAGAGAGAATAACAACAAAATGAAACTAATCATGAAAAACTAAGATCAAATAAACAATGTATGCAAGGACACGTTGACTGTCAAGATGAACAATCATATTTATTTTTTTTTTAAGAAAAGAAAGACATGTAAGACACCAAACTTAGAAATTTTTATATTAGAGACACTAATAAATTGAGAATGCACATGAGAAACAACAAATGACACAAAACAAGAGAAATTAAAGATGAAACCCAATAAAATCATCAAGAACAACTTGAAGATTAACGAAGAACATAATGCATATATTTTAGAAGAATGCAAAGAAATTAAAATTATGCAAAACACCAAACATAAAATGTGACACTAGACTCAAACAAGAAACACAAATTATTTTTTATTTTCATGGTTTTATAAAAATTTTTTTATTTTTCGAAAATTATTTGGAAAAAGAAAAATAAGGGTTTTGAAATTTTTAATAAGAATTCCAGGAATCATGCAATGTTAGTCTAAAGCTTCAGTCTAAAAAGATTAGACATGGCTAGCCAAGCTTCAGCAGGGCATTACATACAACAGCCAAATTGATGAGAATCACTTAGCTCCTATGATGATAAGAGCATCATCTGAAACTCTAGAATTCATTCTTAAGAATTTTGAAGTCATAGAATAATTTTTTTTTGAAATTTTTTTTCAAAAATAAAAAGCTAAAATAAAATTACCTAATCTAAGCAATAAGATGAACCGTCAGTTGTCCAAACTCGAACAATCCCCGGCAATGGCGCCAAAAACTTGGTGCACGAAATTGTGATTCACACTTTTCTCAACTCCGCACAACTAACCAGCAAGCTATGGTCATCCTTGTAAATCTCAGTCAGGCGGATTCAAGTGGTTATATGTTTTTTTTGTAATTAAAAGATAAGGGAAACATAAAATAAGGATAGAAGTACTTATGTAATTCATTGGTAGGAGTTTCAGATAAACGTATGAAGATGCTTTGTTCCTTCTGAATCTCTGCTTTCCTATTTCCTTCATCCAATCATTCATACTCCTTTCTATGACAAGCTGTATGTTGGGGGATCACCGTTGTCAATGGCTACCATCCGTCCTCTCAGTGAAAATGGTCCGGCTACGGGTTACGTAGGGCTAATCATCTGTCGGTTCTCACTTATGTTGGAATAAGATCTAATGATCCTTTTGCACACTGTCACTGCACCCAGCACTCATGAGTTTGAAGCTCGTCACAGCCATCCCATCCCAGATCCTACTCAGAATACCACAGACAAGGTTTAGACTTTTTGAATCTCAAGAATGCTGCCAATTGATTCTAGCTTATACCACGAAGACTCTGATCTCATGGAATGAAGGGCTCTATTGTCAGGAGAGGCAACTATGCATCGTGAACCAGGAGGCTAAGAGATATGCATTCAAGCTCGTTTTCAGGTAGAACGGAAGTGGTTGTCAGGCACGCGTTCATAAGTGAGAATGGTGATGAGTGTCACTTGATCATCACATTCATCATGTTGAAGTGCGAATGGATATCTTAGAACAAGAAGAAGCATGAATTGAATAGAAAAACAGTAGTACTTTGCATTGATTCATGAGGAACAGCAGAGCTCCACACCTTAATCTATGGGGTGTAGAAACTCCACCATTGAAAATACATAAGAACAAGGTCTAGGCATGGCCGAATGGCCAGTGGTGCATGAAATTGTGATCTTCAATGGCGCCAACAACTTGGTACGCACAATTATAATCTCAACTCTTTTTTCACAACTCCACACAACTAACCAGCAAGTGCACTGGGTCGTCCAAGTAATAAACCTTACGTGAGTAAGGGTCGATCCCACGGAGATTGTTGGCTTGAAGCAAGCTATGGTCATCTTGTAAATCTCAATCAGGCAGATTCAAATGGTTATGGGATTTAAGATAATTAAAATATGAATAAAACATAAAATAAGATAAAAATACTTATGTAATTCATTGGTGAGAATTTCAGATAAGCGTATGGAGATGCTTTGCTCCTTCTGAATCTCTGCTTTCCTACTGCTTTCATTCAATCATTCATACTTCTTTCCATGGAAAGCTGTATGTTGGGGGATCACCGTTGTCAATGGCTACCGTCCGTCCTCTCAGTGAAAATGGTCCAAATGCGTTGTCACTGCACGTCTAATCAGTTGTTGGTTCTCGATCATGTTGGAATAGGATCCATTGATCATTTTGCGTCTGTCACTACGCCCAACACTCGCGAGTTTGAAGCTCGTCACAGTCATCCCATCCCAGATCCTACTCGGAATACCACAGATAAGGTTTAGACTTTCCGGATCTCAAGAATGGCCGCCAATAATTCTAGCCTATACCACGAAGGTTTTAATCTTAGATTAGAAACCCAAGAGATACACATTCAAGCTTGTTTGCATGTAGAATGGAAGTGGTTGTCAGGCACGCGTTCATAGGTGAGAATGGTGATGAGTGTCACATAATCATCACATTCATCATGTTCTTGTGTACGAATGAATATCTTAGAAAAGAAATAGGCTTGAGTTGAATAGAAAAACAATAGTACTTTGTATTAATTCATGACGAACAGCAGAGCTCCACACCTTAATCTATTGTGTGTAGAAAGCACACCGTTGAAAATACATAAGTGATGAAAGTCCAGGCATGACCAAATGGCCAGCCCCCATAAAGGTCTAAGATAGCATAAGACTAATCAAAGATCCATGAAAATACAATAGCAAAAGGTCCTATTTATAATGAACTAGTAGCCTAGGGTTTACAGAAATGAGTAAATAATGTAGAAATCCACTTCTGGGCCCACTTGGTGTGTGCTTGGGCTGAGCATTGAAGCTTCCACATATAGAGACTTTTCTTGGAGTTAAACGCCAGCTTTGGTGCCATTTTAGGTGTTTAACTCCAGGTTTTGTGATAGTTCAGGCGTTTTGATGCCAGAATTTTTATGCTGACTTGGAACGCCGGTTTGGGCCATCAAATCTCGGGTAAAGTATGGACTATTATATATTTTTGGAAAGCCCAGCATGTCTACTTTCCAACGCAATTAAGAGCGCGCCAATTGGGCTTTTTGTAGCTCCAGAAAATCTACTTCGAGTGCAGGGAGGTCAGAATCCAACAACATCTGCAGTTTTTTTTCAGCCTCTGAATCAGATTTTTGCTCAGGTCCCTCAATTTCAGCCAGAAAATACCTGAAATCACAGAAAAACACACAAACTCATAGTGAAGTCCAGGAATGTGATTTTTGAATAAAAACTAATAAAAAATTAATAAAAACTAACTAAAATATACTAAAATCATACTAAAAAGAATGCCAAAAAGCGTATAAATTATCCGCTCATCACAACACCAAACTTAAATTGTTGCTTGTCCCCAAGCAACTGAAAATCAAATAGGTAAAAAAGAAGAGAATATACTATAAATTCCAAAATATCAATGAAACTTAGCTCCAATTAGATGAGCGGGACTAGTAGTTTTTTGCCTCAAAACAGTTTTGGCATCTCACTTTATCCTTTGAAGTTTAGAATGATTGGCATCTATAGGAACTCAGAATTAAGATAATGTTATTGATTCTCCTAGTTCAGTATTGTTGATTCTTGAACATAGTTACTTTATGAGTCTTTGCTGTGACCCTAAGCATTTTGTTTTCCAGTATTACCACCGGATACATAAATGCCACAGACACATAACTGGGTGAACCTTTTCAGATTGTGACTCAGCTTTGCTAGAGTCCCCAATTAGAAGTGTCCAGAGCTCTTAAGCACACTCTTTTTACTTTGGACCATGACTTTAACCGCTCAGTCTCAAGCTTTTCACTTGACACCTTCACGCCACAAGCACATGGTTAGGGACAGCTTGGTTTAGCCGCTTAGGGTAGGATTTTATTCCTTTAGGCCCTCCTATCCATTAATGCTCAAAGCCTTGGATCCCTTTTACCCTTGTCTTTTGGTTTAAAGGGTTATTGGCTTTTTCTGCTTGCTTTTTCTTTTTCTTTCTTTTTTTTCTTTTATTTTTTCTTTTATTTTCTCCATTTTTTTCTCGCAAGCTTCTTCTTTTTCACTGCTTTTTCTTGCTTCAAGAATCAATTTTATGATTTTTTAGATCATCAATAACATTTCTCCTTTTTCATTGTTCTTTCAAGAGTCAACAATTTTAACATTCATAAACAACAAATTGAAAAATATGCACTGTTCAAGCATTCATTCAGAAAAGAAAAGTGTTGCCACCACATCAAAATAATTAAACTAGTTTCAAGGATGAATTCGAAATCATGTACTTCTTGTTCTTTTTTTTTTAGATCATTTTTCATTTTAAGAAAGGTGATGGATTCATTGGACATTCATAGCTTTAAGGCATAGACACTTAGACAGTAGTGATCATGTAATAAGACACAAACATAAATAAAACATAAAGCATAATTTTCGAAAAACAGAAAAATAAGAACAAGGAGATTAAAGAACGGGTCCACCTTAGTGATGGCGACTTGTTCTTCCTCATGAAGATCATATGGAGTGCTTGAGCTCCTCAATGTCTCTACCTTTCCTTTGTTGCTCCTCCCTCATGTCTCTTTGGTGTTCTCTAATTTCATGGAGGAGGATGGAATGCTCTTGGTGCTCCACCCTTAGTTGTCCCATATTGGAACTTAATTCTCCTAGGGAGGTATTGATTCGCTCCCAATAGTTTTGTGGAGGAAAGTGCATCCCTTGAGGCATCTCAGGGATTTCATGATGAGGAATTTCCTCATGCTCTTGGTGAGGTCTATGAGTGGGCTCTCTTGTTTGCTCCATCCTTTTCTTAGTGATGGGCTTGTCCTCATTAATGAGGATGTCTTCCTCTATGTCAATTCCAGCTGAATTACAGAGGTGAAAAATGAGATGAGGGAAGGCTAACCTTGCCAAAGTAGAGGACCTGTGATGCGAGCGGAAATTGGCGAGTTAAGAATGATTATAAAATATGCATTGCAGGTATAGTTCTCAACCAACCAGAAATCCGCTTATCAATTTAGAAGGGTGTCACAGAAATTAAAATCAAAATACTGGGAGTATGAATCCCAGGTCGTCTCCCAACGAGTTGCAGAAAAGTGTGTTATTTTATTAATCAGTTGTTTTTAAAAAGGTTTGAGTTGAATGGTAGAAAATTAAATTAGAGAATTTATATAAATTTAAATAAAAGCCTTGACTGGGAGTTGATTAGCTGGAAGCCTTATTCTTGTTGCAGTACTCTCAAGATTAATTGATAATTGGGGGTTGTTCTGTTTAGTTGTCCCTTACTAAGTAAGAGGAAGTCAAACAAGTTGGAATGCTGTTCTATCAACAAGTTCCAATCCGCTCTTGGGAGGATTGGTGTTAGTGACTAGAGAGCAATCCAACAATAAACCCAATTACAATCTTTCTCTCGAACATCCCAACTCAAGGGTTTCTTTCAATCAACTCCCCATCAAGTTAGGGAACTACTCGCTCATTGTAAATGAAGAATTCATAACATAAGAAAGGGAATTAAAGAAAGACATGATAAATAATGATCAAAAGATTAATTAAAAATAAAAGTGATTCTTTTATTTAATAAATGCTAAAATAATCCAATAGTAAAATTAAGTAAATTAAGGAACATGGAAGAGTAAGAGACAAGTAAAGAAAACGAACTAGAATGTCGAAGTCTTGATGAGGCAATAACTCTTCTCAATATCCCAATGCGAAAACAATGAACATAACAAATCCTAAAAACTATGAATGTGTAGAGAGAAAACCTAGAGGAGAGGAAAATTAGATCTCCAAACTAAAACTACATAGAATGAATGTTGTTGTTGGTTTCTGCATGTTCTCTGGCTCTAGTCTGCTTTTTTGGGCCGAAAACTGGGTCAAAATAGGGCCCGAAATCGCCCCCAGCGATTCTGCAGATTATGCAGAACGCGCATGTCACGCGGTCGCGTCATCCATGCAGTCGCGTCATTCGGCTTTCTGTTTTTCCACGCGGTCGCGTCATCCATGCGGCCGCGTCGCTTGTGCTATTCCATGCCGCGCGGTCGCGTCATCCATGCGACCGCGTCACTGCGATTTCCTTTCTTTCGTGTGATCGCGTCATCCATGCGGCTGCGTCACTTCTCGCTGGTCATCTCCTCAATTTCTTGTGTTCCTTCCATTTTTGCAAGCTTCCTCTCCAATCTCCAACTCATTCATGCCCTATAAAGCCTGAAACACTTAAAACACAGATCACGGCATCGAATGGAATAAAGGAGAAATAAAATATATAATTAAAAGTCTCTTGGAAGCAAGTTTTCAATCATGCCATAACTTTAGGAAGGAATTATAAATGCATGCTTATTTAACGAATAAGTAGGTAAAGATCATGATAAAACCACATAAATAAACACAATATAAACCATAAAATAGTGGTTTATCAACCTCCCCACACTTAAACAATAGCATGTCCTCATGCTTAGTTGAAGGAGATAAAACGAATGAGTAAGAACATGTAAAACCTATGAAATGCAATGTAACCTATATATATGAATGCAACTATATGATTTTTGTCCACTTGATCGAAAGTAAGTAAGCTCTTCAAAACAATTACAAATCAAATTCCACTAACTCAATTCTTATACAGTAAGAACAGATAAAAATGCAAGAAGATAGCTCATGAAAGCAGGGAACATAGAAATTCAAGCATGGAACCCTCACTGATGATGTATGTACACTCTAGTCTCTCTAGTGTATAGGGTCATCACTCTATCCTTCTCTAATCATGCTCTCTAATTTTTGTTCTTCTCCTACCCAATCAACAACATTTAATATACCAATGCAAAAATTATGAGGTCTTTTCAAGGTTGTAATGGGGCCAAGGTAAAGGTGAGGAGATATATATGGCTAAGTAAGCTTATAAATTGAATTTTTAATACCTAGCTACCCAGAAATCTCTTTCACATCCATATATATTCAATATAACTTATATATTCTATATAACTTTAGAATTCATACCTAGCTACCCAGAAATCTCTTTCACATCCATACTCATGTATCAACCTTTTATTTTGATTTTATCATACATGCATTGATCTTTGAATTCTTAAATTAACATTGGGGTAATTTTGTCCCTTTATTTATTTGTTGAATATTTTTGTTTTTTTTGTTTTTTTTTATAAAAGTATGGAAATGCAGATGCACGAAATGTACTAATGAAGAGAAGAGTAAAAATAAAGAAAAGAACGATCATACCATGGTGGGTTGTCTCCCACCTAGCACTTTGCTTTAACGTTCGTAAGTTGGACGCTCCACTAGCTCAGTCTTTGGCTCTGTAGGGATCTTCCAAGAGGAAGATCTCAAGCTCCTTGTTTTTCTTCAGCTTCTCGCCATGGTACAGCTTTAAACGATGTCCATTAACTTTGACAGGTTTAGAGCTTGAATGATGGCTTAGGTGATAAACTTCATACGGTTCGGCCTTCTCTACTCTGTATGGACCTTCCCATCTTGACCTCAACTTGTCTGGCATGAGCCTCAGTCGAGATTTGTAAAAGAGGACTACGTCCCCAGGTTGGAACTCTTTCCTCTTGATGTGCTGCTCATGTACAGCCTTCATCTTCTCCTTGTATAGTCTTGAGTTCTCATAAGCTTCTAGGGGAAGGCTTTCTAGTTCCTGCAATTGCAACTTTCTTTCAGCTCCGGCTTTTCCAATTCCCATGTTGCATTCCTTTACTGCCCAAAAGGCTTTAAGCTCTATTTCAACAGGGAGATGACAAGCTTTTCCATAAACTAAGCGAAAAGGACTCATCCCAATGGATGTTTTGTATGCTATTCTGTATGCCCAGAGTGCATCTTGTAGCCTGGTGCTCCAGTCTCTTCTATGAGGTTTGACTATCTTCTGCAAGATACGTTTTATCTCTCTATTTGACACCTCGGCTTGCCCATTAGTCTGAGGATGGTAAGCTGTTGCAACTTTATGAATTATCCCATGCTTCTTCATTAGTCCTGTTAGTCTCTTGTTACAAAAATGGGTGCCTTGATCGCTCACGATTGCTCGTGGTGATCCAAAGCGACAGATAATATGTTTTTTCACAAAGGAAACAACAGTGTTAGCATCAGCATTGCGGGTAAGAATTGCTTCTACCCATTTGGAAACATAATCCACAGCTAACAATATATAGAAATAACCATTAGAATTTGGAAATGGACCCATGAAGTCAATGCCCCAAACATAAAAAATTTCACAGAACAGCATAATCTGTTGAGGCATCTCATCCCTCCTGGATATATTACCAAATTTCTGGCATGGGAAACAAGATTTACAAAATTCAGCAGCATCCCTAAAAAGAGTAGGCCGCCAGAATCCATAGTCTAAGATTTTTCTAGCAGTTCTTTGAGGGCCAAAATGTCCTCCACTCTCAGATGAGTGACAGGCCTCTAAGATGGACTGGAATTCTAATTGAGGCACACACCATCTAATTATCTGGTCAGCGCCACATCTCCATAAATATGGGTCATCCCGTATATAATATTTAGACTCGCTTTTCAGCTTGTTTCTTTGATGCTTAGAAAAGTTTGGAGGAAAGGTGCGGCTAACTAGATAATTAGCTACAGGTGCATACCAAGAGACTATCTCAGATATTGCTTGCAGGTTATCAAATGGGAAATTATCAGATATAGGAGTGGAATCATCTGTAATATGTTCAAGGCGACTGAGGTGGTCTGCCACTAAATTCTGGTTACCACTCCTATCCTTAATTTCTAAATCAAATTCTTGTAATAGCAATATCCAACGTATAAGCCTTGGTTTGGACTCCTTTTTAGATAATAAATACTTTAGGCTACATGGTCTGAATACACTACTACTTTAGTACCAAGTAAATAGGCTCGGAATTTATCCAGAGCAAAAACAATAGCAAGAAGCTCTTTCTCAGTAGTAGTGTAATTCGACTGAGCGGCATCTAAGGTTTTAGACGCGTAAGCAATAACAAAAGGATCCTTACCTTCACGCTGAGCCAGTGCTGCTCCTACTGCATGGTTGAAAGCATCACACATTATCTCAAATGGTTGGCTCCAGTCTGGTCCTCTTACAATTGGGGCTTGACTCAGTGCGGTTTTCAGCTTATCAAATGCTTGTTTGCAATTTTCACTAAACTCGAACTCAATATCTTTCTGCAGTAGTCTGGATAAGGGAAGTGCTACCTTACTGAAGTCCTTAATGAACCTCCTGTAAAAACCTGCATGGCCAAGGAAAGAACGGACCTCCCTCACAGAAGAGGGGTAAGGTAAACTAGAAATAACATCCACCTTTGCTGGATCTACAGAAATGTAAGTGTTAGACACAACATGTCCTAGTACAATCCCTTGTTTAACCATAAAGTGGCATTTTCCAAAATTTAATACCAGTTTTGTACTGACACATCTATCTAATACTCTAGATAATCCATCTAAGCAAAGGCTAAAGAAATCGCCATAAACACTAAAATCATCCATAAAAACCTCCATACAGTCCTCAATAAGATCACAGAAAAGACTCATCATGCACCTCTGGAAAGTAGCTGGTGCATTGCACAAGCCAAAGGGCATTCTCTTGTAAGCATAAGTCCCAAAAGGACATGTAAAAGTGGTCTTTTCCTGATCCTCAGGAGCTATATGAATCTGGAAATAACCTGTGTAACCATCTAGAAAACAATAATGCGATTTACCTGACAGGCGATCCAGCATTTGATCAATGAATGGAAGAGGATAGTGATCCTTACGGGTTGCTTGGTTGAGGCGTCTGTAATCAATGCAGACCCTCCAGGCATTCTGAACTCTGGTTGTCAGGAGCTCTCCATGCTCATTCTTCACTGCAGTGACTCCAGACTTCTTTGGCACCACTTGTACTGGGCTTACCCATTCACTATCTAAGATGGAATAGATGATATCTATCTCTAGTAGTCTAGTCACTTCCTTTTTGACAACCTCTAGTATAGTGGGGTTCAGTCTTCTCTGGGGTTGATGGACAGGTCTTGCTCCCTCTTTTAAAAATATTCTATGCTCACAGACTTGAGGGTTGATGCCTACTATGTCTGCCAAACTCCAACCAATTGCCTTCTTGTGCCTCCTCAGCACCCCAAGTAGTTGCTCCTCCTGTTGAGAAGTAAATTCCTTTGCAATGATAACCGGGAGCTTCTGTCCGTCTTCAAGGTAAGCATATTTGAGGTGTGGAGGAAGGGGTTTTAATTCTAACTTCTGATTATGTTCAGGCTCTGGGTTGTCTAGAGCTGGTAACAGTAGTAAGGCACTGTCATTGTCCTCTGAGAATGTCCCCACACTTGGACCTTGTCCTGTGTGCTTCTCTTCAAATTCCTGCTGATGGACTTCAGCCACAGTTTCATCTATAGTGTCACACTTGAGGATAGAGTGATCCTCTGGAGGATGCTTCATGACTCCATTCAGATTAAAGATCACTACTCGGCCATCTATTTCAAAAGAGTATGTTCCTGAGAAAGCATCTAATTTAAACTTTGAGGTCTTCAAGAATGGCCTTCCGAGTAGGATTGATGATGGCTTGTCTGAGTCATTTTGAGGCATTTCCAGGATATAAAAATTAGTGGGGAATGTGAGTCCCTTAATGCCAACTAGTACATCGTCAGCAACTCTAACCACTGTAATAATGCTTTTATCTGCTAACACAAAACGAGCTGCCGACCTTTTTAAGGGAGGGATCCTCAAAACATCATATATAGACAAAGGCATTATACTCACACATGCTCCTAAATCACACATGAATTCAGAAATTATCACACCACCAATAGTACAATTTACTATACAAGGACCTGGGTCACTACACTTTTCAGGTAAACCTCCCATTAAAGCAGATATGGAACTTCCTAAAGGAATAGTTTCTAATTCATTAATTTTGTCTTTATGTATACATAAATCTTTTAGAAACTTAGCATACTTAGGTACCTGTTGAATAACATCAAATAGAGGAACAGTTACCTCAACCTTTTTGAATATCTCTACCATTTTGGGATCAGGTTTCAGCTGCTTCCTGGGCTTCCTTGCAAGTTGTGGAAATGGAATGGGAGTGGCGTTTTCTGCATTGTCTGTGCCTTTTAGTGCTTCCTCCTGTGGTTGCACTTCTTCTTCTTCAGCTATGTCCTGTATGTCCTCTTCCTCTTCAACATCTTCTATTTCCACTACCTCTTCAGCTGAAGCGTGTTCTGGTGGGTTTGGCTCCTCTTGATTCCTTTCCTGCAGTGTGGTTCCGGACCTCAGGGTGATGGCATTAATACCACCCTTGGGATTGGGTAATGGTTGAGAGGGAATTCCACTGGAGCTCAAAGGTTGGTTATTGGAGTTATTCATTGACCTTATCTGGGAGACAAGAGCTTGTAAAGTAGCGGTCAGACCATTCAGAGTGGCATTAATGTTGTTTTCCATGGTCTCCTGTCTCCGATCAATAGATTGTAGTAAGTCATCATTGGCAGATACAAAAGGATGGGTAAATTGAGAGGTCTGCTGTTGGGTATTCTGTGGTCCTTGGGATTGCCTTAGGTGAGGAGCTCTGTAAGGCTGATTCTGATTCTGCTGCCTGTTGTTGTTGTTATTCCACCTCTGATTTCCCTGATTATCTCTGCCTCCTCTGTTATTGTTGTTGTCCCTCCAATTCTGGTTAGAATTGTCTTGCCATCCGTGGTTGTAATTGCCACCATGATTGTACCCTTGGTTGGGGCGGTCATAGAAGTTATGTGTGGCTGCCATGGTGTTGTCTTCCTGCTGGAGCTGCGGACATTCATCAGTATAGTGGCTATAATCAACGCAGATTCCGCAAACTCTTTGTGGGACTAACTGTTGGTTTTGCTGTGCTGGAGAAGGTTGAGCTTGCTGAACTTGTTGTTGATTCAATTGTATTTGCTTCAGCAAGTTGGTCATTTCACAGAAACTCTGAGTTAAAGCAGCAGTCTCTCTGCTAGAGGATATTTCTGCCACAGCTTTTGCACAGCCTTGTTTCTGCCTGTGATTCCTAGTAGATTCAGCTAAGTCACTCATCAATTGCCATGCCTCATCAGTGGTCTTGTACTTTTTCATAGACCCATTGCTAGCACTTTCCAATGTGGTCTTATCTTGGGGCCTCATGCCCGGTGTGACATAACTGAGTAATACTATCTTGTCAATCATATGGTGGGGCAAGCTTCTAGAAGATTATTGAAGCGCTCCTAATATTCATAAAACGTCTCGGATTCATCCTGAACAATCATGGAAATATCTTTCCTCAGTTTATCAGTAACTTCAGCTAGAAAGAACTTTTCCAAGAATTCTCTTCTCAGTGTATCCCAGTTGGATACAATTGCTACTGGTTGAGTGTAGTACCACTCTCTTGCCTTTCCCTCAAGAGAAAACAGGAAATCTTTCAACAAATTTGAAGTTTCATCTGCACCCTCACGCTTGACAGTAGAACAGGCTGCTTGAAAATCTCTTAGGTGCTTGATAGGCTCTAGAGCAGGTAAGTGATGGGATATTTTTGTGGAAAAACGAATTTCTCCAAAACACCCAAAACTAACCGGCAAGTGCACCGGGTCGCATCAAGTAATAATAACTCACGGGAGTGAGGTCGATCCCACAGGGATTGAAGGATTGAGCAATTTTAGTTTAGTGTTTGACTTAGTCAAGCGAATCAAGATTTGGTTGAGAGATTTGTGATTTGCAGAATTTAAATTGCATAGAAAGTAAAGGGAATGGGAAATTGGCATGAAATTAAAGAGAACTGAAATTTAAAGTGCTGAATCTTAAAGAACAAGAAATTAAATGGCAGAAACTTAGAACGCAAGAAATGTAAATTGCAGAATCTTAAAGTGCAAGAAATGTAAATGGCTTGAATTGTAAAGGGAATTGGGAATTGGATTTTTAGAAATTAAACAAGGAAAAGTAAAATTGCAACAAGCAGAGAAGTAAAGGATGACTGGAATTGAACCGGATCTTAAAACAGGAATGTAAATGAGCTTGAAATCAGTAAACAGAGGATGTAAAATTGGAATTCAGATCTCAGGACCCAAGAGACTAGATAACCAAGTCTAGATCTCAATGCCTTCCTAGATCCAACAAGAACAATTGCAAAGAAATTGTAAATTGCAAAAAAGGTAGATGAAGAAGCAATTAACTGAAACTGAAATTCAATTAAGCAGAGAATTAAACAAGATCCCAAGGTGAGATTGAAACAGAAGTTCTTCAATTCTCCACCCAAGACCCGAAGCAAGAAAATTAAAGAGTGCTGGGCAAGAACAAGGAAGAAGAGAGATCAATTCTCCTCCCCAATTCTCTTGAATTAAAACAACAATGCTAGAATGTAAAAGTGAATTCCCAATCAAAACCAGAAAAGAAAGCTCTATATGAAAACTAAAAAGGGAAGCTCTCTGAAAAACTTAAATCCTATGCTATTTATACACTTTCTTCAAATGGTCTTCAAGCCTTCAATTGGGCCTTTGCTCTTGATGGAATTGGGTTGATAGAGGCCTTGGTTGATTGCTCTTGGAGTTTGGAGAAGAACCGAATTGAACCGGGTTTGGAATCATGAAAGCTTGAGTAAAAGTTTGAGTAAAAGTTTGAGGCTAACTTTTACTCCAACTTTTCACATCAGCCACTCTTCTTTGCTGATACCAACATTGGGGCAAAAGTTAGGGGTCAAACGTTTGCTCCAACGTTGGCCTCCCCTTGCATACTCATGGCGCCAACGTTAGCCAAAAAGTTAGAGGCTAACGTTGGCGCAAACTTTTTCTCTCCAGGGTGTGTTTTTCATGCGCCAACATTAGCCAAAAAGTTAGGGGCTAACGTTGGCGCAAACTTTTGCTCTCCAGGGTGTTGATCTATGATGCCAAAAGTTAGCCAAAAAGTTTGAGGTTAACTTTTGCTCCAGCTTTTTGCCCAAAAGTTAGCCAAAAAGTTTGAGGCTAACTTTTGCTCCAGCTTTTTGCCCAAAAGTTTGCACAAAAGTTTGAGGCTAACTTTTGGTCCAGCTTTTTGCTCCCTGGTTCATTTTCAATTAATCCAAAAGTTTGAGCTAAAGTTTGAGGTAAACTTTTGCTCAAACTTTTTGTCCTCTCTTCCTCCTAGCCATTCCTTCTTGCTTCAACCTTTCTCCAAGCTTTCTTCACCTATCATTAATCAACCAAACACATCAAAGCTATGCTCAAAATCATGAGATATTCATTCTTTCATAATATGTGACAATTATAGCATAAAACCTCATGAAATAGCATGAATTCATACATGGTTGATTAAGTCAAAGGAAACATGAAAATCTACTCAATTGGCTTGCTTATGGCTCAAGAAAGTGTATAATTCAATTGAAAACAAAAGAAAAAGGCTAGTGAAACTAGGTTAAGATGACTTGTCATCACAACACCAAACTTAAAGCTTGCTTGTCCCCAAGCAAGAAATGAATTATGCTCATAGGTTCTTTCACTTAAGACGGATTGAAGAATAAATTGTAAGGTCTTGTGAGTGAAGTGATTAAGTGTCAATGGGGTGAACTCTAAATCATATGCTCTTGCAAGGGCTTCAGTGCTCACTAGTCCTCACATATTGGGAGTCTTATGTCTTAGGATTTTCATCCAAATGGTATCATGGAGATCTCTTTATATGTAGTCACCTTGAAGCAGCTTAAAGTTTCTTTGCTTTGGCCTTGACTCTAAGTGTCATGTCTCAAAGCGGCTCTTTAGATAAGCTTTCAATCAATACTCCTAAACCAGTTGGTTTTAAGGTATTAGGTGTTAAAGCACCCCTAAGGATTTACTTGCTCAAGCTTCTTTCCTTGACACAACTCAACCACAAGCATTTACTAGGCTAACAACTCTTTGAGTTTTGTTTCTTCTTTCTTTTTCTGCCTAGTAATTGATGCTCAGAGCCTTGGGCCATGTTCTTTTTGTTTTTGTATTTTCTTTTCTTTCTTTTGTTTTGTTTGCTACTTCTTGGATCAATAAATTTTTGAGAATCTCCACAATACTTTTTTGAACTTCATGTCCTGCCTATGAGCTCCCATGCAAGTTTTCACAAGCATGCAGCCTCAATACATAATCATACAACTAGAACCACCACTTCTCCTAATCTTTTGCTTGCCTCAAAATTGTTTGATTCCTCAATCCTTCTTTTCAAAGAACTTTCATGTGATGCATTTTTTTTTGAAATATTGAGTGCAAACAAGTTTTGGAGAGTATGATGTTGTAAATGATCAAGCATCTTGCTTATTGAATTTCAGAAAAAAAAAACATACTAAACAGACAGATAATCAGGGAAACAAAATCACTCTCAATCATAGCAGTGTTTGATGTAAGATAATCACTTAACAATACAACCTTTTGGAGTTCGCTTGCTTTACTCCTCATCATCATCATCACTGATCCACACATTCCTCTTTCATCTCTTTGGTTGATGATGCTTAATCCTTCCAAAAGCTTGTATGATGCTCTGCAATGATATTGAAAGTTGCTTGTTCCCCAAGCACTTAGAAACAATGATTAGCATGCATGATTTATTTATGGGCTTTTGTACTTACTTTGGTGTGGGAACACCAAACTTAGTACCTTGCCACTGGTTCTTGTTCATCAAACTAACCAGATGTGAAACTCTTTTTCTTTTTCAAAAGTGACAAAACTGGAAACTTAGGAAACGGCAGCATAGTTAACCAGTTTATCTAAATGCTTGAAGCTAGCATTATGCAGAAAGTGAGAATGTGTTTTATGATGGGATTTTGGTGGAACACCAAACTTAGAATCCTTCATTCTCCCTTATATTGTTTTGGTGTGCAACACCAAACTTAGCTTCTTGCAATATAGATAAAACTAATTAACCTTTTTATTAAAATAGCTATGAAAAGAAAACTACCTCAGGTTGGGTTGCCTCCCAACAAGCGCTCTTTTATTGTCATTAGCTTGACATCCTTCATTTTTTGATCATGGAGGCTGAAAATCATAGTGCCTCAGCTTTTCTCTTCTTACTGTGAACTTCCTTCCAGTCTTCTCTTTGATGATCTCTAGGTGTTCATGTGGAAGGATCCGGTTCACAGTATAGTACTCAGATAATTGTGGAGGCACCTTCATTGGTTGGGTGTTTAATATCACTTTATCCCCTGGTGAGAAACTCTCAGTGGGGATTTTCTGAATCCCAGCATTTCTCCCCTCTATCTCTTGCCTCTTTCCTCAACCTCTAAAATGTTTCAGGATCAAAAGGTGTGGATTCATCGCTCTTTCCTCCTATCACAAAATCAGAAACACAAATAGAGCCAGAAACTAAAATAGAGCACTCTGTAACTTGAGTGCAGTTAGAGTTAGTAGAGACAAAGTCTCGAACAGTTAGTGGGTTAGTCAAAATTAAAGAAAAAGTGCTTGATCTAAACTACCACCTCACTTAATCATTGTCAATCTAATTCAATCCCCGGCAACGGCGCCAAAAACTTGATGGGATATTTTTGTGGAAAAACGAATTTCTCCAAAACACCCAAAACTAACCGGCAAGTGCACCGGGTCGCATCAAGTAATAATAACTCACGGGAGTGAGGTCGATCCCACAGGGATTGAAGGATTGAGTAATTTTAGTTTAGTGGTTGATTTAGTCAAGCGAATCAAGATTTGGTTGAGAGATTTGTGATTTGTAGAATTTAAATTGCATAGAAAGTAAAGGGAATGGGAAATTGGCATGAAATTAAAGAGAACTGAAATTTAAAGTGCTGAATCTTAAAGAACAAGAAATTAAATGGCAGAAACTTAGAACGCAAGAAATGAAAATTGTAGAATTTTAAAGTGCAAGAAATGTAAATGGCTTGAATTGTAAAGGGAATTGGGAATTGGATTTTCAGAAATTAAACAAGGAAAAGTAAAATTGCAACAAACAGAGAAGTAAAGGATGACTGGAATTGAACCGGATCTTAAAACAGGAATGTAAATGAGCTTGAAAGCAGTAAACAGAGGATGTAAAATTGGAATTCAGATCTCAGGACCCAAGAGACTAGATAACCAAGTCTAGATCTCAATGCCTTCCTAGATCCAACAAGAACAATTGCAAAGAAATTGTAAATTGCAAAGAAAGTAGATGAAGAAGCAATTAACCGAAACTGAAATTAAATTAAGCAGAGAATTAAACAAGATCCCAAGGTGAGATTGAAACAGAAGTTCTTCAATTCTCCACCCAAGATCCGAAGCAAGAAAATTAAAGAGTGCTGGGCAAGAACAAGGAAGAAGAGAGATCAATTCTCCTCCCCAATTCTCTTGAATTAAAACAACAATGCTAGAATGTAAAAGTGAATTCCCAATCAAAACCAGAAAAGAAAGCTCTATATGAAAACTAAATAGGGAAGCTCTCTGAAAAACTTAAATCCTATGCTATTTATACACTTTCTTCAAATGGTCTTCAAGCCTTCAATTGGGCCTTTGCTCTTGATGGAATTGGGTTGATAGAGGCCTTGGTTGATTGCTCTTGGAGTTTGGAGAAGAACTGAATTGAACCGGGTTTGGAATCATGAAAGCTTGAGTAAAAGTTTGAGGCTAACTTTTACTCCAACTTTTCACATCAGCCACCCTTCTTTGCTGATACCAACGTTGGGGCAAAAGTTAGGGGTCAAACTTTTGCTCCAACGTTGGCCTCCCCTTGCATACTCATGGCGCCAACGTTAGCCAAAAAGTTAGAGGCTAACGTTGGCTCAAACTTTTGCTCTCCAGGGTGTGTTTTTCATGCGCCAACGTTAGCCAAAAAGTTAGGGGCTAACGTTCGCGCAAACTTTTGCTCTCCAAGGTGTTGATCTGTAATGCCAAAAGTTAGCCAAAAAGTTTGAGGCTAACTTTTGCTCCAGCTTTTTGCCCAAAAGTTAGCCAAAAAGTTTGAGGCTAACTTTTGCTCCAGCTTTTTGCCCAAAAGTTTGCACAAAAGTTTGAAGCTAACTTTTGGTCCAGCTTTTTGCTCCTTGGTTCATTTTCAATTAATCCAAAAGTTTGAGCTAAAGTTTGAGGTAAACTTTTGCTCAAACTTTTTGTCCTCTCTTCCTCCTAGCCATTCCTTCTTGCTTCAACCTTTCTCCAAGCTTTCTTCACCTATCATTAATCAACCAAACACATCAAAGCTATGCTCAAAATCATGAGATATTCATTCTTTCATAATATGTGACAATTATAGCATAAAACCTCATGAAATAGCATGAATTCATACATGGTTGATTAAGGCAAAGGAAACATGAAAATCTACCCAATTGGCTTGCTTATGGCTCAAGAAAGTGCATAATTCAATTGAAAACAAAAGAAAAAGGCTAGTGAAACTAGGCTAAGATGACTTGTCATCAGTAAGCCATGAAACTTGGGCATCAAATTGAGTAGTGCGGTCTTTATTTCAAAATCTGTAGCTACCGCTGGGTGATGCGCTTGAAATGGTTGCATTGTAAAATCAGGGGCTCCAGCCTCCTGGATAGTAACTCTCCTGGCTGCTGCCATCTTACCTGCGCGTGAAACAACCAAATCAGTAGAACGGGGGCTGGTTTCTTTCTCAAATGACATTTCAGATCCGCTTTCAGAGAGGACTAACCGATGCCGAGCTTGCCTTATTCGTGAAATAGTTCTTTCATTCTCAGGATTGAATATTAGCAAGCTTGGATTAGGAAGCGAACGTGTCATCTAACGAAAGAAACAAGCAGCTCATAGTAGCAAAATAAAATAAAATGCAAATAAATAAATTCTAATTAATAACTTTAGCACTCTATTACAACTCTCTGGCAACGGCGCCAAAAATTGATGCGAGCGAAAATTGGCGAGTTAAGAATGATTATAAAATATACGTTGCAAGTATAGTTCTCAACCAACCAGAAATCCGCTTATCAATTTAGAAGGGTGTCACTGATAAACCACTATTTCATGGTTTATATTGTGTTTAATTGTTTGGTTTTATCATGATCTTTGCCCACTTATTCATTAAATAAGCATGCATTTATATTTCCTTCCTAAAGATGTTTTATAGTTGAAAACTTGCTTCCTAGAGACTTTTAATTATGTATTTTATTTCTCCCTTATTCCATTCAATGACGTGATCTATGTGTTAAGTGTTTCAGGCTTTATAGGGCATGAATGAGTTGGAGATTGGAAGGGAAGCCTGCAAAAATGGAAGGAACACAAGAAATTGAGGAGATAACCAGCGAGAAGCGACGCGGCCACATGAATGACGCGACCGCGCGGAAGAGAGCAATTTGAAGTGACGTGTCCGCATGGATGACGCCACCGCGCGGCATGGAATAGCACGAGTGACGCGGCCGCATGGACGACGCGTCCGTGTGGCAAAGCAGAAACGCGAATGACGCGTCCGCATGAGCGACGTGATCGCATGACGTGTGCGATCTGCATAATTTGCAGATTCGCTGGGGACGATTTCGGGCCCTATCTTGACCCAGTTTTCGGCCCAGAACAGCAGACTAAAGCCAGAGAACATGCAGAAACCAAGGACAACATTCATTCCACAAAATTTTAGTTTTAGATCTAGTTTTACTCCTCCTCTAGGTTTTTCTCTCTACACATTCATAGTTTTTAGGATTATTATTTTACGTTCATAGTTAGGGATATTGAGAAGAGTTATTACCTCATCAAGACTTCGTCATTCTAGTTCGTTTTCTTTACTTGGTCTTACTCTTCCATGTTCTTTACTTTGTTTAATTTTACCTTTGGAATATTCTTAGGGATATTTAATATAGGGATCACTTTTATTTTTGATTGACTATTTTAATTTTATTTACAATGTCTTTCCTTAATTTCTTTTCATATGCTATGAATTTTACCTTTACAATGAGTGAGTAGTTCCCTAACTTGATGGGGAATTGATTGAAAGGAACCCTTGAGTTGGAAGGCTTGAAGGAAAAACTGTAATTGGGTTTATGGTTGGATTGCATCCTAATCACTAACACCAATCCCTTTTAATTAAGTGGATTGCAACTTGTGAACGGACGTAGCATTCCAACTTGTTTGACTTTCCTTCACCTAGTGAAGGATAACTAAATAGGATAACCTTTAATTGTCAATTAATCTGGAGAGCATTCCGACAATAATAGGGATTCCAACTAATCAATTCCCAGTCAAGACTTTTATTTACATTATTCAAATTCATCAATTTAAATTCCTGTTTGCCCAATTCAAACCTTTTTTGAAAACCTCTAATTAATAAAATAGCACACTTTTCTGCAACTCGTTGGGAGACGACCTGGGATTCATACTCCTAGTATTTTAAATTCAATTTTCTATGACACCTTTCTAAATTGATAGGCGGATTTCTGGCGAATTAAGAACTATACTTGCGACGTATATATTTTAATAATTTTTAATTCGCTAATTTCTGTCCGCATCAATTTTTGGTGCCATTGCCGGGGAGTTGCAATAGAGTGCTAAAGTTATTAATTAGAATTTATTTATTTGCATTTTATTTTATTTTGCTACTATGAGTTGCATGTTTCTTTAGTCAAATGACGCGTTCACTTCCTGAGCCGCGCTTGCTAATATTCGATCCTGAAATTGAAAGGACTATTTCACGAATAAGGCGAGCTCGGCGTCGGTTAGTCCGCTTTGAGGGTGGATCCGAAAGTGAACTTGAGGAAGAAACCAGCTCCCGTTCTACTGATTTGGTTGATTCACGTGCAGAAGACGTGGCAGAACCTAGGAGAGTTACCATCCAGGAGGAAGGAGCCCCTAATTTTACAATGCAACCGTTTCAAGCGCGTCACCCAGCAGTGGCTACAGATTTTGAAATAAAGACCGTACTGCTCAATTTGATGCCCAAGTTTCATGGCTTACCTGCTCAAGAGCCCATCAAGCACCTGAGAGATTTCCAGGTAGCCTGTTCTACTGTCAGGCGTGATGGTACAGATGAAACTTCAATTCTGCTGAAAGCTTTCCCATTTTCTCTTGAGGGAAAAGCAAGAGAGTGGTACTACACTCAACCCCTAGCAAACGTATCCAACTGGGATACGCTTAGAAAAGAGTTTTTCGAGAAATTCTTTCCAGCTGAAGTTACTGATAAACTGAGGAAAGACATTTCCACGATTGTTCAAGATGACAACGAGACTCTCTTTGAATACTGGGAGCGCTTCAATAATCTTCTGGAAGCATGCCCCCACTACATGATTGACAAGATAGTGTTACTCAGCTATATCATACAAGGTATGAGGCCCCAAGATAAGACCACATTGGAAAGTGCTTGCAATGGGTCTATGAAGAAGTACAAGACCACTGATGAGGCATGGCAATTGATCAGCGACTTAGCTGAATCTACTAGGAACTACAGACAGAAGCAAGGCCATTTAACAGTCGTTACAGAAGTATCCTCTAGCAGAGAGACTGCTGCTCTGACTCGAAGTATCTGTGAAATGACCAACTTGCTGAAGCAAATGCAATTGAATCAACAACAAGTTCAGCAAGCTCAACCTTCTCTAGCACGGCAAAGCCAACAGTTAGTCCCACAGAGAGTTTGCGGAATTTGTGCTGATTATAACCATTATACTGATGAATGCCCGCAACTCCAACAGGAAGACAAAATGGTGGCATCCACTCATAACTTCTATGACCGCCCCTACCAAGGGTACAATCAAGGTGGAAATCATAACCATGGATGGCAGGACAATTTTAACCAGAATTGGAGGGACAACAATAATAGAGGAGGCAGAGATAATCAGGGAAATCAGAGGTGGAATAATAATAACAACAGGCAGCAGAACCAACCTTACAGAGCACCTCACCTGAGGCAATTCCAAGGACCACAGAATACCCAACAGCAGACCTCTCAATTTACTCATTCTTCTTTATCCCCTAATGAAGAGTTACTACAATCTTTTGAGCAGAGACAACAGATCATGGAAAATAACATTATGAATAACATTAATGCCAGCCTGAATGGTCTGACCTCTACTTTGCAAGCTCTTGTTTCATATATTGGATCAATGCAAAATTCCAGTAACCAACTTTCAAGCTCCATTGGAATCCCCTCTCAACCATTACCCAATCCAAAAGGAGGCATTAATGCCATCACCCTGAGATTCAGAACCACACTGCAGGAGAGGAATCAGGAGGAGCCAAGTTCACCAGAACACACCTCAGCTAAAGAGGTAGTAGAAATAGAAGATGTTGAAGAGGAAGAGGACATACAGGACATAGCTAAAAAAGAAGAAGTCCAACCACAGGAGGAAGCATGATGCCAGGGCATCTTGGCCAGTTTCATTGATCTTTTCTTTACTGTTTTTAGGTTAGGTTCATGCATTTCCTTAGGAAATAAGCTAGTTTTGGGTAGATATTCACTTACACATTGATTCAAGCATACATTGTGCATTTCACATTATTTCATGAGGATTTTGCATAAGTTTAGTGATAAATTGTATGTTGCATTGCCCATGACTTGGACTAGAACTTTGATGCACTCTATTGCTTGATTTCAGGACCAAAGGAAGCAAGGAAAGGGAGGAAACTTGCAAGATTAATGAGAAAAGTGATTGCCAATGACACTCTCAAAGCCATCATTGCCCACGTTAAGAGTCACATTAACTAAGTTAACGTGAACTCTAACGTGGAAAAGGGAAGTTGAGCCAACGTTAGTGACACTTAACATTGTCACTAACGTTGGCAAACACTCATGAGTGGCCACGTTAGAGCCCACGTTAACCTAGTTAACGTGACCTCTAACGTTAAAGGGGGAAGAGAAGCCAACGTTAGTGACATTCAACATTGTCACTAACGTTGGCCTAAGGATGCAACATACCACGTTAACTCCCACGTTAACTTGGTTAACGTGGGAGCTAACGTAAGAAGTGAGAGTTGTCGACAACGTTAGTGACACTCAACATTGTCACTAACGTTGGAAGAAACCACACAACCCCCCAAGGAACCACGTTAACTTCCACGTTAACTTAGTTAACGTGGAAGCTAACGATGAGGAATGAATGATGAGCCAATGTTAGTGACACTCAACATTGTCACTAACGTTGGGATGGCTAAGAATGGCCACGTTAGAAGCCACGTTAACCTAGTTAACGTGGACTTTAACGTGAGATCTAGGTGCACATTGGAACGTTAGTGACAATGTTGAGTGTTACTAACATTCTCGAAGGTTGGCAAGGCCACGTTAGAAGCCATGTTAACCTAGTTAACGTGGGCTTTAACGTGAAGCAAAAAGGGGCACACTAGAATGTTAGTGACAATGTTGAGTGTCACTAACGTTCTCGAAGGTTGGCAAGGCCACGTTAGAAGCCACGTTAACCTAGTTAACGTGGGATCTAACGTGAGGCAAGGGGGTACACTGGAACGTTAGTGAAAATGTTAAGTGTCACTAACGTTCCCGAACTTATACTTTCACTAAATGATTAACACCCCTTACGCCCTGAGCTAAAGTCTCTGCCCACTTAACACTTTCTCTCTGCAAGTAAAGCCAAGCCCAAATGAAGAAAAGAACTGCTTCAAACTGAAGATCCAAAGGCCCAAGACTCGAAGAGCAAACTAGAAGCTGAGAAGAGTAGTATATATAGGAGTAGCTTTGAATTGTAAAAGGGAGTTTGAGGAGGCTGGAAGAGGAGAACTACTCTCTGTATTTTACTTTCTCCGTATTTTCTAGTTTTATGATGTATTCTCCATCTTTGTTTTCATTTTCTAGAGCTATGAACAACTAAACCCCTTTCATTGGGTTAGGGAGCTCTGTTGTAATTTGATGGATCAATACTAATTTTCATTATTCTTCTTCTATCTTTCCTCTTGATTTTACTTGAAAGCTTTCGATCTTCATCCAATTGAGTAGTTATCTTGGAAGAGAAGCTATTCAAACTTGGATCTCTTTTAAACCTTGAAAGAGGAATGAAGAGATCAAGCTAGAAATGCTTTCTCATGCTGGACCAAATTGGGTTTGGATGGGTATGTGACTATAACCCTCTCAATACTTGATTTGGGAAATGCATGTGGTATAATCAGTGACCATACTTCATCTCTTCTCATGAGCAATTGACCAAGGAATTGGCTATTGATCAAGATTTGAGAGATTGAATTGCAAGAAATTGTAATTCAATCACTTAAGATTGCCAAGGAGATCAATGAGTGCATTGATTGAGGAAGAGATGAAAATGAACTTGATCCGGAGAATTGCAACATCTCCTAAGCCCAATGAACTCCCCATCTCTGATCTTACCCATTCTCTTTAATTTCTGCCATTTACTTTTATGAGCAAATCTCCCATTCCCATTTTTATTTTGTGAATTTCATTTTCTGTTTTAGTGATTTACTTTTTGTTTTAGTTAAACTTCTTCCCTTCCCTGTCTACTCTTTTGTTCTTCTTTGTTATTTTTAATTCTGTTTGCTAACCCACTAACTGTTTGATATATTGCATCACCCACAACTAACAGTAATTCTGACACAAATACTTTCTGCACCTATCTTTTCTTGCTTGCACTTGATGGTTGTATGACAGGGAGAAGAAGCGGGGCTTCAACTTCCTTTGATTCTGAACCTGAGAGGACCTTCCTTAGATTAAGGAGGGAGGCAAGAGGAAAGAAAGTGGTTGGTGCTGAGGAAGAAGAGGAATTCTTTGAAACAAACATGGAAGACAACATGGAAAACCATCATGAAGAAAAAGATCACAAGCATGGGGGAAGAGGTAGAGCAAATCATGCTGGGGAGGATAGAAGAGTTTTGGGCTCTTACATCAATCCAAACCCAGGCAATTGTGGAAGTAGCATCCAAAAGCCAACAATACATGCCAACAACTTTGAACTTAAACCACAGCTCATCACCCTTGTTCAGAACAACTGTTCGTTTGGAGGAAGTGTTCAAGAAGACCCCAATCAACATTTAACCACCTTCCTGAGAATATGTGACATAGTGAAGTCTAATGGTGTTCATCATGATGCCTATAGACTGCTCTTATTTCCATTCTCACTCAGGGACAAGGCAGCCAAATGGCTGGAATCTTTCCCAAGGGAAAGCTTGACAACTTAGGAAGACGTGGTGAACAAATTCTTAGCAAGATTTTACCCTCCTCAACGAATCAATAGGATGAGAGCTGAGGTCTAAACTTTCAGGCAACAAGATGGTGAGACTCTATATGAAGCATGGGAGAGGTTCAAGGACTTAACAAGGAGGTGTCCACCTGACATGTTCAACGAATGGGTGCAGCTGCACATTTTCTATGAAGGGCTCTCTTATGAGTCAAAGAAGGCCGTAGACCATTCATCTGGAGGATCTTTAAACAAGAAGAAGACCATTGAGGAAGCCATAGATGTTATTGAAACAGTAGCAGAGAACGACTACTTCTATGCTTCCGAAAGAAGGAACACAAGAGGAGTAATGGAGCTAAACAATGTAGATGCTCTGTTGGCCCAAAACAAGCTCATTACCCAGCAGCTGGCTGACCTAACCAAGAAGATGGAGATGAACCAAGTAGTAGCGATCTCCACTTCATCAACAATCTAAGAAGGAGTGAATGAAGAAGCAGAGGTGAGTCAGGAGCAAGCCAACTACATTGGGAGTTCACCAAGGAAAAACTATGATCCATACTCCAAGACCTACAACCCTGGATGGAGAAACCACCCAAACTTTGGGTGGAGAAGTGAGCAAGATCAAAACCAAGACTAGAGACATTACAACTCCAACAACAATGCAGCTCACCAGCAATTCACATAGAGGACGTCTCAACACCCCCACAACAACACTTCTTCATATGCTTATCAAAACCAAAATAGCACATCTGCTCCGAATCACCCATCAATTGATGACAAGCTCTCTAAGATTGAAGCCTTACTTGAAGGAATATGCCAAGAGATTCAAGAAAATAAGGTGTTCAAAGAGGAAGTGTGAGCCAATATTAAGAACCAGGGAGAGACCATTAGGAAGATGGAATTCCAGGTGGGATATTTAGCTGAGAAGATTCCCAAACCTACCGATAGCTTCCCAAGTGACACGGAGAAAAACCCCAAGGGAGAAGCAAAGAAAGTAAGACGGGAAGATTGAAAAATGGTCACTACGAGTGATCAAGAGACTGAAGACAAGCAAGGCAAATTTTGGAAACAACCTGAAGACAACTCAACAAAGGAGGAGGATAGAGATCACCAAGAACGAGAAATCTCACAACAAGAGTTGCTAAAGCTCTATGCTCCCTTCCCTCAACTGCTCAATGGTGCTGTGGGAAAGAGAATATACTCAAGGTTCCTAGACTTGTTTGCATCTCTGCATGTAAACATACCATTCATCAAGGCAATTCAACAAATGCCTACATTTATCAAGTATATGAAGGAACTTCTTCCCAGGAAAAGCTCACTCAAAGGAGGCCAGACTATAGTGATGAACAAGGAATGTAGTGCCCTTATTCAACCTGAGTTTCCTACAAAAAGAAGAGACCCAGGGAGTTTTCACATCCCTTGTTTCATAGGTGAAACTATGTTCGATAGAGCACTATGTGATTTGGGGGCCAGCATCAACTTACTGCCTTTATCCCTGGTGAAGAGGCTGTAAATTAATGAGATAATGCCCACAGATGTAATCATCAGACTAACTGACAAAACTCAAAAGCAAGCAATAGGAGTGGTGGAATATGTGTTGCTAAAGGTTGGAAAATACTTTCTCCCAACAGACTTTGTCATTCTGGACATGGAAGAGAGTCACACTCACCCAATCATATTGGGAAGACCATTCCTACCTACGGCCAGAGCACTTATCGATGTAGAGAAAGGGGAGCTAATATTGAGAATCCATGATGAACGACTCAGCTTCAATGTCTTCAAATTCTCACAAGAAACAAATCAAGATGACAAGGAACTAAGCACAAACGATAAAGAGACACTGAAGGGGGAGACAAGCACTGAAGCACAGCAAGTTCATTCTGAAACCCCCTCAATTGATAAACAAGGAAAACAGCAATTGCCACAGCTCAAGGAAAAGTTGGAGGAACCTAAACCTCTAGAGGCATGTGAAGACAACATCACAACTCCTTGGAAAAAAAAGGTCACCAAGGGGAAGGCAACCTCAAAAGAAACAAAGAAGAAGGTACCAAGGAAATGGAGGAACAAGAAGATCCCTACGGAAGATTTTTCTCCAGGAGATAGAGTTGTCTCAGCTTACTTCCCAGATATTCCCACTAATCTCCCTACTGTACCATCTCAGTTACCTAAGGTCTTCACTATCAATAGAGTTCTTTCCCTGAAACATGTGGAGATCATTGATCCAACCAATGGATACAAGTCCACAGCAAGAGGGGAGGATTTTAAGCACTACCAACCACCCTGATAAAGGAAAAACGTCAAGCTAGTGATGCTAAAGAAGCGCTTCATGGGAGGCAACCCATGTTTTATATGTTTTTAAAATAATGAATAAATCAATGTTTATGAATTTCAACCCAAATTTGACAAACACTTGGTGAAATCTTTATCATGCAGTCTATAGTGAAGAACAAGTTTGGTGTTCAAAGCAGAACTCTTGGAGCTTTGAACAAAACTTTTCATCACAATGCTTCAAACTAAATTTGGTGTCACCCCATGGTGCCACCAAAATGCATGAGGATACACCAGTGGAAAGGAAAAGGAGCATTAAGAGGGATAGATTGGACAACCAAACAAAGAAGGTTCGGACGCCACAAAAGGAGGGGTTACACACTTGTTCTAAAGAGGGAATACATTGGAAAATGTTGCCATGCAACATTGTAAAAATGGGACCCCTAGAAGACCGAGCAATCCCCATCATAAAGTGATGATCCTTGTCTTCTAGCCATGCATAACCCTAACCGTCCATCAAGTAACCACTTCATCAATCTACACCCTCCATTCTCTCACAACTTCTTTATATAAACGACCCTTGTCATGACACACCCTTCACCACTCTTCATTTCGGTACAATACACCCCCTATCCAATTATAAACATTCCTCCCCTCACTCTCTTCATTGCCATAAAACCCTAAACAACCAAAAGTCTCCACAACCTTGCCACCTTCACATATTAATCATCATTCATTGCAACTTCAAGTTCTAAGAGAAGGGAGGGAAAGGAACCCATGGAAGAACACCCATATGATGAGAAGAGATTTAGAAGCTTGCATCATGCATTTCAATACGGGTGGATGGTTGATAAGGAAATCATTTATGAGTTGGGATTTCAAGTTAAGAAGACTGAATGCCCCGAAATCACAGAGAAGGTAGAAAGGAGAAGATGGGAGCTCCTCACTGACTCGGTCACTAAGGTGAATGCAAATCTCATAAGAGAATTTTATGCAAATGCAGTCAGATATGATAAGAAAGATGAGTCATATACAAGCTTGGTGAGAGGAACAATGGTGGATTTTGGTCCCATGAGTGTAATGAGGGCATTGAAGCTACGGTCTATACCGTTTGAAGAAGAAAGTTATCACTCAAGATTGGACAACAACCCCAATTATGACCAGCTTTTACGAGACCTTTGTGTACCAGGAGCTGACTGGGAAAGGGGTGCGGGAAATAAACCAAAGTTCATTAAGAGAACAGACCTCACTCCTGAAGCTAAGGGGTGGTTTGAGCTAGTGAGGAGGTCTATTCTCCCAGCTGCAAACAACTCGGAGGTGAATCTCGAGAGAGCAACAATGGTGCATTGCATACTCAAGGGAGGAGAAATCAAAGTTCATGAGATCATAGCTCAAGGCATTAGAAAGATGGCAGAGAAAAGTGACTCAAGAGGAACATTAGGTTACCCCAGCACTATTTACCGAATATGCAAGAAAGCTAGGGTGGTTTTTGAAGATGAGGACCCCGTTTGGATAAAGGAAGGAATTCCAATAACAGTCCAAAGGATGAATGCTGCAGCATCCTCCCTGCCTCAACGGAAGCAAAGAAAGAGGACAGCCCCTCAAGTAGTGGAAGGCCAAGTCTCAGAGGGTCAAGCACAACAGACCTTGGACATGCACCAATTACAGGAGGCCATTGATGGCTTGTCTAGACAATATTTGGAAAGCCAAGGAGCACAGAAAGAGCTTCAACTACAGATGATGGGGCAGCAAGAGGAAACACTTTCAAGATGATGACTCAGCAAGGTGAGTGGCAAAGGCAAATGATGGAACAGCAACTAAGCCAAGGACAACAATGGGGAGAAGCATTCAACAGGATGGAACAAAGGCAAAACGAGCAACAAGAATCCACCCAGAGGCTAATCAACATCCAAGCACATCAAGGGGCACACATACATGAGATGCATCGAAGACAAATAGAACAGGCAGAACTATTGGACGAGCAAAGGGCATTCGCAGAAGGAGTTTACATGAGCGAAACAGGACATCATATAAACACTCAAGCCAGGCTCGGCTACTTAGTGGGACAGCTGCTAGTATTGCATCCAGGAATAGCCAAGTATGACGAAATGAAGGATGAATTAGCACGAAAGGAAAGACAAAGGGTGGAAGAGAGTCATGAGTCAGTGAGGAAGGCACTTGAGGATTGGAAGCGAGCAAGATTGGCACGGATGCGAGGAAATGCAAGAGGAAACAAGGAGGACAAGCAAGGAAAAGAGCATGGACATCCACAACAGTAAAAGGTGGTGGAGCTCCTTCTTTGTTCCATCTTTCTCTATGTCTTAAATAAGGAAGATCTTGTGTGAAATAGAACTTGCTTCCATGTTATGTTTAAACCTTTTTCAATCATGTCTTTTAAGTTTGTGGTATTGAATAGGTCTATGTGTGCTAGTCTTTATGTCACTGCATCCTTACTTAACTTACTTGTATGCTTGTTCCTTTTAAATCAAATGAAGAAGAGAATGTTTATGTTTTTAAAAGACCAGAGTGGAGTTCATATTGTGGAAGTGCATTCATGAATCTTTGGGGTAGTCATAAGTTAGCTAAGTTGGTTTAACCGCAAGGTTAGGAGGACAATTATCTATCCTGAATACTTGACTTTGGATATACCCATGAGACTACGTAGATGACAAGATCCTAATAAGAGAAAAGGGAAAGAATAATGGAAGTGAAAAACAAAAGAAAAAGAGTAAGCAATAAGGCTAGGCACCAATGGTTTGGACCTTGAGACAAGTGTCTGTGGTGCTCCTGTGTGAGGGATCTACTTGGATGAATAAGCTCTCAGGGGTGCTTTATCACTTGGTAACTTGGGTTAACTAACCCGGGATTATCAGCTGAAAATCCACTATCAAGAGTAACCCTCACCACAGAGCATTTAGTAACCCAAAGAGGTGCTGGACACCAAAGTCTCAAGTAAAGAAAATAAAGGAACTATATGCCTGTGGTGTGTATGTATGAGGGAGAGACTTGAGGGAGTAAGTCCTTAGGGGTGCTTCAACACCTAGCACCTTGAACCAACTGGTTCGGGAGTGTTGGCTGAAAGCTTATCTTAAAGAGTTGCCCCCTTACAAAGCACTTAGCCTAAATAACACAAATAACCCTTGAAATAACAATAAAAGGATCAATGAATAAAAGTCTCATGGGATATAGACAAAGTAAGTGTTTAGGGACATGATAAAGGTCTGAAAGCCAGTAATGGAATGAACCTAAGTTGCTATGCATGAAACCACCATAAAATCAGTAACATGACATCCACAAGAATGACTCATTCCTCTGGATATTCCATTCATCATTCTCTTGTTCCAGTACTTGCTTAGGGACAAGCAAGCTTAAAGTTTGGTGTTGTGATGCCAGGGCATCTTGGCCAGTTTCACTGACCTTTTCTTTACTGTTTTTAGGTTAGTTTCATGCATTTCCTTAGGAAATAAGCTAGTTTTGGGTAGATATTCACTTACACCTTGATTCAAGCATACATTGTGCATTTCACATGATTTCATGAGGATTTTGCATAAGTTTAGTGACAAATTGTATGTTGCATTGCCCATGACTTGGACTAGAACTTTGATGCACTCTATTGCTTGATTTCAGGACCAAAGGAAGCAAGGAAAGGGAGGAAACTTGCAAGATTAATGAGAAAAGTGATTGCCAATGACACTCTCAAAGCCATCATTGCCCACGTTAAGAGTCAGGTTAACTAAGTTAACGTGAACTCTAATGTGGAAAAGGGAAGTTGAGCCAACGTTAGTGACACTTAACATTGTCACTAACGTTGGCAAACACTCATGAGTGGCCACGTTAGAGCCCACGTTAACCTAGTTAACGTGACCTCTAACGTTAAAGGGGGAAGAGAAGCCAACGTTAGTGACATTCAACATTGTCACTAACGTTGGCCTAAGGATGCAACACACCACGTTAACTCCCTTGGTTAACGTGGGAGCTAACGTAAGAAGTGAGAGTTGTCGACAACGTTAGTGACACTCAACATTGTCACTAACGTTGGAAGCAACCGCACAACCCCCCAAGGAGCCACGTTAACTTCCACGTTAACTTAGTTAACGTGGAAGCTAACGATGAGGAATGAATGATGAGCCAACGTTAGTGACACTCAACATTGTCACTAACGTTGGGATGGCTAAGAATAGCCACGTTAGAAGCCACGTTAACCTAGTTAACGTGGACTTTAACGTGAGATCTAGGGGCACATTGGAACGTTAGTGACAATGTTGAGTGTCACTAACGTTCTCGAAGGTTGGCAAGGCCACGTTAGAAGCCACGTTAACCTAGTTAACGTGGGCTTTAACATGAAGCAAAAAGGGGCACACTAGAACATTAGTGACAATGTTGAGTGTCACTAACGTTCTCGAAGGTTGGCAAGGCCATGTTAGAAGCCACGTTAACCTAGTTAATGTGGGATCTAACGTGAGGCAAGGGGGTACATTGGAACGTTAGTGAAAATGTTAAGTGTCGCTAACGTTCCCGAACTTATACTTTCACTAAATGATTAACACCTCTTACGCCCTGAGCTAAAGTCTCTGCCCACTTAACACTTTCTCTCTGCAAGTAAAGCCAAGCCCAAATGAAGAAAAGAACTGCTTCAAACTCAAGATCCAAAGGCCCAAGACTCGAAGAGCAAACTAGAAGTTGAGAAGAGTAGCATATATAGGAGTATCTTTGAATTGTAAAAGGGAGTTTGAGGAGGCTGGAAGAGGAGAACTACTCTATGTATTTTACTTTCTCTGCATTTTCTAGTTTTATGATGTATTCTCCATCTTTGTTTTCATTTTCTAGAGCTATGAACAACTAAACCCCTTTCATTGGGTTAGGGAGCTCTGTTGTAATTTGATGGATCAATACTAATTTTCATTATTCTTCTTCTATCTTTTCTCTTGATTTTACTTGAAAGCTTTCGATCTTCATCCAATTGAATAGTTATCTTGAAAGAGAAGCTATTCAAACTTGGATCTCTTTTGAACCTTGAAAGAGGAATGAAGAGATCAAGCTAGAAATGCTTTCTCATGCTGGACCAAATTGGGTTTGGATGGGTATGTGACTATAACCCTCTCAATACTTGATTTGGGAAATGCATGTGGTATAATCAGTGACCATACTTCATCTCTTCTCATGAGCAATTAACCAAGGAATTGGCTATTGATCAAGATTTGAGAGATTGAATTGCAAGAAATTGTAATTCAATCACTTAAGATTGCCAAGGAGATCAATGAGTGCATTGATTGAGGAAGAGATGAAAATGAACTTGATCCGAAGAATTGCAACATCTCCTAAGCCCAATGAACTCCCCATCTCTGATCTTACCTATTCTCTTTAATTTCTGCCATTTACTTTTATGAGCAAATCCCCTATTCCCATTTACAATTCTGCAATTTATTTTCAGTCATTTACTTCCAATCCTTTAATCCTAGCATTTACTTTTCTGTTATTTACATTCCCGCCATTTTATTTTCTGCAACTCTCACCCAAAATTCTGGATTCGCTCAAGTAGAACATTCTTCTAATTAAAGTTGCTTGATCAATCAATCCCTGTGGGATTCGACCTCACTCTATTGTGAGTTTTTACTTGACGACAAATTCGGTACACTTGCCGAAGGGAGATTTGTTGTGAGACAAGTTTTCCGTGCATCAAAGCACCAAGAGGCACAGACACTGCAAAAAACAATACTCCTATTCCATTTCCACAAATTGCAAGGAAGCCCAGGAAGCAGCTGGAACCCGATCCCAAAATGGTAGAAATATTCAAAAAGGTTGAGGTAACCGTTCCTCTTTTTGATGTTATTCAACAAGTACCTAAATATGCAAAGTTTCTAAAAGATTTATATATACATAAAGACAAAATTAATGAATTAGAAACTATTCCTTTAGGTAGCTCCATATCTGCTTTAATGGGAGGATTACCTGAAAAATGTAGTGACCCAGGTCCTTGTATAGTTAGTTGTACTATTGGTGGAGTAGTAATTTATGACTGCATGTGTGATTTAGGAGCATGTGTCAGTATAATGCCTTTGTCTATATATGATATTTTGAGGCTCCCTCCTTTAAAAAGGTCGGCAGCTCATTTTGTGTTAGCAGATAAAAGCATTATTACAGTGGCTGGAGTTGTTGAAGATGTTTTAGTGAACATTAAAGGGCTTACATTTCCCACTGATTTTTATATCTTGGAGATGCCCCATAATGACTCAGATAAGCCATCATCAATCCTACTTGGAAGACCATTCCTGAAGACATAAAAATTCAAATTGGATGCTTTTTCAGGAACATACTCTTTTGAAATAGATGGCCGCATAGTAATCTTCAATCTGAATGGAGTCATAAACAACCCTCCAGAAGATCAATCTATCTTCCAGTGTGATGTCATAGATGAAACTGTAGCTGCAGTTCACAAGCAAAAATTAGAAGAGAGGCACACTGGACAAGGTCCAAGTGTGGGGACCCTCTTAACTGACAATGAGGGCATTTCGCCATTTTTACAAGCTCCAGATAATCCAGAGCTTGTCCATGATCAGAATTTAGAGTTGAAACCCCTCCCTCCACATCTCAAATATGCTTATCTTGAAGATGAGCAGAAATTTCCGGTCATCATTGCAAGGGAACTTACTTCTCAACAAGAAGAGCAGTTAGTTGATGTACTGAGGAAGCACAAGAAGGCAATTAGGTGGAGTTTGGCAGACATAGTAGGCATCAACCCTCAAGTATGTGAACACAGAATATTTTTAGAAGAGGGAGCAAGACCTGTCCGTCAACCCCAAAGAAGATTGAATCCCACTATCTTGGAAGTTGTCAAAAAGGAAGTGACCAGACTATTGGAAGCAGATATCATCTATCCCATCTCAGACAGCGAATGGGTTAGCCCAGTACAAGTGGTGCCCAAGAAGTCTGGAGTCACTACAGTGAAGAATGAACATGGAGAGCTCATAGCAACTAGAGTTCAGAATGCTTGGAGAGTCTGCATTGATTACAGGCGTCTCAACCAAGCAACCCATAAGGATCACTACCCACTTTCATTCATTGATCAAGTGCTGGATCGCCTGTCAGGTAAATCACATTATTGCTTTTTAGATGGTTAGACAGGTTATTTCCAGATTCATATAGCTCCTGAGGATCAGGAAAAGACCACTTTTTCATGTCCTTTTGGGACTTATGCTTACAAACGAATGCCCTTTGGCTTGTGCAATGCACCAGCTACTTTCCAAAGGTGCATGATGAGCCTTTTCTCTTATCTTATTGAGGACTGTATGGAGGTTTTTATGGATGATTTTAGCATTTATGGTGATTCTTTTAGCCTTTTCTTAGATGGATTATCTAGAGTACTGGATAGATGTGCCAGTACAAACCTTGTATTAAATTTTGAAAAATGTCACTTTATGGTAAAACAAGGGATTGTACTAGGACTTTAGTAGACCCAGTTATTTCTAGTTTACCTTAACCCTCTTCTGTGAGGGAAGTCCGTTCGTTCCTTGGCCATGCAGGTTTTTACAGGAGATTTATTAAGGACTTTAGTATGGTAGCACTTCCCTTATCCAGATTACTACAGAAGGATATTGAGTTCGAGTTCAGTGAAGATTGTAAATAAGCGTTTGATAAGCTAAAAGCCGCCCTGACTCAAACCCCAATTGTGAGAGGACCAGACTGGAGCCAGCCGTTTGAAATCATGTGCGATGCTTCCAACCATGCAGTAGGAGCAGCGCTGGCTCAGCATGAAGGTAAGGACCCTTTTGTTATTGCTTATGCGTCTAAGAATTTAGACACTGCCCAATCCAATTATACTACTATTGAGAAAGAGCTTCTTGCTATTGTTTTTGCTCTGGATAAATTCCGAGCTTATTTACTTGGTACTAGAGTAGTAGTGTATTCAGATCATGCAGCTTTAAAGTATCTATTAGCTAAAAAGGAGTCCAAACTAAGGCTTATACGTTGGATAGTGCTATTACAAGAATTTGATTTAGAAATAAAGGATAGGAGTGGTAACCAGAATTTAGTGGCAGACCACTTGAGTCGCCTTGAGCACATTAAGAATGATTCTACTCCTATAGATGATAATTTTCCATTTGATAACCTGCAAGCAGTATCTGACGTATCTCCCTGGTATGCACCTGTAGCTAATTATCTAGTTAGCCGCACATTTCCTCCTAACTTTTCTAAGCATCAAAAAGACAAGCTGAAAAGCGAGTCTAAATATTATATATGGGATGACCCATATTTATGGAGATGTGGTGCTGATCAGGTAATTAGACGGTGTGTGCCTCAATCAGAATTCTAGTCCATCTTAGAGGCCTGTCACTCATCTGAGAGTGGAGGACATTTTGGCCCTCAAAGAACAGCTAGAAAGGTCTTAGACTGTGGATTCTGGTGGCCTACTCTTTTTAGAGACGCTGCTGAGTTTTGCAAATCTTGTCTCCCATGCCAAAAACTTGGTAATATATCCAGGAGGGATGAAATGCCTCAACAAATTATGCTTTTCTGTGAGATTTTTGATGTTTGGGGCATTGACTTTATGGGTCCATTTCCAAATTCTAATGGTTACTTTTATATATTGTTAGCTGTGGATTATGTTTCAAAATGGGTGGAAGCAATTCCTACCCGTACTGATGATGCTAACACTGTTGTTTTCTTTGTGAGAAACCATATTATCTGTCGCTTTGGATCCCCACGAGCAATCGTGAGCGATCAAGGCACCCTTTTTTGTAAGAGGAGACTAACAGGACTAATGAAGAAGCATGGGATAATTCATAAGGTTGCAACAGCATACCATCCTTAGACCAATGGGCAAGCCGAGGTGTCAAATAGAGAGATAAAGCGTATCTTGCAGAAGATAGTCAAACCTCATAGAAGAGACTGGAGCACCAGGCTACAAGATGCACTCTGGGCATACAGAACAGCATACAAAACACCCATTGGGATGAGTCTGTTTCGCTTAGTTTATGGAAAAGCTTGTCATCTCCCTGTTGAGGTAGAGCACAAAGCCTTTTGGGCAGTCAAGGAGTACAACATGGCGATGGAGAACGCCAGAGCTGAAAGGAAGTTGCAACTGCAAGAACTGGAAAGCCTTCGCCTAGAAGCTTATGAGAACTCAGGACTATACAAGGAAAAGATGAAGGCTGCACACGATCAGCACATCAAGAGGAAAGAGTTCCAACCTGGGGATTTAGTCCTCCTTTACAAATCTCGTCTGAGGCTCATGCCAGGCAAGTTGAGATCCAGATGGGAAGGTCCATACAGAGTAGAGAAGGCCGAACCGTACGGAGTTTATCACCTAAGCCATCCTTCACACTCTGAACTTATCAAAGTTAATGGACACCGTTTGAATCTATACTATGGCGAGAAGATACAGAAAAATAAGGAGCTTGAGATCTTCCTCTTGGAAGATCCCCACATAGCAGAAGATTGAGCTAGTGGAGTGTCCAACTTACGGACGTTAAAGCAAAGTGCTAGGTGGGAGACAACCCACCATGGTATGATCGTTCTTTTCTTTATTTTTAGTTTTTTCTATTTAATAACTCTTCTCTCTATCAGTTCCTTCGTGCATCTGCATCTGCATTATCTCTATAAAAAAAAAGAGAAAGAGAAAATGCCACGCGACTCGACCGCATCAGCGACGCGTCCGCGTCGCAAGGAGATGGGAGAAAAACAAAAATGAATAGAGAGTCACGCTGGAGCGTGGCTGGAAGCGTGCCAATGGCACAGTTCTATCCACGTGGATGCATGCCCCACGCGTCCGCGTCACCTGGAAATAATGACCTCCCACGCGACCACGTGCCCTGATTTTCGACGTAAAACGGGTGCGCAGCTGAAAGTTGTGCTAGAGTGGTGCTGGCCTGGCGCTGGACGCGCAATCCCCTTCACGCGACCGCGTGCCCCACGCGGCCGCGTCGTACCCCATAAACTGCCCACTCACGCGATCGCATGCCCACGCGATCGCATGACCCCAATTTTGGCAAATACATCAATTCAAACAGAGAGTTGTGCAAGCGCGAGGCTACACTCGCGCCAGAAGCCTAACATGGGTCACGCGACCGCGTGACCGACGCGATCGCGTCATCTTACTTGAAGCGCAATCACGCGAACGCGTGCCCCACGCAGTCGCGTCGCTTGTGCCGCACAGCTCAACCTGAATTGCCAGAATATTTTATCTTTTCCCTCCTTACTTCTTCCTTCTCCCTTCTTCCTTCTCTCTCACCTTTCACTCTCACTCTCCCTCACCTCCATTAACAAGGTTTTATTTTCTTCTTCACCCTTTTCTTTTCTATCATTCCTCTTATTTTATATGTTATCTTCTTTTCTTCTCTTTTTCTTTTCATTATTCATATTTTCTTTCTTCTTCTTTCCTTTTTACATGGTGTTAGAATTTTATTTGAGTCATTATTTTTCATTATATGCTTGTGGATTGTTGCAAATTGTTTGACAATTATATATTATTTTCTTTAAAGGATTGCTTGCATGTTCACTTTAATATTTTCTATACCTTCTTCACCATGCATGCTATGTGTTTGTGAAAAAGCCCATATGGCATTATGCACTTCTCTATGTCATTCTACTATTCAATGCTTACTTTTCACAACTTCCCCTTACTATTATATTAATTAAATTTAATTGTCAATACAAACGTGATGGTTTGTTACAAAGTAATGCTTGGTCTATGCTACTCGTGCCCTTTGCCGGCATGCCAACAAACACCTTGCATTCACTTGTCATCATATGCACTAACTATTTTCCGTTAATGATCTTTCACATGTACTCATGAGCTTGTGTTACCATCATTTACCTTTTGATGTGCATTTATAACCATCCCTTTTCGTTCTCTTCATTGCTATATATCTCTTTGAATTTAATTTACTCTCTCTTTCCCTTTCAGGATGGCCACCAAGAAAGGAAAAGAGAAAGCTACTCCCAAACCTCCAGCAAGAAGAGGAACTAAAAGAGCACTAGTGGCAGAGCCTTCTTCAACTGCAGTCAAGCCCTCAACAAAAAGGGGTTAAGAGGATTATCAAGATTGCTGAAAAGGAGAAAGCCTTTCCAGCAAAGGATACTGCACAATTTCCAAATTGCTACTGTGAGCAGATGTTCCCCATTCTAGCCGATGGATCTACGGATACCATCGTACCCGCCCTAAGAGAATCTCGGTTTCAGCACTTACCTTGTAGCCTCACGTCTGGGCACAGATCATGTCCCATTACGTCTTTCCGAGCACTCACGAGTCCTCCTTCACTGCAGACATGGCCATTCTACTATCGTGCATCCTTACAGACCAACCTCTGAATCTACCAAGACATATCCGGAATGCCATGGGACACGTACAAATTGCGGGCAACCTACCTTTTCCCACCTTGGTCCCAGATCTTGTCTCAGCAGCCAGAGTTTCCTACAGAACTGGAGACACCAAAGCCATGCTCCCACGGGATGATCAGTATGTCCCCAATGGGAAGTACCTCAGACTTCCAGCAGCTACTACCAGCCCTCCTACTGCTCCAGTTGAAGATATTCCTTCTTCAACACCACAAGCACCTACAACTGATGAACTGCTCTAGCAGATAATCAGAAGAGTGGATCGGCTAGAACAGAAAGCGAAGTTAAAAGAGCGTCGTAACGAGCGCCGATTCAAACACCTCAAGGAACTACTCAAGGGAAAATTCAAGGACTCAGACACCCCAGACTCCAATTTCTTTACCAGCACAGGGAGCCATGATGGTCCCGACTGTGGAGATACTGGTACCAGCCCACCCCTGTTCCTGACAGATGGCACCGAGGACGGTGCAAAGCCTTAAGTGTGGGGAGGTCGGTCAGTACCTAACTTCCGGAGGTAACTTCTCTTCCCTAGCACCAATAAATTAGGATATTTTAGTTATTTTTTTCTTTCTTTTATAGAATAGGATAAATTGCATAGTAATAGGTTAGTTGCATGCATGCTCTACTTGGCTGAAAAGACAATAAGTTTCTTCTAAGACTCTATCTTTGGAACAAAATTTCACTAATTTTTAAAATTTTTATGATAAATTTGCTTGAAGTTATATATTTGGACTATGATGTTTGAGCTAAAGAACACACAACCTGTGAAGATTTGAGCCTTTATGCATGGTTACATTATTTAACCATAATTATTTTATTCCTGTGTGTTTACTTCTCTATGATTGTAATCTGTATTTTGTTTCATCCTATATGTCCAATATTTATTATATTTATATGCTTGCACATGATTGAGGCCATTATTTGTTTAAACTCACTTATCCAAATTAAGCCTACCCTTTTCAATTACCTTGGTTAACCACTTTGAGCCTTTAAATCCCATTGGTTCTATATTTCACCACATTACTAGCCTTAAGCAGAAAGACAATTGTATATCCCAAATTGAATCTTTGGTTAGCTTAAGACAGAATTGTGTGCGCTAGTTAAGTATGGGAAATTATGGGAACAAAAGTTATTAAGGGAATGTGTCATGATAATTTAAGGGGAATTTGGATACCTACTCATGTGAAACTATAAGAATCAAAAATCTATGTGCATTGATAAGCTATATTTATTCTTATGTTTCTATGTAAATATATATATATATATATATATATATATATATATCCAAAAATATCTAATAAATAAATAAGGGGGCAAAATTACCCCAATTTAAGAATTCGAAAGTCAATGCACATATGATAAAAATTAAAATAAAAAGTTGATACATGAGTATGGAATGTAAAAGGAGAATTCTGGGTAGCTAGGTATGAATTCTAAGATTACGCAAGTTATATAGGTTAGGTTGAAGCTTGGGTTAATTAAAGATTCAATTTATAAGCTCACTTGACCATACATGTATCCCTACCTACGTTGGCCCCATTACAACCTTGAAAAGACCTCATGATGTTTGCATTGGTATATTAACTGTTGTTGATTGGTTAAGAGAAGAACAAAAGTTAGAGAGCATGATTAGAGAAGGATAGAATGATTATCCTATACACTAGAGAGATTAGAGCGTACATACATCATCAGTGAGGGTTCAATGCTTGAATTTCCATGTTCCCTGCTTTCATGAGCTATCTTCTTGCACTTTTATCTGTCTTACTGTATAATGATAGAATTAGTGGAATTTGATTTGTAATTGTTTTGAAGAACTTATTTGCTTTAAATCAAGTGGGCAAAAATCATATAGTTGCATTCATATATATAGGTTGCATTGCATTTCATAGGTTTTACATATTCTTACTCATTTCATTTATCTCCTTCAATTAAGCATGAGGACATGCTAATGTTTAAGTGTGGGGAGGTTGATAAACCACTATTTCATGGTTTATATTGTGTTTAATTGTGTGGTTTTATCATGATCTTTGCCCACTTATTCATTAAATAAGCATGCATTTATATTTCCTTCCTAAAGATGTTTTATAGTTGAAAACTTGCTTCCTAGAGACTTTTAATTATGTATTTTATTTCTCCCTTATTCCATTCGATGCCGTGATCTGTGTGTTAAGTGTTTCAGGCTTTATAAGGCATGAATGAGTTGGAGATTGGAAGGGAAGCCTGCAAAAATGGAAGGAACACAAGAAATCGAGGAGATGACCAGCGAGAAGCGACGCGGCCGCATGGATGACGCGACCGCGCGGAAGAAAGCAATTTGAAGCGACGCAACCGCATGGATGACGCGACCGTGCGGCATGGAATAGCACGAGTGACGCGGCCGCATGGACGACGCATCCGCGTGGCAAAGCAGAAACGCGAATGACGCGTCCGCATGAGCGACGCGATCACGTGACGTGCGCGATCTGCATAATTTGCAGATTTGCTGGGGACGATTTCGGGCCCTATCTTGACCCAGTTTTCGGCCCGGAACAGCAGAATTGAACCAGAGAACATGCAGAAACCAAAGACAACATTCATTCCACACAATTTTAGTTTTAGATCTAGTTTTACTCATCCTCTAGATTTTTCTCTCTACACATTCATAGTTTTTAGGATTATTATTTTACGTTCATAGTTTGGGATATTGAGAAGAGTTATTACCTCATCAAGACTTCGTCATTCTAGTTCGTTTTCTTTCTTGGTCTTACTCTTCCATATTCCTTGCTTTGTTTAATTTTACCTTTGGAACATTCTTAGGGATATTTAATATAGGGATCACTTTTATTTTTGATTGACTATTTTAATTTTATTTACAATGTCTTTCCTTAATTTCTTTTCATATGCTATGAATTTTACCTTTACAATGAGTGAGTAGTTCTCTAACTTGATGGGGAATTGATTGAAAGGAACCCTTGAGTTGGAAGGCTTGAAGGAAAAACTGTAATTGGGTTTATGGTTGGATTGCCTCCTAATCACTAACACCAATCCCTTTTAATTAAGTGGATTGCAACTTGTGAATGGACGTAGCATTCCAACTTGTTTGACTTTCCTTCACCTAGTGAAGGATAACTAAACAGGATAACCTTTAATTGTTAATTAATCCGGAGAGCATTTCGACAATAATAGGGATTCCAACTAATCAATTTCCAGTCAAGACTTTTATTTACATTATTCAAATTCATCAATTTAAATTCCTGTTTTCCCAATTCAAACCTTTTTTGAAAACCTCTGATTAATAAAATAGCACACTTTTCTGCAACTCGTTGGGAGACGACCTAGGATTCATACTCCCAGTATTTTAAATTCAATTTTCTGTGACACCTTTCTAAATCGATAGGCGGATTTCCGGCAAATTAAGAACTATACTTGCAACGTATATATTTTAATAATTTTTAATTCGCTAATTTCTGCCCGCATCAGTCACAGAAATTAAAATCAAAATACTGGGAGTATGAATCCCAGGTCGTCTCCCAACGAGTTGCAGAAAAGTGTGCTATTTTAATAATCAGTTGTTTTCAAAAAGGTTTGAGTTGAATGGCAGAAAATTAAATTAGAGAATTTATATAAATTTAAATAAAAGCCTTGACTGGGAGTTGATTAGCTGGAAGCCCTATTCTTGTTGCAGTACTCTCAAGATTAATTGATAATTGGGGGTTGTTCTGTTTAGTTGTCCCTTACTAAGTAAGAGGAAGTCAAACAAGTTGGAATGCTGTTCTATCCACAAGTTCCAATCCGCTCTTGGGAGGATTGGTGTTAGTGACTAGAGAGCGATCCAACAATAAACCCAATTACAATCTTTCTCTCGAACATCCCAACTCAAGGGTTTCTTTCAATCAACTCCCCATCAAGTTAGGGAACTACTCACTCATTGTAAATGAAGAATTCATAACATAAGAAAGGGAATTAAAGAAAGACATGATAAATAATGATCAAAAGATTAATTAAAAATAAAAGCGATTCTTGTATTTAATAAATGCTAAAATAATCCAATAGTAAAATTAAGTAAATTAAGGAACATGGAAGAGTAAGAGACAAGTAAAGAAAACGAACTAGAATGTCGAAGTCTTGATGAGGCAATAACTCTTCTTAATATCCCAATGCGAAAACAATGAACATAACAAATCCTAAAAACTATGAATGTGTAGAGAGAAAACCTAGAGGAGAGGAAAACTAGATCTCCAAACTAAAACTACGCGGAATGAATGTTGTTGTTGGTTTTTGCATGTTCTCTGGCTCTAGTCTGCTTTTCTGAGCCGAAAACTGGGTCAAAATAGGGCCCGAAATTGCCCCCAGCGATTCTGCAGATTATGCAGATCGTGATGCTATGGATCATGATAGCCCGGTCTATAGTAACTTCAGACCGGTTGCTAGTGGGAATGATTGAGTGTTTGATGAACTCCAACCATCCTCTAGCCACGGGCTTGAGGTCATGCCTTCTTAGTTGAACCGGCTTCCCTTTTGAATTTCTCTTCCATTGAGCGCCCTCTTCACAAATGTCTATGAGGACTTGGTCCACCTTTTGATCAAAGTTGACCCTTCTAGTGTAGGGGCTTGCATCTCCTTGCATCATTGGCAAGTTGAATGCCAACCTTACATTTTTCGGACCGAAATCTAAGCATTTCCCCCGGACCATTGTAAGCCAATTCTTTGGGTCCAGGTTCACACTTTGATCATGGTTCTTGGTGATCCATGCATTGGCATAGAACTCTTGAACCATTAAGATCCCGACTTGTTGAATGGTGTTGGTGAGAGATTCCCAAACTCTTCTTCGAATCTCATGTCGGATCTCTAGATCTTCACCCTTTTTGAGCTTGAAATGGACCTCGGGGATCACCTTCTTCTTGGCCACAACTTCATAGAAGTGGTCTTGATGCACCCTTGAGATGAATCTCTCCATCTCCCATGACTCGGAGGTGGAAGCTTTTGCCTTCCCTTTTCTCTTTCTAGAGGTTTCTCCGGCCTTAGGTGCCATAAATGGTTATGGAAAAACAAAAATCAACGCTTTTACCACACCAAACTTAGAAAGTTTGCTCGTCCTCGAGTAAAAGAAGAAAGAAAAGAGTAGAAGAAGAAGAATTAGGGGACATGTAAGGTGGTGGAAGTTTCGGCCAAGGGGGAGAAGTAGTGTTTGTGATATGTGGAAATGAAAGATTAAAGATTGGTTTATATAGGAGTGGAGAGAGGGCTAGGGTTCGGCCATGTATGGGTGGGTTTGGGAGGGAAAGTGGTTTGAATTTGAATGATGAGGTAGGTAGGGTTTTATGATGGATGGATGTGGATTGGTGAAGAGATTATGGAGAAGAGGGTAGGATTTGATAGGTGAGGGGGTTTTTTTTTGGGGGGGGGGGAGAGGTATTGAGGTGATTGGTGAAGGGTATTTGGGGAAGGGTGTTATGGGAAGGTGTGAAGAAGAGAAAGGGAGATGAGGTAGGTGGGGATCCTGTAGGGTCCACAGATCCTGAGGTGTCAAGGATTTCTCATCCCTGCACCATGTTGGCGTGTAAACGCCCCCTTGATTTCCAATCCTGGCGTTAAACGCCAGGTTGCTGCCCATTTCTGGCATTTAACGCCAGCTTTTTTCCCTTTCTGGCGTTAAACGCCAGCTTTTTGCCCTTTTCTGGCGTTAAACGCCAGCTTTGTGCCCCTTTCTGGCGTTAAACGCCAGTCTGGTGCCCCTTTCTGGCGTTAAACGCCCAGAATGGTGCCAGACAGGGTGTTTAATGCCCATTCTGCTACCCTTACTGGCGTTTAAACGCCAGTAAGCTTCTCTTCCAGGGTGTGCTGTTTTTAATAGTGTTTTTCATTCTATTTTTGCTTTTTCAGTTATTTTTGTGGCTTCACATGATCATGAATCTACAGAAAATATAAAATAACAATGGAAAATAAATAGATATAATAAAATTGGGTTGCCTCCCAACAAGTGCTTCTTTAATGTCAATAGCTTGACAGTGGGCTCTCATGGAGCCTCACAGATACTCAGAGCATGATGATGGTCTCCCAACACCAAACTTAGAGTTTGAATATGGGGGCTCTATTCGACTCTACATTGAGAGAAGCTTTTCATGCTTCCTCTCCATGGTTACAGAGGGAGATCCTTGAGCTTTAAACACAAGGGAGTCCTCATTCACTTGAAGGACCAATTCTCCTCTGTCAACATCAATCACAGTTTTTGCTGTGGCTAGGAAGGGTCTGCCAAGGATGATGGATTCATCCATACACTTCCCGGTGTCTAGGATTATGAAATCAACAGGGATGTAGTGGCCTTCAACCTTTACCAAGACATCCTCTACAAGTCCATAAGCCTGTTTCTTTGAATTGTCTGCCATCTCTAGTGTGATTCTTGCAGCTTGTACCTCAAGGATCCCTAGCTTCTCCATCACAGAGAGTGGCAAGAGGTTTATACTTGACCCCAAGTTACACAGAGCCTTCTCAAAGGTCATGGTGCCTATGGTACAAGGTATTGAGAATTTTCCAGGATCCTGTCTCTTCTGAGGTAATCTCTGCCTAGTCAAGTCATCCAGTTCTTTGGTGAGCAAGGGGAGTTCATCCTCCCAAGTCTCATTACCAAATAACATGGCATTTAGCTTCATGATTGCTCCAAGGTACTTAGCAACTTGCTCTTCAGTAATATCTTCATCCTCTTCAGAGGAAGAATACTCATCAGAGCTCATGAATGGCAGAAGTAAATTTAATGGAATCTCCATGGTCTCTATATGAGCCTCAGATTCCCATGGTTCCTTATTAGGGAACTCCTTGGAGGCCAGTGGACTTCCATTGAGGTCTTCCTCAGTAGAAATCACTACCTTTCCCTCCTCTATGCATTCAGCCATGTGGGACGTGTTTATGGCCTTGCATTCTCTCTTTGTGTTCTCTTCTGTATTGCTTGGGAGAGTGCTAGGAGGAGTTTCAGTAATTCTCTTACTCAGCTGACCCACTTGTGCCTCCAAATTTCTAATAGAGGACCTTGTTTCAGTCATGAAACTTTGAGTGGTCTTGGTTAGATCAGAGATTTTGGTTGCTAAGTCAGATTGGCTCTGCTTAGAATTCTCTATCTGTTGCTGAGAAGATGATGGAAAAGGCTTGCTATTGCTAAAGCTATTTCTTCAACCATTACTGTTGTTGAAGCCTTGTTGAGGCCTCTGTTGGTCCTTCCATGAGAGATTTGGATGATTTCTCCATGAAGGATTATAGGTGTTTCCATAGGGTTCTCCCATGTAATTCACCTCTTCCGTTGAAGGGTTCTCAGGATCATAAGCTTTTTCTTCAAATGAAGCTTCTTTGGTACTACCTGTTGCTGCTTGCATTCCAGATAGACTCTGAGAAATCATATTGACTTGCTGAGTCAATATTTTGTTTGGAGCCAATATGGCATTCAGAGTATCAATCTCAAGAACTCCTTTCTTCTTATTTGTCCCATTATTCACAGGATTCCTTTCAGAAGTGTACATGAATTGGTTATTTGCAACCATTTCAATGAGCTCCTGAGCTTCTGCAGGCGTCTTCTTCAGATGAAGAGATCCTCCAGTAGAGCTGTCCAATGACATCTTGGACAGTTCAGACAGATCATCATAGAAGATACCTATGATGCTCCATTCTGAAAGCATGTCAGAAGGACACCTTCTAATCAATTGCTTGTATCTTTCCCAGGCTTCATAGAAGGATTCACCTTCCTTCTATCTGAAGGTTTGGACTTCCACTCTAATCTTACTCAATTTTTGAGGTGGAAAGAATTTGGCCAGAAAAGCACTGACCAGCTTTTCCCAAGAGTTCAGGCTTTCCTTAGGTTGTGAATCCAACCATACTCTAGCTCTGTCTCTTACAGCAAAGGGAAAAAGCATAAGCCTGTAGACCTCAGGATCAACCCCATTGGTCTTGACAGTGTCACAGATTTGCAAAAATTCAGCCAAAAACTGATGAGGATCTTCCAATGGAAGTCCGTAAAACTTGCAATTCTGTTGCATTAGAGAAACTAATTGAGGCTTAAACTCAAAGTTGTTTGCTCCAATGGCAGGGATTGAGATGCTTCTCCCATAAAAGTCGGGAGTAGGTGCAATAAAGTCACCAAGCACCTTCCTTGCATTGTTGGCATTGTTGTTGTTTTCGGATGCCATGTCTTCTTCTTGTTTGAAAATTTCTGTTAGGTCCCCTACAGAGAGTTGTGCTTTAGCTTCTCTTAGCTTTCTCTTCAAGGTCCTTTCAGGTTCAGGATCAGCTTCAACAAGAATGCCTTTGTTTTTGCTCCTGCTCATATGAAAGAGAGAAGAAGAAAGTATGGAATCTTCTATGTCATAGTATAGAGATTCCTTGAGGTGTCAGAGGAAAAGAAGAATAGAAGGAGGAGGTAGAGAAGAGAGAATTCGAGCGTATCAAGTGGGAGAGAGTTTGAATTGCACATTGAGGAGGAGTGTTAGTCCCTTAAATAGAAGAATGTGAAAGGGGGGAGGAATTTTCGAAATTAAAAAAAAAATTGAATTAATTAAAAGAAATTTTGAAAAGTTAGTTGATGATTTTCGAAAATTAAAATTGAGACAGTAGTTAAGTGGTTTTGAAAAAGATTTTGAAATTAGAAATCAAAAAGATATTATTGAAAATCATTTTTTTGAAAAAGATGTGGTTGAGAGGATATAATTGAGAAAATATGGTTTTTAAAAAGATATGATTGACAAACTATTAAAAAGATTTGATTTTTAAAATTAATGACTTGGCTAACAAGAAATTTAAAAGATATGATTCTAAAATTCAATTATGGAACCTGTTCCGAGGGTTACCTGGAACTGTAGGTCGATCTCGGACGAGATCTTCTGTGCTGGTCGGAACCGATGTGTCCGGCTGGTAAATGGCGGTCGGAGCTGGTGCATCCGACTTGTTTGGATTGAACGTGCTGCTGATCCTCTATCACCGAAGGGTGGGGGGTATCTACAAGAGACTCCGATGCTTAATTTTGCATTGGTATTAAATAGGTATTATGTAGAATCAGAGTATGAGTTATACCTGGGTGCTCTAGTGTATTTATAAAGGTGAGGTGTGACCTTTTGGATAAGATAAGTTAGTTATCTTATCTTATCTTGATCTTTTGAGTTGAGGTCAGTGTATCTTGAACGGAACCGCCTTTATCTCTATAGGCTTAGGCTGCCTTAGGATTTGAGTCGTGTTCCTCTACCTGGGCCCTTTATTGGGCTCTCTTGTTGACTCGGCCGAGTTCTTTAAGAAGAAGTCGGTCCGCTTAACCCGAAGAGGTCGGTCACTTTATCGTCGATCATCCCAAGTCGGATAGCTCGACCCAAGCTATGAACAATGCCCCTGCTTGAGCTCGGTCTTCTCTGTCGAGGTTGAATTCCTTGGTCCTTTTTGTAGTGAAGCCGAACTCAAGCATCTTGTCGACTTCTTTTTGTAGCAGCTTTTGAATGTAGAACGTTTTCCTCTACAAATGCGCGCTTTTGTATTAGCTCTTTTTTGAGAATGCAAGCGGTTTTAATATCCGCATTTAATTGACATTTAATTGCCCCGTTTTCCTAACTTCCCTATTTTTGAATTTTGTACTCCAGAAACGGTTTCTCTCCTTCACCCTTTTCGTAACTTCTTCGTATTTCTTCTTTCATTTTCTCGCTTTCACCTTTTTTGATTTTTCTGAAGCTTCTACCTAGAGTTTGCAGTTGCGCGTTTTAGCCTAGCGACGTTGCTTTATCACTTTGCTTTTTCGTGGGAGAAGGGTGATTCTGGCTTTTTGCCTTCCGCTTCCCTGCTTTTCTTCGCAGTTTCTCTCATTTCGAAGGTTTGACTCTTCTTCCTTCCTTTCTCTACACCATTTTTGTGTCTGTTTTGAGAAAGTTTGGATCTTTCTGTTTTTTTTCTGATCAATGTGTGTCTTGTAGTTTCTCCATCTGTTGCTTGATACTTTTAGAACTTTGCATGTTCGTGAATGCTTTTGTATTTGAAGCTTTGAAATGATGACTTTGTTTGATTCTGAAAAAAGGTTGTGTCTTTGCTGTTTTTCCGCTTGGCCCTTTTTTGGAATTTCTGATAAACTATGGAAATAGTGCTTTCTGTTGATAAACTGTAGAAGGGTGGACTTTTTGCATTTTTGCTTCCTTTGTTTTCTTTCTGGATTTTATTTTGATGAGTGCCGGGATGTAGGCTGTAGAAATAACTTAAAGACCTTGCTTGTTTACTGCCTCCAAGGGATGCCCTAAGACTTTTTGTCTTGAGTCTTGGGGTTTTCCCTTTTTTATTTATCCATCCGTCGAGATGTCTTGCCCCCTGTCCGAGATGTTTTTAAGTAATCCATTCTTCTTTTCTTTTTGTAGGATTTAGTTGACCTCATGTCTTCCCGAAATAACATTGTAGAGATGCCTTCCCAGGTTCCTGCGGGTATGGTCGATTGGGTGGACTCCATGGTTCTCATGTGTGTCTCGCTGGTTGATTCTGAATTTTGTGCTCAGCTTAGGCAGTTTCATAGTGTCTGTAGTAATTCTGGTGATGAGAAGAACTATGAACTTGTCCCTCCTTCTTCTAACGAGAGAGTCTGCTTTTCAACTCGGGTTGTTGATGGTCGCCCTTCTTTTATGCTTATGATTTTTTCTTTGGTCAGCTGGGTATCACCCTTCCTTTTACCCAATTTGAAACCGTCCTGTTATGGTCTTGTAATGTTGCCCCTTTTCAACTTCACCCTAATTCCTGGGGTTTTATTAAAATCTTCCAATTGTTGTGCAATGGTTTTGGTATTCCTGCTTCCCAATCTCTCTTTTTCTATCTGTTTGTCTTGACTAAGCCTGGTGTGGTAAAAAAGAAGTCAGCTTGGGTCTCCTTTCATTCTATCCAGGGAAAAAAGGTTTTTTCCATATTTGACGAGTCGTTTCGTGATTTTAAAAACTACTTTTTCAAGGTCCGAGCTGTTGAAAGAGCTCACCCCTTTTTTCTGGATGAGAATGATGAACCTGCTTTTCCCTTGGAATAGCAAAAAGACGTGAAGGTCTCCAGGTATTCGTGGGAAATGTTGGATGAGGCTGAGCAAGCCTTTGTGACTATTTTGGAAGAACGCTGGGGTCAATCTCCCCATCTTGACACAAAGAAATTTCTAACTAATCCTTCTTTTCTTCAAACTGAACTGGGTATTTTGTGTTTCTTTTATTATCTTGTTTATGTTGCTTGTAACTGTCTCTCCGACTTGTCCGACTTGTAGCTGAATTTTCTTGTTTTATTTGCAGAGGCAATGAAGAATAGTGAATCCATGAAAGCTTTTAAGAGGGCACAGAGGGCGACTACTGCCAGAAATGTTGCGGCCAAAGCGGCTGGGGAGGGGTCCTCCCAAGTGCGCGAGAAGCCATCAGTGCCGAGTTCTCCCGGGGTGAAGAAGGTGATCCCTACACCCCGAGTCCGTTTGGTGGATCCTCACCCTACTTCTGCTACTCCCTCTGTTGCTCCTCCCAATAAAAAACAAAATACTGTTGAGCCCTTTGACCTCGATGCTCCTGATTTTAATCCCATTGAATTTGTGGATCAGCAAATCGGTCCCTACGGTGCTCTCTCCATGGACGATGTATCCATCCTTCGTCACTTGGAGTTTATGGCCCGAAATCACATGAAGATGGCGTATATGGCGGCTGCCATATATCAGACTGCTCAGAATCTCCCTCTCCACGCCACTAAAGCGTTTATGGAGGAGGCGAAACAAGAGTTTGATCGGATGAAGGAGTTGAAGGAGGAGCTTGAGATAAAGGTAGCCAAGCTGGAGAAGGACTTGAAGAACGAGGAGGCAAGTTCTCAATCACTGGCGGCTTCTTTGAGGTTGGCTGAGGACGCAGCCATGATGCATAAGGATAGTTACGTTGCATCTTATCGGGAGGTGCTGCGCCTGAGGGGGGAGCTCAACAGTGTCCGAGAAGATTATTCTGAGCTCCAAAGTCATCTCGTTGGCAGCGTGACTGCTGCTTATGAGAACTTGAGGGAACGGGAGCAAGTTTAGGTCATTGCTCCCGAAGCCGATCTTACCTCTTTTAGCCTGGACAACGTTGTCAAGGATGGCAAGATTGTTCCTGATGATGAGGATGGTGATGATGAGGTTGTTCCCCCTGCGTCCTCTGCCAAAGTGTCGACCTCTTTAGTTCCTCCTGCTGCGCTTGACTCGGATTGCCAGATTCTGAACCGGGAGGATGGAACTGTGGACGCTGTGCCGATCCAGACTCGTCCTCCTTCTCCTTGTCCTGATGTTACTAAGAAGGCTCCTGATGTTTGCTGATCTCTTTCTGGATATGTAGTTGGCCTGGCTTGTGGGCTTTTGAAACTTTTTATTTAAGTGCTGACATTTTCAAGTTGCTTGTTTAGCAACTTTTTATTTTGACGAACAAAAGGTAGCTCGCTATCTCTTTATGGTAGGTTTTGGTGGCCTTCCGGGCCTTATAACTTTTTTGTAGAGTAAAAAGAAGTAGCTTTTTTACTTGGCATTTTTTCTACTGATGTTTGAAATCTTGCATCTCGACCTCCTCAGATTGCTTTGTTTTATTTTTTGTAGCTTGGATCTTTTGAGGTTATGGTTATTGCTTTGAAATCTTTGCTGTTTTTCGGTTTTCTCGCTCTTGCTTGTATTTCTGATGATCTATAACCGATTCCTTCAAGTTGGTCCTCCAAGTTCTTTTGGCAGTCCTTTGTCCCGTCTTTCTCAGGGGTTACCTTTGTAACTTACTTTGTAGTAGGCCGACTTCTTTATGTCATCCTTTTCTAAGTTATTTTTGTAATCCTCTTCCTTAGATTTTTGTCAGATCTCTTTCCGGGATTACTTTTATAACTTTTTAGTAGTAGGAGTCCAACTTCGTTATGTCGGTCTCCTTTAAGTCATTTTTGTAATCCTCTTTCTTGGATCTTTGTTAGATCTCTTTCAGGGATTACTTTTATAACTTTTTAGTAGTGGGAGTCTGACTTCGTTATGTCGGTCTCCTTTAAGTTATTTTTGTAATCCTCTTTCTTGGATCTTTGTTAGATCTCTTTCAGGGATTACTTTTATAACTTTTTAGTAGAAGGAGTCCGACTTCGTTATGTCGGTCTCCTTTAAGTTATTTTTGTAATTCTCTTTCTTGGATCTTTGTCAGATCTCTTTCAGGGATTACTTTTATAACTTTTTAGTAGTAGGAGTCCGACTTTGTTATGTCGGTTTCCTTTAAGTTATTTTTGTAATCCTCTTTCAGGGATTACTTTTATAACTTTTTAGTAGTAGGAGTCCGACTTCGTTATATCGGTCTCCTTTAAGTTATTTTTGTAATCCTCTTTCTTGGATCTTTGTCAGATCTCTTTCAGGGATTACTTTTATAACTTTTTAGTTTTTGGCTGACTTTGTTATGTCGGGCCCTTCTAAGTTAAAGTAATCCTCTTTAATAAGGTTGGCCAGACCTCTTTCCAGGGTTTACTTATAACTTGGTTTGACTTGGTTCGACTTCTTAATGTTCGACCAGTCTTTAAGTTATTATTTTAGCGATCCGTAAGACCTCGTCAGGTTCTTTTTTAGATCACTTTCGATAACTTCTTACATTATTCTGTGTTCATCTTTGCCGATTTGTAGAAAGTGGTTGTCATCTCTAGATCGTCCTTTGGATGAATCGCGTTTTCACCTTTATCGGACGGTTGTCTTTATCGTGATCGTGCAGTGAAATTGTTTTTCACTTTCTGCCGATCTGTTGCTTTATAATCGGACGATGAATGCTTCAGATTAATGCGTCTTGAGATCTTTGTAGAATATTTAAAATATATTTTATTTAAAAGAAAAGTGCAAATATATACATATGGGATTGTCTGAGTCTCAACTTGGTGCCTCATTAAAAAACCTTTTCAGGAAAAAGAGTGCATCCAATGATGAGGTCTTTTATCTCTTCTAACTGTAGTACCTTCTTAGGTTGTAGGCGTGCCATGACCTGGGAAGCTCTCGTCCATCGAGTTCAGACAGTTTGTAGTAGCCCTTTCCAAGTACTTCTACAACTCGGTAGGGTCCTTTCCAGTTTGCTGCCAGCTTTTCTTCTCCTGGTCGAGTTGTTCCGATATCATTTCGAATTAGGATGAGATCATTTTCTGTAAAACTTCTCGGTACTACCTTTTGATTATATCTGGAAGCCATTCGGCGCTTTAGAGCTTCTTCCCTGATCCGAGCTCTTTCCTGGATTTCAGGTAACAAGTCGAGCTCTTCTCTCTGCAGTTGGGAGTTTGCTTCCTCATTGTAGTGAATTACTCTAGGTGACCCATCCTCAATCTCTACTGGGATCATCGCCTCTATTCCGTATGCTAATCGGAAGGGAGATTCCTTCGTGGTGGAATGTGGCGTTGTTCGATACGCCCATAGGACCTGTGGAAGCTCTTCTGCCCAGGCTCCCTTTGCATCTTGTAATCTCCATTTTAATCCGGCCAGTATGACTTTGTTAACGGCTTCGGCCTGTCCATTGGCTTGTGGGTGTTCATCGGAGGTGTACTGGTGCTTTATATTCAAGTCGGCTACTAGTTTTCTGAAGCCTGTATCTGTGAATTGAGTGCCATTGTCTGTGGTTATTGAATATGGAACCCCGAACCTCGTGACAATGTTTCTATATAAGAATTTCTGGCTTCTTTGAGCGGTGGCATTGGCTAGGGGCTCTACCTCGATCCACTTTGTAAAGTAATCTACCCCTACTATGAGGAATTTAACTTGTCCTGATCCTTGTGGGAAGGGGCCGAGAAGATCGAGTCCCCATTTTGCAAATGGCCAAGGCGAGGTCACGCTGATGAGCTCTTCTGGCGGGGCGATGTGGAAGTTAGCAAGTTTCTGACATGGTGGACATGTCTTTACAAATTCTGCAGCTTCTTTCTGTAGAGTTGGCCAATAAAATCCCGCCCGGAGTACCTTTTTGGCGAGAGCTTGCGCTCCGAGATGATTGCCACAAATGCCGCTGTGTATTTCTTCTAGCACTTCTCTTGTGTTGGAGGTCGGTACGCATTTTAGTAAAGGTATTGAGATTCCTCTTTTGTACAGGATGTTGTTTATGATGGTGTAGTACTGTGCCTCCCTTTTTAACCTCTTTGCCTCCTTTTCTTCTGTGGGGAGCGTTCCTGTTTTGAGGTAGTTGATTATGGGGGTTATCCATCCTTGGTCCTGACTTGTTATAGTCAGGACTTTTTCCTCTTCCGAGATTGACGGGTTCTGTAACATTTCCTGGATGAGGCTTCTATTGTTGCCCCCTGGTTTGGTGCTGGCTAATTTTGAGAGTGCATCAGCTCAGGCATTTTGTTCGCGGGGTATGTGGCAGATCTTGTACTCCCCAATTTGTCCGAGCTGTTCCTTGGTTTTATCCAAATACCTTTTCATGGTGGGATTGATGACAAGTCATCTTAGCCTAGTTTCACTAGCCTTTTTCTTTTGTTTTCAATAGAATTATGCACTTTCTTGAGCCAAAAGCAAGCCAATTGGGTAGATTTTCATGTTTTCTTTGATTTAATCAACCATGTATGAATTCATGCTATTTCATGAGGTTTTGTGCTATAATTGTCACATATTATGAAAGAATGAATATCTCATGATTTTGAGCATAGCTTTGATGTGTTTGGTTGATTAATGATAGGGGAAGAAAGCTTGAAGAAAGGTTGAAGCAAGAAGGAATGGCTAGGAGTAAAGAGAGGACAATGGAATAAGTGAAAATGAACCAGGAAGCAAAAAGCTGGACCAAAAGTTAGCCTCAAACTTTTGCACAAACTTTTGGGTGAAAAGTTAGCCCCAACTTTAGCCCCTAACTTTTGGGCTAACGTTGGCACATGAAAGTTACTCCCTGGGCACCAAAAGTTTGCGCCAACATTAGCCCCTAACTTTGTGGCTAACGTTGGCATGAGAAAAACACCCCCTGGGCACCAAAAGTTTGCGCCAACGTTAGCCCCTAACTTTGTGGCTAATGTTGGCATGAGAAAAACACCCCCTGGCCACCAAAAGTTTGCGCCAACGTTAGCCTCTAACTTTTGGGCTAACGTTGGCACATGAACAATACAAAGGGGGAGCAAAAGTTTGCGCCAACGTTAGCCTCTAACTTTTGGGCTAACGTTGGCACCATAAGTACACATAAGGAGGCCAACGTTGGAGCAAAAGTTAGACCCCTAACTTTTGCCCCAACGTGGATAGCAGCAAAGCATGGAGGCTGATAGTAAAAGTTAGAGTAAAAGTTAGCCTCAAACTTTTACTCAAACTTTTACTCAAACTTTTGCAAAACTTCAACCCGGTTCAATTGGTTCACTTTGGTTCCTCTCCAAACTCCAAGAGCAATCAACCAAGGCCTCTCTCAACCCAATTCCACCAAGAGCAAAGGCCCAACTCAAGGCTTGAAGATCATTTGAAGAAAGTGTATAAATAGGATAGAATTCAAGTTTTTCAAGGAGCTTCCCTTTTAGTTTTTCAGAATAGCTTTCTTTTAAATTTGGCTTAGAGCTCACTTTTCTTTTTCTGAGCATTGTTGTTTTTAATTCAAGAGAATATTTGGGAGGAGAATTGATCTCTCTTCTTCCTTGTTCTTGCCCAACACTCTTTATTTTTCTTGTCTTGGATTTTGGGTGGAGAATTGAAGAAATTCTATTTCAATCTCACCTTGGGATCTTGTTTAATTTTCTGCTTAATTGAATTTCAGTTTCGGTTACTTGCTTCTTCATCTACTTTCTTTGCAATTTACAATTTCCTTTGCAATTGTTCTTGTTGGATTTAGGAAGGCATTGAGATCTATACTTGGTTTTCTAGTCTCTTGGGTCCTGAGATCTGAATTCCAATTTTACATCCTCTGTTTACTGCTTTCCATGCTCATTTACTTTTCTGTTTAAGATCCGGTTTGATTCAAGACATCTTCTATTTCTCTGTTTGTTGCAATTTACTTTTCCTTGTTTAATTCCTGCAAATCCAACTCCCAATTCCCTTTACAATTCAAGCCATTTACATTTCTTGCACTTTAAGATTTTGCAATTTACATTTCTTGCGTTCTAAGTTTCTGCCATTTAATTTCTTGCTCTTTAAGATTCAGCACTTTAAATTCCAGTTCTCTTTAATTTCATGCAATTCACCCATTTCCTTTACTTTCTATGCAATTTAAATTCTGCAAATCACAAATCTCTCAACCAAATCTTGATTCGCTTAACTAAATCAACCACTAAACTAAAATTGCTCAATCCTTCAATCCCTGTGGGATCGACCTCACTCCCGTGAGTTATTATTACTTGATGCGACCCGGTGCACTTGCCGGTTAGATTTGGGTGTCTTGGAGAAATTCGTTTCTCCGCGAAAATATCCCATCAAGTTTTTGGCGCCGTTGCCGGGGATTGAATAGATTGACAATGATTAAGTGAAGTGGAGATCTAGATCAAGCACTTTTTCTTTTCTGTTTCTTTAACTTTTGACTAACACGCTAACTGTTTGAATTTTTGCCTAAGCTAACTAATATTTCACTTCAGCCATGGATTAAAGTGTTATTGCTTTTCTGGTATTGTGTGATTCTTGTGTTTTGCTTGTATGTCAGATGCAAGAAGAGAGATCCCTACCTTTCATGAAACTGACGAAAGAATCCTCCGAAGGCTAAGAAGATAAGCAAAAGAAAAAAATGTTGCTGGAGAGGAGGAATCAGATGAAGAATGTCATGAATTGGAGGAACACTCAACAAATCCAACAAATCCACCAGTGAGAATGGCCAACAACAATGGTCAACCCCAGAGGAGAGTCTTGGCTTCATATACACTTGCTAATCCAAGGCATTGTGGGAGTAGCATCCTTACCCCAAATGTCGATGCAAATAACTTTGAATTGAAGCCCCAACTCATCACCTTGGTGCAGAACAATTGTTCCTATGGAGGAGGCCCCTTGGAAGATCCAAACCAGCACCTGTCCACCTTCCTGAGGATATGTAACACAGTGAAGACCAATGGTGTGCATCCTTACAGTTACAAATTGCTGCTATTTCCATTTTCCCTCAAAGACAAAGCCACTCAATGGTTAGAGTCATTTCCAAGAGATAGCATCAACAACTGGGATGATCTAGTAACCAAGTTTCTTGCCAAGTTTTACCCACCTCAAAGAGTTATTAGATTGAAGACTGAAGTACAAACATTCACACAAATGGATGCTGAACCCTTGTATGAGGCATGGGAACGATACAAAGCTCTAATCAGGAAGTGCCCTCCTGAGATGTTTAATGAATGGGATAAACTCCAAAATTTCTATGAAGGACTGACAATGAAAGCTCAAGAGGCACTTGACTATTCAGCAGGAGGCTCAATGCAACTCATGAAGACAGCTGAAGAAGCTCAGAACCTCATTGACATGGTGGCTAACAACCAATATTTCTTTGGCCATCAGAGACAACACCAACCATCACTAAGGAAAGAAGTGTTAGAAATGGAAGGGGTTGACACCCTCCTAGCTCAAAACAAGATAATGCAGCAGCAGATTCAAGAACAATTTGAGCAGATGGCTAAAAAGATTGATAGTTTACAAGTTGCAGCAGTGAATACAAGCCAACCATCAACCACATGGGGACAAAATGAAGAAAGCCAAGAAAATCAGCAGCAGGAACAACCTCAATATGTGCACAACCAAGGCTCATGCCAAAATGAGGTTTATGGTGACACCTACAATCCATCCTGGAAGAACCATCCAAATCTCAGATGGGGAGATAACCACACCCACAGCCAGCAACCGTGGCAGAAAAACTCAAACCAAAATAACTCAAGAAACACAACTTACTCAAACCACGACCAGCAAAACGCTAATAATAATCAATACAAGAAACCACAAAATACATATCAACCACCCCACCACAATCCACAAACTCACCAAAATAGCATTTCCGCACCAACATCTAACCCCCAAAACTACCACACTACCCCTACAAATAACTTCTAGCAACCACATTCCACCCCCATCATACCACCAATAGACCATCATGAAAGTAGAATTTCAAGTCTTGAGGCAGCCATACAAGCAATTGCTCAGTCCACTCAAAGCTTGGTCAAGTGCAAGAGAGAAATGAAGCTACCATGAAGAGCCTTGAACGACAAGTGGGACAATTGGCCAAACAAGCTGAACGGCCAACCAATGTTCTCCCAAGTGATACAATCTCCAATCCAAAGGACAAAGAAAAAGCTACAAAGTGGGAGGAGTGCAAAGCAATCATAGTGGAAAGTGAGAAGAAAGCCATCAATCAGGAAGAACACAACAGAGAAGTTCCACAAGAAGAGACAGAAGAGAGAAGTGAAGAGGATCAGAAAATCAAGAATGCAAAAAGCTCAAAGAGAGATAAGGACATCCTTGAAACACAACTACATGAGAAGAAGGAAAGGGTGAAGCCACATATCCCCAAACTTTCATACCCTCAGAGGTTCAAAAAAGAGAATGAGGATAAGCAATACTCAAAGTTCCTGGACATATTCAAGACCCTCAGCATCAATATTCCTTTCTTAGAAGCACTTGAACAGATGCCAGTGTATGCCAAATTTATGAAGGAAGTGCTGACAAAGAAAAAGTCCCTAAAAGAAGGACAAATTATTGAGATGACAATGGAATGTAGTGCTATTCTCCAAAGAGAGTTACCAGAGAAGAAAGATGATCCTGGGAGTTTTTATATACCTTGCACCATAGGAGACATAACAATTGAAAAGTCCTTCTGTGACCTTGGTGCAAGCATAAACTTGATGCCTTTGTCTCTAATGAGGAAACTTCGAATTTGTGAGCTGAAATCCACACGAATACTCCTTCAAATGGCTGACAAATCCATCCAGCAAGCAGTTGGAGTTGTAGAGAATGTACTGGTAAAAGTGGGGAAATTCCTTCTCCCAGCTGATTTTGTCATTCTGGATATGGAGGAGGACCCTAACACCCCCATCATCCTAGGGAGGCCTTTTCTTGCTACGGGCAGAGCATTGATAGATGTTGAAAAAGGGGAATTATTGCTGAGAGTACATGATGAGCACCTAGCATTCCATGTTTTTAAAACCCCACATGAGCCCACTCAAGAAGAAGAGTATATGGAGGATAAGGCCAGAGATCAAAGTTTGAAGGAGGTAGTCAATGAGTTAGCTCGAAGACTTCCAAATCCATGCTTAAAAGAAGTAGAGATGGTGCAACAGACCAAAGAAATCAAGGAGGAACTAGATCCAAAACCTCCAGATGAGAAATTCAACATCTCAGATAAGGAACCACCAAGGCAGGGAGTATCTTTTGAGAAAGAAAAGAAGAAGAGGCCAAGAGGGTGGAGAAACTAGAAGATCCCTACTGAAGGCTTTTCACCAGGGGATAAAGTAGTGTTAAACACCCAACCAATGAAGGTGTCCCCACAATCATCCGAATACTACACTGTAAACCGGATCCTTTCACTTGAACACCTAGAGATCATCAAAAAGGAGACCGGAAGGAAGTTCACAGTAAGAGGAGAAAAGCTGAGGCACTATGATCTTCAACCCCCATGATCTAAGTGGATTGATGTCAAGCTAATGACAATAAAGAAGCGCTTGTTGGGAGGCAACCCAACCTGAGGTAGTTCACTTTTCATAGCTAATTCAATAAAAGGGTTAATTAGACTTATCTATATTGCAAGGAGCTAAGTTTGGTGTTGCACACCAAAATAAATTAAGAGAGAATGAAAGATTCTAAGTTTGGTGTTCCACCAAATTCTCATTTAAAAGCACATTCTCACCTTCTGCATACATGGATGCTAGCTCTGAGTAATCAGATAAACTAATTAACCAATTGTTTACTTTTTAGTTTTTCTAGTTTTTATTGTCTTTAACAAAGATAGGAGGATTTCACATATAGTTATTTTGATGCATGAGAAAGGTGGCAAGGAACTAAGTTTGGTGTTCACACACCAAAGTAAGTTCAAAAGCCTACAAGAAAATCCTGTACACTAACAAGTTACCTAAGGGCTTGAGAAACATACCATCAGCTGAGAGTAAGAAGAAGAAGAAGAAGCCACCAAGAGGTTGTATTGTCACTTAATTCTTTCAGCATTGAACTGTTCTAATTTGGAAGTTTAAGTGTTACCATTGCAACAGTAACTGTTAGTTCAGCCATTTTGCATCTTGAGTGTTCTAGTTGAAATAAATATGCTAGCTTAAGTGTGTGCTTGTGTGTTCACTTTCACTTAACTAAATGCATGCTTTGTCCCCTGCATCTTTAATTCAATAAAAGAAATGTTTGAATGTGAAGTGAGATAGTTCTCTGTTAGATAGAAGTAAAATAAAAGTAAGTGGTGGTATGTGTGTGATTGTATAATAGCTCACCTTTAATGAATAAGAACACTAGGACGTCTCCTCTTAAGTAGAAAGTAGCTACTGTCTATGAATCTCAATCAAATAAAAATCCTTGGTTAGAAAGAAAAGCAAAAAAGAAAGAAAAAAAGGGGAGAAAAAGAAATAGCCAAAAAGTGGCAGAACAAAAGAAAACAAAAAGAAACAAAGCTAGACACCAATAGCTTGAACCTTAGAATATATGCCTGTGGTGTCTTTGTATTAGGATCTGCTTGGATTATTAAGCTCTTTGGAGTGCATCAACACTTGATGACTTGGGTTAACTAACCCAGGATCATCAGCTGAAAGTCCACTATCAAGAGCAACCTAACTACAAGGCATTTAGTAGCCCAAAGAGGTGCTGGGCATCAATGTTCTAAGAAGGAATGTGAGCCAAGTGTCTATAGTGAATAATGTGTCAAGTAAAAAAAAAAAAGGAAATGATCTTGCTACACATGACACTCAAATAAAGCTTTTGAACAAGATAATAACCAAGGAAAAAGGAACAATGAGAGATCATAGCAGTATGTTACTTGAAGCTTGAAGGAGACTTTCTAAGCTTAAGAATCAATAAGAGGTGAGTGTGTACATATCCACATAAAACCCCATGAACTACCAATAACACTCTTCTAGCATGAACATCCTCTTCCAAAAACTTGATGGGTATTTTGGTGGAAAAATGAATTTCTCCCAAAACACACAAATCTAACCGGCAAGTGTACCGGGTCACATCAAGTAATAAGAACTCACGGGAGTGAGGTCGATCCCACAGGGATTGAAGGATTGAGCAATTTTAGCTTAGTGGTTAATTTAGTCAAGCGAATCAAGATTTGGTTGAGTGTTTTGTGATTTGCAGAAATTAAATTGCATGGAATTAAAGAGAACAGGAAATAAATTGCTGAATCTTAAAGAACAAGAAATTAAATGGCAGAAACTTAGAATGCAAGAAATGTAAATTGCGGAATCTTAAAGTGCAAGAAATGTAAATGACTTGAATTGTAAAGGGGATTGGGACTTGGATTTGCAGAAATTAAACAAGGAAAAGTAAATTTGCATCAAGCAGAGAAGTAGAAGAGGGTTTGGGTTAAATCGGATCTTGAAGCAGAAAAGTAAATGAACATGAAAACAGTAAATAGAGAATTAGAAATTGAAAGTTCAGATCTCAGGACCCAGAGACTAGAAAACCGAGTCTAGATCTCAATGCCTTCCTAGATCCAACAAGAACAATTGCAAGGGAATTGTAAATTGCAAGGAAAGTAGATGAAGAGCAATTAACAGAAATTAAATTCAATCAAGCAGTAAATAAAGCAGAGAGATCCAAGGATGAGATTGAAACAGAATTTCTTCAATTCTCCAACCCAAGATCCAAGACAATTGTAATTGAAATTGAAAGCAATAAAACTAAGAGGAAGAGAAGTGAATTCTCCTTCCCCAAGACTAAGAAATTAAAGATCACTCAATATCCAAAGCTCTCCGAAAACTATTATGAAAATTCAAAGGGAAAGCTCCCCGAAGAACTTGAATTCTATCCTATTTATACACTTTCTTCAAATGATCTTCAAGCCTTGAGTTGGGCCTTTGCTCTTGGTGGAATTGGGTTGAAAGAGGCCTTGGTTGATTGCTCTTGGAGTTTGGAGAAGAACCAAAGTGAACCAAATGAATCGGTTTGGAGTTTTGCAAAAGTTGGAGTAAAAGTTTGAGCAAAAGTTAGGGGCTAACTTTTGCTCCAACTTTTCATATCAGCCACCATAACTTGCTGCTATCCACGTTGGGACAAAAGTTAGGGGTCTAACTTTTGCTCCAACGTTGGCCTCCTAATGTGTACTTATGGCGCCAACGTTAGCCCAAAAGTTAGAGGCTAACGTTGGCGCAAACTTTTGCTCCTCTCCTTGTATTTTTCATGTGCCAACGTTAGCCCAAAAGTTAGGGGCTAACGTTGGCGCAAACTTCTGGTGGCCAGGGAGGTTTTTCTTATGCCAACGTTAGCCACCAAGTTAGGGGCTAACGTTGGCGCAAACTTTTGGTGCCCAGGGGTGATTTTCATGTGCCAACGTTAGCCCAAAAGTTAGGGGCTAACGTTGGCACAAACTTTTGGTGCCCAGGGAGTGATTTTCAAGTTCCAACGTTAGCCCAAAAGTTAGGGGCTAACGTTGGGGCTAACTTTTCACCCAAAAGTTTGTCCAAAGTTTGAGGCTAACTTTAGGTCCAGCTTTTTGCTTCCTGGTTCAATTTCACTTATTCCATTGTCCTCTCTTTACTCCTAGCTATTCCTTCTTGCTTCAACCTTTCTCCAAGATTTCTTCACCTATCATTAATCAACCAAACACATCAAAGCTATGCTTAAAATCATGAGATATTCATTCTTTCATAATATGTGACAATTATAGTATAAAACCTCATGAAATAGCATGAATTCATACATGGTTGATTAAATCAAAGGAAACATGAAAATCTACCCAATTAGCTTGCTTATGACTCAAGAAAGTGCATAATTCAATTGAAAACTAATGAAAAGGGCTAGTGAAACTAGGCTAAGATGACTTGTCATCAGGGATCTTTGGCTTGGTAGCTCCCTGTTATTTGTGATGTGACCACTTGTGAATCACTGTAAATGTTGAGTTTTTGAGCTCCGACCTCTTTAGCCAGCTTCAAACCGACTAATAATGCTTCATATTCTGCCTGGTTGTTTGAGGCCGGGAATCCGAACTTGAGGGAGAGCTCAACTTGGGTTCCTTGGTTGCTTTCTATTATCACGCCTGCGCCGCTTCCAGTTTTATTTGAAGAACCGTCCACGTAAAGATTCCATTCTTAGGGGTTTTTAAGGCATCTGTGAATTCTGCAATAAAGTCGGCCAAATACTATGATTTGATGGCTATCCGAGCTTCGTATTGGAGGTCGAATTCTGATAGCTCGACTGGCCATTGTTGAATTCTTCCTGCTAGATCTATTTTCTGCAATATTCCTTTTATGAGCTGGTTAGTTCGAACCTTAATGGTGTGAGCCTGGAAGTACGGGCGGAGTCGTCGAGATGTTAGGATAAGAGTATAGGCAAATTTTTCTATTTTCTGGTAGTTTAGCTCGGATCCCTGTAGTGCCTCGCAGTATGAGCGGCTCTCCTTCTCGTGGTCGAGATAGGATAGGTGGCCGTCCTAAGAACTCCTTGAAATCTTGGAAGGCTTGCTTGCATTCTGTCATCCATTCGAACTATTTTTCCTTTCTTAAAGTAGCATAGAAGGGGAGAGATCTTATCGCAGCTCCTGCTAAGAATCGGGATAAGGCGGCCAATCTCCTGTTGAGTTGTTGTACTTCTTTGACGCAGGTTGGGCTCTTCATTTTGAGTATGGCCTGACATTTGTCTGGATTTGCCTCAATTCCCCTTTGTGTGAGCATGAAACCTAAAAATTTGTCTGCTTCTACTGCGAAGGTGCATTTTGCAGGATTGAGTTGCATGTTGTGCTTCCTTATGGTGTCAAACACTTGAGCCAGGTCGGATAATAATGTATCTTCGCTTTGTGTCTTTATCAACATGTCGTCCACATAAACTTCCATGATTTTTCCGATGTGACCTGAGAAGACTTTATTCATTAGCCTTTGATAAGTAGCTCCTGCGTTCTTGAGACCGAAAAGCATCACGATATAGCAGTAGTTTGCCTTTGGTGTTAAGAACGAGGTCTTTTCCTGATCTGGTGGATACATGGGGATTTGGTTGTATCCCGAGTATGCGTCCATAAACGAGAGGTATCTGTATCCGGAGGAAGCATCTACCAAAGCGTCGATACTTGGGAGTGGGTATGGATCTTTTGGGCAGGCTTTGTTGAGATCTGTGTAATCGGTGCACATTCGCCACTTCCCATTTGCTTTTTTCACCAAGACAACATTGGCTAGCCATAGTGGGTACTTGACTTCTCTTATAAATCCTGCCTCCAGTAGGGCCTGTACTTGTTCTTCCACAGCTTTGGATCGTTCTAGCCCGAGTTTCCTTCGTCTCTGCTGAACCGGCCGAGATCCTGGGTAGACCGCCAACTTGTGGCACATTAGCTTAGAGTCTATGCCTGGCATGTCTGCGGCTTTCCATGCAAAGAGATCAACATTATCTCGTAAGAATTGTACCAATAATTCTTTTGAGTCTCCTCTTAGGGTCGTGCCAATATTGGTTGTTTTGTCCGAGGTGTCTCCGATTTGAATATTCTCCATCTCGCCTTCTGGCTGCGGACGGAGTTCTTCTCGTTGCTGGACTCCGCCTAGTTCAATTGTATGAAACTCCTCTCCCCTTCCTCTAAGGTTTAGACTTTCGTTATAACAGCGGCGTGCCATCTTTTGATCTGCTTTTATCGTGGCTATCCCTTCCGTGGTTGGGAATTTCATGCATAGATGTGGGGTTGAGACTATTGCGCCGAGTTGATTGAGTATTGTCCGACCTATTAGAGCATTGTAGGCTGAGCTTACGTCGACCAAAATGTAGTCTATTTTGAGGGTCCAAGATTGGTTCCCCTTTCCGAAGGTTGTGTGTAGCGATATGTATCCCAGTGGTTGTACTAGGGTATCTCCTAATCCGAACAGGCTGTTCGGGTATGCCCTAAGCTCCTTTTCGTCTAAGCCGAGTTTGTCGAAGGCTGTTTTGAATAAGATGTCGGCAGAACTCTCCTGGTCCACTAATGTGCGATGTAGATTGGCGTTTGCCAGTATGATAGTGATGACCATGGGATCATCGTGTCCCGAGATGATGCCGAATGCGTCCTCTTTAGTGAATGTTATCCCCGGGATGTCTAGTGTTTCCTCCTTTCCTTCAACATGATATACTTCTTTGAGATATCTTTTGCGAGATGATTTGGAGATCCCACCTTCTGCGAATCCACCGTGTATCATGTGGACGTGTCTTTCTGGTGTCCGAGGTGATCATTCAGTTCGTCCGTCATCTTCGTCCCTTCGCCTCTTTCTTTGGTCATCATCTCGGGTGGCTAGAAATCGATCTAATTTTCCTTCTCTCACCAATTTTTCTATGATATTCTTTAAGTCGAAGCACTCGTTGGTGGAGTACCCTTGAACTCGATGGTATTCACAATATTCCTTCCGGTTTCCCCTCTCCTTTTGCCTTTGAGCGGTCGCGCTGGGGGGATTTTCTCTGTATGGCAGACTTTTTTGTACACGTCGACCAGGGATGCCCTGAGAGGAGTGTAATTATGGTATTTTTTGATTTTCTCCCCTTGTCAATCTTCTTTCTTTCTGGATTCTTTGTCTTTATCCCGGTAGGAGGCTCCAGATTTTGAGGTTTCTCCAAATCGGGCGTTTTCTTCCATATTGATGTATTTTTCTGCTTGTTCCTGTACTTCATCCAAGGAGGTCGGGTACTTTTTTGATATAGATTGGCTGAAAGGTCCTTCTCGTAGGCCGTTGATGAGTCCCATGATGGTGGCCTCTGTGGGTAAACTTTGTATGTCCACGCATGTTTTATTGAATCTTTCCATGTAGTTGCGGAGGCTCTCCCGATCTCCTTGCTTGATCCCCAGTAGACTGGGGGCGTGCTTGGCCTTATTTTTCTGGATGAAGAATCTGGCTAGGAACTTTTTGGCCAGATCATCAAAGTTTGAGATGGACTTTGGAGGTAGGTTGTCGAACCATCTGATTGCCGTCTTCGTAAGGGTTGTTGGAAAAGCTTTACAGCGAACGGTATCTGAGGCATCGGTAAGGTACATTCTGCTTCTGAAATTGCTGAAATGATGGTTAGGATCTGTGGTGCCGTCATATAAAGTCATATCCGGTAGTTTGAAGTCCTTTGGGATCTTGGTTTTCATGATCTCCCTGGTGAACGGATCCTGTTCTTTGCGTGAGCTTTCCTCGAGAGTGATTTGAGGGGTTTTCGATTTGAGATCGGCTTCTAATTGTAGTAATTTTTCTTCCAATTCTCGTCGTCACCGTACCTCTCTTTGTAGATCCTTTCCAATCTCTCGTTGTTGTTGGGTTTCTTTTTCAAGTTGCTTCAAGCGATCTTGAAGTGCTTCTATTGCTCCCGGGTTTGCTGAATTTTTGTCTCCGTTGGATTCCGGGATATCTTTTGGTGGGGTGTCCGCATTTTTGTGCGGCGTTCTATTTTCTAAATCCGAATCGTGGTCGTTGTCATGGTCATCCGCCATGGTGATGGGATGACTTCCAGGTCCCCAGCAACCGCTCCAATGTTCCGAGGGTTACCTGGAACTGTAGGTCAATCTCGGACGAGATCTTCTGTGCTGGTCGGAACCGATGTGTCCGGCTGGTAAATGGCGGTCGGAGCTGGTGCGTTCGACTTGTTTGGATTGAACGTGCTGCTGATCCTCTATCACCGAAGGGTGGGGGGTACCTGCAAGAGACTCTGATGCTTAAGTTAGCATGGGTATTAAACAGGTGTTATGTAGAATCAGAGTATGAGTTATACCTAGGTGCTCCAGTGTATTTATAAAGGTGAGGTGTGACCTTTTGGATAAGATAAGTTAGTTATCTTATCTTATCTTGATCTTTTGAGTTGAGGTCAGCGTATCTTGAACGGAACCGCCTTTATCTCTATAGGCTTGGGCTGCCTTAGGATTTGAGTCGTGTTCCTCTACCTGGGCCCTTTATTGGGCTCTCTTGTTGACTCGGCCGAGTTCTTTAAGAAGAAGTCGGTCCGCTTGACCCGAAGAGGTCGGTCGCTTTATCGTCGATCATCCCAGGTCGGATAGCTCGACCCAAGGTATGAACAGAACCTTTCTTAACAAGGAAGAAATTTTTGAATCAAATCACTAATTGTTAGCAAGGATTTTCGAAAATAGTAAAAAAAATGGAAAGGATTTGATTTTGAAAAGATATGATTGAAAAGATATGATTTGAAAAAGATTTGATTTTGAAAAGATATGATTCAAAAGATATGATCTGAAAAAGATTTGATTTTGAAAAATTATGAAAATTTGAAAAATATTTGAATTGAAAACAAAATCTCCTCTCCTGTGCCATCCTGGCGTTAAACGCCCAGAATGGTATCCATTCTGGTGTTTAACGCCCAAAATACTACCTTTTTGGGCGTTTAACACCCAGCCAGGTACCCTGGCTGGCGTTTAAATGCCAGTTTTCCTTCCTCACTAGGCGTTTTGACCACCCAGCTTTTTCTGTGTAATTCCTCTGCTGCTGTTCTGAATCTTCAATTCTCTGTATTATTGACTTGAAAAGACATAATTTTGAAAATTTGTTGAATTTTTAATGATTAGAAATAATCAAAATGCAACTAATCATGGAAAACTAAGATCAAATAAACAATGCATGCAAGACACCAAACTTAAAAATTGACACTAGACTTAAACAAGAAACACAAATTATGTTTGATTTTTATCATTTTATAAAAAAAAAATTTGAATTTTTTTCGAAAATTAATTGGAAAAAGAAAATAAGAAATTCAAAATTCTTAATGAGAATTCCAGGAATCATGCAATGTTAGTCTAAAACTCCGGTCCAAGAATTAGACATGGCTTACTAGCCAGCCAAGCTTTCAGTAAAAGCTTCGGTCCAAAACACTATATATGGCCAATGTCTAGCCAAGCCTTAGCAGATCATTACATTCAACAGCAAGATTGATAGAAATCAACAAGCTCTTATGATGATAAGTTGATACCTCGGTCCAAAAGATTAGACATGGCTTCACAGCCACCCAGACTTCAACAAATCATCATGAAACTCTAGAATTCATCCTCAAAGAGTTTGAAGAACAAAATAAATTTTTTGTATTTTTTTTCGAAAATTAAAAGAATAACAAGCTTAAAAATAAAATAAAATTACCTAATCTGAGCAACAAGATGAACCGTCAGTTGTCCAAACTCGAACAATCCCCGGCAACGGCGCCAAAAACTTGGTGCACAAAATTGTGATCTTCAATGGCACCAACAACTTAGTATGCACAATTATAATCTCAACTCTTTTTTCACAACTCCGCACAACTAACCAGCAAGAGCACTGGGTCGTCCAAGTAATAAACCTTACGTGAGTAAGGGTCGATCCCACGGAGATTGTTGGCTTGAAGCAAGTTATGGTCATCTTGTAAATCTCAGTCAGGCAGATTCAAATGGTTATGGGATTTAAGATAATTAAAATATGAATAAAACATAAAATAAGGTAGAAATACTTATGTAATTCATTGGTGAGAATTTCAGATAAGCGTATGGAGATGCTTTGCTCCTTCTGAATCTCTGCTTTCCTACTGCCTTCATTCAATCATTCATACTTCTTTCCATGGCAAGCTGTATGTTGGGGGATCACCGTTGTCAATGGCTACCGTCCGTCTTCTCAGTGAAAATAGTCCAAATGCGCTGTCACCGCACGGCTAATCAGCTGTTGGTTCTCGATCATATTGGAATAGGATCTATTGATCCTTTTGCGTCTGTCACTACGCCCAACACTCGCGAGTTTGAAGTTCGTTACAGTCATCCCATCCCAGATCCTACTCGGAATACCACAGACAAGATTTAGACTTTCCGGATCTCAAGAATGGCTGCCAATAATTCTAGCCTATACCACGAAGGTTTTAATCTTACATTAGAAACCCAAGAGATACACAGTCAAGCTTGTTTGCATGTAGAACGGAAGTGGTTGTCAGGCACGCGTTCATAGGTGAGAATGGTGATGAGTGTCACATAATCATCACATTCATCATGTTCTTGTGTGCGAATGAATATCTTAGAGAAGAAATAGGCTTGAGTTGAATAGAAAAACAATAGTACTTTGCATTAATTCATGAGGAACAGCAGAGCTCCACACCTTAATCTATGGTGTGTAGAAATTCCACCGTTGAAAATACATAAGTGATGAAGGTCCAGGCATGGCCGAATGGCCAGCCCCCGTAAAGGTCTAAGATAGCATAAGACTAATCAAAGATCCATGAAAATACAATAGCAAAAGGTCCTATTTATAATGAACTAGTAGCCTAGGATTTACAGAAATGAGTAAATGATGCAAAAATCTACTTCCGGGCCCACTTGTTGTGTGCATGGGCTGAGCATTGAAGCTTCCACCTATAGAGACTTTTCTTGGAGTTAAACGCCAGCTTTGGTGCTAGTTTGGGCGTTTAACTCCAGCTTTTGTGCCAGTTCTGGCATTTTGACGCCAGAATTTTTATGCTGACTTGGAACGCCGGTTTGGGCCATCAAATCTCAGGTAAAGTATGGACTATTATATATTGCTGGAAATCCCAGGATGTCTACTTTTCAACGCAATTAAGATCGCGCCAATTGGGTTTCTATAGCTTCATAAAATCCACTTCGAGTTCAGAGAAGTTAGAATCCAATAGCATCTGCAGTCCTTTTTCAGCCTCTAAATCAGATTTTTGCTCAGGTCCCTCAATTTCAGCCAGAAAATACATGAAATCACAGAAATACACACAAACTCATAGTGAAGTCCAGGAATATGATTTTTGAATAAAAACTAATAAAAACATAATAAAAACTAACTAAAATATACTAAAAACATACTAAAAACAATGCCAAAAAGCATATAAATTATCCGCTCATCACAACACCAAACTTAAATTATTGCTTGTCCCCAAGCAACTGAAAATCAAATAGGATAAAAAGAAGAGAATATACTATAAATTCCAAAATATCAATGAAACTTAGCTCCAATTAGATGAGCGGGACTAGTAGTTTTTTGCCTCTGAACAGTTTTGGCATCTCACTTTATCCTTTGAAGTTTGGAATGATTGGCATCTATAGGAACTCAGAATTTAGATAGTGTTATTGATTCTCCTAGTTCGGTATTGTTGATTCTTGAACATAGTTACTTTATGAGTCTTGGATGTGACCCTAAGCATTTTGTTTTCCAGTATTACCACCGGATACATAAATGCCACAGACACATAACTGGGTGAACCTTTTCAGATTGTGACTCAGCTTTGCTAGAGTCCCCAATTAGAAATGTCCAGAGCTCTTAAGCACACTCTTTTTTGCTTTGGACCACGACTTTAACCGCTCAGTCTCAAGCTTTTCACTTGACACCTTCACGCCACAAGCACATGGTTAGGGACAGCTTGGTTTAGGCGCTTAGGCCAGGATTTTATTCCTTTACGCCCTCCTATCCATTAATAATCAAAGCCTTGGATCCCTTTTACCCTTGCCTTTTGGTTTAAAGGGTTATTGGCTTTTTCTGCTTGCTTTTTCTTTTTCTTTCTTTTTCTTTTTTTTTCCTTTTATTTTCGCCATTTTTTCTCGCAAGCTTCTTCTTTTTCACTGCTTTTTCTTGCTTCAAGAATCAATTTTATGAATTTTCAGATCATCAATAACATTTCTCCTTTTTCATTGTTCTTTCAAGAGCCAACAATTTTAACATTCATAAACAACAAATTCAAAAATATGCACTGTTCAAGCATTCATTCAGAAAACAAAAGTGTTGCCACCACATCAAAATAATTAAACTAGTTTCTAGGATGAATTCGAAATCATGTACTTCTTGTTCTTTTGTTTTTAGATCATTTTTCATTTTAAGAAAGGTGATGGATTCATAGGACATTCATAGCTTTAAGGCATAGACACTTAGACACTAGTGATCATGTAATAAGACACAAACATAAATAAAACATAAAGCATAATTTTCAAAAAACAGAAAAATAAGAACAAGGAGATTAAAGAATGGGTCCACCTTAGTGATGGTGTCTTGTTCTTCCACTTGAAGATCTTATGGAGTGCTTGAGCTCCTCAATGTCTCTTCCTTGCCTTTGTTTCTCCTCCCTCATGACTCTTTGGTCTTCTCTAATTTCATGGAGGAGGATGGAATGCTCTTGGTGCTCCACCCTTAGTTGTCCCATATTGGAACTTAATTCTCCTAGGGAGGTGTTGATTTGCTCCCAATAGTTTTGTGGAGGAAAGTGCATCCCTTGAGGCATCTCAGAGATTTCATGATGAGGAATTTCCTCATGCTCTTGGTGAGGTCCATGAGTGGGCTCTCTTGTTTGCTCCATCCTTTTCTAAGTGATGGGCTTGTCCTCATCATTGAGGATGTCTTCCTCTATGTCAATTCCAGCTGAATTGCAGAGGTGACAAATAAGATGAGGGAAGGAAAACCTTGCCAAAGTAGAGGACTTGTCCGCCACCTTGTAGAGTTCTAGGGATATAACCTCATGAACTTCTACTTCCTCTCCAATCATGATGCTATGGATCATGATAGCCCGGTCTATAGTAACTTCAGACTGGTTGCTAGTGGGAATGATTGAGCGTTGGATGAACTCCAACCATCCCCTAGCCACGGGCTTGAGGTCACGCGTACGCGTCGCTGGTCGTCTTGGCGTGTCACGCGTACGCGTCATTCACGTGCACGCGTCTTTGTGCAAACTCCAATCCACGTGTACGCGTCAGGCACGTGCACGAAATTGTGATCTTCAATGGCGCCAACATCATGGTACGCACAATTGTAATCTCAAATCTTTGTCACAACTCTGCACAACTAACCAGCAAGTGCACTAGGTCGTCCAAGTAATAAACCTTACGTGAGTAAGGGTCGATCCCACGGAGATTGTCGGCTTGAAGCAAGCTATGGTCATCTTGTAAATCTCAGTCAGGCAGATCCAAATGGTTATGGAGAATTGATAATTAAAATATGAATAAAACATAAAATAGGATAGAGATACTTATGTAATTCATTGGTGAGAATTTCACATAAGCGTATGAAGATGCTTTATTCCTCCTAAACTTCTGCTTTCCTATTGCCTTCGTCCAATCATTCATACTCCTTTCCATGGCAAGCTTTATGTTGGGCATCACCGTTGTCAATGGCTACTTCCCGTCCTCTCAGTGAAAATGGTCCCAATGCGCTGTCACCGCATGGCTAATCATCTGTCGGTTCTCGATCATGTTGGAATAGGATCCATTGATCCTTTTGCGTCTGTCACTATGCCCAACACTCGTGAGTTTGAAGCTCGTCACAGTCATCCCTTCCCAGATTCTACTCGGAATACCACAGACAAGGTTTAGACTTTCCGGATCTCAGGAATGGCCGCCCATAATTCTAGCCTATACCACGAAGGTTTTAATCTTAGAATAGAAACCCAAGAGATACACATTCAAGCTTGTTTGCATGTAGAACGGAAGTGATTGTCAGGCACGTGTTCATAGGTGAGAATGATGATGAGTGTCACAGATCATCACATTCATCATGTTGAAGAACGAGTGTATATCTTAGAGAAGAAGTGGGCGTGAATTGAATAGAAAACTGTAGTACTTTGCATTAATTCATGAAGAACAGTAGAGCTCCACACCTTAATCTATGGTGTGTAGAAACTCCACCGTTGAAAATACATAAGAACAAGATGGTCTAGGCATGGCCGAATGGCCAGCCTCCCAAAGATGAAAAGGTCATTGAAAGTATATGAAAAAGTGTATGAAAAGTATCCGAAAAAGTATAGCAAAAGGTCCTATTTATAGAAAACTAGTAGCCTAGGGTTTACAGAAATAGGTAATTAATGCATAAATCTTCTTCCGGGCCCACTTGGTGTGCGCTTAGGCTGAGCATTGAAGCTTTCACATGTAGAGAATTTTCTTGGAGTTAAACACCAGCTTTTGTGCCAGTTTGGGCGTTTAACTCCAGCTTTTATGCCAGTTCTGGCGTTTTGACGCCAGAAATTTTATGCTGACTTGGAACACCAATTTGGGCCATCAAATATTGGGTGAAGCATAGACTATTATATATTGCTGGAAAGCCCAGGATGTCTAATTTTCAACGCAATTAAGACCACTCTAATTGGGCTTTTGTATCTCCAAAAAATCCACTTCGAGTGCAGGGAGGTCAGAATCCAACAACATCTGCAGTCCTTTTTCAGCCTCTGAATCAGATTTTTGCTCAGGTCCCTCAATTTCAGCCAGAAAATACCTGAAATCACAGAAAAACACACAAACTCATAGTAAAGTCCAGAAATGTGATTTTTATTAAAAAACTAATACAAATATAATAAAAACTAACTAAAACATACTAAAAATAATGTCAAAAAGCATATAAATTATCCGCTCATCACACACGTCGCTGCAAATTCCTCCATGTTGTGCGCACGCGTGAGCTATGCGTGCGCGTTGATGCTCACTGGTTATCTCCTTAGTTTCTTGTGTTCCTTCCATTTTTGCAAGCTTCCTCTCCATTCTCTAAGTCATTCCTGCCTTATAAAGCCTGAAACACTTAACACACGGATCACTGTATCGAATGGTATAAAGGAGAATTTAAAATACACAAATTAAAGATTTCTAGGAAGCAAGTTTTCAACCATAGAACAAAACTAGGAAGGAATTGTAAAATCATGCAAATCATATGAATAAGTGGGCAAAGACTTGATGAAACCACTCAATTGAAAACAAGATAAACCATAAAATAGTGGTTTATCAAGTATGCATGATTTAAGTGTGGGGAAGTTGGGTTTGCCAATACTTGGTTTTAGAATTGGGTGTTGTATATTCCTGTGAAAATGTGCAAACCAATAGTTGAGCACATATTATTGCATTCAATAATTTAATCATATGCATTGAGAAAAATAAAAGAAAAATAAAAAATTAATAAAAAACAGAAAAAGAAAAGAAAAAAAAAGAGCAAATAATAAAAAAGGGATAAAATTCCCCAAAGTAAATGGTGATAGCAATGCATACGAGTTATACTCAAATTGGGATGCATAAATATGTGAAAAACATAGTTAATGGGTAGTTAGACTTTATACTCTGATTATATGAATTGTCTTAAGTTAGGTGCAGAGTTTAGGTTAATTAAGGATTCAGATTTTAGTCCACTTGACCAAATACAATCCTACCTTGACCCTAACCCCATTACAACCCTTAAAAGACCTCTTGATATGAGTATTTGTGCATTTAATTTCTGTTGATTGGTAGAAGAAGAGCAAGCTTTAGAAAGCAAGGTTAGTAGAGAATTGAGAGAATCGAACGTTAAACACATGAGTGATTAGAGTGTATACACTTCCGGTGAGGGTTCGAGGCTCGATTCTTTGTTCCCAGCTTTCATGAGCTATTTTCTTCTACAAGTTTACTTGCACTTTATTTTGTGATTTGAATTAGTGAGATCCATTTCATATTTATTCTTGGAGAATTTATTTACTTTTAAACCAAGTAGATAAAAACATTTTGCATGTAGTTGCATTCATATAGATAGGTTGCATTTCATACTTTCTACCATTCCTCTTCACTCTTATAGTTTCTCTTGAGCTTAGCATGAGGACATGCTAATGTTTAAGTGTGGAGAGATTTGATGCACCACTATTTCTAGGTACATCTTGTGCTTAATTAAGTGGATTTTATTCACTAAACTCACACTTATTCATATAATTTGCATGTTTTACATTTTCCTTCCTAATTCTGTGCTTTGATTGAAAACATGCTTCTTTGACCTTAAAATTGCTAATTATTAATCCTCTCTTATTACCATTCGATGCCTTAATATGTGTGTTAAGTGATTTCAGGGTTTATAGGACAGAAATGGCTTAGAGGATGGAAAGGAAGCATGCAAAAGTGGAAGGAATACAAGAAATTGAAGGAATTGCTGAGCTGTCAAGCCTGACCTCTTCGTACAAAATTGATCATAACTTGAGCTACAGAGGTTCAAATGAGGCGGTTTTAGTTGCGTTCGAAAGCTAACATCTGAGGCTTCGAAATGATATATAATTTGCCATAGCTTCCTTGAAGATAGGCGACGCACATGCGTGCATCACGCGTACGCGTGCATGTGCGAAAGTTCAGCGATCAAAAATCGCTGGGGGTGATTTCTGGGCTATTTTTGGCCCAGTTTCAAGCCTGAAAAACACAGATTAGAGGACGGGAGTGGAACAGAATTGAGGGACGCATCCCATCATTCACAAATTTTTAGGTTTTAGATGTAGTTTTCTAGAGAGAGAGGCTCTGTCCTCTCTCTAGGTTCTTAGGTTTCTAGGTTTATTTCTTCCTAATTCCAGGTCCAATCTTCCTTTAATTTAGTTTTCTTCTACTTTTTATTTATTCTATTACTTTAGTTTATCTTTCTTCTCTTGTTAATTTATTAATGCAAAGAGTATTTTTCCATTTAATTTCTTTATTTGCTTGATTATCTCAATTCAATTCCAATTATCATGTCTTCTTTCTACTCCCTTTATATGTATGCAAAAATGGCATCCATGTCAATGGAGTAGGCTTCTAACTTGACTTTGGAGTTGATTAATATTTAATAAGAGACCCTTGAGTTGGAAGACTCAAGAGTTAAATTGTAATTGGAAGTTGTTGGCTGGCTCTCTAGTCACTAACGCTAATCCTTCCCAAGGGAGAGGATTAGGACTTGTGAATTGGAGTTAGCTCAATTACTTGACTTTTCTTTATTCGGTAAGGGTTAACTAAGTAGAAATAACAACCTATTACTATTAATCTTGGAAAATCCAACAAGGATAGAACATCCGATTAATCTTTGCCTAGACAAGGCTTTTTATTTTAATTACATAAAACCTCTTGTTAATTTTCATTGCATTAATTTATAATCATTTACTTTTCCATTCCACATTCAAAAATTTTTCAGAAAACTCATAACCAATAATAAGAACACTTCCCTATAATTCCTTGAGAGATGACCCGAGGTTTGAATACTTCGGTTATTTTTATTGGGGTTTGTTACTTGTGACAACCAAATTTTTATATGAAAGGATTCTTTGTTGGTTTAAAAACTATACTAGCAACAAAAATTTATTATGAATTCTTTACCAGCAGAAATCCGCTCATCATAACACCCTACCACACAGAGCTTTACACCTAGGATGTAAAAGAGAGGGGCAAAGGAGTTACGACCTCTAAAATAAAAACTTATATATATAATATTGTTGAAGAAGATTTATTCTAGGAGCCTTTGAAGGAAAGTTAAAAGTTAAAATAAAAAATGGTAAAACGAGAAGCGCAACACTCACACTACATAAACGATAAACAGAAAAGATAAGAGAAGCTAACATGGATATAACCGAAAGAGAGTTCCATGGTACAAATATCAAAGCTCAAGACTCGGCTCACGAAGATAAACTGGCTTGACCACATAAGTATATAACATATATATAAGAGAACCCAAAATAAGCCCAAAATATAGAATTACAGAACCTATTTCTCTAAATAACCTCTAAGAAGAAATTAATACATCAAATACATAAGCAGTGGAGATAAAAGTATCTACATATATACATATATCTAAAATAAAGTCTCAAAGACAAGGATCTTCGCTATCAGAGCTTCCAGTATGCCTCAGCGAGGTGCCACACGTCCTGCATCTAAAAACCACAAAATATGTATAGGATAAGAACCGAAGGTTCTCAATATGGTAACGGTGCCCAAATAACTAACATATAAGGTCCCAAGAGAGCCAAAGGCGATCCTAGAGCTAAAAACAAATTCATTTCCAAATTCATTAAAACTCATTCTTTCACATCCCTTCATAATCATTCAAAATCATTCACTAAGGCCAGATTCTTCATATACATATCACATGTACACACTTCTCATTCATACTTCACCACTTCTCTAACTTTCTTCATCTCCAAGTTACTACTCCTCCCTACCTTCTTCTCACCCCTCAACATACATCTAAGGTTTGGGGCTAAAAGAGTGGAAATAGAGGTTTAGAAGTTCAAAATTATATTTTAAAACACAAATTTTGTGTTTGCTGAAATAGGGGCCATGCGTATGCATGGGAGTGCATTATTGAAAGGTCACGCATACGCGTGGGCGTACTTTTTCTTCCTCACGTACGCGAGATGCCCAACCCAAATAGGTTGGTCACGTCGCGTGCAGGTGGTCGCGTACGCAAGCTATGCAGAACAGCAAAAATGCTGAATGTTGCAGAATTTTCTGTTTTGTACTCCGAATTTTCGACGTGCATAACTTTTTCGTTTCAAAACATTTTTCATCCGTTCTTCGAATGGCGTAAACTTCACGGACCCAATTTTTATATGAAATATACTTGAAACAATTTGGGATTCCAGAAGACAAGTTATGCCTTGCCAAACTTCAGCCAAAAATTAACTTTTCACAAGATTTCTAAACCTCAATTTTCACAACACTTCCATTCCATCCCTTTTTAATCTTACCAAATCACATCAACCCAATCCCCAACATTACCCAAAATACCAATTTTACAAGTATGGCCACTTCCACACAATGATTCATTCTCAACAACACTATGATCTATCCTAACAATTTACCTATATATATATATATATATATATATATATATATATATATATATATATATATATATATATATGTATATACCTCATCAACACCATCAACTTTCTCATACCAAATGAGAACCACTCAGCCAGTCCACATTCAATTCAACTCAATATACTATAAAATACATCACAATCGATATTATTATCGTAACACCATGATTATAATTTTTCAACACACACTCAAGGTTAGTTCTCAATATTCTCATCTTCCAATTCCCAACAATCAAAATCATGCAACACAAATCATGAATACCATCATTTCTCACCTAAGTTCATGATACTCAACATTTACTTTAAGGTCACTAACCACTAATCATGCATACATGCTTCAACCTATCTTATGGTTATCTAGCCTATATTTTCACAAGACATTACATTTTAGTGACGAGAAACCAAAATCAAACCTTGGCCAATTCCCCGATAAACCCAGAACACCACGATTAGCACCGTTTCGCAAGGACCCAAGCTTCAAAAGTCACACCAAATGGATCCCTAGCTCCCCAAAGTATAACGTCAAGTCTCCAACACCACCAATGACCACTAACATGCCCCTAAACAACCCACAACTCAATCTAACACAAATAATCATCACTAAATCAATAAAGATTGCACTAAATCATAGATTTCACAAGGGTTTGGGGGTCCTTACCTTCCTCAAGCATCAATGGAGCAAAACCCAATGATTTTCTCAAGTTAGTTCAAGCCTATAACATCAAAGGATCAAAAATCTCAACACCCACAAATTGAATTTTCGAAATTAAAGGGAGGAAATCCGAACTTAAAATGAAATCTCTTTACCAAATTGATTACTGGACTTTGTAGAGCTCGTCGCTTTGGACGCGTGGTTGCAAATGGCTCGTCAATCAGAGCTCCGGATCAAAAGTTATGGGCGATTGAATATCGGGGTGAATAGTATTTGGGGTTTTGCTTCTTCCTCTGTCACTCACCGTGTCTCTCATCTCATGGCTGAAGAATGAGCTGAATTGCTCATAAGGATGGCTTATGTATGTTGGGCTTGGGCCCAACTTGGGTCTGATTCAACCGGTTTGGCCCGTTCGGCCCAATCTTGGGCCAAATTCTTTAAATTTGGTGTCAAAATTCTTATTTTAATTAGCTCTATCTCATTAAATTATAAAATTTCATTTTTTAATTTTCATGATTATTAATTATTTTATTATCTAATTATTTAATAATTTTTGCGGGTTTTACAATTTGCCTAATTGATATTCTGTTAACTACTAATTTTACTACTTGTCGTAATTGTTCTCTATGTGTGATTATTTGTTTGACTGTTTGGTTACTCGTGATTGCAATTTGCTGGTTTGGATTTATTGTGATGTGTTGTGGCTTTAAGAGATTGACTTTATGATGGTTTGAATGCTGGATGAATCATGGGCACGTCATGATCGTACCAAAAGTAAGGCGTTACGGACCTGATTTCCTTTATCATCTATTTAATATTGAGCCTTTACGTCAATAATGCGTTTCAGTTTTTAAGAAAATGCCAGAAAATTTTATTTTTATTTATCAAAATCATGTATCAAACATCACCACGTAATAATGATCACATAACTATTAATAATAATAAATATAATACAAAATAAATAAAACGAAACTTATATACAATTCTTATCCCTCTGTATATAAATAAAACTAATGCAACAAGGGCGAGAAAACTCTATAAAAATAACTTAACTTGTAAATAATTCCAACTATTTGTCCACGGCTTCATACTGAGTCTTCGAACATGTGTCACTGATCGCAAAGAATTCATACCGGTTCGGAATTCCACAAAATAATTCTGTTGTTAGTATAGTCCAAACCAATAGTCAATCCTCAGATCAAATTAAGATATATATGATTTTGTCACAAATACAAACCCCAAATAAGAATTAACCAAAGTATTTAGACTCCGGATCGTCTCCCTAGGAAGCAATGAAGTGCTCAATTATTGGCTATAAAGGGGTAAAGGGGGGTTTTGGTTCATAAGAGGGCAAGAAAAGTAAATTAAACAAGTAATTAAAGAAAATAAGATAAAGAACTCTTGGCTAAGACTTAGGTAACTGAGATCACCATCCTTATCCACAAACCAAATATTGATAATCATCAGAGGCCAACCTATTAAGTCTACTTCCCAAAAGCCTTAAGTACGTAATATCTACTCCTAATCTTGAAGTACATCAAATAGGTTTGATCACATCAACCCTTAAGTCTCAACCTACCTACTAATTAACTTAGTAGTGGGTTAGTGTCAATGGGTATCAAATTGATCACCAAGGTTTAATCACAATCATCATACCATAACTCAAGTTTACCCAATTCCTTTAGCTTAGACCAAGAGTTGACAAACTACTCAAAAACTAAAGAGAACATTTCATCAAACACATAGAGTGCAATAGAAGTAAACATCATAAATTGTAAGAAATAGTAAAATCTACCAACTACTAATTGCAAGAAAAGTAAATTCACAATTCAATTCATCAATAAAAGAAACATCAACATCAAATTGCATTAAATGTAACCCCAATCCAACATGAGTTCATCATCACAAAAGAGAGCAAAATGAGAAATTAACATCACAAATAAGAGAATCAAGATATAGAAATGAGAAATTATAAAAGAAACAAGATGAGATCAAGTAATTCATTCAAGATCTAAAACAATTTAACCTAAACCTAACCTAATTCTAGAGAGAAGAAGGAGCTTCTGTCTCTAGTTGGCTCATGTTGGCTAAACTAATTGCTTGGACTTCAATTCTGCATGAAATACACTCAGAAACAAGTTGGATTTGGGCCTGGACAGCTCAGAAATTGCCCTCAGCATTTTGCCTTTAAGTGGGCCACGTGAGAGTATCGGCGCGTGCGCGTCGATTGGCAAATTCTTCATCCGCGCGGACGCATCATGTACGCGTGCGCGTCTCTATGCGAAATCACTTTTGCGCGTGCGCGCTTTGTACGCGTGTGCGCCCATTGATGTATTCCCAATCTTTGTTTCTTCATGCATTCTCCACTTTGCATGCTTTTCTCCTCATTTCTTCCATCCAATACTTGCCTTATGAACCTGAAATCACTCAACAAACACATCAAGGCATCGAATGGAATTAAAGTGAATCAAAATCACCAATTTAAGAGCCTAAAAAGCATATTTTTACACTTAAGCATAATTCAAGGGAGAATTACAAAACCATGCTATTTCATTGAATAAATGTGGGAAAAGGTGGTAAAATCTCCCAAATTAAGCACAAGATAAACCACAAAATTGGAGTTTATCAAATCTCTCCACACTTAAACTAAGCATGTCCTCATGCTAAAATCAAGAAAGAAGCAAAGGGTATTAACATTTATTCAATGCAAACTAATTAAATGCAATCTATCTATATGCAACCTATTTTCATGATGCAATGGCTTAGTCAAAATAAATCAATCTCCAATAATACACATGCAAGCACAAGGGCTAAGGTATTAGCAATCAAAGCAAACCACAATTGGATTGAATCATTGAAAAAGTTCACAAACTTGCAAGAAAAGATGATCATGGGTGGAAACATGTAATTGGGCGATCAAACCCTCGCCGGATGTGTATCTGCTCTAGGCACTCAAGTGTATGGGGTTGATTCACTCAATTCTCCCCTAATCATGCTTTCCAAGATTTGTTTTTCATCTAACAATCAATAATTACCTTATGCATGCATAAAAGTATCATGAGGACTTTCCTATAGGTTGTAATGGGGCTAGGGTCAAGGTAGGATGCATATGGTCAAGTGAGCTTGAAATTCGAATCTTTGATTAACTTAAACTTCCCACCTAACCTATGAAAACCTAAACAATTTTAAACAAACCTAGCTATCCATTCTTTACTTCTTCACACACTCATGCATTTCCTTTTAGATTCTCACACGTATGCATTGACTTTATGAAACTTTAAACTTTGGGACATTTTGTTTCCTTTTTGTTGCAATTTTTTTTTTGATAAAATATATACAAGAACATCAATGCATATGGTTTACACATGATTAATACATGAGTATGTACCCAATTCCTAAAATTTTTTTTTAACAAAAACACACATACACTTTTATCTCTACCCAATGTACCCAACTTTCCAAAATCAAATGATAAACACTCTCACTAGCCTAAGCTAATCAAAGATCCAAACAACGGACATTTATTGTTTTCATTTAAGCTTGTAATGTGCTACAATTATGAACAAATGGGTTAAGCATAGGCTCAAGATTGGTTAACAATGGAAGATAAAAAGTAGGCTATTTGGGTAAGTGAGCTAATTGAACAATGGCCTCAATCATATAAATGCATATATACACAAAATAATGAACATAAAGAATTAAACAAATCAAAGATTACAATCATAGGAAGAGAATAATGCACACAAGAATGAAAATAAGTGGTTATGTATGATGTAACCACACAATTAGGCTCAAATCTTACATGCTTGTGTTCTTTGCTCAAAACATGACCCACAAAGTGTATAATTCAAGCAAGTTCTGAAAATTTTCAACCAATTGGGGTGGTGCCCGAGAAATAGATTTCTTGAAAATTTTCATCATATTGACTAAGCTTATTTTAATTCAATGTAGTGATTTAGAAAATTTTAAAAATTTTCCCTAGTTTACCCCTTTTCAATCAAAACACAATTCTTATATAAAAAGGGTCAACTAGATTTTATCAATCCAAAACATTTTTCTAATCACAATCAAAGCCAAGATGCAAAACATATAGATATATATATAATAAAAGTGTGCAACTACCAAAATAAGGGTATCCACAATAGCAAATATGTACAGTAATCCCAAAATACTCTAAAACATAAAGTGCAAAATAAAATAAAGTAGCAGAAAATAGAAATATATGTCTGAAAGTTCACCACATAAATGCAAACACCGGTCACGAACAGTGACCTCCCCACACTTTAGAATCATGCATCGTCCTCGATGCTACTGTTGAAGCTCGGGATGGGGGTCAACAATCGCGTCGGGATGTAGCTCAGGCTCAGACTGTGGGACTGGGACTAGCTGTGGCTCTGGCTAAAGCTCAGGCTCAGGCTATGGCTGTGGAGTGTCCTGCTAAACCTCAGGAGGGTGCTGAACCTCTGTGGTGACCTGTGTCTCTGGAGGTGCATCTTGATGAGTCGGCTCCTCATCATGTTCCTCCTCCTGATCCTGCTCGTCGGAGGCGAAAGAGTCTGGGAGTGGAGGTAGCTCGATGCCTTGTGAGGCAAACACCTGGTCTATGCGGTCGAGACGTCGCATGATACGATGCTCGCAGTGCTCCATGAAGCAGAATAGGCACTGCACCAACAGGTATGTCGGCTCAGGTGCTGGTGGTGGTGGTAAGGATGCTGCTGCTGCTGAAGTTGAGGGGGGTCCTGCTGCTGCTGCTGATAACGAGGGCTGAGCTGCCTCCTTCACTGCTCTGGCTCGAGAATGGCATTTGGGTGGGGGCTTCTCGTGCACCCACCCACCCCATGGAATGGTAACCTATTTGTCGTCATCATCCTCCCACGGAACATCAGCCATCTCGATCATGCTGGTGACCAGTGTAGGGAACGATAGGAGGCCACGGATATGCGTGTGCCACATACTCTGCTTGATCAGCCGGGGGAAGTTTACCTCCTTCCCCTCCATCACACACCCAATCAGAACTAGCATATCCATCGGAATCTCTGAGAAGTAAGTGGTGGGGAAGACATAGTGTGCAAATATATACTGCCAAGTCCTAGCTTCCCTCGACAGATAAGTGAAACGTATCCCCTTGGGCTTCTTGTTCCCAGAATCCATCACCCAAGGGGCGTCAGGTGTGGCAATCACGTGCTTAAGCGCCTCATAGTTAAATGTCATGCAATGGATGGCCACCTCTGCCTGCTTATAGGCGCATGTGTCATCAGGACAAAGTCGGCAGAGCAGTGTATCCCCAATGGCAGCCTCAGTGATCATAATGTCTCTACCTCGCAGCTGAACTGAATCAAGAGTGGTACGAAAGAAGTTACAATAAAATTCTCTCACCCATGACGTGTTTATCCTCCCCAAATCTCTATCAACAAAGTCCAATCCCAAATCCAGAATACGGGTGTTTATGGCACGTCTCACATCATTGGAAAGGAGCAGTTTCTTCTCAATGTTTAGATTCTTCTTCCAGAAATCGGGGAAACGAAGCTCACAATAGAGGTTTGGGAATTTGATTGGGTGAGTGGATGGCAGCAGCTGATTTTCTTTGTCCTCTTCATTCAGGGGATTCTTAGCATAGTTTGCATAAGGTGAACGGGTAGAGGTTTTAGAGTGCTTCCTCTTTCTTGAAGTAGTGGCTATAGCTTTTTCCTTGTCTGACATCCTGAAAACAGAGATGATACAATATAAGTAGCTAGCCAAGCGGATATAAAGCCCTTAAAGCAAAGCATTTTCATGAAGTGAGTAAAGCAAAGAGAATTCTTGGGATGCAAGCAACAGAATTCAGAATTCAAACCAAGAATTCAAACCACATTTGCACATTACTTGTTCATTAAGCCTAAGAAACACCATATCCAAAAGAATGATCAAAAGAGTTAAGTTGAAAACCAAAAGGAGTTAGTTAGGTAAACAAATTAGAGTTAGAAATTAGTTGAAAATCAGTGATATGGTGGTTACCGGCTTAATTCAAAAGGAAAGTATAAAATTGGGGGTGTAAGCACACTCACAATCATGAAATGCATCAAGTCATTGATGATGAAATATAATATTGCTAGAAGGCAACCAATATGAAAACAAGTCATCAATCAATGTAAAGATCACTAGAATCATATGAATTGGTGTTGGTGAAATCAAAACTTCAATGAACAATGTACATAAATGAAATTCAAACACCAAATTTCAATGAGGCATGAAGGTCACAAGGATTGAGATAAGAGTTGAAAATTTTATGCACCATGTGACTAAAGATAATTTGGGCATAGAGGGATTGAATCACAGTAGCTACATAGGTAGAAGAAATCATCAATCTTGTGGAAGCAAGCAAATTGGGCTCAATTTCAAATGAAAACCAAGTTTATGGTCAATCTGAAAGTTTACTCAACTATGCAATGTATATATATAAATCAACATTGTAAGCAAGCAAAGAATATAACGAGTATGACCAAAACTTGTAAACAGGTTCTTGACGAATTCCAAAACCATTTAGGCAACAAAATCCTATTTGACACAGAAATCATCAAATAGAAGTCTGTTACACCCATCAAAATAATGTTATTTCATGAAATATGGTTAGGGAAAATCCAGCAGCATTTTAGCAGTACATTGGCTATTTTCCAAATTCAAACAGTCAAATCAATTTCCATATGAATTCATTTAAGTCCAAAGCACAAAAACTATGTATGAGTTCATATGAATTGAACAAATAGCCAATCTTTAGCAGCAAACATCGAAAACAATTCAAACTAAACCAACCAGCAGTCATGAGGAAAGCAACATTCAGTATTAACAATCCAAATGAGCACAGAGCAAATCAATGAAATAGAACAATTCCAAACAGCAGCATAAATTCAAACAAGCCTAAATCCACTACTCAGCCCAGATTCTCTAACCACCTAACAAACTAAACTAACTAAACTAATCTAACTAAGAAAGCTAAATAGAATAAGATAAACTAGATTAACTAAACAAAATTAAAATGAAAGAAGAAAAAGGGAAACCTGGGAAGTAGGGGAGTGCGAACAGAGGAAAGGAATGGAGAGCAGAGGAAGAAGAGTAGACGGGTCAGAGCAGGACGGCGGTCTGGTGGTACAATGGAACGTGCGCCAGTGACAATGGAGGTCACAGCGGTGCTTGTGGCAGCGCTGGGGTGGCGTTGGAACAAAGCAGGGATATGGGGTGAGGGAAGAAGACAGGGGTGAGGCAGTGAGAATGGAGAGAGGGGGGAAATGAGGAGAGGGATGTATGTGGCGACGGTGGCAGCGTTCGCCGGACGGAGTAGAGGAAAGCGTCGCTGGTGGGAGGTGAAAAGAGAAGAGAGAAAGACGTTAGAGAAGGTGAGAGGAGGGACTATGCGAATGCGCTAGGGCTTCGCGTCCCTGGGGTAAGCAAAATTTTGAATCCACGCGAGCGCGCACCGTGCGCGTCCGCGTGGGTGAGAGAATAGTGAATCGGTGCAGAAGCGTCATATGCGCCTGTGCGTAGATGGGAAAATTGGGAATGGGCGCGACGCGTACGATGCGCGTCCACGCGGGTGTGTGATGAGCGGATAATTTATACGCTTTTTGGCATTGTTTTTACATAGTTTTTAGTATGATTTAGTTAGTTTTTAATATATTTTTATTAGTTTTTAAATAAAAATCACATTTCTGGACTTTAATATGAGTTTGTGTGTTTTTCTGTGATTTCGGGTAATTTCTGGCTGAAATTGAGGGACTTGAGCAAAAATCAGATTCAAAGGTTGAAGAAGGACTGCAGATGCTGTTGGATTCTGACCTCCCTGCACTCAAAGTAGATTTTATGGAGCTACATAAATCCAAATGGCGCTCTCTTAATTGCGTTGGAAAGTATACATCCAGGGCTTTCCAGAAATATATAATAGTTCATATTTTGCCCGAGTTTAGACGATGCAAACTTGCATTCAACGCCAGCTCTATGCCCTATTCTGGAGTTAAACGCCAGAAACAGGTTACAAACTGGCGTTTAACTCCAAGGAAGACCTCTGCACGTGAAAGCTTCAATGCTCAGCCCAAGCACACACCAACTGGGCTCGGAAGCGATTTTCTGCATCATTTACTCAATTCTGTAACCCTAATAACTAGTTTAGGATAAATAGAACTCTTTACTATTGTACTAGGGGTCTTTTTCCCTATTTTCGAATTCATATGCCATTTGGGGAGGCTGGCCATTCCACCATTCCTGGACCTTGTTCTTATGTATTTTCAATGGTAGAGTTTCTACACATCATAGATTAAGGTGTGGAGTTCTGCTGTTCCTCATGAAGTAATGCAAAGTACTATTGTTTTTCTATTCAATTCAAGCCTATTTCTTCTCTAAGATATACATTCGCACACAAGAACATGATGAATGTGATGATTATGTGACGCTCATCACCATTCTCACTTATGAACGTGTGCCTGACAAACACTTCCGTTCTACATACAAACAAGCTTGAATGTGTATCTCTTAGCCTTCTGATCGTGAGATCAGAGTCTTCATGGTATAGGCTAGAACTATTGGCGGCCATTCTTGAGGTCCGGAAAGTCTAAACCTTGTCTGTGGTATTCCGAGTAGGATCCGGTAAGGGATGGTTGTGACGAGCTTCAAACTCGCGAGTGCTGGGCGTAGTGACAGACGCAAAAGGATTACTGAATCCTATTCCAGTATGATCGAGAACCGACAGATGAATAGTCGTGCGGTAACAGCGCATCTTGGACTATTTTCACTGAGAGGATGGGAAGTAGCCATTGACAATGGTGATGCCCTACACAAAGCATGCCATAGAAAGGAGTGGGAATGATTGGATGAAGACAGCAGGAAAGCAGAGGTTCAGGAGGAACAAAAGCATCTCTATACGCTTATCTAAAATTCTCACCAATGACTTACATAAGTATCTCTATCCTATTTTACATTTTATTTATCTTTTAATTATTAAAACTCTATAACCATTTGAATCTGCCTGACTGAGATTTACAAGGTGACCATATCTTGCTTCAAGCCGACAATCTCCGTGGGATCGACCCTTACTCACGTAAGGTTTATTACTTGGACGACCCAGTGCACTTGCTGGTTAGTTGTGCGAAGTTGTGACAAAGTGTGTGAATTACGTTCCGAGCACCAAGTTTTTGACGCCGTTGTTAAGGATCACAATTTCGTGAACCAGTGTGCTGAGCCAAAGACACAAAAGGGGCCCAGAGTTGGCATAACTCTCGAGTCCTTTGGCCTGGGTGATGCAAAGATGCATCGATGCGCGCGCGCACTGTGCGCTTGCGTGTGGATGAGTTGAATGATGATAGGGTGCAGAGGCGCCAGGTGCGCCTACGCGTGGATGAAGAAATGCAAAGGGACGCGGACGCGCACAGCGTGCGTCTACGTGGTTAGGGCACAGCGTGCGTCCCGCGTAGTGTGATTGATGAGCAGATAATTTATACACTTTTTGGCATTGTTTTTAGTATGTTTTTAGTAGGATCTAGTTACTTTTAGGGATGTTTTTATTAGTTTTTATGTTAAATTCACATTTCTGGACTTTACTATGAGTTTGTGTGTTTTTCTGTGATTTCAGGTATTTTCTGGCTGAAATTGAGGGACTTGAGCAAAAATCAGATTCAGAGGTTGAAGAAGGACTGCTGATGCTGTTGGATTCTGACCTCCCTGCACTCAAAGTGGATTTTCTGGAGCTATAGAATTCAAAATGGCGCGCTTCTAATTGCGTTGGAAAGTAGACATCCAGGGCTTTTCAGCATTATATAATAGTTCATACTTTGGACGAGTTTAGACTACGCAAAAGGGCGTTGAATGCCAGTTCTACGCTGCAGTCTGGAGTTAAACGCCAGAAACACGTCACAAACCAGAGTTGAACGCCAGAAACACGTTACAAACTGGCGTTCAACTCTAGAAAGAGCCTCTTCACATGGAAAGCTAAAGCTCAGCTCAAGCACACACCAAGTGGGCCCCGAAAGTGGATTTATGCATCAATTACTTACTTCTGTAAACCCTAGTAACTAGTTTAGTATAAATAGGACTTTTTACTATTGTATTTTCATCTTCGGATCATCTTATGATTTTTTAGTTCATCTTTGGATCATATTGATCACGTTTGGGGGCTGGCCATTCGGCCATGCCTGAACCTTCATCACTTATGTATTTTCAACGGTAGAGTTACTGCACTCCATAGATTAAGGTGCGGAGCTCTACTGTTCCTCATGATTTAATGCAAAGTACTACTGTTTCTATTCAATTCAACTTATTCCGCTTCTAAGATACCCATTCGCACTTCAACATGAATGTGATGATCGTGACAGTCATCATCATTCCCTATGAACACGTGCCTGACAACCACTTCCGTTCTACCTTAGATTGAATGAGTATCTCTTGGATTCCTTAATCAGAATCTTCGTGGTATAAGTTAGAACCCATGGATGGCCATTCCTGAGATCCGGAAAGTCTAAACCTTGTCTGTGGTATTCCGAGTAGGATCTGGGAAGGGATGGCTGTGACGAACTTCAAACCCGCGAGTGCTGGGCGTAGTGACAGACGCAAAAGGAGGGTGAATCCTATTCCAGTATGATCGAGAACCTCAGATGATTAGCCGTGCCGTGACAGAGCATTTGGACCTTTTTCATAAGAGGATGGGATGTAGCCATTGACAACGGTGACGCCCTTACATAAAGCTTGCCATGGAAAAGGAGTAAGACTGATTGGATGAAGACAGCAAGAAAGCAGAGGTTCAGAGGAACGAAAGCATCTCTACACGCTTATCTGAAATTCTCACCAATGAATTACATAAGTATTTCTATCTTTATTTTCTGTTTATTTATTATTATTATTCGAAAACTCCATAACCATTTGATATTCGCCTGACTGAGATTTACAAGGTGACCATAGCTTGCTTCATACCGACAATCTTCGTGGGATCGACCCTTACTCACGTAAGGTTTTATTACTTGGACGACCCAGTGCACTTGCTGGTTAGTTGTGCGAAGTTGTGAAGTTATGTTTGGACCATGGTATTGTGCACCAGTTTGTTGGCGCCATTGCCAGGGAGAGAACGAACAAAAAATTTTACAACCTGAGTAACAATTTCGCATACCAAGTTTTTGGCGCCGTTACCGGGGATTGTTCGAGTTTGGACAACTGACGGTTCATCATGTTGCTCAGATTAGGTAATTTTCTTCTTATTTTGTTTTCAAAAAAAAATTTTAAAAAAAAAATTTTCAAAAATCTTTCAAAAATTTCTCATGTGTTTCCGAAAATTATTCTAAAATTTTTTTAAGAATGAATTCTAGTGTTTCATAAAGCATGTTGAAGCCTGACTAGCTGTAAAGCCATGTCTAAATTCATTTGGACTGGGGCTTCCAACCCAGCATTATCAAGAGTAAGCTAGTTGTTGCTAATCCACCTGCTGCTGTTCCTGATCCACTTGATTTACATGCTAAAGCTTGACTGGCTATTAAGCCATGTCTAACCCTCAGATTGGAGCTTTAGACTAAGAGTGCAAGATTCCTGGAATTCATATTAAAAATTTTGGAATCCTTATTTTTCTTTTTCAAATAATTTTCGAAAAATCCAAAAAAATCATAAAATCATAAAAATCAAAAATATTTTGTATTTCTTGTTTGAGTCTTGAGTCAATTTTAAGTTTGGTGTCAATTGCATGTTTTAAAGTTTGCATAAAATTTTCGAAAAATTCATGCATTCATAGTGTTTTTCATGATCTTCAAGTTGTTCTTGGTAAGTCTTCTTGTTTGATCTTGATGTTTTCTTGTTTTGTGTCTTTTCTTGTTTTTCATGTGCATTTTTGCATTCATAGTGTCTGAACATGAAAGATTTCTAAGTTTGGTGTCTTGCATGTTTTCCTTGCATATAAAATTTTCAAAAATAAGTTCTTGATGTTCATCATGATCTTCAAAGTGTTCTTGGTGTTCATCTTGACATTCATAACATTCTTGCATGCATTCATTGTTTTGATCCATAACTTTCATGCATTGAGTCTTTTTCATGTTTTTCTCTTTCATCATTGAAAATTCAAAAATCAAAAAAATATCTTCCCCTTTTTCACTCATAAATTTCGAAAATTTGGATTGACTTTTTCAAAAATTTTTAAAATTTAGTTGTTTCTTATGAGTCAAATCAAATTTTCAATTTAAAAATCTTATCTTTGTCAAAATATTTTTCAAAAATCAAATATTTTTCATTTTTTTATTTATTTTCGAAAATTATAAGAATATTTTTCAAAAATCTTTTTTTATTTTATCTCATAATTTTTGAAAATATTATCAACAATTAATGTTTTGATTCAAAAATTTCAAGTTTGTTACTTACTTGTTAAGAAAGATTCAAACTTTAAGTTCTAGAATCATATCTTGTGATTTCTTGTGAATCAAGTCATTAATTGTGATTTTAAAAATCAAATCTTTTTCAAAACTAATTTCAATCATATCTTTTCAAAAATATCTTTTTATCTTATCTTTTTCAAAATCATAACTTTTTAAAATATATCTTTTTCAAAAATATTTGATTTTCAAATATCTTTTCTAACTTCTTATCTTCTTATCTTTTCAAAATTGATTTTCAAATCTTTTTCAACTAACTAATTGACTTTTTGTTTGTTTCTTATCTTTTCCAAAACTACCTAACTAACTCTCTCTCTCTAATTTTCGAAAATATCTCCCTCTTTTTCAAAAATTCTTTTTAATTAACTAATTATTCAAAATTCAATTTTAATTTATTTCTTCTTCTAATTTTTGAAAATCACTAACTCTTTTTCAAAAATTATTTTCGAAAACCTTCCCCTCTCATCCTCTTCTATTTATTTATTTATTTACTAACATCTCTTCCTCACTCACCAAAAATCCGAACCCCCTCTCTCTCTCTGAGTTCAGATTTTCTCTTCTTCTTTTCTTCTACTCTTCTTTTCTTCCACTCACCTAAGGGAACCTCTACACCTGGGCAAAAAGGATCCCTATTATTATTTTTCTATTCCCTCCTTTTTCATATGAGCAGGAGCAAGGACAAGAACATTCTTGTTGAATCAGATCCAGAACCTGAAAGGACTCTGAAGAGGAAACTAAGAGAAGCTAAATTACAACAATCCAGCGAGCACCTTTTAGAAATTTTCGAACAGGAAAAGGAGATGGCAGCCGAAAATAATAATAATGCAAGGAGGATGCTTGGTAACTTTACTGCATCTAATTCCAATTTACATGGAAGAAGCATCTCCATCCCTACCATTGGAGCAAACAATTTTGAGCTGAAACCTCAATTAGTTTCTCTAATGCAGTAGAACTGCAAGTTTCATGGACTTCCATCTGAAGATCCTTTTCAGTTCTTATCTAAATTCTTGCAGATCTGTGATACTGTTAAGACTAATGGAGTAGATCCTGAAGTCTACAGGCTCATGCTTTTTCCCTTTGCTGTAAGAGACAGAGCTAGAGTATGGTTGGACTCTCAACCCAAGGATAGCCTGAACTCTTGGGATAAGCTGGTCACGACTTTCTTAGCCAAGTTCTTTCCTCCTCAAAAGCTGAGTAAGCTTAGAGTGGATGTTCAAACCTTCAGACAGAAGGAAGGTGAATCCCTCTATGAAACTTGGGAGAGATACAAGCAACTGACCAAAAAGTGTCCTTCTGACATGCTTTCAGAATGGACCATCCTGGATATATTCTATGATGGTCTGTCTGAATTAGCTAAGATGTCATTGGATACTTCTGCAGGTGGATCCATTCACCTAAAGAAAATGCCTGCAGAAGCTCAAGAACTCATTGACATGGTTGCTAATAACCAGTTCATGTACACTTCTGAGAGGAATCCTGTGAGTAATGGGACGCCTCAGAAGAAGGGAGTTCTTGAAATTGATACTCTGAATGCCATATTGGCTCAGAATAAAATATTGACTCAGCAAGTCAATATGATTTCTCAGAGTCTGAATGGAATGCAAGCTGCATCCAACAGTACTCAAGAGGCGCCTTCTGAAGAAGAGGCCTATGATCCTGAAAATCCTGCAATAGCAGAGGTGAATTACATGGGTGAACCATATGGAAACACCTATAATCCCTCATGGAGAAATCACCCAAATCTCTCATAGAAGGATCAAAAGCCTCAACAAGGCTTTAATAATGGTAGAAGAAACAGGTTTAGCAATAGCAAGCCTTTTCTATCATCCACTCAGCAACAGACAGAGAACTCTGAACAAAATACTTCTAATTTAGCAAACTTAGTCTCTGATCTATCTAAGGCCACTGTGAGTTTCATGAATGAAACAGGGTCCTCCATTAGAAATTTGGAAGCACAAGTGGGCCAGCTGAGTAAAAGGATCACTGAAGTCCCTCTTAGTACTCTCCCAAGTAGTACAGAAGAAAATCCAAAACGAGAGTGCAAGGCCATTGATATAATCATCATGGCCGAATCCAAGGAAGAAGGGGAGGACGTGAATCCCAAGGAGGAAGACATCCTGGGACGTCCAGTGATCAATAAGGAGTTCCCCTCTGAGGAACCAAAGGAATCTGAGGCTCATCTAGAGACCATAGAGATTCCAATGAACCTCCTTACGCCCTTCATGAGCTCTGATGAGTATTCTTCTTCTGAAGAGAATGAGGATGTTACTGAAGAGCAAGTTGCCAAGTTCCTTGGTGCAATCATGAAGCTGAATGCCAATTTATTTGGTAATGAGACTTGGGGAGATGAACCTCCCCTGTTCACCAATGAACTAAATGCATTGGATCAACTGAGATTGCCTCAGAAGAAACAGGATCCTGGAAAGTTCCTAATACCTTGTACCATAGGCACCATAACCTTTGAGAAGGCTCTATCTGACCTTGGGTCAGGAATAAACCTCATGCCACTCTCTGTAATGGAGAAACTGGGAATCTTTGAGGTATAAGCTGCTAAAATCTCATTAGAGATGGCAGACAATTCCAGAAAACAGGCTTATGGACAAGTAGAGGACATATTAGTAAAGGTTGAAGGCCTTTACATCCCTGCTGATTTCATAATCTTAGATACTGGGAAGGATGAGGATGAATCTATTATCCTTGGAAGACCCTTCCTAGCCATAGCAAGAGCTATAATTGATGTTAACAGAGGTGAACTAGTCCTTCAATTGAATGAGGACTCCCTTGAGTTTAAAACTCAAGGACATCCTTCTGTAAACATGGAAAAGAGGCACAGTAAGCTTCTCTCAAAATAGAGTCAACCAGAGCCCCTACAGTCAAACTCTAAGTTTGGTGTTGGGAGGCCACAACCAAACTCTAAGTTTGGTGTTGAACTCCCATATCCAAACTCTAAGTTTGGTGTTGGGGAGTCTCAATAATGCTCTGAACATCTCTGAGGCTCCATGAGAGCCCACTGTCAAGCTATTGACATTAAAGAAGCGCTTGTTGGGAGGCAACCCAATTTTTATTTAATTATATTTTTTATTAGTTATATGTCTTCATAGGTTCATGATCATGGGGAGTCACAAAAACAACTGAGAAAAGTGAAGAAAAATAAAAAACAGCAGAAGAAAAATCACACCCTGGAGAAAGGACTTACTGGCATTTAAACGCCAGTAAGGAGCATCTGGCTGGCGTTCAACGCCAGAACAGAGCATGGATCTGGTGTTGAACACCAGAAACAAGCAGCATCCTGGCGTTCAGACGCCAGAAATGCACACTGAGGAAGAGCTGGCGCTGAACGCCAGAAACAAGCATCTGGCTGGCGTTCAACGCCAGAAATATGCTGCATCTGGGCGCTGAACGCCCAGAACAAGCATCAATTCGGCGTTTAAATGCCAGAATTGCATGCAAAGGCATTTTACATGCCTAATGGGTGCAGGGATGCAAATCCTTGACACCTCAGCATTTGTGGACCCCACAGGATCCCCACCTACCACCACTCACTCTCTTCCCTCTTCTCAATGTTCATCCTCTCTTCCCAATAAACACTCTTCCCCAAAACCCTTCACCAATCACCTCAATCTCTCTTCCCTATCACCACTCACATCCATCTACTCTTCCTCATAAACCTACCTCACAAACCCCACCTACCTTCAAAAATCAAAATCAATTTCCCACCCAAAACCCACCCTTATTGCCGAACCTTACCGCCCTTCCCTTCCCTATATAAAGCCCTCAATTCTTCTTCGTTTTCACACAACACAACCCTCTCTTCCCCTTCTTGGCCGAATACACCTCTCCCTCCTCTCCTCCATATTTTCTTCTTCTTCTTCATCTATTCTTTCTTCTCTTGCTCGAGGGCGAGAAATATTCTAAGTTTGGTGTGGTAAAAGCATAAGCTTTTTATTTTTCCATTACCATTGATGGCACCTAAGACCGGAGAATCCTCTAGAAAAGGGAAAGGGAAGACAAAAGCTTCCACCTTCGAGTCATGAGAGATGGAAAGATTCATCTCCAAAGCTCATCAAGACCACTTCTATGATGTTGTGGCCAAGAAGAAGGTGATCTCTAAGGTCCCTTTCAAGCTCAAGAGAAATGAGTATCCGGAGATCCGACATGAAATCCAAAGAAGAGGTTGGAAAGTTCTAACAAACCCCATCCAACAAGTCAGCATCCTAATGGTTCAAGAGTTCTATGCCAATGCATGGATCACTAGGAACCATGATCAAAGTAAGAACCCGAACCCAAAGAATTATCTCACCATGGTTCGGGGGAAATACTTAGATTTTAGTCCGAAAAATGTGAGGTTTGCGTTTGACTTGCCTATGATGCAAGGAGATGTATGCCCCTACACTAGAAGGGTCAACTTTAATCAAAGGTTGGACCAAGTCCTCATGGACATATGTGTGGAAGGAGCTCAATGGAAGATTGACTCAAAAGGCAAACCGGTTCAACTTAGAAGACTGGACCTCAAGCCTGTGGCTAGAGGATGGTTGGAGTTCATCCAACGCTCCATCATCCCCACTAGCAACCGATCCGAAGTTTCTGTGGATCGGGCCATCATGATTCATAGCATCATGATTGGTGAGGAAGTAGAAGTTCATGAAGTCATCTCCCTTGAACTCTACAAAATAGCCGAAAAGTCCTCTCCCTTGGCAAGGCTAGCTTTTCCTCATCTTATTTGTCATCTATGTTACTCAGCTGAAGCTTTCATAGAAGGAGACATTCCCAATGAGGAAGAGAAGCCCATCACTAAGAAAAGGATGGAGCAAACAAGAGAGCCCACTCATGGAGCTCAAGAAACACATGAGGAAGCTCATCGTCAAGAAATCCCTGAGATACCTCAAGTGATGCACTTTCCTCCACAGAATTTTTGGGAGCAAATCAACACCTCCCTAGGAGAATTAAGTTCCAACATGGGACAATTAAGGGTGGAACATCAAGAGCACACCATCATCCTTCATGAAATTAGAGAAGATCAAAAAGCAATAAGGGAGGAGCAACAAAGACAAGGAAGAGACATAGAAGAGCTCAAGGACATCATTGGTTCCTCAAGAAGGAAACGCCACCATCACTAAGGTGGACTCATTCCTTGTTCTTACATTCTCTGTTTTTCGTTTTCTTTATGTTAAGTGCTTATCCATGTTTGTGTCTTATTACATGATCATTAGTATTTAGTAACTATGTCTTAAAGTTATGAATGTCCTATGAATCCATCACCTCTCTTAAATAAAAAATATTTTAATTCAAAAGAACAAGAGGTACATGAGTTTCGAATTTATCCTTGAACTTAGTTTAATTATATTGATGTGGTAACAATACTTTTTGTTTTCTGAATGAATGCTTGAACAGTGCATATGCCTTTTGAAGTTGTTGTTTAAGAATGTTAAATATGTTGGCTCTTGAAAGAATGATGACAAGGAGACATGTTATTTGATAATCTGAAAAATCATAAAAATGATTCTTGAAGCAAGAAAAAGCAGTGAATACAAAAGCTTGCAAAAAAAAATTAGCGAAAAAAAAAGAAAAAGAAAAAGAAAAAGCAAGCAGAAAAAGCCAAAAGCCCTTAAAACCAAAAGGCAAGGGTAAATAAAAAGGATCCCAAGGCTTTGAGCATCAGTGGATAGGAGGGCCTAAAGGAATAAAATCCTGGCCTAAGCAGCTAAACCAAGCTGTCCCTAACCATGTGCTTGTGGCGTGAAGGTGTCAAGTGAAAACTTGAGACTGAGCGGTTAAAGTCAAGGTCCAAAGAAAAAAAAGACTGTGCGTAAGAACCCTAGACACCTCTAATTGGGGACTTTAGCAAAGCTGAGTCACAATCTGAAAAGGTTCACCTAGTTATGTGTCTGTGGCATTTATGTATCCGGTGGTAATACTGGAAAACAAAGTGCTTAGGGCCACGGCCAAGACTCATAAAGTAGATGTGTTCAAGAATCAACATACTGAACTAGGAGAATCAATAACACTATCTGAACTCTGAGTTCCTATAGATGTCAATCATTCTGAACTTCAATGGATAAAGTGAGATGCCAAAACTATTCAAGAGGCAAAAAGCTTCAAGTCCTGCTCATCTGATTGGAGCTATGTTTCATTGATAGTTTGGAATTTATAGTATATTCTCTTCTTTTTATCCTATTTGATGTTCAGTTGCTTGGGAACAAGCAACAATTTAAGTTTGGTGTTGTGATGAGCGCATAATTTATACACTTTTTGGCATTGTTTTTAGTATGTTTTTAGTAGGATCTAGTTACTTTTAGGGATTTTTTTATTAGTTTTTATGTTAAATTCACATTTTTGGACTTTACTATGAGTTTGTGTGTTTTTCTATGATTTCAGGTATTTTCTGGCTGAAATTGAGGGACTTGAGCAAAAATCAGATTCAGAGGTTGAAGAAGGACTGCTGAGGCTGTTGGATTCTGACCTCCCTGCACTCAAAGTGGATTTTTTGGAGGTACAGAACTCAAAATGGCACGCTTTCAATTGCGTTGGACAGTAGACATCCAGGGCTTTCCAGCAATATATAATAGTTTATACTTTGGCCGAGTTTAGATGACGCAAAAGGGCGTTGAACGCCAGTTCTACGCTGCAGTCTGGAGTTAAACGCCAGAAACACGTCACAAACCAGAGTTGAATGCCAGAAACACGTTACAAACTGGCGTTCAACTCCAGAAAGAGCCTCTGCACGTGGAAAGCTAAAGCTCAGCCCAAGCACACACCAAGTGGGCCCCGGAAGTGGATTTATGCATCAATTACTTACTTCTGTGAACCCTAGTAACTAGTTTAGTATAAATAGGACTTTTTACTATTGTATTTTCATCTTCGGATCATCTTATGATTTTTTAGTTCATCTTTGGATCATATTGATCACGTTTGGGGGCTGGCCATTCGGCCATGCCTGAACCTTCATCACTTATGTATTTTCAACGGTAGAGTTTCTGCACTCCATAGATTAAGGTGCGGAGCTCTACTGTTCCTCATGATTTAATGCAAAGTACTACTGTTTCTATTCAATTCAACTTATTCCGCTTCTAAGATAACCATTCGCGCTTCAACATGAATGTGATGATCATGACAGTCATCATCATTCCCTATGAACACGTGCCTGACAACCACTTCCGTTCTACCTTAGATTGAATGAGTATCTCTTGGATTCCTTAATCAGAATCTTCGTGGTATAAGTTAGAACCCATGGATGGCCATTCCTGAGATCCAAAAAGTCTAAACCTTGTCTGTGGTATTCCGAGTAGGATCTGGGAAGGGATGGTTGTGACGAACTTCAAACTCACGAGTGCTGGGCGTAGTGACAGACGCAAAAGGAGGGTGAATCCTATTCTAGTATGATCGAGAACCTCAGATGATTAGCCGTGCCGTGACAGAGCATTTGGACCTTTTTCACAAGAGGATGGGATGTAGCCATTGACAACGGTGACACCATTACATAAAGCTTGCCATGGAAAGGAGTAAGACTGATTGGATGAAGACAGCAGGAAAGCAGAGGTTCAGAGGAACGAAAGCATCTCTATACGCTTATCTGAAATTCTCACCAATGAATTACATAAGTATTTCTATCTTTATTTTCTGTTTATTTATTATTATTATTCGAAAACTCCATAACCATTTGATATTCGCTTGACTGAGATTTAAAAGGTGACCATAGCTTGCTTCATACCGACAATCTCCGTGGGATCGACTCTTACTCACGTAAGGTTTTATTACTTGGACGACCCAATGCACTTGCTGGTTAGTTGTGCGAAGTTGTGAAGTTATATTTGGACCATGGTATTGTGCACCAGTTTGTTGGCGCCATTTCCAGGGAGAGAACGAACAACAAATTTTACAACCTGAGTAACAATTTCGCATACCAGTGATCCAGGATCTCGTATCTTATCTTCGCACCCATCTTCTAGTTGATCGCCTTGATTCCGTCCGGGTGACAAGAAAGCTGAATTCTCATGAAAGCACCAAACTATCCTCCTAGACCCATTTAATTGAGTATTACACCAATCCATGCTCTTTAATTTTGAGCTTCCAATCATAATGAGCCTAGATTTAGAACGACAACCACTAAACATCCTCCTCTTTCGCTTAATTCCACAAAGCGCCCTAAGTTGACCATCCGTCTCAAGCAAACCATACTCAAGTGGGATAATAAAGCTGAGAGTTAGAAGTTTTACCCACTCAAGTGAAGAATTAGATGACAAACTAGGTGAAGGAGTTCCCAAAGATCTTGATAAAGTACGCTCTACTCCCGTCCATCCTCTTCTAGAGGCTTCCACCACTCGGCAAGGTTTTTCAAGTTTCTCCTCTTGCCAAGCTTCCTCAAGTTCACCTTCTTCTTCACTAATTTCTTCTATCTCTTCCCCATCACTCTCATCATAGATAGGAGGTCTAGTGAAGTCTACCTCATCATAAAGTCTAAGCATTTTGGGGAAGGACTCTTCAAACTCGGAAGGGTCATATGTTGATGCGGAATCATCATAGATAGGAGGGCTTGCTGCTTGGAATGCTTCTTCCAGTTCTTCACTTACAATAGGCCTTGGAGTTTGGACATCCTCCTCAACCTTGCATTCTAGTCCACTGAGAGAAGGCTCAGCAAGATCGTCAAGGGAATTGATCAATGTGGGCAAAAAATCACTAGTGATGGAATCCACTTCTTGATCAATTTCCTTTGACTCTTTGTCTACTTCTGCAACTTTACTCTCTTTTTTAACATCTCATCCATACTCCGTGGAGGACGGTTCTTCAGCTTGAGATTCCTTTATGTGCTCGACATATCCTAAACATCCACCCACTACTTCCTTTTGTTTGCTAATCTCTACCTTCTCCTCTTGTTGTACTTCTTGCTTCAATTCTTCTTCCTCACCATGGAGCTTCAAGTTCACTCCCTCACTAGGCTCCTTGATTGTTTCTCCATATTCAACAATGGGGGTACTTAGGGTACATGAGCTTAGGTGGGATGTTAGGTGACTCACAGCTTCTACCATGCTAGCTATCCTTGCTCTTAGCTCCTTAAACTTAGTTTCATCCTCCTCTTGTCGCCTTAAGATACAAGATTCAAGGTCTCTCAGTTCTAACATGAAGGCTTCATCGGGAGGTGGTGGTGGAAGAGAGGGTTTATTGGTTGAGGGAAGATTGTTGATGTTAGAAGGTGGTTCATATTGGTGGAATTCTTGAGGTGGTATATGTGGAATTTGTGGTTCTTGGAAGTATTGGTGTTGGGATGGTGGTGGTTCTAGATGAGGTTCATATGGTGGTTAGTATGGTGGGTATGGATTATAGTCATATGAAGTTGAATGATGGTGTGAGGCATGTGAGTATGGTTTAGGGCTATATTGAGGAGTGGGATCATATGCATATGATGATTGTGGTTGACAACCACAATGAGGGTCATCACACACATTGGATTGATACACATTAGGATCAGGATTATACCCATAAGAGTTCGGAGGGGGTTATTGCTATGAAGGTTGTTCATAAGCTTGGGGTTCCCCCATCCTTGATTTCCAAATCCTTGTTGTATATCCTCATTGGAGCTTCCATTTCCTACAACATAGTTTGAACTACACTCATAGCCAAAAGGATGAGAATTCATAGTGAAAGAGGAAATAAAAATAAGGACTAATAAGAAACAAAGAAAATAAAATCCTAAACTAGCAAAAACTAAGAAACAAACCAAAATTCAAGATATTCACAATATATACAATAGCCAATAACATAGCACCATAGCTCCCCGGCAACGGTGCCATTAATTTGATCGCAAAGAATTCATACCGGTTCGGAATTCCACAAAATAATTCCGTTGTTAGTATAGTCCAAACCGATAGTCAATCCTCAGATCAAATTAAGATATATATGGTTTTGTCACAAATACAAACCCCAAATAATAATTAACCGAAGTATTTAGACTCCGGGTCGTCTCCCTATGAAGCAATGAAGTGCTCAATTATTGGCTATAAAGGGGTAAAGGGGGTTTTGGTTCATAAGAGGGCAAGAAAAGTAAATTAAACAAGTAATTAAAGAAAATAAGATAAAGAACTCTTGGCTACGACTTAGGTAACTGAGATCACCATCCTTTTCAACAAACCAAATATTGATAATCATGAGAGGCCAACCGATTAAGTCTACTTTCCAAAAGCCTTAAGTACATAATATCTACTCCTAAGCTTGAAGTACATCAAATAGGTTTGATCACATCAACCCTTAAGTCCCAACCTACCTACTAATTAACTTAGTAGTAGGTTAGTGTCAATGGGTATCAAATTGATCACCAAGGGTTCTCAAATCACCAAATCCATCATACCCAATAACTCAAGTTTACCCAACTCCCTTAGCTTAGACCAAGAGTTGACAAACTACTCAAAAACTAAAGAGAACATTTCATCAAACACATAGAATGCAATAGAAGTAAACATCATAAATTGCAAGAAATAGTAAAATCTACCAACTACTAATTGCAAGAAAAGTAAATTCATAATTCAATTCATCAATAAAAGAAACATCAACATCAAATTGCATTAAATGTAACCCAAATCCAACATGAGTTCATCATCACAAAAGAGAGCAAAATGAGAAATTAACATCACAAATAAGAGAATCAAGATATAGAAATGAGAAATTAGAAACAATATGAGATCAAGTAATTCATTCAAGATCTAAAACAATTTAACCTAATCCTAACCTAATTCTAGAGAGAAGAGGGAGCTTCTCTCTCTAAAAAACTAACTAAAGGCTCATGTTGGCTAAAGTAATTGCTCCCCCTTTGCTTGGACTTCAATTCTGCATAAAATACACTCAGAAACAAGTTGGATTTAGGCCTGGGCAGCTCAGAAATTGCCCTCAGCGTTTTACCTTTAAGTGGGCCACGTGAGAGTATCGACGCATGTGCGTCGATTGGCAAATTCTTCATCCGCGCGAATGCGTCATGTACGCGTGCGCGTCTCTTTGCGAAACTACTTTTGCGCGTGCGCGCCTTGTATGAGTGCGCGCCCATTGATGCATTCCCAATCTTTGTTTCTTCATGCATTCTCCACTTTGCATACTTTTCTCCTCATTTCTTCCATCTAATACTTGCCTTATGAACCTGAAATCACTCAACAAACACATCAAGGCATCGAATGGAATTAAAGTGAATCAAAATCTCCAATTTAAGAGCCTAAAAAGCATGTTTTTACACTTAAGCATAATTCAAGGGAGAATTACAAAGCCATGCTATTTCATTAAATAAATGTGGGAAAAGGTGGTAAAATTCCCCAAATTAAGCACAAGATAAACCACAAAATTGGGGTTTATCAGTCACTGAAAGGGTGGAAGATTTTGGGGTGAGAATAAACCACACGTTCTCAGTCCGTAAAAGTAATGATTAACATGCAAATAATTAACTTTGCTTGTAAAACCATTTTTGTCAAACCTTTTGAAATACTTTTTAATCTTACTTTAGATAATTAATTACTTTCTTTAAATTTCTAAAGCCAGAACAGATCTCGATCGCAAAATTTGTCATATTAAATATCTTTCAGCCATATAATTAATTCTCAGTCATAACAACAGTTATTAATCATCTCTATACATTCACAGACTACTAGCACAGGTAAGAAACTCAATTCAACACACAAACAAATCACAATATTGTGGAATGTTCTTCTCCAATGTTGTTCTGGAACCACCCTATTGGGATCCCTTTTATAACTAATCCTAATAATTTAAAAATCAAATTTCTAAAATTAAAATTAAAATAATATCTTTTCCTAAAATAATATTTGAATTTAAATTCGAATTAATTAACAAGTCTTCAGCTGATGGGTGGAGACCACTTGATTTGTCCTTTCTGCAGCTTCTAATCTGTGATATCTGGGCTAAGAACTGGGTCAAAACAGCCCAGAAATCACCCCCAGCATTTTTCTGCATTTTTTGCATGTGGCGCATGTCAAGCGTACGCGTCGGTCACGCGTTCGCGTCATTTGTGTAGATTACAGTCCACGCGTTCGTGTCAGGCACGCGATCGCATCATTGCGATTTCCTCCATTCCGCGCGGTCGCGTGAGCCATGCGTCCGCGTCGGTATTCACTGGTCATCTCCTTGATTTCTTCTCTTTCTCTGTAGAAACTTCATCAAATCCATCCGAATGCTACCTAAAATAAATAAAATTGCACAAAACTCAAAATAGCATCCATAGTGGCTAAAATATAATTAATTCTTAATTAAACTCAACAAATTAGATGCAAATTCACTAGGAAAAGATAGGAAAGATGCTCACGCATCACAACACCAAACTTAAACTGTTGCTTGTCCTCAAGCAACCAAAACTAATATAAGCTTAGGATGTGAATTTGCTTGAGAATGAGAGTTCGATTAAGCCCATGTCTTCTCTTATAGTGGGGTTTACAACTGCAATCCTGAACAGTTTTGGCATCTCACTTTATCCTTTGAAGTTCAGAATGATTGGCATCCATAGTAACTCAGAATTCAGATAGTGTTATTGATTCTCCTAGTTCAGTATGTTGATTCTTGAACACAGCTACTTTATGAGTCTTGGCTGTGACCCTAAGCATTTTGTTTTCCAGTATTACCACCGGATACATAAATGCCACAGACACATAACTGGGTGAACCTTTTCAGATTGTGACTCAGCTTTGCTAGAGTCCCCAGTTAGAGGTGCCCAAAGTTCTTAAGCACACTCTTTTTGCTTTGGATCACGACTTTAACCGCTTAGTCTCAAGCTTTTCACTTGACACCTTCACGCCATAAGCACATGGTTAGGGACAGCTTGATTTAGCCGCTTTGGCCAGGATTTTATTCCTTTGGGCCCTCCTATCCATTAATGCTCAAAGCCTTGGATCCTTTTTACCCTTTGCCTTTTAGTTTAAAGGGTTATTGGCTTTTTGCTTGCTTTTTTTTTCTTTTTTTATTTTATTTTATTGTTTTTTTTTTTGCAAGCTTTGTATTTTTCATTGCTTTTTCTTGCTTCAAGAATCAATTTTTTGATTTTTCAGATTATCAATAACATTTCTCTTTTTTCATCATTCTTTCAAGAGCCAACAATTTTAACATTCATAAACTTCACTATCAAAAATATGCACTGTTCAAGCATTCATTCAGAATCACAGAAAATACCACCACATCTAAGTAAATGAGACTACTCTAAAAATTAAATTCAAATTCTCATGCACTACATATTTTCTTCTTTCTTTTTGATTTCAAGCTTAGTAGGCAATACATGAGACATCTTTCAGAATTAAAGCACTTAACAGAAAAATTAAACTATAACCTCTGAATCTACGAATAAAGGATCATGCAGCAAACAAAGTAAACTAGCAGAAAACCGGAACATACATAATAAAAGCAGGAAGGAAAAAATGAAAGGAACTCAACCACCTTAGTTATATGTGCGGTCATTTTATTCTTCAGGTTGTGCTCCTTTGTGAAGATGATTCGCCTCCCTTTTGGTGCCATAGGAATAAACAGAAAACCCTTAAGCGAAGCGTCAACACCAAACTTAAAGGTTTGCTTGTCCTCAAGCAAATAAGATCTGAAAATAGAAGAGACAAATATTAAGATGAAAGAAAAATAAAAGGATAAGAGAATAAGAGAGAAATAGGATTGGGAGAGAGAGAGAAAGAAAACTGGGCGGCGCAAGCGACGCGTTCACGTACGGCATGCGTACGCGTGGGTCACGCACTCTTCATAATGACGCGTTAGCGTCAGGCACGCGTCCGAGTGCCCTGGATTTTGTGCGATTCGCGCAAAGCCAGCCGCGCGCCCGTGTGACTTTCTATTCGCATGGCTTGGGAGCCAAATTTGCATACGACGCGTTCGCGTCATGCACGCACTCGCGTGGATGGCCATATGTGCAAATGATGCGAACGCGTCAGTCATGTGTCTGCGTGACCAAATTTGTGCTTTTAGCACACTTCTTGCCCCAAGCCGGCACAACTCTCTGCCCAAACGCTCTTTTATGTCGAATTTGCAGGTCACGCGTTCGCGTCGGTGACGCGCCCACGTGAATAGCAAAAATCGCAAACGATGTGAACGCGTGGGGTACACGTTCGCGTGTGAAAGGCAGGAGTCCAGTGCCACTCCCGCGCAACTCTCTGTCAATTTTCATTGTTCACGCACACATGATTGACGCGTTCGCATCAATGACGCTTGCGCGTCGTGTGTCCCCTTTTTTTTCAAATAGCTTGAGGTGTTCGGTTCCTATGATAAAATAGCTACATGATCAGAAAATTAGTAAGAACTTAATAAAAACCAAACAAGTAAGAAAACTACTACTACAAAAAATAACTAAGGATACGAAATTATCGGGTTGCCTCCCGACAGGCGCTTCTTTAACGTCACTAGCTTGACGGTCAGTTCTGCTAGTTCAGCAGATGAGTGGACCTCTGGCGATCGATCTCGCCTCCAAGGTAGTGCTTCAGCCTCTGGCCATTCTCTGTAAACTTCCTGTCAGAATTCACTTCCTGTATTTCAACATGACCGTACGGTGAAGCTCTGGTAACCACAAACGGTCCTGACCACCGGGATTTCAGCTTCCCGGGAAAGAATTTGAGCCTTGAATTATATAGAAGCACTCTCTGTCCTGGCTCAAAGACTCTGATGGCAATCTTCTTGTCATGCAGTAGCTTAGTTCTCTCCTTATAGACCTTGGCATTCTCATAGGCTGAATATCTGAATTCATCAAGCTCATTCAACTGAAGCATCCGCTTAATTCCCGCAGCTTCTGAATCAAGATTCAAGTACCTGATTGCCCAATAAACCTTGTGCTCCAGCTCAACTGGCAAGTGACAGTCTTTTCCATAGACTAACTGATATGGGGACATGCCAATTGGAGTTTTGTATGCTGTCCGGTAAGCCCATAGAGAATCATCAAGCTTCCTTGACCAGTCCTTTCTTGAAACACTGACGGTCTTCTCTAGAATCCTCTTAAGTTCCCTGTTGGAAACTTCAACCTGTCCACTTGTCTGAGGGTGATAGGGGGTTGCCACCTTATGACGGACTCCATATCTGTGCAGAAGAGAATCCAGCTGTCTGTTACAGAAGTGACTTCCTCCATCACTAATGAGTGTACTTGGAACACCAAACCGGCTAAAGATGTATCTCTGAAGAAAGCTTATTACCACCTTGGCATCATTGGTGAGTAGAGCCACAGCTTCCACCCACTTGGACACATAGTCGACTGCCACTAGAATATAGTTGTTTGAATGTGAGGGTGGGAAATGTCCCATGAAATCAATACCCCACACATCAAACAACTCAACCTCAAGAATCCCCTGCTGTGGCATTTCATGGTTGGCAGGGAGATTCGTGGCTTTTTCACATCTATCACAGTACTTTACAAATGCTCTTGAGTCTCTGAAGAGAGTCGGCCAGTAAAACCCGCTCTGAAGGACCTTTGTAGCTGTCCTTTCACCACCAAAGTGGCCTCCATACTCAGAACCATGACAGTGCCAAAGAATCTGCTATTTTTCTTCATCTGGGACACACCTCCGGATAATTCCATCTGAACACCTTTTAAAAAGGTATGGTTCCTCCCAAATGTAATACTTTACATCAGTCAATAGATTCTTCACTTGTTGCCTACTATACTCCCTTGGGATAAAATTCATGGTCTTATAATTTGCAATGTCTGCAAACCATGGAGCCTGCTGAATGAGGAACAATTGCTCATCCGAAAATGTCTCAGTTATAGCTGTGGGTGGTTGCACTCCTGCTTCAGGCTCAATTCTGGAGAGATGGTCAGCTACTTGATTTTCTGACCCTTTTCTGTCTTTTATCTCAATATCAAACTCCTGAAGGAGCAACACCCATCTGATTAATCTTGGTTTAGAATCCTGCTTGGTTAGAAGGTACTTCAAAGTAGCATGGTCAGTATAAACAATAACCTTAGAACCAAGTAAATAGGACCTAAACTTATCAACAGCATACACAACAGCTAATAATTCCTTTTCTGTAGTTGTGTAATTCTTTTGAGCATCATTTAACACATGACTGGCATAATAAATGACATGTACAAGCTTACCATGCCTCTGTCCTAAAACAGCTCCTATAGCAAAATCACTAGCATCACACATTAATTCAAATGGTAAATCCCTGTCAGAGGGAGCTATAATAGGAGCAGAGGTAAGGTTTGCTTTCAGAGTTTCAAAAGCATGCAGACAATCAGAATCAAAGACAAAAGGAACATCAACAACCAACAGGTTGCTCAATGGTTTAGCAATTTTAGAAAAATCCTTTATAAATCTTCTATAAAATCCTGCATGACCCAAGAAACTCCTAGTTGCCTTAACATTAGTTGGTGGTGGTAATTTTTCAGTTACCTCCACCTTTGCTCTGTCAACCTCAATTCCCTTACTTGAAATTCGGTGTCCAAGAACAATGCCTTCTGTAACCATAAAATGGCATTTTTCCCAATTTAAAACAAGGTTTGATTCTTGACACCGTTTCAAGACAAGAGATAAATGGCATACACCTCTGAAAAGTTGCTGGAGCATTGCAAAGTCCAAATGGCATTCTCCTGTAGGCAAATACTCCAAAGGGGCATGTGAATGCTGTCTTCTCTTGATCTTGAGGGTCCACTGCAATTTGATTATATCCAGAATATCCATCTAGAAAACAATAAAAAGCATGACCAGCTAACCTCTCAAGCATCTGATCAATGAAAGGGAGGGGGAAATGATCCTTCCTTGTAGCAGTGTTGAGCCTCTTGTAATCTATGCACATTCTCCATCCTATGACTGTTCTTGTAGGAATAAGCTCATTCTTTTCATTCTTGATCACTGTCATCCCTCCTTTCTTGGAAACTACCTGCACAGGACTTACCCAAGGACTGTTAGAAATAGGGTAAATAATACCTGCTTCCCATAATTTCATTACCTCTTTTTGGACTACCTCTTTCATAGTTGGATTGAGTCTCCTTTGTGGTTGCACAACTGGTTTAGAATCATCTTCAAGAAGGATTTTGTGCATACACTTGGTTGGGCTAATCCCCTTCAAGTCACTAATGGTCCACCCAAGAGCTGTTTTATGGCTCCTGAGCACTGAAATAAGCGCCTCCTCTTTTTCAGGCTTCAGAGAAGAGCTAATAATCACTGGATATGAATTATTTTCACCCAAGAACACATATTTCAGAGAAGGGGGTAAGGGTTTGAGCTCAAGCTTGGGGGCTTCCTCCTCCTTGATTGGCGTGTTCATCAGCTCCTTTTGGGGTGGTGAATCGTCAACTTCAACTAATTCACACTCAGAAATAGGATCCAAAACATCATCAAGTACCTCAGTTTCTAGTACTTCTTGAACAAGTGGTTCAATAACATCTATTTTCATACACCCCTCAGAATCATTGGGGTGTTTGAGGGCTTCAAAAATATTTAGGACCACCTGTTCTTCATTGACCCTCAGGGTTAATTCACCCTTTTGCACATCAATCAGAGCTCTACCTGTAGCTAAAAATGGTCTACCAAGTATAATAGAGGATTTTACCTCCTCTTCCATGTCTAATATAACAAAATCAACAGGAAAAATAAATGGTCCTACTTTAACAAGTAAATCTTCAACTACACCCACAGGTAATTTAATAGACAGATCAGCAAGTTGAAGAGAAATACGAGTGGGTTTTACCTCCTCAATTTGAAGCTTTTTCATCACTGAAAGTGGCATGAGGTTGATGCTAGCTCCAAGATGACATAAAGCTCTCTGAATGCCAACTTCTCCAATGGTGCAAGGAATGACAAAGCTCCCTGGGTCTGGCATCTTCTCAGGAAAGGTGTGTTGAATAATAGCACTGCATTCCTTGGTTAACACCACAGTTTTTTGCTCCTTCCAATTCCTCTTGTGGGTCAACAACTCTTTCATAAATTTAGCATAGAGAGGCATTTGCTCCAGAGCCTCTGCAAAAGGGATGTTGATCTGCAGCTTCTTGAAGACATCTAAAAATTTAGAGAATTGCTTTTCTTTGGACGCCTTCTGAAGCCTCTGAGGATATGAAATTTTTGGCTTGTATTCAGGGGCCTTTGGTAAGGTGGGATAAGTGTCAAGAGAGTCAGGAAATGGGTTGTCTGCACGTTTAGGAGGGGCGTGCTCTACTTCTTCCATCTTCTCCTTTGGAGCTTCCTTTTCAACTAGATCTTCATTGACCTTAGTCTCAGAACCAACTACCTTACCACTTCTCAATTGAATGGCCTTGCAATCTTCTCTTGGGTTCACCACTGTATCACCAGGGAATGTATTTGAAGACCTTTCAGGTAATTGCTTGCTCATTTGACCCATTTGCACCTCCAAGTTTCTAATAGAGGCTCTGGTTTCTTGTATGAAACTCATCATCATCTCCCATTTAGAATCTTCTTGGGATTTAGAATTTGCCTGCTGAGGTGGTTGTTGTTGCTGAGACTGAAATTGGCAGTTATTATAGTTGTTCTGTTGAAAACCGCCCTGAGAACTATTGTTGAAGTTCTGAGGTCTCTGAGGTTGATCTCTCCACCCAAAATTTGGGTGATTCCTCCACCCCTGATTATATGTCTTAGAATATGGATCATTGTTGGTATTTCTAGGACCACTCCCCATGTAATTCACCTGTTCAGAAGAGGGTTGAGCATAATCATAATTATCATTTTGCATAAAGTTACCTGCCATGTCATAGGAGGCTTCCTGTGGTGGATTTTGGGTGTTGATAGCTGAGACTTGCGTGCCACCCATCTATTGAGTAAGTAGATTTATTTGTTGAGACATCAGTTTGTTCTGAGCAAGAAGAGCATTAACAGCTTCTACTTCCAACACGCCTCTCTTCTGAGGGGTCTCAGAGTTCACAGAATTCCTATTAGATGAGTATAAATATTGGTTGCTTGCAACCAATTCAATCAACTCAATAGTCTCCTCTGGTGTCTTCTTCTTGTGCAATGAACCACCTGCAGAGGTATCTAAGCTCATCTTGGACATCTCACCCAAGCCTTCATAAAAGATATCTAGTTGGGTCTATTTGGAGAACATGTCCGGAGGGCATTGCCTAGTCAGTAGCTTGTATCTCTCCCAAGCTTCATAAAGAGTTTCACCCTCCTTCTGCTTGAAGGTCTGAACCTCCAACCTAAGCTTAGTCAGCTTCTTTGGTGGGAAAAATTTAGTGAGAAATTCAGTAACGACCTTTTCCCAAGTATTCAGACTCTCTTTTGGTTGGGAATCTAGCCATAGCTTTGCTTTATCCCTCAGAGCAAACGGGAAAAGCATAAGTCTGTACACCTCTGGATTCACTCCATTTGTCTTCACAGTATCACATATCTGCAGAAAATCAGATAAGAACAGATTTGGATCTTCATGAGGAAGTCCATGATACTGGCAATTTTGTTGCACCAAGGTGACCAATTGTGGCTTCAACTCAAAGTTGTTTGCATTTATAGGAGGCACTACAATGCTTTTTCCATAGAGGTCCGCAGTAGGGGCAGAATAAGAGCCAAGCACTCTCCTCTGTTGATCATCCCCATTCGGATTTACCATATTGGCATTAGCATTATTATTTGCCATAGTGGATTCTGCAGCCTTGCAAAGTCTTGCTTGTTGTAAACGCCACCTGGAAGTTCTTTCAGGTTCAGGATCAAAGAGACGTTCTTTGTCTCTATTCCTGTGCATACACAAGCAGAAAACAAGAAAAAATGGGACTCTCTACGTCAGAGTGCAGAGAAGTCCCTGTGAGGTAACCTGTGTAAAATAATAAAATAACAATACTAAATAAATAAATAAATAAATTTAAAAATTTAAAAGGAAAAATAAACAGAAAAATTAAAATAAAATTAACTGGGTAACACCAAACTTAATTTCAGAAATTAAAAAAAAATAAATTTTTAGTGCAATTTTATTTATTTAAATATATTTTTATTTTATTTTATTTTTTTATTTTATTTTTTTTTGAAAATAAAAAAATAAAATAAAACTAATAGAATATAGAAAAAAATGGAAAAAACGAAAACGAAAATAAAAGAAAATGAAAATAAAAAGAAAATAAAATAAAAATAAAAAATTAAAACGGACTAAATAAAAAATTGTCAAAGCAAAAAAAAAGAAATAACGAAACTGGAGGGGGAGGAAACGAACGCAAGTGTAAGGAAAAAAAGAAAAAAAATTAAAATTAATAATAATAAAATAAAATTAATTAAAAGAAAAATTATCTAATCTAAGCAATCAAACAACGAATAGTTGTTACTCACAGTCAATCCCCAACAACGGCGCCAAAAACTTGGTGCGGTATTTAGAATCCACTAACTTACCGGCAAGCGCACCGGGTCGTACCAAGTAATACCTTACGTGAGTAAGGGTCGATCCCACGAGTATTGATGGATTAAGCAACAATAGCGTTTGATAGGATTAGTTAGACAAATAGAAAATAGTGTTGGATGTTCAAAAGCATTGAAAAGTAAATTCAAGAATTTCAAAAAACAAGCCGCAAATGAGTTGTGAAATATATATGGAAAAATAGTTAAGGCTTCAGAGTTATCTATTTTCTGGATTGACTTTTCTTATTAACTAATTTTAATCATGTAAATTCATGGCAAACTATTTGTGACTAGACCCTAATTCCTTAGACCTTCCTAGTCTCCTCTAAAATTCATCAACTGCCAATTCCTTGGTCAGTTGATTCCAATTAGAGGATGATGATCAAATTCCAGTTTATATGCCACAAGAATCCTAATTGTCCAAAAATAAAGGGATTATATGTCACGTATCCCGTTAAATACAAACAATTAGAAATTCAGGATAATATGTTTTCAAGCTATTGTTTAAGTAAAGAGCTTTTCCAAGTTTTACAAGAACTCAAATAGAACATGGGTCATACTTCCGTTCCACCCAAATTCATAAAATGAAGAGCGAAAACAATTATTGAAATATAAATCAAAACATGAATTAAAATAGAAAAATAATATTATCAATCCATACAATAGGTAGAGCTCCTAACCTTAACAATGGAGGATTAGTTGTTCATGGAATATGGGATGTAAATTTGTATGGAATAATGTTGTGGAATGTTCTTCTCCAATGTTGTTCTGGAACCACCCTATTGGGATCCTTTTTATAACTAATCCTAATAATTTAAAAATCAAATTTCTAAAATTAAAATTAAAATAATATCTTTTTCTAAAATAAGATTTGAATTTAAATTCGAATTAATTAACAAGTCTTCAGCTGATGGGTGGAGACCACTTAATTTGTCCCTTCTTCAGCTTCTAATCTGTGATTTCTGGGCTAAGAACTGGGTCAAAACAGCCCAGAAATCACCCCCAGTATTTTTCTGCATTTTCTGCACGTGGCGCATGTCACGCGTATGCGTCGGTCACGCGTTCGCGTCATTTGTGCAGATTCCAGTCCACGCGTTCGCGTCAGGCACACGATCGCGTCATTGCGATTTCCTCCATTCCGCGCGGTCGCGTGAGCCATGCGTCCGCGTCAGTATTCATTGGTCATCTCCTTGGTTTCTTCTCTTTCTCTGCAGAAACTTCATCAAATCCATCCAAATGCTACCTAAAATGAATATAATTGCACAAAACTCAAAATAGCATCCATAGTGGCTAAAATATAATTAATTCTTAATTAAACTCAACAAATTAGATGCAAATTCACTAGGAAAAGATAGGAAAGATGCTCACGCATTACAAACCCCTAAAAATAATAACCGAAGTATTCAAACCTCGGGTCGTCTCTCAAAGGAATTGTAGGGAAGTGTTCTTGTTATTGGTAATGAGATGTATATTTTGGGGTTTTGATAAGAGACATGAAAGATAAATTACAAGAAAGGAAACTAATGGCTAAGAAAGCTCCTAGCAAGGTATGAGAACTAGAAGTCCTATCCTCATTATCTTCCTCAATTGTGACATCAATTGTCCATTGCTCCCACTTAGTCAACCTCTAGCTATGAAGGAAAGTCAAGTGGATAAATCGATTTGATTCCTCAAGTCCTAGTCAACTCCTAAGAAACGACTAGAGTTAGTGGAATTCAAATTAACTAGCAACTTTCAATTACCAATCAACAAAAGAGTTTAATAACTCAAGAGTCTCCAATTACTCAACCAAAGCCAAGAGAAGAAAAATCTACTCTAATATCCTTCCAAGCATTTTATCAAACACTTGGAAGGCATATAAGGAAAGTAAAATAAAATTGCAAAGAAAGGTAAATCTACAACTACTAATTGCAAGGAATTCAATAACAACAATTCAAATCAACAATAAAGGAACATGAAACTCAAATTGCATTAAAGGAAAATAGAAGAACAAGAGTGCTTCAATAACAAGGTAGAGAATTACAAGAATTAAATGCTAAACTAGAGAGAGAGAGAAGGTAGAAGAACAAGAATTACAAAAGGAAAAGTGAATCAAAGCATAAACTAAACCTAGATCTAATAAATCCTAATCTAGATCGATCCTAATTCTAGAGAGAAGAGAGAGCTTCTCTCTCTGGAAACTAATTCTAAACTTTCCCTCCAAAACGCAAACTAAAAACTAACTCCCTTGGTCTCCTCTTGATTTCTGCATATAATAGGCTCAGAATTGAGTTGGATTTGGGCCGGGGAAGCCCCGAATTCGCCCACAGCGTTTTCACATTAATGAAGTCATGTGCGAACATCGACGCGTACGCATGGGTCACGCGTACGTGTCGCCTGGCATTTTTGTATCCACGCGTGCACGTCATGTACGCGTATGCGTCACCATGCGACTTCACATTCCACGCGTGCGCGTCGACGAGTGCGTCCCAAATCCTTGATTTTCCATGATTTCTCCACTTTACATGCTTTTCTCTTCATTCCTTTGACCCATTCCTAGCCTTTTCAATCCTGAAATCACTAGCAAATGCTTCAAGGCATCTAGTGGGATTAAAGGTAAATTAAAATTAACTAATTAAGGGCCTAAAAAGCATGTTTTCATACTTAAGCACAAATTAGGAGGAAATCATGAAACCATGCCATTTCATTGGATAAATGTGGGAATAATGGATAAAATCCACCTAAATTGAGCACAAAATGTACCACGAAATAGTCGTGCATCACTTAATTCCACCAGCTAATCTCTCATAACAACAAAACCAGTTACATTCACAGCAACAATCCAAACTCAATTCATCAATTATCCATACGACAGCTTTTCAATAATTAACTCGGAATATTTCAGTTGAATAAATTACACTAAATTAATCATCATTCACAACAGCATCTAATTTCAGTCATAGCTCAAAATAATCACAACAATTAACTAATTTCAAATGCATTTCAAGTCATTCATGTCAATTAAGAAATTCTTAACCATTGTTGACATTTGCACTTATCCAAATAACTTTGTAGGCATTCTAAATTAAAAACATTTAACCTTAAAAATAAATTCCCTACCGCAGAGTGTCGAAATTTACAGAATTTAAACGCGATACACCCAGTATTCCAAATCCACAGCAGCAGCGGTAGTTTTGGCATCTCTAATCGACAACAGCGGTACTCTGTCAGATTTTGGCACCCGCTCTATTCCCATAACAACCACAGTGGTGGTCCTGGGCAGCTCCGGTGGCAATGGAAAGCCTCAGTGTCAGCCAAACGACGATGGTAATGGCTCAGAGTGGATCTAGAGTAAGGCCAGAGCAACAAAACCAACAGTTCCAATAGTGGCGGTGGCGTCTTCTCAAATTCCAGAAACTTGAAGCAGAGGCAGAACTGGCGAGCCCTCCTCCTTCAGCAGCGGCTTGGTGAGACGCAGCAGCAGCAGAGTGCGGCGACGGCGGCGCTGCAGCTCAGTAACGGCGGCGCGGTGGTAGCTCGCAAGGATGGCGACGGCAACTCACGGCGCTAACGGTGACAAGGCTAGTCGTAGGCTTCTCTTCGTGCATCTTTCTCTCTTCGCGATTCTGTCCCCTCGACGACGGCTTGTGGACAGATCGGCAGTAACGCAAGCTTGTGGCTCCATGGACGGGGCGACACCGTGAAGCAGCTCGACGGCGAGCTCCAGGGCGGCGACAGTGAAGCAGACAGCATCTCTTCTTTCTCGGACGCAGGCTCTCTCCTCTCCACCCTTCACGCTTGACGGCGACAGCGACGGCGGCGAGGCCCCAGCCAGCGCCGTCTCCCTACTCTTCCCTCTCTTTCTCATATCTCTTTCTCTCTGTTTCCCTATTTTTTCAGTGTGTATGCGTTTGTTACGTTGAAAGAGGGTGAGGCTGCGGCTGTTAGGGTTAGGAATCGGAAAAATTAGGGTTTTGAGTTAAATTTAGGAATTAAGGTTAGAAATTAGAATTTTATAAAAGAATATGGATAAATATGAATAGATATTTTGATAAAATTGGAGGGTAGAGTAATTTTAAAACCAAATATACTCTCTTAAAAATATTTAAGAAGATTATTTATCAACATATTGCTAAGTTGAATTAATTATTTCTAATTTAAATTATAAAATAAGCATATTAATCACATTTTTATAAAATATAATTTAAACTGAATATTAACTATTCAAATTAAATAATATAATTTTTTATTAATTTTTTATCACCGAAACTTTAATTTCAATTTACAAAATAACTAATTATAATAAAAATTGTACATAAATATTAACTGACTTAAACTTAAAATATTTACAAAAATCAAACTAATCATTTCTAATAAATCAATTTCTAAGAGTACAAATTAATAAAATAAAACATAATTCATTCATAATAAAAATTACTTAAATTAAACAGTACAATTCTTTCGTATCTTTCAATTATTAAAATTATGTGAAATATTCAATTATAATAAATATTATAATAAAATTCTAATTAATTTAAACTTCAATTATCATAAAATTCTATTTAATTATTTTTAATAAAATAATTAATTATTTAATTTTCAAAAACTAGAATTATCACCGTTAACATGCTTATGAGTTGAAAAATCTGCAGCAAATAAACAATTCCTAAAAACAACCTATTTTAAAACCTCAAAGCCCAACCACAGACTACGAAACTAATGTCAAATAGAAAAGGGATCCACAACAACCAATAACTTATTCCATTACTATTAGATGAGGCAACACCATAGTATTATTTCATGAATGATATGAAGTTAACCATTAATGATTTTGCCTAATGATTTTTCAAGGTCTTCATCTACCTCTAGCTAATTGAGCCATTAAGGCATATTTATAATATAGCACACAACATATAAAATATCATATACCTCTTCATATTGATAATTACGGTCAGTCCCTTCCCAAGGATAATGAGGCTGCAAGAAAATTGGGTCTCCTTTATCTTGTTCAGCAATATCTAGGCAAAGAATATATCAAATATTCATCATCCAATTAACATTCTTTAAGACTTATACGTAGAACTAACATGCACAAACCAACTACTTAGCATCCAAATCTTCAATTGCATCTCCACTCTTTTTATTTAAATTGTTGATTTCAATTAGTATAACTAATTGATCAATCTGAAAAGCGAAGGAAGGAAGCTTATGTAGAGTGAGTCTGAAGTAGTTGTGATTATCGATAATAGAAAAAACAGTAAAGAATCATGAACTTTGATTATTATTGTACACCAAGTGAAGTATGAGTATTTATTCAGGAACAAATCAAAATGTTAATTTATAGGATAAGAAAACAATTAATTAATCAAGCAATTAATTAATCATAGGATAAGAAGAAGAAAAATACTAGCGGCAGCTCGAAGAAAAAATATGAAAAGAGAGAAAACTGAGTTGAAAAAGAAGTTCGATCCAAAAATTTTCTACTGTAGCAACTACGGTAGTAACGATGGCAGAAATTGCAGCAGCAATGGTGGTAAAAGCTGCAACGACACCAGTAGCTACAGAGCAAACAAATTTAAAATCATAATATTTACAGAAGAAGTGGCTCGATTGAAAAACTTTATGCGATAATTACGGCAAAAACGACAGTGAAAATAGCAACTGCAATAGCAATTACACCGATAGTAGAAAAATTAAGGTTTTGTCACCATTATATTATCTTTTCTTCTCTCTAACTTAGCTTATTTTTTGAAAACTCAAAGAACAGAATTTTTTAGTGATTGTTTAAATTTTAATCATGAATTAACTATTAAAAAAAGTTTATAAATTAGCATAAATAAAATATATTTTAAAAATTTTTAAAAATTTTTACTAAAAAACTTCCACAACTAAATATAAATTTTGTAGTGTAAACTAAATAAAAGAATGGAAGAAATATGCTGTGAAATACTTCGTCAGTTCCTAACATAAACTCGATCAGCATATATATATCATTTTTAATTATTTCGATATAATTAGTCTTTTTTAATAGTTAATGTATGTTAAATGTCTCTCTTTAGTCTGTTAACAAATAACTATTTACTTTTTTACTTATAACTTGAATTAAGAAAATAGTTTGAATGTGTTAAAGTTACAAAAATTAAAACGGAATTTGCAAGATTACCATTGATATAGTAATATAAATGGAGAGTTTATATACGGACGTGACGCTGATACGTTGAGTTTGAGAATTTATTTGCTTAGGTATTATCACTAAAAATGTTTAGGTTGTTATATTTAAAAAATAATAAATTATTATTTGTTTAAGTGGTTACCTTTTAATTTTAAATTATTTGCTTATAATTATATTGTTTTATTTAGGTTGTTATTTTTTAAATTTTAGGTTGTTTTAGTTAGGTAGTTATTTTTTAAGTTTTAAGTTATTTATTTAGGTTACTATTTTTTAAATTTTAAGTTATTTATATATTACTCTTTTAAATCATAAATTATTATTTACTTAAGTTGTCACTTTTTTAATTTTAAGTGATTTGTTCATAAATTAAAATTTTTGAAAAAAATAATTTAAAGTTATTAAACTAAAGTAAGATATTATTTAATTATTTAAATTTTGCTAGGAGAAATTTTATTTACAAATTAAGTAACAACTTTTGTCGCATAAGATCTCTACTATGTTTAATACGCTTCAAGTTATAGTTAAGAAGGCACTTTTTTTTTTGTAAATTTGTTGATTCTTTTTATTTGAACTCTATGTTTGAAATTTTAAATATTTGTGTTTCTTAAGATTTATATTTTAAATATATTTATATATTTATTTTATCTGTAAATTTAATTCAAATTTAAATTAAAGTCAATCAAGTTTAGAGAATTCTAACTATGGTCAACTATAAAAATATAAGTTATGAGACATGTATAGAACAACAATTCAAAGTACATCAATTCATTCCTTTACATATATCCAAAATCTAAAATTTCTTTACTTTTTTCAATGGCTGGTATTCACAAAATTACAGAAATCAATCCTACAGTTGACGATTTGTGTATACGTATATGAATGATAAGGTTATGGACACTACCAAATTACGAAAATTCTCCATTACCATACTCAATTGAGATGGTTTAGCTCGATGAAGATGTGAGTTTCCTACCAATTTCTTAAATAATATTAAATTTATATTATTCATATTTTAAATTTATTTATTTATCCCCATTTAGTTATTCTTTGATTTTTATTTATCAATTCGAGGGAGAAAAAATACACACCTCGGTTAAAAAGGTTCTTCTTTCTCGATTCGTGAATTTGCTAAGAGACGAAATATCTTATCAAATAAGATATTTTAGTGTTGGACTCAATGTGGGTAACTTCAATGTTACACATCATGAGTATATGGTTAATTTAAACCAATGTATCGATGTGCACATACTTCTAAATTCGTCAAGTATCCCACGATATGGATTTAATTTTGTGAGTTTTGACACTCTCAATATTCTTGGGTTGGATTACACCTATTTGGTTGGTAAGTTTATTGTTTTAGAAAAAGTATAATTCATTGATAAATTTATTTATTTTATTGATAATTTTGGTTGTATTTTTTTCTTAACAAACTTATTGACAACAATTTTTTTTTATTTTAATCCATTCTAAATGTTATTAGAGATCTTACTGGAATTGAGAGTGAGAGGACTCTTGAAAAGGACATCAACAACAATGTCGTATTCGAATAAGTTTTTAATAATATTTAGGTAAGAAAAATATTATTTATATTTTAATAACATGTTATGGTTTACATTTTTGTACAAATATTTATTATAGATATAACTAATTTATCTATAACTCTGCTTTTAAATTTAAGATGAAATGTGTAACAGGGAATACAACATTATATGCCAATTGCTTTTCTAATGAGGTTAGTAAGGTACTAGGTTATCGATAAATTTTCATTAGCCTTTTGATATAAACTTTAGTGTAAATTTGACATGTTACTATTACAGTTATATGCGTTTTTATTGTTTTTAGGTCTCCTTTCTTATGGTTTAAAAATATTATAGATTTCAAACTGTTCCATTTACATTTTATTTTGAATAAAAATAAAACAACAAATTCAGTACGTTTGTTATTTAATGACGATGATAGTATTATATTAAACTCGAAAAAGTTATGATTATAAAATATTATTTTACCAATCATATCAAATTTAAATGTAAGCCCGCGTGTTAACACTAGTAATAATACATATGGGGAGTTCTTATGCTGACGTGAAGTTCATACATTGAGTTTGAGAATTTATTTGCTTAAGTGTCGTCACTAGAAATTTTTAAAATTTTATTTATAAATTATAACTTATTATTTACTTAGGTTGTTACCTTTTGAATTTTTAAATACACTCTATTAGGTTGTTGGGTATTTAATTTTTAATATTATTTGTTCTTGCATGGATACCTGAAGGGAGAGTTCGGTCCCTGGGAGCCGACTGGTGCACGGAATTGTTATCACACTTTTCACAACTCCGCACAACTAACCAGCAAGTGCACTGGGTTGTCCAAGTAATACCTTACGTGAGTAAGGGTCGATCCCACGGAGATTGTCGACTTGAAGCAAGCTATGGTTATCTTGTAAATCTTAGTCAGGAGATTAGTGATTAAAATTATTTTTGTTTATGAAAAGTAAATAACATGAATTGAATGTTACTTGTGATCCAGTAATGAGGAACAGGTTGAGGCTTCGGAGATGCTCTGTTGTCTGAATCTCTATTTTTCAACTATCTTCTTCTCCAAACACGCATGGCTTCCTTCAATGGCAAGTTGTATGTTGGTGGATCACCGTTGTCAATGGCTACCATCCGTCCTCTCGGATGAAAAATACCAGGAACGGTTTCTGTACGACTAATCAACTGTCGGATCTCTCGTCTTGGATGAAAAATACCAGGTACAGCTACCGCACGGCTAATCATCTGTCGGTTCTTACTTGTGTCGGAATAGGATCTCTCTATCCTTTTGCACACTGTCACTGCGCCCAACATTCATGAGTTTGAAGCTCGTCACAGTCATCCCATTCCAGATCCTACTCGGAATACCACAAACAAGGTTTAGACTCTCCGGATCTCAGGAATGCTGCCAATTGGTTCTAGCCTCTACCACGAAGGTTCTAATCTTACGAACTCGGTCCGTGGATTAGAGACCCAAGAGATACGCACTCAAGCTGTCGCCCAATGACTATGTTGAGCTCAGGTAGAACGGGAGTGGTTGTCAAGCACGCGTTCATAAATTTGAGGATGATGATGAGTGTCACGGATCATCACATTCTCTATATTGAAGTACGAGTGAGTATCTTAGAACAGAATCAAGCGTGATTGAATAGAAAACAATAGTAATTCCATTAATCCATTGAGACATAGCAGAGCTCCTCACCCCCACCTATGGGGCTTAGAGACTCATGCCGTAGAAAATACAATATGAGATGTAAAATGTCATGAGTTACAAAATGAATCTCTAAAAGTAGTTTTTATGCTAAACTAGTAACTTAGGTTTACAGAAAATGAGTAACTAAGTGCAGATAGTGCAGAAATCCACTTCCAGGGCCCACTTGGTGAGTGTTTGGGCTGAGCTTTGAAGCTTTCACGTGCATAGGCCATTCTTGGAGTTAAACGCCAGCTTGGGTGCCAATTTGGGCGTTTAACTCCAGTTCTGGCGTTTTACGTCAGAAAAAGGGTCTTTGGCTGGCGTTGAATGCCAGTTTGGGCCATCAAATCTCGGGCAAAGTATGGACTATTAAATATTGCTGGAAAGCCCAAGATGTCTACTTTCTAACGCAATTGAGATCGCACCAATTGGGCTTCTGTAACTCCAGAAAATCCACTTCGAGTGCAGGAGGGTCAGAATCCAACAGCATCTGCAGTCCTTTCTCAGCCTCTGAATCAGATTTTTGCTCGGGTCCCTCAATTTCAGCCAGAAAATACCTGAAATTATAGAAAAATACACAAACTCATAGTAAAGTCCAGAAATGTGATTTTTGCATAAAAACTAATAAAAATATAATAAAAAATAACTAAAACATATTAAAAACTATGTAAAAATAATGCCAAAAGGCGTATAAATTATCCGGTCATCACAACAAACTTAAATTGTTGCTTGTCCCCAAGCAACTAAAAACAAAATAGGATAAAAAGAAGAGAAAATACAATAAATTTCAAAATATCAATGAAGCTTAGTTCCAATTAGATGAGCGGGACTAGTAGCTTTTTGCTTCTGAACAGTTTTGGCATCTCACTTATCCTTTGAAGTTCAGAATGATTGGCATCCATAGGAACTCAGAATTCAGATAGTGTTATTGATTCTCCTAGTTTAGTATGTTGATTCTTGAACACAGCTACTTTATGAGTCTTGGCCGTGACCCTAAGCATTTTGTTTTTCAGTATTACCACCGGATACATAAATGCCACAGACACATAACTGGGTGAACCTTTTCAGATTGTGACTCAGCTTTGCTAGAGTCCCCAGTTAGAGGTGCCCAGAGTTCTTAAGCACACTCTTTTTACTTTGGACCACGATGTTAACCGCTCAGTCTCAAGCTTTTCACTTGACACCTTCACGCCACAAGCACATGGTTAGGGACAGCTCGATTTAGCCACTTAGGCTAGGATTTTATTCCTTTAGGCCCTCCTATCCATTAATGCTCAAAGCCTTGGATCCTTTTTACCCTTGCCTTTTAGTTTAAAGGGTTATTGGCTTTTTTTTCTTGCTTTTTCTTTTTCTTTCTTTTTCTTTATTTTTCACCAATTTTTTTTCATCATATTTTTTTTGCTAGCTTTGTATTTTTCACTGCTTTTTCTTGCTTCAAAAATAAATTTTATGATTTTTTAGATTATCAATAACATTTTTCTTTTTTCATTATTCTTTCAAGAGCCAACAATTTTAACATTCATAAACTTCACTATAAAAAATATGCACTGTTCAAGCATTCATCCAGAAAACAAAAAATATTGCCACCACATCAAAATAATTAAACTATTTTCAAGATAGAATTCATAATTCATGTACTTCTTTTTCTTTTTCAGAAAACATTTTTCATTTAAGAAAGGTGAAAGATTCATGGAACATTCATAGCTTTAAGACATAGACACTAAACACTAATGATCATGTAATGAAGACATAAACATAGTCAAAATATAAAGCATAAAAACGAAAAACAGAAAAATAAGAACAAGGAAATTAAAGAACGGGACCACCTTAGTGACGGTGGCTAGTTCTTCCTCTTGAAGATCCTATGGAGTGCTTGAGCTCCTCTATGTCTTTTCCTTGCCTTTATTGCTCTTCCCTCATGGCTCTTGTTGAAGTCCATGAGTGGGCTCTCTTGTTTGCTCCGTCATCTTTCTAGTGATGGACTTTTGAGATGAATCTATACATCTCCCATGACTCGGAGTTGGAAGCAACTACCTTCCTTTTCCTCTTCCTAGAGGTTTCTCCGGCCTTAGGTGCCATTAGTGGTTATGGAAATCAAAAAGCAAAGCTTTTTCCACACTAAACTTAAAAGGTTTGCTCGTCCTTGAGCAAAATAAGATAGAAGGGAGTAGAAGAATGATGCATTAATTTTGAAAACTTATTACTGTATAAAAGAGAAATTAAAAAGAGTTGAAAAGAATTTGAAAAGATATGTAAGTTTTGAAAACGTTTTGGAAGGAGTTGAAAAGAATTAAAAAGAGAATTAAAAAGAATTGGAAAGATTATTAATATTTGAGAATAGAAATTGAAAGATGAATGTTTAAAATATGTTTGATGCAGAAAATTATGAATTAAAACATGAAAAATTGAAAAAAATCGAATTGGAAACAAAATTACCTACCTTGTGTCATCCTGGCGTTAAACGTCCAGAATGCTATCCATTCTGGCATTTAACACCCACTTGACTGCCTCTTTGGGCATTTAATGCCCAGCCAGATACCCTAGCTGGCATTAAATGCCAGGAATCCTTCTTTACTGGGAGTCTTTTTGAACGCCCAGAATACTGCCTGCATGGGTGTTAAACGCCCATTCTGCTATCCTTACTGGCATTTAAACGCCAGTAAACCTGTCCTCCAGGGTGTGCTGTTTTTGATGCTGTTTTTGATTCAACTTTAATTCTGCTGCTATTTTTTGTGACTCCACATGATTATCAACCTAAAGAAAATATAAAATAACAATGGAAAATGAAATGAGAAAGTAATTAACATGAATAAATAAGATTGGGTTGCCTCCCAATAAGCGCTTCTTTACTGTCTTTAGCTGGACTTTTGCTGAGCTTTTACTTTAGTCTCAGTTTTGAGCACTCTTGCTCAACATTGCTTTCAAGATAATGTTTGACTCTCTGTCCATTAACAATGAATTTTTTGTCAGAGTCAATATCCTGAAGCTCTACATATCCATATGGTGACACACTTGTAATCACATATGGTCCCTTCCACCGGGATTTCAATTTTCCAGGGAACAATCTGAGCCTAGAGTTAAACAACAGAACCTTCTGTCCTGGCTCAAAGTCTCTAGATGACAACTTTCTGTCATGCCATCTTTTTGCTTTCTCCTTGTAAATTTAAGCATTTTCAAAAGCATTGAGTCTGAACTTGATAAACTACTATTTTATGGTTTATATTGTGTTTAATTGTGTGGTTTTATCATGATCCTTACCCACTTATTCATTAATTTAGCATGCATTTATATTTCCTTCCTGAAATTATTACATGATTGAAAACTGCTTCCTAGAGACTTTTAATTATGCATTTTAATTCTCCTTTATTCCATTCGATGCCGTGATCTGTGTGTTAAGTGTTTCAGGCTTTATAGGGCATGAATGAGTTGGAGATTAGAAAGGAAGCTAGCAAAAATGGAAGGAACACAAGAAATTGAGGAGATAACCAGCGAGAAGTGACACGGCCGCATGGCTCATGCGACCACGCGAAAGAGGAGAAATTGCAGTGACACGGCCGCATGGCTCACGCAACCGCACGGACTGGAAAAGCACGAGTGACGCGGAGGCGTGGACGACGCGAACGCATGGCAAGGAAAAGCGCGAATGACGCGTCTGCATGGATGGCACGATCGCGTGACATGCGTGATCTGCATAATCCGCAGGATTCGCTGGGGGCGATTTTGGACCCTATTTTGACCCAGTTCTCAGCCCAGAACAGCAGACTAGAGCCAGAGAACATGCAGAAACCAGATATAACATTCATTCTACACAGTTTTAGTTTTTAGATCTGGTTTTACTCCTCCCCTAGGTTTTCTCTCTAGACATTGATAGTTCTTAGGATTTTAGTTTCTCTAGCTTTTTGCATTGGGATATTGAGACGAGTTATTACCTCATCAAGACTTCATCATTCTATTTCGTTTTCTTTACTTGGCTTACTCTTAATACAAGGATCATTTTTAATACAAGGATCATTTTTACTTTTAATCAACTATTTTAATTTTTATTTACAATGTGTTTCTTTAATTCCTTTTCATATGCTATGAATTTTACTTTTACAATGAGTGAGTAGTTCCCTAACTTGATGGGGAGTTGAATGAAAGGAACCCTTGAGTTAGAAGATTCAAGAGAAAGATTGTAATTGGGTTATTGTTGGTTTTCTCTCTAGTTCCTGACATCAATCCTCCCAAGAGTGGATTGGGACTTGTGGATAGAACAGTATTCCAACTTGTTTTACCTTCCCTTACTTAGTAAAGGATAACTAAACGAAATAACTCTCAATTGTCAATTAATCTTAAGAGTGTTCCATCAAGAATAGGGCTTCCATGTAATCAACTCCCAGTCAAGGCTTTTATTTACATTATTCAACTTCATCAATTTAATTTCCTGTTTACTCAACTTAAACCTTTTCGAAAACATCTGATTAATAAAATAGCACCCTTTCCTGCAACTCGTTGGGAGGCGACCTGGGATTCATACTCCCAGTATTTTAAATTTCAATTTTCTGTGACACCTTTCTAAATTGAGCAGTGGATTTCTGGCGAGTTAAGAACTATACTTGCAATGCATATATTCTAATAATTTTTAATTCACCAATTTCTGCCCGCATCAGAACTCCGCCAGCTCATTCAACTGGAGTAATCTTTTCTCTCCAGCTACCTTAGTATTAAGGTTTAGGAACCTAGTTGCCCAGTAGGCCTTGTGTTCCAGTTCCACTGGCAGATGACAGGCTTTTCCATACACAAGCTGGTATGGAGAGGTCCCTATAGGAGTCTTGAATGCGGTTCTGTATGCCCACAGAGCGTCATCCAGACTTCTTGACCAATCCCTTCTACAGGTACTTATAGTCCATTCCAGGATTTGTTTTAGTTCTCTATTTGAAACTTCAGCTGCCCATTTGTCTGTGGATGATATGGAGTTGCCACTTTGTGGTTAATTCCATATCGGATCAGAGCAGAGTCAAGCTGTTTATTACAGAAATGAGTGCCTCCATCACTGATCAGTACCCTAGGGACACCAAACCTGCTGAAGATATATTTCTGGAGGAACTTCAACACTGTCTTAGTATCATTAGTGGGTGTTGCAATTGCCTCTACCTATTTAGATACGTAGTCTACTGCCACCAGAATATAAGTGTTTGAATATGATGGTGGAAAAGGCCTCATGAAGTCAATACCCCATACATCAAACAACTCAATCTCTAAGATCTCTTGCTGAGGCATGGTATAACCGTGAGGCAGATTACCAGCTCTCTGGCAACTGTCACAGTTACGTACAAACTCTCGGGAGTATCTATAGAGAGTAGGCCAGTAGAAGCCACATTGGAGGACCTTTATAGCTGTTCGCTCACCTCCGAAATGTCTTCCATATTATGATCCATGGCAATGCTATAGGATTTTCTGTGCCCCTTCTCTAGGCACACATTTATAGATTATCCCATCTGCACATCTCTTGAAGAGATATGGTTCATTCCACAGGTAGTACTTTGCATCAGAAACAAATTTTTTCATTTGCTGCTTACTGTACTCTTTGGGTATGAATCTCACAGCTTTATAGTTTGCAATGTCTGTAAACCATGGTACTTCCTGAATGACAAAGAGTTGCTAACCCGGAAAGGTTTCAGAGATCTCAGTAAGGGGGAGGGACGCTCCTGCTACTGGTTCTATCCAGGACAAGTGATCAGCTACTTGGTTCTCTGTCTATTTTCTGTCTCTTATTTCTATATCAAACTCTTGCAGAAGCAACACCCATCTTATGAGTCTAGGCTTTGAATCCTGCTTTGTGAGGAATATTTTAGAGCAACATGGTCAGTGTACACAATCACTTTTGATCCTACTAAATAAGATCTGAACTTGTCAATGGCATAAACCACTTCAAGCAACTCCTTTTCTGTGGTTGTGTAATTCCTCTGCGTGTCATTTAAAATACGGCTAGCATAATAAATGACATGCAGAAGCTTGTCATGCCTCTGTCCCAATACTGCACCAATGGCATGGTCACTGGCATCACACATTAGTTCAAATGGTAATGTCCAGTCTGGTGCAGAAATGACTGGTGCTGTGACTAGCTTAGCTTTCAGAGTCTTAAACGCCTGCAGACACTCTGTGTCAAAGACAAATGGTGCATCACAGCTAGCAGATTGCTCAGAGGTTTTGTAATTTTTGAAAAATCCTTTATAAACCTCCTATAGAATCCTGCATGCCCCAGAAAACTTTTGATTGCCTTAACATTGGTAGGTGGTGGTAATTTTTCAATTACTCTACCTTAGCTTGATCCACCTCTATTCTCTTGTTCGAAATTTTGTGCCCAAGGACAATTCCTTCAATCACCATAAAGTGACATTTCTCCCAGTTTAAAACCAGGTTTGTCTCTTGGCACTTTTTCAGAACAAGTGCTAGATGGTCAAGAAAGGAGCTGAATGAGTCTCCAAATACTGAGAAGTCATCCATGAAGACTTTCAAAATTTTTCTACCATATCAGAGAAGATAGAGAGCATGCACCTCTGAAAGGTTGCAGGTGCATTGCACAAACCAAATGGCATCCTTCTGTAGGCAAATACTCCAGATGGACATGTGAATGCTATTTTCTCTTGGTCTTGAGGATCTACTGCAATTTAGTTGTAACCTGAATAGCCATCCAAAAAGCAGTAGTATTCATGACCTGCTAGTCTCTCTAGCATCTGGTCTATGAATGGTAAAGGAAAATGATCCTTTCTGGTGGCTGTATTGAGTCTTCTGTAGTCAATACACATACGCCACCCTGTAACTGTTCTTGTGGGAACCAGTTCATTCTTTTCATTATGAACCACTGTCATGCCTCCCTTCTTGGGGACAACTTGGACAGGGCTCACCCAGGGGCTATCAGAAATAGGATAAATAATCTCAGCCTCTAGTAACTTAGTGACCTCTTTCTGCACCACCTCCTTCATGGCTGGATTCAGCCGCCTCTGTGGTTGAACCACTGGCTTAGCATTATCCTCCAATAGGATTTTGTGCATGCATCTGGCTGGGCTAATGCCCTTGAGATCACTTATGGACCACCCAAGAGCTATCTTGTGTGTCCTTATTACCTGAATTAGTGCTTTCTCTTCCTGTGGCTCTAAAGCAGAGCTTATGATTACCGAAAAAGTGTCATCTTCTCCCAGAAATACATATTTCAGGGATGGTGGTAGTGGTTTGAGCTCGGGTTTAGGAGGCTTCTCCTCTTCCTAAGGAGTTTTCAGAGGTTCTTCTGTTTTCTCTAGTTCCTCCAGATCAGGCTGAATATCTTTAAAAATGTCCTCTAGCTCTGATTCAAGACTCTCAGTCGTATTAACCTCTTCCACCAGGGAGTCAATAATATCAGCGCTCATGCAGTCCTTTAATGTGTCTAGATGCTGCATAGCTTTGATAGCATTCAACTTAAACTCATTCTCATTGACTCTCAGGGTTATCTCCCCTTTTTGGACGTCAATGAGGGTTCGTCCAGTTGCTAGGAAAGGTCTTCCTAGAATGAGAGTTGCACTCTTGTGCTCATCCATTTCCAGCACTACAAAGTCAGTGGGAAAGGCAAATGGCCTAACCTTGACAATCATGTCCTCAATTATGCCTGATGGAATTTTAATGGAGCCATCAGCAAGTTGGAGACATATTCGGGTTGGTTTGACTTCTTCAGTCAAACCAAGCTTTCTGATAGTGGATGCAGGTATCAGGTTGATACTTGCCCCAAGATCACATAAAGTTGTCTTGGTACAAGCATCCTCTAATGTGCATGGTATCATAAAGCTTCCGGAATTTTTAAGCTTCTCTGGTAAGCTTTTTAAAATGAATGTACTGCATTCTTCAGTGAGAAAAACTTTTTTAGTTTCTCTCCAATCCTTCTTATGACTTAAGATCTCTTTCATGAACTTAGCATAAGAGTGTATTTGCTCAAGTGTCTCTGTAAACGGAATCTTTATTTCAAGAGTCCTGAGATAGTCTGCAAAGCGGGAAAATTGTTTATCCTATTTGGCTTGGTGGAGTTTCTGAGGATAAGGAATCTTGGCTTTATATTCTTCAACCTTAGTTGCTACAGGTTTATTTCCTACAGAAGTGGTTGGAGAAGCCTGCTTATGGGGGTTGTTATCAGCACTTGCAGGTCTCTGATCCCTTATTGGTGTTTGAACGCCAGAACTGGGTGCTTTTTGGGCATTCAACGCCAGGTTGCCACTCTTTTCTGGCATTTGAATGCCAGAATTGGCCATCCACTAGGTGTTTAAGGCCAACTACTGACCCTTTTTCTGGCGTTTGAATGCCAGAATCATTTCTCTCTGGGCTCCTACTTTCCTCAGAAGGATTTTGGGCAGTGGTTTGGTCATCCTCTGTCAGATGTTCCTTTCTTGGCTTCCTGCTGCTTTGAGTTGAGACATTCAATGTCTTTTCACTTCTTAAATGAATAGCTTGGCATTCTTCTGTTATCTGTTTAGATAACTGCTGTCTTGTCTGATTCAAGTGTTTTTCCATATTCTGGTTAGCATCTTTGGTTTCTTGTAGCATCTCTTTAAATTCTGCTAACTGTTTTGTTATAGAAAATAGTTGCTGATTATGTTCAGCAATTTGTTCTGGAGGACTAAGTTCAGTGGATATTGCCTCAGCCTCTTCCTTCATGGAGGTCTCACCACTTGAGTATAGGTGCTGATTTCTGGCAACTATATCAATGAGCTCTTGAGCCTCTTTAATTGTCTTTTTCATATGTATAGATCCACCAGCTGAGTGGTCTAGAGATATCTGGGCCTTTTCTGTAAGCCCATAGTAAAAAATGTCTAACTGCACCCATTTTGAAAACATTTCAGAGGGGCATTTCCTTAGCATCTCTCTGTACCTCTCTCAGGCATTATAAAGAGATTCATTATCCTCTTGTTTAAAGCCTTGGATGTCCAGCCTTAGCTATGTCATCCTTTTTGGAGGGAAATATTGATTCAGGAATTTGTCTGATAACTATTTCCATGTTCTTATGCTTGCTGTGGGTTGGTTATTTAACCACCTCTTAACTTGATCTTTTACAGCAAATAGAAATAGTAATAATCTGTAGACATCCTGATCTACTTCCTTATCACATACTGTGTCAGCAATTTGTAAGAATTGTGCCAGAAACTCAGTAGGTTCTTCCTGTGGAAGACTGGAATACTGACAATTTTGCTGCACCATGATAATGAGCTGAGGGTTTAGCTCAAAACTGCGAGCTCTGATGGGGTATACAGATACTACTCCCATAGGAAGCATTAGTGGGGTTAGCATATGACCCCAGAGTCCTTCTGGACTGTTGATTTCCACTTGAGTCCATAATGAACCTCTCTTGTTTCTATATACACAGTTAACAAGAAAATGAAAAGATGTGTGTCTCTATGTCAGGATATAAAGCACTCGTATTGGAAGAAGGATTATGTTTTGAAAAATAAAATAGAATAAAAGAAAAATTAAAATATTTTTATTTTATTTATTTAATGCTAATTTGAAATTAAATAAATTAAAATAAAGTAAATGGGAAAAATGGCATAAGTTTCGAAAATTAAAAGAAGAGAAATAAAAGAAATTAGAAAACTAAATTAATTAATTAATTAAAAATATTTGAAAAATTATGGGTGAGGATTTTCAAAAAATGAAGAGAGAGAAAGTGGTTAGGAAGTTCTGAAAAAGATATGTCTTAAAATTAAAGATACTTGTAAGAAAATAACTAAAAGAAAAGATAAGATAAGTTAGGTAAGAGAAAATAAGGAATTTAAGAGAAGATAAGTTTTTAAATTAAAGAGTTTTGAAATTTAAATTTTAAATTTGAAAATTAAATTTTGAATTTTAAATTTTGAATTTTGAATTTTGAAAAAGTCAACAATATAAGATAAAGATTTGAAAAAGATTTAAATTTTGAAATTTGAATTTTAAATTTTGGAATTTAATTGAAATTTGAAATTTGAATTTGAAATAAGATAAGATAAGATTTTAAAAAAGATATGAGTTTTGAAAAACATTTGAATTTTGAAATTTTAAAACTAAGATAAGATAAGATAAAAAATTTTAAAATGAAAATCTCAATTTTTTTATGTAAAATTCAAAAATTCAATTAAAATAAAGAGAAAATATATTTTTTTGAATTTAATGAGGAAAGAGAAAAATAATAAAATGACACCAAACTTAGAATTTTTAGATCAAAACAAAGAAAACAAACAAGAAAATTTTGAATGTCAAGATGAACACCAAGAACACTTTGAAGATCAAGATGAACACCAAGAACAAATTTTGAAAATTTTTAAGGAAATAAGGACACAAAAAAATACCAAACTTAAAAAATTTTATACTTTGGACAATAATAATTCAAAAATGTAGAAGATAAACAACAAAAAACACCAAACAAGAAAATTTAAAGATCAAATAAGGAAAATTATCAAGAACAATTTGAAGATCAAGAAAGAACTAAGAACATGTAATTAAAAATATGAAGAAAAACAAAAACATGCAATTCGAAAAATTAAAGAAAAATAAAAACATGCAATTGACACCAAACTTAAAACATGAAATTAAACTCAAATAGAAGACTCAAAGAAAAATTAAAGGTTAATAAAGAAAAATAAAATTTTTGAAAAGAAAATAAAAGACTCAAATTTAGTGACTCTAAACCAAAAAAAAAGGATAAATTTTTCCTAATCTAAGCAACAAGATGAACCGTCAATTGTCCAAACTCGAACAATTCCCGGCAACGGCACCAAAAACTTGGTGCACGGAATTGTGATAACACTTTTTACAACTCCGCACAACTAACCAGCAAGTGCACTGGGTCGTCCAAGTTATACGTGAGTAAGGGTCGATCCCACGGAGATTGTCGGCTTGAAGCAAGCTATGGTTATCTTGTAAATCTTAGTCAGGAGATTAGTGATTAAAATTATTTTTGTTTATGAAAAGTAAATAACATGAATTGCATGTTACTTATGATTCAGTAATGAGGAACATGTTGAGGTTTCGGAGATGCTCTGTCGTCTGAATCTCTGCTTTCCTACTGTCTTCTTCTCCAAACACGCATGGCTTCCTTCAATGGCAAGCTATATGTTGGTGGATCACCATTGTCAATGGCTACCATCCGTCCTCTCGGATAAAAAATACTAGGCATGGTTTCTGTATGGCTAATCAATTGACGGATCTCTCGTCTCGGATGAAAAGTACCAGGTACAGCTACCGCATGGCTAATCATCTGTCGGTTTTCACTTGTGTCGGAATAGGATCTCTCTATCCTTTTGCGCAATGAGTTTAAAGCTCGTCACAGTCATCCCGTTCCAGATCCTACTCGGAATACCACACACAAGGTTTAGACTTTTCGGATCTCAGAAATACTGCCAATTGGTTCTAGCCTCTACCACGAAGGTTCTAATCTCACGGACTCGGTCCGTGGATTAGAGACCCAAGAGATACGCACTCAAGCTGTCGCCCAATGACTACGTTGAGCTCAGGTAGAACGGGAGTGGTTGTCAAGCACGCGTTCATAAATTTGAGGATGATGATGAGTGTCACGGATCATCACATTCTCTATATTGAAGTACCAGCGAGTATCTTAGAACAGAATCAAGCGTGATTGAATAGAAAATAATAGTAATTGCATTAATCCATTGAGACACAGCAGAGCTCCTCACCCCCACCTATAGGGTTTAGAGACTCATGCCGTAGAAAATATAATATGAGATATAAAATGTCATGAGTTACAAAATGAATCTCTAAAAGTAGTTTTTATACTAAACTAGTAACTTAGGTTTACAAAAAATGAGTAACTAAGTGCAGATAGTGCAGAAATCCACTTTCGGGGCCCACTTGGTGAGTGTTTGGACTAAGCTTTGAAGCTTTCACGTGCATAGGCCATTCATGGAGTTAAACGCCAGCTTGGGTGCCAGTTTGGGCATTTAACTCCAGTTCTGGTGCCAGTTTTGGCGTTCTACGCGAGAAAAGGGTCTCTGGCTGGCGTTGAACGCCAGTTTGGGCCATCAAATCTCGGGCAAAGTATGGACTATTATATATTGCTGGAAAACCGAAGATGTCTACTTTCACCGTAATTGAGAGCGCGCCAATTGGGCTTCTCTAGCTCCAGAAAATCTACTTCGAGTGCAGGAGGGTCAGAATCCAATAGCATCTGCAGTCCTTTCTCAGCCTCTGAATCAAATTTTTGCTCGGGTCCCTTAATTTCAGTCAGAAAATACTTGAAATTATAGAAAAACACATAAACTCAAAGTAAAGTCCAGAAATGTGATTTTTGCATAGAAACTAATCAAAATATAATAAAAAGTAACTAAAACATATTAAAAACTATGTAAAAATAATGCCAAAAAGCATATAAATTATCCGCTCATCACTGACGCCGAGTTATTACCTTCGGGGACGACCTTTGAGCTTTTGTATAGATCTGAGCTTTTCTCCAAGAGGATTTCCAATCGTGCTAGGCGTGAGTAAGGAACAAGGGGGAGTGTATGATAAACCACTATTTTATGGTTTATCTTGTGCTCAATTGAGTGGATTTCATCAACTCTTTACCCACTTATTCATAATATTTGCATGGTTTTATATTTCCTTCCTGATTTTGTGCTATGATTGAAAACATGCTTCTTTGATCTTATAATTGCTTATTATTAATCATATCTTATTACCATTAGATGCCTTGATATGTGTGTTAAGTGTTTTCAGATATTATAAGGCAGGAATGGCTTGGAGGATGGGAAGAAAGCATGCAAAAGTGGAAGGAATGCAAGAAGTTGGAGAAATTGCCAAGCTGTCCAGCCTGACCTCTCTGCACTCAAACGGCTATAACTTTAGCTACAGAGGTCCAAACGATGCGGTTCCAATTGCGTTGGAAAGCTAACGTCCGGGGCTTCGATTTGAAATATAATATGCTATAGTTTCCTTGACGCTAGGTGACGCGATCGCATGATCCATGCGGCCGCGTCGCAGTGACGGAAATCAGCGCATTTGAATTCGAGACCAGCGAATTCTGGGCTGTTTCTGACCTAGTTCTCAGCCCAGAAAACACAAATTAGAGTCTATAAAGTGAAGGAATGTATCCATTCATAAGAAGGCTTTCATAATTCACAATTTTAGGAGTAGATGTAGTTTTTAGAGTAGAGAGAGGTTCTCTCCTCTCTCTTAGGATTAGGATTTAGGAATTCTCTTAGTTTTAGGAGTGACTCTCAATCCCAGGTTCAACGTTCTTTTACTTTATATTTATCTCTTACGTTCAGATACTTTAATGCTTATATTAGTTATGTTGCCTATTTGGCTTATGCTACATTCATGTTATGATTTTCTTAATTGATATTATTGAGGTATTTCAGATTTAAGATTGTTTTACTTTTAATTTAATTTAGATACTTTCCTTTTGGCTTTGGTTAAATAATTGGTGACTCTTGAGTTATCAAACTCATTATTGATTGAGAATTGGAATTCTTCAAGAATTAATTCATCCACTTAACTTGCCTTCATAGTTAGAGGTTAATAAAGTGGGAGAAAAATCCAATTCTCATTACAATTGATAAGGATAACTGGGATAGGACCTCCAGTTCTCATACCTTGCCAAAAGCTTATTTTTCAGTTATTTATTTATTTTTATTGCTTTGAAAATATACCTGTGCACATTGCCCAAACTCCAAATTTTTCAAAACCTCAAATTTACAATCTCCATAACCAATAATAAGAACATACCTCCCTGCAATTCCTTGAGAAGACGACCGAGGTTTGAATACTCGGTTATCAATTTCAAAGGGGTTTGTTACTTGTGACAACCAAAACGTTTGTACGAAGGATTTTTGTCGGTTTAGAGACTATATCTACAACGCGACTGTTTTTATGACATTCTTTACTGGCAAAAATTCCAACGTCAAAATGGCGCCGTTGCCGGGGAATTGCAAACGTGTGCCTTATTATTGGTTATTGTAAATATTTTATTTTTGCTTGTTTATTTGTTTTTATTTTTATTTTGCTTTTTCTTAAGTTAAGAGGTTATTGGTTTTTATTTTAAATTTTTTTTTATTTTATCTTATCTTATTTCAAAAATCAAATTTCAAAAATTTAAATTTAAAAATTTTTTCAATTCAAATTCAAAAATTTTCAAAATTCAAAATTCAAATTTCAAAATTTCAAAAATTAAAATTTCAAAATTTAATTTTAAATTCAAAATTTAAATAACCTTTTAATTTAAATTTATTTTTATTTTTGTTTTTAATTTTTTTTATTTGCTACTATAAACTCTCACCCCTTTGGCTATGAGTCTGGTTACAATAATGTTGCAGGAAGAAGAAATTACAATGAGAACAGGCATCAAGGTTGGAACAATCAAAAATGGGAGGAGCCACAAGGATTTAATCACCCCTCATGGCAACAACCACCTCCAATGGACTATCAACAACCACCACCATATGCCTATAAACCCTTTCCTCAACATAACTTTGGACCACCAAACTCACAAGCCCCTTTCCGCCATTCACCTCCATATGACCCTAACCCACATCCACCATACCAACCACCTTATGAACTAAATGAACCATACATAGATCCACCCCAAACCTCCATGGAGAAAGCAGTTGCCAATCTAAACTCTACTATACAAGCTCTCGTCGCCCAAATCAGACCACCAAATACCTTCAACAATCAACCCTCAAGCTCTAGTGCACTTCTTTGTCAACCACAGAATAATCTCTCCATCCCATCACCACCATCCATGGAAGAGCACCCACATCCATCAATCCAAGAGCAAGATGATCCCAATTATGCTATTAATATGGAACAGGAAAGAAGGAATCATCTTCGCAAATCCATACTTCATAAAGAGCTAGAGGAGGCCCTACGGGTAAGGGTAGGAGAGACCCTTGAAGATGAAAGAATAGTTGAAAGGAGTTGTCATAGAAAGAAAAATATCGAGGATGAGTACGATTTTATACTTAAACAACTGGACAAAGCAGCAATTATTAAAAAGGAAGAAGTGGTTGCGAACTTAAGAAATGTTGTACCTCCATTGGAAAGTCCAGTCACAGAGCCTCCTTCCACGGTGTTTGATGTTAATATTGAGAAGAGCGTACAACCTCCAAGGCAGATCATGGTTGAAGATTTTGTAGAGGTTGATCAAGAGGTAGAAGATGTCAAAGAAGAGCACAAGGGAGTGGAGCTTGAAATTACCTTGCCAAAGTTGTTGGAAACCCCTCCCCCTAAGTTGCCATCATCCTTCACAACATTCAAGTGGGTAAAATTCATATCCCTTAGCTTTCTAATCCCACTTGAATATGGGCTACTGGAGACAGATGGTCAACTTAGAGCTCTTTGTGGCATTAAGAATAAGAGGAAGATGGTCAGTGGTAAGAATTGTCCTGCAAGGTTCATTATGGTTGGAAGCTTTAAGTTTAAACGCAAAGGTTGGTATAAAGCTCAATTGAATGGGTCTAGGAAGTTGTTTGGACACTTCAGTGAGAATTCAGATTGCTTGCCACCCATATGGAATCATGATGATCAACAAAAAAATGGGTGTAAAAGCAAGATTTGGGATCTTGGAATCTGCTATGACATTTGTCACCCCAGGAGCCTAAGAATCTGTTTGAAGCTTCTTAAGGGCTTTACATGCTTAGTTTGGGACCCCAGAAGTTACTGGAGATATAAACATTGGTGGAGATTCCTGGATGAATACAAGCATAAGCCACCATAACAGGGAGCTCACCAAATGTCCAACTTAAGGACTCTAACTAAAAGTGCTAGGTGGGAGACAACCCACCATGGTATAATCATTCCTTTCTCAATTTTAATTTTATTTAGTTTTGTTTTTGAATTTTATTTATTTTATATTGAACTGGAGTTTGCATCACATTCATATTAACACTGCATTCTGCATCTTTTCAGATAAAAAAAAAAAGCGAGCACGCGACGCGACCGCATCAGCGACGCGTCCGCGTCGCAAGGAGATGGGAGACAATATTAATATGAACAGAGAGTTTCGCAGGAGCAGCGCTGGAGGCGTGCCAATGGCACAAATCAACCCACGCGACCGCGTCATATGGGAATAATGACCTCCCACGCGACTGCGTCACCCACGCGGCCGCGTGACCTGAAATCGGCGTAAAAAGGGTGCATGGCCGAAAGTTGTGCTGGAGTTGGGCTGGACTCATGCTGGCAGCCCAAGCCCTCCCACGCGAACGCGTGCCCACGCGAACGCGTGCCCCACGCGTCCGCGTCATATTGGAAATAAGGCCACCCGCGCGATCGCGTCGACCACGCGACCGCGTCACCCTGGATTTTGGCAATACTGAGTTTTGAACAGAGAGTTGTGCGACCGCGAGGCTGCACTCGCGCCACTAGCACAAATCAAGTCACGCGATCGCGTGCCCCACGCGTTCGCGTCACCCAACCTTATCGCGCACCACGCGACCGCGTCACTCACGCGACCGCGTCGCCAGCGTCGCACAACCTATCCAGATTAGTGCCAATTTTCTTATCTTTTCTCTTCTAATCCTAATTTCTTCCTTCTCTCTCCTTTCTCACTTTCTTTTTCTACTTCTCATTCTTTTTCACTTTTATTTTATTTAATTTATTTTCATACTTTCATTCATTGCATATTTTAATTTTCTAAAGTTATTATTGGTGTTCAAACATTCTTATTCAACTGTTACATCTTTTCTGGTATTTTCTTGGTGCTTAGTGACTTGTTTAATTCTGATTGGGTAATATTATTTAAATCAATGCTAATTTTTATAATACTGATATTCCTTTTGCATTGACATGAACTCACATTGTCTTTCATTACCCACTCTCTTCCCCATTGTTGCAAATTTTGCACCACTGGCATGCCATGGCTTCTATTGTTTTCTCACTTACATGTTGAAGCTTCCATGTAAATGAGACCCTTATCATTTGGCATTAACCCATACTTCTTTTATTTTCTTATCTCTATTTCTGGGTTACTCTTCTTCGCTTTTTCTTTCAGGATGGCCACCTGGAAGGGAAGCGGAAGACATTTTACATGGGGAGACAGACAAGTCCATCTGCACAATCCTTAAAAAAAAGCAACAGTTGAAACAACCCATCCACCTGCAAATCTCAGCATGCACCGAGGACGGTGCAATCTTTAAGTGTGAGGAGGTCGATACCGATCTCCGTGGGTTAGTACTTTCTTTTCAACATCAATAATCTTATTTTCTTTATTTGTTTATTGTTGCATCTGCATATTTGATTGCATATTTATTTGATTTTGTGCATTTAGTTACTACTTGGTTAAAATAATAAATCTCTTTTTAAGATCCTATTTTTGAAAAAAAAAAATTTCACTAATTTAAATAAAAATTTTTAAAAATTTTTATGTGTTAAATTTGTTTGAAGATGTATTTAGAACATGGTTTTTGAGTCAAAGAACACACAACCTGTGAGACTTTGAGCTTATTTACATAGTTACATTATTTAACCATAAATATTTTATTCCTGTGTGTTCCCTTCTCTATGATTGTAATCTATATTTTGTTCCAACCTATATGTCCATTATTTAGTGTATTTACATGTTTGCATATGATTGAGGTCATTATTTGATTTTAGCTCACTTATCCCAAATAAGCCTACCCTTTAAATTACCATTGTCAGCCACTTTGAGCCTTTTAACCCCTCTTGTTCTATATTTTACCACATCACTAGCCTTAAAGTAGAAAAACAATTAAATATCCCAATTGAATCTTTGGTTAGCTTAAGATAGTGTGTTAATTAAGTATGGGGAAACTGTGGGAACATGGGTTAATAAAGGAAAAGTATAATGTTTCTAATTTATTTGAATATCAGAATTGGAACTATCATGAAAAAAAAATAAAAAATAAAAATCATGTTATTGATAATTATTTGCTTTATGATTCAAAAAAAGGAAAAAAAAGAAAAAAAAAAAAAATAAATAAATAAATAAAAAAAAACCTAATGTTAAGTTAATAAAAGATCAATGCACATGTGATAAAAATTAAAGAAAATTTGGTACATGAGTATGGAAATTATACAAAAGTGAGAATTATGGGTAGCTAGGCATGAATTTAAAGTATATAGAGTATATGTATATTAGGTGAGAGCTTAGGTTAATTGAAGATTCATATTATAGCTCACTTGGCCATACATATATCCTTACCTTTACCTCAGCCCCATTACAACCTTGAAAAGACCTCATGATGTTTGCATTAGTACATTAAATATTTGTTGATTGGTTAGATGAAGAACAAGTTTTAGAAAGCATGACTAGAGAAGAGTAGAGTGAATAACCATATACACTTGAAAGATTAGAGTGATATACACTACCAGTGAGGGTTCAGTGCTTAATTCTATGTTCCCTGCTTTCATAAGCTATCTTCTTACAAGTTTACTTGTCTTTTACTGTATAATTTGAATTGGTGAAATCTGATTTATTTTTGTCTTGAAGAGCTTATTTACTTTTTAACCAAGTAGGTAGAATCATTTCACATTTAGTCGCATTCATATAGATAGGATTGCATTTCATACATTCTATCATTCCTCTTCATCTTTATAGTTTCTCTTGAGCTTAGCATGAGGACATGCTAGTGTTTAAGTGTGGGGAGGTTGATAAACCACTATTTTATGGTTTATCTTGTGCTCAATTGAATGGATTTCATCAACTCTTTACCCACTTATTCATAATATTTGCATGGTTTTATATTTCCTTCCTGATTTTGTGCTATGATTGAAAACATGCTTCTTTGATCTTATAATTGCTTATTATTAATCTTCTAGTATTACCATTAGATGCCTTGCTATGTGTGTTAAGTATTTTTAGATATTATAAGGCAGGAATGGCTTGGAGGATGGGAAGAAAGCATCCAAAAGTGTAAGGAATGCAAGAAGTTGGAGAAATTGCTAAGCTGTCCAGCCTGACCTCTCTGCACTCAAACGGCTATAACTTTAGCTACAGAGGTCCAAACGACGCGGTTCCAATTGCGTTGGAAAGCTAACGTCCGGGGCTTCGATTTGATATATAATATGCTATAGTTCCCCTGACGCTAGGTGATGCGACTGCGTGATCCATGCGGCCATGTCGCAGTGACGGAAATCAGCGCATTTGAATTCGAGACCAGCGAATTCTGGGCTGTTTCTGACCCAGTTCTCAGCCCAGAAAACACAGATTAGAGTCTATAAAGTGGAGGAATACATCCATTCATAAGAAGGCTTTCATAATTCACAATTTTAGGAGTAGATGTAGTTTTTAGAGACAGAGGTTTTCTCCTCTCTCTTAGGATTAGGATTTAGGAATTCTCTTAGTTTTAGGAGTGACTCTCAATCCCAGGTTCAACGTTCTTTTACTTTATATTTATCTCTTACGTTCAGATACTTTAATGCTTATATTAGTTATGTTGCCTATTTGGCTTATGATACATTCATGTTATGATTTTCTTAATTGATATTATTGAGGTATTTCAGATTTAAGATTGTTTTACTTTTAATTTAATTTAGATACTTCCTTTTGGCTTTGGTTAAATAATTGGTGACTCTTGAGTTATCAAACTCATTATTGATTGAGAATTGGAATTCTTCAAGAATTAATTCATCCACTTAACTTCCTTCATAGTTAGAGGTTAATAAAGTGGGAGAAAAATCAATTCTCATTACAATTGATAAGGATAACTGGGATAGGACCTCCAGTTCTCATACCTTGCCAAAAGCTTATTTTTCAGTTATTTATTTATTTTTATTGCTTTGAAAATATACCTGTGCACATTGCCCAAACTCCAAATTTCTCAAAACCCCAAATTTACAATCTCCATAACCAATAATAAGAACATACCTCCCTACAATTCCTTGAGAAGACGACCGAGGTTTGAATACTCGGTTATCAATTTCAAAGGGGTTTGTTACTTGTGACAACCAAAACGTTTGTACGAAGGGATTTTTGTCGGTTTAGAGACTATATCTACAACGCGACTGTTTTTATGACATTCTTTACTGGCAAAAATCCCAACGTCAGTGTACCTGCAAAGGTACTCCGAAACTTAAGTCAGTATTGAGAATTCAATGTGTCTTAAGGATATGAGATCATACCTTTTGCTGGTGGAAATGTACTAGTCAGTTATGCTTCTGCTTTATTGTCTGTATTAAATAGCAATAATGTTGGGTTGGACATTTCACTTTTTGGAAAGCAGTCCGTTAAGATGAATTATAACGTAAGTTGCCGATTAATAACATTGATTGCCGATTAATAATGTGGCGCCGATTAATAACATAGCGCCGATTAATAACGTAACGCCGAACTATGATGCGTTCTGCTGAGTTATGACTCATAATGCCGAGTTATGACTTGATATTTGTAACGGTCGGATCATAACCCCTAAGCTTAGCCTGGGAATATGTTTTAATGAAGCAGGTTGAGCTTTAATTGATGTATAAGTCGGCTATTGAATAGTTTGGCGGGTGGTTATGCCTTGTAGTCCCCAGTTTAATCTGCTTTATTAAATAGTTTTTAATGCTAAGCAGTGTTATAATTAGGAGAGAGAAAAATTAAATGCGTTATGCAGGCCGTGCGTATTCCCAATGTGCATAGTGGCTTTTGATATGACTGATTAGATTGGTTGATGGATTCGAGAACCGTTTTGTAGTGGGAAGTTAATAGTTTTTTGGAGTCCAAGGGGTTTTGTGTTTGGTTCAAGGTTTGTATGTGTATCAGTTGCATTAGGAGAAAAAAGAATGAGCAAAAGAGGTATGCTATTTTTCTCTTCATCTCTGTAACTTCCATTATTCCTCTTCATTTTATTTTTTCCAAATGGGTTTTGAGAAAGAGAAGAAAGATAAAGTTGATTGGTCATATGATTGGGTGAGTGATGATGTTAGGAAACGTGCTCACTGTTCTTGGATGAAGAATCTGTGAAGGAGATAGACAAGACTAAAGTTGCGAGGGGTGGTTCTGGTGTTCTATTTGAGATGCGTCCTTGTGTTTCTAGTGATCGTATTTTTCATAGGAAGGAAAAGTTTGAGTTCTTCTATATGTATAGCTATGTGTTGGAGGAATTGAAGGTGAGGTCGTCGTTTAGTGAGTTTGAGTGTCAGGTCTTGAGGCAACTTAACTGTGCTCCCTCACAACTCCATCCTAATGGATGGGCATTTTTGCGTGGTTTTGAAATTCTGATGGATTTTTTGGAGGAGGCTCCTTCTGTGGAGTTGTTCTTTTCTTTATTTCAAGCAAAAGGTGTCTGAAAAGGGGAGTGGGTGAACCTGAATAGCTCCCCGAGGTTTGCTATTTTTAAGCTGTATAAGTCATCCTTTAAGGATTTTAAGGAGATGTATTTGAAGGTGACCAGTGTTGAAGGGGAGTTTCCCTTTTACGTTGATGAGCATTTAGGGGAGAAATTTCCACTTTGGTGGTGTTCAGAGCCTCAGAATATTCTGGGGCCGGAAATCATTAGCTCAAGGGATGAATGTATCATTGAGTATTTGGTGGAAGCTATTGATCGGAAAGAGTTGTTGTCGGTGTTTGATTTGCTAAAATGGGAGGAGGATAGGCAGGCTGTGGTAGAATATTTAGGTGAGTTTTGTTAATACTATTGTGTTAATAGGATTTGAAGTATGGCTTTAATGTTTTGGTTTTCTATGTTTTCAGGTGGAAAGTATCCAAGGGTTTCGGCATCTACTATGAGAGCTCGAGTTAAGAGCAAAAATGTTGATATAGAGGGTTCTACTTCCAAAGTAGAAAAGGCTGTGGGTGTTGGTGAAGTTAATCAGCCGAAGCCAGGAAGAAGAAAAGTTATTGTGAAGAAAAGGAAAACAAGTGTTGTCGATTTATCTTAATGTTCCGAGGATGATGGGGTGAAGTTCCTTTTGAGGAAATTCAAAGTTTTTTCAAAAGTCAGCAGAGATTGCATGACGTTACCGATCAAAGTGATCAATCGTCGTTGTGGGTGAAAGACTTCCCCTATATGGTTGTTGCCGATGATGTTTGTCAAACTTCGGCGGATGTAGCGTTGGCGGATGAGGTTGGTGACGTCGCCATAGATCAATATATGCAGGTATTTTGTATTTTTTGAGTTGTTCCTATTTTTTATATATAGTTGGAAGTCTGAAGATGGTGTTCTTTATCTTTTGTTTTAAGTGATTGGTTTTAGGCTTGCCAGTTTGTGGTGTAGCCGAGAGAAGAAACATCGGAGGTTTGCCGAGCTTAAGCACGATCCAATTTTAAAGGAGGAGCTGGAGTTAAAGGGTAAGAAAGTTGCTGAATTGGAGACCAAGTTATCAGAAATGGAGAAGGAGCTGAAGGAAATTAGGAAAAATTATTTGAAAGAGGTGGAAGATGTTAACAAGAAAGAGGCCGACCTTTCTAGCATGAGTGCTAAAGTAATTGAAGTTACAGCGAAGTTGAAAGAGGTTGAAAAGCAGAGGAGAACTGAGATCCTTGATTCATTCGTGGAAGGTTTTGAGCGAGCTTTTTAGCAAGCTAAGTTTCTCGCTCCTAATGTTGATTTGTCTCAGATGGATCCGGGGAAGATTGTTCAAGATGGGGCCATGGTGGAAGATGATGGTGATGTTGAGGGAGAGGCTGAAAATGTTTGATAGGAATTTGGTTTGGTTCTATTTTGTTTTTTGTTTGTAAACTATGTTGCTCCTATGTTGGGCTTTTATGCTTGTAACTTATACTTTACTACTATTTTTGGAGAAAAACAAACTTGGATGTTTCTGTTTACATGCTGTTTCTGCATGTTATAATATAATATTATTGCTGTATAATAAGTGGGTTTTTATTTGGTATGTGAGTTTAGGTTGGAGCCAAATATTTTAGTTAAAATTGTTGTAATGGTGAAATGCCATTAATTTGATTGTGAAGCGTCATAGAAAGGCTGAGTAGGCCGAGTTTGAGATGCCGATTAATGGGCATGGGTTTTGTATGATAATAACTGTATTCTGTTTTAGTGATCGGCAATAATTTTGATAAAGTCAGTTTCCAAGTATCTGTTCGGTGATCTGTTATTAAGATCGGCTATTTGTTTTGACTGATATTTGCCGAATGGTCGGGTTCGGATTATAATCGGCTATTTGATTGAAATGATAGTATCATAGTGTTCGGATTCTGACTAAGATCAGTTATTTGATGGATTGATTGATGAATTATGAATGATCGACTTCCGATTAAGATCGGATATTTAATTTGACTGAGAGGTTCCGAATGATCGTTTTCGAAGTAAGTTCGGTTTGTTTGACTGATAGAGTCTAATTGATCAGATTCTGAGTTAGATCGGTTAGTTGTTTGAAGGATAGAATCTGAATGATTGGATTTAGAATATAGATCGGTAGTTCATTTGATTGATAGTATCCGAATGGTCAGAGTTAGATTATAGTTCGGCTGTTTGGACTTATTGTTACCGAATGGTCGGTTCGGAGTATAAATCGGTGGTATAAATATTAAATAAATGAGAAGTATGAAATGAAAAGAGTATTGACTGGATAATAAATTTATTTATTGTAAAACCTTTGATTTCAAAGGCCCAGGTAGGCTAGCCTCGTTAAAACCTCTCCAAGCAAAACCCTTTTTGGGAAAAATCTTGGTAGTAGGAAAAAGAGTACTTGCCTATCCCTGGTTTTAACTGTAATATAGCTTTAAAGAAGATACATTCTAAGTATTAGGTAGATCTTTACCATCTAAGGTTTGTAGTCGGCAAGCTCCATTGCCGATGACTTCTGTTATTCAGTAAGGGCCTTCCCAATTGGGTGCTAGTTTGCCATGAGTTGATGGTCGTCTAGCTTGTTCTGTTTTCCTGAGCACAAGGTCATTTACTTGGAAAGACCTTGGGTGAAGTCTTTTATTATGTCTTCAAGCGATGAGTTGTTGCGTAGCCAATTGTTTGATTATTGTGGACGATCTGACTTCTTCTATGAGGTCAAGTTCGGATTGCCAAGCTATGTCTTTTGTAGTTTGGTCGGCCATTTCAGTGCGCAGTGAGGATTGGGAGATCTCCACTGGTATCATTGCGTCTGAATCATAAACTAAACAGAAGGGTGTTTCCTTTGTAGTTGAGTGAATTGTGGTGTTGTATCCCCATATGATCTCTGGAATTAGCTCGGCCCAGAGGCCTTTTGCATCATCCAGTTTCTTTCTTAGAGCATATAGTATTACTTTATTTGTAGCCTCTGCTAAGCCGTTTGTTTGTGGGTGCTCGACTGACGAGAAATGTGTTTAATTTTTAGTTCCTGTAAAAAGGACGTAATTTTTTATCGGCAAACTGGCGACCATTATCTGTGATAATATGCCGAGGAATGCCGAATCGACAAATAATATATTTCCAGACAAAAGAAATTATTTGTTGTGATGTGATCTTGGCTAGAGTCTGTGCCTCTATTCGTTTGGAAAAATAGTTAATTGCTACAACCAGGAATTTTACCTGCCCTGCTGCTGTGGGGAAGGGGCCGAGGATATCTATGCCCCATTGGTTGAATGGCCAACTTACCTGATGCCAGGGCATTTTGGCCAGTTTCACGGACCTTTTCTTTACTGTTTTTAAGGTAGTTTCATGCATTTTCTTAGAAAATAAGCTAGTTTTGGGTAGATATTCACTTACATCTTGATTCAAGCATACATTGTGCACTTTACATGATTTCATGAGAATTTTGCATGAATTAGATGACAAATTGGATGATGCATGACTCATGACTTGGACTAGAACTTTGATGCACTTTGTTGCTTGATTTCAGGACAAAAGAAGCAAAGAAGAACCACGTTAGCAGTCACGTTAGTCCCACTAACGTGACCTCTAACGTGGAATGGGTGCTAACTTGCAAAGTTAATGAGAAAGGTAATCGCCAATAACGCCCTCGAAGCCATCATAAGCCCACGTTAAGAGTCACATTAACTAAGTTAACGTGAACTCTAACGTGGAAGAAGACAACAAGGCCAACGTTAGTGACACTTTTCTTTGTCACTAACGTTGGACCAAGCTCATAATTAGCCACGTTAGTTGCCACGTTAACTTAGTTAACGTGGACTCTAACGTTAAGAAGCAAAAGAGAAGCCAACGTTAGTGACATTCACCTTTGTCACTAACGTTGGCCAAGCCTCCATAAGCCACGTTAACTCCCACGTTAACTTAGTTAACGTGGAAGATAACAGGGAGAGAGCAATTGATAGCCAACGTTAGTGACACTTACCTTTGTCACTAACGTTGGGGTGAACCACCAAGAGCCACCATGAGCAACGTTAACTTCCACGTTAACTTAGTTAACGTGGAAGCTAACGTGGATAAAGAGATGATGAGCCAACATTAGTGACACTCACCTTTGTCACTAACGTTGGGGATGGCTAGCATTACTACGTTAATAGTCATGTTAACCTAGTTAACGTCGACTCTAACGTGGGAAAGGGCACATTAGAACGTTAGTGACAAAGGTAAGTGTCACTAACGTTCTCGAAGAATTGGCACTGCTACGTTAGAAGCCACGTTAACCTAGTTAACGTGGACTCTAACGTAGGGACAAGGGAGGACTCTCCATGTTATTGGGAAAGGTAAGTCCCAATAACGTGTGCGAAGGACCAAGAGGCAACGTTAGTGGTCACGTTAGTGCCACTAACGTTGAAGTCAACGTGATCATATTTGGTTAGGAACGTTAGTGAAAAAGGTGATTGTCACTAACGTTCTCGAACCCACACTTTCACTTAACGTTGACACCACTAACGTCCTGAGTCAAAGTCCTGCCTACTTCACCTTTTCTCTCTGCAAGCAAAGCTAAGCCCAATGAAAAGGATAACTGCTTCAAACTCAAGATTCAGAGGCCCATACCCAAGACTTGAAGAGCCAACTGAAGATGAGAAGAGTAGTATATATAGGAGTAGCTTTGAATTAGTTAGGGAGTTGGAAAAATTAGGGAGCCTTTGGCATAGAACTACTCTCTGTATTTTACTTTCTCTGCACTTCTAGTTTTACTTTCATCATGTATTCTCCATCTTAGTTTTCATTTTCCAGAGCTATAAACAACTAAACCCCTTTCATTGGGTTAGGGAGCTCTGTTGTAATTTGATGGATCAATATTAGTTTTCATTCTCCTTCTTCTATCTTTTCTCTTGATTTTACTAGAAAGCTTTCGATCTTCATCCAATTGGGTAGTTATCTTGGAAAAGAAGCTATTCATACTTGGATCTCTTCTGAACCTTGAAAGAGGAATGAAGAGATCATGCTAGAAATGCTTTCTCATGCTGGACCAAATTGGGTTTGGATGGATATGTGACTATAATCCTACAAACACTTGATTTGGGAAATGCATGTGGTATAATCAGTGACCATAATTCATCTCTTCTCATGAGCAATTGACCAAGGAATTGGCTATTGATCAAGATTTGAGAGATTGAATTACCAAGAAATTGGAATTCGATCACTTAAGATTGCCAAGGAGATCAATGAATGCATTGATTGAGGAAGAGATGAAAATGAACTTGATCCGGAGAATGCAACATCTCCTGAGCCCAATGAACTCCCCATTTCTGATCTTACCCATTCTCTTTAATTTCTGCCATTTAATTTTATAAGCAATTACCCCATTCCCGTTTAAGATTCTGCAATTTACTTTCCGCCATTTACATTCAGCTCTTTATTTCTAGCATTTACTGTTTCTGCTATTTACTTTCCTGCCATTTAATTTTCTGCAAATCTCAAATCAAATTCTGGTTCGCTCAACTAGAACATTCCTCTAATTAAAGTTGCTTGATCAATCAATCTCTGTGGGATTCGACCTCACTCTATTGTGAGTTTTTACTTGACGACAAATTCGGTACACTTGCCGAAGAAAATTTGTTGAGAGACAAGTTTTGTGCGTATCAAGTTTATGGCGCCGTTGCCGGGGATTGATTTTGAATCAACAATGATTAAATTGGAGGATAACTAGATTGAGCATTTTTCTTTTGTTTGATTTAAATTTTTGTTGAGTTAATTCGCTTTCAGTTTTAGTTAATTTCTTCCCTTCCCCCTACTTTTTCGTTTATTTTTTTTAGTTATTTACAATTCAGTTCACTAACCCACTAACTGTTTGATATATTGCATCACTCACACTAACAGTAATTCTAATAGAATACTTTCTGGATCTGTTTCCTTGCTTGTACTTTGTTGGTTGTATGACAGGGAGGAGAAGCGAGGCTTCAACTTCCTTTGATTCTGAACCTGAGAGGACCTTCCTTAGATTAAGGAGGGAAGCAAGAGGAAAAAGAGTAGTGGGTGCTGAGGAAGAGGAAGAGTACTTTGAACTAGACATGGAGGAGAATATGGAGAACATCCATGAAGAAGTGGCTCACAACCATGGCAGAGAAGGTCTAGCAAATCATGCTGGACAAGAGAGAAGAGTTCTAGGCTCCTACATCAACCCAAACCCAGGAAACTGTGGGAGTAGCATTCAAAAGCCAACCATACATGCCAACAACTTTGAACTAAAACCACAGCTCATCACCCTTGTTTAGAACAACTGTTCATTCGGAGGAGGCGTCCAAGAAGACCCCAATCAACATCTAACCACCTTCCTGAGGATATGCGATACTGTGAAGTCTAATGGTGTTCATCCTGACACCTATAGACTATTTTTGTTCCCTTTCTCACTCAAGGATAAGGCATCTAAATGGCTGGAATCCTTCCCTAAGGAGAGTTTGACAACCTGGGAAGATGTGGTGAACAAATTTTTAGCCAGATTCTATCCCCCTCAATGAATTAACAGGCTGAGAGCTGAGGTTCAAACTTTCAGGCAGCAGGATGGTGAGACTCTATATGAAGCATGGGAGAGGTTTAAGGACCTAACGAGGAGGTGTCCACCAGATATGTTCAATGAATGGGTGCAGCTACACATTTTCTATGAAGGCCTTTCTTATGAATCAAAGAAAGCAGTAGACCACTCATCCGGGGGATCTCTGAACAAGAAGAAGACCATTGAGGAGGCCATAGATGTCATTGAAACTGTAGCAGAGAACGACTACTTCTATGCCTCCGAAAGAGGGAACACTAGAGGAGTGATGGAGCTAAACAATGTAGATGCTCTGCTGGCCCAAAACAAGCTCATTACCAAGCATTTAACTGACCTCACCAAGAAGATGGAGAGGACCCAAGTAGCAGCAATCACCACCTCATCAACAACCCAAGAGGGAGTGAATGCAGAGGCAGAGAGTGAGTAGGAGAAAGACAACTACATTGGGAATTCACCTAGACAAAATCATGACCCATACTCTAAGACCTACAACCCTGGTTGGAGGAATCACCCAAACTTTGGGTGGGGAAATCAACAAGATCAAAGCGAAGATCAGAGACATCACAACCCCAACAACAATGCACCTCACCAACAATTCACACAGAGAACATATCAACACCACCATAACAACACCTCTCCACATCCATATCAAAACTAAAATAACACTGCTCATCCTTCTACCTCCAATCCCAACCTACCATCATCTGATGACAGACTCTCAAGGATTGAGAACCTGCTTGAAGGCATATGCAAAGAGATTCAAGACAACAAGGTGTTCAAGGAGGAAGTGCGAGCAAATTTTAAGAACCAGGGAGACACCATCAAGAGGTTGGAATCTCAAGTGGGGTATCTCTCTGAGCAGATTCCCAAACCTACAGATGGATTCCCAAGTGACACAGAGAAAAATCCGAGAGGTGAAACAAAGAAAGTAAGATGGGAAGATTGCAAGATGGTCACTATAAGTGGTAAGGAGACTGAGGACAAGCCAAACAAGCCGTCAGAACAACCTGGAGATACCTCAGCAGAGAAGAAGGAAAAAGATCACCAAGAACCAAAAATCTCACAACAGGAGCTGCTGAGACTCTATGCACCCTTTTCCCAACTACTCAATGGTGCTGTGGAGAAGAGAATATACTCAAGATTTCTTGACTTGTTTGCATCTCTGCATGTAAACATACCATTCATCAAGACCATCCAACAAATGCCTGCATACATCAAGTATATGAAGGAACTGCTTCCCAGGAAAAGCTCACTCAAGGGAGGCCAAATTATAGTGATGAACAAGGAGTGCAGCGCCCTCATTCAACCAGAGTTGCCTACAAAAAGAAAGGACCCAGGGAGTTTTTACATTCCTTGTGCCATCGGAGAAACCATGTTTGATAAGGGACTCTGCGATTTGGGAGAAAGCATCAACTTAATGCCCTTATCCCTTATGAAGAGGCTGCAGATCAATGAGATAATGCCCACAGATGTAGTCATCAGGCTGGCTGATAAAACTCAAAAACAAGCAATAGGAGTGGTGGAAAATGTGTTGGTAAAGGTTGGGAAATACAACCTCCCAATAGACTTTGTCATATTGGATATGGAAGAGAGTCACACTCACCCAATCATATTGGGAAGACCATTCCTAACTACAGCCAGAGCACTCATAGATGTAGAGCGAGGGGAGCTAATCTTGAGGATCCATGATGAACAACTCAGCTTTAATGTCTTCAAACTCTCACAAGAAACAGATCAAGAGAACAAGGGACCAAGGAAGAATCACAGTGAGATATTGAAGGAAGAAACAAGCACTAAAGCACAACCAGCACATCTGGGAACTCCCTTGATTGATGAACAAGGCAAACAGCAATTGCCACAGCTCAAAGAAAATCAGGAGGAACCCAAACCACCAGAATCATATGAGACCAGTAACCACATTTCCTTAGAGGAGGAGGTCACAAAGAGTAATACAACATCACAAGGAACAAAGAAGAAGGTACCAAGGAGGTGGAGGAATAAGAAGATCCCTACCGAGGACTTCTCTCCAGGGGATAAAGTGATCTCAGCTTACTTCCTAGATATCCCCCATGATCTCCCCACTGTATCATCTTAGTTACCTAAGGTCTTCACTATCAACAGAGTTCTCTCCTTGGAACATGTAGAGATCATTGATACAACCACTGGATATAGGTCTACTGCCAGAGGAGAAGACTTGAAGCATTATCAACCTCCCTGATGAAGGAGAAATGTCAAGCTAGTGATGCTAAAGAAGCGCTTCATGGGAGGCAACCCATGTTTTATATGCTTTTAGAAAATAGTGAATAAGTCAATATTCATGAATTCCAACCCAAACTTGACAAACACTTGGTAAAATCCTTATTAGGCAGTATATAGTGAAGAATAAGTTTGGTGTTCAAAGCATGCCGAGAGAGCATGAATGCAAACCAGAGCATGCTAATCTTGGAGCCTTGAACAAAACTTTTTCATCACAGTGCTACAAACTAAGTTTGGTGTCACCCAAGGTGCTACCAATGTGCATATAAGGATACACAGTTAGTTAGTTAGTTGGTGTTCATGAATAAACAATCTAGTTCATTTTCTTTATTATTCTAGCCATAAAGTTTAATTTCTCAATGATATTAATTTTTCTTATTTTTATAGGAAAAGGGAAAGGAGCATTGAAGGGGATTAATTGGACAATTAAATGAGGAAGGTTCGGACACCACAAAAGGAGGGTACTACACACGTGCCTCAAGGAGGGATGCATTGGAAAATGTTGCCATGCAACATTGAAAAGAATGAGACCCTCAAAGACCGGGCAACACCCTTCATAAAGTTGATGATCCTTGTCCTTTCTCCATGTTGAACCCCATCCGTCCATCTCACACTCAAATCATCTATCCAAACCCTTCATTTGCCCATCACTTCCATATATAAGTAGCTCTCCCTCCATACCCCCTTCACATTCCATCCTCCCAGCAGGGAACAACTCGAAGGTGAATCTCAAGAGAGCCACAATGGTGCACTGTATACTCAAAGGAGGAGAGATCAAGGTACATGAACTCATAGCCGCAGGCATTAGAAAGATGGCAGAGAAAAGCGACTCAAGAGGAAAGTTAGGTTACCCCAGCACTATTTACCGACTATGCAAGAAAGCTGGGGTGGTGTTTGAAGATGAGGACCCTGTGTGGATAAAAGAGGGCATTCCAATAACCGTTCAACGAATGCATGCTGCCGCATCCCCCCTGCCTCAACGGAAGCAAAGGAAGAGGCCAGCCCCTCAAGTAGTAGAAGGACAAATCTTAGAAGGGAAGCACCAGCCACTTTGGATATGCACCAACTACAGGAAGCCATTGATGGCCTATCTAGACAATATTTGGAAAGCCAAGGAGCACAGAAAGAGCTTCAACTACAGATGATGGGGCAGCAAGAAGAATCACTCTCAAGATGGATGACTCAACAAGGGGAGTGGCAAAAGCAAATGATGGAGCAGCAACTGAGTCAAGGACAACAATGGAGTGAAACATTCCACAGGATAGAACAAAGGCAAAATGAACAACAAGAATCCATCCAGAAGCTAATCAACATCCAAGCACATCAAGGTGCACACATACATGAGATGCATCGAAGACAAATAGAACAGGCAGAACTATTGGACGAGCAAAGGGCATTCGCAGAAGGAGTTTACATGAGCGAGACTAGGCATCATATAAACACTCAAGCCAGCCTCGGATACTTAGTAGGACAGCTGCCTATATTGCATCCGGGAATCGCAATGTATGAAGAAATGAAGGATGAATTAGCACGAGAAGAAAGACAAAGGGTGGAAGAGAGTCATGAATCAGTGAGGAAGGCACTTGAGGATTGGAAGCAAGCAAGATTGGCACGGATGCGAGGAAATGCAAGAGGACACAAAGAGGACAAACAAGGAGGGGAGCATGGGCATCCACATGAGTAAAAGGTGGTGGAGTTCCTTCTTTGGTCCATTCTTTTCTATGCTTTAAATAAGGAAGATCTTGTATGAAATAGAACATGCTTCCATGTTAGTTTGAACCTTTTTCAATTCTGTCTTTTAAATTTTTGTTGATTAGGGTTGTGTTTTCTAGTCTGAATGTCATTACTGCATCATTTCCTTACTTAATTGTATGCTTGTCCTTTTGAATCAAATGAAAAGAGAATGAGTGTTTTATAAAAGACCAGAGTGGAGTTCATACTATGGAGTAAGTTCCTGAGTTTGTGGTGTGGTCATAAGTTAGCTAAGTTGGTTCAACCACAAGGTGGGAAGACAACTATCTGTCATGAATCATATGCTTGAACACACCCCATGAGACTAGCTAAATAACAAGATCCTAATAAGAAAAAGGGAAAGAACAATCAAAGTTGAAGAATAAAAGAAAAATAGCAAGAAAAGAGGCTAGGCACCAAGGGTTTGAGTCTTGAGGGATGTGTCTGTGGTGTTTCTGTACCAAGGATCTGCTTGGATTACTAAGCTCTCAGGGGTGCTTTATCACCTGGTAACTTGGGTTAACTAACCCGGATTATCAGCTAAAGTCCACTATCAAGAGCAATCTTTGCTACAGAACATTTAGTAACCCAAAGAGTGCTGGACACCAAGACCTCAAGGAAAGAAAATAAACAAACCATGTGCCTGTGGTGTGTATGTATGGGGGAGAGACTTGAGGAAGTAAGTCCTTAGGGGTGCTTCAACACCTAGCACCTTGAACCAACTGGTTCGGGAGTGTTGGCTGAAAGCTTATTCTAAAGAGTTGTCCCCTTACAGAGCACTTAGCCTAAGAACACAAATAAGCCCTGAAATGACAACAAAAGATCAATGAATAAAAGTCTCATGGGATGCAATCAAGTGAGTATTCTAGAACATGATAAAGGTCTGAAGCCAGTGAAGGAATGAACCTAAGTTGCTATGCATGAAACCACCATAAAACCAGGAACATGACTTCCACAAGAATGACTCATTTCTCTTGGCATTCCGTTCATCATTCTCTTGTTCCAGTACTTGCTTAGGGACAAGCAAGCTTTAAGTTTGGTGTTGTGATGCAGGGCATTTTGGCCAGTTTCACTGACCTTTTCTTTACTGTTTTTAAGGTAGTTTCATGCATTTTCTTAGAAAATAAGCTATTTTGGGTAGATATTCACTTACATCTTATTCAAGCATACATTGTGCACTTTACATGATTTCATGAGAATTTTGCATGAATTAGATGACAAATTGGATGATGCATGACTCATGACTTGGACTAGAACTTTGATGCACTTTGTTGCTTGATTTCAGGACAAAGGAAGCAAAGAAGAACCACGTTAGCAGTCACGTTAGTCCCACTAACGTGACCTCTAACGTGGAATGGGTGCTAACTTGAAAAGTTAATGAGAAAGGTAATCGCCAATAACGCCCTCGAAGCCATCATAAGCCCACGTTAAGAGTCACGTTAACTAAGTTAACGTGAACTCTAACGTGGAAGAAGACAACAAGGCCAACGTTAGTGACACTCTCCTTTGTCACTAACGTTGGACCAAGCTCATAATTGGCCACGTTAGTTGCCACGTTAACTTAGTTAACGTGGACTCTAACGTTAAGAAGCAAAAGAGAAGCCAACGTTAGTGACATTCACCTTTGTCACTAACGTTGGCCAAGCTCCATAAGCCACGTTAACTCCCACGTTAACTTAGTTAACGTGGAAGCTAACGTGGAGAGAGCAATTGATAGCCAACGTTAGTGACACTTACCTTTGTCACTAACGTTGGGGTGAACCACCAAGAGCCACCATGAGCAACGTTAACTCCCACGTTAACTTAGTTAACGTGGAAGCTAACGTGGATAAAGAGATGATGAGCCAACGTTAGTGACACTCACCTTTGTCACTAACATTGGGGATGGCTAGCATTACTACGTAGAAGCCATGTTAACCTAGTTAACATGGACTCTAACGTGGGAAAGGGGCACATTGGAACGTTAGTGACAAAGGTAAGTGTCACTAACGTTCTCGAAGAATTGGCACTGCTACGTTAGAAGCCACGTTAACCTAGTTAACGTGGACTCTAACGTAGGGACAAGGGAGACTCTCCACGTTATTGGGAAAGGTAAGTCCAATAACGTGTGCGAAGGACCAAGAGGCAACGTTAGTGGTCACGTTAGTGCCACTAACGTTGAAGTCAACGTGATCATATTTGGGTTAGGAACGTTAGTGAAAAAGGTGATTGTCACTAACGTTCTTGAACCCACACTTTCACTTAACGTTGACACCACTAACGTCCTGAGTCAAAGTCCTGCCTACTTCACCTTTCCTCTCTGCAAGAAAAGCTAAGCCCAATGAAAATGATAACTGCTTCAAACTCAAGATTCAGAGGCCCATACCCAAGACTTGAAGAGCCAACTAGAAGATGAGAAGAGTAGTATATATAGGAGTAGCTTTGAATTAGTTAGGGAGTTGGAAAAATTAGGGAGCCTTTGGCATAGAACTACTCTCTGTATTTTACTTTCTCTGCACTTCTAGTTTTACTTTCATCATGTATTCTCCATCTTGGTTTTCATTTTCCAGAGCTATGAACAACTAAACCCCTTTCATTTTGTTAGGGAGCTCTATTGTAATTTGATGGATCAATATTAGTTTTCATTCTCCTTCTTCTATCTTTTCTCTTGATTTTACTAGAAAGCTTTCGATCTTCATCCAATTGGGTAGTTATCTTGGAAAAGAAGCTATTCATACTTGGATCTCTTCTGAACCTTGAAAGAGGAATGAAGAGATCATGCTAGAAATGCTTTCTCATGCTGGACTAAATTGGGTTTGGATGGATATGTGACTATAATCCTACAAATACTTGATTTGGGAAATGCATGTGGTATAATCAGTGACCATACTTCATCTCTTCTCAAGAGCAATTGACCAAGGAATTGGCTATTGATCAAGATTTGAGAGATTGAATTACCAAGAAATTGGAATCGATCACTTAAGATTGCCAAGGAGATCAATGAATGCATTGATTGAGGAAGAGATGAAAATGAACTTGATCCGGAGAATGCAACATCTCCTGAGCCCAATGAACTCCCCATTTCTGATCTTACCCACCATTCTCTTTAATTTCTGCCATTTACTTTTATGAGCAATTACCCCATTCCCGTTTAAGATTCTGCAATTTACTTTCCGCTATTTACATTCAGCTCTTTATTTCTAGCATTTACTGTTTCTGCTATTTACTTTCCCGCCATTTAATTTTCTGCAAATCTCAAATCAAATTCTGGTTCGCTCAACTAGAACATTCCTCTAATTAAAGTTGCTTGATCAATCAATCTCTGTGGGATTCGACCTCACTCTATTGTGAGTTTTTACTTGATGACAAATTCGGTACACTTGCCGAAAAAAATTTGTTGAGAGACAAGTTTTGTTCATATCATTACCTCGGAACAGTGTAGGAGTTTGGTCGGGAGATGTGTGATCGGACTGTGTTTCTGGCAGTTGTTACAGCTTTTAACTTTTGTTTGGAAATCCTATCGTATTGTCGGCCAATATAATCCAGCTTTGAGGATTTTTGAAGACAGACTCCGGGCTCCGAGGTATGTACCACAGATCCCTTCATGTGCCTTGGCAAGTGCAAGTTTGGCTTCTGTTCTGCAAAGACATTTTAGTAATGGACGAGAGAATCCTCGTCTATATAGGCGGTTGTTATAAATTGTAAAGAAGAATGCTTGTCGTTGAAAGTGTCGGATATTTTTGACATCGTCTGGCAAGATTCCTGTCCTAAGATATTCTATGTATGAAGATCTCCAATCTGCTCCTGTGTTACACTTAAGATTTCTGTGAGTTCAATGCTTGGCTTAAGCAATGTTGATTGATAAAGGGATGACCCGTTTGGTTGAGTACTGGCGAGTTTAGACAGAATGTCAGCTTGGCCATTACTCTCCCTGGGGTATGTGCTGTATTTCATATTTAGAAAATTTTGAAAGTAAATTTTGTACAATGTCAAGGTATTTAGAAAGTAAAGGGTCCTTTACTTGGTATAAGTTGTTTACCTGCTGGACGATGAGTAAGGAGTCGTAGTATACCTTAAGTTCGGTGATGTTTAGGTTGGCAGCGAGTCTAAGGCTGGCAATTAGGGCTTCATACTCACTTTGGTTGTTGCTTGCTTTAAATAAAAAATTGAGGGAATGTTCGATGATGTTTCGTGGCTATCATCAAGTATGATACCTGCTCCACATCCTCGTGGGTTGGATGATCCATCAACGTATAAAGACCATTCGATGTAGTCTTTGGTTGTGTCTGGTACTGAGAGCTCGGCGATGAAGTTGGCCAAGAATTGGGACTTGATAGATGTTCGGCCTTCATACTTGATATCAAATTCCGATAGCTCCACCACCATTTTACTAGTCGGCCAGCCAGCTCAGGTTTCTGAAGGACTTGTCACAAAGGAGGATCTGTCTGAACATGGATTTCATGGCTCTAGAAATATGGTTGGAGTCTTCTGGCCGAGAAGACAAGGGCTAGGGCCAGCTTCTCAATGCTCAGATATTGAAGCTCGGCATTCTGTAATATTTTGCTGGTAAAATAGATTGGAAACTGCTTCTTTTTCCTTTCTGCAACAAGAGCAGAGCTTATAGCCCAGTTAGTGATAGATAAATATAAGGATAATGGTTTCCCCTGAATGGGGGTTTGTAAGATTGGTGGTTTTGAAAGATTTTCTTTAATAACTTGGAATGCATGTTCACAGTCATCAGTCCAATGCAAAGCTTTTTTGTTTTTAAAGTTTGGAAAAAACATAAAGATTTAGAAGCTAGGCAGGGTAAAAATCTAGAAAATGCAGCAAGTCTCCCTGTTAATCGCTGGACTTCTTTGATGGTTTGTGGACTTGTCATGTCTAAAACAGCTCGGCATTTTTCTGGATTGGCCTCGATACCTCGGCTTGTGAGCATGAAGCTGAGGAATTTGCCGCTCTGGACGCCGAATGCGCACTTCTCGGGATTTAACCGCATGTTGTATTTTCTTAGTTGACTGAAGATTTCTACGAGGTCGTCAAGGTGATTGTTGCCGATCTTAGTCTTGGCGACCATATCGTCAATGTAGACCTCAATGTTCCTGCCAATCTGTTTGCCGAAGACTTTGTCCATTAGACATTGATATGTTGCACCTGCATTCTTAAGGCCAAATGGCATGACTTTATAACAGTAGTTTCCATATTTAGTAATAAAGGCTGTCTTATTTTGATCGGATGGATGCATTTGGATCTAGTTATAGCCAGAATATGCATCAATAAAGCTGAGTTTTTCAAAACCAGAGGCGTTATCAACTAATCAATCAATAGAGGGCAAAGGATAGGAATCTTTAGGGCATGCTTTGTTGAGATCAGTGAAATCAACATGCATGCGCCATTTACCGTTATGTTTTTCTACCATGACAACATTCGCCAATCATGTTGTGAATCTGATTTCTTGGATGAAGCCCGCGTCGATGAGCTTCTTGGTTTCTTCCAGGGAAGCTTGTTTTCGGTCATGGCCGAGGTTTCTCTTTTTCTGTGCTACTGGTCGACAGATGGATCTAATGTCAACTTCTGGGATATGATGGATGGATCGATGCCTGGCATATCAGCTGGCGTCCAAGCAAACAGGTCGGCATTTTGCTGCAAGAATGCTCGGAATGACGATTTCTCTTTTGAGGATAATATTGAGCCGACGTATGTGAATTTGTCCGTGCTTTCTGTGAAATAGATTTTATGCAGGTCTTATGTTGGGGTTGGTCTTTCAAGGGTTCCCGCTCTGGGATCAAGATCGGCCAGAGCTGGTAGCTCGTCCAGGCTGCCGATGTTATGAACATGGGCTCTTGTGTTTGAGTTAGGTCTTTTGAGACTGTTGTTGTAGCATTCCCTGGCTTCTCGGGCATCACTATGAATGGTTGCAATTGTGTTATCCTACAAAGAAAACTTAATACAAAGATTAATTGTAGATACTATAGCACCGAACCTATTTAAGAAAGGTCGGCCAAGTATTAAATTGTAAGGACTAAAATAATCAACCACTAAGTATTGAATATCTGAAGTTTTTATGAAGGAAACTCACCAAGTGTGGTTTGTAACCACACAGAGCCCATAACCAGGACTTTGTCACCTGAGAAACCTACCAGGTCACCAGTGGAAGGTTGGAGGATGTTATTGCTAAGTTTCATTTTCTGGAATGTGGAGTAAAAGAGAACGTCGGTACTGCTCCCTGGGTCTAGCAACACCTTTTTTACTAGGAGATCTCCGAGCTGTAGGGAGATTACGACCAGGTCATCTAGATTCACTACCATATTATTATGATCGGCTGTCTGGAATGTTATCTGTGGAGAGTGTGGTAGTGTCTGCTGTTGAGTTTGATCAGCGTTGATGGAAAGCATAGCTCGGTAAGATCGCTTTCTTGCCGAGCTTGTGGCTCCTCCACCTACAAAACCTCCGAAATACAGTTAATTATATGTATTGGTTGTTCGGGATGGTTGTTGTTCGGTCGGTCTTTATCTCGGCCATGCTGTGTGGCCGAGCTTTGTTGCCAGAAGGGGGTGCTCGCCGTAGTATGTGGTCGCCGATGTATTTGTCTAGGTGACATTGCCGAGCTAATCGCTCTAGAAGGTCTTTGGCGATGATATAGTCGTCGGTAGTGTGTCCGTGCTTTTGGTGGAAAGAGTAGTATTTTGATCAGTCCGCGATGATATAGTCGTCGGTAGTGTGTCGTGTTCTGTCGTCGTCTCTGTAGTGAGGCTTTTCTATTTTCCGAGCTTGTCGGAGTTCCTCGATGTCAATCTGACCTTTAGCCTTTTCACGGAACTTGGCCATAGTTTTAGGTTTGGCTACAACAATAGTTTCTTGGAATTTTCCTGGTCGGAGTCTGCTTTTTATTTTGTGCAGTTCCACCTCGGGGTGGAGGTCGGGTATACTCATAGCTATCTTTGTGAAGCGCGTCAGGTAGTCCCTAAGGCTTTCGTGCTGGCCTTGCTTGATTGTATTAAGGTAATCGGAGTCGTGTAGGTAAATGGTGGATCCAGCAAAGTGCTCCTCAAAGGCTTTGATAAGTCTCGAAAGCATAAATAAAACCTGCAGGAAAAGAACAAAATCAATCAAGTGTAGGACCGTTTAAGTAAGATGGAAAACAACGACATAAAACTTTATCAGATGTACCATTTACTATCATTATGGAGGTGAACTTTTTGATATATTTCTTTGGATCACCTAACCCATCATAGGGAGTTAGGGTGGTCGGCAGAGTAAACCTCCTGGGTAACACGAAATTCATCACCTCGACCGTGAATGGCCCAGGGGAACTTTCTTGATTGTCGTCCTCACCATCTGACCGAGCTTCCTCATCATGCTCGGGTTGCTCTTCGTCGTGCCGAGCGGTTTCAGAGACGTGTGTTGGTCCTGATTGATGTTCGGTTTCTCCTGTCGGTTCTTGTCGTTCATTGTTGTTTCGATCTAGGTGTTATTCAAGTTGGCAATTTGATTTGCCATTCTTTGGTTCTCTTCGGCCATGCGCTGGTTGGCTTGCCGCAACTCGGTCACCATCTGAAGGAGTTCGGATGGTGTGGGTGGAAGGTGTTCAGCCATGACTTCAAACGAGAACCTCGAGGCCGATGATATATGGAAGGGATTATATTCTCGGCCCCACGGTGGGCGCCAATTGTTCTTGTATGGATACCTGAAGGGTGAGCTCGGTCCCTAGGAGCCGATGCCGAGTTATTATCTTCGGGGACGACCTTTGAGCTTTTGTATAGATCCGAGCTTTTTTCCAAGAGAATGTCCAATCGTGCTAGGCGTGAGCAAGGAATAAGGGGGGAGTGTACCTGCAAAGGCACTCCGAAGTTTATGTAAGTATTGAGCATTCAATGTGTCTTTAGGATAGGAGATCATACCTTTTGTAGGTGGAAATGTACTAGTCGGTTATGTTTCTGCTTTATTGTCTGTATTAAAGAGCAATAATGTTGGGTTGGACGTTTCACTTTTTGGAAAGCATTCCGTTAAGCTGAATTATAACGTAAGTTACCAATTAATGACGTTGATTGCCGATTAATAATGTGGCGCCGATTAATAACGTAACGCCAAACTATGATGCGTTCTGCTGAGTTATGACTCATAATGTCAAGTTATGACTTGATATTTTTAACGGTCAGATCATTATTGAACTAATATTTGCTTAGAAATTGTCACTAAAAATTTTTAAAATTTTATTTGTAAATTATAACTTATTATTTGCTTAAGTTGTTACTTTTTAAAATTTTATTACGCTTTCTTAGGTTGTTGCGTATATAATTTTTAATATTGTTGAACTAATTATTTACTTAGGTGTCGTTATTAAAAATTATTAAAAATTATAAATTATTATTTGTTTAGGTTGTTCACTAGAATTTTTTAAAATTTTATTTATAAATTATAAATTATTATTTGTTTAAATTGTTACTTTTTCATTTCAAGTTAATTGTTGAGTTTGTTATTTTTCAAATTTTAAATTATTTGCTAAAATTATTACTTTTTAAATTTTGAATTATTTGCATATTACTCTTTTTAATTATTGATTATTGTAGTTACCTCATATTCCTAAACTAATAAAATAACATTTTTGAAAAAATTAATTTAAATATATTTTAATTTAAATTTATTTTCAAACTAATAAATTCACGTCATTACTGTGATTTTTGAAAAATTAAGTTCTATTTAAATAAACTAAATAAAAAAAATAAGAGAATCTCTTTAATTTAAATTTACATATGAATTAACTAAGTTCACGTAATAACAATACTAATTCTATTTAAATAATAATTAAAAAGATATTTTTATCATTTTTTGAATTAAGTACGAATTAGTTTTATCACTTAAGATTTAATTTATAACTAGATGTAAATCAGTTTTTACGTAATAACAATAATAATTAATAATTATTCAATTAGTTTTCGTGTAACAATAATAATTTGTTTATATTATATCATTTTTTAGTTAGTTGTTAGTATTTATATTTTAAATTCAAATCAAAGCCAATTAGATTTTAAAAAATTATAGCTATGAGTCAAGAATTAGAAATGCACATCAGCATACCTCTCTTAGTACAATTAATTGCACCTTTTAAATTTTTTCTATCTTTTTTTAATGACGTTCGTATTCATAAAATTGTTGAAATCAATCATATAGTTAATAATTTGTGTGTACGTATATGAGTGATAAGGTTATGAACACTACCGAGTTACAAAAAGTTTTCATTACCATCTTGTATCTCGATTATTTAGTATAACGAATTATTTCCTTTACATATGTGCCTTATTTAAAATTTCTCTACTTTTTTCAATGGTAATTGGTATTCATAAAATTGTTGAGATCAATTATATGGTTGAAAATTTGTGTGTATATATATGAATGATAAGGTTATGGACAGTTGGACACTACCGAGCTACAAAAATTCTCTACTGCCATGCTCAATGAGATGGTTTGTCTCGATAAAGATGTGAGTTTTTTGCCAAATAAATGTTAAATTTGTTTTATTGATATTTTAAGTGTGTTATTTACTATTTTTATTTGTTCTTTGATTTTTGTGTGTCAATTCTAGGGAGAAAAAATACATGCCTCAATTAAGAGGATTCTTGTGTCTCGATTCATGAATTTGTTAAGAGAATGAATAGTTCTGTGAGTTTAAACCAAATGTACTGATGTACGGAGACTTTTGGAATCGTCAAGTATCCTACCATATGGATTTAGGTTTGTGAGTTTTGATACTCTCAATGCTCCGAGTTTGATTACACCTATTTAGTTTATAAGTTTGTTATTTTAAAAAATATTCAATGATAAATTTATTTAATTCATCGATAATTTTGGCTGTATTTTTTTAACAAACTTATTGATAATAAATATTTTTTATTTTAATCCATTTTAAATGTTATTGAATATCTTTAGAACACTCTTGAAAAGGATGACAAGTCTACCACATACAATATTATTGAAATGAAAGTCGATGATAGATAACTAATTATTATTTTTTAAATATAAACACTTACACATAATAAAGGAGTAAAATAAAATCTAAAAATTTTAATATTAATTTCAATGAAAATTTATTTATTTGAATTTGTTTTAAGATTTCATTCTATATATTCAAATTTATTTATTTTAGTATTTTGTATTTAAACTGTTATTTTAACTTTATTTTGTTATAAATATTTTTATAATATTAAACTTTTTTTTGTATTGGAAGGATTTTAATTTGTTAAAAATATTTGTTTCCGCTGAATAAACATTTTTTTATTTAAAATATTATTATTGATATATTAATATTAAAAATATAAAAAATAAACATACTTTAGAAAAAAATTTTACGTCGTTTGATCTTTACAAAATTAAAATGATTAATTAATTAATTATTAATTTTTAAATTGTAACTATTTCTTTAATAAAAAATAATTTATAAATTGTGTTTAAAATTTTATGAATTAATTAATTTTAAAATTTTAAAATATAAAATATATATGTATATAGTTTTGGTATAATTTCGTTTATTGTTATTTTTAACTTGTAATTAGTCTTTTTAATATAAATACTTATACATATTAGATGAGTAAACAAAATCTAGAAATTTTAATATTAACTTTAACGTAAATTTATTTATTTAGATTTATTTTAAAATTTTATTTTATAAATTTGAATTTATTTATTTTAGTATTTTCTATTTAGATTGATATTTTAACTTTATTTTGTTATAAATATTTTTTAATATTAAACTTTTTTGTGTTTGAAAGATTTTAATTTTTTGAAAAAAATTTATTTTCGGTGAATAAATATTTTTTATTTTTTTATTTAAAATGTTATTATTGGTATGTTAGTATTAAAATTATAAAAGATAAATCATACTTAAAAAATGTATTATAAAAGACTGTATGGAGAACTTTGGCTTATGATATTCATCGGAGATGACCTTCAGTGAGGAGATTAACTTTTTATTTACCTAAAAAGCAAAATATCATCTTTAAAGACGATGACAATCTTGAGAAAATCATGGATTAAGAAAAAGAGAAAGGTATGATATTCTTAGCATGGATGGAGGCCAATAAAAAATTTGAAGCAGGTCAAACTTTAAGGTACGATGAGTTTTCAAATCAAATTATTTATGATAGAGAAGAAAGGGAATGACATCCACGCAAGAGAGAGTATTCTATGTGGAGGTTAAACTATGTTCCACTGGGTACAGGTGATATCTACTATATGAGAATTTTGTTAATTGTTCAAAAATATTGCACAACATATGAGTCTATTAGGATAGTTAATGAGACAACACATCCTAGATTCGAAAGTGCTTTCTATTTTATGGGACTACTGTATGACGATGAATAATTCATTACAGCTATTAATGCGGTCTGGTCATCAATTAAGAAAACTGTTTGTGATGCTATTGATATCTAATAGTGTTAGCAAACCAAATCACATTTAGAATGTAACTTAAACCTTATTGGCTGACGGGATACTATATACGAGGAGAAAAATATTGAAAAACCAAGGTATTTCACTATGTGGTAAATCATTGTCACATGTAGGACTTTACTTTTCAAAATCAGTATTCACCCATAGACAAATTTACGTTACTTTTATAACTTTTTAGTAGTGGGAGTCCGACTTCGTTATGTCGGTCTCCTTTAAGTTATTTTTGTAATCCTCTTTCTTGGATCTTTGTTAGATCTCTTTCAGGGATTACTTTTATAACTTTTTAGTAGAAAGTCAGTATTCTTCTATTAGTACTTTTATGTTTCCTTTTATAATCTCTTTGGATCGTAGATCTCTTTCAGGGATTACTTTTATAACTTTTTAGTAGTAGGAGTCCGACTTTGTTATTCGGTTCCTTTAAGTTATTTTTGTAATCCTCTTTCTTGGATCTTTGTAGATCTCTTTCAGGGATTACTTTTATAACTTTTTATGTACGAGTCCGACTTCTTATTCGAATCTTTAAGTTATTATTTTAATACCTCATTCTTAGAAGATCTTTTAGATTATTCAGGGATTACTTTTAGAAAGTGTTTTCTAGATTTTTGGGTGAGGCTAAGATAAGTGTCATCGATGCGTGAGCCTCTCCATCGTGCTTTATAATCGGTGATGCCGTATGCGCGATCTTTTAATTTTATATTTAGAAGCAGTTCTTTATTTCTATCTTGGTCCTAGACCTCGGTCATCTTCTTTTCTTCTAACTGTTACTTCTTTTGTACGTGCATACCTGGAAGCTTCGTCATCGTTAGACGTTTGTAGTCCCTTTCCAGTACTTCTACAATCGGTAGGGTCTTTCCAGTTTGCTGCCAGCTTTTCTTCTCCTGGTCGAGTTGTTCGATATCATTTCGAATTAGGATGAATATTTTCTGTAAAACTTCTCGTATACTTTTGATTATATCTGGAGCCATTCGCTTTAGAGTTCTTCCTGATCGAGCTCTTTCCTGGATTTCAGGTAACAGTGAGCTCTTCTCTGAGTTGGGAGTTTGCTTCCTCATTGTAGTGAATTACTCTAGGTGACCATCTCAATCTCTACTGGGATCATGCTCTATTCCGTTGCAATGAGGAGATTCTTCTGGTGGATGTGGTGTTCGATACATGGTGGAAGCTCTTCTGCCAGGCTTTTCATCTGTAATTCCATTTTAATCGAGTAGACTTTTGTAACGCTCGGCCTTCATTGCTTGTGGTTTCATGAGTGTACTGGTGCTTTATATTCATCGGCTACTAGTTTTCTGAAGCCTGTATCTGTGATTGGTGATTGTCTTGGTTATGAATATAGAACCGAACTCTGACATGTTTCTATATAAGATTTCTGGCTTCTTTGAGCGTGCATTGGCTAGGGTCTCCTCGATCCACTTTGTAAATAATCTCCTACTATGAGGATTTAATTGTCCTATCTTGTGAGGAGATGGTCCTTTGAGGAAGTCGAGTCATATAATGGGCCGTTGTAAGGGCGAGAATGTTTGTGGAAGGGAGGTCACGCTGATGAGCTCTTCTGGCGGGGCGATGTGGAAGTTAGCATGTTTCTGACATGGTGGACATGTCTTTACAAATTCTGCAGCTTCTTTCTGTAGAGTTGGCCAATAAAATCCCGCCCAGAGTACCTTTTTGGCGAGAGCTTGCGCTCCGAGATGATTGCCACAAATGCCGCTGTGTATTTCTTCTAGCACTTCTCTTGTGTTGGAGGTCGGTACGCATTTTAGTAAAGGTATTGAGATTCCTCTTTTGTACAGGATGTTGTTTATGATGGTGTAGTACTGTGCCTCCCTTTTTAACCTCTTTGCCTTCTTTTCTTCTGTGGGGAGCGTTCCTGTTTTGAGGTAGTTGATTATGGGGGTTATCCATCCTTGGTCCTGACTTGTTATAGTCAGGACTTTTTCCTCTTCCGAGATTGACGGGTTCTGTAACATTTCCTGGATTAGGCTTCTATTGTTGCCCCCTGGTTTGGTGCTGGCTAATTTTGAGAGTGCATCAGCTCAGGCATTTTGTTCGCGGGGTATGTGGCAGATCTTGTACTCCCCAATTTGTCCGAGCTGTTCCTTGGTTTTATCCAAATACCTTTTCATGGTGGGATTGATGACAAGTCATCTTAGCCTAGTTTCACTAGCCTTTTTCTTTTGTTTTCAATAGAATTATGCACTTTCTTGAGCCAAAAGCAAGCCAATTGGGTAGATTTTCATGTTTTCTTTGATTTAATCAACCATGTATGAATTCATGCTATTTCATGAGGTTTTGTGCTATAATTGTCACATATTATGAAAGAATGAATATCTCATGATTTTGAGCATAGCTTTGATGTGTTTGGTTGATTAATGATAGGGGAAGAAAGCTTGAAGAAAGGTTGAAGCAAGAAGGAATGGCTAGGAGTAAAGAGAGGACAATGGAATAAGTGAAAATGAACCAGGAAGCAAAAAGCTGGACCAAAAGTTAGCCTCAAACTTTTGCACAAACTTTTGGGTGAAAAGTTAGCCCCAACTTTAGCCCCTAACTTTTGGGCTAACGTTGGCACATGAAAGTTACTCCCTGGGCACCAAAAGTTTGCGCCAACGTTAGCCCCTAACTTTGTGGCTAACGTTGGCATGAGAAAAACACCCCCTGGGCACCAAAAGTTTGGGCCAACGTTAGCCCCTAACTTTGTGGCTAACGTTGGCTTGAGAAAAACACCCCCTGGCCACCAAAAGTTTGCGCCAACGTTAGCCTCTAACTTTTGGGCTAACGTTGGCACATGAACAATACAAAGGGGGAGCAAAAGTTTGCGCCAACGTTAGCCTCTAACTTTTGGGCTAACGTTGGCACCATAAGTACACATAAGGAGGCCAACGTTGGAGCAAAAGTTAGACCCCTAACTTTTGCCCCAACGTGGATAGCAGCAAAGCATGGAGGCTGATAGTAAAAGTTAGAGTAAAAGTTAGCCTCAAACTTTTACTCAAACTTTTACTCAAACTTTTGCAAAACTTCAACCCGGTTCAATTGGTTCACTTTGGTTCCTCTCCAAACTCCAAGAGCAATCAACCAAGGCCTCTCTCAACCCAATTCCACCAAGAGCAAAGACCCAACTCAAGGCTAGAAGATCATTTGAAGAAAGTGTATAAATAGGATAGAATTCAAGTTTTTCGAGGAGCTTCCCTTTTAGTTTTTCAGAATAGCTTTCTTTTAAATTTGGCTTAGAGCTCACTTTTCTTTTTCTGAGCATTGTTGTTTTTAATTCAAGAGAATTTGGGAGGAGAATTGATCTCTCTTCTTCCTTGTTCTTGCCCAGCACTCTTTATTTTTCTTGTCTTGGATTTTGGGTGGAGAATTGAAGAAATTCTGTTTCAATCTCACCTTGGGATCTTGTTTAATTTTCTGCTTAATTGAATTTCAGTTTCGGTTACTTGCTTCTTCATCTACTTTCTTTGCAATTTACAATTTCCTTTGCAATTGTTCTTGTTGGATCTAGGAAGGCATTGAGATCTAGACTTGGTTTTCTAGTCTCTTGGGTCCTGAGATCTGAATTCCAATTTTACATCCTCTGTTTACTACTTTCCATGCTCATTTACTTTTCTGTTTAAGATCCGGTTTGATTCAAGACATCTTCTATTTCTCTGTTTGTTGCAATTTACTTTTCCTTGTTTAATTCCTGCAAATCCAACTCCTAATTCCCTTTACAATTCAAGCCATTTACATTTCTTGCACTTTAAGATTTTGCAATTTACATTTCTTGTGTTCTAAGTTTCTGCCATTTAATTTCTTGCTCTTTAAGATTCAGCACTTTAAATTCCAGTTCTCTTTAATTTCATGCAATTCACCCATTTCCTTTACTTTCTATGCAATTTAAATTCTGCAAATCACAAATCTCTCAACCAAATCTTGATTCGCTTAACTAAATCAACCACTAAACTAAAATTGCTCAATCCTTCAATCCCTGTGGGATCGACCTCACTCCCGTGAGTTATTATTACTTGATGCGACCCGGTGCACTTGCCGGTTAGATTTGGGTGTCTTGGAGAAATTCGTTTCTCCGCGAAAATATCCCATCAAGTTTTTGGCGCCGTTGCTGGGGATTGAATAGATTGACAATGATTAAGTGAAGTGGAGATCTAGATCAAGCACTTTTTCTTTTCTGTTTCTTTAACTTTTGACTAACACGCTAACTGTTTGAATTTTTGCCTAAGCTAACTAATATTTCACTTCAGCCATGGATTGAAGTGTTATTGCTTTTCTGGTATTGTGTGATTCTTGTGTTTTGCTTGTATGTCAGATGCAAGAAGAGAGATCCCTACCTTTCATGAAACTGACGAAAGAATCCTTCGAAGGCTAAGAAGATAAGCAAAAGAAAAAAATTTTGCTGGAGAGGAGGAATCAGATGAAGAATATCATGAATTGGAGGAACACTCAACAAATCCAACAAATCCACCAGTGAGAATGGCCAACAACAATGGTCAACCCCAGAGGAGAGTCTTGGCTTCATATACACTTGCTAATCCAAGGCATTGTGGGAGTAGCATCCTTACCCCAAATGTCGATGCAAATAACTTTGAATTGAAGCCCCAACTCATCACCTTGGTGCAGAACAATTGTTCCTATGGAGGAGGCCCCTTGGAAGATCCAAACCAGCACCTATCCATCTTCCTGAGGATATGTAACACAGTGAAGACCAATGGTGTGCATCCTGACAGTTACAAATTGCTGCTATTTCCATTTTCCCTCAAAGACAAAGCCACTCAATGGTTAGAGTCATTTCCAAGAGATAGCATCAACAACTGGGATGATCTAGTAACCAAGTTTCTTGCCAAGTTTTACCCACCTCAAAAAGTTATTAGATTGAAGACTGAAGTACAAACATTCACACAAATGGATGCTGAACCCTTGTATGAGGCATGGGAACGATACAAAGCTCTAATCAGGAAGTGCCCTCCTGAGATGTTTAATGAATGGGATAAACTCCAAAATTTCTATGAAGGACTGACAATGAAAACTCAAGAGGCACTTGACTATTCAGTAGGAGGCTCAATGCAACTCATGAAGACAGCTGAAGAAGCTCAGAACCTCATTGACATGGTGGCTAACAACCAATATTTCTTTGGCCATCAGAGACAACACCAACCATCACTAAGGAAAGAAGTTTTAGAAATGGAAGGGGTTGACACCCTCCTAGCTCAAAACAAGATAATGCAGCAGTAGATTCAAGAACAATTTGAGCAGATGGCTAAAAAGATTGATAGTTTACAAGTTGCAGCAGTGAATACAAGCCAACCATCAACCACATGGGGACAAAATGAAGAAAGCCAAGAAAATCAGCAGCAGGAACAACCTCAATATGTGCACAACCAAGGCTCATGCCAAAATGAGGTTTATGGTGACACCTACAATCCATCCTGGAAGAACCATCCAAATCTCAGATGGGGAGATAACCACACCCACAGCCAGCAACCGTGGCAGAAAAACTCAAACCAAAACAACTCAAGAAACACAACTTACTCAAACCACGACCAGCAAAACGCTAATAATAATCAATACAAGAAACTACAAAATACATATCAACCACCCCACCACAATCCACAAACTCACCAAAATAGCATTTCCGCACCAACATCTAACCCCCAAAACTACCACACTACCCCTACAAATAACTTCCAGCAACCACATTCCACCCCCATCATACCACCAATAGACCATCATGAAAGTAGAATTTCAAGTCTTGAGGCAGCCATACAAGCAATTGCTCAGTCCACTCAAAGCTTGGTCAAGTGCAAGAGAGAAATGAAGCTACCATGAAGAGCCTTGAACGACAAGTGGGACAATTGGCCAAACAAGCTGAACGGCCAACCAATGTTCTCCCAAGTGATACAATCTCCAATCCAAAGGACAAAGAAAAAGCTACAAAGTGGGAGGAGTGCAAAGCAATCATAGTGGAAAGTGAGAAGAAAGCCATCAATCAGGAAGAACACAACAGAGAAGTTCCACAAGAAGAGACAGAAGAGAGAAGTGAAGAGGATCAAAAAATCAAGAATGCAAAAAGCTCAAAGAGAGATAAGGACATCCTTGAAACACAACTACAAGAGAAGAAGGAAAGGGTGAAGCCACATATCCCCAAACTTCCATACCCTCAGAGGTTCAAAAAAGAGAATGAGGATAAGCAATACTCAAAGTTCCTGGACATATTCAAGACCCTCAGCATCAATATTCCTTTCTTAGAAGCACTTGAACAGATGCCAGTGTATGCCAAATTTATGAAGGAAGTGCTGACAAAGAAAAAGTCCCTAAAAGAAGGACAAATTATTGAGATGACAATGGAATGTAGTGCTATTCTCCAAAGAGAGTTACCAGAGAAGAAAGATGATCCTGGGAGTTTTTATATACCTTGCACCATAGGAGACATAACAATTGAAAAGTCCTTCTGTGACCTTGGTGCAAGCATAAACTTGATGCCTTTGTCTCTAATGAGGAAACTTCGAATTTGTGAGCTGAAATCCACACGAATACTCCTTCAAATGGCTGACAAATCCATCCAGCAAGCAGTTGGAGTTGTAGAGAATGTACTGGTAAAAGTGGGGAAATTCCTTCTCCCAGCTGATTTTGTCATTCTGGATATGGAGGAGGACCCTAACACCCCCATCATCCTAGGGAGGCCTTTTCTTGCTACGGGCAGAGCATTGATAGATGTTGAAAAAGGGGAATTATTGCTGAGAGTACATGATGAGCACCTAGCATTCCATGTTTTTAAAACCCCACATGAGCCCACTCAAGAAGAAGAGTATATGGAGGATAAGGCCAGAGATCAAAGTTTGAAGGAGGTAGTCAATGAGTTAGCTCCAAGACTTCCAAATCCATGCTTAAAAGAAGTAGAGATGGTGCAACAGACCAAAGAAATCAAGGAGGAACTAGATCCAAAACCTCCAGATGAGAAATTCAACATCTCAGATAAGGAACCACCAAGGCAGGGAGTATCTTTTGAGAAAGAAAAAAAGAAGAGGCCAAGAGGGTGGAGAAACTAGAAGATCCCTACTGAAGGCTTTTCACCAGGGGATAAAGTAGTGTTAAACACCCAACCAATGAAGGTGTCCCCACAATCATCCGAATACTACACTGTAAACCGGATCCTTTCACTTGAACACCTAGAGATCATCAAAAAGGAGACCGAAAGGAAGTTCACAGTAAGAGGAGAAAAGCTGAGGCACTATGATCTTCAACCCCCATGATCTAAGTGGATTGATGTCAAGCTAATGACAATAAAGAAGCGCTTGTTGGGAGGCAACCCAACCTGAGGTAGTTCACTTTTCATAGCTAATTCAATAAAAGGGTTAATTAGACTTATCTATATTGCAAGGAGCTAAGTTTGGTGTTGCACACCAAAATAAATTAAGAGAGAATGAAAGATTCTAAGTTTGGTGTTCGACCAAATTCTCATTTAAAAGCACATTCTCACCTTCTGCATACATGGATGCTAGCTCTGAGTAATCAGATAAACTAATTAACCAATTGTTTACTTTTTAGTTTTTCTAGTTTTTATTGTCTTTAACAAAGATAGGAGGATTTCACATATAGTTATTTTGATGCATGAGAAAGGTGGCAAGGAACTAAGTTTGGTGTTCACACACCAAAGTAAGTTCAAAAGCCTACAAGAAAATCCTGTACACTAACAAGTTACCTAAGGGCTTGAGAAACATACCATCAGCTGAGAGTAAGAAGAAGAAGAAGAAGAAGCCACCAAGAGGTTGTATTGTCACTTAATTCTTTCAGCATTGAACTGTTCTAATTTGGAAGTTTAAGTGTTACCATTGCAACAGTAACTGTTAGTTCAGCCATTTTGCATCTTGAGTGTTCTAGTTGAAATAAATATGCTAGCTTAAGTATGTGCTTGTGTGTTCACTTTCACTTAACTAAATGCATGCTTTGTCCCCTGCATCTTTAATTCAATAAAAGAAATGTTTGAATGTGAAGTGAGATAGTTCTCTGTTAGATAGAAGTAAAATAAAAGTAAGTGGTGGTATGTGTGTGATTGTATAATAGCTCACCTTTAATGAATAAGAACACTAGGACGTCTCCTCTTAAGTAGAAAGTAGCTACTGTCTATGAATCTCAATCAAATAAAAATCCTTGGTTAGAAAGAAAAACAAAAAAAGAAAGAAAAAAAGGGGAGAAAAAGAAATAGCCAAAAAGTGGCAGAACAAAAGAAAACAAACAGAAACAAAGCTGGACACCAATAGCTTGAACCTTAGAATATATGCCTGTGGTGTCTTTGTATTAGGATCTGCTTGGATTATTAAGCTCTTTGGAGTGCATCAACACTTGATGACTTGGGTTAACTAACCCGGGATCATCAGCTGAAAGTCCACTATCAAGAGCAACCTAACTACAAGGCATTTAGTAGCCCAAAGAGGTGCTGGGCATCAATGTTCTAAGAAGGAATGTGAGCCAAGTGTCTATAGTGAATAATGTGTCAAGTAAAAAAAAAAAAAAAGGAAATGAGCTTGCTACACATGACACTCAAATAAAACTTTTGAACAAGATAATAACCAAGGATAAAGGAACAATGAGAGATCATAGCAGTATGTTACTTGAAGCTTGAAGGAGACTTTCTAAGCTTAAGAATCAATAAGAGGTGAGTGTGTACATATCCACATAAAACCCCATGAACTACTAATAACACTCTTCTAGCATGAACATCCTCTTCCAAAAACTTGATGGGTATTTTGGTAGAAAAATGAATTTCTCCCAAAACACACAAATCTAACTGGCAAGTGTACCGGGTCACATCAAGTAATAAGAACTCACGGGAGTGAGGTCGATCCCACAGGGATTGAAGGATTGAGCAATTTTAGCTTAGTGGTTAATTTAGTCAAGCGAATCAAGATTTGGTTGAGTGTTTTGTGATTTGCAAAAATTAAATTGCATGGAATTAAAGAGAACAGGAAATAAATTGCTGAATCTTAAAGAACAAGAAATTAATTGGCAGAAACTTAGAATGCAAGAAATGTAAATTGCGGAATCTTAAAGTGCAAGAAATGTAAATGACTTGAATTGTAAAGGGGATTGGGACTTGGATTTGCAGAAATTAAACAAGGAAAAGTAAATTTGCATCAAGCAGAGAAGTAGAAGAGGGTTTGGGTTAAATCGGATCTTGAAGCAGAAAAGTAAATGAACATGAAAACAGTAAATAGAGAATTAGAAATTGAAAGTTCAGATCTCAGGACCCAGAGACTAGAAAACCGAGTCTAGATCTCAATGCCTTCCTAGATCCAACAAGAACAATTGCAAGGGAATTGTAAATTGCAAGGAAAGTAGATGAAGAGCAATTAACAGAAATTAAATTCAATCAAGCAGTAAATAAAGCAGAGAGATCCAAGGATGAGATTGAAACAGAATTTCTTCAATTCTCCAACCCAAGATCCAAGACAATTGTAATTGAAATTGAAAGCGATAAAACTAAGAGGAAGAGAAGTGAATTCTCCTTCCCCAAGACTAAGAAATTAAAGATCACTCAATATCCAAAGCTCTCCAAAAACTATTATGAAAATTCAAAGGGAAAGCTCCCCGAAGAACTTGAATTCTATCCTATTTATACACTTTCTTCAAATGATCTTCAAGCCTTGAGTTGAGCCTTTTCTCTTGGTGGAATTCGGTTGAAAGAGGCCTTGGTTGATTGCTCTTGGAGTTTGGAGAAGAACCAAAGTGAACCAAATGAACCGGGTTGGAGTTTTGCAAAAGTTGGAGTAAAAGTTTGAGCAAAAGTTAGGGGCTAACTTTTGCTCCAACTTTTCATATCAGCCACCATAACTTGCTGCTATCCACGTTGGGACAAAAGTTAGGGGTCTAACTTTTGCTCCAACGTTGGCCTCCTAATGTGTACTTATGGCGCCAACGTTAGCCCAAAAGTTAGAGGCTAACGTTGGCGCAAACTTTTGCTCCTCCCCTTGTATTTTTCATGTGCCAACGTTAGCCCAAAAGTTAGGGACTAACGTTGGCGCAAACTTTTGGTGGCCAGGGAGGTTTTTCTTATGCCAACGTTAGCCACCAAGTTAGGGGCTAACGTTGGCGCAAACTTTTGGTGCCCAGGGGTGATTTTCATGTGCCAACGTTAGCCCAAAAGTTAGGGGCTAACGTTGGCGCAAACTTTTGGTGCCCAGGGAGTGATTTTCAAGTTCCAACGTTAGCCCAAAAGTTAGGGGCTAACGTTGGGGCTAACTTTTCACCCAAAAGTTTGTGCAAAAGTTTGAGGCTAACGTTAGGTCCAGCTTTTTGCTTTCTGGTTCAATTTCACTTATTCCATTGTCCTCTCTTTACTCCTAGCTATTCCTTCTTGCTTCAACCTTTCTCCAAGCTTTCTTCACCTATCATTAATCAACCAAACACATCAAAGCTATGCTTAAAATCATGAGATATTCATTCTTTCATAATATGTGACAATTATAGTATAAAACCTCATGAAATAGCATGAATTCATACATGGTTGATTAAATCAAAGGAAACATGAAAATCTACCCAATTAGCTTGCTTATGACTCAAGAAAGTGCATAATTCAATTGAAAACTAATGAAAAGGGCTAGTGAAACTAGGCTAAGATGACTTGTCATCAGGGATCTTTGGCTTGGTAGCTCCCTGTTATTTGTGATGTGACCACTTGTGAATCACTGTAAATGTTGAGTTTTTGAGCTCCGACCTCTTTAGCCAGCTTCAAACCGACTAATAATGCTTCATATTCTGCCTGGTTGTTTGAGGCCGGGAATCCGAACTTGAGGGAGAGCTCAACTTGGGTTCCTTGGTTGCTTTCTATTATCACGCCTGCGCCGCTTCCAGTTTTATTTGAAGAACCGTCCACGTAAAGATTCCATTCTTAGGGGTTTTTAAGGCATCTGTGATTTCTGCGATAAAGTCGGCCAAATACTATAATTTGATGGCTATCCGAGCTTCGTATTGGAGGTCGAATTCTGATAGCTCGACTGCCCATTGTAGAATTCTTCCTGCTAGATCTATTTTCTGCAATATTCCTTTTATGAGCTGGTTAGTTCGAACCTTAATGGTGTGAGCCTGGAAGTACGGGCAGAGTCGTCGAGATGTTAGGATAAGAGTATAGGCAAATTTTTCTATTTTCTGGTAGTTTATCTCGGATCCCTGTAGTGCCTTGCTAATGAAGTAGACGGGTTGTTGCCCATGTTCGTTTTCTCTGACTAGTGCTGAAGCTATTGCCCGGCTCCCTACTGCGAGATATAGTATGAGCGGCTCTCCTTCTCGTGGTCGAGATAGGATAGGTGGCCGTCCTAAGAACTCCTTGAAGTCTTGGAAGGCTTGCTCGCATTCTGTCATCCATTCGAACTGTTTTTCCTTTCTTAAAGTAGCATAGAAGGGGAGAGATCTTATCGCAGCTCCTGCTAAGAATCGGGATAAGGCGGCCAATCTCCTGTTGAGTTGTTGTACTTCTTTGACGCAGGTTGGGCTCTTCATTTTGAGTATGGCCTGACATTTGTCTGGATTTGCCTCAATTCCCCTTTGTGTGAGCATGAAACCTAAAAATTTGTCTGCTTCTACTGCGAAGGTGCATTTTGCAGGATTGAGTCGCATGTTGTGCTTCCTTATGGTGTCAAACACTTGAGCCAGGTCGGATAATAATGTATCTTCGCTTTGTGTCTTTATCAACATGTCGTCCACATAAACTTCCATGATTTTTCCGATGTGACCTGAGAAGACTTTATTCATTAGCCTTTGATAAGTAACTCCTGCATTCTTGAGACCGAAAAGCATCACGATATAGCAGTAGTTTGCCTTTGGTGTTAAGAATGAGGTCTTTTCCTGATCTGGTGGATACATGGGGATTTGGTTGTATCCCGTGTATGCGTCCATAAACGAGAGGTATCTGTATCCGGAGGAAGCATCTACCAAAGCGTCGATGCTTGGGAGTGGGTATGGATCTTTTGGGCAGGCTTTGTTGAGATCTGTGTAATCGGTGCACATTCGCCACTTCCCATTTGCTTTTTTCACCAAGACAACATTGGCTAGCCATAGTGGGTACTTGACTTCTCTTATAAATCCTGCCTCCAGTAGGGCCTGTACTTGTTCTTCCACAGCTTTGGATCGTTCTAGCCCGAGTTTCCTTCGTCTCTGCTGAACCGGCCGAGATCCTGGGTAGACCGCCAACTTGTGGCACATTAGCTTAGAGTCTATGCCTGGCATGTCTGCGGCTTTCCATGCAAAGAGATCAACATTATCTCGTAAAAATTGTACCAATAATTCTTTTGAGTCTCCTCTTAGGGTCGTGCCAATATTGGTTGTTTTGTCCGAGGTGTCTCCGATTTGAATATTCTCCATCTCGCCTTCTGGCTGCGGACGGAGTTCTTCTCGTTGCTGGACTCCGCCTAGTTCAATTGTATGAAACTCCTCTCCCCTTCCTCTAAGGTTTAGACTTTCGTTATAACAGCGGCGTGCCATCTTTTGATCTGCTTTTATCGTGGCTATCCCTTCTGTGGTTGGGAATTTCATGCATAGATGTGGGGTTGAGACTATTGCGCCGAGTTGATTGAGTATTGTCCGACCTATTAGAGCATTGTAGGCTGAGCTTACGTCGACCACAATGTAGTCTATTTTGAGGGTCCAAGATTGGTTCCCCTTTCCGAAGGTTGTGTGTAGCGATATGTATCCCAGTGGTTGTACTGGGTATCTCCTAATCCGAACAGGCTGTTCGGGTATGCCCTAAGCTCCTTTTCGTCTAAGCCGAGTTTGTCGAAGGCTGTTTTGAATAAGATGTCGGCAGAACTCTCCTGGTCCACTAATGTGCGATGTAGATTGGCGTTTGCCAGTATGATAGTGATGACCATGGGATCATCGTGTCCCGAGATGATGCCGAATGCGTCCTCTTTAGTGAATGTTATCCCCGGGATGTCTAGTGTTTCCTCCTTTCCTTCAACATGATATACTTCTTTGAGATATCTTTTGCGAGATGATTTGGAGATCCCACCTTCTGCGAATCCACCGTGTATCATGTGGACGTGTCTTTCTGGTGTCCGAGGTGATCATTCAGTTCGTCCGTCATCTTCGTCCCTTCGCCTCTTTCTTTGGTCATCATCTCGGGTGGCTAGAAATCGATCTAATTTTCCTTCTCTCACCAATTTTTCTATGATATTCTTTAAGTCGAAGCACTCGTTGGTGGAGTACCCTCGGACTCGATGGTATTCACAATATTCCTTCCGGTTTCCCCTCTCCTTTTGCCTTTGAGCGGTCGCGCTGGGGGGATTTTCTCTGTATGGCAGACTTCTTTGTACACGTCGACCAGGGATGCCCTGAGAGGAGTGTAATTATGGTATTTTTTGATTTTCTCCCCTTGTCAATCTTCTTTCTTTCTGGATTCTTTGTCTTTATCCCGGTAGGAGGCTCCAGATTTTGAGGTTTCTCCAAATCGGGCGTTTTCTTCCATATTGATGTATTTTTCTGCTTGTTCCTGTACTTCATCCAAGGAGGTCGGGTACTTTTTTGATATAGATTGGCTGAAAGGTCCTTCTCGTAGGCCGTTGATGAGTCCCATGATGGTGGCCTCTGTGGGTAAACTTGGTATGTCCACGCATGTTTTATTGAATCTTTCCATGTAGTTGCGGAGACTCTCCCAATCTCCTTGCTTGATCCCCAGTAGACTGGGGGCGTGCTTGGCCTTATTTTTCTGGATGAAGAATCTGGCTAGGAACTTTTTGGCCAGATCATCAAAGTTTGAGATGGACTTTGGAGGTAGGTTGTCGAACCATCTGATTGCCGTCTTCGTAAGGGTTGTTGGAAAAGCTTTACAGCGAACGGTATCTGAGGCATCGGTAAGGTACATTCTGCTTCTGAAATTGCTAAAATGATGGTTAGGATCTGTGGTGCCGTCATATAAAGTCATATCCGGTAGTTTGAAGTCCTTTGGGATCTTGGTTTTCATGATCTCCCTGGTGAATGGATCCTGTTCTTTGCGTGAGCTTTCCTCGAGAGTGATTTGAGGGGTTTTCGATTTGAGATCGGCTTCTAATTGTAGTAATTTTTCTTCCAATTCTCGTCGTCACCGTACCTCTCTTTGTAGATCCTTTCCAATCTCTCGTTGTTGTTGGGTTTCTTTTTCAAGTTGCTTCAAGCGATCTTGAAGTGCTTCTATTGCTCCCGGGTTTGCTGAATTTTTGTCTCCGTTGGATTCCGGGATATCTTTTGGTGGGGTGTCCGCATTTTTGTGCGGCGTTCTATTTTCTAAATCCGAATCGTGGTCGTTGTCATGGTCGTCCGCCATGGTGATGGGATGACTTCCAGGTCCCCAGCAACCGCTCCAATGTTCCGAGGGTTACCTGGAACTGTAGGTCAATCTCGGACGAGATCTTCTGTGCTGGTCGGAACCGATGTGTCCGGCTGGTAAATGGCGGTCGGAGCTGGTGCGTTCGACTTGTTTGGATTGAACGTGCTGCTGATCCTCTATCACCGAAGGGTGGGGGTACCTGCAAGAGACTCCGATGCTTAAGTTAGCATGGGTATTAAACAGGTGTTATGTAGAATCAGAGTATGAGTTATACCTAGGTGCTCCAGTGTATTTATAAAGGTGAGGTGTGACCTTTTGGATAAGATAAGTTAGTTATCTTATCTTATCTTGATCTTTTGAGTTGAGGTCAGCGTATCTTGAACGGAACCGCCTTTATCTCTATAGGCTTGGGCTGCCTTAGGATTTGAGTCGTGTTCCTCTACCTGGGCCCTTTATTGGGCTCTCTTGTTGACTCGGCCGAGTTCTTTAAGAAGAAGTCGGTCCGCTTGACCCGAAGAGGTCGGTCGCTTTATCGTCGATCATCCCAGGTCGGATAGCTCGACCCAAGGTATGAACAGAACCTTTCTTAACAAGGAAGAAATTTTTGAATCAAATCACTAATTGTTAGCAAGGATTTTCGAAAATAGTAAAAAAAATGGAAAGGATTTGATTTTGAAAAGATATGATTGAAAAGATATGATTTGAAAAAGATTTGATTTTGAAAAGACATGATTGAAAAGATATGATCTGAAAAAGATTTGATTTTGAAAAATTATGAAAATTTGAAAAATATTTGAATTAAAAACAAAATCTCCTCTCCTGTGCCATCCTGGCGTTAAACGCCCAGAATGGTATCCAATCTGGTGTTTAACGCCCAAAATACTACCTTTTTAGGCGTTTAACACCCAGCCAGGTACCCTGGCTAGCGTTTAAATGCCAGTTTTCCTTCCTCACTAGGCGTTTTGACCACCCAGCTTTTTCTGTGTAATTCCTCTGCTGCATGTTCTGAATCTTCAATTCTCTGTATTATTGACTTGAAAAGACATAATTTTGAAAATTTGTTGAATTTTTAATGATTAGAAATAATCAAAATGCAACTAATCATGGAAAACTAAGATCAAATAAACAATGCATGCAAGACACCAAACTTAAAAATTGACACTAGACTTAAACAAGAAACACAAATTATGTTTGATTTTTATCATTTTATAAAAAAAAAATTTGAATTTTTTCAAAAATTAATTGGAAAAAGAAAATAAGAAATTCAAAATTCTTAATGAGAATTCCAGGAATCATGCAATGTTAGTCTAAAACTCCGGTCCAAGAATTAGACATGGCTTACTAGCCAGCCAAGCTTTCAGTAAAAGCTTCGGTCCAAAACACTAGATATGGCCAATGGCTAGCCAAGCCTTAGTAGATCATTACATTCAACAGCAAGATTGATAGAAATCAACAAGCTCTTATGATAATAAGTTGAAACCTCGGTCCAAAAGATTAGACATGGCTTCACAGCCACCCAGACTTCAACAAATCATCATGAAACTCTAGAATTCATCCTCAAAGAGTTTGAAGAACAAAATAAATTTTTTTGTATTTTTTTTCGAAAATTAAAAGAATAACAAGCTTAAAAATAAAATAAAATTACCTAATCTGAGCAACAAGATGAACCGTCAGTTGTCCAAACTCGAACAATCCCCGGCAACGGCGCCAAAAACTTGGTGCACAAAATTGTGATCTTCAATGGCACCAACAACTTAGTATGCACAATTATAATCTCAATTCTTTTTTCACAACTCCGCACAACTAACCAGCAAGAGCACTGGGTCGTCCAAGTAATAAACCTTACGTGAGTAAGGGTCGATCCCACGGAGATTGTTGGCTTGAAGCAAGTTATGGTCATCTTGTAAATCTCAGTCAGGCAGATTCAAATGGTTATGGGATTTAAGATAATTAAAATATGAATAAAACATAAAATAAGATAGAAATACTTATGTAATTCATTAGTGAGAATTTCAGATAAGCGTATGGAGATGCTTTGCTCCTTCTGAATCTCTGCTTTCCTACTGCCTTCATTCAATCATTCATACTTCTTTCCATGGCAAGCTGTATGTTGGGGGATCATGGTTGTCAATGGCTACCATCCGTCTTCTCAGTGAAAATAGTCCAAATGCGCTGTCACCGCACGGCTAATCAGCTGTTGGTTCTCGATCATGTTGGAATAAGATCTATTGATCCTTTTGCGTCTGTCACTACGCCCAACACTCGCGAGTTTGAAGTTCGTCACAGTCATCCCATCCCAGATCCTACTCGGAATACCACAGACAAGATTTAGACTTTCCGGATCTCAAGAATGGCTGCCAATAATTCTAGCCTATACCACGAAGGTTTTAATCTTACATTAGAAACCCAAGAGATACACAGTCAAGCTTGTTTGCATGTAGAACGGAAGTGGTTGTCAGGCACGCGTTCATAGGTGAGAATGGTGATGAGTGTCACATAATCATCACATTCATCATGTTCTTGTGTGCGAATGAATATCTTAGAGAAGAAATAGGCTTGAGTTGAATAGAAAAACAATAGTACTTTGCATTAATTCATGAGGAACAGCAGAGCTCCACACCTTAATCTATGGTGTGTTGAAATTCCACCGTTGAAAATACATAAGTGATGAAGGTCCAGGCATGGCCGAATGGCCAGCCCCCATAAAGGTCTAAGATAGCATAAGACTAATCAAAGATCCATGAAAATACAATAGCAAAAGGTCCTATTTATAATGAACTAGTAGCCTAGGATTTACTGAAATGAGTAAATGATGCAAAAATCTACTTCCGGGCCCACTTGTTGTGTGCATGGGCTGAGCATTGAAGCTTCCACCTATAGAGACTTTTCTTGGAGTTAAACGCCAGCTTTGGTGCTAGTTTGGGCGTTTAACTCCAGCTTTTGTGCCAGTTCTGGCATTTTGACGCCAGAATTTTTATGCTGACTTGGAACGCCGGTTTGGGCCATCAAATCTCAGGTAAAGTATGGACTATTATATATTGCTGGAAATCCCAGGATGTCTACTTTTCAACGCAATTAAGATCGCGCCAATTGGGTTTCTGTAGCTTCATAAAATCCACTTCGAGTTCAGAGAAGTTAGAATCCAATAGCATTTGCAGTCCTTTTTCAGCCTCTAAATCAGATTTTTGCTCAGGTCCCTCAATTTCAGCCAGAAAATACATGAAATCACAGAAATACACACAAACTCATAGTGAAGTCCAGGAATATGATTTTTGAATAAAAACTAATAAAAACATAATAAAAACTAACTAAAATATACTAAAAACATACTAAAAACAATGCCAAAAAGCATATAAATTATCCGCTCATCACAACACCAAACTTAAATTATTGCTTGTCCCCAAGCAACTGAAAATCAAATAGGATAAAAAGAAGAGAATATACTATAAATTCCAAAATATCAATGAAACTTAGCTCCAATTAGATGAGCGGGACTAGTAGTTTTTTGCCTCTGAACAGTTTTGGCATCTCACTTTATCCTTTGAAGTTTGGAATGATTGGCATCTATAGGAACTCAGAATTTAGATAGTGTTATTGATTCTCCTAGTTCAGTATTGTTGATTCTTGAACATAGTTACTTTATGAGTCTTGGATGTGACCCTAAGCATTTTGTTTTCCAGTATTACCACCGGATACATAAATGCCACAGACACATAACTGGGTGAACCTTTTCAGATTGTGACTCAGCTTTGCTAGAGTCCCCAATTAGAAGTGTCCAGAGCTCTTAAGCACACTCTTTTTTGCTTTGGACCACGACTTTAACCACTCAGTCTCAAGCTTTTCACTTGACACCTTCACGCCACAAGCACATGGTTAGGGACAGCTTGGTTTAGGTGCTTAGGCTAGGATTTTATTCCTTTACGCCCTCCTATCCATTAATGCTCAAAGCCTTGGATCCCTTTTACCCTTGCCTTTTGGTTTAAAGGGTTATTGGCTTTTTCTGCTTGCTTTTTCTTTTTTTTTTTCCTTTTATTTTCGCCATTTTTTTCTCGCAAGATTCTTCTTTTTCACTGCTTTTTCTTGCTTCAAGAATCAATTTTATGAACTTTCAGATCATCAATAACATTTCTCCTTTTTCATTGTTCTTTCAAGAGCCAACAATTTTAACATTCATAAACAACAAATTCAAAAATATGCACTGTTCAAGCATTCATTCAGAAAACAAAAGTGTTGCCACCACATCAAAATAATTAAACTAGTTTCTAGGATGAATTCGAAATCATGTACTTCTTGTTCTTTTGTTTTTAGATCATTTTTCATTTTAAGAAAGGTGATGGATTCATAGGACATTCATAGCTTTAAGGCATAGACACTTAGACACTAGTGATCATGTAATAAGACACAAACATAAATAAAACATAAAGCATAATTTTTAAAAAATAGAAAAATAAGAACAAGGAGATTAAAGAATGGGTCCACCTTAGTGATGGTGTCTTGTTCTTCCACTTGAAGATCTTATGGAGTGCTTGAGCTCCTCAATGTCTCTTCCTTGCCTTTGTTGCTCCTCCCTCATGACTCTTTGGTCTTCTCTAATTTCATGGAGGAGGATGAAATGCTCTTGGTGCTCCACCCTTAGTTGTCCCATATTGGAACTTAATTCTCCTAGGGAGGTGTTGATTTGCTCCCAATAGTTTTGTGGAGGAAAGTGCATCCCTTGAGGCATCTCAGAGATTTCATGATGAGGAATTTCCTCATGCTCTTGGTGAGGTCCATGAGTGGGCTCTCTTGTTTGCTCCATCCTTTTCTAAGTGATGGGCTTGTCCTCATCATTGAGGATGTCTTCCTCTATGTCAATTCCAGCTGAATTGCAGAGGTGACAAATAAGATGAGGGAAGGAAAACCTTGCCAAAGTAGAGGACTTGTCCGCCACCTTGTAGAGTTCTAGGGATATAACCTCATGAACTTCTACTTCCTCTTCAATCATGATGCTATGGATCATGATAGCCCGGTCTATAGTAACTTCAGACTGGTTGCTAGTGGGAATGATTGAGCGTTGGATGAACTCCAACCATCCCCTAGCCACGGGCTTGAGGTCACGCGTACGCGTCGCTGGTCGTCTTGGCGTGTCACGCGTACGCGTCATCCACGCGCACGCGTCTTTGTGCAAACTCCAATCCACGTGTACGCGTCAGGCACGTGCATGAAATTGTGATCTTCAATGGCGCCAACATCATGGTACGCACAATTGTAATCTCAAATCTTTGTCACAACTCTGCACAACTAACCAGCAAGTGCACTGGGTCGTCCAAGTAATAAACCTTACGTGAGTAAGGGTCGATCCCACGGAGATTGTCGGCTTGAAGCAAGCTATGGTCATCTTGTAAATCTCAGTCAGGCAGATCCAAATGGTTATGGAGAATTGATAATTAAAATATGAATAAAACATAAAATAGGATAGAGATACTTATGTAATTCTTGGTGAGAATTTCACATAAGCGTATGAAGATGCTTTATTCCTCCTAAACTTCTGCTTTCCTATTGCCTTCGTCCAATCATTCATACTCCTTTCCATGGCAAGCTTTATGTTGGGCATCACCGTTGTCAATGGCTACTTCTCGTCCTCTCAGTGAAAATGGTCCCAATGCGCTGTCACCGCATGGCTAATCATCTGTCGGTTCTCGATCATGTTGGAATAGGATCCATTGATCCTTTTGCGTCTGTCACTATGCCCAACACTTGTGAGTTTGAAGCTCGTCACAGTCATCCCTTCCTAGATTCTACTCGAAATACCACAGATAAGGTTTAGACTTTCCGGATCTCAGGAATGGCCGCCCATAATTCTAGCCTATACCACGAAGGTTTTAATCTTAGAATAGAAACCCAAGAGATACACATTCAAGCTTGTTTGCATGTAGAACGGAAGTGATTGTCAGGCACGTGTTCATAGGTGAGAATGATGATGAGTGTCACAGATCATCACATTCATCATGTTGAAGAATGAGTGTATATCTTAGAGAAGAAGTGGGTGTGAATTGAATAGAAAACTGTAGTACTTTGCATTTATTCATGAAGAACAGCAGAGCTCCACACCTTAATCTATGGTGTGTAGAAACTCCACCGTTGAAAATACATAAGAACAAGATGGTCTAGGCATGGCCGAATGGCCAGCCTCCCAAAGATGAAAAGGTCATTGAAAGTATATGAAAAAGTATATGAAAAGTATCCGAAAAAGTATAGCAAAAGGTCCTATTTATAGAAAACTAGTAGCCTAGGATTTACAGAAATAGGTAATTAATGCATAAATCTTCTTCCGGGCCCACTTGGTGTGCGCTTAGGCTGAGCATTGAAGCTTTCACATGTAGAGAATTTTCTTGGAGTTAAACGCCAGCTTTTGTGCCAGTTTGGGCGTTTAACTCCAGCTTTTATGCCAGTTCTGGCGTTTTGACGCCAGAAATTTTATGCTGACTTGGAACACCGGTTTGGGCCATCAAATATTGGGTGAAGCATAGACTATTATATATTGCTGGAAAGCCCAGGATATCTACTTTTCAATGCAATTAAGACCGCTCTAATTGGGCTTTTGTATCTCCAGAAAATCCACTTCGAGTGCAGGGAGGTCAGAATCCAACAACATCTGCAGTCCTTTTTCAGCCTCTGAATCAGATTTTTGCTCAGGTCCCTCAATTTCAGCCAGAAAATACCTGAAATCACAGAAAAACACACAAACTCATAGTAAAGTCCAGAAATGTGATTTTATTAAAAAACTAATACAAATATAATAAAAACTAACTAAAACATACTAAAAATAATGTCAAAAAGCATATAAATTATCCGCTCATCACACACGTCGCTGCAAATTCCTCCATGTTGTGCGCACGCGTGAGCTATGCGTGCGCGTTGATGCTCACTGGTTATCTCCTTAGTTTCTTGTGTTCCTTCCATTTTTGCAAGCTTCCTCTCCATTCTCTAAGTCATTCCTGCCTTATAAAGCCTGAAACACTTAACACACGGATCACTGCATCGAATGGTATAAAGGAGAATTTAAAATCCACAAATTAAAGATTTCTAGGAAGAAAGTTTTCAACCATAGAACAAAACTAGGAAGGAATTGTAAAATCATGCAAATCATATGAATAAGTGGGCAAAGACTTGATGAAACCACTCAATTGAAAACAAGATAAACCATAAAATAGTGGTTTATCAAGTATGCATGATTTAAGTGTGGGGAAGTTGGGTTTGCCAATACTTGGTTTTAGAATTGGTTGTTGTATATTCCTGTGAAAATGTGAAAAACAATAGTTGAGCACATATTATTGCATTCAATAATTTAATCATATGCATTGAGAAAAATAAAAGAAAAATAAAAAATTAATAAAAAAGAGAAAAAGAAAAGAAAAAAAAAAGAGCAAATAATAAAAAAGGGATAAAATGCCCCAAAGTAAATGGTGATAGCAATGCATACGAGTTATACTCAAATTGGGATGCATAAATATGTGAAAAACATAGTTAATGGGTAGTTAGACTTTATACTCTGATTATATGAATTGTCTTAAGTTAGGTGCAGAGTTTAGGTTAATTAAGGATTCAGATTTTAGTCCACTTGACCAAAACAATCCTACCTTGACCCTAACCCCATTACAACCCTTAAAAGACCTCTTGATATGAGTATTTGTGCATTTAATTTCTGTTGATTGGTAGAAGAAGAGCAAGCTTTAGAAAGCAAGGTTAGTAGAGAATTGAGAGAATCGAACCTTAAACACATGAGTGATTAGAGTGTATACACTTCCGGAGAGGGTTCGAGGCTCGATTCTTTGTTCCCAGCTTTCATGAGCTATTTTCTTCTACAAGTTTACTTGAACTTTATTTTGTGATTTGAATTAGTGAGATCCATTTCATATTTATTCTTGGAGAATTTATTTACTTTTAAACCAAGTCGATAAAAACATTTTGCATGTAGTTGCATTCATATAGATAGGTTGCATTTCATACTTTCTACCATTCCTCTTCACTCTTATAGTTTCTCTTGAGCTTAACATAAGGACATGCTAATGTTTAAGTGTGGAGAGATTTGATGCACCACTATTTCGTGGTACATCTTGTGCTTAATTAAGTGGATTTTATTCACTAAACTCACACTTATTCATATAATTTGCATGTTTTACATTTTCCTTCCTAATTCTGTGCTTTGATTGAAAACATGCTTCTTTGACCTTAAAATTGCTAATTATTAATCCTCTCTTATTACCATTCGATGCCTTAATATGTGTGTTAAGTGATTTCAGGGTTTATAGGACAGAAATGGCTTAGAGGATGGAAAGGAAGCATGCAAAAGTGGAAGGAATACAAGAAATTGAAGGAATTGCTGAGCTGTCAAGCCTGACCTCTTCGTACAAAATTGATCATAACTTGAGCTACAGAGGTTCAAATGAGGCGGTTTTAGTTGCGTTCGAAAGCTAACATCTGAGGCTTCGAAATGATATATAATTTGCCATAGCTTCCTTGAAGATAGGCGACGCACATGCGTGCATCACGCGTACGCGTGCATGTGCGAAAGTTCAGCGATCAAAATCGCTGGGGGTGATTTCTGGGCTATTTTTGGCCCAGTTTCAAGCTTGAAAAACACAGATTAGAGGACGGGAGTGGAACAGAATTGAGGGACGCATCCCATCATTCACAAATTGTTAGGTTTTAGATGTAGTTTTCTAGAGAGAGAGGCTCTGTCCTCTCTCTAGGTTCTTAGGTTTCTAGGTTTATTTCTTCCCAATTCCAGGTCCAATCTTCCTTTAATTTAGTTTTCTTCTACTTTTTATTTATTCTATTACTTTAGTTTATCTTTCTTCTCTTGTTAATTTATTAATGCAAAGAGTATTTTTCCATTTAATTTCTTTATTTGCTTGATTATCTCAATTCAATTCCAATTATCATGTCTTCTTTCTACTCCCTTTATATGTATGCAAAAATGGCATCCATGTCAATGGAGTAGGTTTCTAACTTGACTTTGGAGTTGATTAATATTTAATAAGAGACCCTTGAGTTGGAAGACTCAAGAGTTAAATTGTAATTGGAAGTTGTTGGCTGGCTCTCTAGTCACTAACGCTAATCCTTCCCAAGGGAGAGGATTAGGACTTGTGAATTGGAGTTAGCTCAATTACTTGACTTTTCTTTATTCGGTAAGGGTTAACTAAGTAGAAACAATAACCTATTACTATTAATCTTGGAAAATCCAACAAGGATAGAACATCCGATTAATCTTTGCCTAGCCAAGGCTTTTTATTTTAATTACATAAAACCTCTTGTTAATTTTCATTGCTTTAATTTATAATCATTTACTTTTCCATTCCACATTCAAAAATTTTTCAGAAAACTCATAACCAATAATAAGAACACTTCCCTATAATTCCTTGAGAGATGACCCGAGGTTTGAATACTTCGGTTATTTTTATTGGGGTTTGTTACTTGTGACAACCAAATTTTTGTATGAAAGGATTCTTTGTTGGTTTAAAAACTATACTAGCAACAAAAATTTATTATGAATTCTTTACCAGCAGAAATCCGCTCATCATAACACCCTACCACACAGAGCTTTACACCTAGGATGTAAAAGAGAGGGGCAAAGGAGTTACGTCCTCTAAAATAAAAACTTATATATATAATATTGTTGAAGAAGATTTATTCTAGGAGCCTTTGAAGGAAAGTTAAAAGTTAAAATAAAAAATGGTAAAACGAGAAGCGCAACACTCACACTACATAAACGATAAACAGAAAAGATAAGAGAAGCTAACATGGATATAACCGAAAGAGAGTTCCATGGTACAAATATCAAAGCTCAAGACTCGGCTCACGAAGATAAACTGGCTTGACCACATAAGTATATAACATATATATAAGAGAACCCAAAATAAGCCCAAAATATAGAATTACAGAACCTATTTCTCTAAATAACCTCTAAGAAGAAATTAATACATCAAATACATAAGCAGTGGAGATAAAAGTATCTACATATATACATATATCTAAAATAAAGTCTCAAAGACAAGGATCTTCGCTATCAGAGCTTCCAGTATGCCTCAGCGAGGTGCCACACGTCCTGCATCTAAAAACCACAAAATATGTATAGGATAAGAACCGAAAGGTTCTCAATATAGTAACGGTGCCCAAATAACTAACATATAAGGTCCCAGGAGAGCCAAAGGCGATCCTAGAGCTAAAAACAAATTCATTTCCAAATTCATTAAAACTCATTCTTTCACATCCCTTCATAATCATTCAAAATCATTCACTAAGGCCAGATTCTTCATATACATATCACATGTACACACTTCTCATTGATACTTCACCACTTCTCTAACTTTCTTCATCTCCAAGTTACTACTCCTCCCTACCTTCTTCTCACCCCTTAACATACATCTAAGGTTTGGGGCTAAAAGAGTGGAAATAGAGGTTTAGAAGTTCAAAATTATATTTTAAAACACAAATTTTGTGTTTGCTGAAATAGGGGCCATGCGTATGCATGGGAGTGCATTACTGAAACGTCACGCATACGCGTGGGCGTACTTTTTCTTCCTCACGTACGCGAGATGCCCAACCCAAATAGGTTGGTCACGTCGCGTGCAGGTGGCCGCGTACGCAAGCTATGCAGAACAGCAAAAATGCTGAATGTTGCAGAATTTTCTGTTTTGTACTCCGAATTTTCGACGCGCATAACTTTTTCGTTGCAAAACATTTTTCATCCGTTCTTCGAATGGCGTAAACTTCACGGACCCAATTTTCATATGAAATATACTTGAAACAATTTGGGATTCCAGAAGACAAGTTATGCCTTGCCAAAGTTCAGCCAAAAATTAACTTTTCACAAGATTTCTAAACCTCAATTTTCACAACACTTCAATTCCATCCCTTTTTAATCTTACCAAACCACATCAACCCAATCCCCAACATTACCCAAAATACCAATTTTACAAGTATGGCCACTTCCACACAATGATTCATTCTCAACAACACTATGATCTATCCTAACAATTTACCTATACATACATACATACATATATATATATATATATACCTCATCAACACCATCAACTTTCTCATACCAAATGAGAACCACTCAGCCAGTCCACATTCAATTCAACTCAATATACTATAAAATACATCACAATCGATATTATTATCGTAACACCATGATTATAATTTTTCAACACACACTCAAGGTTAGTTCTCAATATTCTCATCTTCCAATTCCCAACAATCAAAATCATGCAACACAAATCATGAATACCATCATTCCTCACCTAAGTTCATGATACTCAACATTTACTTTAAGGTCACTAACCACTAATCATGCATACATGCTTCAACCTATCTTATGGTTATCTAGCCTATATTTTCACAAGACATTACATTTTAGTGACGAGAAACCAAAATCCAACCTTGGCCAATTCCCCGATAAACCTAGAACACCACGATTAGCACTGTTTCGCAAGGACCCAAGCTTCAAAAGTCACACCAAATGGATCCCTAGCTCCCCAAAGTATAACGTCAAGTCTCCAACACCACCAATGACCACTAACATGCCCCTAAACAACCCACAACTCAATCTAACACAAATAATCATCACTAAATCATAGATTTCACAAGGGTTTAGGGGTCCTTACCTTCCTCAAGCATCAATGGAGCAAAACCCAATGATTTTCTCAAGTTAGTTCAAGCCTATAACATCAAAGGATCAAAAATCTCAACACCCACAAATTGAATTTTCGAAATTAAAGGGAGGAAATCTGAACTTAAAATGAAATCTCTTTACAAAATTGATTACTGGACTTTGTAGAGCTCGTCGCTCTGGACGCATGGTTGCAAATGGCTCGTCAATCAGAGCTCCGGATCAAAAGTTATGGGCGATTGAATATCGGGGTGAATAGTATTTGGGGTTTTGCTTCTTCCTCTGTCACTCACCGTGTCTCTCATCTCATGGCTGAAGAATGAGCTGAATTGCTCATAAGGATGGCTTATGTATGTTGGGCTTGGGCCCAACTTGGGTCTGATTCAACCGGTTTGGCCCGTTCGGCCCAATCTTGGGCCAAATTCTTTAAATTTGGTGTCAAAATTCTTATTTTAATTAGCTCTATCTCATTAAATTATAAAATTTCATTTTTTAATTTTCATGATTATTAATTATTTTATTATCTAATTATTTAATAATTTTTGCGGGTTTTACAATTTGCCTAATTGATATTCTGTTAACTACTAATTTTACTACTTGTCGTAATTGTTCTCTATGTGTGATTATTTGTTTGACTGTTTGGTTACTCGTGATTGCAATTTGCTGGTTTGGATTTATTGTGATGTGTTGTGGCTTGTAAGAGATTGACTTTATGATGGTTTGAATGCTGGATGAATCATGGGCACGTCATGATCGTACCAAAAGTAAGGCGTTACGGACCTGATTTCCTTTATCATCTATTTAATATTGAGCCTTTACGTCAATACTGCGTTTCAGTTTTTAAGAAAATGCCAGAAAATTTTATTTTTATTTATCAAACTCATGTATCAAACATCACCACGTAATAATGATCACATAACTATTAATAATAATAAATATAATACAAAATAAATAAAACGAAACTTATATACAATTCTTATCCCTCTGTATATAATTAAAACTAAAGCAACAAGGGCGAGAGTATCGGCGCGTCGATTGGCAAATTCTTCATCCGCCCGGACGCATCATGTACGCGTGCGCGTCTCTATGCGAAATCACTTTTGCACGTGCGCGCCTTGTACGCGTGTGCGCCCATTGATGTATTCCCAATCTTTTTTTCTTTATGCATTCTCCACTTTGCATGCTTTTCTCCTCATTTCTTCCATCCAATACTTGCCTTATGAACCTGAAATAACTTAACAAACACATCAAGGCATCGAATGGAATTAAAGTGAATCAAAATCACCAATTTAAGAGCCTAAAAAGCATATTTTTACACTTAAGCATAATTCAAGGGAGAATTACAAAACCATGCTATTTCATTGAATAAATGTGGGAAAAGGTGGTAAAATCTCCCAAATTAAGCACAAGATAAACCACAAAATTGGAGTTTATCAAATCTCTCCGCACTTAAACTAAGCATGTCCTCATGCTAAAATCAAGAAAGAAGCAAAGGGTATTAACATTTATTCAATGCAAACTAATTAAATGCAATCTATCTATATGCAACCTATTTTCATGATGCAATGGCTTAGTCAAATAAATCAATCTCCAATAATACACATGCAAGCACAAGGGCTAAGGTATTAGCAATCAAAGCAAACCACAATTGGATTGAATCATTGAAAAAGTTCACAAACTTGCAAGAAAAGATGATCATGGGTGGAAACATGTAATTGGGCGATCAAACCCTCACCAGATGTGTATCCGCTCTAGGCACTCAAGTGTATGGGGTTGATTCACTCAATTCTCCCCTAATCATGCTTTCCAAGATTTGTTTTTCATCTAACAATCAATAATTACCTTATGCATGCATAAAAGTATCATGAGGACTTTCCCATAGGTTGTAATGGGGCTAGGATCAAGGTAGGATGCATATGGTCAAGTGAGCTTGAAATTCGAATCTTTGATTAACTTAAACTTCCCACCTAACCTATGAAAACCTAAACAATTCTAAATAAACCTAGCTATCCATTCTTTACTTCTTCACACACTCATGCATTTCCTTTTAGATTCTCACACGTATGCATTGACTTTATGAAACTTTAAACTTTGGGACATTTTGTTTCCTTTTTGTTGCAATTTTTTTTTTGATAAAATATATACAAGAACATCAATGCATATGGTTTACACATGATTAATACATGAGTATGTACCCAATTCCTAAAATTTTTTTTAACAAAACACACATACACTTTTATCTCTACCCAATGTACCCAACTTTCCAAAATCAAATGATAAACACTCTCACTAGCCTAAGCTAATCAAAGATCCAAACAAGGGACATTTATTGTTTTCATTTAAGCTTGTAATGTGCTACAATTATGAACAAATGGGTTAAGCATAGGCTCAAGATTGGTTAACAATGGAAGATAAAAAGTAGGCTATTTGGGTAAGTGAGCTAATTGAACAATGGCCTCAATCATATAAATGCATATATACACAAATAATGAACATAAAGAATTAAACAAATCAAAGATTACAATCATAGGAAGAGAATAATGCACACAAGAATGAAAATAAGTGGTTATGTATGATGTAACCACACAATTAGGCTCAAATCTTACATGCTTGTGTTCTTTGCTCAAAACATGACCCACAAAGTGTATAATTCAAGCAAGTTCTGAAAATTTTCAACCAATTGGGGTGGTGCCCGAGAAATAGATTTCTTGAAAATTTTCATCATATTGACTAAGCTTATTTTAATTCAATGTAGTGATTTAGAAATTTTAAAAATTTTCCCTAGTTTACCCCTTTTCAATCAAAACACAATTCTTATATAAAAAGGGTCAACTAGATTTTATCAATCCAAAACATTTTTCTAATCACAATCAAAGCCAAGATGCAAAACATATAGATATATATATAATAAAAGTGTGCAACTACCAAAATAAGGGTATCCACAATAGCAAATATGTACAGTAATCCAAAATGATCTAAAACATAAAGTGCAAATAAAATAAAGTAGCAGAAAATAGAAATATATGTCTGAAAGTTCACCACATAAATGCAAACACCGGTCACGAACAGTGACCTCCCCACACTTTAGAATCATGCATCGTCCTCGATGCTACTGTTGAAGCTCGGGATGGGGGTCAACAATCGCGCCGGGATGTAGCTCAGGCTCAGACTGTGGGACTGGGACTAGCTGTGGCTCTGGCTAAAGCTCAGGCTCAGGCTATGGCTGTGGAGTGTCCTGCTAAACCTCAGGATGGTGCTGAACCTCTGTGGTGACCTGTGTCTCTGGAGGTGCATCCTGATGAGTCGGCTCCTCATCATGCTCCTCCTCCTGATCCTGCTCGTCGGAGGCGAAAGAGTCTGGGAGTGGAGGTAGCTCGATGCCTTGTGAGGCAAACACCTGGTCTATGCGGTCGAGACGTCGCATGATACGATGCTCGCAGTGCTCCATGAAGCGGAATAGGCACTGCACCAACAGGTATGTCGGCTCAGGTGCTGGTGGTGGTGGTAACGATGCTGCTGTGCTGAAGTTGAGGGGGGTCCTGCGCTGCTGCTGATAACGAGGGCTGAGCTGCCTCCTTCACTGCTCTGGCTCGAGAATGGCATTTGGGTGGGGGCTTCTCGTGCACCCACCCACCCCATGGAATTGTAACCTATTTGTCGTCATCATCCTCCACGGAACATCAGCCATCTCGATCATGCTGGTGACCAGTGTAGGGAACAATAGGAGGCCACGGATATGCGTGTGCCACATATTCTGCTTGATCAGCCGGGGGAAGTTTAGCTCCTTCCCCTCCATCACACACCAATCAGAACTAGCATATCCATCGGAATCTCTGAGAAGTAAGTGGTGGGGAGACATAGTGGGCAAATATATACTGCCAAGTCCTAGCCTCCCTCGACAGATAAGTGAAACGTATTCCCTTGGGCTTCTTGTTCCCAGAATCCATCACCCAAGGGGCGTCAGGTGTGGCAATCACGTGCTTAAGCGCCTCATAATTAAATGTCATGCAATGGATGGCCACCTCTGCCTGCTTATAGGCGCATGTATCATCAGGACAAAGTCGGCAGAGCAGTGTATCCCCAATGGCAGCCTCAGTGATCATAATGTCTCTACCTCGCAGCTGAACTGAATCAAGAGTGGCACGAAAGAAGTTACAATAAAATTCTCTCACCCATGACGTGTTTTATCCTCCCCAATCTCTGTCAACAAAGTCCAATCCCAAATCCAGAATGCGGGTGTTTATGGCACGTCTCACATCATTGGAAGGAGCAGTTTCTTCTCAATGTTTAGATTCTTCTTCCAGAAATCGGGGAAACGAAGATCACAATAGAGGTTTGGGAATTTGATTGGGTCAGTAGATGACAGCAGCTGATTTTCCTTGTCCTCTTCATTCAGGGGATTCTTAGCATAGTTTGCATAAGGTGAACGGGTAGAGGTTTTAGAGCACTTCCTCTTTCTTGAAGTAGTGGCTATAGCTTTTTCCTTGTCTGACATCCTGAAAACAGAGATGATACAATATAAGTAGCTAGCCAAGCGGATATAAAGCCCTTAAAGCAAAGCATTTTCATGAAGTGAGTAAAGCAAAGAGAATTCTTGGGATGCAAGCAACAGAATTCAGAATTCAAACCAAGAATTCAAACCACATTTGCACATTACTTGTTCATTAAGCCTAAGAAACACCATATCCAAAAGAATGATCAAAAGAGTTAAGTTGAAAACCAAAAGGAGTTAGTTAGGTAAACAAATTAGAGTTAGAAATTAGTTGAAAATCAGTGATATGGTGGTTACCGGCTTAATTCAAAAGGAAAGTATAAAATTGGGGGTGTAAGCACACTCACAATCATGAAATGCATCAAGTCATTGATGATGAAATATAATATTGCTAGAAGGCAACCAATATGAAAACAAGTCATCAATCAATGTAAAGATCACTAGAATCATATGAATTGGTGTTGGTGAAATCAAAACTTCAATGAACAATGTACATAAATGAAATTCAAATACCCAAATTTCAATGAGGCATGAAGGTCACAAGGATTGAGATAAGAGTTGAAAATTTTATGCACCATGTGACTAAAGATAATTTGGGCATAGAGGGATTGAATCACAGTAGCTACATAGGTAGAAGAAATCATCAATCTTGTGGAAGCAAGCAATTGGGCTCAATTTCAAATGAAAACCAAGTTTATGGTCAATCTGAAAGTTTACTCAACTATGCAATGTATATATATAAATCAACATTGTAAGCAAGCAAAGAATATAACGAGTATGACCAAAACTTGTAAACAGGTTCTTGACGAATTCCAAAACCATTTAGGCAACAAAATCCTATTTGACACAGAAATCATCAAATAGAAGTCTGTTACACCCATCAAAATAATGTTATTTCATGAAATATGGTTAGGGAAATCCAGCAGCATTTTAGCAGTACATTGGCTATTTTCCAAATTCAAACAGTCAAATCAATTTCCATATGAATTCATTTAATTCCAAAGCACAAAAACTATGTATGAGTTCATATGAATTGAACAAATAGCCAATCTTTAGCAGCAAACATCGAAAACAATTCAAACTAAACCAACCAGCAGTCATGAGGAAAGCAACATTCAGTATTAACAATCCAAATGAGCACAGAGCAAATCAATGAAATAGAACAATTCCAAATAGCAGCATAAATTCAAACAAGCCTAAATCCACTACTCAGCCTAGATTCTCTAACCACCTAACAAACTAAACTAACTAAACTAATCTAACTAAGAAAGCTAAATAGAATAAGATAAACTAGATTAACTAAACAAAATTAAAATGAAAGAAGAAAAAGGGAAACCTGGGAAGTAGGGGAGTGCGAACAGAGGAAAGGAATGGAGAGCAGAGGAAGAAGAGTAGACGGGTCAGAGCAGGACGGCGGTCTGGTGGTACAATGGAACGTGCGCCAGTGACAATGGAGGTCACAGCGGTGCTTGTGGCAGCGCTGGGGTGGCGTTGGAACAAAGCAGGGATATGGGGTGAGGGAAGAAGACAGGGGTGAGGCAGTGAGAATGGAGAGAGGGGGGAAATGAGGAGAGGGATGTATGTGGCGACGGCGGCAGCGTTCGCCGGACGGAGCAGAGGAAAGCGTCGCTGGTGGGAGGTGAAAAGAGAAGAGAGAAAGACGTTAGAGAAGGTGAGAGGAGGGACTATGCGAATGCGCTAGGGCTTCGCGTCCCTGGGGTAAGCAAAATTTTGAATCCACGCGAGCGCGCACCGTGCGCGTCCGCGTGGGTGAGAGAATAGTGAATCGGTGCAGAAGCGTCATATGCGCCTGCGCGTAGATGGGAAAATTGGGAATGGGCGCGACGCGTACGATGCGCATCCACGCGGGTGTGTGATGAGCGGATAATTTATACGCTTTTCGGCATTGTTTTTACATAGTTTTTAGTATGATTTAGTTAGTTTTTAACATATTTTTATTAGTTTTTAAATAAAAATCACATTTCTGGACTTTAATATGAGTTTGTGTGTTTTTCTATGATTTCGGGTAATTTCTGGCTGAAATTGAGGTACTTGAGCAAAAATCAGATTCAAAGGTTGAAGAAGGACTGCAGATGCTGTTGGATTCTGACCTCCCTACACTCAAAGTAGATTTTATGGAGCTACATAAATCCAAATGGCACTCTCTCAATTGCGTTGGAAAGTATACATCCAGGGCTTTCCAGAAATATATAATAGTTCATATTTTGCCCCGAGTTTAGACGATGCAAACTTGCATTCAACGCCAGCTCTATGCCCTATTCTGGAGTTAAACGCCAGAAACAGGTTGCAAAGCAGAGTTAAACGCCAGAAACAGGTTACAAACTGGCGTTTAACTCCAAGGAAGACCTCTGCACGTGAAAGCTTCAATGCTCAGCCAAGCACACACCAACTGGGCCCGGAAGCGATTTTCTGCATCATTTACTCAATTCTGTAACCCTAGTAACTAGTTTAGGATAAATAGAACTCTTTACTATTGTACTAGGGGTCTTTTTCCCTATTTTCGAATTCATATGCCAATTGGGGAGACTGGCCATTCCGCCATTCCTGGACCTTGTTCTTATGTATTTTCAATGGTAGAGTTTCTACACATCATAGATTAAGGTGTGGAGTTCTGCTGTTCTCATGAAGTAATGCAAAGTACTATTGTTTTTCTATTCAATTCAAGCTATTTCTTCTCTAAGATATACATTCGCACACAAGAACATGATGAATGTGATGATTATGTGACGCTCATCATCATTCTCACTTATGAACGTGTACCTGACAACACTTCCGTTCTACATGCAAACAAGCTTGAATGTGTATCTCTTAGCCTTCTGATCGTGAGATCAGAGTCTTTGTGTATAGCTAGAACTATTGGCGCCATTCTTGAGGTCCGGAAAGTCTAAACCTTGTCTGTGGTATTCCGAGTAGGATCCGGTAAGGGATGGTTGTGACGAGCTTCAAACTCGCGAGTGCTGGGCGTAGTGACAGACGCAAAAGGATTACTGAATCCTATTCCAGTATGATCAAGAACTGACAGAATGAATAGTCGTGCGGTAACAGCGCATCTTGGACTATTTTCACTGAGAGGATGGGAAGTAGCCATTGACAATGGTGATGCCCTACACAAAGCTTGCCATAGAAAGGAGTGGGAATGATTGGATGAAGACAGCAGGAAAGCAGAGGTTCAGGAGGAACAAAAGCATCTCTATACGCTTATCTAAAATTCTCACCAATGACTTACATAAGTATCTCTATCCTATTTTACATTTTATTTATCTTTTAATTATTAAAACTCTATAACCATTTGAATCTGCCTGACTGAAATTTACAAGGTGACCATATCTTGCTTCAAGCCAACAATCTCCGTGGATCGACCCTTACTCACGTAAGGTTTATTACTTGGACGACCCAGTGCACTTGCTGGTTAGTTGTGCGAAGTTGTGACAAAAGTGTGTGAATTACGTTCCGAGCACCAAGTTTTTGGCGCCGTTGTTAAGGATCACAATTTCGTGAACCAGTGTGCTGGGCCAAAGACACAAAGGGGCCCAGAGTTGGCATAACTCTCGAGTCCTTTGGCCTGGGTGATGCAAAGATGCATCGATGCACGCGCGCACTGTGCGCTTGCGCGTGGATGAGTTGAATGATGATAGGGTGCAGAGGCGCCAGGTGCGCCTACGCGTGGATGAAGAAACGCAAAGGGACGCGGACGGCGCACAGCGTGCGTCTACGTGGTTAGGGCACAGCGTGCGTCCCGCGTAGTGTGATTGATGAGCCAGATAATTTATACCTTTTTGGCATTGTTTTTAGTATGTTTTTAGTAGGATCTAGTTACTTTTAGGGATGTTTTTATTAGTTTTTAGTTAAATTCACATTTCTGGACTTTACTATGAGTTTGTGTGTTTTTCTGTGATTTCAGGTATTTTCTGGCTGAAATTGAGGGACTTGAGCAAAAATCAGATTCAGAGGTGAAGAAGACTGCTGATGCTGTTGGATTCTGACCTCCCTGCACTCAAAGTGGATTTTCTGGAGCTATAGAATTCAAAATGGCGCGCTTGTAATTGCGTTGGAAAGTAGACATCCAGGGCTTTTCAGCATTATATAATAGTTCATACTTTGGACGATTAGACTATGCAAAAGGGCGTTGAACGCCAGTTCTACGCTGCAGTCTGGAGTTAAACGCCAGAAACACTCACAAACAGAGTTGAACGCCAGAAACACGTTACAAACTGCATTCAACTCTAAAAGAGCCCTTCACATGGAAAGCTAAAACTCAGCTCAAGCACACACCAATAGCCCCGGAAGTGGATTATGCATCAATTACTTACTTCTGTAAACCCTAGTTTTTTTTTTTTTTTTTTTTTTTTTTTTTTTTTTTTTTTTTTTTTTTCTAGTCTGAACCTTCATCACTTATGTATTTTCAACGGTAGAGTTTCTGCACTCCATAGATTAAGGTGCGGAGCTCTACTCGTTCCTCATGATTTAATGCAAAGTACTACCTGTTTCTATTCAATTCAACTTATTCTGGCTTCTAAGATATCCATTCGCCGCTTCAACATGAATGTGATGATCGTGACAGTCATCAATCATTCCCTATGAACAACGTGCCTGACAACCACTTTCTGTTCTACCTTAGATTGAAATGAGTATCTCTTTGGATTCCTTAATCAGAACTTCGTGGTATAAGTTAGAACCCATGGATGCCATTCCTGAGAAAAAAAAAAAAAAAATCCGGAAAGTCTAAACCTTGTCTGTGGTATTCCGAGGGATCTGGGAAGGGATGGCTGTGACGAACTTTAAACCCGCGAAGTGCTGGGCGTAGTACGACGCAAAAGGAGGGTGAATCCTATCTCCAGTATGATCGAGAACCTCAGATGATTAGCCGATGCCGTGACAGAGCATTTGGCCTTTTCACAAGAGGATGGGATGTAGCCATTGACAACGATGACGCCCTTACATAAAGCTTGCCATGGAAAAGGAGTAAGACTGATTGGATGAAGACAGCAGGAAAGCAGAGGTTCAGAGGAACGAAAGCATCTCTATACGCTTATCTGAAATTCTCACCAATGAATTACATAAGTATTTCTATCTTTATTTTCTGTTTATTTATTATTATTATTCGAAAACTCCATAACCATTTGATATTCGCCTGACTGAGATTTACAAGGTGACCATAGCTTGCTTCATACCGACAATCTCCGTGGGATCGACCCTTACTCACGTAAGGTTTTATTACTTGGACGACCCAGTGCACTTGCTGGTTAGTTGTGCGAAGTTGTGAAGTTATGTTTGGACCATGGTATTGTGCACCAGTTTGTTGGCGCCATTGCCAGGGAGAGAACGAACAACAAATTTTACAACCTGAGTAACAATTTCGCATACCAAGTTTTTGGCGCCGTTGCCGGGGATTGTTCGAGTTTGGACAACTGACGGTTCATCATGTTGCTCAGATTAGGTAATTTTCTTCTTATTTTGTTTTCAAAAAAAAATTTCAAAAAAAAAATTTCAAAAATCTTTCAAAAATTTCTCATGTGTTTTCGAAAATTATTCTAAAATTTTTTTAAGAATGAATTCTAGTGTTTCATAAAGCATGTTGAAGCCTGACTAGCTGTAAAGCCATGTCTAAATTCATTTGGACTGGGGCTTCCAACCCAGCATTATCAAGAGTAAGCTAGTTGTTGCTAATCCACCTGCTGCTGTTCCTGATCCACTTGATTTACATGCTAAAGCTTGACTGGCTATTAAGCCATGTCTAACCCTCAGATTGGAGCTTTAGACTAAGAGTGCAAGATTCCTGGAATTCATATTAAAAATTTTGGAATCCTTATTTTTCTTTTTCAAATAATTTTCGAAAAATCCAAAAAAATCATAAAATCATAAAAATCAAAAATATTTTGTATTTCTTGTTTGAGTCTTGAGTCAATTTTAAGTTTGGTGTCAATTGCATGTTTTAAAGTTTGCATAAAATTTTCGAAAAATTCATGCATTCATAGTGTTCTTCATGATCTTCAAGTTGTTCTTGGTAAGTCTTCTTGTTTGATCTTGATGTTTTCTTGTTTTGTGTCTTTTCTTGTTTTTCATGTGCATTTTTGCATTCATAGTGTCTGAACATGAAAGATTTCTAAGTTTGGTGTCTTGCATGTTTTCCTTGCATATAAAATTTTCAAAAATAAGTTCTTGATGTTCATCATGATCTTCAAAGTGTTCTTGGTGTTCATCTTGACATTCATAACATTCTTGCATGCATTCATTGTTTTGATCCATAACTTTCATGCATTGAGTCTTTTTCATGTTTTTCTCTTTCATCATTGAAAATTCAAAAATAAAAAAATATCTTCCCCTTTTTCACTCATAAATTTCGAAAATTTGGATTGACTTTTTCAAAAATTTTTAAAATTTAGTTGTTTCTTATGAGTCAAATCAAATTTTCAATTTAAAATCTTATCTTTGTCAAAATCTTTTTCAAAAATCAAATATTTTTCATTTTTTTATTTATTTTCGAAAATTATAAGAATATTTTTCAAAAATCTTTTTTTATTTTATCTCATAATTTTCGAAAATATTATCAACAATTAATGTTTTGATTCAAAAATTTCAAGTTTGTTACTTACTTGTTAAGAAAGATTCAAACTTTAAGTTCTAGAATCATATCTTGTGATTTCTTGTGAATCAAGTCATTAATTGTGATTTTAAAAATCAAATCTTTTTCAAAACTAATTTCAATCATATCTTTTCAAAAATATCTTTTTATCTTATCTTTTTCAAAATCATAACTTTTTAAAATATATCTTTTTCAAAAATTTTGATTTTCAAATATCTTTTCTAACTTCTTATCTTCTTATCTTTTCAAAATTGATTTTCAAATCTTTTTCAACTAACTAATTGACTTTTTGTTTGTTTCTTATCTTTTTCAAAACTACCTAACTAACTCTCTCTCTCTAATTTTCGAAAATATCTCCCTCTTTTTCAAAATTCTTTTTAATTAACTAATTATTCAAAATTCAATTTTAATTTATTTCTTCTTCTAATTTTTGAAAATCACTAACTCTTTTTCAAAAATTATTTTCAAAAACCTTCCCCTCTCATCCTCTTCTATTTATTTATTTATTTACTAACATCTCTTCCTCACTCACCAAAAATCCGAACCCCCTCTCTCTCTCTGAGTTCAGATTTTCTCTTCTTCTTTTCTTCTACTCTTCTTTTCTTCCACTCACCTAAGGGAACCTCTACACCTGGGCAAAGGATCCCTATTATTATTTTTCTGTTCCCTCCTTTTTCATATGAGCAGGAGCAAGGACAAGAACATTCTTGTTGAATCAGATCCAGAACCTGAAAGGACTCTGAAGAGGAAACTAAGAGAAGCTAAATTACAACAATCCAGCGAGCACCTTTTAGAAATTTCGAACAGGAAAAGGAGATGGCAGCCGAAAATAATAATAATGCAAGGAGGATGCTTGGTAACTTTACTGCATCTAATTCCAATTTACATGGAAGAAGCATCTCCATCCCTACCATTGGAGCAAACAATTTTGAGCTGAAACCTCAATTAGTTTTTCTAATGCAGCAGAACTGCAAGTTTCATGGACTTCCATCTGAAGATCCTTTTCATTCTTATCTAAATTCTTGCAGATCTGTGATACTATTAAGACTAATGGAGTAGATCCTGAAGTCTACAGGCTCATGCTTTTTCCCTTTGCTGTAAGAGCAGAGCTAGAGTATGGTTGGACTCTCAACCCAAGGATAGCCTGAACTCTTGGGATAAGCTGGTCACGGCA